>NC_092721.1:120620895-121908420 GCF_047496885.1 Scyliorhinus torazame
GTGCCCGCTGGGCCAGCCGGTAACGGTGGACAGCCACCCGCCTGTGTCTACCCCATCTGCCCTGACCATTGCCCCCATCCCCCTCATCTGGGGAGGACTGGGCCTCTTCCTGCTGCTCCTCCACTCCGCCCTCCTCTGCCTGCGGCACATCGCCCCTCTGCTGGGCTATGTTGTGCAGGACGCAGCACACCACAATGATGCGGCCGACCCTATCTGACCGATACTGGAGGGCGCCCCTAGAGAGGTCCAGGCACCTGAAACGCATCTTCAGCACGCCAAAGCACCTCTCGATCACTCCCCTTGTCGCTACATGGGCATCATTGTAGCGGTTCTCCGCCTCATTGCGTGGCCTCCGTATAGGCGTCATCAGCCACGATCGCAATGGGTAGCCCCTGTCGCCCAGCAAGCAGCCCCTCAGCCGGGGATGGCGTCCCTCGTACATGCCGGGGATGGATGACCGGCGACAACACGAATGAGTCGTGTACACTGCCTGGGTGACGGGCGCAGACGTGCAGGATCATCATGCGGTGGTCGCAGACCACCTGTACGTTCATTGAATAGGTCCCCTTCCTATTAGTGAACACGGCCCTGTTCTCTGCAGGTGGCCGCACGGCGACGTGCATCCCATCGATCGCACCCTGGACCATGGGGAACCCGGCAACGGCAGAGAAGCCCACGGCCCGGGCATCTTGGCTGGCCCGGTCCACGGGGAAGCGGATGTAGCGGTGCGCCATGGCATAAAGGGCATCTGTCACTGCCCGGATGCACCGATGCACCGATGTCTGCGATATGCCGGACAGGTCCCCACTCGGTGCCTGGAATGACCCCGTTGCATAAAAGTTCAGGGCCACCGTAACCTTGACGGACACGGGGAGAGGGGTGTCCCCCGCCAGTGCCACGCGGTGACAGGTGTGCCAGCAGGTGGCAGATGTGTGCCACGGTTTCCCGGCTCATCCGGAGTCTCCTCCTGCATTCCCGGTCCGTGAGGTCCTGGCATGACTGCCGGGGCCGGTACACACGGGGCGCCCTCGGGTGCCTCCGTTGCCGTGGGGCCACGACGTCCTCCTCCCCCTCCTCGTCCTGTCGGTCAGGTGTCCCTCCAGCCTGGGCGGCTGCCGCCTGCCCCTCTGCGGCAGCCTGCGCCGCCTCTCTGGCACGCTCCTCCTCCTCCTCCTCCTCATCCAGGGCAACATAGACATGAGCGGCTGCCAACACGGCGGCCAACATCGCTGGATGGTCTGAAAACATGACGGCCTGGTGGGGGGGAGGGGAATGACGACATGTCATCATTGCCCATATCCCCTCCTCCCCCCAGCCAGGTGGCATGGACCGCATGGGTCCAGCTGTTGGAGGCTGGCACCTGGCCAGGTGGACCAACTCATTTGCCCTCCCATCACCCACCCCGGCACGGACCCCCTCCCCAACCCCCAACCTCCACCCCAGCACGGACCCCCCCCCCCAACCTCCACCCCGGCACGGACCCCCTCCCCAACCCCCAACCTCCACCCCAGCACGGACCCCCCCCCCAACCTCCACCCCGGCACGGACCCCCTCCCCAACCTCCACCCCAGCACGGACCCCCCCCCCAACCTCCACCCCGCACGGACCCCCTCCCCAACCTCCAACCCGGAACGGACCCCCTCCCCAACCCCCAACCTCCACCCCAGCACGGAACCCCCCCAACCTCCACCCCGGCACGGACCCCCTCCCCCAACCCCAACCTCCACCCCAGCACGGACGCCCCCCCAACCTCCACCCCGGCACGGACCCCCTCCCCAACCCCCAACCTCCACCCCAGCACGGACCCCCCCCCAACCTCCACCCCGGCACGGACCCCCTCCCCAACCTCCACCCCGGCACGGACCCCCTCTACCAACCTCCACCCCAGCACGGACCCCCCCCCCCAACCTCCACCCCGGCACGGACCCCCTCCCCAACCTCCACCCCAGCACGGACCCCCCCCCAACCTCCACCCCGACACGGACCCCCTCCCCAACCTCCACCCGGCACGGACCCCCTCCCCAACCCCCAACCTCCACCCCAGCACGGACCCCCCCCCCCCAACCTCCACCCCGGCACGGACCCCCTCCACAACCCCCAACCTCCACCCCGGCACGGACCCCCTCCCGGCACTCCCCGGAGCCCAGCCTACTCTAACCACCCCCCCCCCCCCCCCCGCCGCACACACACACAAGCCGAGACACACCTCTCCTCACGCAATCAGTCTGCGGCCACGCCATTTCCTGCCCAGAGCCAACCCCCCAGGCCGTCACTCACCTCCTCGCTGGTCGGCGTGAGCCTGGAACACCGGGTCACGCCGATGAAAAGGAGGTTTGATTCACGTCGACGTGAACGGTCATCACGTCGACGGGACTTCGGCCCATCCGGAAGGGAGAATATCGGCAGGCCGAAAATCGGCTGCCTTGCGCAGACCCGTGACATTCTCCGCGGCAGCGGCGCCATTAACGCTACGCCGACTTTTCTCCCTTCGGAGACTTCGGCGGGGGCGGGATTCACGGCGGCCAACGGCCATTCTCCGACCCGGCGGGGGGTCGGAGAATGGCGCCCATGATTTGGGCCTCTTGTGAGATTTTCCGCTCCCATTGCCAAACCCACATGAAAAAAACAGGAGGGGAAATTCCTGGCCATTGCCTATTTGCACATCAGTTGCCAGATATAACAGGTACTTTAGACAGGATTGGATCCATTCTCCCAGTCTTGCTGTAGCACAATTCCTTGGAGAAATGCCGAGGAACGTCTTGGACACACCTCATAAGGGAAATATTCACTTCACAATCCATCAAATGAAGCGGAGAATGAGCAACATGTTTTTAGCCGTGTGAGCTTCTCGACATTTTAGCTGTCCTTTTGACTTTGCTCACACATTCCTGTCCTTCAGATCGCTTTTTCAAAAGCTGAAAACTGCTTGCACCATATCTGAACTTTGGAAAAGTTCATTTTTTTGTTGTTGGATGTGTTAGAGATGGAGACCCTTTAATTTTGAGCCTCAGCTTTTTATGCTCTCCATGCACCTAATTCTGAAGGTTTCTTTTGTTCCAGCTCTAGTATGAGGCTGAAGGTGACCAGGGAGCATATTTGACAAAGCCATCCTCCATTATGCCTGGCGTAATCAGCTTTCCATTCTACCAGTCCAGTTGTGAAATCAAGTGCCATATCATAGTTGTATTTTTGTCTTGATTGAGGAATCAATCCTGTTGACTCATAAAAATATACAAACAAACCTTTTGTCCGATACAAACACTTACATATCGGCGTCAAACTTCCCGACTTTTTTCAGATAACAGCAAAAATGGTAACATAGTGGGGCAGCACGGTAGCATAGTGGGTAGCACAGTTGCTTCACTGCTCCAGGATCCCAAGTTCGATTCCCAGCTTGGGTTGTCATGATATGCAGACATGCAGATAATGATATACAGACAGGCACAGACAGGCAGCTAATGAACGCAGAGAACAGGACATGACCAATGAGCAGGCAGGACACTCAGGGGTGGTATCTCACTATAAAAGGCACGAGGCACTCACACTCCGCCTCTTTCCACTGATGAACATCTACAGAGTGAGTCAGGGTGTATGTACAGTATCACACCTCCAGCACGTGGCTAAGAGTTAGTCTGGTTCAGTCAGACAGAGTAACCACACTTAGGTTAGCAGGGAGTCGAACTCATAGAGAACTGTGCTAACTGTGCAATCAATAAATCAGATTGAACTAACTTCAAGGTCTGGAGTATCTTTTGGTTAAAGCTGCATCCAATTGCAGCCTGTGTTATCCCAGACTACATAACACATCATGGGTCAATGTGCGGAGTCTGCACGTTCTTCTCGTGTCTGCGTGGGTTTTCTCAGGGTACTCCGGATTCCTCCTACAGTCCAAAGATGTGCGGGTTAGGTGGATTGGCCATGCTAAATTGCCCTTAGTGTCCAAAAAAGGTTAAGAGGGTGTTACTGGGTTACGGGGATAGGGTGGAGACGTGGGCTTGAGTAGGGTGCTCTTTGTCAGGGCTGGTGCAGACTCGATGGGCCGAATGGCCTCCTTCTGCACTGTACATTCTATGAAATCTATGAAATGAAGATGGCATTTCTTAATTAATCCATACATCCCCTATTATTTATCTCGGCTTTGAAAGCGTAAGGAAATATTTGTCTAAACTGATATCCATCATTTCAGTTATTTAACAGAAAGCTCGTGCATCCACTACGACCTATGTGCATTTATTTAATTGAAGCTGAAACAACATTCAGTAGAAAAAGAACTTTATTATTAAACAATCACTCAATCAAAATGAATTTGGTTTTAGTGTCGTGTTTATTTATAATCTGACACCGAAGGTAGATGGAGCTCAAAACCACAGTGGAGCTTCATTAGCAAATCACCAAACACCCAGGGCAACTATTTTTATTCTGACACAATACACTGAAGAAAGGATAGAATTATATACAATCTGTTTTAGGAGACATTATTAATGAATTGTCCTAGTCTCACAAGAGTTGGAAGTGGGTAGCTTATTAGGCTATTCAAGCGCATACTGTGAAAAGATAAATATTATTTGCTGGCAATTAATTTGTACTGCTTATTGTCCAGGATAATCTGTATCCACAGTCAAAAGCCATAATTCATTGATTTGAAGTTCATGTACACAAAGCTAGAACTATCAGAAATAAAATAAACATTCAATAGAGTCTAGCTTTCACAGGAAAGCCACAAAAATATATCGATATTCCAATTTTCTTTATGCCAAATCGTTTCAGTTTCCCAAAAAGTTGATATTATTTTGTTGCTTAAAATAGGCCCTCAACAATTTCAGAGAGCAAGCATTATTCAGATTAAGTATTCTCCATTGCCTACTTGTAGAAGCTGTATCATTCAGAGAGAATTTAAAACAGGTTGGAACTATAGATTTATTTTGTGCATTTAGACCCTTATAACCCTGACTCCTTCGAAGCCTGTTCCAAAAATCAGATGTTCCACAAAACTGAGAAAGCCTAGATGTCAAATTGTGCACCTTACAGTTAACCTATGAGATGTCCAGATGCTGGCTGCTTATCACAGCAATCAAGCCATCAGCATACTCTGGAGTTTTGCCCTATACACAAACTAGGGAAATCAAGCTTCTGTTACACTTTGTTGCTTATCCTTTTGTGCTAACAGTGCAATCCATGTAAAATATTGTTGTCCTTCTAAAGATTATGTGCCAAGACATGAAACAAAAGCATTAGCGCTCAGAGAGCTTCCACTCCCAAAGTGTCAGCACTCAGCAGGGGTAGTGACTGCTTGAATAAATGAATATTATAGTAATATCACCATTTTTAATCTCTGAACGTCATCCACTGTGGTGCTTATAGGTGGCATCTGCAAAGCTGAATTATTTTGGGAGAATCATTAAAACATATTTGAATTGGTAATGTCCTTTACAGAAAGGAAAGTTTAACAAAACAAGTTTGCCATGTGAATTGTTCTCTCCCAAAAAGCAAAATTGAATGTATTCTGTTTGGAGAGCAACTAAAATACCTTTTTGTTCTCTGGTTGTGGAAATGATTATTTGATGCAATGAGGTGATGGCCACATGGAGAAATATGGAAAACTAAATTATCCAGAGATAGACTCCTGCAGCATTTGAATCATTGATGAAAACAGGTGTACTCATTCCTTGCCTTTGCTAGCAACAGATTGTTGCATTTACCGAATGTTCATTTGAAGTATCAACACACCTTCAAATAACATTAAATGACTTATTGTATTCAAAGCATTTCTGTGCTTGAAGCAAGAATCCTAATCAGTCCCACTCAAACAACACAAATATTAAACTCTTATTGTTTGACATTCCCACTTTGCCAAGAGTTCTGAATAACTTATTCTTTGAAAACTTACCTTGAAAAAGAAAAAAATAGATTAACGACTGCATCTACCTTTCTGGAAAGATTGTTTTTACCAGAAGCCAGAAGTAACATAATTGTTTGGAGTATCAAAAGAGGCATAATGGTATCATTGATTAGCCAGTAATTAGAATATTGTGTTCAGCTTTGAACAATTTTATTTTAGGAGGAGATCAAGGACCATCAAGAGGCTGAAGAAGAGTTTCATGTAGATGATACCAATGATGAGTGGCTTTAGTTATGAGGAGAGACTAGAAAAATTAGTGTTCTTTTCATTAGAACAGAGAAAATGAGCAAAAAGGATTTGATAGATGTGTACAAAAATCAGAGATGTTTTGATGAGGTAAATATGGAAAATATACTTTCACTGATGTACGGATTGGGTAATTAGAATAGATGCATTTAAAATCATTATCAAAGGATAGAGAGGAGTGGATGAAGAGAATGACATTTGGACAACAGTAATCAGGACATTAAATTTTCTACCAGAAACTTTGGTGAATATTTGCTCAAAGATAATGAGGATATATTTTGTGTGCATGGTGCAGAGCTTGGCAGCAGCACCAGGCGTGGGTGCCATTGCCACATGAATAAATGCAACCTTTGCAATAATTGCAAAGCAGCCAGCCAAATTAGTGGCCTAGAGGCGCAGGATCTATCTAATGGACGAGTGGAGACAGGCCTTGAGACACCAATCTTGAGATCACCGAATGTGTAGGATACACAGAAGGAAGACAATGGGTATGTCTGCAGTTTAGCAATGCCTCTCAGCAGGTTCTGCTCCAGGATGTAAGGGAAAGACAGGTGCTTATTGTCCGAGGGGTCGATGAGAAGAGACCTATCCTCCTGACCAAGTAATCCTTGGCAGACATTATGTGGGAGGTCAGCAGTCATGGGGTTACCTACTGACCTGGGGGAGAGTGTCGTAAACAGGTCAATGACCTCCTTCTCTGCGCCGGGGTAATTTAACTCTCTTTGAGTTTGCATTTGGTGACATGGGACAGTGCATTAAATAGGGAGGAAATGATTGCCAAGACACGGTATAGGAGCAGCAGTTCCCTTCTCACATATGGTTGCATCTTGACAACAATCAGTCATTTCTTTCCAGACTCCCACCAGGTCCCCGGAGAGCCAACGTATGGAGGAGGCTCTTGAGGGCTGCCCTCAAAAGCCTAAGACCTGCATAAGTCTCACATTGGTCTTCATCGGAAAATTAACAGTGCCCAGCCTCCTGCTTACAGGAAAAATGGGCCCACAACACCAATGAGTGGATTGAGACAGGCACCCCAATATTCGTTCGTTGGTGTCCGATGTGGAGGAAGCCCTGGAACAGGTGGTTGCGCAATTGCAGATACAGGAGAGTTAATACAAGAGAGTGAGGAGACAGAGTGCTCATGTAGGTGTACCGTGCTTCACATTGGGAATGGGTACGATGGGGAGGTGTGAAGCCCTTAAGCCCTCATTTTTTGTGTTCTCTCATGAAGTTCTCGATGCTCCAGACTGATGGTCAACCACTGAGGCTGGGAGCCTACAGTCTGCCTTTGAAGGGGAGGAATCTCAGAGTGCACTGTCCCCAGCATCCACCACAAGCACAAATACTGGTATATTTGTTGACTGCATTCATGATTAAATTCAAGGTACAGGCTGGTGAGCACATCACAGACATGCCTGAGCAGCTGATAGAGGCTGTGAAAGCCCGGGCCACAAACAGCCAGAGCCAGACCTGCGCTGAGACCCAGGTTCGTGATGTGCATCTTGATTCATTGGCAGCAGGAAATCTGCTAGAGTTGCAGTGAGAGATGAGGGAACATCTGGTGGAGCTTCCAGAGTCTATGCACAACCACGTTATGTATCTTGCCGCGCCTCAAGCGTATGTGCACATTGCTTCCTCTATCGAGAGTTTGGTGATCCTCATGGATAATTCGATCCAGCAGGCCTGTTAACAGATGCCGGAAATATGTACCAAACTACATGCCATTGCTTTGTCCATGAACTCATTGCACCAGTGGCAAAGCAAGAGAAGGACAAGGCACCTGGAGCCTCCACCAGGTCTTTGCCCTTCTCAGGTTAGCAGGTAGATACAGTTTTGCCTTACAAGGAAGTAGGAACAGCTGACTTTCTGGAGGACTCCCTGAGCATGCTCCAAGTATGTTCAGCAGATTCTCAGACCCTCGACCAGTAACTCCAACCTCAGTAGCTGAAATGATAGACAAGGGTCTTACACTTGTCTGGAAACATCCTCCTGGTGTCTATTCTATCAAACACCTCAGGATCTCTCATGTTTCAATAATAGCACATCTCATACTTCCCAAAACTCCAATGGGCTTCCTTTATATCACTCATCCCATGAGATAGTCTCTCAGCCTACGAATGAGTTGAGTGAACATTCATCGAACTACTCATGCAATTATCTCTTTTTTTTTCAAATAAGGAGTCCAAAATGGTACACATATAAATGTAAAATGTAAATGCAAATATGTAGGATTTGCCTTCTGTGATCACTAATGAGCTGCACATTCAAAGAGTGCAATCTTTTCTCTTGATGAATGTGACTTGCTTTTGCGAGGGGAGCTGTCAAGGCCACAGTGTGCAGTCAGTAGCACTCTTGAGATTGCTGCATTTTGCGACACTTTTGCAACCCGGCTTTTAGAATCCAAGTGTAATTGAACAATTGAACAATTTGGTGTGTTCTCCTGAACAGAGCGTTTGTCACATGCTGGATGCATTTGCTTGTAACTGACTGGGAGATAGAATCATCATAGAATCATCATTGAATTTACAGTGCAGAAGGAGGCCATTCGGCCCATTGAGTCTGTACCTGCTCTTGGAAAGAGCACCCTACTCAAGCCCACGCCTCCACCATATCCCCATAACCCTGCCTACCCTTTTTGGACACAAAGGGCAATATTTCATGGCCAATTCACGTAACCTGCAAATCTTTGGTCCCCTGTGGAGCCCTGGAATGGGCTACTGGCAAAGAAATTTAAGGCAACAGTGACCGTCAATACCACGAGCATGGGATTGCCTTCAAGCCCTTGAGGCTTCAGGCCCTCATGGGGAAGCCAGAAGATGTGAGCAACCACATTCCTAGACATCTGAATGCACCTCTGGCATTGCCTTTCATTCATTTGTAGAGAGCTGCACCTGTGATATACCCCTGGTTGGGCCATTGCTCGCCATTGCGGTGGACCATAGTCTCCAAAATCCTGACTTCTTTCACGCTGCTCTGCCTCTTGCTGTTCAAGCTGCTGTGCCGCCTGGCCCTGTTCCAACTTGTAACAGGCCCTCCTTCTCCTGTTCTGCTTGAGTGTCAGTAAAAAGGTAGGGTTGTCAGGAGCCTGCATCATCAATGCCATAATCATCTGTGAGTAAATGGAAGTAATAAATCTAATGAGCATATTCTTCACATCTCAGAACACCCAGCCAGTGCTGAGCCTTGTGCCTGACCTTAGACTAGACATGGCATCTCCACCCACATTTTCCAGATGAAGGATATCCTGGTGGAAGAGGTGTTCCTCCTGTCCATATATTACTATACATGGAGACATTGCTCTTTGACTGGGATGATGAGAGTCATTTTTTGCTTACCACCACCGCCCCCCCCCCCCCCCCCCCACACACACCCCTGACATAATTGAACTTTTACTCCATTACCCTTGAGACTCGATAAAGAGAGAAACCATTGCCTTTGCAGCAAAAAAAAAGGCTAACTGCATGATCCTTTGACAGCCATTACCACTCACAGAGGAGGAAGAAAGTTCAGAGATATGAGTTGGCTTCACTCCAACGGCCATGCTCCTTGAAGGCAATGACCTCCCTTCCTCACTTCATCCGTACCTCTTACAGCAGCAGGTGGAAAATTGCACAGAATAAACAGCAGCTCCAGACCTTGCTGGGATCTCGATGTTATGAGATCTGTGAGTCGAGAACAAACCTGCTTCACCATAGAGAGCAGAAGATGACTGACCAGGGTTAACATCCAGTTGCCTCATGATTATTAGTAAAACAACTGCGCTGACCTTTGCCCCCCACTCAAAAAGAGGTCTCTCAAAGTGTCTCACGCTCAAAGTTTTGAACAGTAAGGAGTCTTCCAACACCAGGTTAAAGTCCAACAGCTTTGTTTCAAATCACTAGCTTTCGGAGCACTGTTCCTTCCTCAGGTGAAGCAGTGCTCCGAAAGCTAGTGATTTGAAACAAATCTGTTGGATTTTAACCTGGTATTGCAAGACTTCTTACTGTGCTCATCCCAGTCCAACACCGGCATCTCCACATTAAAGTTTTGAATCAACTGTGTTGCATTACTATTACTCGAAAATGGTGCATGTTTGCGTTCAGGCTGGCAACCACTAACCTATACTCTTCCCATTTCATGAATCAATCTCACGCGGTAATCGTCTTTAATCTACCCAATATATGAACATAATGTCCTTTAGAGAAGGAAATCTGCCATCCTGACCTTGTCTGGCCTACATGTGACTCCAGACTCACAGCAATGTGGTTGACTCTTAAATGCCCTCTGAAATGGCCAGCAAGCCACTCCGTTGTATTCAGCCGCTACAAAATCACAAAAAAAATAAAACCGGATGGACCACCCGCTTCGAACCAGGCACCGGAAACGATAATGGTAAACAGAGCTCTGCCGACCTGAAAGTCCGCCATTGTAACATCTGGGGGCTTGTACCAAAATTGGGAGAGCTGTCTCACGGACTGTTAAGCAACAGCCTGACATAGCGATACTCACAGAATTATACCTTACAGACAATCGTAGAATCATGGAATTTACAGAGCAGAAGGAGGCCATTCGGCCCATCGAATCTGCACCAGCCTCTGGAAAGTGCACCCCACTTAAGGCCACGCCTCCCCCCATCCTCGTAACCCAGTAAACACACCCAACCTTTTTTGGACACTAAGGGCAATTTATCATGGCCAATCCACCTAACCTGCACATCTTTGGATTGTGGGAGGAAAACGGAGCACATGGAGGAAACCCACACAGACACAGGGAGAACGTGCAGACTCCGCACAGACAGTGGCCCAAGCCTGGAATCGAACCTGGGACCCTGGAGCTGTGAAGCAACTGTGCTAACCGTGCTGCCCTAATATGTCACATATGTCACATAGACATTTCTTTATTGGCACTTCTCTGTTCACAGACTGCTTTCTGTTACCCCATTATTGCAGACAAAGCCTTTAAGCTCCTTCGGGCATTGCAGGCAAGGACATAATTTAATGGCCTTCCCTAGTTGCCCCGACAAGGTGATGGCAAGCTTCCTCCTTGAACCGTTTAGCAATTTGATACAGCTGAGAGGCAAACTCAGGCCCCTCAGGAGGAATTTACAAGTCAACCGCATTGGCAAGGGACCGGAGTCATCTATAGGCCGAATTTGGTAAGGACACCCAGTTGCTGCACTAAAGGATGTCGATGAATCCAGTTGGGCTTACAACAACAGTTTGACATTCTCATTTTGGCTGGTACCAGGTTTTTCTATGTGAATTTAACTGGTGGAATTTGTACCCATATTTTAATGGATTACAAGTCTACGTCTCAGGATAACTAGCCCAATAACATTGCCACTACGCTTCTGTAGTTCCCACCTCTATCTCTGTTTTTAAAAACCTTCTTAAAATCATCATTAGGCTGTAAATCTCTTAATATTTGCTCCAAGGCTTCGGATTCACTCCTGTAACACCTACCATTGAGTTATAGAAAACAAGAGGGAGATATTCAGCCCATCATGCTAGTACCAGCCCTTTAAAAGAGCTATCCAATTAGTCGCACTACTCAACTCCTTCAATGCAGTTTTGCAATTCTTTCTCTTCCAAGTATTTATCTAATTCCCTTTTGAAAATCACTATTGAATCTGCTTCTACCACCTTTTCAGGCAGCAACGTTGCAGAACATAACAGCTCGCTGCGTAAAATAAATTCTCATTATCTCCGCTCTGGTTCTTTTTACAGTTACCGAAAATCTCCATTCCTGGGTATGTCCTGTCACACCAGCAGGACAGACCCAGAAGAAGTAGCTGTACAGTGGTATACAGTTGGGTGGAGTTGCCCTCCGAGTTCTCAACATCGACTCTGGACCCCATCAAGTCTCATGGCTGCAGGTTAAACATGGACAAGGAATAATTTTATCCCATGTTGTTCAACAGTTTAGGGCAGCACGGTAGCATTGTGGATAGCACAATTGCTTCACAGCTCCAGGGTCCCAGGTTCGATTCCGGCTTGGGTCACTGTCTGTGCGGAGTCTGCACATCCTCCCCGTGTGTGCGTGGGTTTCCTCCGGGTGCTCCGGTTTCCTCCCACAGTCCAAAGATGTGCAGGTTAGGTGGATTGGCCATGATAAATTGCCCTTCGTGTCCAAAATTGCCCTTAGTGTTGGGTGGGGTTACTGGGTTATGGGGATAGGGTGGAGGTGTTGACCTTGGGTGGGGTGCTCTTTCTAAGAGCCGGTGCAGACTCGATGGGCTGAATGGCCTCCTTCTGCACTGTAAATTCTATGACTATGAAACCGCCTGCTGAATACCACGTACCGGCCATCATCAGCTGATGAATCAGCACTCCTCTATGTTGAACACCACTTGGAGGAAGCACTGAGTGTGGCAAGGATGCAGAATATGCTCTGGGTGGGGGACTTCAACGTCCATCACCAAGTGTGGCTAGGTAGTATCACCACAGACTGAGCTGGCCGGGTCCTAAAGGCCATAACTGCTAGACTGGGACTGCAGCAGGTGGTGAGGGAACCAACAAGAGGGAAAAAATACTTGACCTCATCCTCACCAATCTGCCTGACAGTATCAGTAGACCTGGCCATTGCACAGTCCTTGTGAAGACAAAGTCCTGTCTTCACATTGAGGATACCCTTCCTCATGTTGTGTGGCACTAACAACATACTAAATGGGATAGACTTTGAACAGATCTAGCAATTCAAGACTGGGCATCTGTGAGGTGCTGTGGGCCACCAGCAGCAGCAGAATTGTATTCAACCCACAATCTGCAACCACATGGCCCGGCATAGCCCCCACTCTACCATTACCACCAAGCCAGGGGATCAACCCTGGTTCAATGAAGAGTGCAGGAGAACATGCCAGGAGCAACATCAGGCGTACCGAAATATGAGCTGTCAACCTGGTGAAGCTACAAAACAGGACTACTTGTGTGCTAAACAGCATAAGCAGCAAGTAAAGTTAAGCAATTCCACAACGAATGCATCTGATCTAAGCTCTGTAGTCCAAGACATCCAGCCATGGTGGACAATTAAACAACCCGCAGGGGGAGGAGGTTCCGCAAATATCCCCATCCTCAATGATGGAGGAGCATAACACATATGTGCAAAAGACAAGGCTGCGGCATTTGCAGCAATCTTCAGCCAGAAGTGCCGAGTGGATGATCCATCCCGGTCTCCTCGGGAGGTCCCCCAGCATCACAGATGTCAGTCTTCAGTCAATACAAGATATGGGGTGGGTTTCTCCGACTCCCCACCGGGTCAGAGAATCGCCGGGGGGCGGCGTGAATCCCGCCCCTGCCGGCTGCCGAATCCTCCGGCGCCGGGGTTTTGGCGGGGCCGGAAACGCAGCGCGCTGGTCGACGACCGCTGGCAGCGGGCCCCCGACGATTCTCCGGCCCGCGATGGGCCGAGTGGCCACCCGTATTCAGCGGGTCCCGCCGGCGGAAATCACAACAGGTCCTTACCGGCGGGACCTGGCTCCACGGGCGGCCTGCAGAGTCCTCGGGGGGACACGGGGGGATCTGGCCCTGGGGGTGCCCCCACTGTGGCCTGGCCCGCAATCGGGGCCCACCGATTCGCGGGTGGGCCTCTGCCGTGGCGGCACTCTTTCCCTCCGCACCAGCTGCTGTCAACCTCCGCGATGGCCGGTGCGGAGAAGAACCCCCCTGCGTATGCGCTGGGATGACGCCAGCACATGCTGGCCCTCCTGCGCATGCGCCAACCCGCGATGGCCGGCGGAGACCCTTCGGCCTCGCCACCGAAGTGGCCCGCCCATGATATCAAGACATGGCTGAAGGCACTGGATACTGCAAAGGCTATGGGCCCTGACAATAATCCGGCAATAGTACTGATAACATGTGCACCAGAACTTGCCTTACCCCAGCCAAGCTGTTCCAATACAGCTACAACATTGGTATCTACCCGATAATGTGGAAAATTCCCCACAAGTGTCCTCTACACAGGAAACAGGACAAATCGAACCTAGCCAATTACCGCCCTATCAGTCTACTCTCCATCATGAGCAAAGTGATGGATGGAGTCATCAACAGACCTATCAAGCATCACTTACTCAGTAATAACTTGGTCGCTCAGTTTGTGTCCGCCAGGGTCACTCAGCTCCTGACCTCATTGCAGCCTTGGTTCAAATATGGACAAAAGAGCTGACTATCAGAGGTGAGGTGAGAGTGACTGTTCTTGAGTGAGTATGGCATCAAGGAGCCCTAGCTAAACTGGAGTCAATGGGAATCAGGGGAAAAACTCTCTGCTGGTTGGAGTCATACCTGGCACCAAGGAAGATGGTTGTGGTGGGTGGAGGCCAATCATCTTAGCTCCAGGGCATCACTGTAGGAGTTCTAGTGTCCTAGGCCTAACCACCTTCAGCTGCTTCATCAATTCCACAACAAATGCATCATAAGGTCAGAAGTGGGGATGTTTGTGGATGACTGTACAATGTCCAGCACCATTCGCGACTCCTCAGATAATGAAGCAGTCCATGTCCAAATGCAGCATGATCTGGGCAATATCCAGGCTTGGGCTGACAAGTGGCAAGTTACATAAGCACCACACAAGTGCCAGACAATGACCATCTCCTACAAGAGAGGATCTAACCACCATCCCTTGACATTCAATGGTATTACCATCGCTGAATCCCTCACAATCAACATCCTGGGGTTACCATTGATCAGAAACTAAACTGGACTAGTTATATTAATACTGTGGGTACAGGGCAGGTCAAACGCTCGGAATGCTACAGCGAGTAACTCACCACCTAATCCCTGCCCCCCCCCCCCCCCCCCACAAAGCCTGTCCACCATCTACAAGGCACAAGTCAGAAGTGTAAAGGAATACTCTCCACTTACCTGGGTGAGTGCAGATCCAACAATGCTCAAGAAGTTCGACATCGTCCAGGACAAAGCAGCCCGCTCGATTTCTCCTGCTTCCACAAAAATTCAAACCCCCCAGCACCGACGAACAGTGACAGCCATGTGTACCATCTACAAGATGCACTGTAGTAACTGTGGCGCATTACAATCGGGCTGCTGGGGAACAGACACGCTTAATAAATTGTGGCGCACAAAGACTCCGTGAGACGAATAGAGTAAAGTCGATGAGGCTTTATTAAGCGTGTCTGTTCCCCAGCAGCCCGATAGTAAACTGGCCTGCGGGGGAAGGCACCGGCTTCTTATACTTCGCCTTCAGGGCGGAGTATGAGGTCAACGGCCAACCAGGACCCGGGATCTGTCAGCCAATGACATTAGGGCTTCCAGTCCCACATGACCCCCAATACATACTACCACAGTAACTCACCAAGGTTCCTTCGACAGCACCTTACAAAGCCACGATCACTAGAAGGCCAAGAGCAGGAGGTACCTGGGAACCCAACAGTGGTGATCTACTGTAATAGGAGATGTAAGGTAGGACCTGCACTACAGGTTCGCCGGTAGCTCCTGCCGGCTGGCTCCGCCCAGGGAGAACTGTATAAATATGCATGACCTCCAGTGCCCTGCCATTTCGCCAGCTGCAGCAGGAGGCCACGCATCTGACTGCAATAAAGCCACAGTTGTACCCAACTTTAGTCTTCGTGCAATTGATCGTGCATCAATTTATTACAGTCAGCTGCGTGGCCTCCTGCTGCAGCTGGCAAAATGGCCCTCAGCACCATCTTTGCCCTGTTCGGTTTCCCCGCCTGCATCCACAGTGACAGGGGATCCTCATTCATGAGCGATGAGCTGCGTCAGTTCCTGCTCAGCAGGGGTATAGCCTCCAGCAGGACGACCAGCTACAACCCCCGGGGAAATGGGCAAGTAGAACGGGAGAATGGGACGGTTTGGAGGGCCGTCCAGCTGGCCCTACTGTCCAGGAACTTCCCAGCTCTCGCTGGCAGGAGGTCCTCCCTGACGCTCTACACTCCGTCCGGTCACTATTGTGCACCGCCACTAATAATACACCCCATGAACGTGTTTTCACCTTCCCCAGGAAGTCCACATCCAGGGTGTAGCTCCTGACTTGGCTCGCTGCTCCAGGACTGGACCTTCTCCGTAGGCACGTCCGACTCCACAAGGCGGACCCCTTGGTGGACAGGGTTCACCTGCTCCACACCAACCCTCAATACGCCTATGTTGAGTTCCCCGACGGCCGCCAAGATACTGTCTCACTCAGGGACCTGGCACCGTCAGGTTCCATCCCAACACCCCCCCTCCACCTACTACCGCGCCACCAATATTGACCCCAGCAGACCACCCCCCCCCCCTCCCCTTTTCCGCACAAGAGGACAAAGAGGACTTCTGCACGCTCCCGGAGTTCCCCGATGATTGGCCAGCATCAGCACCCCCATCGCTGCCACCTCCACCACCGCCAGCACCGACTTCGCCGCCACCGTTACGCCGCTCCCAACGAAGCACCAAAGCACCGGACCGGCTGAACTTTTGACGGACTCAGGACCGTCAACATGGACTTTTCTTTCCCTACCACTGTACATAATGGCACTAATTGTATATAGTTTCACATCACCCCCGCCGGACCCATTTTCAACAGGGGGTGAATGTGGTGCTCCACTGTAATAGGAGATGTAAGGTAGGACCTGCACTACAGGTTCGCCGGTAGCTCCTGCCAGCTGGCTCCGCCCAGGGTGAACTGTCTAAATATGCATGACCTCCAGTGCCCTGCCATTTCGCCAGCTGCAGCAGGAGGCCACGCATCTGACTGTAATAAAGCCACAGTTGTACCCAACTTTAGTCTTTGTGCAATTGATCGTGCATGACCCACCACCTGGAGTTTCCCCTCCAAGTCATTCACCACCCTGACTTGGAACTATATCACTGTTCCTTCACTGTCACTGGGCAACATCCTGGAACTCCCTAACAACACAGTGGGTGTACTGCAGCAGTTCAAGAAGGCAACTCACCCCCACCTTCTGAAGGGCAACTCGGGATAGGCAATAAATGCTGGCCTAACCAGTGATGCCCACTTCCCATAGATGAATTAAGGAAAAAAAAACAATCATCCGAACAAGGAGCAGGAGTAGGCCATTTAGCCCCTCAGACTTACTCCGCCATTTAATAAGATCATGGCTGATCTGATAGTAATCTCAAATCTTTGCCCTACCTACCCCCAATAATCTATCATGCCTTTGCTTATCAAGAATCTATCCACCCCTGCCTTAAAAATATTCAAAGACTCTGCTTCCACTGCCTTTTCAGGAAGAGAGTCTCAAAGACTTACAACCATCTGAGAGAAAATAATTCTCCTCATTTCAATTTTAAATAGGCAGCTCTTTTATTTTTAAAAAGTGACAACTAGGTCTATATTCTCCCACAACTGGAAACATCCTCTCCAAATCCACTCTGTGACGACACCTCACGATCTTACATGTTTCATTCAAGTCGCCTCTTATTCTTCTCAACACCAGCGAATGCAAGTCTAGCCTGTCTAACCTTTCCTCATAAGACAACCCACCCATGCCGTATTACCATTCCTCCTCCGTCTGTCACCTCTGGACCTCCCCCCATTACCTTGGGCCCGATAACCATCATTCTCTTCATGCCTTCTCTCTCTCTGAGCCAACACCCATTACATTCCCCAAGCCCATTTCTAAATTATTGTATAGTCCGGCTCTGTAACTCTCCATGAAAAGGTCACCTACCTGACTATCACCCTGGACCTCCCACCCTGCTGTATCCCACTCCACACTGGCTGTGACTGTCCAATCCCCAAGACATCACCGTCGACAGCATTTATCCTGGCCTCTATGAGCAGCTCTGTCCAACTACCCACCACCTTCCCCATTCAGCTGCTGGAACCCAGACCCAACACAAAATGTTCTTTCCTCCATCCCACATCGCTGTACTCTCACATTTCCTCATTGCTTCACCCTTGCCCTGGACACTCTCGTCCTGCCCTGAACACTTTTCACCTCCTTTCAGCTGCCTCCCATGTCCAACCTCTGCTCCACCTCGTCCACCCTTTGCCTACCTCTCATGTCCAAACCCCGCTCCACCCTATCCCTGTTCCCATTTGCCATTCCACCCTACCACATCAACCTCCCTCGCCACGCTTTAGCCTGCCTCTTGTATCCAGATTTCATGCAGCTTGTCCTATAAGCACCCAATATGAACGAAGTAGTGGGCAGTCCCCTAGGAGCCAAAAGTAGCTTCTAGTCATCTCAAAGTCTCGGAAAACGTTAATCTAACCAGGTGCAAGTCACTTATAAACAGTTGCAAATGTGAACGTTCTAATCTCATGCTGCCAGGGAAGTTCATTTGGAGGGAGAACTGAATTCCAGCAAAGTAGTCCATTAATGAGCAAGTATGACAAGCCATATGCATGCAAAAGGGCTTCTCAACATTGTTCGTAAGGAAGCCCAGCCCACATTTGAAATCCTGAGAACAAATTCCGACAGTTCATCCCACCCTCGGTAAACTGATTTTTGGCTTTACGCCAAATTAAGTTCCCCGCCCACAATGCTTCACACTGTAGATGGAACTAAAACATTCGACCTATTGTCTGTAGACCCTTTCTGGTGAGCAACTTCTTCACTACAGAGGAGACTAGTTCCTTGCCCCTCAGCACCCTTCTCCTCTGTCCCCTCTCTCCACCAAGGCTGGTGCCCCTTTGCAGCCCAACAGTCCATTCCTGCAACACTCCTCTTTGCTGTTCTGCCTTACAAAATAACTTTGCAAAACCAACAAACTTAATTACTTTCCCAACTCGTGAAAGCACAACATGTGGATGCCAAGCTATTGGCGAAGATCTTGGCCATTAGGATAGAGGATTGTGTCCCGGGAGTGATAGGGGAAGACCAGACTGGATTTGCTAAGGGCAGGCAACTTAATGCTAATGTGCGGAGGCTTTTAACTATTGTTATGATGCCCTCGGAAGGAGAGGAAGCAGAGGTTGTGGCAGCGATGGATGCAGAGAAAGTTTTTGATTGGGTGGAGTGGGAGTATCTGTGGGAAACGCTGGATGGGTTTGGTGAGGGCTTTATCAGGTGGGTGCGATTGCTGTACCAGGCGCCTGTGGCAAGCATGCGCAAGAACCGGCTTAGGCCGGAGTATTTTAAATTGCACCGGGGGATGAGGCAAGGGTGTCCCCTTTCCCGTTATTATTTGCTCTAGCCATTGAGCCGCTGGCCATAGCGTTGAGAGCTTCAAGGAACTGGCAGGGGCTGGTCCGGGGGGGGGGGGGGGGGAGAATCGGGTCTTGCTCTACGCGGATGATCTCCTCCTGTATATCTCGGACCCACTGAAGGGGATGGGGGAGGTCATGTGGATCTTGAGGGAATTTGGCAATTTCCCGGGGTATAAATTGAACGTGGGGAAGAGCGAGTTGTTTGTGATCCAGGCTAAAGGACAGAAGAGACTGAGGAAGCTGCTGCCTAGGAGGGTAGAGAATAACTTTCGTTACCTGGGAATACAGGTGGCTCAGAAGTGGGCTTTGTTGCATAAGTTTAATCTGACCCGGCTGGTGGAACAAATTGAAGGGAACTTTAAAAGATGGGACATGCTGGCGGGGAGGGTACAGACCGTGAAAATGACGGTCCTCCCAAGGTTTCTCTTTGTAATCCAGTGCCTTCCCAGCTTCATCCCTAAGGCCTTTTTTAAACGGGTTAATAGATCATCTCGGGATTTGTGTGGGCGAACGAGACCCCGCGAGTAAAGAGAGAGCTGCTGGAACGCAGTCGGGGGGAGGGTGGGCTGGCGCTGCCGACCTTTTGTAACTACTACTGGGCAGCCAACATAACCATGATCAGGAAGTGGGTATTGGGGGAGGGGTCGGCATGGGAGCAGTTGGAGGCGGCGTCATGCCAGTTTGGGAGCGCTGGTAACGGCACCTCTGCCATTCCCGCCGGCCCGCTACTCCACAAGTCCGGTGGTGGTGGCAGCACTGAAGATCTGGGGCAGTGGAGGAGACACAAGAGGGTGGAGGGGGCATCGGTCTGGACCCCGATATGTAATAACCACAGGTTCCTGCCGAGTAGGATGGACGGCGGGTTCCAAAGCTGGCAGAGGGCGGGTATTAGAAGGATGGGTGACCTGTTTATAGATGGGAGCTTTCTCAGCCTGCAGGCGCTGGAGGACAAATTTAAATTGCCGTCAGGGAACGGCTTTAGGTATCTACAAGTGGGGGCCTTCCTGGGAAAGCAGGTTGTGGCCTTCCCGCTGTTGCTGCCACGGGGGATACAAGATAGAGTAGTGTCCGGTACCTGGGTGGGGCAAGGGAAGGTGTCAGATATCTACCAGGAGTTGTTGGAGGTGGAGGAAACCCGGTGGAGGAGCTTAAAGGCAAGTGGGGGGAGGAGTTAGGAGGGGAGTTAGAGCCGGGACTGTGGGCGGAAGCCCTAAGTCAATTCCTCCTCGTGATGCGCCAGGCTCAGTCTAATACAGTTTAAGGTGGTGCACCGGGCACACATGACGGCGGCGAGGATGAGCAAGTTTTTTGGGGTGGAAGACAGATGTGCGAGGAATGCAGCAAACCATGTCCATATGTTTTGGGCATGCTCGAAGCTTGAGTGGTTCTGGCAGGGGTTTGCCAGGGCAATGTCCAAGGTGCTAGGAACACGGGTGGTGCCGAGTCCAGAGATGCCAATCTTTGGGGTGTCAGAAGACCCGGGAGTTCAGGGAGTGAAAGAGGCCGACGTCTTGGCCTTTGCCTCCCTGGTAGCCCGGCGACGGATCTTGTTAATGTGGAGGGACTTGAAGACCCGAGTGTAGAGACCTGGGTTAGTGACATGGCTGGGTTTCTCAGTCTTGAGAAAATAAAGTTTGCCTTAAGAGGGTCAATGTTGGGGTTCTCTCGGAGGTGGCAGTCGTTCGTCGACCTTCTTGGGGAAATTTAATTTAAAATGTCGGCAGTAGCAGCTTTCCGAGGGGGGGTGGGGTTGTGTTTGTTTGTTTTTTGTTATTCTCGATAGTCTGCGAAGACAGAGCCGTTCGGGGAATAATCTATTTTTGCACTACTAATGTTTAACGCTGATTGTTCTTTTTCTGTTTTTGTGATAAAATTTTACAAATACTCCAATAAAAATATTTTTTTTTAAAAAAGAAGGAAGCCTTCGAACAGGTTAAACTAGCTTTGCAGTTATCCAGTCTCTTAGTTCACTTTGACCCCTCAAAAATATTTTACCTGCGACTTATCTCCTAACAGAATCGAGGCGATTTTGTCGCATAAAATGGAAGGTGGTTCAGAAAGGTTTATCATCTATGCCTCGAGAACTCTAACATGCTGGAAAGCCTACTGGGAAACCACAAAAGGGGAACTAGCCATGATATTTGGAGTGAAGAAGTTCCATCAGTACAATGATGGACGGTACTTCATTGTAGTCACTGACCACAAATCCCTGTTAGGATTTAGGGTGGATGAGGCCTTTCTTTCCATAGCTTAAGCTAAAAACAAAAACTGGACTTTATTATTAGCAGCCTGTGGCTGGACATACATGAAATGAAGTCCATGTCCATATCAGCAATGGGAGAGAAAATGTGATAGATATTTGCCACCCTTGGGTTGCCTGAGGTGCTAGCCTTGGATAATAGGTCTGCATTGACTAGTGAAGGAATCCAGCATGAGAACCAAGGGCATTCAATATATTCAAACTGATCCTTACCACCCTGCTTTAAATGGACTGACTGAGACAGCAGTCCGAACATTCAAGGCCGTCATCAAGAAACAGTCATCAGCCTCTCTACTAACCAATCTGACCTGTTTCCTGATCGCCGGTAGAACAACACCTCATGTCACCACAGGTGTTACACCTGGCAAGCTACTAATGGGCAGACATATTAAAACAAGGTTGGATCTGGTAATGCATAATTTGGTAAGAAGTCTTACAACACCAGGTTAAAGTCCAACAGGTTTGTTTCGATATCACTAGCTTTCGGAGCGCTGCTCCTTCACCTGAGGAAGGAGCAGCGCTCCGAAAGTTAGTGATATCGAAACAAACCTGTTGGACTTTAACCTGGTGTTGTAAGACTTCTTACTGTGCTCACCCCAGTCCAACGCCGGCATCTCCACATCTTAATTTGGTGGGAAGGGCGGAGGCAAAACAGAATTTAGAGAAGAGATATTATGACTCGAAAGAAATTGGGAGAACATTTGGGGTGGTATATGTAAAGTGTTTTCATGCTGATCCAAATTGGACCCCTGGAACAGTCGTGGCGAGAACAGGTTCAATGTGGTATGAAATTGGTGTCTAAGGTAAAGGTTAAAGAAACACCTGCACCATTTGCGAAGAAGAGAATCGCACACAGAGCCAGTGGGGCTGTCAGTGACAGTACTATGGATGGAAGCAATGCTGCAACCAGCTGCCCCGAGGAAGAGCCCTGTAATGTTCCAGTTGAACTGAAGAGGTTATCTGCACTAATGTACCTTCACAAGGCAAGAGGCAACCCAGGGAGGCAACCAAATTTACCTCTACTGCTGGAGCACCCACTAGTGAATTGTGATGCTCGCAAAGGGTCAGGAAGTCCTCAGACCAACTTACCTTCTGAGGGACTCTGTTGAGATCCATTAGTTGTATAATAGTGTAAATAGTTTCATTGTTGTTGAAATGTGCTAATGAAGAACTTAAAGTTGGAGGGATGTGGTAGCATGCTCCTTTGAGGGGCTAGTTCTTGGAGGGTCATGTGATCCATTTGGCCAGTCAGGCCGGAGTGCGCAAATCATGGGGCTGAGCACAGTTTTTCCTTCCAGTTTGGAGCCTGAAATCGTGGACTACAGTAGCATTTATCCAACTCTCTGTAAATAGTTACCTTAATAAACCGTTTATTTGTTGATCTACTTGGTGGTCACCAGTCTTACAAGATACTACAGATGGTTCTCCTTTTGATGCTTCTCCAGCCCACAGAACAATTAGTGCTATTCTATTTCTGGCCATACTTTCTGCAGGCTACATCGGTCTTCTACAAATAATGTGGTTCGTTGTTTAATGCCTGGTGCAAGTGGGCAGAACTTGCATGATACACACTGGCTGGAATTTTCCAGCCATTCACGTTCATGGGATCTTACAGTCCCTCCAATTAGATAACCACCTTTAGAAGAAATATGTGCTATAGTGATAGGATGGGGGAGTGGGACCAGCTAAATATTGTACTTGCAGAGAGCCATCAGCAGCTTGATGGGCTGAATGGGGTTCTTCTTAGCACAGAGGGCTAAACAGCTGGCTTGTAATGCAGAACAATGACAGCCACGCGGGTTCAATTCCCGTACCGGCCTCCCCAAACAGGCACCGGAATGTGGCGACTAGGGGTTTTTCACAGTAACTTCATTGAAGCGTACTTGTGGCAATAAGCGATTATTCTTATTATTATATGTTACCATTCTATGATTCTATAATTTACTTTGGGTCCTTCTTGTTTATATCCTTTGTTCCCATTTATTTTATTTTATTTTTATGATTTCTGATCCATGAACCCATAATCAGAATATACTTTTGAGCAGAAGAGTTCTTGCCAGGACAGTGTGTTCCTAGATTTTGTATTTTGCAGAGAAGAACCAAGACTCGTCGGCACTGAGTGAATCCTAGGAACCTGTTTTGGGTGAAGTTGGCTCGATTGGCTAACTGGAAACCAGTGGATTGGCCAGGGTCAGTGTTCTGCCTGAGAACAATCAGCGATTGGTTTCTGCCAGGTGTTTTTTTTTCAGAAGGAACCTGCCAGAAGCCTCTAGATACTCAAAGGAAGCGGAGCTGTCTTCCTCCCTCTCTCTGCTGCCAGTTGCCTGCTGTCTCTGTGAGTCTGCAGTGAAAATCATTGCAAGCTGAAGGAAAAGAAAGTACCCAACTGAAGACCTAACCCTGAGAAAGAAACTACCTCAAAGGCATTCATCGGAATCAAAGATGCTTTATTCTTTTATTTTATTATTATTTTATTATTATTTATCTTCCCTTTAAACCACCCTTTCCTTTCTGTATTGTTTGTCTGTGTGTGTATGCAGAGCGTGGGGTGAGTTAGAAGGGGGGGTTTGGGGGTTGGGAATCAGATAGCCACTTGTTTTCTTGCTTATTCACATTACTGTTAATAATAAAAGGGTTACTTAAGTTTAAATTTTACAAACCTGGGGACTGTGGTCAATTTAACTTAACCAAAGCCAAGGGTATTAATATAAAATCGGATTTGATCTATGTTGCGATGCCGGGTCAAGTGGACCTGGAACTGACTGCGCATTAGCCCAATGTGTCACAACAGTATGTTTCCAGTGGTTTTTTGCAATGGTTTAACGTTCATATCTTTATGTATTTATAAAATAATGATGGCTGAACTAATGAAATGACCAAGTTACCTGCTGTTAATGGTTCCTGAAATTCAGAATGGAATTCAGACCATTAATTAGCAAAATCCAATGTTCAACTCCTGTTAACACAACACAATCCTTATTGTTGAAAAATGAAATTAAATGAAATGAAAATCGCTTATTGTCACAAGTAGGCTTCAAATGAAGTTACTGTGAAAAGCCCCTAATCGCCACATTCCAGCGCCTGTTCGGGAGGCTGGTACGGGAATTGAACCGTGCTGCTGGCCTGCCTTGGTCTGCTTTCAAAGCCACCGATTTCGCCCTGTGCTAAACCAGCCCCCATTACACTCATAATTAGACCAACAAAAAAAGTCATGAATTTTCTGAAGACTTAGTGGCTTTATAACTCCTTACATAGATAGCACTATCACTTTCTGGAGAATATCTGTCTTCCAAGATATTCAAAGTCAAGTGACAGCCTTTGATTCTGGGTAGGCCCAAAGCCTAGGATTTACTGTAATCGTTAGTGTTCAAAACACTGACAAGATTTAGTTTCTATTTCTATCAGTATAGCAATCCATTGATTGAAGTTTCTGTGTGAATTCATGCTTCACATTGAGTCCAAACGTTAGAGGCCTAAGAAATCACTAGCTTGAGGATTTAGATGTTCTTTCTTTTTCAATTTTATTTTTCCAGATAAATCTATGGAATAATAACATTTCTTATGACAGTGATAATGCCATGATGAAAAGTAGCTGTTGACTTAAAATTTCAGTCATACTGTAAAATATCCAGGTAATAAGTTTATCTCTGTAAAAAGATGCACTCGCACTGTATTAAAAATTCATCAAGCCTTCTTTAGATTTAAAGGGCAACTGGTAGATATTCTGTGGAGGGAAAAGATCCAACTATCACTCGATATATGCAGGCCTTTTAACATGACTTACATCATTGCAACAAATCAAAAAATACTTTTACCAAAACTGGTCCTTTTATTATTTGCCACTTTATAAGCCCTTTAGTATAACAATGCCTCTTTTGCAAGGCTGCTGGATCATGCCTGTTGAATTTTTCATAATAGTGTTTTAGGACATTTACTGCAATAGCTATCTGATTATAACATGCACAATTCTTGGCACTTGAGGGCTGTGCTATAATGAAGAGTAACATGTGTAAAATGTTATTGTTGGAAATAATGCCAGGGCATATGGTGACTAGACTGGAATATTAAAACATGCGGCCAAACTTGCAAGCTATAAGAGAACAGTATAAACACTAACAGCCTAATACAGAGAAGGACCATACAAAAACTAAACCAAATTTATTAATTGGCAGCAAGACATTGCCTAATTAGTGTCCCTGCACACAATTCTGTTAGTTGAATGTTGTTTGTTCTCCCATTGGTTTAGTTTCAGGCAGAAGTTTTGTGTGAAGTTTCTTTTCAACAATTAATGCCAGACCTTCAAGTTTCATGGGCTGTCTTCCTTCAGGCTGTCTTTGCTCCTGTCAATTTAGTACTTCCAGGGAATTATTCCTCTTTGAAATGCATATTGCAGGCTTGAAACGCTGTGTTTGTACACTGCAGAGTAATTGTGTGGGCTAAATGTTTAATTACACATGACAGCTGGAGCTACAGGAGTTCGAAGCAAGCATGAAAACAACTCATGCCCTGTGCAATAATAATAAAGTCAACAGATACACTGTACTTAGTGGGTGGACCACACTTTTTTGCAATGCCACCACACTGCCAGAATTAAGACAGAAATGAATGTTTCTGTGAAAAAAGGGATTTCCTATCAGTATCAATTCTGATTAGAAAATTTGCACTCTGCTTTAATTATAATGAATTACATTTGTACAGATATAACTTGTTTAATTTAAATGTTTGTTTTAGTGGCTATAAAAATGCTTTAAATGTGATTTTGAACTGACTGTTTTGTGGCTTCCAGCATAAGGAGAATGCATCGTTTTTACAAATAGAACAGATAACTCCAAGGTAAGCTTTGAACACTGTGGGATATATGCCACTGGCTACTTGCCAGTTTCCAGATCAACTTTGAAGCATTTTTTAGCTGGCAGTAGCAATGTCTGCACTGTCATTTGCATTTGTTTTATCCGCTGATTCCATGTTAACTTCAGCGATATCGTTCATGGTACGTAGACTGTACACAATTGCAGATGAAGGGTAACCAGGATCTAATCTGGGTTAGGATACAGGCAGCAGAGTTTTGGATGAGTTATAGAAACATTTAGGACACATCAAGCCCATGCCTTGAAGGTTTATTTCCTTCAAATGTCCATCCAATTTCTTTCTGAGATCACTAGTTATTTCCACTTCCACCACCGCCCTCAAGGGCAGCGGATTCCAGGTCATTGCCACTTGCTGTGTAAAAAAGTTTTTTTTCTCACATTTCCCCCTGCATCTCTTACCCAAACCTCCGTTTATCTGTGTCCTCTAGCTTGGGTACAGTTTTTCCTTGTCTACCTGATTCAAATTTGATATAATTTATCAATTCTCCTCTCAATCTATTTCTCTCCAAGGAGAACAACAAAGAGATTTTCCATTCTAACCTTGTAACTAAAATCCACCACCTCTGGAACCATTCTGCACCCTTTCAAAAACCCTAACATCCATCCTAAAGTGACCAGAAAGTTATGGAATACTCCAATTTGGGCCTGACCAAAGCTTCATAAAGGTTCAACATGACTTCCCTGCTTTTGTACTCAATGCCTCTACTTACAATGCTAAAACTCCCATATTCTTTACTAGCCACTCTCTCAATATTTCCTTCCATTTTCAAAGATTGATGGTTATGCACTCCCAGTTCTCCCTGTGCCTGAATGCTCCTTTAAACTATGTTCCAGGATATGCTAAAATTTGCAAAATATAGTGGATGAGAAGGCAGAGTAGTCAAACCTGGAGGTGACAAAGGCATGGTTGGTAACTATGGAGTTGGAAATAGATAGTCTTTGTGATGGCGAAGATCAGAATTTTAGTTCAAAAGCAATTCAGTCATCAATGTTACAGACAGAAACAACCTTTGTGACATCCAAACTTGACACTTCTGGCCCCCAACCTCTATGCTTTGTGCCAAAGATTGTGGCTTTGCCCTTATCAATGTTTAACTTGAGGAAATTATGGCACATCCAAAACTGTACATTAGACAAGCAATCTAACAATCCAGAGTTAGTGAAGACGTTGAGGAAGATGTAAACTGGTAGATTGGTTGCCATCCATGTATATACATACACATTTGGTCCCATATCTTTGGAAGGTTATACCAAGGGGCAGAAAGAGAAAGAGAAGGGAGTGAAGAATAGATCTGTAAGGGGTATTTGTGTGGGTGCAGAAAAAGAGACCATAGCTGAGGTTATTGCTTTGATTCGATATTGAAGAGGAAACAAGCAAGGGTGGTCTAACCAAACAGAAGAATGTAGGAGAGTCAATGACAGAGATTGGTGTGATCAACAATGGCTGCATGGGAGTTAAGGAGGATAAGGAATGAAAATTCCCAAGGGTCAGAGTCAGAGAATACAGGAAACCTAATTTCAGAAATGTAAACAGAGAGGTTGGAAATTATGGTACTGTTATTTGCTGATCAAGCCAAATCCCAGAGGGAAACTTGTCTTACTGGTCATAAACCTTCTTCTTTTATTCTGCAAACAAGGGGGGAAAGTACAGATTCCAGGAGCACAGAATTAACCCTAACCACAACACTTTTGGATTTATTTAAAAAAATGTAAGAATTATTAACAAGAAGAAAAGAAAACTTCTGCACACAAGGTTAAAATTATGCAGTTAAACCAGTCTGACAAAAATTCCCTAAAGTAACCCACCTGGTCAGAACAAACAAATAAACACCTCCTAGATAACACTCTCTTTGAGATTTTAACTATGAAAAAAATCAGTAATATTACCCAAGGCAAAATCTGCTGTCACTTTAGTAAAGGTATACCACACAACACCTCGCTTACTCCACTCGGTTGTGGAAATCCAAGAAAATTCAGAAGCAAAATTGCTTTCTGAAATCAAACCTTTTCTGCTTTCTGGATGACTGCTTCAGGTTTTGCACCTTCTCTCAGCTCAGAGCTGTCCCCAGAATATGTTCCCCACACAGCCAACGTAAACTCAGCTCAACATCTCCTATTAAATATCCTTTTATCCTTTCACCTTTCATTCCATTGTTAAGTGTATCTCTTTGTACTCTACTTTTCCAAAATATAAAATCCTTCATACTAGCTTACTACCTCTACTTTTGGGTCAGATAAAACTTAATGGCCGGGATTCTCCTATCCCGCGCTGCACTGCGATGAGCTCCGATGATCTGTGTTGTTTGACAATGTCTGACTCACTGTCCACCTGGGTGATCCTTGCATGCGAGCTGGCCATTCCATCACATGTTTCCCCAAACCCTTGGGGTGGCGGAGGTGGGGATAGGGTGTGGGGTGGGGGGCCTCTGCAGTCAGCCCTGCCCAGCTCAGACCATCCCTCACATTCGTCCGAAAGAGCTCCAAGGCAGGTTGGAACTTTTGTGCACAGGTGTTTATTTTACAAAGAACAGGTGAACATCTCTGTAATGGTTTGTGCCCTAGCCCCTAACGCTGCTATGTGCTGCAGATGTGCCATTTTAACTGATGTCTACCTTTCTGGCGTAACGGGCTCCAACGCTACGTTTAGGTGGATCCCCAGGCTGTACATCAGGACTGCAAGTGACCTGCTGTCAAACCTGCCCTGTGTCCTGGGTCCTCTTTGGCACCCGTCATCTGGAGTGACCAGGCCTGGATGGACTCGGCTGTCGCTCAGGTGCCCAAGTTGGCATGGTGTCACTCTGTCTGCCCGCTGTCCACCACATGTGCCAGCGACAGGAGGACGGCAGTCCGAGACACTGTGGTATTCAAGCTCCACCTCTGCGGGAGTCACCGGCACAGTCCCCATCACCTCCTCCTCTGGTGGCCCCCGGGCTATTCCTTGGGATAGGGGTGTGACCTGCGCAAACTCCTGAGCTCCCCCGCCACCTGGCGCTGCCGGTCCTGGAAACCCACTCTCACCTCGACCTGGGTCTCCATGCTCACGGTCATGGAGCACAGGGACTGGGCCACTTCCCTCTGGGACTGTGCTACATCACTCAGTGACTGTACCACCTCCCTCTGTGTCTGGCTCAGGTCCGCCAGCGCCCGGGCGATGCCGACGACGCCCTCAGCCATAACCCATTGTGACTGGGTCAGGCTCTGGTATGCCGCTTCAATGTCGGGGTGACAAGGCAGCCCTCTCCTGTACCTCGGACACCGCCTGTACAGAGTGTCACAGACCTTGGACATCCTAACCCATGACCAATCCCTTCTTCCCAAAGCCTCCATCGTGGATGCCACCCATGCGGTGTTGGCCTGGGTGGCACACATTGTCAGTACCGCCTCCTGCTCCTGCAGGCGGTTGAACTGGATGGTTGCTGACAGCCTCTCCTGTAGTCCCTGGCTCTGTGCCTGCATCTCCATTATCAATGGGACCACCCCTTCCAGAGGCTGGAGACCTCCCTCGGGTCGGACTGCCCTGTGACCGTCCGCCCCATCGGAGGTTCCTACCTCCACCTGATATGCCACAGTATGTGTGTGATGCACACCAGATAGTGCCCCAGGAGCCTCTTCACTGAACTGCCCAACCGAGGTGAGTGCCTCTGGAATGGTGGAGGGTGTTGGAGATAATTGTGACAAGAAGTCAGTGTCGTCCCCGGACTGTTGCTGCGGGGTATCTCGGGCTGGCCTTTGACGCTCTCTTCACTATCCATCACCTCCTCCTTGCTGGTATTTGATTGGGGTTGGGAGCAGGGGCAGGGATACCAGAAGGGCCCGCCTCATTGCCAGGTGATCCTGCAAGACACAAGATATAACGTATGATTGAATTCCGTGTTGGGTGGTGGGTGGGGATGAGGGGGTGGCGCGACGCTGGCATGTGGGTGGTGTGGTCGTGCCATGCATGCCATGGGAGACGGCAATGCAGCAGGGTCTCACTTGGTTGCCCCATGCCAACATCTACCTCGGCGACTGCCCTCTTTCCGGGCCCAGCGACCAGGCCCAGTGTCCGCTGCTCTGCTGTGGTGAGGAGCCACTCCGGTCTTCTATCTCTCCCTGTGTCTATGCGCTGCCTTCTCCTGGGGCGGAGATGGACAGAAAGCTCACAGTGTTAGACAGTCGGACGCGGGAAGCACAGGGGGGTAGCCTTCGAGGTCAGGGCACCTGGACATGGCTGTCGGTATGGATGCTGGCATGTGGTGCAGGGTGGGGACCGTGCACTTTGCTGGAGGGTAGGGTTGGTCACGTTGGTCACCCTCTGGCTGGGAGGGGGGGGGGGGGGGAGCGGGGGATTATGGTTGTGTGGGATGGAGGTTGTTGCCAGGGGCACAGTGCTGCCTACTCACCCTGGCTGCCCTGAGGAGGTCGTGAAGCTTTTTCTGGCCGTTCCTGGCGGTGGAGTCCATGCCACTCATGATCTCTGGCACCTGTGCCCATGCCCAGTGTACGGTGGTGGGTGACATCCACTTTCCCATTGCGGGGAACAGGGTGGCCCACCTCGCTTCCATGGCATCTAGCTCGGCATCCGCACTCTGTACTGCCAGCTTGTTGGCTGGTATGAATGTGTGGGGAGTGGGATGCCTGTATGTGGCTGCAGCTTGTTGATCGTTTTAGCCTTTGTTTAATTGCTCTTGTTCTATCACCTTTGCTCTTGAGTCGCCAGGTATCTTTCTGATACCACCACATGGTTCAAGTCCGAGTAATGATCAATAAGCCAACACACCGCTTAGTAAGAGTTAAATCAACGCACATTTATTATATACAGTAATCAATATTTATACATTAATTCTACTTCTAAGCTACTTCCTACAACTTACAGGCCAATACTTAACTTTGGAAATGGCCCACCAGGTCAGGGAAACGAATGGCCTTTCGTATGGGTTCTGAGCCTGCGGGATTCAAAGCTGGTACAGGCCGATAGCCAGGAGTGCCTATCTCGTAGCGAGCGTTGGAGTAAGACTTACGATTCTAGCGGTTGTTGCAGAGGGTCAGCAGAAGCCAGCAGGGGTTGCAGTAGGGTGAAGAAGGGTCGATTTGAACTTGGACTCTATTCTTATAGTCCCCAGGGGCTTCCCGCCTTTCGGGGCGGACCCTGTACCTGGTTCCAAGTGATTGGGCTTTGTCCCAATCACTTGGTTCGATATTCTCCAATGCTGGAGCGATTCCTTGATCGATGGGCGGTTTTGGGGTGGTCGTTCACTTCTCATTGTGTAGGCGTCTGCTGGCACCGAAAAGTCTGGGTTGGCTTTGTGTGTCTAATTTGTTGCACATTGTTCCCGGGGATTGCTAACTAATATTCAGATGGCTGGTGTTTTGTTATGCTGATGGCTGCAGGTATCGATTCTGTCTGGCCTCCCCAGAGGCGAATACACAGTCAACCTGCAGCTGCCTGTTTGAGTCCTGTTGGCTGATTTTCCCATCAGCCTCTTCCATTTGCCATTTTAAATCGGGGTTTGGCCATTCTAATCGGGAGTTCATTTTAACTGGCTACAAGCTTGTCAGCCCTTCAAGTGGCAATCCCAACCCGAGCAAATCAGACACCATTTTTCATTGGAATCGACCATGTTCCACGTGGCGTCGGTGTTCGCGCTTTAATGGATCCTGAATTGCTCCGGGATCGTCGCCAATTTAGTTGTCGCAGAAGTCCACAAATTCAGTCCCGGCATCAATAATCCCTCCCAATGCTTTTATCTTTGCTTTTTAAACTTTATTACCTATTCTGATCCTTGCCTACATTTTGTCTGTCTTCTATTATTTCTTTCTATTTTTCTGCTTCCTTTAACAAGTTTTGCTTCTCCGAATCTGATCTGTCTTCCCCCTGCCAATCTAGTTTAAATCCGTCCCAACAACACTAACTAATCTACCTGCAAGGATTTCAGTCTCAGTCCTGCTAAGATGCAGCCCATCCATTTTATACAGGTCCCATCTGCCCCAGAGCCCATCCCAAAGGCTCAGAAATCTGATGCCCTCCCTTCTACACCAGTTCTCCAGCCACATGTTCAATCACTTAATTCTTTTTTTTCTTAAAATTTTTTTTTTTTAAGAGTACCCAATTCATTTTTTCCAATTAAGAGGCAATTTAGCGTGGCCAATCCATCTAGCCTGCACATCTTTGGGTTGTGGGGGCAAAACCCATGCAGACACGGGGAGAATGTGCAAACTCCACATAGACAGTGACCCAGAACCGGGATCGAACCTGGGACCTCAGCGCCGTGAGGCAGCAGGGCTAACAATCACTTAATCCTTCTGCTTCTATGCTCACTAGCCTGTAGGACTGGAAGTAATCCTGAGATTACTCCGTTACTCTCCTGTTTTTCAATCTCCTTCCTCGCAGCCTGTGCTTTCATGGCCTCATCGCCTTACCTATCTAAGTAATTGGTACTGATGTGGACCACACCACTGGCCGGTCTCCCTCCTCAGAAGAATGTCCTGCAGCCACTCTGCAACATCCTTGACTCTGCCAACATGGAGGCAACATACCATCCTGGAGTTACATCACTGTCCACAGAAATACCTTAACTAATGAATCCCCTGTTACTACTGCTCTTCACCTTTTCTTCCTTCTCTCCAGTACAACTGAGCCACCCATGGTGCCACATACTTGACTCTGACTGCACTCCTCAGAGGAACCAATGTCCTGACAAGCATTCAAAATGGAAAACCAATTGGCAAGTGTGACCTCAGGGACTGCTGCCTTACTTTCCTGTTCTCTTAGACTATTTGGTGGTTCCCCATTCCTTTTCTGCCTCCATGCTCCAAATCCGATGTGACCACCTCCCTGAATGTTCTACCCACATAGCTCTCAGCCTCACGGATATACCATAGTGACTGCAACTGACACTCGAGTTCTGAAACCTGGAGCCCAAGTTTCTGCAGCTAGTGATGCGTCCTGCACATGTGGTCGTCTAGGTCACTGATAACATTTAGCACATCCCACACACTACGGGACTTGCATTCAATGTGACCAAGCTGCCCTGCTTTAACTTTACTTTAACTTTATTTTACCTTGGTTTACTTATATTAGCTTTATTTTAATTGGGCTTAACTCAATAAACATTACAACTGTGATACACCTTACTAGCGCTGATAAATTCAACTCATATTTAACACACTTTAGCTATTGAATGATTATTGAAAACATTCCTGTTTATAATTTCCAGCTATTTCCACACACTCCCTAATAGCAGTTACTCACCAGCCAATCAACTTACAGCTTTCCTGGGACATCACTGTTCACTTTATTTTTCAAACTCAGCACACTGTCAGATTCCTGGAAGCTTCCATTCCTGCTCCGTGAGTATCTCCTGAGATCTGCCTCTCTGCTCGTCTTCCTGAAGGTAAGTGATGTAGGCCGCGCTCCCCGCTCTGTATTTGTCCTCTTCCCGCTCCATGAGTATCTCTTGCAAGTCCACCACTCTGCTCCTCTCCCTGAAGGTGAGATATTAAGGTTCAGCTAAATGGCTGTGATTGACTGTGTTTTGGTCAATCACATAGATCATAGAATTTACAGTGCAGAAGGAGGCCATTCGGCCCATCGAGTCTGCACCAGCTCTTGGAAAGAGCACTCTACCCATGATCAACACCTCCATCCTATCCCCATAACCCAGTAACCCCACCCAACACTAAGGGCAATTTTGGACACTAAGGGCAATTTATCATGGCCAATCCACCTAACCTGCACATCTTTGGACTGTGGGAGGAAACCGGAGCACCCGGAGGAAGCCCAAGCACACATGGGGAGGATGTGCAGACTCCGCACAGACAGTGACCCATGTCGGAATCAAACCTGGGACCCTGGAGCTGTGTGGCTGTGATTGACTGTGTTTTGGTCAATCACATGGCTGTGATTGACTGTGTCTTTTTCATTCAGGTGTGGATTGGCCATGTGCGTTTTCAGCATTTATGTTAATATTACTGTTACTTATTTATTTTGCATAATTACATATTATTGACGTTGTATAGTGACTGTCCATAGTTTTACACCCCCATGCTTTGAGTCAATTTATTACATCTCCAGTGCTCTATAGCCTTTTTGATGTGTGCAAAGCTGCTTTTACCTTCTCAGAAATGACTACCACATTAGATCATGTTTGATATAATCGGCTGATCTTCATTGATTATTACCAATTTGTAATACCCCTGGTATTTTTGATTAGAACATTTTTTTTGCAGTTTAATTGTTCTGCCCATGTGAACTGTGTTCCCACTGCATGTGCCACTGTAACTGATAGCTCAATGTTTGGTATATATTCTAGTTTTCATTTGGCCTAATACAGGCTGATTTATTGACTGATCTAATGGCAATATTAAATTCCAAGATGCATATTTATCAGAGATTGTTCCCAACTTGGTGATTGATTTAATACTCAGCTTCATCTCATGTCAAAACAATTGATAATGATTGACAATGTGCTAAAAGCCCTGATATATGTACACTTTGTCATTTATTATTGTACAATTGATAACACTTCCATTTTGCAGATGATGAGATGCGCTGTAAGATGTTTTTGAATGTAAATCACATCGCTATAAGATATATTGTACATGCTAAATTCTATATATTAAGTTACATTTACACAACATCGAGACATCAGACATGACTCTTTCCAATGCTATTTTAGATCCCATATAAAAGTAATGCCAGAATGATTCTATAACCTGACAAGTTAACTATATTACCAAAAATACATTCCCGCCAGTGAGCCTCAAAGTAATATTTTCCGTTTGGTACCATAATGGTGTTCCTCCTTTGTATGTGAACAATTTTGTTGACTCTTAAGCAAGTACGAAAAGTAATTCTTCATTCACTTCTGTGTAGGATCCTCACAGTACAAATAAACTCAATAATAACTTAATGGAGTTAAGCATGCAGAGGTGCTGATAATATTTTCCAAAGAGAGTATGGCATCATTGCCTACTCTCAATTTTGCTACTCATTATTTTTCAATTGGGTCCAGGTGAGCATGCCTCTCCCTCAGTAATATTCTCTATTTGTACAGCTGCTTTAGTTTTAAGCACACTTATAACCTACAACGTGAAAGGCATTATTTGTTCTCTGGATGTTGGCAAAGCTGCATTTAATGTCCATCCTTATTATACTGCAAGGTTGGTCATTGGGCTTCCCCATACACAGAGCATAAAAATGTTTATCAAATCGTTCAGCGTTTTTGCAGATATAACAATAACTAAACACAGAGCACTGATGGAAAGTGTTGTAATGGTTACTGAAGACAAGATTGAAGTAGAGGGCCTGGATTTTGAAATAAATGTGCTATCTGGTGGAGAGTCAATCAAGGTTAAAGAGATTTTCTTGATAAGAGACTGGGCCTGGATAGAAGCTTGGGGGTGGGGGATAGAGGTTATGGATGGCAATACTTGAAAGTTTGATAAGAATAGCATTTGGGTAATTAGGTATGGACTGACAAACAAGTGGCTAAGGATTTCATTGGTAGTGTGGGTGGGCGTGAAGTGAAGATGGAAGCTGACAATGTTGTAGGTTTAAGCTAAGCTCCAGGTCAAACAGGACACTATGACTGGGATCCTACAGGCTCTCCTTGAGCACTCTACAGAGCAGAAGGTGGTTTCAGGGGCTAAGGTATGATACTTTTATTGGGAGCTGAACATAGCTTCCATCTTGGGATTGTTGGGTTTCTGCCTCACTTGTCAAAGCAATCATACAGCACATGAGTGCTTGAGGAATTAAACATGGTGGTAGAGAGATAAAGTTGTGTAGCGTCAGAAAACATGTCAAACGGGAACTCTGCCTATGGATTATGGCACCAAGATGCAGCATGTAGCTAAAGGACGTTTTAGAACACATTGATCATTATCATTATTATTGATGTGATCTTTTAGGCTGAAAAAAGAAGTGATTTCACAAGATGTTCTGAGATTGTTAGTGTAGGCTTCAGTATGACCATATTGATGGAGGAGAAGGGTTAGGAGCAGCCATAAAGCAAAGTACAGAAAAAGCTGATATATTTTGAAAATGACTGAGATTAATTGATAGCAAAGAACTGTCAGAGCATGTAGGCAGCTCCAATTTACTCTTTGCAAGAGCCTCTAAACTCCCTCGATCATATTTTTCTTCCTCTTGGTTTAGAAACTTAGCGTGGCATCATTTAATCATTATTAATTAATCTAATCTTTCCTACTCTTTTCAACCTTGTAATGTTCTACATAGGGGCCTTGACCTTTCATTGAGAATTCATATTTGAAAATAATTGCTTGATTTTTCAAATATTAATAAAACTGAAAGGCAACCATTTTCCATATTTTCTTCTTCTGTCATTTTTTCATGTCGGTTTAAAATTTGCACAATCCTGAACAGTCCTTGTAAAGCACTTTACTATATAAGATCTATTGTGATATAATACATCTTACAAAGTGATTAGGATATGCCACTGTGCATACACAGAGATGTGTCACGCGGACGTACAAATTAGGAATAGGCCATTTGGCCCTTGAATCTGCTCCACCATTAAATGAAATCACAACTGATCTGCATGTGGCCTCAACTCCACTTTCCTGCCCATCCCCTGTATCCTTTGACAACCTTGGCAATAAAGAACCTACCTAACTCAGCCCCCAAAATTTTTAACGGCCTCCATTGCTCTCTGGGTAAGAGAATTTCACAGAGCAACAACCCTCAGTGACAAATATTCTCCTAATTTTCCTCTTAAACGGGAGACCCCTTATTTTGAAACATCCCCTAGTTCTAGTCTCCCCCACAAGAGGAAACCTGCTCTCAACATCTTATTCACCTCAGGGCCTTATATGTTTCAGTAAGGTCATTACTCATTCTTCTAAACTCTAATGGACACAGACCTAAACTGTCCAACCTTTCACCATCATCCCAGAATTCAGTCAAGTGAACCTTCTCTGAACAGTTTTGAATACTATTATGTCCTTTATTAAATAAGGGGCGCGATCTACCAGCTACGTCCCACCGGAATCAAGATGGGATATGGCTGGCAGATCCCGGGAGAGGCCTCTTCTCGGATACCTGGCTTGCCGCGCCTCACAATATCTAACGGGATCTCGTGAGACGTGACGATCTGGATCCCGCCCACAATGGGCTAATCTGCATTGTAAAGTGTTGCTGTAAGACACAGTTTAATATGCACTCGCAGATTGAACCCCGTGCCTTGGAGACCTCAAGCAAGTGCTGGTTAGCATTGGTCTCCACAAACAGTACTTGGGGGTCTCCCAGGTGATTTGAGGCCCCTGAGTGGCTGGGCTCTGGGAAAGGTGGTACCCTGGCACCCCCGATGCCACCTGGGTACCCTGGCAGTGCCACTTGGGTGATACCCTGGCACTGCCAAGATGCCCGTTTGGTATTTTGCCGGTGCTGGTGATTGGGCTCGGAGTTGCCATGCCCTTATTAGGTGGGGTGTGTGGGGCTTGATGACCTACTCAGAGGTGAGATGGGGTATTGGGGAAGGGGCTGGGGACTGTGTTGGGAACCACTTAAAAATTGATGCCTCGATCTCTTCCTACACTCGTGAGCGGCGCTCCATAGTGCAGGAAATTATTCTAAGTGTGGCCTCAAGTGGAGGTTCTCCACTGAGGCCCCAAAATAAAACAGAGTCCCGTTAGACAGGGGAGTCTTTCTTGGTGCTGCGAGTACCGGAAAACAACTGGCTAAATGCACTTGATATGGGACTCTGTTTCATTTCCGTTAGGTCACGCCCAAAGAGACCAAAGCTGTACATATTACTCCGGATGTGGTGCAACCAACTCCCTATACAATTGTAGCCAAACTTCCCTACACTTGGTCATAAGCAGGATGAGCAATAGCTCTGAAAACTGGGCTGTTTGTTAGCTTTAAGACAGCAAAGATTAAGAATGATGGTGTACATTTACATGTTTGATTGTCCACGGTTAAAAAAATTAAACGCTAACTACTGCAAGGAAGAAAAATCTTTAACACTTAAATGTTGAACCATGCAGAGCACAGTTGGATCGTAAAACTTTGCTTGTTTTTGTGTCTATATCTAGTCATTTTACCACAGTGCTACAGAGCACACCAATTCTTAATTGATGATGTTGCCCTGTGCTTGTTTCCAATTGAACAAGACTATCTAAGACAGGATCAAATATTTTCATTTTCCATTAATAATAAATCACAACAGTATTCAACTAAACACAGAACCATAGGAAAATTAAAGCAGAAAAGGAGGTCATTCAGCCCACCTTGCCAATGCCAGCACAAGGACACTCGGTTGCCCTTTCTATTTTTTAATATAAATTAGAGACCACAATTCATTTTTTCCAATTAATGGGCAATTTAGCATGGCCAATCCACTATCCTGCACATCATTTGGGTTGTGGGATGAAACCCACACAAACGTGGGGGAATGTGTAAACTCCACAAGGAGAGCCGGGATCGAACCTGGGACCTCGGCGCTGTGAGGCAGCAGTGCAAACCACTGTGCCACTGTGCCGCCCTGTGGTTGCCCTTTCTAATCCCACCTTCCTGCCTCAGGTCCATAGCCCTGTAGGTTACAGCACTTAACATGCAGATGAAGGTACTTAAAGATTTAAGGGTCTCTGCCTCCACAACCAAATCGGGCAGCGAATTGCAGACACCCACTCCACTCTGTGTAAAAAAGTTCTTCCTCCTGTATCCTCACACCCTCTGCCACTTATCTTGAATCCATGTCCACTGGTTCTAGTATTCTCCACCCAGGGAAAAAACCTTCACCAAAATAACCACTCTTGCCAGTTCCTGAACTCTCCTTCCTTTGTGGATAATGCTGAAACACAGTTGATGCGAGGTTTACTTGTTCTATGAAAGTGTATCTGATTAAGTGCACTTCTCAGTATCATTAATGTACATTTTGTGATTCTATATATGTCAGTCAAATATGTTAGTTATTTCCAGTTCTACAAGATGGATATATCTAATGTGCTTAACAATCAATCAGATACAGTCTAAGTAGTAACATAGAACATAAAACATAGAACATTACAGCATAGTCCAGGCCCTTCGGCCCTCAATGTTGTGCCGAGCTGTGAAACCACTCTAAAGCCCATCTGCACTATTCCCTTATCGTCCATATGTCTATCCAATGACCATTTGAATGCCCTTAGTGTTGGCGAGTCCACTACTGTTGCAGGCAGGGCATTCCATGCCCTTACTACTCTCTGAGTAAAGAACCTACCTCTGACAGCTGTCTTATATCTATCTCCCCTCAATTTAAAGGTATGTCCCCTCGTGCTAGACATCACCATCCGAGGAAAAAAGCTCTCACTGTCCACCCTATCCAATCCTCTGATCATCTTGTATGCCTCAATTAAGTCACCTCTTAACCTTCTTCTCTCTAACGAAAACAGCCTCAAGTCCCTCAGTCTTTCCTCATAAGATCTTCCCTCCATACCAGGCAACATTCTGGTAAATCTCCTCTGCACCCTTTCCAATGCTTCCACATCCTTCCTATAATGCGGTGACCAGAATTGCACGCAATACTCCAAATGCGGCCACACCAGAGTTTTGTACAGTTGTAACATGATCTCATGGCTTTGAAACTCAATCCCTCTACCAATAAAATTTAACACACCGTACGCCTTCTTAACAACCCTCTCAACCTGGGTGGCAACTTTCAGGGATCTATGTACATGGACACCGAGATCTCTCTGCTCATCCACACTGCCAAGAATCTTACCATTAGCCCAGTACTCTGTCTTCTTGTTATTCCTTCCAAAATGAATCACCTCACACTTTTCTGCATTAAACTCCATTTGCCTCCTCTCAGCCCAGCGCTGCAGCTTATCTATGTCTCTCTGTGATTTGTAACATCCTTCCGCACTATCCACAACTCCACCGACTTTAGTGTCATCTGCAAATTTACTCATCCATCCTTCTACGCCCTCCTCCAGGTCATTTATAAAAATGACAAACAGCAGTGGCCCCAAAACAGATCCTTGTGGTACACCACTAGTAACTGGACTCCAGTCTGAACATTTCCTATCAACCACCACCCTTTGTCTTCTTCCAGCTAGCCAATTTCTGAGCCAAATTGCGAAATCACCCTGAATCCCATGCCTCCGTATTTTCTGCAGTAGCCTACCATGGGGAACCTTATCAAACGCTTTACTGACATCCATATACACCACTTCAACTGCAACACCCTCATCTACCTGTTTGATTACCTTCTCAAAGAACTCAATAAGGTTTGTGAGGCACAACCTACCCTTCACAAAACCGTGTTGACTATCTCTAATCAAATTATTCCTTTCCAGATGATTATACATCCTACCTCTTATAAACCTTTCCAAGAATTTGCCCACAACAGAAGTAAGGCTCACTGGTCTATAGTTACCTGGGTTGTTTCTACTCCCCTTCTTGAACAAGGGGACAACATTTGCTATCCTCCAGTCTTCTGGCACTATTCCTGTAGACAAAGATGACTTAAAGATCAAAGCAAAGGCTCAGCAATCTCCTCCCTATCTTCCCAGAGAATCCTAGGATAAATCCCATCCGGCCCAGGGGACTTATCTATTTTCACACTTTCCAGAATTGCTAACACCTCCTCCTTATGAACCTCAAGCCCTTCTAGTCTAGTAGCCTGAATCTCAGTATTCTCCTCGACAACATTGTCTTTTTCCTGTGTGAATACTGAAGAAAAATATTCATTTAGCCCCTCTCCTATCTCCTCGGACTCCAAGCACAACTTCCCACTATTGTCCTTGACTGGCCCTACTCTTACCCTAGTTATTCATTTATTCCTGACATATCTATAGAAATCTTTAGGGTTATCCTTGATCCTACCTGCCAAAGTCTTCTCATGTCCCCTCCTGGCTCTTCTTAACTCTCTCTTTAGGTCCTTCCTAGCTAACTTGTAACTCTTGAGCGCCCTAACTGAACCTTCATGTCTCATCTTTACATAAGCCTCCTTCTTCCTCGTGACAAGTGTTTTGACTGCTTTAGTAAACCACGGTTCCCTTGCTCGACTACTTCCTCCCTGCCTGACAGGTACATACTTATCAAGGACACGCAGTAGCTGTTCCTTGAACAAGCTCCACATTTCCATTGTGCCCATTCCCTGCAGTTTTCCTCTCCATCCGATGCATTCCTAAGTCAAGCCTCATCGCATCACTATTGCCTTTCCCCCAGATATAACTCTTGCCCTGCGGTATATACCTATCCCTTTCCATCACTAAAGTAAACGTAATCGAATTGTGGTCACTATCACCAAAGTGCTCATCTACCTCCAAATCTAATACCTGTCCTGGTTCATTACCCAGTACCAAATCCAATATGTCATCAGGAAACCCTCCTGCACACATTGGACAAAAACGGACCCATCTAAAGTACTCAAACTATAGCGTTTCCAGTCAATATTTGGAAAGTTAAAGTCCCCCATAACAACTACCCTGTTGCTTTCGCTCCTATCCAGAATCATCTTTGCAATCCTTTCCTCTACATCTCTGGAACTTTTCGGAGGCCTATGGAAAACCCCTAACAGGGTGACCTCTCCTTTCCTGTTTCTCACCTCAGCCCATACTACCTCAGTAGACGAGTCCTCATCAACCATTCTTTCTGCCACCGTAATACTGTCCTTGACCAGCAACGCCACCCCTCGACCTCTTTTACCACCTTCCCTGAGCTTACTGAACTTACATATTCCACATCATTCAGCTGTATTAATTTTGGAAAGAAAATCATTACCGATAACTGATTTATAGCAAGTGTGACATTTAGCTGTATTTCTTTCAATTTTCTTTGGTTTGTTGCACAATATTTTTACTTCATTTGAATCAAGTAGCAGAAACACAAAACACCATCCAGAAATCTATCACTATAACATGTTTAAAAAATGTTTAACGTTGGAAAACATTCATTTCTCACCCTGCTTTTCCAAAATGACACAGTAAGCGTTCTCAGAAACTAGCTCCCCTCAAATTATACAAGTGACTGTTCTGTTCCCAAGGTTGCATCCTGCAGATGAATATTCATATTTGGGTTTTCAGCAAAGTGTCTTGTAAAAAAAATTCTGGTCATCAGCAGCATTTTGCTTTCTGTTCAAAAGCTCTGGTGCCTAATAAAAATATAATTGCAGTGGAAGATTCCAGCAAGATTGAAAACAGTGAAAGAGAATATGACGCAACGAATGTTGGGAGTAAAGTGACAGCAGGCTTGAGTTCTAAATACCGGTCATCATTTCAAATTTAGGCTAAACAAGGAAATGCAAACCGGGGAATCCCAGTTCATACTTTTTTTCAGTAGAAGAGTGACAAAGGTGTGGAACAGAATACCAGCAAGGATGTTGCAGACTGGTATTAGCTTGTTTTTATTTTCCTGATACATTGGATTCGGTTTTACTTTTGCCACACTGTTCTGTTCTGTTACCCCATTACCTCAGCTATTTTAAATGTTTTTTGTTTGTTCTGTTAATCTTGTTATCAGTCATCTTCCTAGTGTGTAGTGTCAACTGCAACTCAGTGAGTAACACTCTTGTCTCTTAGCTTCCAAGCTTCAGATCCAACTCCCCACACCCCACTGCCCCAACCCTCTGCCCTCCCGCCGCTTACCCTCCCCTCCTCCCCCACCCTTACCCCAGTTTGAGTGTGAAAGTCAAGGCTGATATTTCAGTGCTATAGTGAGAGAACCTGCACTGTTGGAGGCACTGCCTTTTGAATCATGTATTAAACTAAGGCCTCATCTGCCTGCTCAGGTGGATGCAGGTGGTCCCATGGCACTGCTCCAAAGTGAAGAGGAGTTATCCTTGCTGTCCCAGCCAGTATTTATCCTGGAATCAGCATCACAACAACAGATTGACTGGTCATTATCACTTTGCTGTTTTTTAAAGTTCGCTGTGTGCATATTGGTTGTTGTATTTCTTATAATACAACAATGATGACACAGGAGTACCTCATTGGTTGTTAGGTGCTTTGGGACATCTGCTGGCCAGGAAATGTGCTAAATAAATCTCAGTCTTTCTTTTTCTTTTTATTTCAGGTTAATATATTTCCACCATTTAATTATTTTTTGCAATTCAAAGGTTGTTGCCCCCCCACCCCCCACTTCATGTATCTGCGTGTATTCACCTCCCCATCCTCCCTTTGTTTTGTTAATTTTTAAATGATATTCACATATCCATTTTGACTGTTCTGATAAAGGGTTACAACTGAAACATTAACCAATCAGTCTCTTCAGAGATGCAATCTGAATTATGAGCATTCTTTGATTTATTGGATTCAGAAATGCTTATTGTAATCTTGTGGGAAGTTGAAGGGGTAAGCTATATGAATTAATTGGCAACTTCTGTTAGAGACGGCTTGTTTTAAATATGTTGTTAAGTTCATTGATTGAAGGAAAAGCTAAAAGATGTAAGGAAAGTTTCAAGGCTCTGGGGAAGAATGAGTAGGACATTGCAATGGGTTTTGATTTCAAAATACCAAAGATATCAGTGGACAAAGGCAAAAGAGAACAGAGAATTAGAAGACGAGGGGGCAAAGGTCAGAGGAGCAAAGACAACAGCAGTATCAATAAAATAGAGAAAGACAAGAAAGGGTGCAATAGATGAGAAGGTTAGAGATCAGAGAAGCATTATCCAACAGGCGATAAGCTTTTTTGTAGCCTGCCAGGGAGGTCTCTTACATTTTGTCAGAAAATCCAAAACAAACAGATATAATTTGGCATTTAGAACTATGCTGGCAATACAATTTACATTTGGAATGTGGAATTGTTGGAAAGCAATTTTGCTTCTTGCAACTAAAGTGTAATCCAGTCTTGGGACCTGAGCAGATTGAGCATGAGATTTGCTCCTCCAGGAAATGCAAAACTGCTTAGCAAATACACTACCATTGCCTTGCTAATGTTTCAAACTATCCATCTAAGTATTTTCACAAATTGTCATATCATTGGATGAATAAACATGAGGGCAAAGGAAATAGAGCTATGGAAGCAGATCGGGAGATGGTAATTAAGTAGGAGGAGGCACATGTTGAGTGTAAACACCAGCACAGACCATTTCGACCAAACATCTTGCTGCTGTGCTGTAGATTCTATATAATTCTATGAATAAATAAATAGTGTGCAAGTTCAGTGGACGATGAAAGTATAATTCTGTAATCATTGCAAAACACCACTTAAAAGTTTGCAGATCAGCATTTATGACTATCCGTTAGATACTTATTTCTTGCACTAGCTATATGTGCCCACGTCCCAATAGTTGCACAATGTTCAAATGTTAAATATAATTAGCACATCGAGATTGTGTCAACATTGTCCAATAAATATTGCCATACAAGGTCACATGCTTGTTAACACATAAGACGTTCTGTCATTGTTGGCATAGTCTCTACACATACTTGGTATTAGAGCTGCAATAGAGAGAGCGACCACCAAGATGCAACTACAAGATATTTTAGATGAGCTGAGGGGGTCATTTAATTTATGCTCCACAGGCATGTTTTCTGAAAAATACATGTTGATGTACATGAAGCCCAAAGATGTCATTGTTCTTGCAGTTCTCAAATATTATTTAATCCTATGAGTATAATCAAAGATTCATTGCCTCCAAATACACATGATTGATGTAACATTCCTCTAATTTTAGAATTTCAGTACCTTCCTGAAACATATGCTTATGAACTAGAACAATTAGTTTCAATCTCATCTGCGAGTAAATATTCAAAAGAAAACACACAGGAAATGGGCTCTAATTCTTTTTAAATATAAGTTTTTTTAATATAACTTTCAGAGACCTTTGTTGGGCAGTTAGCCAGACCCATCGCATTATCTCTTGTCTCACCACAAGTCATTTCAACTAATAGAATCTTGCCCCATGTTTGTCGTTGCCATGGTAATGGAATATTATCAGGCATGTCATGTACACAGATCAGTAGCAGCAGTGCTGCTGCTGACACACAACAGCTATCAGCCTTTGACCACAGACAGGAATGTGTTCTGTCAAAAAGGAAGTTGACTGTCTCTGCAAAGCCCTGGCACCCATAGTGCTGGCCATTTTGTTTCCGCCTATAGCCTGCATGGCCCCATTATCATAATAATAAACTCGGATGATCGTGGGCTCTTTCACTGTTAGCCAAACAAAAAAAAAAATCAATGAAGCTATGAGGGCTTTGAGGAAAGCCAAAGGGTGAAATGTCAAAGAGCACTGCCTAGGTTTAAATCCATGACTGTTCAACCTGAAAGTGACACCTAGTCCACCGGATAAAATCTTATTCTTCCTGCGAACAAATCTGACTGTGTTGACTGACACCAAAGTCAAAGTCAATTCAAACTTCTGAAAGGTGATGGGGATGGGCAGATTTTTCCCTTTGTAACATCACTTCCGAAAATAATTTAATACAATACCACAAAAGGAGTATGCACATAGACAAAAAGTGCACTTTGACAATACTGTGTACCGAGTACCAATAACTGTGGGAATCTTTTCTGAAAGATGTAACAATAGACTACGGCTGGCAGTTAGTAATAGCAGCGAGGTCTAACTCCTTTTAGTAACTGGCATCAAGCATGGGATCTTGTGACATGAATGACATCACCTCCATGTTTGAGTTTGACAGTATAATGCATGAATAGTGCTGAGAAATGTCTGGCACTTGTCAAAGTAGAGCTTCTTCCTCACCGATTGCTCTCGTGTCCAAAGGAATAATAATATAAAAAATAATTAAAATAGTCTATCAATATATTATTTGATTCATCGTCACAGAACAGAAACAAGCAACAAAAGATTGTATTCCAAATGCAGAACTGAATTTGTTTCAGTTTGGACCAGAACACCAGCTTTGAGCGCAAATGAATGTTTCAACAAACATAAACTGAATTACTTAAAATCATTTGGCCATGCGCAACAGTCTTAACAGAATCCAAGTAACCTTGTTATGACCTTTAATTTGCAGGAAAGGTTTGATAATGCAAGCAATTAGGCTTAGTCATCACAGCAAACGCCTTGTCCACGAATATGACCTTCTTCTCATTGTAGCTCTGCCTCCTTGCTGATAAAATGTGGACGATTTTACTGTCAGTATTTTAAATGTCAATGGCATGCCTACATTATCATGCAAAAGAAACATTAAAACTAGCAAGCCAACTCGAGTGTTGCAAGCTCTGATTTTAACTTGAGGCAGATGTGCAATGTGCAAAGATGGAACCCCGCCAAACCCTGGGCGAAATTCTCCGTTATCGGCGGAAAGTCCGCCGATCGGCGCAGAAAACGGCGCAAATCCGACTTGCGTCACGTCGGAAAAATGGGTTGATAGTCTCCGGCCCGAAATGGGCTAGCAGCGACGTAACGGGATCCGCGCTTGCGCAGTGGTTCACGCCGTGCAGCGTCATACGCGCTGCACGGCGTGACGGCTCATAAGGCCGCGCTGCTCCCCCCCACCCGACCGCAACACCCGACCGCAACACCCGACTGGATGGCTGGCCGTCGCTCAGCCCCGAGGTTCGAGTCACGCGATGTGGAGGCGCTCCTGGACGCGGTGGAGCAGAGGAGGGACGCCCTGTATCGCGGGCACGGCCGCAGAGTTGCCCCACGCCACAGCCGGCGTCTGTGGAGGGAAGTGGCAGAGGCCGTCACCGCTGTGGCCCTGACACCACGGACAGGCACCCAGTGCCACAAGAAGGTGAACGACCTCGTCAGAGCAGGCAGGGTGAGCCTCCCCCATATCCCCCCCTCCCCATATCCCCCCCTCCCCCATATCACCCATATCCCCCCTCCCCCATATCCCCCCTCCCCCATATCCCCCATATCCCCCCTCCCCCATATCCCCCCCTCCCCCATATCCCCCATATCCCCCCTCACCCATATCTCCCCTCCCCCATGTCCCCCATATCCCCCCTCCCCCATATCCCCCCCTCCCCCATATCCCCCATATCCCCCTCCCCCATATCCCCCCTCCCCCCATATCCCCCTCCCCCATATCCCCCATATCCCCCTCCCCCATATCCCCCCTCCCCCATATCCACCATATCCCCCCTCCCCCATATCCCCCCTCCCCCATATCCCCATATCCCCCCTCCCCATATACCCCCTCCCCATATCCCCCCATATCCCCCCTCCCCCATATCCCCCCTCCCCATATACCCCCTCCCCCATATCCCCCCTCCCCCATATCCCCCCTCCCCCATATCCCCCCTCCCCCATATACCCCCTCCCCCATATCCCCCCTCCCCCATATCCCCCCTCCCCATATACCCCCTCCCCCATATCCCCCCTCCCCCATATCCCCCCTCCCCCATATCCCCCCTCCCCATATCCCCCATATCCCCTCTCCCCCATATCCCCCCTCCCCCATATCCCCCCTCCCCCATATACCCCCTCCCCATATCCCCCCATATCCCCCCTCCCCCATATACCCCCTCCCCCATATACCCCCTCCCCCATATCCCCCCTCCCCATATCCCCCCTCCCCATATCCCCCCTCCCCCATATCCCCCCTCCCCCATATCCCCCCTCCCCCATATCCCCCCTCCCCATATCCCCCATATCCCCCCTCCCCCATATCCCCCCTCCCCCATATCCCCCCTCCCCATATCCCCCATATCCCCCACCCCCATATCCCCCCTCCCCTGTATCCCCCATATCCCCCCTCCCCCATATCCCCCTCCCCCATATCCCCCATATCCCCCCTCCCCATATCCCCCCTCCCCCATATCCCCCATATCCCCCCTCCCCCATATCCCCCATATCCCCCCTCCCCCATATCCCCCCTCCCCCATATCCCCAAGTGAATCCAGCCCTAACCTTAACCTCTGCAATGCATGCGCAACCGATGGCGTGCATTCATATACCTGCCTAACACTGTTGCCTTTTACCCCTGCCCCCCCCCCCCCAACAGGAGAAGCGCGCACACAACAATAGGGAGCATGTGAGGACTGGAGGAGGGCCCGCTGATGAGAGGCCACTGACCGTACACGAGGAAAGGGCCCTGGAACTGGCTGGCGGACCTGAGGACCGGGAGGTTGCTGATGCAGAGGTCGGGGGCGTACTAGCGAGTGAGCCACCGACAGCCCGTCCCCATATCCCCCCTCCCCTATATCCCCCTCCCCGTATCACCTGATCACTGCCTGATGTCTAACCATGCATGCTTCATTGTGTATCGCAGGACCAAACGTCCAGGCACCCATCCCCGCAGATGCAGACCGCCCGCAGGATGCCCCTCGCACACCACGGGAGACGGAGAGACCCGCACCCTCCAGCATGCGACGCCCGCAGGATGCCCCTCGGAGACAACGGGAGACGGAGAGACGCGCACCCTCAAGCATGCGACGCCCGCAGGATGCCCCTCGGCGACCACGGGAGACGGAGAGACCCGCACCCTCCAGCATGCGACGCCCGCAGGATGCCCCTCGGAGACCACGGGAGACGGAGAGACCCGCATCCTCCAGCATGCGACGCCCGCAGGATGCCCCTCGCACACCACGGGAGACGGAGAGACCCGGACCCTCCAGCATGCGACGTCTGCAGGATGCCCCTCGCACACCACAAGAGACAGAGAGACCTGGAGCAACAGGGAGACGACACCCCCGTCACGTGCGGGAGCGACCACCCAGCGACGAGGGGGGCAGCCACAGGCCCCCGTCACATCCGAGCCAGGACACCACTACCCAGGACACCACTACCCAGGACACCACTACCCAGGACACCCCTACCCGGGACAGCACTACCCAGGACACCCCTACCCGGGACACCACTACCCAGGACACCCCTACCCGGGACAGCACTACCCAGGACAGCCCTACCCGGGACAGCACTACCCAGGAAGACAAAATACCGGACAGTGACTCAGAGTGGATGGGTGGAGACGAACCCCCACCCCAAAGTGCCATGGACTCAGAGTGGGACGAAGAGCACGACACAACGCCACTGCTGTCACCAACACCCTCCACCATCGCAGAAACACTCACCACGGTTGGGCACTTTAGTGATGAGGCGTCTGGTACACTCACTGGTGCGCACAACACAGCCGTCCCGGTACAGCAGGTGGAGGTAGGAGCAGCAGAGGGACCGGGCGGTCGGAGGGCAGCCCAGCCCAAGCGAACATCTGCCGCCCAGATGGATCCCGGGTTCCTGCAGTTACCACACCCACACATAGATTCGAAGCAACCACCGACCCGGAGACGAGCGAAAAGGGTGACGGGCGGCTTGCGGCGGCTGCGGTCGCAGGTGGAGGAGTCCACCCGCGTCCAGGAGCTGGGAGTAGTGCCGGTCATGCGTGCCACCCAGGCTGACACCGCACGGGTGGCGTCCGTGGTGGAGGCAATGGGTGCGACGGTGTCAGACATGGGGAACGGTTTGCGAGGCCTGGGGCCTTCCGTGCAGGCGGCGTCTGTGGCCCAGGAAATGGCTGCCCTCTCACAGGAGGCCATGAGCCAGTGCCAGCGCCAGATGGCAGAGGCGCTCAACGCCATAGCCCAGTCTCAGCAGGCCAGGGCCCAGTCTCTGCAAGCCATGGCCCAGTCTCAGCAGGCCATGGCCCAGTCTCAGCAGGCCATGGCCCAGTCTCAGCAGGCCATCGCTGAGGGCATCGCCGCCAGTGGCCATGTGCGAGCCGGCGTCGCACTGTCACAGACAGGGTTTGCCAACCCCCTGGTCTCCATGGCTGCAAACCTGCAGACCCCTGTCGATACCAGCACGGGCCTCCAGGACAGGCAGCGCCAGATGTCGGGGGGGCGTCGGATAGCCAGTCCGTTCGCATCCCCCACCCATGTAGAGGCCTGGGGGCCATCGGGCACCCCGAGGGAGGAGGAGGTGGTGTGGTCCGTCCCGGCTCCCTCTGTAGGGGAGGTCCCGGTACACCGCGACACCTCGGACTCCCCCCCTTCCGTCCCAGGTGCATCGGGTGGGCAACGGGCAGGACAGGCTGGCAGCTCGCCATCCCAGTCGCCCGGGCCGCAGCCTGGCCCATCTAGGCCAGGACGCCCCAGGAAACGGCCGCCAAAGGGATCCCGTGTCAGAGGGCAGGAAACACAGGAGTCCACCTCCAGTTCTGCTGTACCGTCTGGGGAACCACGTAGACGTAGTCAAAGGGCCCGTAAGGCCAAACAATTAGACACTGAGTAAGTTGGCACGGGTGCAGGGCACAGATGAGTTTTAGGGGCTAGGGCACGTGCATGAACTCCTTTGGTTATTAAAGTCAATGTTACACCTACCGAAGCTGCCTTTGTGCTCTGTCCAAAGTGTGCGGGGGTGTCATGTACGTTGAGCGCAAGTGTGTGTGTGAGGGGTGGTCTTACCTCAGCCCCAGGTGAGTCTGCCCCCTTCCCCCTGGGCCGCCATCAACATCCCCCGGGCAGAGGACTGGACCGCGCGCTGCAGTGTCACAGCCGCATGCAGGGATGGTCCGGGTGGATGGTGGTACTGTGGCCATGGGTCAGACATAGTCCAACGATGTAGAGCCAGGAGCTCATCGCAGGGCGGGTTGTCATCATCCTCCATGGCCTGCGATAGACACGCGTCCACCCGCAACTGTGTGAGCCCGGCCCGTTGTGCCGCAGGTGGATCGGCAATGGGGGGGGTGGGGGGGGGTGGTGTGCATGCGGGTGGGGTGGGTGGGGCTGGGGAGGGGGGTGAGGGTGCTGGGTGGGTGGATGGGTGGAGGGTGTGGGTGGTTGGCTGTTGCCCTGGTGTGCGGTCTGTGGCCATACTACCCGATTCCCACGCCCATCTAGTCAGTGAAGCGGGCGTCTATCAGTCTGTCCCGTGCCCGCTGGGCCAGCCGGTAACGGTGGACAGCCACCCGCCTGTGTCTACCCCGTCTGCCCTGACCATTGCCCCCATCCCCCTCATCTGGGGAGGACTGCGCCTCTTCCTGCTGCTCCTCCACTCCGCCCTCCTCTGCCTGCGGCACATCGCCCCTCTGCTGGGCTATGTTGTGCAGGACGCAGCACACCACAATGATGCGGCCGACCCTATCTGACCGATACTGGAGGGCGCCCCCAGAGAGGTCCAGGCACCTGAAACGCATCTTCAGCACACCAAAGCACCTCTCGATCACTCCCCTTGTCGCTACATGGGCATCATTGTAGCGGTTCTCCGCCTCATTGCGTGGCCTCCGTATAGGCGTCATCAGCCACGATCGCAATGGGTAGCCCCTGTCGCCCAGCAACCAGCCCCTCAGCCGGGGATGGCGTCCCTCGTACATGCCGGGGATGGATGACCGCGACAACACGAATGAGTCGTGTACACTGCCTGGGTGACGGGCGCAGACGTGCAGGATTATCATGCGGTGGTCGCAGACCACCTGTACGTTCATCGAATAGGTCCCCTTCCTATTAGTGAACACGGCCCTGTTATCTGCAGGTGGCCGCACGGCGACGTGCATCCCATCGATCGCGCCCTGGACCATGGGGAACCCGGCCACGGCAGAGAAGCCCACGGCCCGGGCATCTTGGCTGGCCCGGTCCACGGGGAAGCGGATGTAGCGGTGCGCCATGGCATATAGGGCATCTGTCACTGCCCGGATGCACCGGTGCACCGATGTCTGCGATATACCGGACAGGTCCCCACTCGGTACCTGGAATGGCCCCGTTGCATAAAAGTTCAGGGCCACCGTAACCTTGACGGACACGGGGAGAGGGTGTCCCCCGCCAGTGCCACGCGGTGACACGTGTGCCAGCAGGTGGCAGATGTGTGCCACGGTTTCCCGGCTCATCCGGTGTCTCCTCCTGCATTTCCGGTCCGTGAGGTCCTGGTATGACTGCCGGGGCCGGTACACACGGGGCGCCCTCGGGAGCCTCCGTTGCCGTGGGGCCGCGACGTCCTCCTCCCCCTCCTCGTCCTGTCGGTCAGGTGTTCCTCCAGCCTGGGCGGCTGCCGCCTGCCCCTCTGCGGCAGCCTGCGCCGCCTCTCTGGCACGCTCCTCCTCCTCCCCCTCCTCCTCCTCCTCCTCATCCAGGGCAACATAGACATGAGCGGCTGCCACCACGGCGGCCAACATCGCTGGATGATCTGAAAACATGACGGCCTGGTGGGAGGGGAGGGGAACGACGACATGTCATCATTGCCCATATCCCCTCCTCCCCCCAGCCAGGTGGCATGGACCGCATGGGTCCAACTGTTGGAGGCTGGCACCTGGCCAGGTGGACCAACTCACTTGCCCTCCCATCCCCCTCCTCGGCATGGACCCCCCCCCCAACCTCCACCCCAGCACGGACCCCCCCCCAACCCCCAACCTCCACCCCGGCACGGCACGGATCCCCCCCCAACCTCCACCCCAGCACAGACCCCCCCCAACCTCCACCCCAGCACGGCACGGACCCCCCTCAACCTCCACCCCAGCACGGACCCCCCCCCGCAACCTCCACCCCGGCACGGACCCCCCCCCAACCCCCAACCTCCACCCCGGCACGGCACGGACCCCCCCCAACCTCCATCCCGGCACGGCACGGACCCCCCCCAACCCCCAACCTCCACCCCGGCACGGCACGGACCCCCCCAACCTCCACCCCGGCACGGACCCCCCCAACCTCCACCCCAGCACGGACCCCCCCCCAACCTCCACCCCAGCACAGACCCCCCCAACCTCCACCCCAGCACGGCACAGACCCCCCCAACCTCCACCCCAGCACGGACCCCCCCCCCCCAACCCCCAACCCCCAACCTCCACCCCGCACGGCACGGACCCCCCCCAACCTCCACCCCGGCATGGCACGGACCCCCCCCAACCTCCACCCCGGCACGGCACGGACCCCCCCCAACCTCCACCCCGGCACGGACCCCCTCCCGGCACTCCCCCGGAGCCCAGCCTACTCTAACCACCCCCCCCCCCCCCGCCGCACACACACACACACAACCTGAGACACACCTCCCCTCACGCATTCAGACTGCGGCCACGCCATTGCCTGCCCTGAGCCAACCCCCCAGGCCGTCACTCACCTCCACGCTGGTCGGCGTGAGCCTGGAGCACCGGGTCACGCCGATGAAAAGGAGGTTTGATTCACGTCGACGTGAACGGTCATCACGTCGACGGGACTTCGGCCCATCCGGAAGGGAGAATATCGGCAGGCCGAAAATCGGCTGCCTTGCGCAAACCCGCGACATTCTCCGCGGCAGCGGCGCCATTAATGCCCCGCCGACTTTTCTCCCTTCGGAGACTTCGGCGGGGGCGGGGGCAGGATTCACGGTGGCCAACGGCCATTCTCCGACCCTCTGGGGGTTCGGAGAATGACGCCCAGGGCCTGTCCCCGCTCACCAAAGCATTTAAATGATGGGACTCTGACTTCTGTCCAAAACTGCAGGAATCACCAGCTGATCAGTGGGAGGCTGTGGGATTTCAAATTCAAACTGCCATCAGAGGCTATTGTCAGGGACTCATTGAAGCCATTCCCCCATTGTCGGGGAAGGGATCCTGAGGCGATCACGGTCAAGGCAAGGAGGCACATAGGGCGGCAGAGGCCTAAAGTTTCCTTCTTTCCTAATGCCAATTTAGTCCTGGATTCCCATCCCACAGGAAAATCTAAAAGGTTTAAAGTAATTATATTTGTTAACCTCTTAACCTGCTCTCGCTTTTACCACTGCAGTACTGAGGTTCCTACATCCAATGGGTGGTACCCGTGCTGCCAGAAATCCAACAGTTACAATCGCAGACAAAAACAGAAAATGTTGGAAAAACACAGCAGGTCTGGCAGCATCTGTAGTGAGAGAAAACATACTTAATGTTTCAAGTCTGTTTGACTCTCCATCTAAAATGGCAGTGCGCAGTGGTCTTGGGACACAGCAGAGAGCTTCCAGCTGCCATTTTTACAAGCTACTCAGTCTGTCCAGTAAGCAGATGGGTTCAAATCAACATTCTACTCTTTTTTAATTTGCCGCTTAGTCTTTTCTGAAATTTATGAGCAATAGTGCATAATTTAATGCTGATACATTAGCATATTTGTATTTTACTTAAAAGTTAAACCACAAAACAACCATTATAGAGTTGCATACTTGATTTTTTAAAGGAATGTTGGCTATATTTATAAATGAATTCTATCTAGTTTCTGCGTTCGACAATAAAAACTGCTAATGCTGAACATTTCTGGAAACAACACAAAAGGCAAAATGGAATGCATTTTAATTGTAAAAGAGAAAGGAAAGTAACCTGAGAAACACGTCTCTAATATTTAGGATTTCGTTCATCACCTTTTCCTGGACTGCAGTTTTAAATGTCTGCGGAGATGTGACCAGAGGTGGATGGATTCATAATTTCCCAACACCGTTCGGCGTGCTGTCTCCCACTATGGTTCCAGCTCTGGGTCATTTTCATTCCGTGAAGAATCAGGGAGGCCCCAATCCACCTGGAAGTAGTGGTTAGCATATTAGGCCAATTAAATGAGCTGTTCAGGCAACTCTGCAGGAGTGGACTGGAATTTTACAGTCGGTCCAAGAGCCCCCATTGGGACAGAAGCATGGCTAGGGAGGGATCCACCCTTTTGGTGGCAAACCAGGCTGAGTGGCCAACACTCCATCCAACTTGAGGAAACCCCTAGCTGCCAAAGCCATTGAGCCAAAGCTGTGGCCACTGGCCCTCTAGTGGAGGAGCTGCTGTCCACAGTGATGACCTGGCAGCTGTGTCCTTTTTAATGGTGACAAATTAAAAAATGAGACACTGGCAGCTCCCACCTTAGATGGTGGAACTGCCAATGTGTCTTTGAGATACCTTCAGCCTGAAGAGCCTTTCTGCCATCCTTAATTGGAAGGTGAGCATGCATGCTGCCCAGTTTGTTAAAATTATGTCGGGCATCAGATGTTGACGTGGGGCTGGTGTGGTCGGGTGGGGTGTTTGTGGGGATGGAGGTGGGTAGTGGTTCGGATCACAGATATAATCTTGATCTTGACTCCAGATCAAAAATCTAGCTCGCCCACTCCCCACGACTAATAACTAAATATCATAGTGAGATTAAGAAACTTTAGTTTTATAACTTGATAGAACATTGTTTCCTTTTACACAGGAAATGCAAAACATCAGTGTGGAAAACCACGGTTAGTGTATTATATGTATTGTGTTAAACTGTTACTGTACTACATGTATTGTGGTAAACCACTGCCTGATGGCTCCACCTCCCCTCAGGCTCGGTATAAAGATGGCTGACCTCCGGTCCTGCCCCAGTTTGGGATCAGTGGCCAGGAGGCTTTCTGTTTAGCTTATTAAAGCCACAGTTTCATTCTCTACTCGTCTTGTGTTAATTTATGGCATATCAATTTAATAAGCTAAATTTTTAAGATGAATTCATCGCTCAAGCCTGATCGTCTGGAGCTGGACCCACAAGCAGCCGACGCCACTGCGACATTCGAGCACTGGCTAAGCTGCTTCGAAGTTTACCTCGGATCCGCCAACGACGACGTCAACGACCTTCAAAAGCTTCAGATACTCAACGCACGGGTGAGCCCGCAGGTTTTCCTTCTTATCAGAGACACCCCCTCATATACGGAAGCAATAATGCTGCTGAAGGGACAGTACGTAAAGGCAGTAAACGAGGTGTACGCCAGCCACCTCCTTGCCACGAGGCGTCAACACCCCGGAGAATCACAAGCTGAATTCCTGCGTGCCTTGCAGGTACTCGGCCAGAACTGTGCTTGCCAGGCGGTATCGGCTGTCCAATACACGGAGCTGCTGATCAGGGACGCCTATGTCGCGGGCATTAAAGCCAATTACATCCGCCAGCGCTTGCTAGAAGGGGGAACACTTGGCCTCCCAGAGACAGTGCTGCTCTGAAACTCGCTAGAAGTGGCTTTCCAGAACATGGAGGCCTACACCTCCGACCACACGGCACCCTCATGGACATCGTGGGCGCCGCCATCACTCGACTCGAGTGCAGCGCAAGCCTGTGCCGTGCAGCAGCCTGCCAACACCGGAAGCCCGAAATGCAATTTTTGCAGCCAGGATAAGCACCCCAGACAACGCTGCCCTGCACGGAACGCGATTTGCAACGGGTGTGGGAGGAAGGGCCATTTCGCCAAAGTCTGCCAGGCCCACCTGTCCCTAAAGTTCCTAGGCCCAGCAGCGCTGCCTGTTGTCTGTCGGGACCGCCCCCATCTGCCGCACCACCTGCCATGTGCGACCTGTGGGCGCCGCCATCTTCGCTGCCACCCGCCATGTGTGACCCGTGAGGGCCGCCATCTTCGCCACCATCTTTGATTCCACCCGCCACGAGCGACCCATGGGGGCTGCCTTATTTGACGCCACCTTCGATGCTACCCGCCATGCATGACCCATGGGGGCCGCCATTTTGGAACCACTCCGCTGCCTCCCGGGACCCCTGCTCACCCGGTCGTATGCTGGTCACCGCTACCTCCGACCAGCCCACCCATCACTTTCCGAAGCTTGCCTCCATCACACTCGACCAGTCTCGACCTCATCATCTCACAAAATCCACGATGGCCGTCCTGATCAACAGGCACGAGACGGCCTGCCTCTTCGACTCCGGGAGCACAGACAGCTTCATACACCCAGATACGGTAAGGCGCTGCTCTCTCCCAATTTTACCCACGACCCAGAAAATCAGCCTGGCTTCCGGATCACATTCCGTAGAAAACCGGGGATACTGTGTCGTGACCCTTTCGGTACAAGGCGTAGAGTACACTAACTTTAAGCTCTACAGCCTCCTGCATCTCTGCGCTGCCCTATTACTGGGGCACGACTTCCAGTGCCACCTCCAAAGCCTTACCTTAAAGTTCAGTGGACCCCTGCCCCCCCCCGCATCGTTTGTAGCCTCGCGACCCTTAAGGTCGCTCCACCCTCGCTCTTTGCTAACCTCACCCCGGACTGTAGGCCCGTCGCCATGAGGAGCAGACGATACAGTGCCCGGGACAGGGCCTTTATCAGGTCGGAGGTCCAGCGACTCCTACGAGAGGGGATCATTGAGGCTAGTACCAGCCCCTGGAGAGCCCAAGTGGTGGTCGTCAAGACTGGGGAGAAGCACCGGATGGTCATCGACTACAGTCAGACGATCAACCGGTACACGCAGCTCGATGCGTATCCCCTCCCCCGCATATCTGACATGGTCAATCAGACTGTGCAGTATCGAGTCTTCTCCACAGTTGACTTGAAGTCCGCGTATCACCAGCTCCCAATCCGCCCAGAGGACCGCCAATACACTGCCTTCGAGGCAGATGGCCGCCTCTACCTCTTCCTCAGGGATCCCTTCGGCGTCACCAATGGGGTCTCGGTCTTCCAGCGAGAAATGGACTGAATGGTTGACCAGTACGTGTGGTGATGTGCATCAATGTAAATGCATGTAGGCTAGCTAGACACTAGACACAACAGAGACATCACACACACACTCAACCAATAGATCAGTTAGACAGGACACGACCAATAGACATTCACGATACACACAGAGGTGACATGACCACAGGAGGGCATTACACCAACCCATATATAAAGGACACCACACACATGATCTGCCTCTTTCCAGTGGAGACAGTCAGTGAGTAGAGACACAGGGTTGATTCAATATTTCACCCACCACGTGGATTGCAGCAACTGGTTAGTCAGTCTGGGTAGCTATAGTAGGATTAGCAGTAGTGTCAAACCCGGGTAATAGAAGTGTAAATAGTTTAATAAACGTATTGAAGTTATCTCCACATCTGAACCTTCCTTTGTCAAGTGCACCACAAGGAAGCCGCTTCTGTTACACCGAGAACATAACAAATCAGTACGGGCTGCGGGCCACGTTCCCGTACCTAGATAATGTCACCATCTGCGGCCATGACCAGCAGGACCATGACGCAAACCTCTGGCATTTCCTCCACACCGCTAAGCTCCTTAACCTCACATACAATAAGGAGAAATGCGTTTTCCGCACAGCCCGCGGAGAGGGAGAACGCGACGGTCTGGAAGGCCGTCCGTCTGGCCCTACGGTCTAGATGTCTCCCAGTTTCCCGCTGGCAGGAGGTCTTTCCCGATGCGCTCCACTCCATCCGGTTGCTCCTGTGCACTGCCACCAATGAGACCCCTCACAAAAGTATGTTTGCGTTCCATAGGAAGTCCACCTCAGGGGTCTCGCTCCCATCCTAGCTGACAGTCCCAGGGCCCGTCCTCCTCCGGAAGCATGCGAGGAGTGATAAATCGGATGCCCTCATCAAGAAGGTCCTGCTCGTCCACGCCAACCCACAATATGCCTACGTGGCACATCATGACGGGCGGCAGGACACAGTCTCCCTCCAGGATTTGGAACCTGCAGGTTCCCCAGTGACCATCACCACCAGCCTCGATCCTACACCGTCTTGTGTTAATTGATGGCACATCAGTCAGGTATTGAAATTATATTCTGCCCCCTATGCACCTGTATTGTTCTTACCTCTGCCATCATTTTTTTTTACCAGAAACCCTATTAAACTGATATAATGGCTGGGATTCTCCCCTACCCAGCGGGGCGGGAGGTCCTGGCGGGAGGGAGTGGCGTGAACCACTCCGGCGTTGGGCCGCCCCAAAGGTGCGGATTTCTCCACAACTTTAGTGGCCAAGCCCTCACCTTGAGGGGCTAGCCCCACGACGGAGTGGTTGGCGCGCCACCGGCCGGTGGGAAAGGCCTTTGGCGCCACGCCAGCCGGGGCTGAAGGGACTCCGCCGGCTGGCGAAAGTCCGCGCATGCGCGGGAACGTCAGTGGCTGCTGATGTCATCCCCACGCAGGCGCGGGGGGGGGGGTCACTTCCGCATAGGCCATCGCGGAGGCTATTGCCGAGGCAGAAGGAAAAGAGTGCCCCCACAGCACGGACCCGCCCACGGTTTGGTGGGCCCCAATCGCGGGCCAGGCCACCGTGGGGGCACCCCCCGGGGCCAGATCGCCCCGCGCCCCCCCCCTCCCAGGACCCCGGAGCCTGCCCGCGCTGCCAGTCCCGCCGGTAAAGTAAGTGGTTTGATTCACGCCGGCGGGACTGGCATGACAGCAGTGGGACTTCGGCCCATCGCGGGCCGGAGAATCGCCGGGGGGGCCCGCTGACTGGAGCGGTGCGATTCCCGCCCCCGCCCAATTTTCGGTGCCGGAGAATTTGGCGGCCGGCGGGATTCATGCCGCCCCCTGGCTATTCTCCGACCCGGCGGTGTGTTGGAGAATCCCACCCAATATTTCACTAATTATTATCACAATTTATCCTTCTTGCCTTTTTAGATCCAAACTATTACATTAAAAAAAATATATTGATTGACACATATTTCCAATAAAAACTAGCCACTCTTATTTTGGAATCCTGGCAAAGAGTAACCTACATCAAAAGTTAAGGCTATGTTATCTGTTGGGCTCTAATTATAATGTCCTCATCAAAAATAATGGGCACAGAGACAAAGAAGATATTCGGAAGGGTGACCAAAATCTTGGTCAGAAAACTGGGTTTGAAGGTGGGTCTTAAAGGCAGGGAGGTGGAGAAGTGGATAGTTTGGGGAGGGAATTCTGGAGAGTGGTATCTGGGTGTTTAATGGTAAGGTTGCTAATCAGAAGAGATACGGGCCTGAATGGGACTGAAGATTGTAGTTTGAAGGGTCTGGGTGGTGCAAAGATGATATTATGGGAAATGGAGTAGGAGAAATGAACGAAAGGACACACGTGATTGGGAGAGTGGATGGGAAAGGAGCCATTGGTATATGTAGCAAGTAACCACAACCTAAATGCAGCCTGTAGTCATTGCTGATTCTTCTCCCCATTTTGCATGTTACATCATACCACCAACCACCCAAAAGAGATCTGAATAGCAGAGGAGACAGAAAGAATTATGGTGAGACAGATAGCAGCAAAGAGGCCCAACTAGACAGATGCAAGAGAGGAAAGACAAGGGAGTCAGCAGCACAAATACAGCAGGCCACAGAGAGAGAGATTGACTTTTATTTTCTGACTGAATATATGTTATCTACACACCATACACACTCCCATATTCCCATATATATCTTATATATACACACACACTCCATTATATATATATGTATATAACATACACACAACCGCTCATAGATATATACATACATTGGAGTGGATTCTCCAGTCCCCCCCCTGCTGTGTGTTGCTCGGTGGCGCGGCTATTTTGCTGGCAGCAGGATTCTATACTCCCGCTGCTTGTCAATGAGATTTCCCATTGAAGTCACCCACGCTGTCGGGAAACCCGCGAGCAGGGGTACGCTGCCTGCAGGGCAAGTGAATCACAACGGCCGGAGAATTCTGGCCACTCTCTGCATTCAATTAAACAGTAGGGGGAGCTTTAACAATAGAATTGCAAGAGAAACTGCCACAATGAGTTTCAGTATTTTGATTCTGCATTATTGGCAAGTTTGTGAGTTGATGTATTTGCCAGAAGATATGTATCTGTGTTTGATACAAAATTATATAGAATGTTTTTGTAAATTACATGTGGATTTTATTTATATTTGACACATTGTCTAAATTGTTGAAAAGTAAAATTAGTATAGTTCATGCAACATGAGGGTATAATTTAAGAAATAACAATAATACTAAATATGTCAATACACACAAGAACGTGCCATATCCCCAAAAATGTGCACATATACTACCGCTTGCACAACTGAACAACCACATATAAATATCCACTGACATTACAAATATGCGGATACACAAGCATCCATACACTCACTAATGTTACTTCGTGCGAATGCCAAATGTTAACACCTAGTGTCAAATGAATTAGCCCTTCAGTCTTCATGTTGAGGTTGTGGAAAACAATATTTATACTACAGGAAAATTCCATTCACAGAGAATTATTGTTCCAGAAAAATAGTACAGAAATGCTTCATGTTTTAACCAGTGTTCAAACTTTTCTCAAGGTCTTAACTATTTTTTGAAATTCAAATCCAGACAGTCTGTTGTTCCAAATAAAACTGTTAAGATAAAAAAATCCTTCAATGTGTGTATCCTAGAAATCATCATTTATTGTCCAGTAAATAATAATTTCTGTTACAGAAATGTTTGAGTTGCTCATAAGTCACAATAAGTGGATACAGTTTATAAGCTGTAGGCAGATGGGGATTACATACGTAACATAGGATATTGGGAAGTGACAACCAGGCAATGATCAGGGGTTCGTAAACTAGAAGAGCAAAGATTGAGCATTTTATAGCCACTGTTTGAATTTTCAGATCACAGCCATTGAATCACCATTGGAACCTATGACATTTATTTTATGCATTGTACTAATTACACTCGAGGGAAATTATATTTGTGATCTATTTTTAGCATAACAGTAGTTATCAGAATGGATACAAAAGCCTGGATGTTTGGAACTATGGAGTGCCTCTCCATTGTTGCAAAATGGCGGAAGAGCTGAAAATCCGAAGTCTTGCCCCTGGACATGGCGCTTTCCATTTTCGCAGAAGCAGGAATGGGGTGGATCACATTGTAATGACTTAGGCCAGGCCTTTGAGATTGGCCAATTAGAATACGGGTTCCCTGATTAGTGGCCCAATCAGGGAACCCCTTTCTGTGTATATAACAAGGAGTGTCAGATCCTCTGCACTCCCGGTGTAGACAGCAGACTGATTGGTCATGGTTGTTCAGCGTTGGGTTTGTAAATAAAAGGAATTCTGGTGACGGGACTTCTGCCTCCGTGGACTTATTACACACATATTGCAGGGGGAGCTGTCCATATAGATCAGCAGCTACCTCCACTCATGTGTAATTTGGGTGAAGCCGATATGCAAACTATTATGTATGCAGGTTAGATCTTGTAGGTGCACTATTGAACTTTGTTGAGTCCTTTCAAAAGGTGGGTTGCTCTTTGGAGAAATAGGGTACCCCTTTGACTATTGTCCTCGAACACTTTTGGGGAGCTCAGATGCCCTTTGGGAAAGGTCAGGCGCCCCTTGAAATGATTAAAATGTACATAAAAGTGAATAAACTCATTAACTGTCAAAAATGTTGAAAAGAGTTGTCAAAATTAACTGTCAAAACTGACAAAATGAATTGTCAAAGGCAGCTGTCAAGATGTTTAAAACTCCTGGCCTTTAAATATTTGGAGATATAAACATGTTTTTAAAAATCATTGCTTGCTCTTTCACTCTATCTGTTGACATAAGCCTGAGGGCTTCCATTAGTGGATTAGTGCCGCACAACTGATTTCACAACCTTCCATTATCATAATTGGATGTCTGCCATTTCACAGTTTAATTGATAGTTCCTAGTGGTGACTATGAATTCCAATGCTTGTTTTTATAAGGGCTATGCAGTTGAATTAAATGTTTGTTCTTATTAGGGATTATGTAGCTGAAGGAATGTAAATGCAGTCAAGATTTACACGAATGAGATTTAAAAAAAATACATTTGCAATAGATACTTTATATTATTTCAACATAGATTAACTCCAAAGGTCTGCTCATGGTTGATACTTGGTGAGTTGACATGGTAAATGTAAGGGCAAAGGGTGATTGATGGCAGGGCATTAGGTGTTGTGAGTTGATAATAAGTTGGCTTAGGGCTTATTAAGTGCCATGGGTAGTGGGCAGAGAGACATGAAGTAGCATGAAGGGTATGCGGGACAATGAGGGGTGGATGGGGGGCATGGGTTGGCATGGATGGGGCATGTGGAATGTGTAGAGGTTGAGGAGTGAGGGCTGAAGAGCTGTTGATGTTTTTTTTTAAAACTTGAACATGGTGCTGGAGCACTGAACATGCCTTTTGTTTGACCTGTCTCGGCACCTGGCTGCCTCTGCACTGATTCTGGAGTCGCCTGGGCTAATTCCCACCAGCTCGAATGGAAATCTCAACTTCCAGGATATTTACTCCCAGGTCAGGTTTGCAAAGTCGGGAGATGTTCTAAATCTGCACTCCTGATCCTGGATGGAAATTCAGGCCAAATTTTTGACTCCATATTCTTATTGTGTGATAAGATTCACACCATGGGAATTAATAATTGCAATTATTAATTCCAATTTTTAAGACTTTTGTTTCTTTATTTTTTCATGGCACGTGGCCATCGCGGGCAAGGCCTGCATTCGTTGCCATCCCTAAATGTCCTCGAACTGAATGAAATTTTAAGAGTCAACAGTGTTGCTGCGGGTTTGGAGTCACATTTAGGCCAGACCAGGTAAGGATGGTGTATTTTCTTCCCTAAAGGACATTCATGAACCAGATTGGTTTTTACGACAATCAACAATGGTTTCCTGGTCATCATTAGACTTTTAATTCCAGATTATTTATTGAATTAAAATTTCACTATCTGCCGTGGTGGGATTGGAACCTGGGTCCCAGGAGTATTACCCTGGGTGTCTGAATTATTCGTCTAGTGACAATACCACTACACCACTGCCTCCTGAAATTGATGACTGGAAAATTCTTTGTTGAAAATATAACCAAAATCAGAGATGTTCAAGCCGTTTATGTATCTTCTTCCCTTATTTTCAAGATACTGTGACTGCCTTATAAAATTTTTACTCTTGGAATTTCTCAACCATCAATTGTATTTTATGTCTGAATAAACTTACCATGATTCTGTCACAATAATTAATCCTTTAACATGATTACCATTACATATCAATAACAGGAAGTTCATTAACTATTGATGAACAATGGGTGCTGTTGCAAAATACACAGTTAAATTTGTATATAACATTTTAATGATATGTAACATTCACTGTAACAAGTATCAGAATTTTACAGCAAAAATCAAATTTTAATTCTTAAATAATTATAGACATTTACACTTAGAAGCCATTTAGCCCTTTGTGTCTACCCAGCTGATTGCAGCACAGTAGCATAGTGGTTAGCACAGCTGCTTCACAGCTCCAGGGTCCCAGGTTCAATTTCCGGCTTGGGTCACTGTCTGTGCGGAGTCTGCATGTTCTCCCCGTGTGTGCGTAGGTTTCCTCCGGGTGCTCCGGTTTCCTCCCACAGTCCAAAGATGTGCAGGCCGGGTGGATTGGCCATGCTAAACTGCCCTTAGTGTCCAAAATTGCCCTTAGTGTTGGGTGGGGTTACTGGGTTATGGGGATAGGGTGGAGGTGTGGGCTTGGGTAGGGTGCTCTTTCCAAGAGCCGGTGCAGACTCGGGCTGAATGGCCTCCTTCTGCACTGTAAATTCTATGATTCTATGATGACTGGTCGATAAAGAATCCCATTGTTCTGCTCTCTGCCCTGATTAAAGGAATAAAAATCCAGGAGGTTTTATAAGGATGGTTGGTAAAGTGCCACCAATCAATGCCCATTGAATAACCAGAACAGTGAGGAGCGGCACTGTGGTGCAGTGGTTAGCACTGCTGCATTACAGCACTGAGGACCCGGATTCAATCTCGGTCCCGGGTCACTGTCTGTGTGGAGTTTGCACATTCTCTCCATGTCTGCATGGGTCTCACTCCCACAACCCAAAGATGTGCAGGGTAGGTGGATTGGCCACTCAAAATTGCCCCTTAATTGGAAAAAAAATTGGGCACATTAAATTGATTTTAAAAATAAATAAATAAAAGGGATAGCAGCAGTATGAGCACAAAGTTAGCTGAGTGGCATGAAGCTGAGAGTCGTGGTGAGAGTTGGACTGGAGGAAGTTATAACATTGGGTGCCCCGGGGTTTGATATTCAGGCCATTGCTTTTCTTGATCTATATTAGTGACCTAAACCTGGGTATGCAGGGCTCAATTTCAAAATTTATTGGTGATACCAAACTTGGGAACTGTAAGGAGGATAGTGGTGGACTTCAGGAGGACATTGACAGGCTGGTGGCAGGGATTTCACACATGGCAGATGAAATATAATGCAGAGAGGTGTGAAGTGATACATTTTTGCAGGACGAAAGAGGCGAGGCAACATAAAATAAAGAATACAAGACTATATAGGTGCCGGGGAACCCAGGTGCAAATTGTTGAAGATGGCAGGGCATGGTTAAGAAAATGTTCAATAAAGAATATGGATCATAGGCTTTCTAAATAGAGGGATAGAGTACAAATGCAAGGGAATCACGGTGTGCATTCATAAAACACTAGTTTGGCCCCATGGGCACTGCTGGCACGTCTAGTATATGTTGCTCATCCATCATTGTCCTTGAACTGGGTGGCATGTTTGGCCACTTCAGAGTCAACCACATTACTGTGGGTCTGGAGTCACATACAGGCCAGGCCACGTAAGGATGAATTATTTCCTTCCCTAAAGGACACAAGTGTAATCGATGAGTTTTTAAAACAATTTGATATTAATTGACAACTAGCTTTTCATTCCAGATTTGTTGACTGAATTTTAATTTCCACCAGCTGACAAGGTTGGATTTGAACCCATGGCATCAAAGCGTCAACCTGGACCTCTCGATTATGAGTCCAGTGACATTACCACTACATCACTGTCTTCCCCGAGAATGGTCCCAAGGAATGAACGGCTTCAGTTACATGAATGTATTGGAGAGGTTGGGGTTGTTCGTTTTCTAAGAGAGAAGATTGAGAAGAGATTTGAAAGAGGTGTTGAAAATCATGAGGGGTCTGGACAGAGTTAATGGAGAAAAATTGTTCCCAATGGTGGAAGGGAAAGTATACACTGATTTAAGGTGAAAAGAACAAGAATACCAAAGGTGAGACGAGGAATAATTGTTTTACAGAGAAAGTGGATAGGATCTGGAATGCACGAGTGCAGTGGACAGAGATTCAGGGTGGATTCTTAATTCCACACCACTCCAATTGGGAATTCCGATTGGACAGAGAATGGAGCATTGAGAGAAAAATGTGTTTGGTGCTCACACTTCGATATGCTCCAATCGTCTGCCGGCGGCCTCAGCGTGCTACCTGCCCTGCGCCAGCGAAAAGGATGCAAATCCAGCATTTAAATTAATTTTAATGACATTGACAGGCTTGAAGCCCAAGTCTCCACGCTCCTGTTGTGCATGGAGCTCCACAGCGGGAATTCCACCAGGTGGGCTCTGGTGCAAATTTGCCCAAGCATGGCCCTGATGCGATGGACATTGAGTTGGGTCAAGGGGGTCAGAGCATAACTCAGGTGCCTCCCAAAATCCATCAGAAGGCCCCCCTCACCCTCACAATGCAAATCCTGCCCCAGCCGCCAATGGCAAGTATGGGCATCCGACCCCGACCACAGGAATACTGGGTCACTGCACCATGTTATGCATGCGTGAGGGTGGCTGACCCCTCCGCTGACCCCTCCGCTGACCCCTCCACTAACCCCCCATCAGACCCCCAACCTCAAACCCCCATCAGACTCCCCATCAGACCTCTCATCAGACGCCTCACCAGTCACCCCCATCAGATCCGTCCATCGGAATCCCCATCAGAGACCCCAAACTGTCACCCTACATCAGAGACCCCCATCAGTCACTTCCATCAGAAACACCCATCAAAGACCCCCATCAGAGACCCCCATCAGTCACCCCTGCCTGAAAGCTGAAGAGCTGTGCAGGCAGTAGAGTGAAAAATCACTGCACTTTCACTTATCCTTCCCTAACATCTGCTGCCTCAGCAGTTTACAGCAGCAGCTGTTATAATTGTCAGAGGCTTCTTTAAATGCCAAGTACACTTTGAAAGGGCTTCAAATCCCTTGATAGCCTTTGAAATTCAAATCTTCCATTCAATTTCACACAGCAATATATTTCACTCGCCAGTGATTGACAGCTTTATTGATCCAGCTTCTTAGGCTGCTTGTTTATTTACCTTTCCCTTCAAGCTAAATGCATCTCAATTAACCTGCTTTGATGCTAACCACAATGTTTACAGATACTCTTGCTATGATTGATAGCTCCTCAACTTATCAAAAGGAACTAAGTGCTTTCTGCTGAGAAAAAGAGGAAGTGAAAGCACTTACCTTTCTGATGGGGGTTGCCTGATAGGGGTTGTCTGATGGGGGATCTATCCCAGGTTATCGCGGGAGGCGAGGGGAGAAATAACTCGGGCCTTAACAGATATCGTCACATCCTCTTTAACCACAGGCGAGGTTTCAGAGGACTGGAGAATAGCCAATGTTATTCCCTTGTTTAACAAAGGAAGCAAGGAGAATCCAGCAAATTATAGGCCGGTGAGTCTGACATAAGTGGTGGGGAAACTTCTGGAAAAGATATTGAGGGACAGGATATATGCACATTTGCAGGAAAATGGACTAGTTACTGGCAGGCAGCATGGTTTTGCAGAAGGAAGGTAATGGGCAGGATTCTCCGTTCCTGAGACTAAGGGCACGCTTCCCGAGATGGGCCGAGCTAAAAAAGCTGAGTCCCGCCCGCGCCGTCCACACCTGCTCTTACCTGGCGGGACCTCCGCATGGATGCATCTGGGGGCGGCCTGGTGGGGGCGGAGGGTGGTCCGACCCCGGGGGGGGGGGCCTCCGCTGTGGCCTGGCCCGCGATCGGGGCCTACCGATCGGTGGGCCGGCCTCTCGGGCTGGGGCCTCTTTTGTTCTGCGCAGGTCCCAGTAGCCCTACGCCATGTTGCGTCGGGGTCAGCGCGGAGAAGGGAACCACTGCATATGCGCGCGTTGGCGCCGGCCCCACTGCGCATGCGCAGACACGCGGCGCCCATCTGACGCCAGGATCAGCAGCTGGAGCGGCATGGGTCGTTCCAGTGCCGTGCTGGCCCCCTGTAGGGGTCAGAGTTGCTGCACTTGAGGCCGTGTTGATGACGTCGAGAAATGCGACGGCGTTTACGATGGCGTCAACACAGCCTCAGGATCAGAGAATCCCGCCCTAAGTGTTGACACCGGGGCAGAATTCGTGGACTTTCACAACAGCAAAACTGGCTCTGAACCTGGATTGATTCAGCAACTGTGGAGGGGCTAGCACTGGCGACACATGGAACACAACTGATTCCAATGAAAAATGGTGCGGGATTCGCTGGGTCTGTGATTGACAGCTGCAGCCGCATACACACATTACAATCCCCACACACACTATTCCAGCCAACAAGATGGTACTGGTTGTGTTGGAACGCACCCATACAGCTGATGGGTTGGCTGTGACCAGAGGGCACCTTGGGGGGTGTCCTGTGGGGGCACCCATAAAACCTGTGGCCCCAAGTTCACAGTGGGCTATTAGCGGCATGCACAGCTGCATGGCTGCCTTTCCGGATGTGGCAATGGTGCTCTATGCCCGTCCACCCTGACCCCACAGCCCACCTCCTGACCACCCCCAGCTACTTCCCCCAGCCCTGGCAGAAGCACCCCTGCCAGCGGCACAACTGTCAGAAAACTATGGCAATGTTGGACATTTTTCGTACCCCCCCTCTCTCTCTCCCTCAGAGCTACAACGCCGGTTTCATGATTTTTAAAAGCACAAGCGGACCGCGTCGCCGGAAACCCGGGCCATCGGAGGCGGAGCACTGCGGAGGCGTCGGAGAATACTGGGTCAGGCCCGCTAATGACATGCAAATGGTATCTACTATACGTGTGTTCCGGATCGCATTGACGTCACTGTCAAGGTGATGTAGAATTGTGATGTGGTGTGAAATTGACGCCTGCCATGATTTTGGCGTCAGAACCTATTATCAGCCCGATCTCGTTATGCAATATCGGCGTCAGCCAACAGAGAATCCCGTCCCCTGTCTCACCAGCTTGATTGATTTTTTGAGGATGTGACAAAGAAAATTGATGAGGGAAGCGCTGTGGATGTAGTTTATATGGGCTTTAGTTATGCGCTTGACAAGGCCCCACATGGCAGATTGGTACAAAAACTAAAATCACATGGGATTCAGGGTGGACAGGCTAGGATGGATAAACAACTGGCTTGTGTATAGAAGACAGAGAGTAGCGGTCTTTCAGGCTGTTTTTCAGAATGGAGATCATGATTGGCACAGGCGTGAAGGGCCTGTTCCTGTGCTGTACTTTTCTTTGTTCTTTGTCCTTTGATGGGAGTCTCCGTTGGGTGTTCTGATGGGAGTGACTGATAGAGGGGTTGCGGGGGTCGATGGGGGCTGGGCCACTCTCATGCTTGCATGCTGTGGGAGAAGGGGGCCTGCTGGCGGATCTCAATATCAGGCCATTTGCTCAAAATGGCGGCCAAATACCAGGATTCCGATGGACTCCTGAAAGCTCTCCCCCATGTATAAATTAGGGTGGTAAAGTGGAGACACTCGCTTACCAAGCCCCGGTCCTCACGTCAACGGAGACCAGCAGCGATTTTCCACTGGCCGGAGTACTTGAGCTCCAGAACGGAGAATTCTGGCATCAATCATGGGCCGGATTCTCCGCCCCGCCACACCACTTTTCAACCTCAACCCGCCGGCGGGATTCTCCATTACGCCGGCCAGTCAATGGGGTTTCCCATTGTGGGGCAGCCCCACACCGTCGAGAAACCCACGGGCCCCGGCAAAATGGAGAATCCCACCAGCGGAGAATCCCGCCCATGACTTTCAAAGGGAATTGTATTATTATCTGATAGGAACATAATTGTAGGAATACAGGGAAAGGGTGGGAGAGTGGCACTACTGGAGTTGCTCTTGCAGTGAGCCAGTGAGGTCTGAAGGGTTAAATGGCCTACTTTTATGTTGTAACTATTCCATAATTCAATGATGCCAGGCAGTCAATCCACTCCTTCAGTTTACCATGTGAAAATAAAAATATATTCTTCTGACTCCCACATCATTAAGATATATTTGATTGCTGGGAAAGTTTCTCTAACCAATGCAAGTTATTGTTTTCTTTTCTTCTTGACTGTTGTCTTATTTGTTTACAATGTGACCCAGAAATTTGCATTCTGACTTGTATGAAGAACACAGATACCATGGGCGTCATTCTCCGACCCCCCGCCGGGTCGGAGAATGGCCGTTGGCCGCCGTGAATCCCGCCCCCGCCCCCGCCGAAGTCTCCGAAGGGAGAAAAGTCGGCGGGGCGTTAATGGCGCCGCTGCCGCGGAGAATGTCACGGGTCTGCGCAAGGCAGCCGATTTTCGGCCTGCCGATATTCTCCCTTCCGGATGGGCCGAAGTCCCGTCGACGTGATGACCGTTCACGTCGACGTCAATCAAACCTCCTTTTCATCGGCGTGACCCGGTGCTCCAGGCTCACGTCGACCAGCGAGGAGGTGAGTGACGGCCTAGGGGGTTGGCTCTGGGCAGGAAATGGCGTGGCCGCAGACTGATTGCGTGAGGAGAGGTGTGTCTCGGCTTGTGTGTGTGTGCGGCGGGGGGGGTGGGGGGGTGGTTAGAGTAGGCTGGGCTCCGGGGGAGTGCCGGGAGGGGGTCCGTGCCGGGGTGGAGGTTGGGGGTTGTGGAGGGGGTCCGTGCCGGGGTGGAGGTTGGGGGGGGGGTCCGTGCTGGGGTGGAGGTTGGGGGTTGGGGAGGGGGTCCGTGCTGGGGTGGAGGTTGGGGGGGGGGGGTCCGTGCTGGGGTGGAGGTTGGGGGTTGGGGAGGGGGTCCGTGCCGGGGTGGAGGTTGGGGGGGGGGGTCCGTGCTGGGGTGGAGGTTGGGGAGGGGGTCCGTGCCGGGGTGGAGGTTGGGGGGGGGTCCGTGCTGGGGTGGAGGTTGGGGGTTGGGGAGGGGGTCCGTGCCGGGGTGGAGGTTGGGGAGGGGGTCCGTGCCGGGGTGGAGGTTGGGGGGGGTCCGTGCTGGGGTGGAGGTTGGGGAGGGGGTCCGTGCCGGGGTGGAGGTTGGGGGGGTTCCGTGCTGGGGTGGAGGTTGGGGGTTGGGGAGGGGGTCAGTGCCGGGGTGGAGGTTGGGGAGGGGGTCCGTGCCGGGGTGGAGGTTGGGGGGGGGTCCGTGCTGGGGTGGAGGTTGGGGAGGGGGTCCGTGCCGGGGTGGAGGTTGGGGGGGGGTCCGTGCTGGGTTGGAGGTTGGGGAGGGGGTCCGTGCCGGGGTGGAGGTTGGGGGGGGGTCCGTGCTGGGGTGGAGGTTGGGGGTTGGGGAGGGGGTCCGTGTCGGGGTGGAGGTTGGGGGGGGGGTCCGTGCTGGGGTGGAGGTTGGGGGTTGGGGAGGGGGTCCGTGCCGGGGTGGAGGTTGGGGGGGTTCCGTGCTGGGGTGGAGGTTAGGGAGGGGGTCCGTGCCGGGGTGGAGGTTGGGGGGGGTCCGTGCTGGGGTGGAGGTTGGGGAGGGGGTCCGTGCCGGGGTGGAGGTTGGGGGGGGGGTCCGTGCTGGGGTGGAGGTTGGGGGTTGGGGAGGGGGTCCGTGCCGTGGTGGAGGTTGGGGAGGGGGTCCGTGCCGGGGTGGAGGTGGGGGGGGGTCCGTGCTGGGGTGGAGGTTGGGGAGGGGGTCCGTGCCGGGGTGGAGGTTGTGGGGGGGGTCCGTGCTGGGGTGGAGGTTGGGGAGGGGGTCCGTGCCGGGGTGGAGGTTGGGGGGGGGGGGGTCCGTGCTGGGGTGGAGGTTGGGGAGGGGGTCCGTGACGGGGTGGAGGTTGGGGGGGGAGTCCATGCTGGGGTGGAGCTTGGGGAGGGGGTCCGTGCCGGGGTGGAGGTTGGGGGGGGGGTCCGTGCTGGGATGGAGGTTGGGGAGGGGGTCCGTGCCGGGGTGGAGGTTGGGGGGGGGGTCCGTGCCGGGGTGGATGTTGGGGGGTGGGTCCGTGCTGGGGTGGAGGTTGGGGAGGGGGTCCGTGCCGGGGTGGAGGTTGGGGGGGGGTCTGTGCTGGGGTGGAGGTTGGGGAGGGGGTCCGTGCCGGGGTGGAGGTTGGGGGGGGGGTCCGTGCCGGGGTGGATGTTGGGGGGTGGGTCCGTGCTGGGGTGGAGGTTGGGGAGGGGGTCCGTGCCGGGGTGGAGGTTGGGGGGGGTCTGTGCTGGGGTGGAGGTTGGGGAGGGGGTCCGTGCCGGGGTGGAGGTTGGGGGGGGGGTCCGTGCCGGGGTGGATGTTGGGGGGTGGGTCCGTGCTGGGGTGGAGGTTGGGGAGGGGGTCCGTGCCGGGGTGGAGGTTGGGGGGGGGTCTGTGCTGGGGTGGAGGTTGGGGAGGGGGTCCGTGCCGGGGTGGAGGTTGGGGGGGGGGTCCGTGCTGGGGTGGATGTTGGGGGGTGGGTCCGTGCTGGGGTGGAGGTTGGGGAGGGGGTCCGTGCCGGGGTGGAGGTTGGGGGGGGGTCTGTGCTGGGGTGGAGGTTGGGGAGGGGGTCCGTGCTGGGGTGGAGGTTGGGGAGGGGGTCCGTGCCGGGGTGGATGTTGGGGGGTGGGTCCGTGCTGGGGTGGAGGTTGGGGAGGGGGTCCGTGCCGGGGTGGAGGTTGGGGGGGGGTCTGTGCTGGGGTGGAGGTTGGGGAGGGGGTCCGTGCCGGGGTGGAGGTTGGGGGGGGGGTCCGTGCTGGGGTGGAGGTTGGGGGTTGGGGAGGGGGTCCGTGCCGGGGTGGAGGTTGGGGGGGGGGGGGGTCCGTGCTGGGGTGGAGGTTGGGGAGGGGGTCCGTGCCGGGGTGGAGGTTGGGGGGGGTGGGTCCATGCTGGGATGGAGGTTGGGGAGGGGGTCCATGCCGGGGTGGAGGTTGGGGGGTGGGTCCGTGCTGGGGTGGAGGTTGGGGATGGGGTCCGTGCCGGGGTGGAGGTTGGGGGGGGGGGTCTGTGCTGGGGTGGAGGTTGGGGAGGGGGTCCGTGCCGGGGTGGAGGTTGGGGGGGGGGTCCATGCTGGGGTGGAGGTTGGGGAGGGGGTCCGTGCCGGGATGGAGGTTGGGGGGGGGTCCGTGCTGGGGTGGAGGTTGGGGGTTGGGGAGGGGGTCCGTGCCGGGGTGGAGGTTGGGGGGGGGTCCGTGCTGGGGTGGAGGTTGGGGAGGGGGTCCGTGCCGGGGTGGAGGTTGGGGGGGGTGTCCGTGCTGGGGTGGAGGTTGGGGAGGGGGTCCGTGCCGGGCTGGAGGTTGGGGGGTGGTCCGTGCTGGGGTGGAGGTTGGGGGTTGGGGAGGGGGTCCGTGCCGGGGTGGGTGATGGGAGGGCAAATGAGTTGGTCCACCTGGCCAGGTGCCAGCCTCCAACAGTTGGACCCATGCGGTCCATGCCACCTGGCTGGGGGGAGGAGGGGATATTGGCAATGATGACTTGTCGTCGTTCCCCTCCCCCCCACCAGGCCGTCATGTTTTCAGACCATCCAGCGATGTTGGCCGCCGTGGTGGCAGCCGCTCATGTCTATGTTGCCCTGGATGAGGAGGAGGATGCGGGTGGACGGGTGTCGATCGCAGGCCATGGAGGATGATGACAACCCGCCTCCGATGAGCTCCTGGCTCTACATCGTTGGACTATGTCTGACCCATGGCCACAGTACCACCATCCACCCGGACCATCCCTGCATGCGGCTGTGACACTGCAGCGCACGGTCCCGTCCTCTGCCCGGGGGATGTTGATGGCGGCCCAGGGGGAAGGGGGCAGACTCACCTGGGGCTGAGGTAAGACCACCCGTCACACACACACTTGCGCTCAACGTACATGACACGCCCGCACACTTTGGACAGAGCACAAAGGCAGCTTCGGTAGGTGTAACATTGACTTTAATAACCAAAGGAGTTCATGCACGTGCCCTAGCCCCTAAAACTCATCTGTGCCCTGCACCCGTGCCAACTTACTCAGTGTCTAATTGTTTGGCCTTACGGGCCCTTTGACTACGTCTACGTGGTTCCCCAGACGGTACAGCAGAACTGGAGGTGGACTCCTGTGATTCCTGCCCTCTGACACCGGATCCCTTTGGCGGCCGTTTCCTGAGGCGTCCTGGCCTAGATGGGCCAGGCTGCGGCCCGGGCGACTGGGATGGCGAGCTGCCAGCCTGTCCTGCCCGTTGCCCACCCGATGCACCTGGGACGGAAGGGGGGGAGTCCGAGGTGTCGCGGTGTACCGGGACCTCCCCTACAGAGGGAGCCGGGACGGACCACACCACCTCCTCCTCCCTCGGGGTGCCCGATGGCCCCCAGGCCTCTACATGGGTGGGGGATGCGAACGGACTGGCCATCCGACGCGCCCCCGGCATCTGGCGCTGCCAGTCCTGGAGGCCCGTGCTGGTATCGACAGGGGTCTGCAGGTTTGCAGCCATGGAGCCCAGGGGGTTGTCGAACCCTGTCTGCGACAGTGCGACGCCAGCTCGCACATGGCCACTGGCGCCGATGCCCTCAGCGATGGCCTGCTGAGACTGCGCCATGGCCTGCAGAGACTGGGCCATGGCCTGCAGAGACTGGGCCATGGCCTGCAGAGACTGGGCTATGGCCTGCTGAGACTGGGCCATGGCCTGCTGAGACTGGGCCATGGCCTGCTGAGACTGGGCTATGGCGTTGAGCGCCTCTGCCATCTGGCGCTGGCACTGGCTCATGGCCTCCTGTGAGAGGGCAGCCATTTCCTGGGCCACAGACGCCGCCTGCACGGAAGGCCCCAGGCCTCGCAAACCCTTCCCCATGTCTGACACCGTCGCATCCATTGCCTCCACCGCGGACGCCACCCGTGCGGTGTCAGCCTGGGTGGCACGCATGACCGGGACCACTCCCAGCTCCTGGACGCGGATGGACTCCTCCACCTGCGACCGCAGCCGCCGCAAGCCACCCGTCACCCTATTCGCTCGTCTCCGTGTCGGTGGTTGCATCGGATCTATGTGTGGGTGTGGTAACTGCAGGAACCCGGGATCCATCTGGGCGGCAGATGTTCGCTTGGCCTGGGCTGCCCTCCGACCGCCCGGTCCCTCTGCTGCTCCTACCTCCACCTGCTGTACCGGGACGGCTGTGTTGTGCGCACCAGTGAGTGTACCAGACGCCTCATCACTAAAGTGCCCAACCGTGGTGAGTGTTTCTGCGATGGTGGAGGGTGTTGGTGACAGCAGTGGCGTTGTGTCGTGCTCTTCGTCCCACTCTGAGTCCATGGCACTTTGGGGTGGGGGTTCGTCTCCACCCATCCACTCTGAGTCACTGTCCGGTATTTCGTCTTCCCGGGTAGGGGTGTCCTGGGTAGTGCTGTCCCGGGTAGTGCTGTCCCGGGTAGTGCTGTCCCGGGTAGGGGTGTCCTGGGTAGTGGTGTCCCGGGTAGGGGTGTCCTGGGCAGTGCTGTCCAGGGTAGTGGTGCCCCGGGTAGTGGTGTCCTGGGTAGTGGTGTCCTGGGTAGTGGTGTCCTGGGTAGTGGTGTCCTGGGTAGTGGTGTCCTGGCTTGGATGTGACGGGGGCCTGTGGCTGCCCCCCTCATCGCTGGGTGGTCGCTCCCGCACGTGACGGGGGTGTCGTCTCCCTGTTGCTCCAGGTCTCTCCGTCTCCCGTGGTCTCCGAGGGGCATCCTGCGGGCGTCGCATGCTGGAGGGTGCGGGTCTCTCCGTCTCCTGTGGTCTCCGAAGGGCATCCTGCGGGCGGTCTGCATCTGCGGGGATGGGTGCCTGGACGTTTGGTCCTGCGATACACAATGAAGCATGCATGGTTAGACATCAGGCAGTGATCAGGTGATACGGGGGAGTGGGATATAGGGGAGGGGCGATATGGGGACGGGCTGTTGGTGGCTCACTTGCTCGTGGGGCCCCGACCTCTGCATCAGCAACCTCCCGGTCCTCAGGTCCGCCAGCCAGTTCCAGGGCCCTTTCCTCGTGTACGGTCAGTGGCCTCTCATCAGCGGGCCCTCCTCCAGTCCTCACATGCTCCCTATTGTTGTGTGCGCGCTTCTCCTGTGGGGAGGGGGCTGGTGGCAGGGGTAAAAGGCAACAGTGTTAGGCAGGTATATGAATGCACGCCATCGGTTGCGCGTGCATTGCAGAGGTTAAGGTTAGGGCTGGATTCACTTGGGGATATGGGGGATATGGGGGAGGGGGGATATGGGGGAGGGGGGGATATGGGGGAGGGGGGATATGGGGGAGGGGGGGATATGGGGGAGGGGGGATATGGGGGATATGGGGGAGGGGGGATATGGGGAGGGGGGATATGGGGAGGGGGGATATGGGGAAGGGAGGGATATGGGGGAGGGGGGATATGGGGGATATGGGGGAGGGGGGATATGGGGGAGGGGGATATGGGGGATATGGGGGAGGGGGGATATGGGGGATATGGGGGAGGGGGGATATGGGGAGGGGGGATATGGGGGAGGGGGGATATGGGGGATATGGGGGAGGGGGGATATGGGGGAGGCTCACCCTGCCTGCTCTGACGAGGTCGTTCACCTTCTTGTGGCACTGGGTGCCTGTCCGTGGTGTTAGGGCCACAGCGGTGACGGCCTCTGCCACCTCCCTCCACAGACGCCGGCTGTGGCGTGGGGCAACTCTGCGGCCGTGCCCGGGATACCGGGCATCCCTCCTCTGCTCCACCGCATCCAGGAGCGCCTCCACATCGCGTGACTCGAACCTCGGGGCTGAGCGACGGCCAGCCATCCAGTCGGGTGTTGCGGTCGGGTGTTGCGGTCGGGTGGGGGGGAGCTGCGCGGCCTAATGAGCCGTCACGCCGTGCAGCGCGTATGACGCTGCACGGCGTGAACCACTGCGCAAGCGCGGATCCCGTTACATCGCTGCTAGCCCATTTCGGGCCGCAGACTATCGGCCCATTTTTATGACGTGACGCAAGTGGGATTTGCGCCGTTTTTTGCGCCGATCGGCGGAGTTTCCGCCGATAACGGAGAATTTCGCCCCATGTGTACCATTTTAGTACCCATAATAATATGAATATCATTCTCCTTTTTCCTATGTATCCTTGAAAGTCCGAGTGACTAAGTGGGTTTAGATCCCATTAAGTTAATGTTTTGCTCCTTCTGGTATGGAAGGTAAATAATATAACAAAATGTTTTGTAAAATTATATAATTGAATCATATGACAAGGCATTCAGGAGCATCAATGTTCAGGAGGTTGGGAATTGCAGGGTAAATACCCGATGCCAGAATGGTGATGTCTGTGGTGTCTTGATGTTGGGACTCAGACCTGATTGCCATAGATCCAATGGGTTCATCAACAAAGCATGAAAAGTACAGGTAAGAAATCAGGCTGCTGCTGACACCATCAGATAGGTGCATTGTGGGTTGGATTGTGAAGGGGAGCACAAGGCTTTGGAGGGTCATGGGTCAGGCCAGAAATCAAGATTGGGTTGAGAGGCTGGAGTTGTGGAGACTGAGGGAAAGCCATTGGCGAACAATGTTTGGGGTCACAGGAACAGTGGAAGTGAGACCTGGGATTGGGAGGGCAGGTGAAGTCCCTGGTTATGTTATGGATTTGCTTTGTGCCTGACTGATGAGATCTTCGTACTTGTATGTATGAACATGAACATTTCATCGCTAGTCTTTAACTATGTACAGAACCCATTTGCTGCCATGTATGGTGCAGCTGCAAATCAAGTTGGTTCCTTCCAGAGTGTTCTGCCAGTCTATTACCATGTGACTCTATACATCATACTGTGGGCAGTGTTATTTTACAGTCCCATGTTAATCCTTGCTCTGTCGAGCACCTTTCATTACAATGGCAGACAGGCACATCCAGGGTGGCCTGCGATCAGGGGTTGAGGCCATACAGTTCAGAATTGGCAGTCAAGGACTGGTAGTGGAGGCAGGATCAGGAATCTGGTGCAGGGGTGGCCATTCACTCATGAAGATAATTCCTGATCATACTTCACACTTCTCTGTGCTACATGCTGTCCAACATATATCTGACCAATCCATAAACTTATCTACCTCCTCCTAAGGTCACTTGCGGTTCTCTTCGTAGTTAACCACACAAACAGCTTTTGTCTCATCTGTAGGGATGCACAAGTCTAGATCATTTATATTTATTGAAAAGAGCAATTGTCCCAACTTGGGTCCCTTGCTGGATATTACCATGATAGAAACAAATATGAGGCAGGTTCATATGATTGCTCAGATGATATTATTGCAAGGTTTATCTTTCTGCACTATGATGTAATGCTACTCAAGGGTACAGAATGCAGTCATTATGAGATTTGTTTCAAAATAAGGTGTAAAGTTAATTACTAGTGCTTGCATGGGTTAGGTCTCACCTTTTCCAGTTTTATGTAGCTCAGGTCATATGATACTAACTTATCATGAAAGTGTTAAGCAATCCGAAGTTAAGGGCAAAAATTCATAAATGTTATATTATGAAAGTTGAAATAACCCAGATCTAAGTTCTATTATTCCAGAGACAAGTTTGCTTTATGAAATTACAATTCTCATTATAGTCAGCAGCATAAAATAATGCTTTCTGAGGGTGAATAGAATTTTCTTTTGACCTTTCCCTTTATCAGAAGACCATGCACCACCCCAGTTTGAATGCATTGTGTCCATCATCTATCAATGCTGCTCCATGATTGAGTTTACGGGGTCCATGAAAGTGACCTGGGCCAACCGACTGATGTTTAACCTTTGTGGGGATCATTGCTGCTAACCTGCGTTGTGCCGCTCCATGTCACATTGTGGCAGTAATTCAATGTGATGCAACATTGCAGTACTATATTGCATAGTGCATATTACAGAATCACTGAAGCTGTAACTCAGGCACATGTAAGTTACAATGCAGGCATATTGATACCAATGCACCATGATGTGCATTGAATTTGTCTCTTAATTTTGAAAATAGCCGTTAACCTCTAAAGGACAATTACACGGCAGTGCAGCTGGATTTAGAATTTTGACCTATTAATAATCATAATTCCGTTAGATTTTAAATAGTTATGGAAAAGAATAAATACAGACCAAGTGTAAAATGTTTAAATAAAAAGGGAAAATGCTGGAAATAGTCAGCACGTCTATCAGCAACTATGGGGAGAGAAACAGAGTTGATGGGTGTGATTATCCAGCCCCATTGCACTCTTGCTCGAGTGCAGTGAGGCCGGTGAATAGTGGGAGAGGCCGAAAACGAGAAGCGCACCAGGCGCCAAACCATTTGCGATGCAATCGGCCCGCTCCCATCGGCGAAATTGGGATACCGTCATAGCATGGTGAAAAACCAATTATCCCCACTTAAGGCCTATTTCCATACAATTAACGGGAGCAACACGACATCTAATGGTCTTCCATGATTCAGTGGCATCTGCAGCAAGTAGTCATGCTGGTGCCGATATGTATTCTTTTTGAAAAACGTGAACCTGGCAGATGGGATGCTGTGGGGACCCGTGGAGGTGAGCAGCCACGCTCACAGGCAGTGAGTCCAGGGGCAATGGGCATGCTGCTCCTGTGCTGAGGGGGTAAGTGGGGAGGCAACTGGGGAGTGTAGCTCTGGTTGGGGGTAGACCACCTGGGGACACCTGGGCTGGAGGGGGCTCTGTGGGGGGGGGGGTCACAGTGCCAACCCCTGGTCCATGTGTTCCCATTCCCGGGTCAACCCCAGAGTCTGCCTGTCTGCTCCACTGACCACCCATAACTCCCACTTACTGTGGAGGCCTCTGGCCTTGCAGCTGAAGGCTATTGCTAATGGGGAATTGGCAATTGTAGTTAAGTGCACACTTCACACATCCCAAGTAGATCCCCATGGGTGGGCGGGCTATGTAGCCTGTGGGGCTCTTTGCCTAGCATCCCATTCACACCTTCATGTATGGACATTGTGCTTGAACACTGCGGGAGGCAGCATCACAGAGACAGCGGCCAACCTTTGATCACCCAGGTGATGGGCCCCAGCCCTGGGAACAAGTCCGCGGCCTGGTGTGCATGGCCAGGGTATCTCAGGAGGGAGGCACGGGGGGGGGGTCAATAATGCAGGACACCCAAAAGAAAAGGAAAAGAAAAGAGAGGACGAGAAAAAAGATTGGCATGTAAAATCAAGGAAAATCCTGATTTAAGTTGTTTAATAAATACATAAAGAGCCAGTGGCAAACTCAAGAGAGAGTACGGCCAATTAAAGACTTAGTGACTTGTGTGCGGAGGCGCAAGATGTGGATATGTTTCTGAATAATTTGTGCCTGATTTCCCAAAGGAGAGGGAGAAATCAGGCATTGTTGTGAAGACACCTTGGGCTAGAGCACAGTCAATTCCACCCCCACTTGACCCGGTGTCACAACACAGGTAAAATTCAATTTTACTTTAATACCCTTGGCTTTGGTTGAGTTAAATGGACTACAGCCACCAGGTTTGTAAAATTTAAACACAAGTAACCTTTTATTATAAACAATAATTATAATTAAGTGGGCAAAAAATGCAACTGTCTATCTACCATCTGATCGCTTCTGCTTTCCAATTCTCCCCACTCTCTCCACACACACACACAAACACAATGGGAAAAGGATGATTGTGAAGAAAAGAAAATATAATGAAATAAAGGGACAAAGGATCTTTGATGCAGCTGGGTGTCTCCCAGTTAGTTTCTTTCTCAGGGTTAGGTCTTCAGTTGGGTACTTTCTTTTCCTTCAGCTTGTAATGATCTTCACTGCAGACTCACAGAGACAGCAGGCAATTGGCAGCAGAGAGAGGGAGAAACACAGCTCCTCTTCCTTCGAGGGTCTAGAAGCTTCTGGCACGAATAAACAGCTGGCAGGAACCAATCACGGACAGTTGTCAGGCAGAACACTGTCCCTTGCCAACCCACCAGTTGTCAGTTAGCCAATCAAACTGACTTCCTCCAAAAATGGGTCCTAAGGCGCCGAGGAGTCTGGTGTTTCAACTCCAAAATTCAAAACCTATGAACAGACTGTCCTGGCAAGATTAAAAGCAGACTCTGATTGTGGGTAAACGGTCCAAAAATGGTAAAGAAAAATAAAGTAAATAAACAGGAAGGACTTAAGGAGGAAGAGTATGAAATATTGAATGGGATAAACACACTGAGGGAGTAAATATCACGATGATATCTTGATGAAATGTACACCAGCTTGCTAAAGGTAGCAAGGGAAAAAAACAGCTCCAATCCACAAGACCATAAGATATAGGAGCAAATTGGGCCATTGGGCCCACCATGTCTGCTCCGCCATTTGATCATGGCTGATATGTTCCTCTCCTCATTCTCCTACTTTCTCCCCGTAAAACCTGATTCCCTTATCAATCACTAAGAAAAATGGCAGAATGCACCACTGGCACCATTAGATTCTTGTAAAAATGGATTGTCATTAGTAACAATTATGAGTCAGTCACAAAACATCTGAAATAATGATCATTTACTAGTCATTGAACACTACGCCCAACCTGCTAATATATATATAAAGTATGGCAATGGAGGGTGCAATTGTGGGCCAGAAAACTGAATACCAGCACAAAGAAAAACACATTTCAAAAATAAAATGCTTGCAGTTTCTGTAAATAATGTTAAGACGTGCTGCAAAGAAGCATTTGGAAAGAAAGAAATAGTGATAAATGAACAGAGCGTGTGCCAAAGTGGTAATCGTTATCTCCAGGATTAAAAATGATGGGAATATGTGAAAAACTATTTATCCTTCAGAAAATTAATGCAGTTTAAAAAAAATATTATGAACTAAAATAATGCAAAAAACATTTTATATTATATGATGAGGAGAAAATATACTGACAAAAGCTGCTGCAGGGGCAGCACGGTGGCGCAGTGGGTTAGCACTGTCGCCTCACGGCGCTGAGGTCCCAGGTTCGATCCCGGCTCTGGGTCACCGTCTGTGTGAGTTTGCACATTCTCCCCCTGTTGTGAGGGCTTCGCCCCACAACCCAAAAATGTGCAAGCTAGGTGGATTGGCCACGCTAAATTGCCTCTTAATTGGAAAAAAATGAATTGGGTACTCTAAATTTATTTTTAAAAAGCAAATAAAAAAGCTGCTCAATAAAGAAAGTCACATTGTCCCAAAACTAGCATTCATAACAGGTTAAAAAAAAAAGGACCTTGATCTGTTGTTCAATGCACACGTTTTGAAGGACTTTCCTACTCATGTAACTTTCAGTGCTTGTTCAATTATTTGAACTTTGCTAAGGTCTTAAAAGGTACAAATAGCTTTCATGCCTCTTCCCCAAGATGATATTTAGTAGGGTTAGAAACTCTTTAAAAAATCCCTAAACATGGACCAAAACGTAGACTCCAGTATTTTTAGAATAAATTTATTTGAGGTAGGAACCTTGCTTACCAGTCATGTGTTAATCTTTCCTAATGAGTTGCTTGTTAATTGCACATACCAGCACATAACTGAAATATACATATCATGAAGACTCTGGGCTATAATTTGGATTGCACAGTGCTGTTCAAATGCCTGCCATCATTTTCTGAGTGCACATCATGCTACTGGCCACTTCTTGCGCTGTTTTTATTTATTGTTTTTCATTCTTTCATGGAACGTGAACCTTGCTGGAAAAGCCAGCATTAGTTATCCATTTTTAATTGTCTTGAGAAGGTGGTGGTGAGCTGTTTTCTTGAAGCACTGCAGTCCATCCGGTGTAGGTACATCCTAAGTGCTATTAGAGAGGGAGTTCCAGGATTTTGACTCAGCAACATTGACGGGCCGGTGATATAATTCCAAGTCAGGATGGTATGACTTTGAGTGGAAATTATTCCCATGCATCTGCTGCCTTTCTCCTTTTAGGTTGTAAAGGGTGTGGGTTAGGCAGGTGCTGTCGAAGGAAACTAAGTGAGTTGCTGCAGTGCATCTTATGGATGGTACACACAGCTGCCAAAATGCATGGAGGTGGAGGTAGTTTGAGGTGGTGGATGAGGTACCATTCAAGTGAAATGCTTTGTCCACTTCCAGAGTGTTGATTGACTTGCATTTATCCAGGCAATAAAGAGTATTTATTCACACTCATGGCTTGTGTCTTGTAGATGGTGGCTAGGCTGTTGGAAATGAGGCGGTTGTCATGATATCCATATTAACATATCATGGTGCAATCACACACACACATTGATGGACAGGTAGACGGACCAATCACCACACACACAACATCACAGCCAATCACCAGTGAGAGCACACGCACTATAAAACAGGGAACACCACAGTTCCTGCTCATTCTACCAGGAGATAGCTCAGAGCACAGAGCTCACAGCGTGCCACTCAGACATACACCATGTGCTGAGTGCCTCTCTAAGATAGTGCTAAGGGCTGGGTCCATAAGACCATAAGACATAGGAGTGGAAGGAAGGCCATTCGGCCCATCGAGTCCACTCCACCATTCAATCATGGCTGATTTCAACTCCATTTACCCGCTCTCTCTCCATAGCCCTTAATTCCTTGAGAAATCAAGAATTTATCAACTTCTGTCTTAAAGACACTCAACGTCCCGGCCTCCACCGCCCTCTGTGGCAATGAATTCCACATACCCACCACTCTCTGGCTGAAGGAATCTCTCCTCATCTCTGTTCTAAAGTGACTCCCTTTTATTCTAAGGCTGTGCCCCTGGGTCCTAGTCTCCCCTGCTAATGGAAACAACTTCCCTACATCCACCCTATCTAAGCCATTCATTATCATGTAAGTTTCTATTAGATCTCCCCTCAACCTCCTAAACTCCAATGAATATAATCCCAGGATCCTCAGACGTTCATCGTATGTTAGGCCTACCATTCCTGGAATCACAGGTTAACTGGTGAAGTACGAACCACTGCCAGCTGTTAACAGTTTTTATTGTACAGAATAATAATACAGAGTTGTACCATCTACAACTGTGCTGGTTCGTTTGTATATCGGAACACCCAACACGACATGATACCAGGCTTGGAGACTCGCCAGCGACTGTGAGATCTACCTGCCCCTCTTCAGAGATCCGCCATCCTGCGCCATGGACACCATCAGCCCACCGCAGCCGCTCCAAATCGCTGGAAATCTTGGCGTCAACTGGAAGCTGTTTAAACAGCGCTTCCAGCTCTTCCTAGAAGCCACAGACAGGAGAATGCATCGGACACCAGGAAGATCGCCCTCCTCCTCTCCATGGTGGGGCAACACGCCATCCACATCTACAACTCCCTGGCATTCGCGGAAGGCGAGGACAAGACGAAGTACAAGACGGTCCTTCTAAAATTTGAGGAACACTTCAGCGTGGAAGTGAATGAGAGCTTCGAGAGGTACCTCTTCCAGCAGCGCCTGCAGGGTAAGGATGAGCCTTTTCAATCTTTTTTGACACACCTCCGTAGTGACAGTGGTGAGTTACTCGCTGCAGTATTCCCAACCTTTGACCTGCCCTGGTAGCCACAGTGTTTATATGGCTGATCTAGTTTGGTTTCTAATTAATGGTAAGCAGCTGAACATTGTTGGTCCCAGGACACTACTCTGGGGAACTCCTGCAGCGATGTCCTGGGCCCTAGGGTAATTGGCCTCCAACCAAAAATAACCATCTCCTTTATGCTTGGTAGGACTCCAAATAGTGAAACACTTTCTTCAATTCCCATTTGCCAGAAAATCCAAGATAGTGTAATTTTTTCTGTTGGTAATATTCATGTCATTTTAAAAAAAACTGTTAGTGGGTATGTAAGTGATAATTGAAGCCAGAGACAGATTGATGGGGAGAATCTAAACTATGTGTTTGATACAGTAATGCGCCGAGGGGCGGGATTCTCCCTTACCCAGTGGGGCGGGCCATAGCGGCGCTGAGGGGTGGCGGAATCCTCCGCACCTTCAGGGGCTAGGCCGGCGCCGGTGGGGTTGGCGCTGTGCCAACCGGCGCAGAAGGGCTTGGCGCCATGCCAACTGACGCCGAAGAGCCTCCGCCAGCTGCCGCGAGTTGGCGCATGCGCGGGAGCACCACCGTGTGCTGGCGTCATCCCAGGGTATGCGCAGGAGGGTTCTTCTCCACTCCGGCCATGGCGGAGGTTGACAGCAGCCGGCGCAGAGGGAAAGAGTGCCCCCATGGCACAGGACCTGCCCCCGCCCGCGGATCGGTGGGACCTGATCGTGGGCCAGGCCACCGTGGGGGAACCACCCGGGCCGAATCCCCCCGCGCCTCCCCCCCCCGAAGACTCTGCAGGCCGCCTGCAGAGCCAGGTCCCAACGGTACTGACCTGGTTTGATATACGCCAGCGGGACCAGCCAAAAACGGGCGGCCACTGCCAATGGCCCCCGACTGACGTGGTGCGATTCCCGCCCCCGTCAAAACCCCGGCGCCGGAGAATTCGGCAGCCAGCGTTGGGGCGGCGGGGCGGGATTCATGCCGCCACTCGGCAATTCTCTGACCCGCCGGGGGATCGGAGAATCCCGCCCCTCCAACACCCCGCTGGGTCGGTGAATCGCCGGGGGGCGGCATGAATCCTGCCCCCGCCAGCCGCCGAATTCTCCGGCACCGAAAATTCGGCGGATGCGGGGATCACTCCGCGCTGGTCGGCGGGACCCCCCCCCCCCCTCCCGCCGATTCTCCGGCCCGCGATGGGCCGAAGTCCCGCTGCTGTCATGCTCGTCCCGCCGGCGTGAATCAAATCAGCTACCTTACCGGCAGGACTAGCGACGCGGGCGGGCTCCGGGGTCCTGGGGGGGTGGGTGCAGGGTGATCTGGCCCCGGGGTGTGCCCCCACGGAGGCCTGGCCCGCGATCGGGGCCCACCGATCCGCGGGCGGGCCTGTGCCGATCGGCGGATTCCCTTTGGCCCTGTCTGACGTGGCGCCAAAGGCCTATCCCGCCGGCCAGCGGTGTGCACACCACTCCGGCACGGGCCTAGCCCTTCAAGGTGAGGGCTTGGCCCCTAAACGTGCGGAGAAATCCGCACCTTTGGGGCGGCCCGACGCCGGAGTGGTTCACGCCACTCCCTCCCGCCAGGACCCCCGCCCCGCCGGGTAGGGGAGAATCCCAGCCCAGATATTTACATAAGGTGATTTAGTAAGGATGCTTACAGCCCAGGAGTAAATTTGAATGGGTTAATGTGGTTTAACAGATGCAGGGCATAAAATAACGGTGCCACAGGTTAAGTACGGATAGAGCAAATTTACTTTTCTCTTAAATTTTGAAAGTTAAAATAAAGAAAGTAAGTTAACCAATTCTGGGAGACAGCAGTTCTGGTGAGGTTGAGTGAGTTTAAACAGAAAGAACATATTTAAGGAGATACTGAAAACCATGAGGGTAGCTGTTTTAGATTTCAGCACAGCAAGCATCACAATCAGTGCGAATGCAGCCAGATCTGCACTGGGGGGGTCACATGTTCTTGGTGATTGTGTCCCCACACTCGGAATAACCGGAGGTCGCGACAATGAAGTCAATGATGATGGAGTAGACTATTGAGAAACTAAATGAAATATTCGCAAGATTTTGTTCATGAGCTTCATCTATTAATTTATAAACATGGCTAGATTATTTACTTGTTATGTTCTGCTTGCACCTTTTTGGTGTAGGTGATGATTTTTGAGCCCAACAGGCCTCGGCAATATGGCCCTTTTGCCATGGTTCTTGCATGTATTTGATTTACTCCAGTATTCCTCCGCTGAGTGTCCAACCTGTGCACAATGGTGACATGGTTGCACTTTGCAACCTTGTTCCCTCAGGTATCCGCTTTGTGGATCTTCACTCCAGCCCCTATCTGCAAAGCTTCTCCCATTGCAAGCTCCATCGATGCCACATTTTTAACAGCAGCTTTCAGAGTTAAATCACTTACAGTAAGCAGTTCCTCTGAATTGCTTCACTGCTTAATCCACAAACCAGCCTGTCTCAAGGAGTATCATCAAGTGTTGTACCAAGTTCACAATATCTAGCTAATCTTCTTAAAGGCGCTACAAACTGTAAAATGCTTTCTCTTTCTTCCTGTCTACGGCGGTGGAATTGAAACCTGTCTGCAATCAATAATGGTTTAGGAGAGAAATGTTCCTCTAAGATTTTCATTAATTTACTGAAGGCCTTGTCTCCTGGTTTTGTTGGATTTTAAACATTTTACGGCCAACTGAGCGGAGAAATGTAGCAACCTTTTGGTCCTCCGGTGTCTGATAAATTACTGAAAACTATTGTAATCTTTCTTCATGTGAATTTTATGCTGTAAATTCCTCATCAAACACATCCATGGCACCCATTTCCCTCACCATTTTCATGTCCCACCTCCTCAGGTCCACACTTCCTTCCTTCCAACTGTGTTGGAAAGTATGACACAAACAATCCCTTGGCCAAGCAATGAGGAAATCTTTCCCTTTTATGCCAGAGTATTTCAACTTTCCTACTAGATAGTGGCCTGTGCAGAGTCAGCAGACTTCGAAATCCCTGTTCCCATTTGTACGGTCTCTGCAGCCCAGACCCCATTGGCTTCAATGCAGCAAGTCTTCCCTGAAAGTTGGTCTTCTTACTCACGGTTGTTGACAAAATCTTTGTTAAACCTTCATGTCAGCGGCAGTGATTCGCCTGACGTCTGTGTGTGCGTGCACGAGTCCGATCCCAAGAATTGACCATTGTTCCCGATGTCGTCGTCCCACAATAAGTTGATGAAAATTTTCTTTCCAGTGATTAATCTGCTTCAATCCTCATTGCCTGCCAGTTTTCTCTCCTGTTATATTTCTTTGTTGTAGCAAAGAGAAAAGGTATAGAGGTGCCCGCACTTTGGATTCTTGTCAAACATGATGAGAGGTTTATTAAGGATATTGCTCATACAATCAAGATAGTGATCTTCTCAAAGCCCATGCAAACACTCTGCTGACGTGACTACACATCTCATGATGCAGAACCAACAACAATGTATTCCCAGATACATAACAAGCAATAAAAAACCAAACATGAGGCAGTTGTTTCATGTTTCCCTTCAGGGATTTGAACAGTAATTACCATCAGCTGTGCCTTAACACTTTGCATTCAATTTTTCTCGGGTCCTTGATACTACACTTGGTCAAATGCTGCCAAGGACATTCAATGTCATCTCACCTCTGGAATTCAGCTCTTTGCCCATCTTTAGATCAAGGTCTGGAGCTGAGTGTCCCTCCTGACCCAAACTGAATATTGGTGAGCAGGTTATTGCTGATTAAGTGCGAGTTAAAAGTCCATTCAACAAACTGCAGTTGAGGTACTGTTGAGTGACTTTTGTTTAAACAGAGTTAATGGAAACACTGTGCTGGGTTCTTGGAGGTGCTTTTTTGCCATCTTTTAAATGCAGCCAAGAAGGAGAGAGATGTACCTGGCCAGTCATGGGGTTTCTTGTTGCTGTGCCTCCTGTTCTACAACATGACCAGGAAATGGAATGGAATACACAGAGAGGGGAACCTCTCCTCTGCATAGAAGGTGAGAAGGAGGAGATGTGGAAGAGGCACAGCCCACAATATATGTAAATGCATGCACTGTGGGGAAATTCCCTTTCCAGTGAAATAGCTTCCCACCAGTGTATCCATATATACTCCGCTCCACCCATTCCCCATGGCCCACGCTCAGCAATCAGTCACAAACAGGAAGATTTACCAGATGTCCTTGTCCAACAATGCATTCAACTAAACAAACTTAAATGAACTAGTCACCACTCAGCACTCTCTAATTGGCTGCCGTATCATGTCCTAATGCTTCAATTCAGTGCTTCTCCTATGGTTGCAGTATGGTAATGGAAGGGTACAGCCTTTCATTCAGGGGAGCAGATGGTCTGGCAGAACAACCTCAGACAATTCTGGGCCTTGAGGGCCTGGCTTCAGAAAATACTGGCAGGCTGAGAGTACAATGAGGGTGTGGATGGAATGGCAGTGAAGAGAGCACAAATGCTGTCACCCTGAGGGAGGACAGTCAGTTTGTATTTCCCGGTGCCACTGTTAATCCCACAGGATTGTGCCTCAGAAATCTGAGTAATATGTTGGAGGACAGATTACTGGACAGCTGTCAGAGTCTGCATGCCCTTTTGAGCACTGAGATCTGTAGCCAGAACAGCACGAGTCTCTATCTGCTTGGCACAAACAGATGCCCACTTGAGCATCCACAATGAGACATGGGACAGCTTCTGCTTGTCCTGCCCGGGAAGATGAGGCCTTGGCTCCTATCATACTCGCATCATGGAGTTAGCTACCACTGACATGAGGACAGGATGGATTCCAATTCTGTGTGCTTCCCTGTGACACATTGCATCCAAACTCCTCCATGCTCCCTGACAGTGACAGGAGATTGTCTGGCAGACCAATCAATACATCAAACATCTTGGTGTGCATCATTATCAGCATTCAGCTGTGCACTGCCCCATTTTTATCCACATCTGGGACCCTGCAACAGAGCTGATCTGTGGCCTCACCCTCTGGAGAGCTGGCATATCAGCTACCTTTTTCCATTTGCCTGGTTGCAGCTCATTGGTGCCCAGTTACTCACTGTGTGCATTTCCCGACTCCAGGATGCACGCTATCTGTGTCTGAGCTGGTGGCTGCTGGTATCGGGTCAAGTGACAGTGCATCCACATCACTGTCATAGAATGCTGCAGTTCTTCCTCCAGGCTCTGCTGAGGATGTCTAGATGGCAATTCGTGGGTATCCACAAATATAAAATGCAGGAGAGGCTTGTGGTGAGGGGTTGTTTGGTGGGAAGGAAACAGGAGATCCAGAGTCACACCATCTGCAGCCACATCTCAGGATGAGGATGAGGAGGGTTTTGAGAAGGGGTGCATAAAGCGGCATCTCACTGTCACTCTGGATAGTTTATGTGGCCAGATGCCATGAGCTCCATTGCTGCTAGCCTGAAATTTCAGAGAACCTTCTGCCAAAGAGGGCTGGGGGGATGAAGGAAGTATTTTGATGGTTCCCTGACTCTCTGTGATATTGTGTGTGACTTACTCCTGCAAGAGAGAGCTCCGAATGTCAGTGATTGTTTTGCCAAGTGTTTTGGTGATGTAGCAGCCACCACTGAACCTGTGTGAGGCTGACAGCATTGGTAGGTGAGACATATAAATGGTTGGTGGTCTATATGAGATGAGATATGAAGAAGTATTCGTCCACCCTGACCATATTTCTGAAGTCACAAAAACATTTTATGACACTGCTCCATGGAGGCTGGGAGGCGGGGTGGAGGCTCAGTCATCTTCCCAGTGCCAACCCTCCAAATACTCTGCACCCACCCTCAATGTTGTGTCCTAGTCCCAACCATTCTCAGTTACTTCATCAATGATCTTCCCCCCATCATACAGTCAAAATTGGGTATATTCGCTGATGACGACACAACTTTCAGCACCATTTGCGACTCCTCAGATACTGAAGCAGTCCATGTCCATATGCAGCAAGATATGGACAACATTCAGACTTGGGCTGACAATTGGTAAATAACATTTGTGCCCTACAACTTCCAGGCAAAGACCATCTCCCCTTACCATTCAATAGCACTGCCATCACTGAATCTTCCATTGTCAACATCCTGGGGCTTATCATTGACCAAAAATTGAACTGGTTCAGTTATATAAATACTGTGGCTCAAAGTGCAGGTTAGAGGTTGGGAATTCTGTGGAGAATAACTCAACTCCTAATCCTCCAAAGCCTGTCCACCATCTACAAGGCACAAGTCAGGAGTGTGATGGAATACTCTCCACTGTCCTCAATGAGTGCAGCTCCAACAACACACAAGAGGCTCAACATCATCCAGGACAAAGAATCTCACTTGATTTTCACCCCATCTACCATCTTCAACAACCACTCACTCCACCACTGATGCACTATGACAGCAATGTGTACCATCTAACAATGCACTATAGCAATGGTGGCACAGTGGTTAGCACTGCTGCCTCACAGCACTAGAGACCCAGGTTAAATTTCAAGCTTGGGTGACTATGTGGAGTTTGCACTTTCTCCTTGTGTCTGTGTGGATTTCCTCCGGGTGCTCCGGTTTCCTCCCACAGTCCAAAGATGTAAAAGTGAGGTGGATTGGCCATGATAAATTGCCCCTTAGTGTCCAAACAGTTAGGTGGGGTTATAGAGATAGGGTGGGGATGTGAGCCTAGGTAGGATGCTCTTTCAGTGGGTCAGTGCAAACTCGATGGGCCGAATAGCCTCCTTCTGCACACTAGTGATTCTATGATTCTAACTCATCAAGACTCCTTAGATAGTACCTTTCAAGCCTGGGATCTCTACCACCTAGGAGGACAAGGACAGCAGATGTATGGGGACACCACCACCTGTGAGTTCCCCTCCAATTCATGCACCTGACTTGGAAGTGTGTTGCCTTTCCTACACTGTCTCTGGATAAAAATCCTGGAAATCTCTCCCGAACAGCACTATGGGTGTACCAACAATACCTTGCCTGCAGCAGTTCAAGAAGGTAGCTTTCTCAAAGCTAATTATGGGTGGGCAGTAAATGTTGGCCTAGCCACTGTTATGCCCAGGATGGGAGGAGCGCATGGTTGATCTCGCCCGACTATTCCAGAGGTTGTATCATTATTTCAAAAGTTTAATTGCCTCATCAAAGTGGTTAATCATTTACCTTTGCTATTGTTAGACCCAGAATGAGAGACTTTAACAAGGCTTCTTTCAATAAACTCTGAATTATTGATTTATTGTGAAACAAAACCTCTTTTTAAAAACATGTTGCAAGAACTGGTGAACTCACAATGGTACTCCGGAGGTCTAACCATCTACCCTTTTAAAAATACCGCAGCATGCACCCATACACACACACACAAACAAAGGACAGAGAGGGTCTCTGCAGAGATGGGATTTGGAGGATAGACTTTCCCCAATTAAGGGGCAATTTACCATGGCCAATCCACCTACCCTGTACATCTTTTGGGGTTTTTGGGTTGTGGGGGTGAGACCCACACAGACACAGGGAGAATGTGCAAACTCCACACGGACAATGACCCGGTCCTATTACTCTATTCCTCCACGTTTTTTTAAAAAGTTGCCACCTTTTGAACCAGGGTTCCAGTCTGGGATCTTCACATCCAGTAATAACATCAACTTGGATTGTAACAGCAAACAACGTTTTTTAATTTTTAGCATGTGCACAATTACATTTTATTTATTCATGTGTCATTTACGAGGCCAACATTTATTGCCCATCACAAATTTCTTTTCAGAAGGTGGTGGTAAATCTATTTCTTGAACCATTGCAGTCCAGGTGTTGTAGTATCTCCACATTACTGTTAGGTAGAGGTTCACAGAGTTTGACTAAAATATAAAGAGGATGTCAGAATTGTCATGATGTTCAGGTAAACATCATGGTGCAAACATACATACATACTGATGGACAGATCAACGGACCAATCAATACACACACAACACCACAGCCAATCACAGGCAAGAGCATACACACTACAAAACAGGGAACACGACACTTCCCGCCAATTCCAGCAGGAGACAGCTCAGGGCACAGAGCTCACAGCAAGCCACTCAGACATCCACCATGTGCTGAGTGCCACTCCAAGATAGTGTTAGGAATAGGTCCACAGATTCAAGGGTTATGATCGAACCTCAGTAACCAGTTTACCACTGTAAATATATGTTAGTAATAAAACTGAGTTGTACCATTCGCAACCGTGTTGGTTCGTCTGTGTAGCAGAGCACCCAACACATCATAGTACCAGGATTGGAACCCGGTAACTGTGGGACCTACCTACGAATCCTCAGGAACCTGCCATCCTGTGCCATGGACACCGTCAGCACGCCGCAGCCGCTACAAGTCGCTGGAAACTTCGGCGTCAATTGGAAGCTGTTCAGACAGCGCTTCCAGCTCTTCCTGGAAGCCAACGAAAAGGAGAGCACTTCGGACACCAGGAAAATCGCCCTCCTCCTCTCCACGGCAGGTCAACACGCCATCCATGTCTACAACTCCCTGGTGTTCGCGGAAGGTGAGGAAAGACCAAGTACAAGACGGTCCTTCTCAAACTCGACCAACACTTCAGCGTCGAGGTAAACAAGAGTTTCGAGAGGTTTCTTTTCCAGCAGTGCCTGCAGGGTAAGGATGAGCCCTTTCAATCCTTCCTTACACACCTCCGTATCCTCGCGCAGTCCTGCGGTTACGACACCACCTCCGATTCAATGATTCGGGACCAGATTGTTTTTGGGGTCACCTCGGGCGCCCTACGCCAGCAGCTCCTCAAAATGAAAGGCCTCACCCTAGTCTCCTCAATCGAAGCCTGTGTCCTGCATGAAAACGCGACTAGCCGCTACTCCCAATTTCAAGCGGCCGAATCGGCGCGGCAGGGGTCCTACGCAGCCGGATCGGCGAGGCAGGCGTCCTACGAGGCCGAACTGGTCCAGGCGATCGAGTTCCTCCAGGCCCGTGGCCCGGACGAGGGCGGCCATTTCGCTCGCTTTCCGAGGCCTCCCGCGTTTGTGCACGGCAAAAAAGACGTCGACACAGAGGGACGTGATGCGCAGGCGCGCTCGATGCAAGACCGAACTGCGCATGTGTGGTGGCAATGTCATTTAAAGCGGCAATGTCCGGCAAGAAACCGACAATGCCTCCGCTGTGGCAAGATGGTCCACTACGCTGCCTGCTGTCGAGCAGCTCAACCTGCCAATGCTCCCCAATTCCGACAACCTCGCAGGGACGTGCGAACCATTCAGCCTCCGTACTACGAGTCGTGCCCAGACGATATCCAGACCAGTGACACAGACGACCGGGATGCCTTCCGTGTTGCGGTCATTGATGGGAACTGGATGTCTCCAGCCAGGACCCACCAGCCGTTGCAAGTGAACACTGTCAATCCGGGTGATGAATGCTGTGCCACCCTAATGGTCAACCGATCACCGAGAGCATTCCGTCTGGACACTGGCGCCTCCGCCAACCTCATAGCATGGTCAGCCTTCTACGCCATGAAGGTCAGACCTCCAATTCGGCCATCCCGTTGCAAGATGGTCGACTACAATGGAAACGTTATCCCAGCTATGGGATCCTGCCAGCTCCAGGTGACACACACAACACACACACGGCCACACTCTTTCGAGATAGTCGGGTCATCAATGGACTACCTGCTAGGCGCACAGGCATGCAAGGTTCTCCACCTCGTGCAGTGGGTCCACGCTCTGTCTCCAGAAGGCACATCTGACTTCCCGGATGCAGAATTTAGGGCACAGCTTCAATCGCTCCTCGCCCACAACCAGGAGGCATTTGAGGGCATGGGAGCACTGCCCTATACCTACAGAATTCGGCTCAAACCGGACGCCACCCCCGGTCATTCACGCACCGTGCAACGTTCCAGCGCCACTCAAAGACCGCCTCAAGCAGCAGCTGCAGGATCTCCAGGACCAAGGGGTGCTCTCCCGGGTCACGGAGCCCACGCCATGGGTCAGCTCCACAGGATGCAACAGCAGCGCGTTCGCCAGAAGATGGCATATGACACACGGGCAACTGATCTTCCCGCCCTGGCGCCTGGAGACGACGTCCGCATCCACCTACCAGAAGGTGGCTGGTCAGCACCTGCCGAAGTTCTCTGACGCGTGGCTCCCCGCTCGGTCCTGGTTCACATGCCTGATGGCTCCATTTGCAGGCGCAATCGCCGGGCTCTTCGCCTACTTCCACGCTCGCTATGGGAACTTACACCGGTACCATGCCCTCCTGTTGTTCCTGATGTCGACTTATTGGAGCTTCCTGCCACCATGCCTGTTACTTCGTCGCCCGTGGCCAGGCCCATTCCTCAGCTGGTGGATCCTGACCCACCCTTGAGGCGGTCAACCCTAATTCGTCACCCACCTACTAGACTGGACTTATGAGCCTGTTTGTACATTGAACTCATAATACCACTGTGTTAATATGTTTCTGTTCTTCCTTGTCGTTACAGGAGTTTGTTTTGTCGTTCAACATTTCCCCGTCCTTTGTTTATGGTACACCCTCGTTGCTATGTAGCACCTGACATCGCCCCTTGTATATAGTTTAGCCTCATGTACATGCTATAGATATTGCACACACACTCATTCAGCTGCACTCAGTACACATCTCTATTTATAACCACATCGGCACATGTTCTTGTAAAAAAGGGAGGATGTCATGATATTCAGGTAAACATCATGGTGCAAACATACATACATACTGATGGACAGATCAACAGACCAATCAACACACACACAACACCACAGCCAATCACAGGCAAGAGCATACACACTACAAAACAGGGAACACGACACTCCCCGCCCATTCCAGCAGGAGGAAGCTCAGGGCACAGAGCTCACAGCAAGACATTCAGACATCCACCATGTGCTGAGTGCCACTCCAAGATAGTGTTGGAATAGGTCCACAGATTCAAGGGTTATGATCGAACCTCAGTAACCGGTTTACCACTGTAAATCTATGTTAGCAATGAAACTTAGTTGTACCATTCACAACCGTGTTGGTGCGTCTGTGTCGCAGAGCACCCAACACATCAAGAATGGCAGTGATTTGGAGCAAAACTTTCAGATGGTGGTTTTCCCATAGACCTGCTGCCCTTGCCCTTGGAGGTTGCAGGTCAATGGTTGAGAAAGCACTGTTGAAGTTGCTGCAGTGCATCCTATTAATATTGCATACTAAACCTAGTTACACCACGGTGAAGGGAGTGAATATTCAAAGTGGTGGATTCCACTCAAGCAAACTGCACTATCCTGAATGGTGTTCAGTATTTTTTCCACATTGTTGGAGCTGCAATCTTCGGGACAAGTAGACAGTATCTACAACAATCCTGATTAGTGCCTAGTCAATAGTGGAAACAATTTGGGGAGTTACTTATCACAGAATACGTAGTCTCTGACCTGCTCTTCATTGGTTGTAGTGCTTTGGGACATCTTCAGCTTGTGAAAAGTGTTATATAAGTGAAAGTCTTCCTTTCCTTCTTTCTGATTGGAAGCTAGTGACTATGAATGACAAGTACAAGAGCTGTGTTGTTGTTTGAGAACAAGATTGAACTTGGCGATGATTCTTCTGAATAGGCTCATGACACTGTCAAGTAGAAATTATGCATTGCAACATTTCAAGTGTTAACCATGTAGCAATGACATAATTCACTAAATTAGTCAGGATCTAAATTGAATACAACTTTGATTTACAGCTTGAGATTCACTTTAAACCAATCAAGCCAAACTTTACTATATTTGCAATATTTATGGCAACAAAATCAACCTTCAACAAAGTATGCATTTGATTGATTTGTTCATCAACAGCTAAAACCTTGAGACCAAACTACAGAGCATCAGTCACAAATTTATTAGAAAGCCCAATATTTCTCAAAACACTGACAGTCTCCAGATTGACTATAGCACGTGATCTTATGTAGTAACAGTCACCATGTAAATGAAGCAAAGTGAACTGCATCTTCTGGCATCAGCACAATTAAATGCAGAAATTGGAAAATTGCCATCAGAGAAACCCCATTTCTCGAAATGTTGAACTTTAACTGTCCTTGTTGATAGATTTGGCACCAAAATCAATGCAATTCGATGAAATTGGCATTCTTGCCCAGCGTTTCCCCATAAAAGGTACCAGATAAAGTTAAGGTTGATGCATTCAAGATGAACCAAAGAATAAACAATGGCAGTGGAGGGAAGGTGGAAAATAGTTCATGAGAAAGAACAATATAACTTTAATTTTGTAACATTATTTTTTAAAATTCATATTCGTTCAAATGTGCTTTTTGTTCACATACTATGGGTAATTCTGTGATCCGTTTCTCCCAAAGAGAGAACTGCTTAGATGTAAAATCATGGCCAGCACAGTAGTGTGAAATGGAACAGGCTGACAAGACACATCGGCCAGGAACAGAAACTGCCAACAGGGGCCCTGGCTGGAATCGATACTGGCCATCTGCAAAAACACTCAAATCGATGCATAAATGCATTATCACTATATGGACTTTGTGCTTACCCACTCACGTTTACGCAAAAGAACAAGAACATGCTATGAATGTGTAACTAACTTCCAGACACAGGTGATCAACTTTGTAGCAGAACAAATGACAAAGAGACGATCAGACTCGATGATGGGCTATTAGCTGGTCAGGCAAAAGCGTTTCAGAGGATACTGGATCATAATTGAATTAACCTGGCTGAACAGGAGTATCATGTTTATTCCCATGAACGGGTTTAAGTCTAGATTGGGCAATAGAACTCAGGCCAGGTATGGGTGTATACCGATGATTCAGTGCTAGCAGAACCAATAAGAAGGAGCATTGGAACAGATCTTCAGCGATAACCTGTGAGTCCCCCAGGTGGAGCCATCTCAAGAAGATGGGACCCTGGGTTCCGAGCCCAGAGAAGATATCCACATCGGTCGGGTGATCATAGCCTGGCCAGCCTCCTTCACTAAGTGTGGGTAACATCTAGAACTGAGCTGTAAGTCTGAGTAATATTTTGTGTGAGAGAATTGTGAATAAAATTGGGTTAAACCATGAACCTGTTTTGTCCTTTGTTCGTCTCATAAGCATAGGCACCTGGGTGAAACGTTTTGCAAATAAACTGGCAAAATGTTTGATAATTAACAGACAACACATCCCTTGAAAAGTGTTCCCTGATAACTTCCTTCCCTGGATTATGTAATCATCCCTTGTGTTCTGACACTGCTGTAAATTGATCTTGAATGTAATTCAGAATGATAGAATGAAAGTTTCTTCCAATTGTGAAGTGATTTAGAGTAACCTCAGCCCAGTTCCTGGTGGTTCGGAGCTGCCTACACAAAATTGGCCACAAATTAGCACCAAGTGCCAATTTAGATGAAAGGCCAGAGAATAACTGAGGGAGAAATTCCACCTGCAAAATAGGCACCAACAGTTAAAAATTTGAGAGGTGCTCTGTGGTTGTGTGGGTGTCACCTCAGTCAACCCCTCGATGTTCAAAGCCCACCTGATTTCTGTAAATGGAAAAACAAACTGGATGCCTAAAATAGGCATGAGGCCACCTAAAGATGCAAATCATAGTCCTGATTGAAATTCAGGCACAAATGAACAAACTTGCATTTAAATGCATTGTTTAGTTCAGGCTTTCAGTGGTCGAGCAGTCCTCAAAGAGTTCACGAGAGGCCACTCAAAAAACATCACTGGCAATAATTTGACATTTGTGGACCCAAGAGAAGGAGGAGTATTCTCCGAGGCCCATAAGAAAATGTCCCATTGCCAACATGTTCAAAGACCACCCTCCACCACCCTCCCCCAAACCACGCTATGGCCTCATTGTCACCTTCTCTGCCAAGCCTGACCTGCATGTGTTCAAATCGGTTCACCTCCGTCTTGTGCGGCAAGTTGCTTATTTGGCACCCAAATATTGCTGATGGCATTTAAATAACACCCAAAGTCAAATTTGATTTAGGTCTGAGATTGGCATGTCAAACTATCGCTTCACCAACATTGTGCATTTTTGGGGTAAAAATCAAATTTTGCAAAACAGGTGTGGGAAATGGAAAGGATGACGCCGATTAAAGGGCATTATTGGGCCATGGTGCTGGGAACTTTATTTTCTGATCATTCACCTAGGAATGTTTAACACTGACACCTTGGACACAATAAAATGAAAACTTATATTTTGCTTTGACTATTGTTGATTAATGAAGCATCTGATCGATGCGTAAATACTTTACAGGCTAAAAAGTAAATACATTTTTTTCCCATTCTGTGTTTATGCATCCATATTGGAAATTCAACATGGTGAAGTAATTATTCCAGTGAGTTGTGCCGTCATCACCTTTTTTGGATCTGCTGAAAAGAATGATTAGCTTTATCACCCTTAATTTGATTTTACTGTTGATTTTGAATAGTTTTGTTGAAAAAGTTAATGTTCAATGGAAGAATTGCTGCTACACCAGGAGACCGAGTTGCAAGTCGATTGATAAAAAAAGATCAAGCACCTAAGGTTAATGTTGGCTTTGCAAAATTAAACTTAATAACCTTTCCACCCTCGAATACTGATGACAGCCTGTCTTAAATTTACTTTCTGTTCTGGAGTGATCTTCAAAGAGGCCTGAGGGCAGATTTTGTGCTGGGTGCTGGGTGTCCAGACTATCTTCCCAATGGGTGGGTGATATGGTGACATGGTGATATCCAAAAAGTGGCATTAAATAGAACTAAGCTCAAATAAGTGGAGTCAAATTTGTTTCGCAGATACGTACTCTTAAAGTTGTTCAAGATTAGGTTTACTACTCATGCTACCTACACAGTAAAATAATAATTAACCATTAATAGACTCAGGCAGATATGAATTATAAAGTTAACAGACAACAGGCCTAGAATAGTATCATAAAATAATAGAATGCTTACAGCTCAGAAGGAGGCCATTTGGCCTTTCAAGTCCATTCCAGTTCTCTGCTAAGGCAATTTAGTTAGTCCCATTGCCTAGCCATTTGTGCATAATCCTGCACTGTTTTTTTCTTTGGGTGCTTATACAATTCCTTTCGAAAACTATGGGTGCGATTTTCCCACCGCGTTGCGCACAGCACCAATCCAGGTGCGCTGGGTGAATCGTGGGAGAGGTCCAAATCGAAATTCACGCTGGGCACGATCCATTTTGCGACTCACCCAGCCCGTTCCCGATGGCAAGATCCGTGTGTCGCCCCGAAATGGCGAGAAGCTATTTGAGCCGAATTTGCATTCATTTCAATCTCATTAGCGAGATTGAAATCAAATGCAGCAGCCTCCCGGGAGTTACCTGACTCCCCAGTGAACAGTCACGCGGGCGTCGTTTACTACTTCTCGACAAAAAACGGGAAGCTGGTGCAATGGCTACTGGAGGAAAGTGAAAAGGTGAGTAGCCTTTTCCATGTATCAGCATGCAGTACAAGGGCACCGGAGCTGCTGCCCCAGTGCTCGGAGGAGGGGGGGCTTCAGATAGTTTGGAGTTGTTCGAGGGGCTGGAGGGGTCCTGGTCTGGAGTCGATCTTGGGTAGGGAGGGTAAGGGGCTTTGCATCTGTGCCATCTTTAAATGTTGTGAAGACCCAAAACTGGGGTAACCAAAGCTGCAGCCAGTCTGTCCTACCAAACTCCACCAGAACAGAGCCCTGCTGAATCTTCTGTCATGAAAGCCAATTTCACCTCCTTTGACTGTGAGCTGAAGGAGCCTTGTTAGTTCTGAAAGCACGTCATGCTCCTGAACTCTCAAGTGTCTCCTTGAAGAAACAGGTGCCATGTCTGAGAGGTTGATTAGAGGACTGGATGTCCAGCAACCTTTGATTCATGAACAGTGTGCCTGTACTCTAGAAGCATCAGCACCATAGAGGCAGCTGCATACAATCAAACAAAAAAGAGTAGGACTTCATTACTGAGGACCCTCTCATGACTGAAGGATAAGTACCTGGATGAGTGAAGGACAGTTGAGCACACGCTCACGAGTGTTGCTGACAGAAACCTGGGGTCTAAGGGCTGCGGTCTTCCTGGTCATGCATTCACTGCAGCTGCCATGACCTCCCAGGTGGCTCACCCTGCTGTTGGTTCTCTGACCCTCACGGGGGAACAGGGTGCCTGTCTCTTATCCACGGCATCGACAAGCCTGGCCAGGCTGGCATCCGCAAACCGGGGTTTCCTCCAGGTGCTCCCGTTTCCTACCACACTCCAAAGATGTGCAGATTAGATGGATTGGCCATGATAAATTGCCCCTTAGTGTCCAAATATAAGGTGGGGTTATAGGGATAGGGCAGGGTGGTGGTTCTGGGTGGGTTGTACTTTCAGAGGATCGGTGCGGACTCATAGGGTGAGTGCCCTCTTTATGCACTGTAGGGATTCTATGATTCTAAACATTATAAAGAGATGCCTCAAACAGTAACAGAGATGTGGAGGAAAAGACTGCAATGCAGATTTTGATAGGTGCGGTAGTCAGAGGGTAGTTGTCATGGGTGACTTTAACTTTCCAAATATTGTTTGGAACCACTATAATTCGAATAGTTTGGATGGGGCTGTTTTTAGCCAGTGCATGCAGGAGGGTTTCCTCTCACAATATGTGGATAGACCGACAAGAGGTGGGGCCACATTGGATTTGGTACTGGGTAATGAACCAGGCCAAGTGTTAGATTTGGTTGTGGGAGAGCACTTTGGAGATAGTGACCACAATTCGGTGACTTTCACTATAGCAATGGAGGGGGATAGGAACATACGGCAGGGCAAGGTTTATAACTGGGGGAAGGGTAATTACGATGCGATTAGGCAAGAATTGGGGAGCATAAGATGGAAACAGGAACTGTCAGGGATAGGCACAATTGAGATGTGGAGCTTGTTCAAGGAGCAAATACTGTGTGTCCTTGATATGTATGTCCCTGTCAGGTAGGGAGGAAATGGTCGAGTGAGGGAACCATGGTTTACAAAAGAGGTTGAATGTCTTGTCAAGAGGAAGAAGGGGTCTTATGTAAGGATGAGACAACAAGGTTCAGTTAGGGCACTTGAGGGATACAAGATAGCTAGGAAGGAGCTCAAGAAAGGGCTTAGGAGAGCTAGGAGGGGACATGAGAAGTCCTTGGTGGGCAGGATCAAGGAAAACCCCAAGGATTTTTACACTTAAGTGAGGAATAAAAGAATGACCAAGGTGAAGTTAGGGCTGGTCAAGGACAGTAGTGGGAACTTGTGCATGGAGTCTGAAGATATAGGAGAGGCCCTAAATGAATACTTTTCTTTAATGTTCACAAAGGAGAGGGGCCATGTTGTTGAGGAGGATAGTGCGATGCAGGCTGGTAGGCTGGAGGAGGTAGATATTCCGAAGGAAGATGTGTTAGAAATTTTGAGAAGCCTGAGGATAGATAAGTCCCCTGGGCTGATGGGATATATCCTAGGATTCTTTGGGAGGCGAGGGATGAGATTGCAGAGCCTTTGGCTTTGATCTTTATGTCCTCACTGTCTACAGGAATAGGGCCAGAAGACTGGAGGGAGGCGAATGTTGTCCCCTTGTTTAAGAAAGGGAATAGGTATAACCCTGGGAATTATAGGCCGGTTAGTCTCACTTCGGTCATAGGTAAATTATTGGAAAGGGTCCTGAGGGATAGGATTTATGATCATTTGGAAAGATACAGCTTAATCCAGGATAGTCAGCACAGATTTGTGAGGTGTAAGTCTTGCCTCACAGGTTTGATTGTATTCTTTGAGGAGGTAACTAAGTACATAGATGAAGGTAGAGCAGTTGATGTCGTGTACATGGATTTTAGTAAGGCGTTTGATAAGGTGCCCCATGGTCGGCTCATGCAGGAAGTAAGGAGGCATGGCATAAATCCTATCCCTCAGGACCCTTTCCAATAATTTACCTATGACCGAAGTGAGACTAACCGGCCTATAATTCCCAGGGTTATACCTATTCCCTTTCTTGAACAAGAGGACATAGAGGCACATTTGGCCGATTGGATCAGTAACTGGCTATCACATAGAAGACAGAGGGTGGTGATAGATGGTAAATTTTCATCCTGGAGCCCAGTCACCAGCGGTATACAACAGGGATCAGCGCTGGGTCCTTTGCTATTTGTGATTTTTATCAATGACTTGGATGATGGAGTTGAAGGTTGGGTTAGTAAATTTGCTGATGACACCAAGATTGGTGGAGTAATGGATAATGTGTAGGGCTATTGTAGGCTGCAAAGAGACATTGATCGGATGCAGAGCTGGGCTGAAAAGTGACAGATGGAGTTTAACCCTGATAAGTGTGAGGTGATTCATTTTGGTAGGACAAATTTGAATGCGGATTACAGGATTAACGGCAGAGTTCTGAAGAATGTGGAGGAGCAGAGAGATCTCGGAGTTCATGTCCATAGATCTCTGAAAGTTTCCACCCAAGCGGATAGAGCCGTGAAGAAAGCCTATAATGTGTCAGCATTTATTAACAGGGGGATTGAGATTAAGAGCCGTGAGGTTATGCTGCAACTGTACAAGACCTTGGACAAGACCACATTTGGAGTATTGTGTGCAGTTCTGGTCACCTCATTACAGGAAGGATGTGGAAACATTGGAAAGGGTGCAAAGGAGATTTACCAGGATGCTGCCTGGATGGGAGGGTAGGTCTTATGAGGAAAGGTTGAGGGAGCTAGGGCTTTTCTCATTGGAGCGAAGGAGGATGAGAGGCGACTTCATTGAGGTGTATAAGATGTGAGAGGGATAGATAGAGTGGACGTTCAGCGACTTTTTCCTTGGGTGGATGTAGCTGTTACAAGGGGGCATAACTATAAGGTTCATGGTGGAAGATATAGGAGGGATGTCAGAGGTAGGTTCTTTACTCAGAGAGTGGTTGGGGCGTGGAACACACTCCCAGCTATGGTAGTGGAGTCGGACACTTTAGGAACTTTCAAGCGGTTATTGGATAGGCAGATGGAGTGCACTAGAATGATTGGGAGTAGGTTGATTTGATCTTAGTTTCAGACTAGTTCGGCATAACATCGTGGGCCGAAGGGCCTGTACTGTGCTGTATAGTTCTATGTTCTATGCCTATTTAAACAAAAGGATAAAAATAATTGTTAATTAATTAGCTCTTTCATTTGAGGAGTGCTGTGGCATGCCAATTAATCTGTAGTTAATTGTGGTGGAGGCGACAAGTGTTAGTGTGCCCCATGTCCTTGATTTACAATCGTATTCATTTAACAAGACAAACGATTTTCATGTTGATCATTGCAGTTTGTCAGGAAATAATCTGCTTGCTGGCTGAAATTGTGTATTTATATCCAGTAAATGTTATTTGATTATCCAGCTCTATCTGGGAAATTTGACTAATGTGGATTCAATGGCATACATTTATGACGTAATCAAACATAGATACTCTTGTATTTGGCTGATAGTGCATGTGGTTTTTATGAATGTTGTAGGGTGGAGCTACAGAAGATTTGAAGGAGAGGAAAACAATATTACCTTTAAGGAGAATTGCTACAGTCGGTGAACTATTTCTGCATGTTGAGGAGCCTCCAACTCTGGGGCAGTCAGTTGGGGCAGTCGCGGCGGGGGGTGGGGAGCGGGGTCTGGGGGTGATGAACGGGTGTGGGTCTTGGGAGAGGGAGGGTTGCTGGGAGGGTGGCAAAGTCTAAAAGTTAGAACCAGACTTTTGGGGAATGAAATTATGAGGAAACATTTCTGTACACAAAGCAAGTTTAACTTTAAAACTGACTGGTAGATTTTTGGTCTCAAAGATGAGAAATGTGGAGCAAAGACAGGTATATAGAGTTAGGCCACAGATCAACTATAAGCCTGTGTCTGTTTCTTTGACTCCTTTTTTCTTCTGAGAAAATATATTTATGACCTCTGACAAAATACCAAAAGCAAAATAAATTCCGCAAAAATGCTTCACCAAGCTTCCACAATTAGAAATGGAGGTGTGAAGGGAGGGATTTGAAACTCTGTGAGGATAGACTGAATTTTCTACTTTTAATTTTGCTCTATGGGTTTAATTGTTAAACACTTGATAGAATACCCACAATATGCAATGATATCAATATTACTTTCAAATTAAATTTGACTGTCAAAGATTATGCTTAGATTTGAATTCTAAGTGCTGTTTATAATCCACTTATTCAGATTATTTCCTAAAATCTATCGGAAAACATTTAGTGGGTGAAGTTGGGCTTTGTGGTATCCATTTTTCAGGGGTATGTGACCCCTCTTTAAGGTTCCAGTATGCTGTTTGAGGCATGCATGCACACATTTGATGCAAATGTAGCTGACACCAGAGCATGTTCACCAAACGTCTGCCAGAAAAAAAGAGTTGCACTAATATAGCACTTTTTCATCACCACCAGACAGCTGAATAAAGGACATTTTGACGTCACTGTAGCTATGCCTGATGGCAGGCTTTAAGAGTGGGAGTTTCCTGATCAGCCACGCTTCAGAAGGCAATGGCAAACCACTACAGTACTTTGCCAAGCATAATTATGGACCAATTAAATTGAAGTCCATGGTCTTCAACACCTGACTGAAATTGTATATTTACATCCAGTACATATTATTTGATTATCCAGCTCCATCTGGGAAATTTGACTATTGTGGATTCAATGGTATACATTTATGATGTAATCAAAGATAGATACTCTTGTATTTGGCTGATAGTGCATGAGATTTTTATGAATGTTGTAGGGTGGAACTACAGAAGATTTGAAGGAGAGGAGAATAATATTACTTTTAAGGAGAATTGCTACAGTAGGTGAACTATTTCTGCAGGTTGAGGAACCTCCAATTTTGGGGCAGTCAGATGGGGGCAGTTGGGGCGGGTGGGGGGGGAGCGGGGTCTGGGGGTGATGAATGGGTGTGGGTCTTGGGAGAGGGCCGGAGGAAAGGCCTTTGGCGCCATGCCAGCCGGGGCCGAAAGGACTTCGCTGGGCGGCAGAAGTCCGCGCATGCGTGGGTGCGTCTGCAGCTGCTGACGTCATCCCCGCGCATGCGCGGGGGGGGTCTCTTCCGCGTCGGCCATGGTGAAGACTGTGCCTGAGGCGGAGGGAAAAGAGTGCCCCCACGACACAGGCCCGCCCGCGGATCTGTGGGCCCCGATCGCGGGCCACACCACCGTGGGGGCACCCCCCGGGGCCAGATCGCCCCCAGGACCCCGGAGCCCGCCCGTGCCGCCTAATCCCGCCGGGAAGAGAGGTAGTTTGATCCTCGCCGGGACAGGCATTCCAGCAGCGGGACTTCGGCCCATCGCGGGCCAGGGAATCGCCGGGGGGGGCCCGCCGACTGGCGTGGTGCGATTCCCGCCCCCGCCGAATATCCGGTGCTGGAGAATTCGGCAACCGGCGGGGGCAGGATTCACGCCAGCCCCCGGTGTTTCTCCGACCCGGCGGGGGGTCGGAGAATCCCGCCCCTGATGTCTATGTCTATGTATTTACATTGTGCAGCTATCGTATGTACTATGTTTTCATGTCTGGAGCGATCTGTCTGACTGTAGGCAGAACAATACTTTTCAATGTACCTCGGTACATGTGACAATAAACCCAAATCCAAATAATGCCATGAGATCTTTCACATCCACCCGACCAAGCAGATGGGGCCTCAGTTCAATGTCTCACCTTAAAGGCAGCACTTTCGACAGACAGCACTCATTCAGTACTGTACTGGAGTGTTTGCCTTGAACTTTATTCTCAAGTCACGGATTAGGACATGAACCCAGAACCTTGTGACTCAGAGGAAACTACCGTCTAAGCCAGGAAATTATGAACAACAGAAAGATTGTGACTTCAGTCAGCGTTCAATTTGATATGATGCCAACACTTACATTTTGAAGCTCCAGTCTAATAGGCCTTCTTTCCCACAGCCGAATACATGTTCAGTGGCATGAAGGATACTCCCAATAGCATTATTAATTACTTACAGGTTAGTTGCTGGATTATTTCTTCTGGCAGTTTTTGCAATTCTACACATGTGAGTCCTTCCCCAGACTTGTTAAAAATTTCAGTAATCTATCGGGAGTAATCTGGCTGGTGCTGAAGTGCTATTTTGGTAACTTGAAGACTATTGCACGCAAGCCAGTTGTTTACTGGCATGGATGACCGAATAGGGCTTCACCCTGGCATTCAGCATGATTGGGTGAATGTGCAGAGATCCCTCAGAAATGGCCACGCTGATGGAGAGAGAGGAGGTAGTCACCATAGCAGGGGGTCTTTCGGGAGCAGATACGTCAGAGAACAGATTGCAGGAGTGCTGGAAGCCATTTTACACACTAGTTCAAAACCATGGTTGCAGCAGATTAAGCTTCTGTGGCAGTAAACTAGATGTGGGAAGGATGATGCCACTGACTGGGGCAGTGGGGTGGGGAGTGTCAGGCGATGGGTGAGGATGGCACTTAGAACAGTCTCAGAGGAAGAGATAAACCCTTTAGGACTGAGATAAGGAGGAATTTCTTCCTCTGGGTATCTTTAGAATTCTATACTCAGAGAGCTGTGGAGGCTTAGCCATTGAATATGTTCAAGACAGACATTGATAAATTTCTAAATAGAAAAGATATCAATGGATATGGGGATAATGCAGGAAAATGGGTCAGTTGTGTAAACTGTACCTCAATCCTTTTTAACACTCAGATAAATCACACTGACTGCTTTAATTCAAATCACTGTTTACTGATTTTCCCTATGTCTATTCACACAGAATTAAAGCTCCAATCTAGTATAAATTCTAAATTCTCACACAGTTGTTGCTAACTTTTGCCTTAGTTTAATTGCTCTGTTTTATCACCTTTGCTCTTGAGTCGCCAGGTATCTTTATGATACCGCCACGTGGTTCATGTCTGAGTAATGATCAATAATACAATACACCGCTTAGTAAGATTTAAATCAAAGCACATTTATTATACACAGTAATCACTACTCATGCATAAATTTACGTCTAAGCTACTTCTACGACTAACAGGCCAATACTTAACTTTGGACTGGCCCACCAGGTCAGGGAAACGAATGGCCTTTCGTTCGGGTTCTGAGCCTGCGGGATTCAAAGTTGGTACAGATTGGTAGCTAGGAGTGCCTACCTCGTAGAGAGCGTTGAAGTAAGACTTACTCTATTTCAGCGATGGCTGGACCGGTCACTGTCAAGGGTTGGTTCGCGTTGCTGAGTGACCCGGTCAAGAAGAACGATTTGAACTTGGACTCTATTCTTATAGCCCCCAGGGGCTTCCCGCCTTTCGGGGCGGACCCTGTACCTGGTTCCAAGTGATTGGACTTTGCCCCAATCACTTGGTTCGATTTTCTCCAATGCTGGAGCGATTCCTTGATCGATGGGCGGTCTTGAGGTGGTCGTTCACCTCCCTTTGTGTAGGCTTCTGCTGGCGCCGACGAGTCTGGGTTCGCTTTCTGTATCTAAATGTTGCTCATTGTTCCTGGGGATTGCTCATTAATATGCAGATGGCTGGTGTTTTGTTGTGCTGATGGTTACTGGTATCGATCTTGTCTGGCCTTCCCAGAGGTGAATACACAGTCTACCTGTAGCTGCTTGTTTTAGTCTTGTGGCTGATTTTCCCATCAGCCTTTGCCGTTCGCCATTTTAAATCGGGGTTAGCCATTCTAAATCAGGAGTTAGCCATTTTAACTGGCTATATACTCTCCTTGTGATCCTAACGCGAAGCGTGAAGGATCACATCACTATGTTGCTTTACATTCCCTGACCTGGGGGGGGATGACACTTCCTTCATGGCCTCTGCACTGACCATAGCTATGCAAAAAAATTTTAACTAACAATTCTAAGGCGCTATGTCAGACAGGGACATGCATTACAAAACAATAAACTGGGAACCTCTAACTATTCTTAATACACTACACTTACTTAATCATTCCATTATCCTACCTTCCTCAACCATACAACAAAATCATAGCATTTCATACAGCCTTTCCTGGCTTGGCAGTCAAGCTCAGGATCATACAATTTGCTCATGAAAAAGTTCTTTACAGTTCTTTATTTACAATAACAATAAACGCAAGTGAATGTACTTTATTATAGATCGCGGGGGTCGGGGGTCTGGTCGTAACCGAACATAGGGGATCTGATCCTATATACCGGGGTTCGAGCGCGGTAGGCTCTCCTTCTCCATTTCCGTAGACGCATAGTCTGCACAATGCAGCAGAGTATCGCTAATGCTAGTAATGTTTCGATTACATAGGACAGAGAGTAGCAGGTTATGAACCTGGCACACCAAGATGCTATAGTGTCGCTGGTGACTGGGCTCTGGGTACTGCGGGATAGTGAAACATTCATGGCTGGGGGGGCTTGAAGTCATGGGGTTCACGTTCACGCACAACCAAAAGTCCAAAACCATGAGGGTGATCCACGTAAAGGAAGTCCTCATGGCTCTTCTCTTTCCTTTTCTTTCTTTGTCTTCTCCGGTCCTGGAGCTTCTGGAGTTCTGTAGAAACAAGCATAGTGTCTGTAACTATCTTTGTTTAATATCTTGTACGCTAGTGTGTCTGTCCTTTGGTGCCAATTATTCCCTTTATAATTGGTCACTATGTGTGACTCCCTCATTTATTTTTCAAAAAACAAATTTTAGGACACGGCACACTTCCCAATAATGAACCAGCGCTGATTTAGCATCCAAATGTTCCAGGATGTAAATAGCAGATGGCCGGCAACCTAAAGGTTACCTAAACAAAACAAAACTTTTTGAACGAAAAATGCCAAAATGAGGTGCGTATGGGCCGCGACGGGTAAGAATTGGATGGAGTCCCCGGGTTGGACGGCTACCAATGCCGTGTCTCCCCTACCCGAGCGTAGTTGACCAGAGGGGGGGGTTCCCAGGCAGGGCGGGTCTCAAGCCGTTTCTCCACTGCCTGAGCAACCGACAAGAACGGGCAAAAAATGTAGTCATCCTGGTGGGGCTGCCGTAGTGGTTCTATCCTTCGAACCAGAAGGGCAGTTACGAACGGGCGTCTGGTTCCTTAACCAGTCTCTGCAGACAAGTCCTCAGAGGTTTCTGCTGAACTAATGGTGAGTCTCTGTAGGCAAGTCCTCAGAGGTTTCGGCCAAATAGGCGTGGGGCAGTGAGAAAAAATTCTCCTGTCGGACATACAACATTTAACAAACGTACAAACAACATAAAACATTCTGCAGGTTCCATCAGAAAGGACAACACTTCTCCCAAGCGGTTCCTTTTAAACATCATCTGGACACCTCAGTTCTCGGTTGCGAACAGGGTCGCAAAGGGGTTCTCGGTTTGGGAGTCAGACCCAAGGTCGTCCTCTTCTCCCGGGTGCCAAACTCTTGAGTGTATGAGGGCTGAAAGGGCTGCGTGGTGTGAGGTGGGGTCGCTCTCGTCATTGCGGACGAGTCTGAACGAGTTATCTCGGTGCCAGTAATTGGTGTCTAGTTGTGTGGGGACAAAATCGGGGTCGTCAGTGTGGTTCGGTGGTCGGTGGTGGGGTTTGTTCAGGAAAGTGATCATGAAGGGATCACTTGGATCGTAGTTGGAGTCGCTGGGTGTGGGTCCGGTTGCATGGGGATAGTAGGGAGGCGTGCTGTGGCTATCGTCTGAGTCACAGTCGCTGTCTCTGCTGCAGTCTGTGGACTTTCCGGGGCGGAGTGTATATTTCGGGGGTGGAGTCGAGGTCGAGTCCGTGGCTGGGCTGGACGTGTTGGAGGATGGTAGGGTTATGTTGGCTGTGGGCGGGGTGTGGTGTGCTGCGTCGAGCATGGCGTGGTGTGCGTGGTTCAACTGTGTTCCATATGCCTTCAGCTGGTTTATATGAAACCACGCAGTCTTACCATTGGGGTACTTTATTTTATAAACGGAAGGGCTTACATTATCTGCAATGGAATACGGACCCGAGTATTGTGGTGACAGGAATGTGCTGGGGTTATATACAGAGAGTATCACTTGCTGTCCGATACTATACTCAGTCGCATGCACTGTCTTGTCGAAACAAGCCTTGCTCTGTTTCTTTCTTGTGCCTTATTTTACTGCGACTGCTAGCTGAGCCGTTTTAACATTGTCAACTAATTGCTCCACGGCTTTCTCGTGTGTGAGGGCCGTCACTTCGGGGCTGGTCAAGTCCAAACCTAACAAATATTCTGAACCTTTCATGGGGCGTCCGGTCATGAGAGTGTGTGGGGTGTAACCTGTGGAAGTAGAAATTGTGTTACGTATGAACATCAGCGCAAAAGGGAGGACTGAGTCCCAAGTGGTGTTATTCTGCTGGACCATTTTTCTGAGGGTGGATTTTAGGGTCCGATTCATGCGCTCCACGATACCACTTGACTGTGGGTGGTATGCTATGTGGAATTTTTGGGTGTAGCCAAATATCGTGAGGACGTTCTGCATGACACGTCCCGTAAAATGGGAGCCTTGGTCGGATTCAATGCTGCGGGGGACTCCCCATCTTGTAAAGATGTGGTGGGTCAAAATCTTGGCTGTGGTTGTTGCAGTGTTTGTGCGGGCTGGGAATGCTTCCACCCATTTTGTAAATGTGTCAATTACCACAAGTACATATTTATAGCCATTCCTGCAAGGGGGCAATGGTCCTATAAAATCAATCTGGAGGTTAGTCCAGGGGCCATTAACGGGTCGGGTGTGGCTGAGCTCAGCCTTTTTGGCATATCTGTCCAGATTATTCTGGGCGCAGATAAGACAATTTTCAATGTAATGGTTTACATCTTCCTTTAAATTCAGCCACCGACAATGCTGCTTGAGGTGGGCTGTAGTGGGATCGATTTCCTGATGTCCATGACCGTCATGGAACAAGCAAATCAATTGGTTCCTGTCCTGTTCAGGAACTACATAAAGGGTGTCTTTTAACACCACACCGTCATGTGTGGTCAGTGCATTTCTAAATCTCTCATAGGGAGCTGGATATTTCCCCTTTACAATCTCCCTGATATTGCTGTCCTGCTTCTGGGCCTGCACTAGATCCTCGATCTTTGTCTGTGAGACCTGAACTGCACTCACTGGTGCGCTTTCGGGGGGTGTCCAAAGGTATCCGTGCCTGGAACCTGCTTTGGCCAGTGCGTCGGCTTTCACATTTCCAGGGGGGGAAGGAACGATGGTGGCTGCGAACTTTGATGATCCCAAAGGTTCTGTTCTGGGCTCTTTCTAAAATATGACGGAGCAATGGGGCTGAGGGGATGGGTTTTCCGTCTGCGGAAACAAATCCTCTTGCCTTCCACAGGGCCAGAAATTCCATGAGGCTGTTGCAGACATAGAGGCTGTCCGCGTATATGTCTGCTGGGCTGGGGAAGGAATCTGGGTGCTCAACTATATATGCAATGGCCGCGAGCTCTGCTGCCTGCGCGCCTAAGTGTCTGGGTAGTTTTAACAATATTTCCTCAAGGGCGCATCCCTGCGCGTCCTCGACATAGATATCGCAACCTGTTATGCGCTTCCCATCCAAGACTGTGGAAGATCCATCCACATAGATCTTTATGGGCTCACACGTGTCCATGTGCTGGGGGCTCTGGGTTGAACTATCTGTCTTTCTGGGGGGTGTTTTAGCGATTCGCATTCATGGGGGGTTCCGGGGTACTGTAAGTTGTCGGCTAAATAGGTGCGTGTCTTTGTCCTTTTCACAGTGATGTCCCGTCCCTGCAAGAGAAGGGTCCATCCAGCTCTCTATTTGACTGACGGTACCGTCCTTGAGTCGTCCGTCCAGTAAAAGTTGGGTGGGGATGTGTTCGGTGAGAATTGTGATGGGGTTCAGTCCGTCCTTGAGTCGTCCGTCCAGTAAAAGTTGGGTGGGGGTGTGTTCGGTGAGAATTGCGATGGGGTTCAGTCCGGTAATGTACGAAAAATACTGGACTGCCCAAAATACTGCGAGCAGGTGCCTCTCAGGCTGAAAATCCCTGCTCCACAGCATCTAAAATTCTGGAAGCGTAAGCTACGGGCCTTAACTGGTCGTGCCGTTCCTGGAGGAGCACAGCTGAAAGGGTGCAGTCTGTGGTCGCTACCTCAATGGCGTAAGGGGAAAGCGGGTCTGGAACTTGTAGTGCGGGGGCTGCTATGAGTGCCTGTTTTAAAGAGTCCACAGCATCCGTATGCTGCGGAAGCCATTCCCAGGGGGCTCCCTTCTTTAGGAGGACTGAGAGGGGTGCTGCCTTGCTGGTGAAACCGTCAATGTGGTTTCGGCAGTAGCCAACCAGTCCTAAAAACGACCGGAGTGCTGAAATGTTCTGGGGAAGGGGCAATTTAGCAATCGAGTCAATCCTTTTATGCTCGATCTCGCGTTTACCGTGTGTGATAATTGATCCCAAATATATCACTTTTTCTTCCAAAATCTGGGCCTTCTTGGGGTTGACTTTACAACTGATTCAGTGTAATAGTTCCAGGAGTTCGGACAGAAGCTCAATGTGCTCTTCTTTGGTGTCTGTCTGCAGTAGTAGGTCGTCTACATACTGTACCAGACATTCGGGACAAGAGAATTTGGCTAAACCATTTGCCAGTTGTCGGTGGAAAATGGAGGGGGAGTTGTGGAATCCTTGTGGCAGGCATGTCCACGTGTACTGCTGTGCTTTAAAGGTGAAGGCAAATTTGTACTGGCACGCCTTTGCCAATGGAATGGACCAGAATCCATTACTGACGTCCAAAACCGTAAAGAATCGGGAATTGAGTCCCTGCTTGAGCATGGTCTCGGGACTTGTGGCTGCTGCGGGGTGACTTTGTTGAGTTCCCGGTAATCGATGGTTAGTCGCCATGATCCATCGGGCTTTCTCACTGGCCAAATCGGGGCATTATTAGTGGAGGCTACTGATCTAAGTATGCCCTGCTCTAATAAGCTTTCTATTACCTTGGAGATTTCTCCCTCTGCCTCTTGGGGAAATCCGTACTGTGTTTGGGGTCTAGGGTCAGGTCCTGTTACTTGTACGGAGTCAGTCATCCGTCCACAGTCGGGCTTGTGGGTCGCGAATTCTGCCCTGTTCTTTTGCAGAACTGCCCTAACCTGCTTGTCCGTACTAAGCGTTGTCGGTTTGAACCAAAATTTGCCTACTACGCTAATTTTGTTCATGTACTCTCCTATGTTGAGCGTTGCGGGGGCTCTTGCGGATTTTGCATGGTGGAGAAATTTATTGTGGTGCGGGACCCTCCTGTGTCCCAGAGAAATTTGATGGGCTCTCCCCTAATTTTTGCTGCAACTACCGGTCGTCCAGACCTATGTCAAAGGGTGTCGCAGACCCAACTGGGGGAGCCCATACACCGTCAGTCCGTTCGGTCTGATCCGAACGGGCGCTAACGCTATGAATGGGCTCTGTCTTTTTCTTAATCAGAGTGCCCGTCTGCTGGGCTCTCGGTGGCTTTTTAGGGGCATTGCACTCTCTTGCGAAATGTCCCAACTGTCCGCAGTTGTAACACTCCTGTGACTTGGGTGGGGGGCTGTTCTTTCCCTCATTCACACATGCGGGGTACTGGTGTGTTTTTACTGCCTGCATATCTGCGCCGGCCTGCTTTTCCTCGCTATCCTTAACTGTGGGTTTGCTCTGAACAGATTGCTCCCAAGCGCGGGACAATCTTTTCACTATCCACTTCTCGTTATGAGCCTCCTCTGAGGGATCATAACTCGTACAGGCTTTCTGTCCTGTTTCTGTGGCATGGGAGATAACGGTGCGGGTCCATTTGGCCATGTTGTCTGGGGACAAATGGGCACGGTCTACGTCTCCAAAGACTGCTGCAAAGTGAATCCACAGGCGTCCAGCGAATGCTGTGGGGTGCTCGGATTTCTTTTGCCTCCATTTGTTGAGGCCATCTACGGGGTCACCCCGGTGATACCCGATCGCATCCAGGATCGCGGTATACATTTCTGCATACGTTCTGTGAGTCGGGAAGGGCTGCTGCTACCGACGGGTCTAAACTTAAAACGGTGAGCTTTACCTGCTCTCTCTCATCCAGGCCGTACATGATGCTTAACTGTGGCAAAGAAATGGTGGGAGTCTGAGGTGTGGAGGAACAGTGTGATCTTATCGCACACGTCCCGTAATTGGGTCACTGTTAAGGGGGTGGAATATAGAAATTCCGCATCGTCCGATGTGGCTATGCGGTGGGTGGCTACTGGGTTCATTGGAGCTTGAATTATCTGGTGTGTGGGGGGTTGGGGCGCTTTTCTCTTTTGTAGTTTTCCCTGCGCACATGTTCCCTGAACATATCTCTGCGCTGTTTCATTCAGTTCTTCCCAATCGGGGCCGTCTTCCTGATCTAATCTTTCTCCAAAGGTTTCCTGGAAACCTTTCTGAACTGAAAGCAGCGATTGCAGCTCTGCAATCTGCTTCCGGCACTTTGCGTGGTCTAATGTGCTTTGTCTTTGTTCTGTGGTGGCTGCATGGAGTGCTCTTAATGCTGCCTTTAGATCGCTACACTGTCTCTGTAACGCTTCTCTCTGTTTTTCTGTTTCCTCACGTACCAGGACTGCACGTTGCGTGTCCTGATAGGCCTTTTCGTATTGAGACTGGAAGCTGCTTAAATGCGCCAGACAAGACTGGTGAGCCCTTTTGGCGTCATCCACCTCTCCATCTTTTGCTGGCAATTTCCTCCTCAATTCCATATTCTCCTTTTCTACCTCGCTTACATCAACCTTACTCATCCGATGTATGCCTTCGACTTCTTTCCGGAGCGTCCTAACGACCTCGTCTTAACCTCGCAATTGTGCCAAGCAGGACACCATTGCCATCGGCTTGCGAGCTTTCCCTAAGCTCTTTTTGTGGATCTCGCTCAGGTTCTCCCACCAAGTATGTCCTATACTCCCGGGACCTGATTTCTCGTTATCACAGAAATCATTCCAAAGGGGCCATCCTTTCCCTTTGAAATATTTCCTGATCTCTTCCTCCCAAATGGGACATTGTCCTACTCTACTGCTGCTGGTCGCTGTGACCGCAAATTCCTCAGGGTTCATTAGGCGCTGCATTGCCTGCCTTGCCATCTTTCCTATCCGAATGCTTCTTTTAAATTTGGAACAGGGGAGCTAAGGCGGTGCTGTAAATATGGGTACGGCTTTCGCTACTTTCCGATATACAAACTTCCGACAGTTTTGACGCAACAAAAATCTATCAGTTTTACCTTATAGCCCTGTTAGTTACTCATGCATACACAGACTTCCGAATTATGACTATTGATCAGAATTGCTTGAACGCTTGTGGTTTTCTGTTTCCAATTGGATCTCTAATTCAAATTCTTGGGTTCTCCCGGAATGGTTTTCCACTTCTAGATCGGGTCCCGGAGGAGTCGCCAAATAAATATCGCTAACTTTTGCCTTAGTTTAATTGCTCTGTTTCATCACCTTTGCTCTTGAGTCGCCAGGTATCTTTCTGATACCGCCACGTGGTTCATGTCTGAGTAATGATCAATAATACAATACACCGCTTAGTACGATTTAAATCAAAGCACATTTATTATACATAGTAATCACTACTCATGCATAAATTCTACGTCTAAGCTACTTCTACGACTAACAGGCCAATACTTAACTCGGAACTGGCCCACCAGGTCAGGGAAATGAATGGCCTTCCGTTCGGGTTCTGAGCTTGCGGGATTTGAAGTTGGTACAGATTGGTAGCTAGGAGCGCCTATCTTGTAGCGAGTGTTGAAGTAAGACTTACTCTATTTCAGCGATGGCTGGACCGGTCACTGTCAAGGGTTGGTTCACGTTGCTGAGTGACCTGGTCAAGAAGAACGATTTGAACTTGGACTCTATTCTTATAGTCCCCAGGGGCTTCCCGCCTTTCGGGGCGGACCCTGTACCTCGTTCCAAGTGATTGGACTTTGTCCCAATCACTTGGTTCGATTTTCTCCAATGCTGGAGCAATTCCTTGATCGATGGGCGGTCTTGAGGTGGTCGTTCACCTCCCATTGTGTAGGCTTCTGCTGGTGCCGACGAGTCTGGGTTGGCTTTATGTATCTAAATGTTGCTCATTGTTCCCGGGGATTGCTCATTAGTATGCAGATGGCTGGTGTTTTGTTGTGCTGATGGTTACTGGTATCGATCTTGTCTGGCCTTCCCAGAGGTGAATACACAGTCCACCTGTAGCTGCTTGTTTTAGTCCTGTTGGCTGATTTTCCCATCAGCCTTTGCCGTTCGCCATTTTAAATCGGGGTTAGCCATTCTAAATCGGGAGTTAGCCATTTTAACTGGCTACACAGTTTATCACACATTTCCTAGTCACTCAGTCTCCAAGAGCTTGTCTCGGAGGAACTGGCCAGGTTCATTTCTATGGGGGAGAATGTTGTTCTTCTTAGAGCTTGGAACTCTGGATCCTCAGTCTTCTGCGATGGTTGGTTGATTCGTCACTCCTTCCGTCTCTAGTTTGCTTCCTTTTTTCCCTCTTTGCTATGTTATTTAGCTGAGGATTCAATGTTCCTCTGCACACTGAGCCACCGGTTCCCTGTAGATAACAGATGCACCTTCAAATTTTTCCTTTGTTCTGCATGTGCCCACTGTCTGGGCTGAAATCTGTCTTTGATCACAACAGTTCGGTTGATCACATCAATTTAACAATCTTTATTGTCACAAGTAGTCTTACATTAACACTGCAATGAAGTAACTGTGAAAAGCCCCTAGTCGCCACATTCCAGTGCCTGTTCGGGTACATGCAGGGAAAATTCAGAATGTCCAAATCCAGCGAACAAGCACGTCTTTCGGGACTTATGGGAGGAAACCGGAGCACCTGGAGGAAACCCACGCAGACACGGGGAGAACGTGCAGACTCTGCACAGACAGTGACCCAAGCTGGGGATTGAACCGGGGACCCTGGCGCTGTGAAGCAACAGTTTCCAACCACTGTGCCACCGTGCTGCCCAATTTGGCTTAACCAATTTGGTTAATCACATCAGCTTAAGTTGATCACATAAGCTTAGTTGATCACATCAGCTCAGTTGATCACATCAGCGTGGTTCATCATATCAGCTCAGTTGATCATATCAGGTTAGTTCACCACGTCAGCTTGGTTAATCACATCAGCTTGGCTGATCACATCAATTTTGGGAATGCTTAGTCTTGCATGCAGTCTGCTCGGATATTGAAACCATTTTCTCCACTGTCAACAGTTTCACTGTACTACTTGCTTCTGCTTCGATGTTAGCCTCCTTTTCCCATCATGCTTAGTTTGGTCAACATATTCACTTGTTGATGCACATTATTACAGTGCTGATGTAGAAATCAGCCACGTTCTAATTGAATGACAGAGCAGTTTGAGGGATCTGTGTTCCTATGCTCTCAGAACTGCCATCTCAACAGATGTCCAGACTGAATACATGAAAGCAATGGCAAAAGATGAAACACTCAGACTAGGTTAACACAATAAGCTACCCTTCCAACAGTTTGAAATGCACCCTACCTTTCCATTTATTTGATGGAGTTTTGTTAACTCACTTGAAGACTTTTCCACATTTACAATGCTGATGTTTAACATACCTCCACAGCTGGTGCTAAGCTCAACAGTTGCTAAAATTTGGGGCCTCCCTCAATGAGCACATATTGCACTTTCATCCTTCATTAGAATGGGTGGGTTCCAGGGCCAGTCCCTCCTCCATCCTGTGAAAAGGCCGACGGTGGGACTGAGGTGGGGCCTCCTGCTGTCCAGTTCTGTGGCCATTTAATCTCTGGCCATGCCAAACCTAAGGGTCAATACTTCCATGTTGAAGACACTGACTGACCTAGTGTGATCCCAGGGCACAGAGTAATCGTATCAGTTCCCATCGTTGGTGCAGCTGCATTCATCCCCTGCCTGGCATAATGGTTTTTTTTCTACCCTTTAGCTGCATTATGTAACACAGCACCACCTATGGAAACAGACGAATGAGCCGGTATTCACCATTTGGGAGATTAGGGGTGGGAGTCTCCCTTTCAGAGATTAATGTGTTGATACTGGGACACAATTGGTGGACTTCCACGACAGCAAAACTGGCGTCGGTCTCGGAGCAATTCCAGAACCGTGAACGGGCTAGCACTGGTGCCATGCTGAACACGAGCAATTCCAATGAAAAAGGGAGTCCAATTTGTCGGAATCGGGATCGGCACTCGAGAGGCTGACAAGCTACAGCCACATATATGCACTCTACTCCCCCCACACACTTATTCCAGCCAACAAGATGGCACTAGTTGCGCTGGAGCACGTCCATCCCATTGCTGGGTTGGCTGGGGCCAGGTGATAGCTTTGGGGGGGGGTGGGGTGGGAGGGACACCCATAACGACCCATGGCATTAAGGTCACAGTTGGCAGTCAGCGGCATGCACAGCTGCATGGTTGCCTTGCAGGCTGCAGAAATGGTGTTCCATGCCTATGCACCCCGATCCCATGGCCCACCTTCTGGTCGCTCCCTGCTACTACTGCCAGCCCTGGAAGAAGTTCGCAGGCCAGTGGCAAAACATCAGCGCACTATAATGATGTTGGAAACTTCCGTACCCCCTCTCTCTCCCTCAGCAGCTACTGCACCTGTTTCCTGATTTTTACAACCACAAGTGAAACTTGCCATGGTAACTTCTCCTGATGGAGGCGGAGCATCATGGGAGCCCCGGCGAATACCACGTCAGACCCGTTAATGATATGCCAACGGCGTTCACTGTACGTGTGAAGTAGAATGCATTGATGCCACTGTCGAGGCACTGGAGCATGCCATTCTGTTGGGCGCCCGCTCCCGGCCATGATTTTCGCCTCACGCTTGATTCTCTGCCCAAACGCATTTCCCGATTCCGGCATCGGCCGATGGAAAACCCTGCCCTATTTTCTCCCACTGGAGCTGAGTTTCACCTGATTTGCTTGGAACGCAAAATAACCTTAAATAACCTGAATCCCATCTCCAGCGGGGGAACCAAAGCATCGGAACAGACGCGGATCCCGTTTTCTGACCAACGCTGGATTCTCCGCCGCCTGCTGCCACCATGGTAACGTAATTCCTGAGGAGGCCGAGAATCCAGACCATGCTATTCAGTCAGCAAGTGATAGGGAAAGATTAACATTCTCGGTTAGCACTTAAATACATCTGAAATATTCAAGCTGGACAGACGGGGATAAATCAACACATGCCCAAGGCAGAGGCGCAAGAGGGAACAGGCAACTGTTAATAGTTCAAGACTTTAACACCCTTTATATGTTTTCTTTTGGTGCACTGTGTTACATGTGTGTGTTAAATTCATATTCGCACCACTTAAATATGGTGGGCACGATTTAATGGCAATGCAGTGCTTAAGCGAGAGTGCAATGAGGCAGTTAAATTGTGGGAGAGACCAAAATCAAGGATCGTGTCAGGCACCAATCTGTTTGCGATGTAACCAGCCCGCTCCAGTAGGTTGGTGAGAAACCAATAATCACCACTTAAGCCCAAATTCCTTACAATTAGCGGGAGCAGCCCCCTCACGGCCTCCTGTGATCTACTGGCCTTTTTTAAAACGTGAAGCTGATGGGAGGGCCGCTGCGGGGACCTGAGAAGGTGAGTAGCCATCTTCCCTCCCAGGCAATGATCCCGAGGGCACTGGGGTTGCTGCCCCTGTGCTCAGACTGGAGTGGGGGAGCCCCCAATGTGGCCAGCCTTGGTCAGGGTGGGCCACCACCAGTGGGAGGGGGGTGGGTGTGGAGATGGGTGTCTCAGTGCCCGTGGGTCAGCCATGCCAACCCCTGGATCATGTGGTCATGTTCTGGGGGCAACCCAACCATTAGCTATTGCTAATTGGGAATTGGCAATCATAGTTAAGTGGGCACTTTGCAGCTCCTAAGTGAATCCCCATCAGTAGGTGAGCCATGTAGCATGTGGGAGTTATTGCCTAGCATCCCAACAGACTGTGATGCCTGGTCACTGTGCCTGAACACTGCGGGAGGCAACACCATGGACGCAGCAACCAACATCCGAACACCCAGGGGCTGGGCCCCAGCATTGTGGACATTTTGACGACCAGAGGGTGGGTGTGGTGTCATGAGCCAGGGTTTAGAGGACACCAAAGTATATCATGGAGTTCACCTGATCCACAACCTTTAATAGATTTTGGTTATGGGGAGCAGAAGGGCCCACTTTACAGGTGTGATGCAACAGAGATCTAAAGTATTTTTAAAACAAAACAATGTTTATTCTATGAATCCAGTTAACATTTTATAAACACACAGTAAACATCTTGTCAACTATGAAGACTGATACTCCCCATAGATTCAGTACTCTACAGGTAACCCTCAGTAACTTTCCGAACAAGACCTATAAGCCAAAACACTTTTTAACAAAGGCAGTAGGTTTGAATTCTCTACAGAGAACAGTTATCATTTTCTAATTATCAAGTAATCTAAACACCTTGGGCGGGATTCTCCGACCCCCCCGCCGGGCCGGAGAATCGACGAGGGGCCGCGTGAATCCCGCTCCGCCGCTGGCTGGCGGATTCTCCGACGCCGGTTTTTCGGCAGGGGCGGGAATCGCGTCGCGCCTGTCGTGGGCCATTGGCAGCGGCCCCCCGGCGATTCTCCACCCGCGATGGGCCAAGCGGCCGCCTGTTTTCGGCCAGTCCCGCCAGCATATATTACACCAGGTCTGTACCGACGGGACCTGGCTCTGTGGGGGCCTGCGGAGTCCTCAGGGGTGCGCGAGTGGATCTGGCCCCAGGGTGGGGCCCCCATGGTGGCCTGGCCCACAATCGGGACCCACCGATCCATGGGCGGGCCTGTGCCGTGGGGGCACTCTTCCCTCCGCGCCAGCCGGTGTAATGGTCCGCCATGGCCGATGGAGAAGAACCCCCCCTACGCATGCGCTGCGATGATGCCAGTACACGCTGGCGCTCCCGTGCATGCGCCAACTCGCTCCAGCTGGCGGAGGACCTTCGGCACCGGCTGGTGTGGCGCCAACCTGCCGCTGCCGGCCTAGCCCATCCTCCGCACCTTCCGGGCGGCCCGACGCCGGAGTGGTTCACACCACTCCTCGGCGCCCCTTGTTTAACATACAGAGAGACCAGTATACATCTGTTGGTTTGAATGCAGCTGTCCAACTGAAAGTGAAACTAAAACACAGCCAAAGAGAGCTTCCAGCTCAAAACAAAAGTAAAAAGCAGAATCACATTCCACATAATGACATCACTGCAGCCATTTGATAAAACATACTTTTCTTAAAGGGACTCACACATAACAGTGTGCACTGGAGAAGGGTCTAGTGCCCGGTACAGGTAATGTTACATATCGGGTATAGGGTGTAGAGTCCGGTGACCAGCGGCCCCCACTTTGGCCAGGGGTACATGGGCAGGGCATGTCAGATGGCAGTGGATGGGGCTGAGTGGAGCAATGGGGGAATGGAGGGGCTTGGGGTGGAAGACACAGATGGTTGTCAATCTCACACGCTCTCCACTTCCTTACAGATATTCCACAGGGTGGATGATATTTTGGACCCGGTGGAGGCTGCCCGCGTGGTGCTCTGAGCAGGACAGGTGGCCAAACGCTGGAGAAAGCATCAGCAGCAGCAGCGTCGAAAGATGCTCGAAGCGGCGGCCCATGTGCAGGGCACTGCCCCACACCCTGAGGACCCGCCACCCATTAGGCCAGGAAGGGACCCAGAGGGGAGGCCTGCAATGACTCAAGCTGTACAAGCGTCACTGGTCTTTCGAACAGATGATGGACAGCATGTTTCGCAGGAGGCTCCGCCTCAACAGGGAGATGGTACGGCACCGATGCCATGTCCTCGCACACTGGGCACCACGTGGAGGTGTGGGGTACCCACTCCTGGTGGCTGTCAAGGTCACTGCAGCCCTGAACCTATATGCCTCAGGATCATTCCAGGGCTCGAGCAAGGACTTGTGTGGCATCTCACAAGCTACAGCCCACAAATGCATCTGTGAGGTCACAGATGCCCTGTTTGTCTGGGTAGAGAACTATATAAACTTTAACATGGACCAAGCCCAACAGGATACCCAGGCAGGAGGATTCTCCACCATCACCGGGATGCCCCAGGTCCAGGAGCTAATAGATGGCACACATGTCACCTTGCACTCACCGGGCCATCTGGGAGTGGCAGACATCACCAGGAAGGGGTTCCACTCCGTGAACACTCAGCTTGTGTGAAACTATCACCTGAAGATCATGCACGTGTGTGCACGCTTCTCAGGGAATGTGTACAACAGCTACATCCTGGGGAAGTTGGACATCCCCAGCCTCTTCAAGGACCACCCCAGCGTGGCTGCTTGGCTCTTGGGGGATAAGTGGTACACACTGAGGACCTAGCTAATGACGTCAGTGCAGAGACCGGTGACCGATGAGGAGACCAATACACCAAGGACTATACGGCCACCCAGGTGTTATTGAGGGTCTATTTGATTCCTCAAGATGCCGTTCTGATTCCTCGAGCACTCTGGTGGTGCAAGGGATTGTGGTGATATGCATCACAAGGGGTTAATGTAAATACACTACAACTAGGTAACCACTAGAGGGAGCACCAGAGATGTCATGACATGCAGACATACAGCCAATGGGTCATTACAACAGGACACAACCAATGGGTAATCAGGACACCCAGAGGTGGTATTACCACAAGGTAGCACTTCACAACTCATATAAAAGGACAGGGCACACATGCTCTGCCTCTTTCCACAGACAGACATCTAGAGAGTACATCAGGGTTGATCAACAGCATCACACCCAGCAAGTGGCTTAGAGCAGACTGGTAAAGATAGACTGAGTTACTGCAGCTAGATTAGCAGAGAGTCGAACTCATTTAAGAACTGCGTTAATAGTCCAATAAACTCATTTCATAGTCTGGAGCTTCCTTTGTCACCAAGAAAGCAACTTATACTACACGAAGCAGCACAACACAACATGATACCAGGAGTGCCTGTTACATCTGTTTAGTTTAACTCAGCAAGATCCGTGACAACCAGCAACCGAACCCAGGCACGATGATCGAGATTCCGGTTCCTAAACCACTCCGGTACCACAGCAATCTCAGTGCCAACTGGCGTTCTTTCAAGCAAAGGTTTCAGCTTTACATGGAAGCATCCAACTGACATGGCATGGCCGATGCTGAGAAGATTTCTCTTCTATTCACCATTGCGGGTGACCATGCTACAGAGATCTTCCACTCCTTTAAACACTCCAAAGGGCAGGACAGAACGCAATTCCAGACAGTCCTAGACAAATTTGAACGCTACTGCGAGGTAAACACAAAAGAAATCGGTAAAACTGGCGCCAATAGTCACCACGAGGCAGAGGTAGGGTTGCAACAGAAGCAAACAGCAATTTTGATTGGCAGCCATCTTGCGCGTATCCAGCCAGCCCAGTCCGCACATGCGCAGTTCCCTGGAAGATGGAAACCCGCAAAACAGTGTTTTGCGCATGCACGAGAAGCCGCGCTGCGCAGTTGCGAAAAGAGCGCACAGTAAAGGAAAAGCAATTTGCGCATGCCCAATCCATTCCTACGCTTTACGTCATGAACGTCACAACGTCAGAGGCCCCTGATCACGCCTACTTAAAGGGGAAATGTCCGAAAATTACAAAGAAAAGTTTTAAAGCCGCAAAACACCATTCCTTCACCTCGAAAGACAGAACAATGCCTGAACTTCTACCAGTGGTTGAAATCAACCTCCGCAGAACCCTGCAACAAGCAGTTAGCACCACCCAAAGAGATGATTTGGTCCTTGAAGACTACTACTCAGACAATGATTTCTTCCCTGGACACAGAGAACGCAATGACAATACCGAAAATCAAGAAGATAATTGGTTTATCGAAGAATACTACATAGACATGGCTGAGTTATTCGGATATGCTGACCATACAAGCATCAGCGCCACGGTTGAAAAGCTCAAAACCGACTCTACTCATGGTAGATGAATCCAATACCATATGATGCCATGGCAGATCGTCGATACATTGGATGACAACAACCTGTCAAATACCCACAAAGAAGATGAGGCCCACAAAGAGCGGCCTGATGCCACACGAAAAGTGGTCCACACACCACGAAGAGTCCTTGACTCCACACAAAAAGTGGTCCACGCACCACGAAGAGTCCCCGACTCCACACAGAGAGCAATGAAAGACTCCACAGCGAGACCACTGCACGACTCCACACAGAAAACGATGAAAGACTCCACAGCGAGACCACTGCACGACTCCACACAGGGAACGATGCCAGACTCCACAGAGAGAGCGATACAAGCCTCCACAGCGAGCTCGTTGACAGACTCCACAATGGGAGCAACTCAAGACTCCAAAGCGCAGTTCATGCATGAACAAGACCATGAAAGTCTATCCACCTTATCTGAGCAACCAGCAGCAGACGATGCAAGTCTGCCACGCTCACATGAACAACAGAGAGACTATGACAGTCTACCCAGATTACTTGAGCCACCAGAAGAAAACTCTGACAGTCTACCCAGCTCATCTAACTAACAAGAAGACACTGCAGGTCTACCCACTGTATGTGAGACAAGTGACAAAGGCATCACAATTCCCATACAAGATGTGCAACATCACAGCGAGACTGACAGATCTCAGCTCGTATGCACAGAGGCACTCGACAATCCAAGTGAAACTATTCATGAGTCCAGTGCGACCATGTCAATTGAAACCTCATTAACTCGAGCCTCTCCACAAGAAAATGAAATCTTGAACATTTTGACTCCAGACGAGGAACATCAAGAAACCAAAGATCATTCGAGTGAACCTGAAATGACTCCGACAGAGGACCATCAAGAAACCAAAGATGATTCAAGTGAACCAGAATGGACTCCAGATGGAGAGCATCAACCAGCCAAAGATGATTTCAGTGAACCGGACATGACTCCAGACGGGGAGCACCGAGGAATCAAAGACGAAACGCTCAATGAAACAGCAGATGTCACAAAGGACACTGACACAAGTAACTTTGTGAAGGACCCGAATTCTCCACTCGGGATGGTCATTGAGGGCAACAAACACAACAATAAAACCGACAAAAACAACAACACAGACAACACCAAGAAGCATACCAAAGGCACCAACATCAACACCAAGCACGACAAAACCAACAACACTGGAACAACGACTGGTACGACATGGTACAACTCTGCAAATGCAGGACACTGTGACAACACAGCTCAGGACAATGGCAAGTGTGCAGACATACCATGGCATGATAACGCATCTTACAAATTCACGTTTGCTACACTACAAACAAGCAGACCAGCTTTCAAGGCAGCTGACATATGGCATCAATACCGCAAACACAGACACCAGTCCAGGTCAGACAGGAAAGATGACATCAAGAATCGCTATCACAAGCATCGAAAAAAAAAGAGCCCAAATCAGACAACAAAGTGATTTGACCATTTGCCCACCTCCTGATGACTTCTTGGTTCCTTAAGCACAGGGACACTGACGGTGTTCACAAGGAAATGACAACATCAACATCAACACTTCAATAACAAAACAAGAAAGCCACTCGACCATATAAATTCATGAACTTTGGACTCATAAATATTATTTGGTGTTGTACAATCATCACTGTCATCATGACTTGTACATGTCATGACTTATCTACCTATTTTGTTCAATTTTCTTTAACCAAGTACAGAAAATATTAAAAATGAAAAAGGGAGGATGTGGTGATATGCATCACTGTATATACATAAGGGGTTAATGTAAATACACTACAACTAAGTAACCACTAGAGGGAGCACCAGAGATGTCATGACATGCAGACATACAGCCAATGGGTCATTACAACAGGACACAACCAATGGGTAATCAGGACACCCAGAGGTGGCATTACCACAAGGGGGCACTTCACAATCCATATAAAAGGACAGGGCACAAATGTTCTGTCTCTTTCCACAGGTAGACATCTAGAGAATACAACAAGGTTGATCAACAGCATCACACCCAGCACGTGGCTTAGAGCATTCTGGTAAAGATAGACTGAGTTACTACAGCTAGATTAGCAGAGAGTCGAACTCATTTAAGAACTGTGTTAATTGTTCAATAAACATGTTGAACTCATTTCATAGTCTGGAGCATCCTTTGTCAAAGCATACATCAAGGAAGCAGCTTATGCTACACGAAGCAGCATAACACAACAGGGGTCACCCCCCCCCCCCCACCCCAGACGGTTGCCCGTTTTGTGGTGGTCTGCTGTGTCCTCCACAACCTGGCACAGCCAGCAGGGCAACATGCTGAAGGTGGAGGGGGAGGAATATGTGGCCACTGAGGAGGAGAGCGAGGAGGCCCTTGACCCGGAAATGTTGGAGGACAAAGCTGGGGAGGACCCACCAGAGGATGACTGACAAGCATCCTTTGTTATCCGCACACCTAACCTCACCATTCCCCACCCTCCCAGGGTTGATGTAACATCATTCCAGGGTGATGGGACTGTGTCGGCATTGTCAACGGGTCACTGTTAAGCGCGGGGGGGGGGGGGGGGGGAGGGGGGATGATGATAACTCGCTAAGAGCTGAGACCTCTGCTCCTCATTCCATGAAGTAGTCTGCCTCATGCCTGTCTGCTGAGTGTTCGCTTACATCCATCACCTGCACGTGGTGTGCCGGTGTGGCCGGGGGGTCAGGGGGTAGTGCAAGTGCCGGGAAGAGGCATCCAGGATCTCCATGTCTGTGGAGATGGGGCATGGGATTGGTGCTGGGCCCATATTGCAGAAGAAAGTGCCAAAGGCGTGATATTGGTCGAAGTCAACGATTTTCATTAATTAACAAAAGTGTCCCCAACGGCCCCAATTCCCCTGATGGTGCCACCCCGTTCCTCATCCCTCCCAGACCCTCCCCCACACACACAATGCACTCAACCCCCCTTACCCCCTCTGCACCCACCCCCCAATGACCTCTCAGCGACCCTCGATCTGCTTAGTATTCCGTGCTGTACCTTGCATGCAGCTGTGTCCCCAGGATCAGAGGTGGAGGCAGCCTGCTGTCTACTGCACCCTGTGGCATTTGATGCCCCTGGAGGGCATCGCATGGGGGCTCAGGCGCCAGAGGCCCTGGCGCACTGCTGGTGGCATATACCCTGCCGTGCTGCCCTGTTCCGGGTGCTGATTCCAACATGCGCCGTTGTCAGTGGGGTGGGTCTCGGGGGTGCAGGTGGTCACCATCACCATTCCATAGGGTGGTTCTGGGTTCGTACCCAGCACTCTCTCCTCCTGGTCAGTGCCTATATGGCCCTGGGCTTCACCTCGGGATAGAGGGGCAGCCGGATCATGCTCCGGCTGCTTCCGCGGTCCCGGCAAATCTGCCGACGAGACCGTTATTTGCGGCATAAAGCCTGTGGACCAATTGACATTTTATAGCAGTGACAGCCTCACCAGGCTAAGCATCAGGAAGCTCGCGGCAGTTCCCACACTCTACCACACTTAGCAACTTAAATCACACCCGGTGCTTAATTCAGCAACAAACCATTTTAAAACCATGAAGCCAAGAATTTAACGTAAACTCATCAACCACTGTTTATATATGGTGCACAGAGCAATTAAACCCCAAATCTAATAACCACATTCACAGATAGCGAGTGGATTCAAATTATTGACAGATGTAAGATCTGTGCAGTGTTTTACAATGTCACAAGCTCACCAAACTGTCCATCAGCTCATTTGATAACCTTCGGAATTACAATCCTATTATTCTTCCGTTAGATGGTTTAATTGTTTTGTAAATTAATCCAATATCTTAGCCTCAATCATTCTTCCTGACAACCCATTCCAGCTCTTGATTACTTTCAGTGTAAAGAAAAGCGTCCTGACGTCTGGCTTAAACTTTCCCTTCACATGCTTCAACTTGTGCCTGTACAAAAATCATTTAAAATGACAAGTTCGATCATCGGACAGGAAGTCAAAGATTGGGCAAAATTTAATGCCCTCCTTCATGGAGGTTTTGATGGTGAAGAGGACATTTAATCAGGCTGGAACCTTGGCAACTTCCCACCTCCACATCAATAAAGTTCATGTTAATTAAGCCGAGTCTAGAGGTGACAAAGGCATAGATGAGGGGTTCAGTGGTAAATGAGGTGAGACAGGGGCAAAGTCAAGTGATGTTATGGAAGTGGAAAAGGGTGGTCTAAGTGATGGCATGAGTATGAGTTTGGGAGCCCATCTTGGATCGAATGTCACACCAAGGTTGCCAACAGACCACCTTAATCACAGCAAACTTCAACTAAATTAAATTAGCCTTATTAGCCTTCCCACCCTGCTGCCTAAGTTGGCAATTAATTCTCCCTTTAAGGTCTTCAGCCCACCCTCGCAATGGATTGCTTGCAGGCGGGTATGGCTCATTTGTCCAAAGGCACTCAGTTCCTCATTGAGGGACCAGGTATCGGGCAGTGGGCCGTGGGCGGGGTTAGGGGGGAGGGGGGGTGGCGGTGAGGCCACCTTCTGAAATCTTTAGTAGAAGGGTATCTGGCATAGGAAGGGTTAATGTGGAACTGGAAAACAGTACCAATCACAGTGTGATGTAGAGGGACACATGACCTGAGACTAAAGTAAGTTGTGGACTGGTCAGAGACCTTGGTGGAAGCAAGCATGGATCTAGTTCATAACTTGGGCTGTACCCTCAATATATGTACGTAGTTACGCATTATCAATAAACACTTAACGTTCAGACGTACAAAATTCAAGAACTCTTTGTGAGATCTACTGAACGTACAACATGCAACATGGTCGCAGCTAATGGAGAAACCCAGGATCTTAAAGAAGCTGGAGCAGAATTTCAAAAGCTGGAATATCAAATGAGCAGCATTCTCCTTGATGGGAGATGATCTAAAAGAAGCAGTTACAGAATTGTAAACAGAAAGAGAGAAGAAAACATCGCACTATGCAGCTAAATACTCTATAAGGTCTCACAGAGGTCCATTGCAAATTCCCACAGAGTGCAGAGTCAAAGGACCCAGAAGAACATAGAACATACAGTGCAGAAGGAGGCCATTCGGCCCATCGAGTCTGCACTGACCCACTTAAGCCCTCACTTCCACCCTATCCCGGTAACCCAATAACCCATCCTAACCTTTTTTGGTCACTAAGGGCAATTTATCAAGGCCAATCCACCTAACCTGCACGTCTTTGGACTGTGGGAGGAAACCGGAGCACCCGGAGGAACCCCACACAGACACGGGGAGAACGTACAGATTCCGCATAGACAGTGACCCAGCGGGGAATCGAACCTGGGACCCTGGTGCTGAGAAGCCACAGTGCTAATCACTTGTGCTACCGTGCTGCCCAAAGTGAGCAAAAAATATAGTTCTAAGCCAAGAGTAGTTTGAAAATCCTCAGTGCTGTAAAAATACCAGAGCAGCCCATTACCAAAATATATTGTGGCCATCTGAGGTTCAGAATTGGTGCCATACCACATGGTGGTTGAGTTTGTGGAAAAAAAAGTGGAATGTTTAAAAACATCAGCCAAAGCTGAGAACCAATTGTAAAATATTTGAAAATCCTTTGATGTTGCAGGGAAGACCCAGAATCATTAATTGGGTAAGTTTCTGCGCAGAACTAAAGACAAAGCGATCAGGACTGCCCCATTGTCATGGGAGACTGACATGAACATGAAGACTGTACCCACATGAACTTTAAAGCAACCATAGATAACAAAACAACATTACCAGACCAATGTGGAGTGATCCAAGGGTCAGGCAAACACAAAAATTAGGGGCGGGATTCTCTGATCCTGAGGCTAAGTGTTGACGCCGTCGTAAACGGTGTCGCATTTTACGGGGGCGTCAACAGGCCTGCAGGAGCAGCTATCCCGAGCCCTACAGGAGGCCAACACGGCACTGGAGTGACCCATGTTGCTCCAGCTGCTGATACCGGCCTCAAATCGGCACCACGGGTCTGCGCATGTGCACCGCGACCGGCACGATTGCGCGCATGCGCAGTGGCTTCCTTCTCCGTGCCGGCCCCGACGCAACATGGCGTAAGGCTACAGGGGCCGGCGCGGAGAAAAAGAGGCTCTCAGCCCGAGAGGCCGGCTCGCCAATCGGTAGGCCCCGATCACGGGCCAGGCCACAGCGAATCCTGGAATCGATTGTGTTCCACGCGGCACCGGTGCTAGCCCCTTATTAGTAGTGGAATCGGTCCAGCTGTGGTGCCAGTTTTTCTGTCGTGAAAGTCCACAAATTCTGCATTGGCATCAACACTTTAGTCTCAGAAATGGAGAATCCCGCCCATTATTGCAAGGCAAAGAATAAATTAATCCTCAGATAAATTTGATGACGTTGTAAAATTTTCTGACAAGCAACAAACCATTCAAGCGATATTCAACAAACATATCCAATAGCCTGGAGAAGCAGTTGACTCTTTTATAAATTACCTTTGCAGATTGCTGAAGACTGTGACTACGGTGACTTTGGGCGGGATTCTCCGCAATCAGCGCGATGTCCACCAACCGGCGCCAAAAACGGCGTGAATCAGTCCGGCATCTCGCCGCCCCAAAGGTGCGGAATTCTCCGCATCTTGAGGGGCCGAGCCCTTGCCTCGAGGGGCTAGGCCCGCGCCGGACTGATTTCCGCACCGCCAGCTGGCGGGAAAGGCCTTTGGTGCCCCGCCAGCTGGCGCGGAAATGACTTTGCCGTGCGGCGCATGCGCGGGAGCGTCAGCGGCCGCTCACGGCATCCCCGCGCATGCGCAGTGGAGGGGGTCTCTTACGCCTCCACCATTTTGGAGACCATGGCAAAGGCGGAAGGAAAAGAGTGCCCGCACGGCACAGGCCCGCCCGCGGATCGGTGGGCCCCGATCGTGGGCCAGGCCACCGTGGGGGCCCCCCCCCCGGGGCCAGATCGCCCCGCGCCCCCCCCCCCCAGGACCCTGGAGCCCGCCAGCGCCGCCTTGTCCCGCCGGTAAGACAGGTGGTTTGATTCTCGCCGGCGGGACAGGCATGGGACTTCGGCCCATCGCGGGCCGGGGGGGAGGCCCGCCAACCGACGCGCCGCGATTCCCACCCCCGCCGAATATCCGGTGCCGGAGAATTCGGCAACTGGTGGGGGCGGGATTCACGCCAGCCCCTGGCGATTCTCCGACCCGGCGGGGGGGTCGGAGAATCCCGCCCTTTAAGTCAGAACTCATGAGCGACACATTTGTTGTTGGGAGTGTCTAACAATGCCCTTCCAGAAATGCTACAGGCCAAGAAAGATCTGACATCCGTGAGGGCACCCAAAGTAGCAGTGATCATAATATGACTGAATTTTATATTCAGTTTGATGAAGAGAAAAGTGGGTCGAAGACGTGGGGCCAGATGCTCCGCCCCCCCACGCCACATTTCTGCCTCACCACGACGGCGGGATTCTCCGTTATGCCGGCCGATCAATGGGGTTTCCCATTATGGGGCAGCCCCGCCGTCGGGAAATCCCCAGGCGCCGGCAAAACGGAGCATCCCGCCAGCGGAGAATCCCGCCCTCGTATTTTAAACTTAAATAAGGGCAATTATGATAGCATGAAAGCAGAGCTAGCTAAAGTGAACTGGAAAATTAGGTTAAGGGCCAGGTTACAAGAGATGCAGTGGAAAATATATAAGGAGATATTTTAGAATACACAGAATAGATACATTCCAATGAGAATGAAAAATTTCAAGAGGTGGACTCACCATCCCTGGTTAACTAAAATAGTTAAAGATACTATCAAACTTAAAGAAAAAGCATTTACTCATGTAAAGATGGGTGGAATGTCAGAAGATTGGTTAGAATATAAAAAAACAATGAAGAATGACTAAAATATTGATAAGGAAAGAAAAATTAGCGCACGAATGAAAGCTAGTTAGAAATATAAAAACAGACAATAAGAGTTCCTGTATATATTAAAAAAGAAAAGAGTTAAGAAAGTGAGCATTAGTCCCATAGAAGGTGAGTCTGGGAAATTAATAATGGAAAATAAGGAAATGCCAAATTAATTTAACAAATATTTTGCATATGTTTTTCTTTGGAGAAAACAAGTAATAGCCCAGGAATACTGTAAATCTGGAAGTGAAAGGGAGTGGAGGAATACAGGAAAATTACAATCACCAGGGAAGTGAAATTGCTCAAATTGTTGAATCTACGGTTGACAAGCCCCTGGGTCCTGATGGATTTCATTTTCGCTGGTGCGATAGTTGATCAATTGGTTTTAATAATCCAAAATTCAATTTCAAGGAAGGTTCTATTAGATTGGACAATAGCAAATGTATCCCCTTTATTCAAAAAGAGGTAGACAGGTAGCAGGGAATTATTGTGCAGTTAGCTTAACATCTGTCATAGGGAAAATGTTGGAAGTCATTAATAAGAAGCTATAGCAGAGCACTTTGATAAATTCAAGATAATCACCAGAGTCAATTCAATTTTGTGAAAGGGAAATCATTTTTAACAAATTTTTGGAGTTCTCTGAAGAAGTGTCCTGTGATGCGGAGAAAGGGAACCAATGCATGTACTGTATTCAGATTTCCAGAAGGCATTTGATAAGGTTACTGCTGAAAATAAAAGCTCATGGTGTCGTTGGTAACATATTGGCATAGATCGAAGATTGGTTCGCGAACAGGAAATAGTCAGAGGCATTATTGAGCCTTTTTCTGGTTGACAAGTTGTAATGAGCAGTGTGCAAGAACCTTTTACACTTCAACTTTTTACACTTTATATAAATTACTTGCATGAAGGGACCAAAGATATTGGGCGTCATTCTCCGATCCCCCGCCAGGTTGGAGAATCGCCGGGGGCTGCCATGAATCCCGCCCCCGCCGGTTGCCGAAGTCTCCGGTACCGGACATTCGGCGGGGGTGGGAATCGGGTCCGCGCCAGTTGGCGGGCCCCCCCGCTGGATTCTCCGGCCCGGATGGGCCAAAGTCCCACCGATAAATTGCCTGTCCCGCCGGCGTCGATTAAACCATCTTTTGAACGGCAGGACAAGGCGGTGTGGGCGGGCTCTGGAGTCCTGGGGGGGCGCGGGGCGATCTGGCCCCGGGGGGTGCCCCCACGGTGGCCTGGCCCGCGATCGGGGCCCACCGGTCCGCGGGCGGGCCTGTGCCGTGGGGCACTCTTTCGCTTCCGCCTCCGCCACGGTCTCCACCATGGCGGAGGCGGAAGAGACTCCCTCCACTGCGCATGCGTGGGAAACTGTCAGCGGCCGCTGACGCTCCCGTGCATGCGCCGCCCGAGGATGTCATTTCCGCGCCAGCTGGCGGGGCAACAAAGGCCGTTTCTGCCAGCTGGCGGGGCAGAAATTCATCCGGCGTCGGCCTATCCCCTCAATGTTGGGGCTCGGCCCCCAAAGATGCGGAGCATTCCGGACCTTTGGGACGGCGCGATGCCCGTCTGATTGGTGCCGTTTTGGGCGCCAGTCGGTGGACATCGCGCCGTTTCGGGAGAATTTCGCCCATTGTTACTAACCTTGCTGATAACACAAAGATAGGTAGGAAAGTAAGTTGTGAAGAAGACATCAGGAGGATGCAAAGGGATACAGATAGGATAAGTGGGTGGGCTAAGATCTGGGAAATGGAGAATAATGTGTGAAATTGTGAAATTTTCTATTTTGGCAGGAAAAATAAAGAAAGACGTACATTATATGAATGGTGAGAGATTACAGAGCTCTGCAATGCAGAGGGATCTGGGTGTCCTGGTGCTTGAATCACCACAAGTTGGTTTGCAGGTGTAGCAAGTAATTAAGAAGGCAAATGGAATTTTGTCCTTCATTGCTAGAGGAATGGAGTTTAAAAGCATGGAGGTTATGTTGCAGCTGTATAGTGTGCTGGTGAGGCCACACCTGGAGTACTGTGTACAGTTTTGGTCTCCTTACTTGAGAAAGGATGTACTGGCACTGGAGGGTGTGCAGAGGAGATTCACTAGGTTGATTCCAGAGTTGCGAGGATTGGCTTATGAGGAGAGACTAAGTCGTCTGGGACTATACTCATTAGAATTTAGATGAATGAGGTGGGATCTTACAGAAACATATAAAATCATGAAGGGAATAGATAAGATAGAAATAAGGAGGTTGTTTCCACTGGCGGGTGAAACGAGAACTAGGGGGCATAGCCTCAAAATACGGGGGAGCAGATTTAGGACTGAGTTGAGGAGGAACCTCTTCACCCAAAGGATCATGAATCTGTGGAATTCCCTGTCCAATGAAGCAGAGGCTAACTCGTTGATTATTTTTAAGGCAAAGGTGGATAGATTTTTGAACAGTAAAGGAATCAATCGTTCCGGTAAGCGTGCTGGTAAGTGGAGCTGAGTCCACTAAAAGATCAACCATAATCTTATTGAAGGTGGAGCAGGCGAGATGGCCACTCCTGCTCCTAGTTCTTATGTTCTTATTTTCTTATGTTAATGTTGCCATTTATTGTGAGGGGAGGTTATACTACATTTATGCAGGGCATTGGTAAGACCACATCTAGAATACCGTGTACAGTAATGGTCTCCTTATTTAAGGAAGGTTGTAAATGCTTTGGAAGCAGTTCACACAAGGTTTACCAGACTAATACCCACAATGGGTGAGTTGTCTTATGAGGAAGGCTTGGACAGACTCAGCTTGTATCTGCTGTAGTTTAGAAGAGTGAGAGGCAACTTGATTGAAACACGTAAGATCTTGAGGGGTACTGACAGAGTGGATGTGGAGTGGATGTTTTCTCTTGTGGGAGAATCCAGTACTAGGGGCCATTGTTTAAAATGAAGGGGTCACCCTTTTAAGACAGAAATTAGAAGAAATGTTTTCTGCCAGAGGTGAGTGAGACTTTGGAACTCTTCTTCAAAAAGCAGAGGAAGCAGAATCTTTGAATATTTAAAAATATATATTTTTATTCGAGTTTTATAATTTTTACAGATAATGTAACAGATTTTTAAAACACAACTGCTACAGTACAGAACAAGTATTTCTCCAAATGTAAAAACTGAGAAAGATGGGATAAATTCAGAACAAGAGTCCTTAAGAACTAATGCCTCCCTTTATAGACTGGATCAAGTAGAAAATTGGAGGTAAAGAGGATAAGGCCTTAGAAACATGATGAGGTACCATATCAAGATGCACACGTTTATGTATAGTGAGATTGTGATTGCCAATATGTCTCATGGAAAACCTTGCAGGAGGAGCAGGTCAGACAAAGCAGAACCAAGAAATGTGAGATAGGGGGCCCACACTTTACGGAATGTATCAGACTTATAACAGAGTACAGACAAGAGGAATTCCATAGGAATACACTCCATAACTATTTTATACCAATTTTGAATCAAAGGATACATGTCATTGATCCAGGAGCAGATAGTATTTTTTTGAGCTGCAAAAGTTAGGATGTTGTCTCGCCGTTTTTCATTAATGTCAACAATTCTCCTGTCTGGAAGATCCAGAATTAGGAACAAAGGATCAAATTCTGAGGCCCTATCAAATATCCTCTCAAGCTCTCTAACTACACCAGACCAATAGGATTGAATCTTAACATAGGTCCATACGCACAGTAAATAATCACCCTCGACTACCAGGCACTTTAGACATTTTGAGGACATTGCAGGATCAAACGTAAGACTCAAATTCAGTGTGATATGTAAGTGGTGCAGTGTCTTGAGCCACGTCTCCTTCATTCTATTACATAACAAATTTTTATTGGCATAATCCCATATACTACCCTATGTCTCCTCATCAATATTCGTTGCCAAATCTCTTTCCCAAGACTGCAAAGTACCCAATGTATCAACACAGATCTTGAACACAAGGTATCATAAGACTTGCTAATTAACTGTTTAAGCTCCATCAAAATCATCATTTGTTTCCACTGGGGAAATAGAAGAGTCAAGACACAAAGTTGTTTTGTTAAGGATAAAGTCAGTCTCTAAGTTGCAGATACTTAAAAAGGGAGTGTCTTGGAAAGTCAAATTGTAGGCATAGCTGTTCAAAAGATGACAAAGAGGCACCGCTGAACATATCATCGAGCCTGCAAATGCTCCTATCTCTCCAAATATCTAATCCATGGTCCAGAAGATCTGACAAGGACTCTGGGCTGCCCTGGATCGGAGAGAGAGCGGAAGTCAGTTTATATTTCCTTTCTAATTGACGTACCATCTCCCATGTTCTAAGAGTATTAATAATTATAAGATTTTCACATCCAGCAGAAACCAACCTAAAGTCCCCGTCAAATAACAAGACCTGGAAAGGATATAATGAATAGTCTGCTTCAATATTGAACCAAATGGTGATGGGATCCATTCTAACCCAGTCCCTTATAAAGCGAAGATGAGAGGCTAATTGGTACAATTTAATATTCTGGCACCACCAAACCCCACCCTTAGAAGGTGGGAGCTGCAACTTGATGAACTTCAATCGAGGCTTCTTTTCATTACATATAAACAAACTGATCAATCCATTGATCTCCTTTAAGACCCTAACGGACAGTAAGATTGGAAATATCTGCAGGGGATGCATAAATCAAGGCAAAACATTCATCGTAATCAATGCAATCCTACACAACCACAATACTGGCGGGGAGAACCAACGAGTAGGTCCTACCAAAGCGACAAAATCAACTGGGGAAATGTAGTCCCATACAGTTGTTTGAAAAAGAGGGGAAATTACAATATCCAGATAAGTAAACCCCGACAGGAATCACCTAAAGGGAAATTAGCAAGGGGGGGATGGTCTACCTTTCAACCCTCCCATTGGCAGACTCAGACTTTGTAAAGTTAATCTTATAACCAGAGAAAGTATAAAATCTATCTGCCACATTGAGGTCTGCTGATCTGAGGTTGTAGGTCTGGATGCAAGAAGTGGCAGAGTTCTGTGACCACCTCCTTGGGGAAATATAACAGACAAACACACTGCTCCTGGCTCAGGTGCAAGTAGGAGAAGTGTTTCCTGAAAATCCTAGGTGGGTAGGCCCTGGGTCTCCTGCTCAGACCTCTTCTCCTTCTCCCGTGCAAGCAATTTGTTTAGGATTTGTTTATTGTCATGTGTACCGAGGTACAGTGAAAAGTATTTTTCTGCGAGCAGTTCAAACAGTTCGTAGAATCATAGAATTTACAGTGCAGAAGGAGGCCATTCAGCCCATTGAGTCTGCACCGGCCCTTGGAAAGAGCACCCAACCCAAGCCCACATCTCCACCCTATCCCCAGCCACCCAGTAACCCCACCCAATAAGGGCAATTTAACATGGCCAATCCACCTAACCTGCACATCTTTGGACTGTGGGAGGAAACCGGAGCACCCGGAGGAAACCCATGCAGACACGGGGAGAACGTGCAGACTCCGCACAGACAGTGACCCAAGCCGGGAATGGAACCTGGGACCTTGGAGCTTTGAAGCAGTTGTGCTAACCACTATGCTACCGTGCTGCCCCATTTAGCACATGAAAACAAAATAAATTAAAAAGAAAATACATAATAGGGCTTCTCTTGTCTTCTCTGCTGTTCAGCTCCATCTCCTTCTGACAGCTCAATGGGAACTGCAACTATAACCCCCGTGACTGGGAATAAGTGGTGTACTCAGAGGCATTTTTGCAAATCTGCTGGCACCTGGACAACGTCCAGCAGCATTCCTAACTTTCTACAGCTCCTCGAACAGCCCAGTGCCTTCACTCACTCTGCAGTAGTGGATAGTCAAAAGCAACTAACCTGAAATTTGGAGGTGATACAATTAAACAACACTTCTGGGGGAGTGGGGGGGGGGGTGTTAAATGAAGGCAATAACTAGAGTGAGAAAGTTGAAAAGGTAGGTTGGATGTCAAATCGGTATTAGATACTGACTGGTGACAATCTAAGGTTCTTATTGGATGGCTTGGTTTATTAAAAGAATACTTGCAGCTAAAGCTATAAATGATATGTTAACATTAACTGTGGGTAAAGTACATACAAGACAACAGATGAATAACGGTAAAATCATACACAAGCAATCTCTCTTTCTCCAGCTTCCTCCAGCCAGTCTGAGGTCAGATAATCCTGACATTTACTTATATACTAGTGAGACTCCAGTGGTCAGTTGGTGAATTACAACACAACCATGATATCAATACAACCCCTTTCCTTTGAAAGAATAAATTAATACAAGAACCAAGATATCACTACAGACGTGACCTGTCTATTCTGAATACTTACAGTGCATGCATGGAACACCTGTGCTGTCACTTGCAAAATCTTGACAATTGGCAAGGGCCTGACTGAAAGTGATTAGAAGAGACAAAACAATCATGTTTAATTCTACTGGCAACTGTAGCATTAGCAGCACTAAATCTGGGGCGTGTATCTGTGAGGCCACACTGTGTTTCTGCTTCATTATTTTTCAAACATTTGCTGATGACATGATTCAATTTCCTCTATGAAACTGGTATCTTAGCACTGCTGCCTCACGGCACCAAGGACCCGGGTTCGATCCCAGCCTCAGGTCACTCTCCGTGTGGAGTTTGCACATTCTCCCCGTGTCTGCGTGGGTCTCACACCTACAACCCAAAAAAGATGTGCAGGGTAAGTGGATTGGCCACGCTAAATTGCCCCTAAATTGGAAAATTTAAAATAAAAGATACTGGTATGAATTGAGAACACATGTTTCTGTGTTGAGTATCTTTATTTAATGCAAGTGCTTTGGAAAATTACTCCTTGATCAATAACCAAGAACTCCAGTAGCATCCATTCGATGTTTATTCAATGAGGAGTTTCAAACAAGCAATGAAAGCTTCAGGAAAAGGCATCTGGATGATTCAAGGAATAAATCATGTTTCAATGCCAAGAGCACTATTTGACTCTATCAGGTTTAGGAGATTCTCTGGCCTGGTCTGTGGATGACCACCGCCACCCCCAGGTGCCATCTTGCTTGGTCCACATTTGCGGAATCAAGTGTTAAACGGCACCTCGGGTGGGAGGCAGTGGCTTAGTGGTATTGCCGCTGTACTAGTAATCCAGAGACCCAGAGTCATGCTCCAGTGATCGGGGTTCAAATCCTGCAATGGCAGATGGTGAAATTTGAATTCAATAAAAATATGGAATTAGAATTCTAAAGGTAACCATGAAACTGTTGTCGGTTGCAAAAGCTCATCCGGTTCACTGATGTTCTTTAGGGAAGGAAATCTGATGTCCTTACCTGGTCTGGCCTACATGTGAATCCAGATCCACAGCCTGCAACGCCCACATCCCATGAACGAATAAAAAAAAATAACAACAGACTAGATACTGAACTGTTCCTTAAATCTAGCTCACGGGGATGAAATGAGGCAGGATGTGCAGGAATTCTGACTGGATTTTCATCATCAACCCGACACTTTGTGATGTCAAGCACAATGGGCACGATTCAGCAGAGAAATGTTATAGTCCGCTTTTGAGTGTGTTTAGCAGGGTGATTCTCAGCGGACGCAGCGCCGGGATTTACCCCGCTATTCGCCGGCACTTTGCTGGTTTTATGGGCCTCGGGGAGTTTCCGCCCTCCAAGGCCACACTTTAGTTGATTTACTAATGGTGTGCTAATCTCACCAGCAGGAATGGCTTCTCACAGATTTTGTCCAGCATCACTGATCTCTGTGCACCCCCCCCCTTTCAGACCCCCCCAATTTATTGACCCCGTCCCCCTTCACCCTTTCAACCTTGTAAAGGCCCCTGAAACTCCTCCCTCACCCCCCTCCAAAGGGCAAGGCCCCCACGTGCCCGACCCCTGGCAGTGACAATCTGGCATCTGGGCACCCTGGCAATACCATCCTGACACCCTGATAGTTCTCCTGGCACCCCGGCAGTGTCATTGACACCCTGATAGTTCCGCTGACATCTCTTGCAGTGCCAGCGTGCCCAGGTGGAACTGCCAGGGCACTGAACTGGCAGTGCCAAGGTGCCCAAGTGCTGGGGGAGTTCCAGAGCAATACTCTGTTCTCTCCCCGACCTTCTGTGTGTCATTATTGGCCAGCGAGACACACCCCCCAAGATGTCATCATGCTTGGTCCACATTTGCGGAAACAAGTGTTAAACGGTGCCATGCCTAATGGCGCATTTAAATATGCTGATCTGGATCACAGCCAGCAAGGGCGAGATCCAAATCTTGCAGAGCAGAGTGGGTCAGGTGACTCGCGATCGGTTCGATGCCCATTGCGGAGCCCGATTTGGCGTTCCCGCGGGATTCACCCATGTTTCAGACAGAAGCCGCTTCCACCTATGTAGGATCTATTGGAATCTGTTTAAGGAAACTCTGAACCTATTTCTATAACCTTTTGTGTATTTTATGCTATGATGTTGATTGCTTTTCTTAGCATGATACTTCCACAATCCTAGCTTGTTTCAGACAGTACTTGATTATCTCGACCGGCATGATTTTGCATAAATTCAGATCTATGCTGAAGGTAGAATCCAGTTCTGTTTAAAAAGTGCTAACCAAAATAGTATTTTTGATAACAGTTGAACATATTGGCTGGAGTATTCTACCTTTATGCTCACCCGCCTGTGATGTTTCTTCCATTAAAGTGAATGAGTGGCCAATCATGGGCTGGTGAGCACAGAAATTGAAAAAATTGGCCATTCGCTATGTGTGAGGGAGAAAAATATCTTCCTGGCTTCTTCTTGCTTCAGGCTGATTAATTTTATTTCATTATCTATACCTGTGGTTTTGTGCGCATATTTCAAGTTGCAGCACACTTTCGTAGCATTAAAAAACCTCACCACCTGCCTTCTCTGAGTGTTCTTTCTTTTCTTTAATCAAATAAATACAGTTTTGTGATTCTTAATAACCTGGGAAGCTTCTTTCAGCTCACTTCACGTGTCTCTTTGAGTATAATTGTTTTCAAAATTGCTCACATTGGGACTCATTTTCCTCCTCGCCCCTAAGTTGGGTGGGACTTCTGCCCATCCCATGTCTGCTTCTCTGACTCTGGCTGATTTCTTTGGGTCAGGTTCATTTTAATAACTTCAGCAAGCTCCCAGCAGGATTCCCACCTGTGTCAGAGAAGCTAGCTGCTGTGGAGAGGAAGGGAAACAGCTGCTGCGCACCTTGGGGACATCATGAGCCTGCAGCAGCATAGCTTGGCCAGATGCCTCTGGGCACATGAAGAAAATTCCATTTTTTGAACATAATTTTTTTTTTTTTAAATGGGGCCGGAGAGAGTGTAATTATTTGCCCAGCACAACTCCAGAGGAAAAATCTGCCCTGATATTTCTAATGGTGATTTCCCACCACTCTGAACAAACACTATGAGCATATTATTAATTACATCTTGTAACGTTAATGATCATCTTCAGAACACAGATAATTGAAGGATGCATTTAACAGGGACTGTATTCACATCTAAATTAATAACTGACGCATTTTATTTTCTGTTCCCAAGTAAATCAACATTTGTGTTTTGACAAGAAAGAAGTCACCTTTTTAACAGTTGCCCTTTCACTATCTCACTTTATTCAGTATCATGACTTTGGGTGCTTTGATTAATAATGGGGACTTTCTTGTAATATGGATTAAAACAGTAAAGAGCTACACATCGATGTGGATAGAGCTATAAATCATGGTGTGAAATTTGATAAGGCCAGAAACTGGATGAGTGGATCGCAGAGTGTGATTAACCCGTATCCATTGCTTCTAATACAAGGCAGCAAGTAAATACACTGCCTGATCATTTAAATGATTGTAGCATACAGCGAGGTGAATGGTTGCACACTTGAACAAGGGGACATAAAATGATATAAGGCTAACATCATTGAAAGGTAACACATGTTAGTCAAAGGCAGTCCACACCTCTTCAAACAAGAGATGCATGTTGGCTGGAGCAGGGAATGGAACTAGTTGCAGAAGAAAGTTTGAACAAAAATTATGGCACAGCCTGGCATTGAGCATGCTCAAAACATTTCTGATTCGTGTTGCAGAGGAGGAAAGAGGTTATCGATCCATAGGTAGCCAAGATACCCTTCAGTCAGACTCTCAGACGGCATTGGGAACTGAGAGCTTTGGAGGTCAATGCCAAGCCCCAAGGAGTTGGATGTAGTGCCACAAGAGGTTCAATGATCTCAGACAAGTGGTCAAGGTCAGTAAATATAGTTTCTAATACCATGGCATGGATTCTCCGAAAATGGGTCTATGTCCCCACGCCCGCTGGAAAACGGACGCGAATCCGTCCCTCCAGGCTTTTTTCAAAAAGTCCGGTGTGATTCTCCAATTTCCAGAGGGGCAGCAGGGCCCCGGTGTGCGCCCTGCAGCTCATGTTGCCGATATGGGGCCCTGCACTTCCGACCGCGGGTCCGCGCATGCGCGCGGCGGCCGTTTTCGTGCCGGCCCCCGTGCAACATGGTGGAGCCACACAGCGGGCCAGCATGGAAGAAGATAGGCCCCCCCCCCGGATCGCACGCACCCGCCGAATGGCAGCCCCCGATCGCGGGCCTGGCCATCGTGGAGGCCCCCCCCGGAGTCTGATCCCCTCGCCCTCCCCACCAGGACAGCCAGCGTGGCCGCGAGTCCGAGCTCCCGCCAAGAGGAACCCCAGGTTGGAACCACGCCGGCGGGAAATCGACCGGTCGACCGCGGAGAACTCTTTTAACGGCCCCCGACCAGCGCTGCGTCGACCGCGGCTGGCGGCGATTCTCCGGTCCGCGGATAATTGCATCCCGGCGTCGGAGCCGATTGCGGATCTGAGACCCATTCTCCGCCCCCGCGCCGAGCGCGATTTCAGCGCAGAGGCTCGGAGAATCCCGGTCCATATCCTTCAATCTGCATCACTAGCCGTATACACTGCTCAATACACCACATCCCAATCACTCTCATAACAAACAATCTCTACGAACAACTCACACTTAATATCCATGTATGACACCTCACTCTCATACATCTCGCACTGTTACAAGCATCCTATCTCATAGTCTGCACACACTAACAGCTATTCTACAATGACAGCCTCATCATTCAAACACATTGCACCACACTCCCTGACAGACTTAATTCTTTCTTGCAGGACAACGTGATTGAACACTGAAGGCTGCAGGAGCTAATCAATGGGGAATCGGTGCAGCGGTATGATATTATCTGCATAAAGAAGAGGTGTTCATCGCCATCACTGACGCTATGGCCAGTCGCAGCGCTAAAGTCATCGAGGATGATGTTGGCCTCCTCACCATGTGCTCCAAGACCACCTATTACCCTATCACTGGACTTTGCTCCCTTCTCAGTTAATTTCCTGTTGACACTCTCATCCGTGCCTTCGTTATCACTCGGGCTGTCATTGCATTCCAGGTCCCCCAGACAGTTTACCCCCATAAACTGGAGCTCATCCAAAACTCTATTGCCTGCAGCTCATATAGTGGGCACATGAAGAAAATACAATTTTTTGAACATAATTTTTAAAAATTATTCCAGAGGAAGAGTAGCCCGACAGAATTGCAGAGGAAAATCTACCCTGATATTTCCAATGGCAATTTCACACATGTTCGAAATAAATAAATAGAATGCAGCAATATAATAGCAAGTCCTGTGAGTATCTTATTAATTATGCCCTGGCTGTAACGATAATGATCATCTTCAGAACACAGATAAGGATCGCACATGTAAGATATTCATTGAAGGAGCACATGAATTTAACAGGGACAGCATTATCACAGAAGAAGACAAAACATTAAAATCTAAAGCTTTGCTGCCATGGTTGGTTTACCAAGCATGCAATAAATCATTGATTGCACCCACATCATCATCAAGACCCCAGCAGGGCAGCCACAGGCATTTATTAACCGCAAGATGTACCTTTCCATCAAAGTCAAGATAGTGTGCAACCACCAACAACATTTCAGCCAGGTGTGTGCAAGGTACCTATGGACCAGCCAAGGCTCTTACATCCTCAGACACTTTTCCAGGCACCAGAAATCTTTTCTGGACGAGGTGCATTGAAAAGATAGCTGCTTGTTTATAAAGGTTTCCCTCTCACGAAGTGACTCATAACACCTATTAGAAATGCCAGAAAAGAATCTGAGCACTGTTGTAATGAGAGCCACGGCACAACTGGGTCCAACTTTCATCTGCTCTAGATGAGGTTTAGATGTCTTGACAGATCAGCTGGGCCTCTCCAATACATGCCATCACAAGTGTAGTTTTTTGTGCCCTTCACAACCTCGTGCCCTTCACAGCCTGGTGCTACAGAGAGGGATACCCTGCCAGAGGAGGATTTGCAGGAGACAAAGACTTCCTCTGATAAGGAATTAGAGGAAGAAGAGGTTGATTCACAGCAGCCAGATGAGCAAGGCCTCTCAGGGAGTGTCTTTTTTTTAATAAATGTTTTTAATTGGGTTTTTGAATAAAGTATATTTACCGTTATGTACCCAAAATAGAATACTTATATATATATATATACGTAGAAGAGAAGGGAACACGCACAAAAGAACAAAACAAACAACAACAAAAAAAGTTGGAATAAAATAACTGGTAGGGTATTATGCGTTAGCTCAACAACAGCAGCTCTGTACAATTGGCAATATTGTTTTTAGCACATAAGTAGGTATCTGTTTGTAGGGGGGGGGGGGAACTGGGGGGGGTACATTTACATTTGGGCGCCAGGGAAACAATTACAGAACAATTACAGAGGGCAATACGCGATTGGATCTGGTGTTGGTGTTGTCGCTTGCTTCTCCCGGACGGTTTTCGCTGTCGTTGCCATCTCGCAATCACCTCCGCTCAACCATTCGTCCCGTCTTTCGCCCGGATTTTCCTTGTTCTCTGCGCCTGCAGATGCCAAGTTTGTTATCGTTTCTCGTGCCCTCCTTCTGCCTGTCATTCCTCCCCCCCCACCTCACTGGTTCCCCTCTATTGTTCCCTGTCTCCTCCCTCTTCCCCCCTCCACCTCCCTTCTGCCCTCTTCCCCCTCCTCCCCTTCTCCTGTGGTTCGCCTTTCTTTTCTCTTAAGTTTAGCTGCTATCCACCCCCCCCCCCCCACCCGCCCCCGTCCCCCCACCGGCCTATCCCTCCCTTCCCCGCCTCGGCTACTTTCCCCTGATTCTTGGCTACCTGGCTATTCTTCTGCTTGTTTGTTGGCCTCAAACAGGTCCTGGAACAATTGGGTGAATGGCTCCCACATTCTGTGGAAGCCGTCGTTTGACCCTCGGATGGCAAATTTGATTTTCTCCATTTGGAGAGATTCTGAGTGGTCGGACAGCCAGTCTGCAGCTTTGAGTGGTGCTGCTGACCGCCAGCCGAACAGGATTCTATGGCGGGCGATCAGGGAGGCAAAGGCAAGGGCATCCGCCCTCCTCCCCAGCAATAGATGTGGCTGGTCTGATACCCCGAAGACCGCCACTTTCGGGCATGGCTCCACCCTCATCCCCACCACTTTGTACATTGCCTCGAAGAAGTCTGTCCAGTACCCCCCAAGTCTGGGGCAATACCAGAACATTTGGGCGTGGTTGGTCAGACCTCCTTGGCACCGTTCACATCTATTCTCCACCTCCGGGAAGAACCTACTCATACGAGTTCTTGTTAAGTGGGCTCGATGTACCATTTTTAGTTGCGTCAGGCTGAGCCTTGCGCACGTGGAGGTGGCGTTGAAATATGCTTCACTCCAGAGTCCCCAACCTATTTCAATTCCCAGGTCTTCCTCCCATTTCTTTCTTGTTGTGTTCAGTACAGTGTCGGCCCTCTCTACCAGTCGGTCGTACATGTTGCTACAGTTCCCTTTATCTAGGATGCTTGCGTCCAGTAAATCTTCCAGTAATGTCTGTCGTGGCGGTTGCGGATACGTCCTTGTCTCCTTTTGTAGGAAGTTTTTGATTTGCAGGTACCTTAGCTCGTTCCCCCTGGCTAGCTGGAATTTCTGTGACATGTTCGTCCATTGTTGCGATCCTGCCGACCCTGACTGTCAGTGTCCATCCATCCTGTCCCCACCTTTTGAAGGTGGCGTCAGTCAGCGCTGGTGTGAACCTATGGTTGTTGCAGATGGGAGCTTTGTCCGACATTTTGGTCAGGCCAAATTGCTGCCGTAGTTGGATCCAGGATTGGAGGGTGGCTATCACCACCGGGCTGCTGGAGTGTTTTTGGGTGGGGATGGGAGTGCTGCCGTGGCGAGGCCCGGAGGGAGGTCCCCTTGCAGGAGGCCTCTTCCGCGTGCAGCCACTCGGCTTCTGGCTCCTTGATCCATCCCCTTATTCACTCGGCTGTTGCCACCCAGTGGTAGAATTGCAGGTTTGGGAGGACTAGGCCCCCCCCCCCCCCCCCCCCCCCGATTTTGCTTTTTGTAGGACCTTCTTTGGGATCCTAGCATTCTTCCCCCCCGCCCCCCCCCACGCCCCCCCACCCCCCACCCCCCGCCCCCCCATATGAACGCCATCATTAGTTTGTCTCGTGCTTTGAAAAAGGCCTTAGGGTGTAGATCGGGATGGACCTAAGTTGGAAAAGGTACCTGGGCAGCACGTTCATTTTGATCGTCTGGACTCTCCCCGCGAGGGAGAGTGGGAGTGTGTTCCATCTTTGCAGGTCCTTTTTTACTACCTCTGTCAGACTGGTGAGGTTCCATTTGTGGATCTCTTTCCAGTCATGGGCTATTTGGATCCCCAGGTAGCGGAACTTGTTTAAACGACTGTCCCGTTAGTGCTGCAACCCCCACCCTCTCCCCCCGCCCCTCCTTGTGGGTGTACAGGGAAGATCTCGCTTTTGCTCATGTTGCGTCTGTCTCTCGAGAAGGCGCCAAACTTTTTCAGGAGCGTGATGATTCCGTCCATGCTGCTTTGTGGGTCCGAAATGTAGACGGGCAGGTCATCTGCATAGAGTGAGACTCTGTGCTCTCTGCCGCCCCTTTGGATCCCCCTCCAGCCTTTTGCTGCTCTGAGAACAATTGCTAATGGCTCGATCGCTAGAGCGAACAGCAGCGGGGACAGTAGGCATCCTTGCCTGGTACCCCTGTGCAGCTGGAAGTATCGGGAGTGGTGTTGTTGGTCCATACGCTCGCCATGGGAGCGTTGTATAGGAGTTTTACCCAGGAGGTGAACCCTGTTCCAAGCCCGAACTGCTCCAGTACCTCTGTGAGGTATTTTCATTCGGTTAGCTGCCTACCTTTGACAAAACCCGTCTGGTCCTCTGCGACCACCTCTGGTACACAGTCTTCTCGCCTTTTGGCTAGGATTTTGGCCAGTAATTTGGCATCTGCGTTCAGCAGTGAGATGAGTCTGTATGACCCACATTCCATTGGATCTTCATCTTTCTTAGGTATCAGCGAGATTGAGCCCTGTGCTGGCGTCGGTGGCAGTGTGCCCCTCGCTAGCGAGTCTGTGAACATCTCCCGCAGGTGCGGGGCTAATGCTGTCGCAAATTTTTTGTAGAAGTCTGCCGGGAACCCGTCTGGTCCCGGCGCCTTCCCCACCTGCATGGAGCTAATGCTGTCCATGATCTCTCCCAGTGCTAGTGGTGCTTCCAGGCCCTGTTTTCTGCCCTCCCCCACGACTGGAATGTCCAGTCCATCAAGGAACAGTTTCATCCCGGACTCCCCCATTGGGGGCTCTGAGGTGTACAGCCCTTGGTAAAAGGCCTTGAAGGTTTTGTTGGTCTTTTCTGGTTCTGTTTCTAGCGTGCCTCTGGTATCCCTGAATTGTGCAATTTCTCTAGTGGCTGCCTGCTTTCTCAGCTGGTGTGCCAACAGGCGGCTGGCTTTGTCTCCGTGTTCGCATAGGGTCCCACGTGCCTGGCGGAGTTGGTGCACTGCTTTCCTGGTGGAGAGCAGGTCAAAGTTCCTTTGTAGCTCTTTCCTCTCCGCCAGGAGCTCTACGGTCGGGGCCTCGGAGTATTTACGGTCTACCTCCAGTATGGAGTCGACGAGCTGCTGCCTAGCCGTCCTTTCCTCCCTATATCTTCGAGCTTTGAAAGTGATAATTTCCCCTCTTACTATGACCTTTAGCGCTTCCCAGAACGTGGAGGGAGAGGCATCACTGTTTTGGTTGTTCTCCGTGTATTCTGCTATGGCCTGCGATATCTTTTCATTGATGACCTTGTGTGCTAGTAGGGCAATGTCCAACCGTCATGTGGGGAGTTGGGCCCTGCCTGTCTCCAGCCTCATGTCCATGTAGTGTGGAGCGTGGTCTGATATCACAATTGCGTAGTATTCCACTTTGTTTATCCCCGGAAGCACCGTTTTCCCCACCACAAAGATGTCAATTCTGGTGTATACGTTGTGCACTGGGGAGAAGAAGGAGAACTCCTTCTCCCCTGGGTGGGTGAACCTCCAGGGGTCCACCACTCCCATCTGTTCCATAAAGTGACCGAGTTCCCTTGCCATGCTTGAAGTTTTCCCCGTTTTGGAGCTTGATCTGTCAGTCGTTGGATCCTGTACACAGTTGAAGTACCCCCCTCCCCTCCCATGATTAGTCAGTGCGCCACTGTGTCGGAGATTTCTGCCATGGTCTTTTTGATGAAGCTCGCGTCGTCCCAGTTGGGCGTGTACATGTTAACTAGTACTACCGGTGCCCCATCCAGGGCCCCGCTGACCATGACGTACCGTCCCCCTGGGTCCGTAACCGTCTTCGTCGCCCTAAACATCGTCTTCTTGCTGATCAGTATTGCCACCCGCTGGCCCTCGTCCCACAGCAGGAATGGTAGGTTTGTCCCACCCAGCCCTTTCTTACCCGCAGTCGGTCCTGCTCTCTCAGGTGTGTCTCTTGGAGGAAGACTATGTCGGCCCTCATATTTCTTAGGCGGGCGAAGACTCTGGATCTTTTCACTGGGCCGTTGAGTCCCCTTACGTTCCAGGTGACTATCCTGGTGGGGGGTTTCTGTCCCCCTCGCTCCTGTAGGATTAACCATACTTACCTGGTGGACGCACCCCTGCCCTCCGGGGTTTCCCTTTGTTAGGGGGCTGTCCAGGATGGCCGCTGTCACTGCTCTCCATGCGGTCAGGTCCCTGCGCTCCAGGGTTTCCCTTTGTCCAGGGGGCACCTGACATGGCCGACCACTGTGCGTCCGCCACGCGGGTAGTCCCCTGCATTCTGGGGTCTCCCTTCGCCCGCAGACCGTACTGGGTGGATGCTTGCAGCGATTCCTTGTTCAGAGCCTTCGGTTGTGGCACTTTGTAGCCCTATTGTCATTCCCTTTCTTCCCTTGTTTGTCCCTCCTACCCTTTGTACCCCCCCCCCCCCCACACCCGGCCGCTCCCTCCCTGTCCCCCCCTTTTTCTCCCCTCTCCCATATACCCCTCTTTTGTCCCTCTTTCCCCTGTTCCTATCCCCGTTTGCTCTCCCACCTCTGTTGAGTGGTGTGTCCCCCCCCCGCACTGCCTGGCGCCTCCCCCCCCCCCCGGTTGGGGGGGTGCTGCAGCCCTGCTTTGTTGCATGCCCCCGCCGCTAGATTTCCAGTTAGTGCGGTGGCCCCCCTCTCGGGAGTTACTGTCTCGCTTCTCCCTCACCCGATCTCTGAGGTTTTCTGCCCGCTCTACCCCATCCTACCCTGCACTCCTCTTGCTTGCTCTCCCTTCTCCGCTACTCTCGTTCCCTCGTGCTGGGGCCTGGTCTCCCACCTGAAGCGATCCCTTGGGTAGTGGTTTGCTTTTTGTTCAGGGTGCGCTTGCCGTGGCGGGGGTGGGGGGTGGGGTTGGGGGGGGGGGGGGGAGGTCTGGCATTGACTCACCCCTGCCCCCACCCCCCCAGTTGGCGTGCTGTTGCCCCTTACCAGCGGCCCATTATTACTACCCTTGCTGTCTGCTTTCCAGACCGACTTCCTCGGCAAACTTGTATGCTTCGGCGGGGGCTGTGAAGAAGTATTCTCTTTCTTGGTTTGTGACCCAGAGTTTCGCTGGTTACAGCATATCGAAACGCACGTTGCTCTTGTGAAGAGCTGCTTTCGCACTATTGAATTTGGCCCGTCTCCTGGCTAGGTCGGCCCCAATGTCCTCGTAGACTCTAATGAAGTATCGTTCCCATTTGCAGGTTCTGTTTTGCCTGGCCCAGCGCAGGACTGTTTCCCTGTCTTGGTACCGGTGCAGTTTAGTTATAACTGCTCTCGGGTCGTCCCCTGCCTGTACTTCAGGCGCAGTGACCGCTGTGCTCTGTCCATTTCTGGTGGGTTGGGGACCGTTTTCCTCCCCACTAAGTTACCCAGCATCTCAGCCACGTATGCCGTGGGGTTTCTTACCTCGATCCCCTCTGGAAGGTCCACTATCCTTACATTTTGCCTTCTCAAGCGGTTTTCCTGATCGTTCACTCTGCCCTTCAAGCTCCCCTGCGTTGTGACCAGTCTCGCCACCTCCTTCTCCAGGGCCGTGATCCGGTTGCTCATTTCAGTCGCGGCTTTTTCCAGCTCCTTAATCGTCGCCTCTTGGGCTTCCAGTTTCTCCTCTTGGGCTTCCAGTCTCTCCTTTGCTCTGCCCAGGGCGAGCTGCATCTCCGCCAGGGCCTTGGCCATTGCTGCCTGCATCGCGGCCTCCATGTCTGCTCTAGCCTCTGCCTTGTTTTCCTGCTGATGTACCCTCAGCGCCTCGGCAAAGGATGCCTTCCAGTTCCAGTTCCCCCCTGGCCCAAGTTCATTTTGTTGCGGCGAACCTTCCGTTCCACCGCTTCGTGTGCCGGTTTGCTCACCTGAACGGGCTCTCTCATTGCCCCTTCAGCTTCTGGTGCCCTTTCTCCCTCTGCTTTAGCTACCTCCTGGCATTTTTTTCCTCTTTTTTGTGATCCCCCCCATTCCCTTTTCTTTTCTCCCCCTTTTCTTTTCCCGTTCCCTTCTCTCCTTTAACACTTTTTGTTCCCCCTCTTAAACCCCTTTTTCAAAAACATTTTTACAAATTTCAAAAAAGGGGTAAGAAACATGTTTTCTTTCTCTTTACACGTTTCCTCTTCAAAAACGTTTTTGGGGAAGTTCTTGTTTATTTCTCTCACTCACTCACATGCTGGGTCAGGAGGGGCGAGTGAGAGAGAGTGCTTCTGGCTGGGCCAGATGTCCTCCTTTGTTCTGCTGTCTGCCTCGTGGTCGCCGCCGGGGCGGGAGGGGGGGATCGGTCCCCGCCGCTGGCTCGATCCTCGCTCAGTTCCCGCGTTATTTGTCCTGCCATGCGCAGGGGAGGGGGGAGGGGGGGTTGTCCGGCCGGTTTGCGCGTTCTTTTTTTCTCTCCCCCGGGAATGGGACGCGACTGTTGGAGCTCCGTTGCCCATGACCGCACTCCTTCCCCGCCAGAAGTCAAGTCCTCAGGGAGTGTCTTGATGGCTGTGAGACACAGGAGATCCTTTTCCTGAGAAGATTCCTATATATGAGTCTCCCTTAAGTATGTCAGCCTCTTGACCAATGTTGCAATCTTCATGCACTTACATTACATGAAAACTAATTTGTAACCTTGGACGATTCCAAATATCCAAACCAGGTCCAGGATTCTCCCCTACCCGGCGGGGCGGGGGTTCCCGGCGGGATGGAGTGGCGGGAACCACTCCGGCGTCGGGCCGCCCCAAAGGTGCGGATTTCTCCGCACCTTTAGGGGCCAAGCCCTCACCGTGAGGGGCTAGGCGCCCGCCGGAGTGGTTTCCGATCCACCGGCTGGCGTGGAAGGCCTTTTGCGCCACGCCAGCAGGAGCCAAGAGGACTTCACCGGTCAGCGGAAGTCCGCGCATGCGCGGGAACGTCAGCAGCTGCTGACGTCATCCCCGCGCATGCGCAGGGAGGGGTGTCTCTTACGTGTCGGCCATGGTGAAGGCTGTGGCCGAGGCGGAGGGAAAAGAGTGCCCCCACGGCACAGGCCCGCCCGCAGATCGGTGTGCCCAGATCGCGTGCCAGGCCACCGTGGGGGCACCCCCCGGCACCAGATCGCCCCAGGACCCTGGAGCCCGTCCGCGCCGCCTAGTCCCGCCGGTAAGAGAGGTGGTTTGAATCTTGCCGGTGGGACAGGCATTCCAGCAGCGGAACCTCGGGCCATCGTGGGCCGGAGAATCGCCGCGGGGGGGGCCCGCCAACCGGCGCGGCGCGATTTCCGCCCCGCCGAATATCCGGTGCCGGAGAATTTGGCAACCGGCGGGGGCGGGATTCACGCCAGCCCCCGGCGATTCTCCGACCCGGCGGGGGGTCGGAAAATCCCGTCCCAGGTCAATCATTTAGATCCACAGAATTATCGAATCAAATAAGAACACCAATTGAATCCTTCTCCTTACAATCACAAAATAAATGAATAAACTAGTGAAGTTTTCCAGAATATCGCTAAACAAAAATGTACACACAGCAAGACGAGCAAATAATGGGCCGGATTCTCTGTTTGAGAGGCTAAGGGCTGGATTTTCCGTTTGGGTGACTGTTCTCCCGTCGGAGCTGAATTGCAACCGGTTTACAACCCTCTTGCGGTCGCAAAGCAGGATGCAATTCAATGTTCCATGCGATGCAAATTTATGATCGGCAAAATGAGCGGGTGGCCCGATAGCGAGGCCCCAAGGGCGGCCATCCCCCACACCGCAAATAGGCCCCGAGCCCCTCCCCGCCCCACACCACACATCAAACCCTCACCCCCGATTGCCTGGGTGCACCCCCCATCTCAAGTACACAAGGGAATCCTGACCGCACCCCACCACAGACACCTCTGTGGTAGAGAGACCCCCACATGAATCCCTGTGATAGGGAGACCCCCCCCCCCCACAGGGACCCCTGTAATAGGGGGACCCCTCCCACAGGACCTCTGTGATAGGGAGAGCCCCATGGTGAACCATGTGATAGGGAGACCCCCACAGGGGCCCCTGTAATAGGGAGACCCCCAAAGGGACCCGTGTAATAGGGAGACCCTTCCAGGAACCCCTGTAATGAGGGACCCCCCACAGGGACTCCCTGCCTAAAGGAACCCTCCCCGAAGAAATGAGCCTCCTGCCGGGAAGCTATAGAGCTGTCCAGGCAGGGGCAGTGTGAAGAATCACAGATGTAACACTTACCTTGCAGCTCCGTGTGTCCATTGCTGGAATGAGCAGTTGTGACCTGTGTCTGGTTCCTACAGATCCATTAACTTCAAACCATCTGTAGCTTCACTTCATTCATCTCCCTTCACGGTAATAGGGGAACTCTCTCGGGGACAAAGTAGTGAAAACCCAATGATTGTAAACATTGCCACACCAAGGTGAGGCAAGTGCATTCCAAGCACTAAGTGCATTCCAATCTCAAGCATGTGGTTTCACTGTACTTACCTCTCTTTGATGTGCTCAATGTTTAGAAACATTGGGATTTCACCACTTAGTCCCTGAGGGAGTCCCCCTATTACAGGTGTCCCAAGGGTCCCATTTTTACAGGGGTCCCTGCGGGGGTCTCCCTATCACAGGGGTCCTGGGGGGGGGGGGGGGGGGAAATGTGTAGAGGGGGTCTGGTAGAGGAGGCATGGGCAGGGGGTGCATTGTTGGGGGGATGGCCCTGGGATGGACTCGGATATGCAACAGGCCACCTCCAAGGGATGGGACGGTGGCACAATGATTAGCACTGCTGCCTCACAGTGCCGGGGACCGAGGTTCAATTCTGGCCTTGGGTGACTGCATGGAGTTCTCACTTTTTCTCCGTTTCAGCGTGGGTTTCCTCTGGGCGCTCCGGTTTCCTCCCACAGTGCAAAGATCTGTGGCATAGGTGGATTGGCCATGCTAAATTGTCCCTTCATGTCCAAAAATGTGTAGGTTAGGTGAGGTTATGATGTTACGGGGATAGGGCGGGGGAATGGACGTAGGTAAGATGATCTTTCAGAGGGTCAGTGCAGACTCAATGGGCCGAATGGCCCCCTTCTAGCCATTTGTTTCTCGGCAGTGCGCCATTCGCTGCAGCAAGATTGTCTCTTCCTGCTGCTTGTCAATGGGATTTCCCATTGAAGCCACCCCATGGGTGGGGATGCGCTTTCATCAGGAAATGTGAATTGCAACAACCAGAGAATTCCAGCCTCTGTCTGTCTGTGACTGCAATCAAAAAGAGGTACCTGTCAGTATGAGAGAAATTTGCACCTCATTATCTCTGAAAGGACATTAATTCTCCCCCCCTCCCCACTTCTCTTGTGGCCTTCACAGAAAAAAATTCAAGGAGATTTCTACAAATGCCATCTGCATTTCATAACCCAGACTGGCCACATCTGCTAAGACAAAGGGCCCGCAACCTCCCTTTAAATTCTTAATGGTTGAGACATTCAACAATCTCGGGAAGCCAGACAAGGTAAACACATCCCTTGTCGAGGCCAGAGTGGAAAAGTTGGAATCATATGACATGGACCGCTAGCTTGTAGAACCAGTAGTCTTGCATTGTGGCCATGAAAAACCGGTCTGCAATTTTCCATGTAACTAGCTGCATGACAGACAAGGTGTTCCGGCCCAAGTTGGTCACCTGGCCCCATCCAAATTGCTTCTACTTGAATTCTGTACCAATGCCTCCAAGACTAATTCACCTCAGCACACCTATCTCAGTGTGTGACGTCACCACCATTGGAAAAGGCAATTGCGTCGTATCGGTTTTCAGCTCACTGACTTCCGTGAAGGGATACACCAGTGGTTTGTAATTCTGAACATGATTCTGACATTGATTCCCACATGAAACAATATTTCTTTTCTCTATGGTGTCTGCACTGTAAACCTTTCTTTTCTCTATCCCTCTTCTACTGTATGAATTCCCTTCCTACATTTTGAGTGTCTGAAAATAAACTGATACTTTGAGTTCATCCTATCTATAGTTTGCTGTGGAGTTATCAACGGTAATTGGATCACACCAAAACCAAGGGGTTGGGAAATACACCACCATTAATAAAATAAAAAACTCTAAGTACCTTTGTGTTTACAGATAGAAGATGGGAGGCAAAATTAGAGCTGTTTAAATTAAGCCCCTCCTGTCCGTAACAAGAAATAATCATCTGATATCGGGCCAGTGCAGGGGAAGTATTCAAAGGAGCTTTGTGTCACCAGCAAATTTGGCAACTACATCTTCTGTGCCTTTGTGCAAGTCATTATAACAATTGTAAAAGGTTGAGGCTCCAGCGCTGATTCCTGTGGCACACCACTCATTACACCCTGCCAATCATAAAAAGACCCATTTATGCCAAATGCCTTGTTTCCTGTTAGCTAGCCAATCTTCTATTCATGCCAATGTTTTATCTCCAACATCATGAGATTTTATTTTCCGTGCTAACTTTTTATGTGGCACCATATCCAATGTCACCTGGGATTCTAAATACAGTACATCCACCAGTTCCCCTTTATCCACAAGACATATTACTTCTTCAAAGAACTCCAATAAATTGGCTCAACATGATTTCCATTTTGCAAATCCATGTTGACTCTGCCTTATTACCTTCAATTTATCTTGGTGCCCTGCTGTAAGATTTTTAATAATAGCTTCGAACATTTTCCCAGTGATAGATGTTAAGCTTCCTGACCCATAGTTTCATACTTTCTGTCTTCCTCCCTTTTGAATAAAATAGTTACATTCGCTATTTTCCAATCTAATGGAACCTTCCCAAAATCTAGGGAATTCTGGAAAATTTAAACCAAAGCTTCAACTATCTCACTAGCCACTTCTTTCAAGACCCTAGGACGATGTCCATCAGTACCCAGAGATTTGTAAACCCACAGCTCCAATAATTTATTCATTAACACTTCCCTGATGATTGTAATTTTGAGTTGCTTCCAACCCTCCATTTCCCGATTTACAGCTGTTTCTGGGACGTATCCGCTCATGAAGACTGATGCAAAGCACCTGTTCAATTAATCTACCATCTTCTTATTTTCGATTATTAATTCTCCGGCTTCACTTTCTATGGGTTCAACACTCACTTTGTTAACACTTTTCTTCTTCAAATATCTTTAGAAACTCTTAATGTTTTTACATTTCTAGCTAGTTTTTTCTTGTGCTCTAATTTTCCCTTCCTTATTAATCGTATGATCACTCTTTGCTGTTGTTTACACTTTGTCCAATCTTCTGACCTGCTACCCATCTATGCACAATTGTTTACTTTTTCTTTAAGTTTGATACTATCATTAACTTCTTTAGTTAACCACAGATGGTAGGTCTTCCTCTTAGAATTGTTCTTTTTCGTCTGAGAGTATCTACTCTGTCTAATTCTGAAATAGCCTCTTAAATATCCATCAGTGCATCTCTATTGACCTATCCCTTACCCTAATTTGCCAGTTCCCTTTAACTAGCTTTGCTTTCATGCCGTGATAATTGCCCTTATGTAAGTTGAAAATGCTAGTCTTGGACACACTCTTTCTTTCCCCTCAAACTGAATGTAAAATTCAATAGTATTATGATCAGTGGTACCTAGGGGCACCTTCGCTGTGAGGTTATCAATTTATCGTATCTCATTTCACAATACCTGGTCTAATATAACCGACTCTCTGGTTGGCTCCAGAACATGATGATCTATGAAACAATGCCAAATATATTCACCCCGTCTCCTTTTCTACCTGATTAAAATCCTCTATGATTATCATCGTACCTTCCTGACAAACTTCCATTATCTCTTCTTTTATACTTCATCCTACCATGTGGGTATTGTTACTGGGATTAAACTTTTTTTGTATGTTTATAGCAGATCTTGAGGTTTCCTTTTATGTTACCTAATACTTTAATCGAGTGTTGCTAATTTAACATCCTTTATCAATTTCCTCCTGCACTCCTGCCTGGTTTTCTACCATGTTCTGACAATCGTCATGACCCTATATTTTCTGTTTTATTTGAACACATATTCCCATTGTCATCAAAGGAGCTCCAGCTATGGATGCCCATCGTTCTTCCTTATGGAAGCTGGCTTATTGCTAAAATTACTCTGCCCAGAAGACTCATCATTACTCATTTATTTTACTGTCACCTTGGCTAATGTTTGTTCTTCGTCCACTTGTGTTAAATTCCTTCTCAAATCATTAAAATTTGTTCTTTTCCAGTGGGTATCTTCACTGTTGATTTTTCTTTGTCCCTTTCCTCAGCTATTTTAAACATGATTATCTTATATTCACTATTACCTAGATGTTCTGCCCTTGAAACACATCCCACTTCACTGTTTCATTCCCCAGAACAAGATCCAATGCTGCTTCTTTCCATGCCATGTCTGGCTGGAAACATACTTAGTAAAAGTGTTCTCCTGTACCCATTTTAGAATTTTTATGCAAATCTTCATTAGGTGTTCAAAGTTCCGGGTAATGCTCACCTAACTGTTTCTCAGTAACTGTTTCTTTGGTGTCTATTGTGAACACTCAATAGCAGCACGGTAGCACAGTGGTTAGCACTACAGCTTCACAGCGCCAGGGTCCCAGGTTTGATTCCCAGCTTGGGTCACTGTCTGTGCGGAATCTGCACGTTCTCCCTGTGTCTGCGTGGGTTTCCTCCGGGTGCTCCGGTTTCCTCCCACAAGTCTCAAAAGATGTGCTTGTTCGGTGAATTGGACGTTCTGAATTCTCCCTCAGTCTACCCGAACAGGTGCCTGAGTGTGGCGACTTCGGAATTTTCACAGTAATTTCATTGCAGTGTTAATGCAAGCCTACTTGTGACAATAAAGATTATTATTATTATTATGTAACATCTCCTTAACTCTAATCATGTAGTGTCAGTTTTTGAACCCCCTACTATATTGTTGCTCTGTGAAACTGTAATTTTATCCTTAATCAATATAGCCAATAATACCCCCACTCCAACCTCCACATTTCTATTTTCCTTCCCGATCCTTCCTGAATGTAGTGTAGCTCAGAATGTTTAGTTTCCATTCCTGCCCATGTTCAAACCAGGTCTGCATTGTAGCCATTACATAATAACCGCTTGTGTCTGTAACTCATCAGCCTTATTTATAACAGTCCTTGTATTAATACATATGTATTCCAAAAACATTCTAGTGGTTTTGCTCTATTCCTCGATCTAATTCTTACATTATATACACTATTCATGATTCTGTTGCTGTCTGTCTCTCCTAGTTTTCTCTGCACTTTGTACCTTTTCTCTACGCCCTGGTTCCCATGGCAGCATTACCAAGCTAATTATCAGTATAAATATTTTTCTGGCATTGATTACTATTATGGCAACATCTTAGAAAGTGAACTTTTCCAGTTTCAGTTTTCCTGAAGCAGCACACAAAAAAGAAAATATCACAAAGCATGAGATCACATCCTAATATTTCTGACATCGAATGAAAAAATAAATTAGACCATAACTCAATTCTCTCTCACCAGCACCTCTCTTGACCCCTCTATTCACTCTCCATTGTCAGATGACTTTTCCAACATCCATCCCTAATTGAATGCAATTTTCTCCATTGAGAGGAATTCTGGCAACTGAAGATTGGTGAGACTGAAACTATTGTTTTCTGCCCCACCACTAATTGGCTAAAATTCCATCTTCCTCCCTGGCCACTGCCTCAGGCTGAACCGGACCATTCACAATCTCAGCACACTACTTGACCCTGAGCTGAGCTTCAAATCCCATATCCTCTCCATCATAAAGGTAGCCTACATTGATCACCATAAACTTACTTCTTTCTAATCCTGCCTCAGTTCATCTGCTGCTGAAATGTTCATCCATGCTTTTCTTACCTCTAGGTGCAATTATTCCATTCCATCCTAGCTAACCTCCAATCTGCTGCCCTCCATAACGCTGTCGCTTGTACTCAGACTCACGACAAGCACTTCTCACTCATCACACTTGTGCTTGCCGACCTATATTGAACAACAATGCCTTACATTTTCAATTCTGATGCTCATATTCAAATCTCTGCATGGCTTCACGCCACCTTATCTCTGTAATCGTTTCAACCTCTGCGACCTTCAGGCAATGTTCCTCCAACTCATTTTATGCATTCTCCATTTCCCTTCGTCCCAGCATTAATAACTATGCCTTCAGCTATCTAAGCCCGAGAAGTCCATCCTTAAAACCTTCCACCTCTCTCATATTTTATGACCCTCCTTAAATCACACCTCATTTTACGACCCTCCTTAAAACACACCTCTTTGACCAAACCTTTAGTTACTCCTCCTAATATCTTCTTTAGCTTTGTGTCAATTCTTGTCTGCAAAGTGATTTGGGACTTTATTGAGATGTTTTAAACTAAGATAGAAAAATGGCTTCATGAATCCAAGTTCATAGAATCATAGAATCCCTACAGTGCAGAAGGAGGCCATTTGACCCATCAAGTCTGAACCCATCCACTCTGCCTTATACTAGTAACCAAACCTGCACATCCCTGGACACTAAGGCACAATTTATCATGGCCAATCCATCTAACTTGCATATATTGTGACTGTGGAAGGAAACTGGAGAACACCCAGGAAACCCAGGCAGACACAGGGAGAAAGTATAAACTCCAAACAGACTAGACACCCAAGGCCGGAATTGAACCCGGGTCCCTGGCGTTGTGAGGCAGCAGTACTAAGTTGAGAGACATTTTCATCTGTTGGATCATACATTGATCTCAATCTTCACCATTGTTATGGGCGAAGCGTTTTCAGAACCCCAAAATGTATCATGGAGTTCAACCAACCTCTCCCTTTAATGTATTTGTTGCTTTTCCTAGCACACGGCTTGTTCCCTAAGTGTGGGATTACAATTATGGACATGTGGGTTTTTAAACACAAAACAATGTTTATTCCATGAACTCAACTTATCATCTTAAATATACATTGGATCTCTTAACATCCCTTACTTCCAAGACAACTCAGAAAATATTGCAACAGTAAATAATTGCTCAAAATGTTCCTTCAAACTTCCAAGAGACTTAACACCTTTAAACAGAATCACATCAGGTTAAAGGCTTTACTATTATGAGTTTAAATCACCCAAATAATCCAGAGATAGTCTTACATGGCAGACATCACAGCAAATCCAGCTCACTGCAAAACACAGACAGCTTTCCTCCAAACTGCAGCTCTCTGGAAACACACAGACACACACCAGCTCTTTTTCAAAACTGCAAAACTTAACTGCAAAATGGCTGACCTGACCTCAGCTCCACCCACTCTCTGACATCACTGTTTTCTTAAAGGTACATTGCTTAAACATCCATGTCTTAAAGATACTCTCACATGACATCATGTAAATCAACATTGAATCTAGACTTGTCAATGTACAGGGTATGAATCCATTTTCCCTCGCTGTACAGTTCTGGAGAGGTAAAATGCATTTACGTCCTCTAAAAATCTAATGGCCTGTCGGGACGTAAATGAATATCTGAACCTGACTATGATGTATTAAATTTGCATTTTGTAAGCCAGTTTCTGAAGAAAATAATTTCTCTGTCTTCACAACCATAGGCACCTGTGTTCTGAGAATAGTTTTTTAAATGAGTATGTGCTTGAATATATTTCAATCATTTAACACAATCATTCCCTACCCTTTCCCTATCTTGGCAAATTGCCAATAAGTTCCATATATTTTGATGGTGAGTTTGAGGAAAGTAAAATCAGTAGTAAACAACTATTTCAGCAAAGAAATCAAAATATGTTTTGAGCTAGATTCTGCATGAAACATATATCACTTTCACTCAGATTATTTGATGAATCCACACATTTGTAATCAAAGATGCAATTTAAACAAATTTGGAATAATTTCATTAAAAATCCATTGCCAACAACATGTGCTGCTGAATATGAGGTGCTACACACCCTCTGATGAACTCTGAGTCATTGATGTTTAATATTAAATATTACTGAATATTTTAACAAAAAAAAAATTTGTACAGCATGAGACAGAAATGGCAGGTTTGATTGAAGGGAAGTAATAATTTCAACACATCGTAATTGACAGATGGAGGCCTGGGAGGCACCTCTGCAAAAATGTCTATCAAATCACAAAGTGCTAAAAAGAAGGAAGTCTAAAAATCATTGCATTTAGTTAAGGAATTTAGATAAAAGGGTTTTATTAAAAATTTAGCAACTAGAAATATTGGTAGCAAACTAGTTGATTTTAAAAATCTCAACATAATCCACATAAGCAAATAATATCTAAGGCCATTTTGAATACATTTCTAACATAACAACCTATTAAAACATGAACTTTTAAAATATCTTAACCAAAATATAGTTCTGGCATACACACAATGATGGCCGCTGAGTTATTTATTTAATTGTTAGTCTGCTTAACCAGATGAAATTCCACTTGCGCATTTACCAGGAAAACCAGCGCATTTAGTAAAAAAATTGCTGTGAGTTTTGAAACTAATTGTAAAAGAAACTGAGATTTTCAAGGTAACAATAAACTACTTTGTAATTGTGAAAGAGCTGGATCTTTTTTAAAAGAATGCATCTCTATGACCTCTATTGAACAGTCTGAGCTAATATTTATTTCATGCAAATGTCAAAATCTGAATGTCATCTTCAAAGACCCTTTTTATAGCAGATAACCCCTGTGTGTAAAAAAAAACAATTTTATGCATGCATGTTTGATGCCAGTCCAATTAATAAAAGCCCTTTTGCTATGCTTGGCCAGAAGCGAATTCCTCTTTTGAAAATGAACAGAGGGAAAATGAGATAAAAGGTGCACATTGTTTCTTTGCAAATTTTACAGTTTTATTTTTAATTTGTGTTTGGATGTGAGGAGCTGGGTACAGATGGTGTGATAGCCCACAGTATGTTCTGAGAACCTAAAATGATAACAAAGATATGCAAATTGGGGTGATTTGGATGGGTGCCAAGGTAAATGGTTTTACAATAGCTGAGGACAAATTTATAAATTCAGGAAATTATCCACAGGAGCTGCATGAAATATGTTATTGCTGTTGTGCACTCCGACTATTTTATACTCAATAGTACATTTGTAATCCCTGAAAAATATAAGCTATAATATTATATTTTGCATGCTGTGCCATAATGTTCCTATATTCTTTCACTTTTATCATTGTAATGATTTGCCTGTGGTTGTTAACCAATTGTTCACTGTGTTTGCTTTAAATCTGCAAATATACTATATAATTTTCTTCCTTATAAAGTATCAGAACTAGGGTTTACATATTATACATAAAGAATCAATCAAAACTCACTTGCAACAGCTTTAACTCTGATTTTGGCTATGTTAACCTTTGCTGATTGCTGCCTTGCACTTTTTGGGCATGTTTTACATCAAGTCGACTAAAACTATTGGATGTTATTCAGCTATTTTAGCTATTGTCCTTAGCTATTTTAACATTACACGTGTGCCATCTAATTTTAGTTCCAGTGCACCTTACCTCGTACTTCTCTGTATTAAAGTTAATTTATCATTGTCCTGCCCGCTTACGTATTTTCTCTGTCGCGTTCTGCGATTTGCAATTCCATTGCCCTCGAAGGTTGGTGTCATCTGAAAATTCGATCACTTTACATTGATTTTCTTTTTAAATTCAAGTGATTCATATGAATTTACAAAAGTTGTAATGGTTCCCCTATTATTTGACTCCTGCTAATATTTAGATTCCCACCAAAGTGAAAGTAGCAAATTCCCTGTTTTTGATGGGATAAAGACTTCATTAATGAGAGGGCAATTGTGAAACATTAGTATATTAATATATGCACGACTTCATTTCTGAGCCAGTATATATCGATATAAGTATTTACTCTGTATTTACTCTATCAAGGAGTTTTGTTGATCATCATTTTTCTTTGTGCCAACAGGATGGTGGTGGTCAATCACAGGCCTCCTAAATGTTTTCATTTTGTCCTTAACTGAACTATTTTTCTTGATCAAAACTACTGATGAAGAACAGCAGAACACAATAATCATTTAAATAATGACAGAAGCACAGGAGAAATATGAAGCAGACAATCCATCATTGACAAGAACAAGGATATGCCCATTTTGTTACAGAACGGAACAAGTGGCAGGGGACTGTGAGGCACATTGGATTAGAACGCTACACTTTTATCTTTTTGACTAGAGATTGATTCAGCACAGATGGATAAAATAAAACTCTGCTCTCTCGGCCTGTTGTAAGTCTTTAAATGAAATAAGATGGATAGTCTCAATCCGGTTTCCAATAGGTATGTTCTAGCTGAATCATTGCTATTTTCTAGATGTAATATACTAAGTTCTCCACGATGAATCAGTTATGGCATAATCCAACTGACTTCTGGGGATAGGTTTTCATGCCAAGTCCAACCTGGAACCAGTCCAGTGCAAATGGACAATAGGTTTACTGCTGGAACTCAGCTTTTTCCACCTATCGCTTTCTTCTTTTTCTAATTCCTGCAATGGCTTTTGTGCTACCCGCTACCTACTCTGTTTCTTTTTGTTAAAATTGATATTTCTAGGACAAAAGAAATGTATGGTGATTGATGCACGATCAATTAGACTCGAAGACAAGGTTGTATCATAACTGAAGGCTTTAATAGACTAGATCTGTTCCCCAGCAGCTTCGGGACAGAATGAGGGCTGCTGGGATGGCACCTGTTCTTATACCCCGCCTGTCAGGGCGGAGCCACATACCAAACAGCCAATGGTAAGCTGCTAGGCTTACCCAATGGTCTACAGCCTCTCGGGTACCGCAATACCAGATACTACTACAGTGATTATGAGTAGAAAAATATTACATCAATATAAGGATTCCTGGTATCCAATTGATATATAGTCACCTACTGTGACATGCCTATTACACCATGGCATCACAAGGGACCAGGATTTATGACAGGCTGCCTTTGGTTGGTGAAAGGGAGATGCCAGTTTTGAAAGCTGATGAGTAAAAATAGCCTCCAGATAGACCACTAACAATATGACCCAATGGACTTCCAGGACTAAAGAGAACCAGCAGGAAAAGCAACAAGCATTTCAAACCTATTCCAAGCTGAAACTCTTCCAATTCTTTATTCTTGTCCGCCACTCTAAAGTTCAAACTCTTAGAGCACGTTTCTCCTGAAAGATTTCGAAGTGTTGTAGCGAGCGGGAATTGCCATGTGTTTTCCAGTGCTCGAGCCAGTGATGCTGGCAACGCTTTTCCGCATTAATTGGTTCACTTAATGGAGCCCCACAGGCTTCTCACCGCAAATGAAGGCTCGCCAGCCAATTCGCCAGCACCACACTCGCCAGCCCCCAGTTAACAAGGTCGAGCAACACTTGCTCAGCCAACCCAAGCCAGTTCACAACAATGGTGCCCAGGAGACCTGCCCCAAGATTCGGGAATACAGATCTAGGGAGGCTCCTAGACGCGGTGGAGGCCAGGAAGTATGTCCTGTTCCCCAGAGGGGCCCGGAGGGTCAACCACAAGGCAGCAAGTGCTGCCTGGGTCAAGGTGGAGGCCGCTGTGAGCGCTGGGAGTGTGACCAGGAGGACTGGCCTCCAGTGCTGGAAAATTGTCAACATCCTGTACCGGGCAGCACCAGTGAGTCCCACCAATGCCCCTCCACCTCTCAGACCTTTCCGCCCCCACACGAACATCCCCCCCCCCAACTCTTCATGTGACCCCAAAACCTCCCTCCAGCCCTCTCTCGCTTCAATCCCCCCAACCCGCCATCCACCTCCCTCTCCAACCCTCCAACCCTTCCTTCACACCCCCTCCCACCACTGGCAACCACACATGTGGCTAACGATGTCCTCTCTGTGTCTCCTCAGAAAAAGCTCTCCCACAATCACCAGGAGTTGGGCCCAGACTGGCGGAGGGGTGCCAGACTTAAGAATCCTCACCTCCTTCGAGGAACGGGTCCTGGAAGTGACTGGGGTGGCCTAGGACAGGGCGGTCACCAACATGGAGGCTGGCAGATGTCACAGAAATGAGGAGCCACCAGGCCCCACCCGGAGGACCTGTCAAATGTGAGTTGCTGATTGACCCATCCCTCCCACTGACCACATGTCCATTCTCCCATAGTTCCTCCAGTCAACGGCACCGGCCCATCCCGGGAGGCCCCCTCTCTAGCCTCCCAGGAGACCACCTCGGAGGGGAGCTCTGAGGGAGACACGATCGAAGCATCACAGCTGTCATCTCCACTCTCCACCAATGCAGATACATGCACCTTGTTATGAAAAGTTAGTGGTTAGGCTTCTGGGCACAATTTGGTGAGCACCACACAGCTGCTGATGCACATCAGATGGAGGTTGGAACCCTGAGGCGATACAGTACTCAGAGGTCTACTGGTCCCAGGACCCAGGTGGGTCCCAGCCTGACGCTGAGCTTCTGGAAGACGTACTCCCAGAGCTGATGGAGATGATAGGGAGCATTCAGGAAATTCAGAGGGAGATGTCAGCGACACTCCAGCAGACCCACGGCAGATTGAAGGAGTCCCAGAGGCTACAGGCACAGGAAATGTCTTCGGCAATGCGTGGCACTGAGGCCAACATTGCTAGGCTGGCGGCCGCAGTGAAGAGCCTGATCCATGACTTCAGCACCATTAGTGAAGTTGTCCAAGACATCGCGCAGCCAGTGGCAGCCAGGCCTGAGGGTGTTGACAGAATGTCTGCTTCGCTGGGGATGTGACCCAGTATCAGGCTGACCTTGATGAGGTCCTGCAGAACAAGTCCCGCTCTCAGATGTGAATGGCTGCGGCGCTGAAGAACTTGACCCAGTCGCTGGTGGACATTGCCGAGGAGCTGCAGAGCATGTCCCAGTCACTGAGGAGCATCGTCAAGGGCGTCAACACAATGATGCAGACCATGGGGAGCCGCCATGGCTGGCAGAGCTATATGATGCAGGGGCAGATGAGGTTTGAACTACCTGCCTCTCCATCCCAGGGTGAAGCCCCCGGCCCTGTGGGCACCGACTGTGTGCTAACCCGGACCCAACCCACCGAGTGGCGACCAGCTCCCCCGTGTTTCACCCCTCTGATGAGGCTGCGTCTCGGGGTCAGCACCCGGAACAGGGTGGCAAGGTTGTGCATGTGCCGCCAACAAGTGAACCAGGGCCCTCCGGTCCCAGTGCCCCCAGAGGACGCTCGCCAGGGGCATCAAAGGCCATGGGGCATGGTTGCCTCCACCTCTGATGTGCATCCTGGGAACACACCTAGATGCAGTGATAGAGCTAGGAAGGCAAATCACATTGAGGATCACTGAGGGCACCGGAAGAGGGGGTGGGAGTGGGTGAGAGGGGGTAGGTAGGGAGTGAGGGGGGTGGAGGGGGGGGGGAGGGTTGGCACCATTGGGAGAGTGGGGAATTGTTGCACGCAATAAGCACTCTTGCATACAACCAGTATGATGCCTCTGTCACTTCCTTCCCCAACGTGAGCTGACCTCCGAAACCTTGGCCCATCTCTCCCGCCATCCCCCTCTCCCCGTGGCACTCACCCACCCTCCAGCAGTGGACATGGCCCTGGAGCTGTGTACCATCCCTTGGGTGTTGGCTGCTGCGTGTGTGGTGCTGCCTCCCGCAGTGTTCAGACACAGTGTCCATGCATCAAGGTCTGATTGGAATGCTAGGCAATGACTCCCACGTGCTATATGGCCCTGCTACCCACGGGAATCCATTTGGGTTGTGTGAAGTGCTCAGTTATCCATGATTTCCAATTCCAGAGGCTTCGGCAGTCAGTGGGGGTTATGGGTGGTCAGTGGGGGCATACGCACAGAGACAAGGATTGCCTCTGGAAGGGATACACACAATCCAGGGGTCAGCATGGTGGTGCCATGGGTGCTTGTTCCCCAGTTGCCCCCACAGTGCCTCCCCCCACCATCCCATGGTGGCCCATCCCTGTGGCGGATCCCCCAACCCCAACCGAGGGCCCCCAACCAAGCAAGCTGTGGGGTGGCAAACCTAGCACCCCCGGCTGTTTGCTTGTGAGCAAAGATGGCTACTCACCTTCTCGGCTCCCCGCAGCAGCCCTTCCACCAGGTTCATGTTTTTAATAGGGAGTACTAATCGGCGCCAGCGTGACCACTTGCTGGGGAGGCCGATGAACGATGGGAGGCCGTTGGGTATGAGATGGCTCCCATTAATTGTATGGAAATAGAGCTCATGTGATGATAATTTGTTTCTCGCCATGCTACGGCGAGATCCTACTTTTGTCTACGGGAGCGGGCCGGTTGCATTGCAAACTGTTTGGAGCCCGGCGCAGTTCTCGTTTTTCGCATCTCCTGCTATTCACCGGCCTTGTTTCGCTCGAGGGAGAATGCAGAGAGTCTGGAAAATCATGCCCTATAATTTGCTGAGTTTCTTTAGCAAAATACGAGTGAAGTTAAAGTCATGAAAAGCGGTCATACATGGTTGTTAAAACATTTGAGAAATAGTTTATTTTTAAGCCTATATGGCCAAAACTTTGAAATTAGACACAGGGCTCAAAATGCATGAGTAATCTATGCTCGCTGATGCACGCATTCCACAAACTTTATGCCTGCTAATTGTAACAATAGTAGTGTACAGCCCGGAACTGAACACATTATCGAGTGGTTGCATGCCTCAGGTAGTGCGAAAGCTAGCAACAATTAAAACTGGCCTGCACCTCTTAAATGCGTGGTGCATTCTGGTCACAAGAGGGGCTGAAAGTGATGAAAGAGAACGTTTTGAGAAGTAAGAACCTGAAAAATGGTGCAACATGGCTGAGAGTGTGCTCCAAAGCTCTCCAGTGAAGCACAGTGGTCCAGGAGGAGGGAGATTCTCTTTCCTCAGTGGGCCTGTATATTCTCCAGGTAGATCTAAGAAATCAGAGGGTGTAGCTAATCATTGTGATCAATGTCAGCAGACTAGCCATGAGGATCTGGACTTTGCAGCTCTGCAAGAGTTTTAGTAAACTCATGAGTGGTCAAGGTGAGTGAATGTGTCTTCACATGCAATTTCCTTACAATTGAACCATTAACCTCCCATGTTGCTCTATCTACCACACTCCCATCAGTCACTTACCAACAATCTGTATCAACCATGATTCATATTTTACACTCATGGCTTCGCCTCATCCTCGCAAACTTAACACTGCTTAAAGCCCCACACTCACAGCTTGTACGCTGCCAGATTTTCAACTGTGGCAGACATATTACCTAAATACATAGTACCACACCCACTGACACATTTCACATTCTCTTGCGGGACAAGGTGGCACATAACAAGAGGCAGCTGGAGACTTCCGGGTGCGGCGATGACCAGCTGAGTCGCACGTTTCGGCAGCTCCCTGTGAAACGGACTTTTGGGCTCTTGATAGGAGCCCCAACGGCAATTTTGACGGCTAAAAACACTGTGCGGTAAACCAGAAGGGAATCCCCCCTGGATACGGATGGAAAAAGGAGGAGAGAGTGGCCAGATTGCAGTGGATCCTTTAGAACAGCGGCAAGGAAGGCAAGCAAAAACCAAGATGGCGCGGAAGGTGGCAGTTTAACATGGGGCCCTGAACAACAAGAGTTCTTGAAATGCTGTGTGGAAGAGATCAAAAAGGAAATGAAGAAAGAGCTGTTGGCCCCGATACTACAGGCGATCGAAGGGCTAAAGGAGGAACAAAAGACCCAGGAGCGGGAGCTTCGGGTCGTGAAGGCAAAGGCAGCCGAGAATGAGGACGGTATACAGGGCCTGGTGGTGAAGACGGAGACGCAGGAGGCACATCAGAAACGATGTGTGGAAAGGTTGGAGGCACTGGAAAACAACGCAAGGAGGAACAACCTGAGGATTCTTGGTCTTCCTGAAGGTGTGGAGGGAGCGGACGTCGGGGCATATGTGAGCACGATGCTGCACTCGTTAATGGGAGCGGAGGCCCCGGCGGGTCCGTTGGAGGTGGAGGGAGCATACCGAGTGATGGCGCGAGGACCGAGAGCAGGAGAAATTCCCAGAGCCATAGTGGTGAGATTCCTCCGTTTTAAGGATAGAGAAATGGTCCTTAGATGGGCGAAGAAAACTCGGAGCAGTAAATGAGAGAACGCGGTGATCCGTGTTTATCAAGACTGGAGTGCGGAGGTGGCGAGAAGGAGGGCGAGCTTTAATCGGGCCAAGGCGGTGCTTCATAAAAAGAAGATAAAATTTGGAATGCTGCAACCGGCAAGACTGTGGGTCACATATCGAGGGAGGCACCACTACTTTGAGACGACGGATGAAGCGTGGACTTTTATTGTGGAAGAAAAACTGGAATGAGCGGGTTATTAAAAAGAACGTTCGAACAAAGTGGTGGGGCGAATGTGGGGGGCAAAGAGGGGTTTTATGTACTAATCCTGCGATGTGGTAACTTTTCTCTCTCCCACAGGTGGTGATGGGGGGAGGAGGGGAGGTGGAGGAGATGGGGCGTTGGCCATTGGGGGCGGGGCCAAGGGAGAAGCGCGGGCTTGGTTCCCGCGCTATGATAATCATGGCGGGAATAGAGAAGCAGGAAGGAGGGAGCGTCGCACGGTGCGAGCCGAGGTCACGGGGGGAAGCCGAGGTCAGCCAGAGTTTGCTGACTTCTGGGAGCAACATGCGGGGAGTAATTACGCTAGCGGGGGATCTAGCGGGGGGGGGTGGGAGGGGGGAATTACTGGGTTGCTGCTGCTGGGGAGAGGGGGGAGCTGGTATGGGAGAGGATGGGCGGGGGGGCACTGCCTGGGGGAGATACAGCTGCGTGGGAACCGGGTGAGGAGCTGGAAAAAGGTGATGGCTAATCGACAAGGGGGGGGTAGGAAGCCCCCCAACTCGGCTGATCACGTGGAACGTGAGAGGGCTGAACGGGCCGATAAAGAGGGCACGGGTACTCGCACACCTTAAGAAACTTAAGGCAGATGTGGTTATGTTACAGGAAACGCACCTGAAACTGATAGACCAGGTTAGGCTACGCAAAGGATGGGTGGGGCAGGTGTTCCATTCGGGGCTAGATGCGAAAAACAGGGGGGTGGCTATATTAGTGGGGAAGCGGGTAATGTTCGAGGCAAAGACTATAGTGGCGGATAACGGGGGCAGATACGTGATGGTGAGTGGCAAACTACAGGGGGAGACGGTGGTTTTGGTAAACGTATATGCCCCGAACTGGGATGATGCCAATTTTATGAGGCGGATGCTAGGACGCATTCCGGACCTAGAGATGGGAAAGCTGATAATGGGGGGAGATTTTAATACGGTGTTGGAACCAGGGCTGGATAGGTCGAAGTCCAGGACTGGAAGGAGGCCGGCAGCAGCCAAGGTACTTAAAGATTTTATGGAGCAGATGGGAGGTGTAGACCCGTGGAGATTTAGCAGACCCAGGAGTAAGGAGTTCTCGTTTTTCTCCTATGTCCATAAAGTCTACTCGCGAATAGACTTTTTTGTGCTGGGTAGGGCATTGATCCCGAAGGTGAGGGGAACGGAGTATACGGCTATAGCCATTTCGGATCACGCTCCACACTGGGTGGACTTGGAGATAGGGGAGGAAACAGGAGGGCGCCCACCCTGGAGAATGGACATGGGACTAATGGCAGATGAGGGGGTGTGTCTAAGGGTGAGGGGGTGCATTGAAAAGTACTTGGAACTCAATGATAATGGGGAGGTCCAGGTGGGAGTGGTCTGGGAGGCGTTGAAGGCGGTGGTTAGAGGGGAGCTGATATCAATAAGGGCACATAAAGGGAAGCAGGAGAGTAAGGAACGGGAGCGGTTGCTGCAAGAACTTTTGAGGGTGGACAGACAATATGCGGAAGCACCGGAGGAGGGACTGTACAGGGAAAGGCAAAGGCTACATGTAGAATTTGACTTGCTGACTACAGGCACTGCAGAGGCACAATGGAGGAAGGCACAGGGTGTACAGTACGAATATGGGGAGAAGGCGAGCAGGTTGCTGGCACACCAATTGAGGAAAAGGGGAGCAGCGAGGGAAATAGGGGGAGTGAGGGATGAGGAAGGAGAGATGGAGCGGGGAGCGGAGAGAGTGAATGGAGTGTTCAAGACATTTTATAAAAAATTATATGAAGCTCAACCCCCGGATGGGAGGGAGAGAATGATGGGCTTCTTTGATCGGCTGGAATTTCCCAAGGTGGAAGAGCAGGAAAGGGTGGGACTGGGAGCACAGATCGAGGTAGAAGAAGTGGTTAAAGGAATTAGGAGCATGCAGGCGGGAAAGGCCCCAGGACCGGATGGATTCCCAGTCGAATTCTATAGAAAATATGTGGACTTGCTCGCCCCGGTACTGACGAGGACCTTTAATGAGGCAAAGGAAAGGGGACAACTGCCCCCGACTATGTCTGAAGCAACGATATCGCTTCTCTTAAAGAAGGAAAAGGACCCGCTACAATGCGGGTCCGAAAGACCTATTTCCCTCCTAAATGTAGATGCCAAGGTCCTGGCCAAGGTAATGGCAATCAGAATAGAGGAATGTGTCCCGGGGGTGGTCCACGAGGACCAAACTGGGTTTGTGAAGGGGAGACAGCTGAACACGAATATACGGAGGTTGTTAGGGGTAATGATGATGGCCCCACCAGAGGGAGAAACGGAGATAGTAGTGGCGATGGATGCTGAGAAAGCATTTGATAGAGTGGAGTGGGATTATTTGTGGGAGGTGTTGAGGAGATTTGGTTTTGGAGAGGGGTATGTTAGATGGGTGCAGCTGTTGTATAGGGCCCCAGTGGCGAGCGTGGTCACGAATGGACGGGGATCTGCATATTTTCGGCTCCATAGAGGGACAAGGCAGGGATGCCCTCTGTCCCCATTATTGTTTGCACTGGCGATTGAGCCCCTGGCGATAGCGTTGAGGGGTTCCAAGAAGTGGAGGGGAGTACTTAGGGGAGGAGAAGAGCACCGGGTATCTTTGTATGCGGACGATTTGCTACTATACGTGGCGGACCCGGCGGAGGGGATGCCAGAAATAATGCGGATACTTGGGGAGTTTGGGGATTTTTCAGGGTATAAATTGAACATGGGGAAAAGTGAGTTGTTTGTGGTGCATCCAGGGGAGCAGAGTAGAGAAATAGAGGACCTACCGTTGAGGAAGGTAACAAGGGACTTTCGTTACCTGGGGATCCAGATAGCTAAGAATTGGGGCACATTGCATAGGTTAAATTTAACGCGGTTGGTGGAACAGATGGAGGAGGATTTCAAGAGATGGGATATGGTATCCCTGTCAATGGCAGGGAGGGTGCAGGCGGTTAAGATGGTGGTCCTCCCGAGATTCCTCTTTGTGTTTCAGTGCCTCCCGGTGGTGATCACGAAGGCTTTTTTTAAAAGGATTGAAAAGAGCATCATGGGTTTTGTGTGGGCCGGGAAGACCCCGAGAGTGAGGAAGGGATTCTTACAGCGTAGCAGGGATAGGGGGGGGCTGGCACTACCGAGCCTAAGTGAGTATTATTGGGCCGCTAATATTTCAATGGTGAGTAAGTGGATGGGAGAGGAGGAGGGAGCGGCGTGGAAGAGATTAGAGAGGGCGTCCTGTAGGGGGACTAGCCTACAGGCTATAGTGACAGCCCCATTGCCGTTCTCACCGAGGAACTACACCACAAGCCCAGTGGTGGTGGCTACACTGAAGATTTGGGGACAGTGGAGACGGCATAGGGGAAAGACTGGAGCCTTGGGGGGGTCCCTGATAAGAAACAACCATAGGTTTGCCCCGGGGGGAATGGATGGGGGATATGGAATGTGGCAAAGAGCAGGAATAACGCAACTGAATGATCTGTTTGTGGATGGGAAGTTCGCGAGTCTGGGAGCGCTGACCGAGAAATATGGGTGCCCCAAGGGAATGCATTCAGGTATATGCAACTGAGGGCTTTTGCGAGGCAACAGGTGAGGGAATTCCCACAGCTCCCGACACAAGAGGTGCAGGACAGAGTGATCTCAAAGACATGGGTGGGGGATGGTAAGGTGTCAGATATATATAGGGAAATGAGGGACGAAGGGGAGACTATGGTAGATGAACTAAAAGGGAAATGGGAAGAAGAGCTGGGGGAGGAGATCGAGGAGGGGCTGTGGGCAGATGCCCTAAGCAGGGTAAACTCGTCGTCCTCATGTGCCAGGCTAAGCCTGATTCAGTTTAAGGTATTACACAGGGCACATATGACTGGAGCACGGCTCAGTAAATTTTTTGGGGTGGAGGATAGGTGTGCGAGGTGCTCGAGAAGCCCAGCGAATCATACCCATATGTTTTGGTCATGCCCGGCACTACAGGGGTTTTGGATGGGGGTGACAAAGGTGCTTTCAAAAGTAGTAGGAGTCCGGGTCGAACCAAGCTGGGAGTTGGCTATATTTGGGGTTGCACAAGAGCCGGGAGTGCAGGAGGCGAGAGAGGCCGATGTTTTGGCCTTTGCGTCCCTAGTAGCCCGGCGCAGGATATTGCTAATGTGGAAAGAAGCCAAGCCCCCGAGGGTGGAGACCTGGATAAATGACATGGCGGGGTTTATAAAGCTAGAGCGGATTAAGTTCGTCCTAAGGGGGTCGGCTCAAGGGTTCACCAGGCGGTGGCAACCGTTCGTCGAATACCTCGCAGAAAGATAGACGGAATGGGAAAAAGAAGGCAGCAGCAGCAGCCCAGGATCGGGGGGGTGGGGGGGGGGGGGGGGGGGAGGGGGGGAGGGGGGGGGGAGGAGGAACCAGAAGGATCTCAGGGTTGTTAATATATACTGTATAATATGTATAGGTCGTTGCTACAGATAATTATATATTGGACTGTTAAATTATATTTTTGGAGAGTGTTACTTGTGACAAGGCAGTTGCCAATTAGGGCTAGTTTTCATTTTTGTTATTTATTATTTATTCATTTTTTGTTTATAAAATAGGTCATTGTTATTTGTGTTGTTATAATATTGTGTAGAGGATGCACAATGTACTGTGTTGGTTGACCAAAAATTTTCAATAAAATATTTAATAAAAAAAAACAAGAGGCAGCTGCACGGCTGCACATCCGTATCACTATGGCGGAGATGGTACTGGCGATTGTTGATGTCACCAACACTGAGGGCTAGCTGCAGGACTGAAACTATTTAGGATGATGTTATATTCCTACCTAATTCAGTTTCTCAAATTTCACTTCCTCCCCATCCCATTACCTGTAATGATTTGCAAGCTATAGCTGATGCATGCATGATCCTCTTGCTTTCTCACAATCCAAGTAGCTTTTGTGTAAAAATAGCTGTCATGGAGAAAATTGCCGAAAGCGTGACGACTGAATCAAACTCCACCACCTACAAGCCGGTCCAAAGCTAGAGACTTCCAGATCTCACCAACCTGTCCCCGTCACCTCTCGCCAATTGCAGCAGGGCTTATCTTATTGGGGGTGGGAGGGAGGCGGGTGGGGGGGGGGGGGGGGGGTGGTGGAGGCAGTGCTGGTTTCCTCTGGGTAGATGCCTGCTGCGGGATATCTTTTAATGTGGGTATGCTGTCACACATCAGCAGACCCATGGTCCAGTTCCAGTGGCAAGGGAACCTTGATGACTGGTGGTCTCCCTACTGCTGCAGCCTTCATAGAAAAAATCAGATCATACAATCCCTGCAGTGCAGAAGGAGGCCATTTGGCCTACCGAGTCTGCACCGACCCTTGGAAAGAGCACCCTACCTAGGCCCTCCCCGTAACCCTACGTAACCTTTTTAAAAGACTAAGGGATAATTTATCATGGCCAATCCACCTAACCTGCACAGTGGGAGGAAACCAGAGCACCCGTAGGAAGCCCACTCAGACAAGGGGAGAACGTGAAAACTCCACACAGATAGTCCTGGTTCCTGGTGCTGTGTGGCAGCAGTGCTAACCACTGTGCCACCGTGATGCCATCGTAACCTTTAATACCGTGCGAATATCTTCCATCTGATCCGCCATTGATGACTTGTTTTGGATTGTGTCTTGTCTGATTCCTCCCCTCTAATCTTACCGTCATGGATGACTCTGTCAGGAGCTGAAGGTTCCCAATGGCATTTCTCCGAAGATATGATAATGTGTGAAGCATAAATGAGGATTCTCAGTGTAAATGCAAACAGCTGCAGAAGTACGCATGATTCATTTATCCTTGCAAACCCAATGCTATACTGGGCCATGACAACATCACCAGGAATTACAGGTGATCAAGAATACCCATTGAGAACATGGCTTATGACACCATTCCATAAGATCAATAATGAAACACAGGAATGATACAACAGTATGCATGAACCATGCCAAGGAAGAACCAAGCAACTTGCCTCAACAACTACCGTCTGATGGCCTTGACATCTATCATTATGAAGTGCTTTGAGAGGGTGGTAATGAGACACATCAACTCCACACTCCCAGAATGCCTTGATCCACTGCAATTTGCATACTGCCACAACCGGTCCACAGCAGATGCTAGCTCCCTGGCCCTACACTCAGCCCTGGAGCATCTCAACAACAAGGACTTCTACATTAGACTCCTATTCATTGACTACAGTTCCGCCTTCAACACCATAATCTCAGCCAAACTCATATCAAAACTCCAAAACCTAGGACTTGGCTCCTCCCACTGCAATTGGATCCTTGGCTTCCTGGCCCATCGATCACACACAGTAAGGATATACAACAACACCTCCTTGATGATAGTCCTCAAAACCAGAGCCTTGCAAGGCTTCGTACTTAGCCCCCTACTATACTCCTTATACACACATGACTGTGTGGCAAAATTTGGCTCCAATTCCATCTACATGTTTCCTGATGCCACGACCATAGTGGGTCTGATCTCATAACAACAGTGAGTCAGAGTACAGGAGGGAGATAGATAACCTAGTGGCATTAAAGAAAAAAATGTAAAGGTGAAAAAAGAACTTCAACATACCTCTAAAGCAGCTGTGAAACTTGTTCCTTGTTGTCGTGTTGGGTGCTCTGCTACACAGACATGGTGGATGTCTGAGTGGCTTGCTATGAGCTCTGTGCGCTGAGCTGTCTCCTGCTGGAATCAGCGGGAAGTGTAATGTTCCCCGTTTTATAGTGTGTATGCTCTTGCCTGTGATTGGCTGTGGTGTTGTGTGTGTATTGATTGGTCTGTTGATCTGTCCATCAGTATGTATGTATGTTTGCACCATGATGTTTACCTGAATATCATGACATCCCCCCTTTTTTACAAGAACATATGCCTATGTGGTTATAAATGGAGATGTGTAGTGAGTGCAGCTGAATGTGTGTGTGTGCAATATCTACAGCATGTACATGAGGCTAAACTATATACAAGGGGCGATGTCGGGTGCGACATAGCAACGAGGTTGTACCATAAACAAAACACGTGGAAATGTTAAACGTCAAAACGAACTCCTGTAACGACAAGGAAAAAGAAAAACATTAACACAGTGATATGATACATCAGTGAGTTCAATGTTCAAACAGGCTCATAAGTCCAGCCTAGTAGGCATTCGGGTTGACCGCCTCAAGGGTGGGTCAGGATTCATCAGCTGAGGAATGGGCCTGGCCACAGGCAACGATCGAATGGGCATGGTGGCAGGAAGCTCCACGAAGTCGAAATCAGGAACAACAGGAAGGCGTGGCAGCGGTGTACGTTCCCGTAGCGAGCGTGGAAGCAGGCAAAGAGCCTGGCGATTATGCCTGCGAATGGAGTCATCAGGCATGCGAACCAGGAACGAGCGGGGAGCCACGCATCGGAGAACTTCGGCAGGTGCTGACCAGCCACCTTCTGGTAGGTGGATGCGGACGTCGTCCCAAGGCGCCAGGGCGGGAAGATCAGTTGCCCGAGTGTCATGTGCCACCTTCTGGCGAACGCGCTGCTGTCGCATCCTGTGCAGTACTGGAGCATGGTTGGTTGTGAGGACCAGAATGGATGGCACAATGGTCCTGAGGGCGTGACCCATCAACAGCTGGGCTGGTGAGAGGCCAGTGGCTAGTGGGGCCGAGTGATAGGCCAGCAGGGCTAAGCAGAAATCCGATCCGGCAGCAGCCTTGCAGAGAAGCCGCTTGACGACGTGAACGCCCTTCTCCGCCTTTCTATTGGACTGGGGATGCAGAGGGCTGGACGTCACATGTGTGAAGCCTTACAAAGCAGCAAAGGACGACCATTCCTGGCTGGCAAAACAGGGCCCATTGTCCGACATGACAGTAATCGGAATGCCGTGGCGAGCGAAGGTGTCTTTGCAGGCCCTTATGACAGCGGACGATGTCAAATCGTGCAGGCGTATGACCTCTGGATAGTTTGAAAATAAATCTATGACGATTACGTAGTCCCTGCCGAGCGCGTGAAAAAGGTCCACACCCACCTTCGCCCAGGGGGACGTCATCAGCTCATGGGGCTGAAGCGTCTCAGGTGGTTGCGCCGGCTGAAACCTTTGGCAGGTGGGGCAGTTGAGCACCATATTGGCAATGTCATCACTGATGCCCGGCCAGTATATCGCCTCTCAGGCCCTCCGTCTGCACTTCTCGACCCCCAGATGGCCTTCGTGTGGTTGCTGTGTTGAATATCAATCCGGTCCAGCTTTAGGAGGACACCATCAATGACGGCCAAGTCGTCCCAGACATTGTAGAACTGCGGGCACTGTCCTTTGATCCACCCTCCCGTCATGTGGCGCATCACACGTTTGATGAAGGGGGTCAGGCGAATACGGGCCAGACTGGAGTCATCGGCTGGCAGATCTGCCGATGTGAAGGCCACCTGCGCTTCGACCTGACAGACGAACCCCTCCGAATTGGGTGGTGTGCTCACTGCTCTAGATAGGGCATCCGCAATGATAGGGTCCTTTCCCGGGGTGTAGACCAGTTGGAAGTCGTACCTCCTGAGTTTGAGTAGGATGCGCTGGAGGCGAGGTGTCATCTCATTCAGGTCCTTATGTATGATGCTGACCAGGGGGCGATGGCCGGTCTCAACGGTAAACTGGGGGAGACCATACACGTAGTCATGGAACTTGTCTATTCCGGTTAGCAAACCCAGGCACTCCTTTTCGATCTGCGCGTAGCGCTGTTCTGTGGGGGTCATGGCCCGCGAGGCATAGGCGACCGGGGCCCATGACGCAGTGTCATCCCGTTGTAGGAGTACCGCCCCAATGCCGGACTGGCTGGCATCAGTCAATGTTTTTGGGTCACGAGAGGTGTCGGAAAACGGCAATACCGGGGCTGTGGTGAGCTTAATTTTGAGCTCCTCCCATTCCTTCTGGTGTGTGGGCAGCCACTAGAACTCTGTGAACTTTTTGACTAGGTGGCGAAGAGCCGTCATGTGGGAGGTGTAGCCACCTAAAATTGCTGATTCCCTATTAATTTGGCCAAAACCCGATATAAAATGGCTAACCGAAAAGGCTGATGGGAAAAGCAGCCAACAGGACACAAACGGACAGCTGCAGACAGAATAGTGTATTCAGCTCTGGGGAAGTCGGCCCAGATCGATACCTGCGACTATTAGCAGCACATCAACACAGACATCTACAGTTTAATTGGCTATCCCCGGGAACAATTGCAACATATTAGCAATTGAATGCCGGGCCAGACCTGTCGGCGCCTGGAGTGGCTGAAACAAAGACAGGTGAACGACCACCCCCCGATCGAGGAATCGCCCCGTTATTGGAGCATATCGAACCCAGTGATTGGGAACAAGTCCAGTCGCTTGGGACTCAGGGTCAAGGGCCGCCCCGAGAGGCGGGAAGCCCCTGGGCCCTATAAATTGAGGGGCCAAGTTCAGATCGCTCTCTCTCTCCCTTCTTCTCCTGCTCGCAACCTTCGCAAGAACATCGACCAGAAACAGTAAGTCTGACTCCAGCGATCGCTACCCGATAGAGATTCCTAGCCATCGACCCGTATCAGCCTTTTGAATCCCGCAGGCCAGATCCAATTCGATAAACCATTCGTTTTCCTGACCTGGTGGGCCATCCCCAAAAGTTAAGTATTGGCCAGTAGTGGTAGGTTTTGATATAGAAAGTAGGATTATTGTGTAAGTATTGATTGCTGTACATAATAAATGACCGTTGATTTCAATCTTACTAAGCGGTGTGCTGACTTATTAATCATAACTCGAGCTTGAACCACGTGGCGGTATCAGAAAGATACCTGGCGACTCGTGAGCAAAGGTGACATAATCAGAGGTAATAAAACTAAGGCTAGTAAGAGCAACAGAGGCAAGGTTGGGAATGAACTTCCCCAGGAAGTTGACCATGCCTAGGAAGCGTAGCACTGCTTTCTTGTCTGCCGGCTGCGGCATGGCTGTAATGGCGCTCACCTTGTCTGCATCCGGACGTACCCCTGACCGGGATATGTAGACCCCTGAAACTTTAGCTCGGTTTGGCCGAAAGAACACATGGCTCGGTTGAGGCGCAGGCCGTTTTCCCATATCTGCGCAAAGATGCGCTGGAGACGACTGATGTGCTCCTGTGGTGTGGTGGACCAGATGATGACGTCGTCAACGTAGACGGGCACCCCTTCGATGCCCTCCATCATCTGTTCCATGATCCTGTGAAATACCTTGGATGCCGAGACAATGCCAAACGGCATTCTGTTACAGCAGAACCTGCCGAAAGGAGTGTTGAAGGTGCACAGCTTCCTGCTGGACTGGTCCAGTTGGATCTGCCAAAAACCCTTCGAGGCATCCAGCTTTGTAAAGATTTTAGCCCGGGCCATTTCGCTCGTGATATCTTCCCGTTTGGGTATGGGGTAGTGTTCCCTCATTATGTTGTTGTTCAGGTCTTTCGGGTCAATGCAGATCCGGAGTTCGCCAGAGGGCTTCTTAACACACACCATGGAGCTGACCCATGGCGTGGGCTCCGTGACCTGGGATAACACCCCTTGGTCCTGGAGGATCCTGCAGCTGCTGCTTGAGGTGGTCTTTGAGTGGCGCTGGGACACTGCGAGGTGCGTGAATGACTGGGGTGGCGTCCGGTTTGAGTCGTATTCTGTCAGTATAGGGCAGTGTGCCCATGCCCTCGAATGCCTCCTGGTTGTGGACAAGGAGCGATTGAAGCTGTGCCCTAAATTCTGCATCCGGGAAGTCTGATGTGCCTTCTGGAGACAGAGCGTGGACCCGCTGCACGAGGTGGAGAACCTTGCATGCCTGTGCGCCAAGCAGGGAGTCCTTTGATGATCCGACTATTTCAAAGGACAGTGTGGCCGTGTATGTGTTGTGTGTCACCTGGAGCTGGCAGGATCCCATGGCCGGGATAACATTTCCGTTGTAGTCGACCATCCTGCAACGGGATGGCCGAATTGGTGGCCTGACCTTCAAAGCGTAGAAGGTTGACCATGCTATCAGGTTGGCGGAGGCACCAGTGTCCAAACGGATTGTTATCGGTGATCAGTTGACCGTTAGGGTGGCACACCATTCATCACCCGGATTGACACTGTTCACTGGCATCGGCTGATGGGTCGTGCTTGGAGACAACCGGTTCCCATCAATGACCGCAACACGGCAGGCATCCCGGTCGTCTGTGTCACTGGTCTGGATATCGTCTGGGCACGACTCGTAGTAAGGAGGCTGAATGGTCCGCACGTCCCTGCGAGGCTGTCGGAATGGCGGCGAGTTGGCAGGTTGAGCTGCTCGACAGCAGGCAGCGTAGTGGCCCATCTTGCCACAGCGGAGGCATAGTTGGTTTTTTGCCGGACATTGCCGCTTTAAATGTGTGGCTCCACAGTTGCCGCACGTCGTGACGTCATGGCATTCGTTGTGCCACCGCGCATGCGCAGTCCGGCCTTGCGCCGAGCGCGCCTGCGCATCACGTCCCTCTGCGTCTATGTCTTTTTTGCCGTGCACAAACGTGGGAGGCCGCGGAAAGCGCGCAAAATGGCCGCTCTCGTCCGGGCAGCGGGCCGGGAGGAACCCGATCGCCTGGACCCGTTCGGCCTCGTAGGACGCCTGCCTTGCCGATTCGGGCGCGTAGGACCCCTGCCGCACCGATTCGGTCACTTGAAATTGGGAGTAGCGGCTCGTCGCGTTTTCATGAAAGACGCAGGCTTCGATGGCGGAGGCTAGGGTGAGGCCTTTAATTTTGAGGAGCTGCTGGCATAGGGTGCCCGAGGTGACCCCCAAAACAATCTGGTCCCGAATCATTGAATCGGAGGTGGTGTCGTAACCGCAGGACTGCGCGAGGATACGGAGGTGTGTAAGGAAGGATTGAAAGGGCTCATCCTTACCCTGCAGGCGCTGCTGGAAAAGAAACCTCTCGAAACTCTTGTTTACCTCGACGATGAAGTGTTGGTCGAGTTTGAGAAGGACCGTCTTGTACTTGGTCTTTCCTCACCTTCCGCGAACACCAGGGAGTTTTAGACATGGATGGCGTGTTGACCTGCCGTGGAGAGGAGGAGGGCGATTTTTCTGGTGTCCGAAGCGCTCTCCTTTTCGTTGGCTTCCAGGAAGAGCTGGAAGCGCTGTTTGAACAGCTTCCAATTGACGCTGAGGTTTCCAGCGATTTGTAGCGGCTGCGGCGTGCTGACGGTGTCCATGGCGCAGGATGGCGGATCCCTGAGGATGCGTAGGTAGGTCTCACAATTACCGGGTTCCAATCCTGGTACCATGTCGTGTTGGGTTCTCTGCTACACAGACGAACCAACATGGTTGCGGATGGTACAACTCAGTTTTATTACTAACAATATTTACAATGGTAAACTGGTTACTGTGGTTCGTTCATTATCCTTGAATCTGTGGACCTATCCCTAACACTATCTTGGAGAGGCACTCAGCACATGGTGGATGTCTGAGTGGCTTGCTGTGTGCTCTGTGCCCTGAGCTGTCTCCTGCTGGAATCAGTGGGAAGTGTCGTGTTCCCTGTTTTATAGTGTGTATGCTCTTGCCTGTGATTGGCTGTGGTGTTGTGTGTGTATTGATTGGTCCGTTGATCTGTCTATCAGTATGCATGTTTGCACCATGATGTTTACCTGAATATCATGACACTTGTTGTCTTCAATACAAACCTGCAGTTTAAATCCCTAACCTCAGTGGACATTCCATCAGCATCCCCATCACAAGGGATTTGTGGCTACAATCATAGTGCGCCATGCTGGGGCCTGCACAGACTGTCCTGACGCAGGTCCAAGGCTGCTGCTGGAGTCGTAAAGTATGACGGGATTTTTGAGCGCTGTTAAGTGGGCACTTTTCAATCTTGGTATCCGCGGGCCATGGTGGTGGTAGGCTGGGTGATCATGATGCACAGGGCAGGATTATCACATCCAAAGGCCCTTTGTCTAATGGGTACACGAGTGGCATATGTTCCAGATGAGCCCAATGAATGGAGGGATGCGACTATTGTGGGGCATGTAGAAAAAAACTCCTGGAAAGTTTAATTATTGGTTATATGTTCAAGATGATGGCCAAGAAGTGAGGGTTATGGACTGGCAGAATGGGGTCAAAAAATGGAAAGTAAAAAAGCATGATTTCTAATAGTGCATGGCCCACCCATGCCAATACAGTTGTCTGTAGTGTGATTGATCTGTTAAGATCTTTATGTAGCATTTTATCTATCACTGCATGATTCCACTTTGACAGTGATTCTTGCTTTAGAAAACAACCATGCACTGGAGAAAGAGTTTCTGAATGTGGGGGATAAAGAGATCTCACAGCAGTGGTCTTGAAAGACATTGAAGTACAAGCAGAGGTCACAGGTTGAATAGTTTTCACAATAGAAAGTGGAATACAGAACTGTCTCCAGATAGGACTAGAAGCAAAATTTGTTTTGACCGTGAGGTTTCAGTGGCTGCCAATAAACAAGGGAATGAATTAACAAGAGAGGCAAAATCAAAAGGTATTGGATCATTGGTGGGAATTTCGACTTTATTATGAAGTACTAGATAGGGGACTGCCAGCCTTGTCATACAGGTGGATCTGCAGATCATAGAATTTACAGTGCAGAAGGAGGCCATTTGGCCCATCGAGTCTGCACCCGCTCTTGGAAAGAGCACCCTACCCAAGGTCAACACCTCCACCCTATCCCAATAACCCAGTAACCCCACCCAACACTAAGGGCAATTTTGGACACTAAGGGCAATTTATCATGGCCAATCCACCTAACCTGCACATCTTTGGACTGTGGGAGGAAACCGGAACACCCGGAGGAAACCCACGCACACACGGGGAGGATGTGCAGACTCCGCACAGACAGTGACCCAAGCCGGAATCGAACCTGGGACCCTGGAGCTGTGAAGCAATTGTGCTATCCACAATGCTACCGTGCTGGATGTATAAGAGAAAAATAAGGTTAGTTGCTGGGGATTTGAAGAATGATTGGGTGATGCAGATATTAAACTGGAATCTCCCACGGCAGGAAAGTAATCCTGAAAATCCTTTTCGCGCTTTTGGCCACAAATGGGTGAGAATGTAGATCAATTGACATAAAAGCCACGTTTCTGCAGGGTAAAACATTTCAGTGAGGTGTTTATGAAACTATCTAAAGAAGCAAGCGATGCAGAAGGGAAACTATGGAAATTAAATAAATGTTGCCTCGAGGGTGTGAGATTTTTCGGTGAGATCTCTTTTGCTGGAAGTAGGCTGTGTTCGACTAAATTAGATCTCCAATGCTTTAGCGGTTTCAAGAAGAGAACCTTTTTGACATCTTCATGATTGTGGATGATTTCTTATTGGGCAGTACTGTAGAATTTGAGAACTGTGTTACAAATAAGATTGAAATGGAACTTAAGATTGGAAGTCACGTTTCAGGGGATTTTAAATATATTGGTGGCGACATGAATCAGAATAAGTGAATCAACAATTCTAATTGTGCGAGGTCATCACAAAAAGATGTCACATCTAAAGAAGAAACAGAGAATTTATGAAACTAGATTTGTCAGTTGAGTTGGTTGCTCATTCAGACAAGATTGGATGCTGGTTTTAATGTATCGGAACTAAATACAGTAACATTTTTATTATCCGATATGCTCTGGGAAGAAGTGGTGCCAATTTATCAAAAATGCCGGTTACTGGTGCAATACATTACTCCTGGCAGAAGATGTGCTGCTGCTCTGTCTTTGAAGGTTTGGAGGGAGAGGGGAAGTAGCTGAGGAGTCACAAGCCCCACCATAGCAGGGCATCACAGTAAGACCACCACAACTGACACCACAGTCTTCAAACCAGTTCAAACAAAAACTTAGCTGTCATTTTCACTGAGGTTATTCCAGGTACTATTGTTCAAGTGCAATAACCTAACTGACTCAATTATTTAATAGTTTCAATGTAAAGCCTAAGAACAACTTCTGTAGGTTTGCAATCTTGTATTATTATTGTTCGCTTTTTTAAAAAGAATGCATTATCTGAAAAGAGACTTGCTTAAAAGAAAATCAGGTTGTCAAATTCTGGTTACCAGAGAATACCAGTTGGTACAGTGCCATATAACACAGAGTTAAATGATCTACAATGTAGCACCTTAAATTTGGAAATGTTTTAAGGGATAATAAAACATTTTTAAAAAATTTAATTTGGAGAAATGCATTTTAAATTTCCATTCTTGGCTGACCCAAAGAATATGAATTAGTTACCTTTCATGATGCTTCTCATGTCAATCTTTTTGGTGCAGCAGGTTTAATTATATTGTTGGTGGGTGAAAATAGGAAATTCTTTAGCCTGGAAAGTTAAGAAAATAAAAAAATTGTTAAAAGTACTTTAGCTGCAGAAACACTGACTCTTGAAGAAGCAGTAGCCATGAGATTCTATTTGTCACATTATTTGGAGGAATTCTCTATAAGGAGAGTACTGAAAATGGTTAGGCCATTAGATGTTTCATAGATAATCATTCCTTGTGGGATGACATTCACTTGACAAAATGTGTAAGTGAGAAAAGATTAAGGATTGACCTTACTAGCATAAAACACGTGTCAGAAAAATAGGAAATCTACAAGATTAAATGGGTTGATGTACACCATTCATTATCTAGTTGTTTCATGAAAAGGAATACTTCTACCAAAGATTATTGGGGGGTCCTGGAAGTGGGGCATTTTGTAGTGAAATGCTTTATAAAGAACATTTTCTTCAATTTGTTTTAAAATATTGTTCATGAATATTATTTCTTAAGTTTTGTTCAAAAAAGAAAAAAGGGAACCTGTTAATTGCAGTAATTAAGTTTAGGTGACTATAAGACAGGGGGCACTAATTGGAAATTGACTTGTGCACATATCAAGTGACATTTCCTCACCCTCCTGATCTTCGGCCACCTGATGTGGAGGGGGCAGGCAGGGTGGAGGACCTCCTCGTTAGCCTATATGTGGGGCTAGTCAAAGTGGCCATTAATTGGTCCAGGCAGTGGGTGGCCAAGGGGCCGTCCGACCCGAAGGTCTGCCTCTCTACCGTGAATATGTTCATAGCTGGGTGGCTTGGAAAGGGAGCACATGGTGACCACTGGCATGCTGCAGGCCTTCTGTAACTCGTGGGTGCTGCGGGGGCTGGGGTGCACCATCACCATCAAGAATGACACTTTGCTTTGATTTTGTAAGTTTCCTTTGATGTTATGTTTTAGTTACAGTGGCCACCAGGGGCTGCAACCCCTACCATTTGTGTTTAGCTTATTGATTTTATTTTATTCAACAAAAAAGAGTAAAGTGACACTTCCCACCCTCCTGAGCTTTGACCATCTGATGTGGAAGGGGCAGGCAGGCTTCAGGCCTTCCATGACCAATGCGGGCTGTGGGGGCTGGGGTGCATCATCATCCATGGGAATTACATTTTGGTTCAGTTAGTTAAGTTTCCGTCAGGGGCTATCACCATTGTCAAATTTGTTTAATTTTGTTGATTTCTTCATCCATTCTTAATTTATTTCTTAATTTATTAATTTCTTCCATCAATCCGTTTATCCCTCACCATTGTATCCCTGCCCACACGCCAACCCTCTTGAGCCATCTGTTCTCCATTCCTGGATATTCTTCGACACATTGCTTACCTTTGTTCTGCCATTAATGCATTCTGATCTCTTATTGTGCCACTCTCAGCTCCCTTCTTAGTCCCAGTTACATTCTCTTTGTCTTTCTGTTCATGTCAATCTCCACCTGTTGCTGGCCCTCTATCCAATCCCACTGCTCCACGACCCCGCCCACAATACTATCAATCTGATCCTATTTCCAGTTCTCTGTAGCTTTAACAAAGAGCCATTAGGACTGAAAACATTAGCTCCTTTCTCTCTCCACAGATGCTGTCAGACCTGGTGTGATTGTCCTGTATTTTCAGATTTTGTTTCAGATTCCAGCATCTGCAGTAATTTGCTTTTAGTTTCATTTAATTTATTGATTCTTGGTTTTATTAAAACAGAGGAACTGGGGGTTGCAGCTGTGTGGCCGAGCGGGCTAAGTTGTTGGTTCAGGTTTCAGTTTCTGTGGTGATGTACGCTCAATGCAACTTGTTGAGGAAATTATGCCACCAGTACAGCTAAGAACATAGAACATAGAAAATACAGCACAGAACAGGCCCTTCGGCCCACGATGTTGTGCCGAACCTTTGTCCTAGATTAATCATAGATTATCATTGAATTTACAGTGCAGAAGGAGGCCATTCGGCCCTTTGAGTCTTCACCGGCTCTTGGAAAGAGCACCCTACCCAAACTCAACACCTCCACCCAACACCAAGGACAATTTTGGACATTAAGGGCAATTTATCATTGGCCAATTCACCTAACCTGCACATCTTTGGACTGTGGGAGGAAACCGGAGCACCCGGAGGAAACTCACGCAGACACGGGGAGGACGTGCAGACTCCGCACAGACAGTGACCCAAGCCGGAATCGAACCTGGGACCCTGGAGCTGTGAAGCAATTGTGCTATCCACAATGCTACCGTGCTGACCTTAAGAACAAACAAATCTACACTATATCATTTTACCGTAATCCATGTACCTATCCAATAGCTGCTTGACGGTCCCTAATGTTTCCGACTCAACTACTTCCACAGGCAGTGCATTCCATGTCCCCACTACTCTCTGGGTAAAGAACCTACCTCTGATATCCCTCCTATATCTTCCACCTTTCACCTTAAATTTATGTCCCCTTGTAATGGTTTGTTCCACCCGGGGAAAAAGTCTCTGACTGTCTACTCTATCTATTCCCCTGATCATTTTATAAACCTCTATCAAGTCGCCCCTCATCCTTCTCCGTTCTAATGAGAAAAGGCCTAGCACCCTCAACCTTTCCTCGTAAGACCTACTCTCCATTCCAGGCAACATCCTGGTAAATCTTCTTTGCACCTTTTCCAAAGCTTCACATCCTTCCTAAAATGAGGCGACCAGAACTGTACACAGTACTCCAAATGTGGCCTTACCAAAGTTTTGCACAGCTGCATCATCACCTCACGGCTCTTAAATTCAATCCCTCTGTTAATGAACGCGAGCACACCATAGGCCTTCTTCACAGCTCTATCCACTTGAGTGGCAACTTTCAAAGATGTATGAACATAGACCCCAAGATCTCTCTGCTCCTCCACATTGCCAAGAACTCTACCGTTAACCCTGTATTCCGCATTCATATTTGTCCTTCCAAAATGGACAACCTCACACTTTTCAGGGTTAAACTCCATCTGCCACTTCTCAGCCCAGCTCTGCATCCTATCTATGTCTCTTTGCAGCCGACAACAGCCCTCCTTACTATCCACAACTCCACCAATCTCCGTATCGTCTGCAAATTTACTGACCCACCCTTCAACTCCCTCATCCAAGTCATTAATGAAAATCACAAACAGCAGAGGACCCAAAACTGATCCCTGCGGTACACCACTGGTAACGGGGATCCAGGCTGAATATTTGCCATCCACCACCACTCTCTGACTTCTATCGGTTAGCCAGTTCGTTATCCAACTGGCCAAATTTCCCACTATCCCATGCCTCCTTACTTTCTGCATAAGCCTACCATGGGGAACCTTATCAAATGCCTTACTAAAATCCATGTATACTACATCCACTGCTTTACCTTCATCCACATGCTTGGTCACCTCCTCAAAGAATTCAATAAGACTTGTAAGGCAAGACCTACCCCTCACAAGTCCGTGCTGACTATCCCTAATCAAGCAGTGTCTTTCCAGATGCTCAGAAATCCTATCCCTCAGTACCCTTTCCATTACTTTGCCTACCACCGAAGTAAGACTAACTGGCCTGTAATTCCCAGGGTTATCCCTAGTCCCTTTTTTGAACAGGGGCACGACATTCGCCACTCTCCAATCCCCTGGTACCACCCATGTTGACAGTGAGGATGAAAAGATCATTGCCAACGGCTCTGCAATTTCATCTCTTGCTTCCCATAGAATCCTTGGATATATCTCGTCAGGCCCGGGGGACTTGTCTATTCTCAAGTTTTTCAAAATGCCCAACATATCTTCCTTCCTAACAAGTATTTCCTCGAGCTTACCAATCTGTTTCACACTGTCCTCTCCAACAATATCGCCCCTCTCATTTGTAAATACAGAAGAAAAGTACTCGTTCAAGACCTCTCCTATCTCTTCAGACTCAATACACAATCTCCCTCTACTGTCCTTGATCGGACCTACCCTCGCACTAGTCATTCTCATATTTCTCACATATGTGTAAAAGGCCTTGGGGTTTTCCTTGATCCTACCTGCCAAAGATTGTTCATGCCCTCTCTTAGCTCTCCTAATCCCTTTCTTCAGTTCCCTCCTGGCTATCTTGTATCCCTCCAATGCCCTGTCTGAACCTTGTTTCCTCAGCCTTACATAAGTCACCTTTTTCCTCTTAACAAGACATTCAACCTCTCTTGTCAACCATGGTTCCCTCACTCGACTATCTCTTCCCTGCCTGACAGGGATATACATATCAAGGACACGTAGCACCTGTTCCTTGAACAAGTTCCACATTTCACTTGTGTCCTTCCCTGCCAGCCTATGTTCCCAACTTATGCACTTCAATTCTTGTCTGACAACATCGTATTTACCCTTCCCCCAATTGTAAACTTTGCCCTGTTGCACGTACCTATCCCTCTCCATTACTAAAGTGAAAGTCACAGAATTGTGGTCACTATCTCCAAAATGCTCCCCCACTAACAAATCTATCACTTGCCCTGGTTCATTACCAAGTACTAAATCCAATAATGCTCCTCCCCTGGTCGGACAATCTACATACTGTGTCAGAAAAGCTTCCTGGACACACTGCACAAACACCACCCCATCCAAACTATTTGACCTAAAGAGTTTCCACTCAATATTTGGGAAGCTAAAGTCGCCCATGACTACTACTCTATGACTTCTGCACCTTTCCAAAATCTGTTTCCCAATCTGTTCCTCCACATCTCTGCTACTATTGGGGGGCCTATAGAAAACTCCTAACAAGGTGACTGCTCCTTTCCTATTTCTGACTTCAACCCATACTACCTCAATAGGGTGATACTCCTCGAACTGCCTTTCTGCAGCTGTTATACTATCTCTAATTAATAATGCCACTCCCCCACCTCTTCTACCACCCTCCCTAATCTTATTGAAACATCTATAACCAGGGACCTCCAACAACCATTTCTGCCCCTCTTCTATCCAAGTTTCCGTGATGGCCACCACATCGTAGTCCCAAGTACCGATCCATGCCTTAAGTTCACCCACCTTATTCCTGATGCTTCTTGCGTTGAAGTATACACACTTCAACCCATCTCCGTGCCTGCAAGTACTCTCCTTTGTCAGTGTTCCCTTCCCCACTGCCTCACTACACGCTTTGGCGTCCTGAATATCGGCTACCTTAGTTGCTGGACTACAAATCCGGTTCCCATTCCCCTGCCAAATTAGTCTAAACCCTCCCGAAGAGTACTAGAAAACCTCCCTCCCAGGATATTGGTGCCCCTCTGGTTCAGATGCAACCCGTCCTGCTTGTACAGGTCCCACCTTCCCCAGAATGCGCTCCAATTATCCAAATACCTGAAGCCCTCCCTCCTACACCATTCCTGCAGCCACGTGTTCAACTGCACTCTCTCCCTATTCCTAGCCTCGTTATCACGTGGCACCGGCAACAAACCAGAGATGACAACTCTGTCTGTCCTGGCTTTTAACTTCCAGCCTAACTCCCTAAACTTGTTTATTACCTCCACACCCCTTTTCCTACCTATGTCGTTGGTACCAATGTGCACCACGACTTCTGGCTGCTCCCCCTCCCCCTTAAGGATCCTGAAGACACGATCCGAGACATCCCTGGCCCTGGCACCCGGGAGGCAACATACCTTCCGGGAGTCTCGCTCGCGACCACAGAATCTCCTATCTATTCCCCTAACCATTGAATCTCCTACAACTTTTGCTTTTCTATTCTCCCCCCTGCCCTTCTGAGCCCCAGAGCCAGACTCAGTGACAGAGACCTGGCCGCTAGGGCCTTCCCCCGATAGGTCATCCCCCCCAACAGCATCCAAAACGGTACTCTTGTTTTGAAGGGGAACGGCCACGAGGGATCCCTGCACTGTCTGCCTGTTTGTTTTTTTCCCCCTGACTGTAACCCAGCTATTCTTGTCCTGTACCTTGGGTGTGGTTACCTCCCTGTAACTCTTCTCAATCACCCCCTCTGCCTCCCGGATGTTCCGAAGTTCATCCAGCTTCAGCTCCAGTTCCCTAACACGGTCTTTGAGGAGCTGAAGTTGGGTGCACGTCCCGCAGGTATAGTCAGCGGGGACACCAGTGGTATCCCTCACCACCCACATCCTACAGGAGGAGCATGCAACTGGCCTAGCCTCCATCCCCTCTTACCTTACAGAATATAGCTGCCCTGTGGACTAACTAGATCTCTGCCCTCCAACTCTGCTCCCAGACAGCTACACTTTCTGTAAACTCCTGGCTCTCTTCGCACTCTTTGCGGAAATGTCGGAAACAAAATGAAAGGAGCACCTTACTCCCTCCTCACCAAACTCCCTCGGTCACCAAACTCTTACTATAGCACTCAAAAATCACCAAATTCAGCACTCAGTGCAAACAAAGTCTGCACTGTTGGGGATCCCTTTTATACTGTGAATCAAGCCTCTGAAAACTGGCCTAATCCAATTAACTAATTAACAAGCTCCAGCTGCAAGTGCCTACAAGTAGAAGCCTGTTTAAAGCTGATTGAAAATTCACCTTCTTCTAAACCAAACAGCAACTTTTAAGTTAATTAACTAAATAAAAGAAAGACTAAACTTTAGATAAAAATTAAGCCTTATACTCCCTCGGTCACCAAACTCTTACTATAGCACTCAAAAAGCACCAAATTCAGCACTCAGTGCTGAAATCTAAGCTGCCATGATCTTCGTGAACTTAGAAAGCAAACTGAGATCTGTGTTGCTTTAGGGGTGTCACCACATCTGAAGCAAAGAAGCTTAAGCACGCTAAGTACATTGGTAGCAGCATGTATGAATTTCAGTTGAATAAACTAAAATGCATCTGTGAAAATTTACAAAAACAAACTTCAGAGTACTCTTAAAATGGGGATCTGAATGCAAAAAAAATCGCAGTTTCCAAGTCACTCCAAGTTAAAAATACTCAGCCCTTGCAAGTAATTTTCTTAATTTTTGAATTTATTATCGCATACAACCCTCTATTTTTGCACAACTGCTGAAACAGCAGCTTGTCTGACTCTGGTGTTGTGCCTTGCTCCTACCTACAACTCCACTCCCTGATTGGAAGTGAAGTGGGGTTATTGAAATAATTCGATGTTAAACAACAATAGCTTTGAAGTAGGAAAATGTAGTTATGGATGTTTTGTTATGCTCTTGACGTAGCATAAGCTGCTTCCTTGATGTGCACTCTGACAAAGGAAGGTTCAGACTTGGAGATAGCTTCAACACGTTTATTAAACTATTAACAATTCTCCTACTTGGATTCGACGCTACTGTTAATCCTGCTATAGCTACTCAGACTGACTAACCAGTCTGGTGGGAGTGATGTGTTTCAATCAACCCTGTGTCTGTGCTCACTGAGAGTCTCCACTGGAAAGAGGAAGGTCATGTGTGCAGTGTCCTTATATATGGGTTGGTGTAATGCCCCCCTGTGGTCGTGTCACCTCTGTGTGTATCGTGAATGCCCATTGGTTGCGTCCTATCTTACTGACCTATTGGTTGACTGTCTGTGTGTCATGTCTCTGGTGTTCCCTCTAGTGTCTATCTAGGTGTAGTGTATGTACATTAACCCTTTGTGTACTTACAGTGATGTGTATCACCACATCCCCCCTTTATTCGTGTTACATATTTTCTGTGCAGTGTTAAAGAAAATTGAACAAACTAGGTAGATGAGTGATACTCTGTGCATGTTATGATAACAGTGATCATTAAACAATAAGTCCAAATCATATGCATGAGTCCAAAGTTCACTAATTATTATGGTCGAGTGGCTTTCTTGTTTGGTTGGTGAGTTGGTGATGTTGATGGTGGCATTGCATTGCAAACGCCATCAGTGTCCCGTGCTGAAGGAACCAAGAAGTGGTCACATCACTTCGTTGTCTGATTTGGACTCTTCTTTTTCTTTCGATGCTTGTGGTGGTAATTCTTGATGGCATCTGTCCTGAAAGCCAGGTTGCCTGTTGGTAGTGCAGCAAACGTGAAGTGGTAAGATGCATCATCCTGCCATGGCATGTCATTGTACTGAGCTGAGCAGTAACAGTGTCCCTCATTTGCAGAGTTGTACCATGTCGTACCAGTCGTAGTTCCATTGGTGTTGTTTTTGTCGTGCTTGTTGTCGGCGTTGTTGCCTTTGGTGCGCTTCTTGCTACTGTCTTTGATGTTGTTGTTGTGGTTGGTTTTGTTGCCGTGTTTGCTGCACTCAAGGATCACACTCTGTGGATAATACGAGACCTTCACACAGTTACTCGTGTTAGCGTGCTTTGCGGCATCTGCTGTCTCCTTGAGCATGCCGTCACTGAGTTTGCGACACTTCCCGTCTGGAGTCATGTCCGGCTTACTTGAATCAGCTTTGGCTTGTCGATGCTCCCCGTCTGGAGTCTGGTCTGTTTCACTTGAGTCAGTTTTGGTTTGTCGATGCTCCCCGTCTGGAGCCCTTTCTGGTTCACCTGAATCAGCTTTGGTTTCTTGATGCTCCCCGTCCGGAGTCACTGCAGGTTCACTTGAGTCAGCTGAGATTTCTTGATGCTCCCCGTCCGGAGTCATTTCAGGTTCACTTGCATCTTCTGAGGTTTCTTGATGCTCCTCGTCCGGAGTCAAAACATTCAGGAATACATTTGCTTGTGGAGAGGCTCGAGCGAATGAGGTTTGAAGTAACGTGGTGTCACCGGAGTCACCAGTAGTCTCACTGTGATTGTCGAGTGCCTCTGTACATTCTAGCTGAGGTCTGTCACGTTGCACATCTGGTATGGGAAGTGGGATGCTGTCGTCACTTGTCGTACATACTGTGGGTAGAGCCTCAGTGTCTTCTTGTCGTTCACTTGAGCTGGGTAGACCGTCAGAGTCTTCTTCTGGTGGCTCAAATAATCTGGGTGGACTGTCATAGTCTGCTTGCTGTACACTTGAGCATGGCAGACTGTCATAGTCCTTCTGTTGTTCACTTGAGCATGGCAGACTTGCATTGTCTGCTGCTGGTTGCTCAGAGGAGGTTGCTAGACCCTCATGGACTAGTTCATGAAAGGACTGCGCTCTGGAGTCTTGCGTTGCTTCTATCGTGAACTCTGTCCACGAGCTCGCTGTGGAGATTGGACCCTTTGTGGTGTGTTGACCACTCTCTGTGTGGAGTTGGGGACCCTTCGAGGTGCGTGGACCACTCTCTGTGTGGCAGCAGGTCACTCTCTGTGGGCTTGTGCCACTCTCTGTCTCTTGGTGTCAGGCCGCAGCATAATCCTGCACTCACGAGTTGGGATGTCATATCTGCTGGGCTAAAGATTCTCAAATCCGAAGAATTCGTCATCGGGGTTGTCAATCTGCAACACGTCTAGTTGCGGTTCGGATTTGGTACTGGGGTAGCCACCTCCCAAGGTGAAAGGTTCGTCTGAGTCGTTGTCTTCCAAGACCATATCATCACGTTTTGTGTCGGAGCTGGCATTGGGCTCGTGATGTTCAAAGAAGAATTCAAGGTTTGAGTCATAGTCTTCAAGAACTGTATCATCTCTTTGGGAGGTGCTTACTGCTTGTTGCAGGGTTCTGCGGAGGTTACTTTCAGCTACTGGTCGAATTTCAGGCATCGTGATGTCGTTCCAGGTGAAAGAATCTGGTTTTGAGGCTTTACATTTTTTTGTGTGTTTTGGGACATTTCCCCTTTAAGTGGGTGTGGTCCAGGGCCTCTGACGTCATGACGCTTGTGACGTACAGCGTAGGAAGTGATTGCGCATGCTTAGATTGCTGTTCCTTTAACTTGGGGCCTTTTTTGCAATTATGCATGCGCGGCTTCTCGCGCATTCGCAAATGGACCTTCTCGTTCTGTGCGCTCTTCGTGCAACTGCGCATGTGCAGCACCTTTTCCAAGATGGCTGCAATTCAAAACTGCCGTTCGTTGCTGCAAGCCTACCTCGCGGTGAGTTTTGGCTCCTCTTTTACCTTTGTTCCTTGTATTTTCCTCGCAGAATTCTTGGAATTTGTCCAGGACTGCCTGGAAGTCGCTCTTGTTTTGCCCCTTCGAGTATTTGAAGGTCTGGAAGATTTCAGCTGCTTCTGGACCCGCGATGGTAAGTAGAAGCTTTATTTTCTCTGCATCTGCCACACCATCTAGCTCGCACACTACCAGGTAGATCTCGAATCTCAGCCGGAACCAACAGCAGTTTTCATTGAGATTGCCTTGGTACTGGAGCTGCTGGGGAATCGGAATCCCGAACATCATCTTGCCTGGCTTTTGTTGCTGGTTGTCGCTGTTCGCTGAGTTGAAACTATATGGATTGAAACAGTTCACTCCTGGAATCATGTTTTGGTATGCTCTTGACGTAGTATATCACCACAATGGACATTAGAGCCTTTCGCAGCATGATGGTGGTGGGAAAGTAACAGTCGCAAACTTAATAACCTTCACAAGATGGGCAAGCAGAAGCACTGGCTTGAGCCATTGAGTTACAGGGGACATCTGCAGCCTGGAAGATTCTGCCGAATAGGATTTAATAGTGTAAGGGTCATAATTGATGCGACCATCAATTCATAAGAGACGGAGAGTTGAAGTGAACAGTGGTTTTAATCAGCTAGAACTGTGCCTGCCTGCAACTGCTCTGTACTGAGTGCCGCCTACAGGTTGCAGATCTATATACCTCCCCCGAGGGGGCGGAGCCATAGGCAGAGCCCACAAGGGCACCAACATAATACAATGTAATGTAATGTAATACAATGGTGGGCCACAGGCGGAGCCCACAAGGGCATCAACATAATACAATGTAATATAATGGTGAATGGTAGCAGTAATACATTCACCACAATAACCAAAATTTATAAATATGGGGCTGGACTTTCCACTTCCTGCTGCAGTTAGCAGAGTTCCCAATGTTGCCGCTAAAAAACACGCCTCTGGGGGGTTGGAGAATCCTGGAGAATCCTTCCCTGAGTGATTTTGTGATAGTAGCTTCAGTGATTTAGTTCAAAAAGCTAACAAAAGGCATGTGTGATTGATAACAATTTTTTTTCAAGTCGTGAACCTGGAATCATGCTTAGTGGCCGGAATCATAATTCCAGGATATTTTTGATAAACACATGGGAATTTTAATCCAGATGCAAATTCATACATATGAGAATGAGATGGTTTTATTGATTGGAATTAGTGATATTTGAAATTATTATGACCAATCCTGTGTTAGATTGACCTTGGGTTAAAAACTTTGTGTAAGGTTTAAACAGTTGTTCCTGACACAATTGTCACAATGATAAAGGAACTTTTTGAAATTGGATACCGCAAAAAACTAAAGTTTTTAATAAAGGGATTATTGTAATTGTTTCCAATGTAAACTAAAGTATTGAGGAAACTGGTGCAGTAAAACAGTATGGAACGCTTCCTAGTACCTGGTGAAGTGAAGGGAAAAACTCATGGGACGGGGAGGGGTCCATCTCCTAGTAAGAAGACAACAATGGTAGTCAGGCCAACAGCTAACAGATTAGCCATGACAGATAAAAAGTTAGATTGGGGACCTGAAGGGTCATTCAATGGATAGTTGGCAAATAAGGATAAGATCATAAATAAAATGACTAAGGAAGGCTGGGATCCATCATGAACTCCAGAGTGGCATAAGGAATGGTGGGATAAATGGATGAAAGGAAAAGAGGAGGAAGAAAGAGGGCGGATTAGCCACAGAATCAGAGGATCCAGCCCAGAGTGCTTCTGTGTAAATGTCACCTCGATATGTGTCAGTCAGGGAAATCAGACGTCGGGAGCCTGACTCAGGAAAAGGGACAACTATCAAAAGGACAAGGGGCACTTTGAACCCAGACTCACCTACATTCATCAAATGGTGGCTGGAGTCTCTGCGGGATGACTGTTCACTCAGGATGACCTGGGAATAATTTGGGAGATATTTTAGATGAGGCATATGCAGATGGGCACCGAGACAGTTATAATCTATGGCCTGACTTGGACCACTAGTCCAATTTGAAACCCAGCAATGGCCATTTACCTGACCCTTTCCTGGAGAAGGAGAGTGTCAAAGCTGAACCCATAGAGGCGAGACAAAGGGAGGTATTGAATTTAACAGTGGCCAACCCCACACGCGTTCAGACACTAATCACAACTATACACACACCCTGGAGGGGGGAAGCAGATGACATTAAAGGGCCAACCCCATCTCTGACCCAATTGAGATAGGGTTTTTGAGGAGGTTGGAGGAAATGTATGAGGTCCATAATATGAACTTAAAGCATGTACACAGCCTCATGCAAGCTATATTCCCCCGACAAGTATGGAACCCATGACCAGTCAATATCAGAAAGGGAGTGTGAGACACAGCAGGAGGAATGGTTCAGACAAGATATGAAGGATTTTAAAATGTAGTTGAGGAAATGTGAGCTTCTGTTGTTTTCATTCCTTTTCCCCGACTGCTACTTGAAGTTGCATTTAGAGCAGGAAAGTTTAAAGTTGTTAAGATAAATATTATAAGAATGAAAATATACGTATCTTTATATACAAGTGTGTTGGTATGCAATTAAGAATTCAAAAGTACTCTAAAAGATACAACGGTATAAAGGAAAGTCAGTCTTTGCAAAAAGTGAGTTAACACTTACTGATAGCAGCTTGAACTTCCACACTGATGAATTAATCAATTCTACTACAAGCACAATAGACGCTTGTGCTTTATTTAGAGATGTTTGGAAAAGTTAACGAAGGCAGCACAACCACACTGCTGGGGTCATTTTAAAATCGAAAATGAAGCCAGGCACAATAATTTAGTTAGTTACCTTTGAGAAAATAAAACGTAGTTTAAGGGAAAAGAGGCAAAGAATCAAAACATGTTAATGCCAGGAACCAAATAGGAATGTTTGATTTCTGTTTCAAAGATATCATGAGAATACTTTTATTGGATTGTAATGTCTCTCCAGACAATTTTTTGAAACTTGAGATTTGAAAAAAAAAACTGAAAAAGATAAGATGGTAGCTGTTGCTAAAATGATATGAGGAAATACAAAATAAAATTACGGGAAAAGGACACCTATTCAAACATTAAAGAGAACTGAATTTGATCATCTCGCCATCACCTGAGACATTGGAGCTGCAGCGGGAGGGGCAAGCATAGCCACAGATCCCTTCGACATGAAATTGCTCATCTAGCCCAAAGAATAAGAAAACATTTTTTTTCCGAAAATTCAAGACAGCAGAGAAACTAACTTTAAGAGAATCTTAGGATGATCATAACCAGAGAGAGTAAAAAATGATTAAAATTGAGATATGATGACTATTTGGTTGAGACAATTTGAAGATCAAGGAGAACAAAGACATATTTAATGACAATTGACAGCAAGATGGATTGAAGAAAATGGAGAATGGGGGAAATGATAGGTATTTGTATGACTGACCACATTAAGGTGCCTATGGGCGACAAGAAGTTATAAATGTGCCAGAGGTAACTGTCTGGAAGTGAAGATACTGGGCCATTAAATGATAGGATAAAAACGTGCATTGTTGAGTTGTGGAGCCAGTTTAAGGAATTAAGGTCTGGTGTGAGACAGCAGCATGAGGTAGTGGAGCTGGAAAGAAGTGAGGGGGGATGGTTCCTCCACGACATGCCAGAAGTAGAGGACAAGGTAAGGGTTAAGGGGAATGATCTGGATCTACCCTGCAATGGCAAGGACCTTACTGGGTGGTGTTGATTTAGAGACACATGTGTAGGTATGGAAGCATTGATCACAAGTGAAACCTTGGCAAGAATTCTCTATCAGTTTGCTGGCGGCAGTTTTCTCTGGTCTCGTCGGCACCACGCTCCCACCCGTGGGTTTCCCGGCAGCGTGGAGTGGCTTCAATGGACATTCCCATTGACAGCAGCGGGAGTAGCGAATCCTGCTGCATCCCCTTGCCAAGGACCATGCAGTTGAGAGGAGAGAGAATCCCATTTCTTATATCTCACAGTCTGTTTCTGTCAACAGGAAAGCAACGAGCGGCTGGCTTAACTATTTTGTTTCAGACAAATCCTCAGAGTAATGGCAATCTGGAGGACAGCAGCACACTCTTGACCATAACACACTTAACAATAAGAGTAACATGAACGTTCCCACTGTGAACACTAATAAAGCCATCTGTCTGCATTCAAGGCAGTATATGCAGTATATCCAGTATAAAGGAGGGAGTAGATAATGGATCGGGAAACCAAGCATTGGAATTTCTAACAGAAGTCATTACTGGTGTTTTTCAGGTTATGTTATCAAAAAGAGGTCAGACTGACTTTGGTAACATTGCCCTGAAATTTTTGCACTAATCTTAAAGCTGGAAATACGGATATAAAAAGAGTGCACAATAGCAGCTTGGGAGTGGGGAAATTCTGTTATCTGTGTCCAACACAAGAGTGAACAATACGTCACGATGGACTCATTTGTCCCCATTTGTCTGTGAACTGGGATCAGAGGGGTAATACTGACAAGTGTATAGGTGCTACTAATTAACTTGTTTGTAGAAATACACAGTGTCTTCATTTATCAACGTAGTAACAGAAACCCACTAAGTACCCAGGCACCATGTCACCATATGTGGATTGGATCATTAAAAGTGGGAAGCCCAGAGTGATATTACATGATGTTACAATGGTTATGCTGGAAGTGACTTACAATTTAACCTTCCTCATCCTGACCTTATTGGCTGATTGGGCAAAGCGTAAGTTACTGCGCTCATGCCTGCGATGTAGCAAAACAGGAGGACTGCGATCCACAGCACAGGTAACTAAATAAAATTCTGGCTATACAAGATCGGGGGAGGTATACTAGAGGGGTTAGAAATCATCAATATGGCTGACTCACAGTCTCGGGGGAGGGAATTTGACATGTTTGCTCAGGGCTTGGTAGATGTTCAGTCAGATATGGAAGATATAAGGGCCAGGATTCTCTCTTCTGGGAACTAAGTCCCCACGCCAGCGGGAAAACTAGCGCCAACCACTCCGGTGTCAACAGTCCCCGAAAGTGCGGAATTCTCCGCCTTTTCGGGGGCTAGGCGGACGCCGGAGGGGTTGCCGCCGCTCCTGCCGGCGACGAAGGGACAGCTCGAGTTTGCGCATGCGCCGAAGGGCCGGCGTGATCTCGCGCATGCACGGAACGGCCGGCGTATTTTGTCACATGCGCGGGGGGTTCTCTTCCCCGCGCCGGCCATGGAGGAGCCATACAGGGGCTGGCGCGGAAGTGCCCCCATGGTACAAGCCCACCCGCAGATCGGTGGGCTCCGATCGTGGGCCAGGCCACCATGGGGGCCCCCCCGGGGTCGGATCCCCCGCGCCCCCCAAGGACCGCCCACGCATGCTCATCTGCCAGGTCCTGCCGGTGCGTGAGTTGAGTGATTCACACCGGCGGGACTGGCCAAAAATGGACAGCCACTCGGCCAATCGGGGCCCGGAGTATCGCCAGGGGGGTCGCTGCCAACAGCCCCCGACTGGCGTGGCGGGAATCCCGCCCCCGTCCGAAAAACGGTGCTGGAGAAAAAGGCCACCGGCATCGGGGTGGCGGGGCGGGATTCGCGCCGCCCCCCGGGGATTCTCCGACCCGGCGGGGGATTGGAGAATCCCGCCCAAGATTTGGTACTGCATCTCAACACATAACAGACTATGGAAAAATTAGACCTTGGTTGGAATTCTCTGGCCATTTCAATTTACTTTTCCCACCGGCTGTGCACCCCCGCCCACAACTTTCCCAGCAGCATGGTTGGCTTCAAAGGAAAATTCCAGGGACAAGTGGTGGGAATAGAGAATCCCACCACCAACGAATGGCGCGTCGCTGAGAAACACAAGGCTAGGGGACCAGAGAATCCAGCCCCTTATCAAATTACAGGGAGATCAACAGGAATCAATAGTTACACAGTTCATGGCAAGAGGTATGGGAGAGACAATCACATTTCTGAGAACTATACCTCAGGAATATAATAATGAAGCATTTCAGGGTGGATATAAATTTGATTTCTTGGGAACGTTGGGCATTTGGTAGGTGTGCCAGGTACACAACATTATATCATCTGCCCCTGCAATATTCTGAAACCCATCAGTATAAATTCTGCCATTGTGGTTTTGGTTATTCTTCATGATGGGATCTTCAAGGCAGTCCAAATCTTCCCATCTACAATGGTGCTTCTGATGGCCAGGACAAGATTCCAATATGGAGGATCAGTGCGTGATAAAAAGCATGCCTTCTATTTAAAGATCACTGACTCCTTTACGATGGAGGACTTCTATTTTGCCAGCAATGCCCTCACTGGTAATGTATTCAGTCCGTGGTGGGACAACGCATTAAACATTGATGACACCCTGGGCTGAATAGATCAGGTAGCAGTGAAAAGGGCCCTGGTCACTAACAGGAAGTTTTTGGAAGAAAGCCATCTGCAATCATGACAGGAAGTGACTCTGGTCACAGGTAAGGCTGGGAGATTGGAGGACTAGTCAGCAAACGGGCCAGGATGGCAAGAATGCAGCATGGCTGGTGAGAGGTAAGGAGAGTGACAGTAGCCATTGGATCTGATGCGGTCTTACCAGTTGATCTCTGCATTTATTGTTATCAAAGACTGATGGTATCTCAGGCAATACAGATGGTAATGTTGGCCAAGAAAGGATATACCTCAGCATCCGCTGCTACTGACACTTCCCCCCCCAGGAAATTCAGAGGCAGAAATATCTATGAAGATTTTGTAATTTAATGAAATGATGGTTCTGAACTTAGCTTAGGTCAGTCAACTTGGGCAAAGCCATAAGAAAACAATAGGGCAGCAAACCCAAAACCCACTGGACTCCAGCAGGATCCCTAGAGTTTCTGGTGAGCAGATGATCTTGAGATTGGCCCACCTGGGCCAGGTAATTTCTGATCAGGAGTCCAAAAGGAGGGACGGAAATGGGGTAATTGAAATAATTCAAAATTAAATATTAATAGATTTGAAACAGGCAAATGTCGTTATGAGCATTAACAACTTCAAGAAAATAGTTATTAGAGCCTGTTCTCAGCATGTGTGTGTAAGACTTTTGTGAGGACCACAAAGAATCCAGCACAAATTGTAGAATAGAAAGAAATAACATTTATTTACAATTACATATATATACAACAGCAGCAGTACTCTCTTGCTGCTCACTCCTCTCTAGCTGGTTCCATACTGGCCAGCTCTTTTTATGTAGGGACTCTACTAATGATTTCTCTGCCCCCCTCATTGGAGAAGCTCATACTCCCTAAGGATTGTGGGTTTGCCATTAGTCCCCAGCCAGTGGTAAGCAGGCAGGTTATAACATCCCTCCCCCTCAAAGTCCAAGGAATCCACCGAAGACCCTGGCGAAGGAGGGCGTTGGACTCGTTTTGCCGCAGGCCGGACACCATTTGCACGAGGTGCTGGATCGGGCGGCATGTAACGAGACGGAGAACGGCGCTTCCGTGATGAACGGCGTAACGGTTGTACATCCACGACCAGTGGACCCGAGGATTCCCCCTCTGAGGCGACCTGTGTCTCCATCTCGGAGTCGGAGTCCGCTGCCTCCGTCATCTCGGCATCTCTATCTCCACGCGGTTCTGCAACGACCTGTGCAGGCTTTGAGTGCGGCCCCAGAGGAAGATTATGAGGAATGCTCTCCACTGTGTCTGGTCTCTGGCTGTAGAAGTGAGCTCCGGGGGCGGTGAATCTTTGGAAGAAATGGTCTTCTGGACCGAACGTGGTCTACATGCTTGCGCTGGAGACGACCCTGGGTTTGCACCTATTAAGAGATATGGCCCGTGCAGCAAAAGATAATGCCAGAGATCCACTGGGCACCACCAGCAAAAGTTCGAATGAACACCAGATCACCGGGTGCAAACTGCCAAATCGGCCGATGCCGAGAAAGGCCATGTCCCTGCCGTTCTAGAGTGCGGCGTACTTTTGCGCCAATGTCCGGGAAAACCATGCTAAGGCGGGTGCGAAGTCTCTGGCACATTAAGAGTTCTGTGGGAGCTACCCCGGTCACCGCATGTAGAGTGGTCCTGTATGAAAACAGAAAAGAGCCAGTCTCGTGTCCATAGACCCGGAAGTCTGCTTCTTTAGGCCCCGTTTAAATGTCTGCACTGCGCGCTCCGCCAACCCATTGGAAGCCGGGTGGTATGGAGCGGTGCGGATATGGCGGATGCCGATCATCTTCATGGACTTCACAAACTCCTCACTTGTGAACGGAGTGCCGTTGTTCGTGACCAGCACCTCGGGGAGGCCATGTGTACTGAAAGACAAACGCATCTTCTCGATTGTTGCGCAGGACGTTGTCCCCTGCATCTTATCCACCTCCAACCATTTAGACTGGGCGTCGATTAATAGGAGGAACATGGATCCTTGAAAAGGGCCTGCGAAATCTGCATGCAAGCGCGCCCAAGGCTGCCCTGGCCATTCCCAGTGATGTAGGAGCGCGGCCGGCGGAAGCTTCGGATGCTCCTGGCAAATGGAGCAGTTTTGGGCCACCTTATCAATGTCGGTGTCGAGGTCTGGCCACCAGACATAACTCCGGGCCAACATTTTCATTTTGGTCACGCCCGGATGCCCATTGTGCAAGTCTCTTAGTATTAGCTCCTGTCCTTTTTCCGGGACAATCACACGCGTCCCCCACAAGAGGATACCGTCTTCCATGCTGAATTCAGACAGCATGGAGGAAAATGCCCGCAACTCACCTGGGAGCTGTCTATGTTACCCACCATACAGGACTATGTGCCGAACCTTTGACAGGACTGGCTCCGTCTGGGTCCACTCACGGATCTGTGATGCCGTGACAGGAAAGGAGCCCATAAAATTTAGGGTTGCAACCACCTCACCGGTCGTGGGGGTTGACATAGGGCCGGTCGACAAAGGCAATCAGCTCAGTGCATCGGCATTCGCTATCTGGGTCCCTGGTTTATGCTCCAGAGAATATTCGTAGGCAGCGAGCAACAAAGCCCAGCGCCGGATCCGTGCGGAAGCAATGGGCGGTATTGGCTTATCCTCTTGGAAAAGTCCCAGAAGAGGCTTATGATCAGTCACAATAGTGAAGTGGCGGCCATATACATACTGGTAGAAGCGTTTCACCACAAAGACCATCGCCAGGCCCTCCTTCTCAATCTGCACGTACTTCTTTTCCGCTGCAGTCAATGTGCGGGAGGCAAAAGCTATCGGCCGCTCGGCCCCGTTCTCCATCTTGTGGGACAGGACGGCCACAATACCATATGGGGATGCATCACACGTGATGGGCGAAGGTTTTCCAGGATCATAGTGGGCTAGTAACCCAGACGACGACAATTGTTGTTTTATCCGCCGGAAAGCGGTTTCTTGCGGCTGACCCCAAACCCAGGTGTGATTCTTCTTTGGCAGAAGATGCAACGGGGCCAGCGTAGTTGCCAGATTGGGGAGAAACTTCCCGTAATAGTTTGCGAGGCCGAGAAAAGAACGAAGATGCGAAGTGTCAATCGGGGCAGGAGCCTGTTGAATTGCGCGCACCTTCTCTGCGACGGGGTGCAAATCTTCGTGGTCCATCCGGTAACCCAGGTAGACTACTTCCTTTGCCTGAAAGACGCACTTTGTACGACGTAAACAGACTCCAGCCTCTGAAAAGCGTCTAAGGACAGCCTCCAAATTTTCCAAATGTTCCTTCTCCGACATCCCTGTAATCAAAACGTCGTCTAAGTAAACAGTGACACACGGTAAACCTCTCAAGATGCCCTCCATGACGCGTAAAAGATAGCGCAGGCAGAGGGTACTCCAAAGGGCAACCGTGTATATTCATACAGGCCCCTGTGAGTATTAATAGTTACATGTGGCTGGGAGGCAGGTTCCAGCTCCAACTGTAGGTAGGCCTGACTCATATCGAATTTCGTGAACGAGAGTCCGGCTGCAAGCTTCGCATAGAGATGTTCTATGCGGGGCATTGGATATCGGTCGAGCCGGGAAGTCATATTCACTGTACGTTTATAGTTGCTGCACAAGCAAACTGTGGCATCTGGCTCCATTACAGGTAATATTGACGCTGCCCAGCGGACGGGACGGATAATACCCAAGGACTCTAAATGAGTGAGGTCCCCTTCTACCTTCTCGGGCAAGGAGTAAGGCACCGGGCGCGCCCGGAAATAGCGCGGTGTGGCTCCTGGTTAGACTTGGATACGGGCTACAGCCCCGTTTATTTTTCCCAAACTGGCCTGGAATACATCTCGGTACCGTCCTAGTACCGTCGTCAACCCTCCAGAACCTGTTTGGAGGTTGTGCTACCACTGCAGCCACAAATGGCGCAACCAGTCCCGACCCAACAGGCTGGGACCCTGGCCGCGCAGCATGATAAGTGGCAAACGCCCCTCCTAGTGTCCATAAACAACAGAGGTCATCGTAGTTCCTGCAATGTCCAATGGCTCCCCCGTGTAGGTGGCCAACCTGGCCTGTGTATCAGTTAATGTAAGGGTCTCTATACCCTGCCTAATGTGGTTGAATGTCCTCTGGGCGAAAACGGAGACGGCTGCACCAGTGTCCAACTCCATCTCAAGCGGGTGACCATTGACCCATACTGTCACCTTACTGTGACACACGGGGAGCTGCCACACAATGCAGCTGCAGGCAGTCGTCCTCCGCCTCCACGTCCTCGGGAGTAGTCGCCGCAGGTTCATCCAAATGGAAGGTACGGCCCCTGGGCTGGCCCCAGTTTCTTTCAGAACGACGGCGCCTCTGGCGCCCCCAGGACCGGCGTCCACGACAGGGTCGGTGTCCACATGTCTGACACTGACATCGGTTCTGGAGAAGGCTCCCTTCGGGGAGGAATGTTCGGCGGCCACTGGCCTCGATCCGGACAAGGTATCGCAGGGGTGCGGGGAGACGGAAGGGGTTGCGCCCCAAGGCATGCACCTCCATTCCCTGTAGCTCCTGCAGTCCCCGTTCTGCGCTGTCTTGTGACAACACTATTTGAATGACCTGTTGAAAAGTCAATGTTGGTTCGGCTAACACCTTTCTCTGGGTGGGTGTTAATACCGCAAACCAAACGGTCGCGTAACATTTCTGACAAGGTCTCACCATAGTCACAGTACTCTGCAATTCTACGTAACCTGGATAGAAACTCTGCAAGCGATTCTCCTGGGGTCCTATCAGCGGTATTAAACGCCGGTAACGTTGGATGGAGTTGGGTTAAAATGTTGCCCCACTCAGGCCACAAGTTCATCAAATATCTTGGTGTCCGTCGCAGCTGGGTACGTAAGGCTCCTAATCACCCCAAACGTATGCGGGACGCAGGCGGTGAGCAAAATGACCACCTGCCGCTCGTTTGCGGTGATATTGTTTGCCCAGAAATAGTAACGCATCCGATGTGCGTACTGGTTCCAACTTTCCAGCGCAGCATCAAAGACATCCAAACGTCCATACAGAGGCATGGTGTAACAGAAAAATAACTTCCAACCTGTATCCAACAAAAATCCAGGGAGGTGGCTTCAGCAGCGTAGACAACTATTCACTTTAACCCTCATCGCCAGTTTTGTGAGGGCCACTAAGAATCCAGCACAAATGGTAGAATAGAAAGAAATAGCATTTATTTACAATTACATATATATACAACAGCAGCAGTAACTCCCTTGCTGCTCATTCCTCTCTACCTGGTTCCATACTGGCCAGCTCTATTTATGCAGGGACTCTGCTAATGATTTCACTGCCCCCCTCATTGAGGAAGCTCATACTCCCTAAGGATTGTGGGATTGCCATTAGTTCCCAGCCAGTGGTAAGCAGGCAGGTTATAACAAAGACCATAATACATATGAGCAGAATTAGGACATTCGGCCTATCGAGTCAACATGATCAGAGGATTGGATAGGGTGGAGAGTGAGAGCCTTTTTCCTCGGATGGTGATGTCTAGCACGAGGGGACATAGCTTTAAATTGAGGGGAGATAGATATAGGACAGATGTCAGAGGTAGGTTCTTTACTCAGAGAGTAGTAAGGGCGTGGAATGCCCTGCCTGCAATATTAGTGGACTCGCCAACACTAAGGGCATTCAAATGGTCATTGGATAGACATATGGACGATAAGGGAATAGTGTAGATGGGCGTTAGAGTGGTTTCACAGGTTGGCACAACATCGAGGGCCGAAGGGCCTGTACTGCGCTGTAATGTTCTATGTTCTATGAGTCTGCTCCGCCATTCAATCATGGCTAACATGTTTCTCATCCCCATTCTTCTGCCTTCTCTCCATAATCCCTGATTCACAGCCTGTACAATTCTGTTTATTAGGAGCTGATAGTGTAAGGGTGATAACTAAAATATATAAATATGTTATGTAGCCTCTGTTTCAGGTAGACGCCCTGTCAGAGTAGGTTGTGTCTACCAAGCACGTTTCGAATAAAACTCTCAGTTACTGCAACTTATAATTTCAGTGGTTTCAATCTTTTACCACAAAAGACCTCTTCATTGCCAAAGCCCCATTCTCTGTAATACTGTGTTAATGCCCTTTTGCCTTTCACTTCCCCTTTAAACCCATCCCTAAAGACAATTGAACAATTTTTTGGACAGAATCACATAATTACAGAATTGTTATGGTGCAGAAGGAGGCCATTTGGCCCATTATGTCTGCACTGGCCCTCCAAATGAGCATCATGGTTTGTGCTATTCTCCTGCAATTTTCCCATACCGCTGCACATTGGACATCCAAGTATTTAATTCTCTGGCTCACATCCATTTATTTATTATATCTTTGTGAAGCACTTTGCCACAATTATCCACGTTCAAGGGACTGTACAATGAAAGACCCGCAACTGGGTCAACAGCGTAGATCTCAGTAAATGTCCATCTGCTCAGGGTAAGTTTCAGCAGAAATAGATGACTAGTCAAGAAACAGACCCATAGTGCTTCCAGGATGTTGGGACTACAGGAACAAGAAGCATCCTCATCGTCACCCCTGGAAATTTATATTCTATTCAATTGGGACAAAACATCCAACAGATCTGGTTTCAACCCCAAATTCCCACAGCCTGCCACAAATCTGTTGATGTTCCATCCCCCTAGAGGACAGGTTTTCCAATTAAATGTTATCTTCCTCGTGCTTTTGCTGGTGTCTAAATCATGATAAAGGTTCTGGCCTCTGAGATCAATTGTTATTCAAGGTTCTTCTCAAGTTGTTAACTTTATCTAATCAAGAACCATAACACATTAATCAGAATGTTTTTCTGCAATTTTAATCAGGCCCGGTTCAAACTGGAACCAAAGTCTTAATTAGAAACATCCGGCGAAGCTGAGATCTGTAACTCTTTTGTCTGCGTTAGAAAGATTTCCACAAGCCAAAGATTCGGCGTTTATACTAAGAAAATTGTGGAAGCCTTGTAAGTGCAATCAAAACGCCTGCAGGTTTCCTGTTTGATCATATATCACATCCCATATAATGATTTCCAGCAGCTTCTCTACTACTGAAGTTAAAATCACACGTCTTCCACTTTCAGGATCCAATTTCTTACTTTTATTAACTATCAGGATCACTCGAGTCATCCTGCAACCTATGGGAACCAACCGAGACGGTAAAGTGCTGTTTTATAGATGGCTCACATGTACTTACTCATTTTCCAGAGCGCACTGGGTAAAATGGAATTGGAATTTTCACTGGCATTGATCTTAGAACTCATAAATCACAGTTAAATTAATTTTCACAGTTGCTAATGAAGGAATTTTGGTTGCGATCTTTATTGTAAATATCACTATTCTAAATATCTATGTGGGTCATCAGCCATAACATTGTACATAATCTCTCAAAACCAAATGTTACCCTTGATTGCTCTCTGACTCCGAACATCGCATCACTTGTGCAATTTCAATTATTCTTACATGGGATGTGGATGCCGTTGACAAGGCCGGCATTTGTTGCCTATCCCTAATTGCCCTTGAACTGAGTGACTTGGTCAGCCATTTCAGAGAGCATTTAAGACTCAACCACATTGCTGTTGGTCTGGAGTCACATGTAGGCCAGACCAGGTATGGATGGCAGATTTCCTTCCCTAAAGGGCATTAGTCAACAATGGTTCACTATGACAATGGTCTCATGGTCATCGTTAGACTTTTAATTCCAGCTTTAGGATTCAAATTTCATGATCTGTCATGGCAGAATCACATCGGGTCCCCACAAGGGCTGGAATTCTCCGACCTCCCATCCTGCTGTAGTGAATGGAGGCTGAGCGCCAAATTCTCCATTCCCGTTGGCGAACTCAGATAGGATAATCCCAGCCTGGGTCTCAGGATTACTAGTCCCACAGTCCAAAGGTGTGCAGGTTAGGTGGATTGGCAATGCTAAATTGTCCCTTAGTGTCCAAAAGGTTCGGTGGGGTTACTGGGTTACAGGGATATTTTGGAGGTGTGTGTTTAAGTAGGGTGTTCTTTCCAAGGGCCAGTGCAGATTCGATGGGCCGAATGGCCTCCTTCTGCACTGTACATTCTATGATTTGTTTTTCATATAAATTTGGAGTGCCCAATATTTTGTTCCAATTAAGGGGCAATTTAACGTGGCCAATCCACCTAACCTGCACATCTTTGGATTTTGGGGGTGAACCCACGCAGACACGGGGAGAATGTGCAAACTGTACACGGACCGGATAGTGACCTAGGGCCAGGACCGAACCCGGGACCTCAGCGCCGTAGGCAGCAGTGCTAACCACTATGCCACTGTGCAGCCCGTAAAATTCTATGATTCTATGACACCTTTTTAAATCTTTCCTCCACGTTGAAGATTCAGCTCTGCTTACCTGACCCACAATGCTTGGTTCTAACTTTAAATTGACAGCAGTGCTAAGTCCTGTCAGGAGTCTAACAATACAACAATCTCTATTCTCCAGATGCTCCCATGTTCATGGGGTATGCTTGGGGCTTTCCTCATTTTCCATTATAATCTCAGCAAAAGATTGATACCAACCCTGGAGAAATGGTAAATGCTGTTTCTCCATGGTTTCTGCTGATCTTCTATTTTTGCTGTGGTGGACAAATATAAAAGAACTCAAATGGAAATTCCGGATTCAAATATAGGACTAGATTTTCCTCTTTCGTAAATGTACCATGAAAAGTAGAAGAAATTACACTCCTGTCCATCGGTTTGACCCTATTCTGACCCACAGTTTCCTCGGTCAGGTTAATTTAAATATCACAGGTACATTAAAGGGGAGGCAGTGGCGCAGTGGTGTTGTTACTGGACTAGCAATCCAGAGACCCCAGATAATGCCCTGGAAACATGGGTTCGAGTCCCACCACGGCAGATGATGAAAATTGATTTCAATAAAAATCTGGAGTTAAAGTCGAATAATGAGATCGTAAAAACCCATCTAGTTCACTCATGTCCTTTAGGGAAGGAAGAAAATCATCCTTACCTGGTGCAGCCGACATGTATAAAAATCTTTATTGTTGCAAGTAGGCTTACATTAACACTGCAATGAAGTGACTGTGAAATTCCCCGAGCCGCCACAGTCCGGAGCTTGTTCGGGTACACAGAGGGAGAGTTCAGAATATCCAATTCACCGAACAGCGCGTCTTTCGGGTCTTGTGGGGGGAAACCAGAGCACCCGGAGGACACCCACACAGACACGTGGAGAACATGCAGACTCTGCACAGACAGTGACCCAAGCCGGGAATCGAACCTGGGACCCTGGAGCTGTGATGCAACAGTGCTACCCATTGTGCTACTGTGCCGCCCACATGTGACTCCAGACCCACAGCAACGTGGTTTTCTCTTAATTGCCCCTCTGAAATGCCCGAGTGAGACAATCAGTTCGAGGGGCAATTAGGGATGGGCAATAAATGCCAACCTTGCCAGTGAGGCCCGAAACCCGTGAATGAATTTTTAAAATTACACAATTAATGAGGTGCTGTTACAGTAACCCAGAGTGTGAGCTTAGAGTGTTACTTTATAAACACAATTTGCATAAGCTAGGCTTCAATTATTTTGAGTTAGAATTGAATCAAAACAATGGAATTCTTCATGGAGCTCAAAAGCCAGGGGGCAATTTCTCCTCCTCCAGGACCAGGAAGCCCTGAGTTGATGCTGCAGCTGCCTAGCCGTTAATTGGTTCAGGCCATTGCTCCCATCCTACCTGGAGGAGGCCACATCGATCAGATAGCGGCATATCGCCAGTCCAAGCAGCATCACTGCAAGCAGTGCACTGAATGCATCTTGTTCCCCCACGAGGGTCATTGCTTGAACCCAGAAACTGGGGTAAGTACCTGTAGTTTCATTAGACCAGTCAGACATGCTCCAGTGGGAAGGGTGATGGGCTATGATTGGGAAGCTAGGTGGGAAGAGAGAGAGTGGGATGGGGATCACCATAGGATGGGGTGGGAAGCTTACGTTGCCACAGGCTGCTCGACAAGGTGACACAAGATTCACCTGTAGTGTCATTGTGTGACGTGGGCCCCCTCATTGCTGATGCACTACAAGTGGTGGCAGGAGACCCTTAAGTGGCCATTAATTGGCTGCTGAGATCCCTCAATTAGCCTTAGGGTGGCAAGGTTACCTGACACCCATCCCCAGCCCTTGGCCATTGGCATAATTTCAGTGGAGGTGGGAAGAGAATGGGCACGCACCCCTCCTTGGCTTGCCTCCCAATTTTACACATCTCCCCACCTCACCTCCTCTCCTGTATGCAAATCTGAGGTGGGGGCAGGGGGCCAGAGAGGTAAAGTTCTGGCCAAGGTGTTTGAATGTTAAATAGAATTCATTGAGATAGAAGAAGAGGCAGGGATGATAAGTGTGAGGTTATGGAAGCGGTTGACAGTTCATAGAGTTCACAGTGATACGACTAGCAAATACGCTAATACTGAAACAGTTAGATACTGAGTTTGCATTATTAGAAAGATAACATTGAAAGATCTCACAAGGCTACTGCAAAAGCTGAAGATTTGTAAGGACACACCGGGGTGCTCTACTTTAACCGAACATGATGTAGACATAGGTGACTCCAACCCGATAAACAGCGTCCATTTCGACAGAACACACAGAAGCTCAGATAGAAGTGGAATTATTTAATTGAGCGAGTAAAAGGAGCTGGAGTTCGCCCATCGTGTTAGTACCTCAGCCGGATGGAACAGCACGGTTCTGTTTAACTACCAGAAAGCCAATATCACCACCAAAACCTATTTGTTTACAATTGCCAGGTTGGAGGACTGATCAATAAGATAGGCAATGCTTCATTCCTTTCGAAAATTGATCTCTTATAGGGGTACTGGCAGGTTCCTCTAATGGCCAGAACTCAGGAGATATCTGCCTTTGTGACTCCAAGGGGATTGTATGTTATGCTGTTCTGATTTGAAAACGCACCAGCTACATTTCAGCTGGAGAAATGTAGCATGTAATGGCTGCGTGTACATTTGGACAACATAGTAGCTTACAGTGTCATATCGAAGGAGCATGTAGGACAATTGGAGGAGTTATTGAAACAACTTCAGTTAGCCGATTCAGTCATCAATTTGGCCAATAGCATGTTTGCTGAAGCAAAAGCGACCTTCCTAGGGTATGTTGTGGGACAGGTACCCAGAACAGGGTGGGCAGCATGGTAGCACAGTGGTTAGCACAGTTGCTTCACAGCTCCAGGGCCCCAGGTTCGATTCCCAGCTTGGGTCATTGTCTGTGTGGAGTCTGCACGTTCTCCCCGTGTCTGCGTGCGTTTCCTCCTGGTGCTCCGGTTTCCTACCGCAGTCCAAATATGTGCAGGTTAGGTGAATTGGCCACGATAAATTGCCCTTAGTGTCCAAAAAAGGTGAGTTGGGCTTACTGGGTTACGGGGATAGGGTGGAGACGTGAGCTTAAGTAGGGTGCTCGTTCTAAGAGCTGGTGCAGATTCGATGGCCAAATGGCCTCCTTCTGCACTGTAAATTCTATGATTTATGATGAACAGCCAAAGTAAGGGTGTTACTAGATTATCTCATTCCCAAACAAAATGCGAGATTATGGTGTTCCTAGGCATGCGCGGGTTTTATGGAATGTTCGACCGAACTTCAATATCATAGCGGTACATTTTAAAGTACACAACTGAAGGTCTAACCTTGAGAAAGACATTAACTGGTAGTCATCCTAATGCATCAAAGATCCTTTATTCTTATATTTTAATTAATAATTTATTTACCTCTCAATCGCCCTTTCCCCTCTGTGCTGTTTATCTGTGTGTGTGTCTGTGTGTGTGTAGAGAGTGAGGATAGTTAGAAAGGGGGGGTTTAGGATGGGGTATTAGTTACATTTTCCGGTCAGTTTAATTAAAATACTGTACATAATAAAAGGTTATTTGTGTTAAAGTTACAAACCTGGTGACTGCAGTGTTTTGGGCTCATCTAACATCTAATTTCACTTGTGTTGCGACTTCCAGGTCAAGTGGGGCTGGAATTGATCGCACACTAGCCCAGGCTGTGGTGACAGTGTGTCCTGTTCTACCAGCCGAGGCGGTGACACAGTGGTATAAATTCAGGAGGGAGTTGCCCTGGAAGTCCTCAACATTGCCTCGAGGCCCCATGAAGTCTCATGGCATCACTTCAAACATGGACAAAGAAACCTCCTGCTGATTACCATGTACCATCCCCCTCAGCTGATGAATCAGTACTTCTCCATTTTATGTACCAATTGGAAGAAGCATTGCAGGTCGCAAGGGCAGAGAGTGTACTCTGGATGAGTGGCTTCAATGTCCATCGCCAAGAGTGTTTGGTAGCACCGCTACTGGCCCAGTTGGCCAAATCCTAAATTATATAAATTCTCGATTGGGCCAATGGCAGATGGCGAGAAAACCAACAAGAGGGGACAGTCTACTTGACTCGTCCTCACACATCTCCTTGTTGCAGATGCATCTATCCATGGCAGTATTGGTAAGATTGACACTGAACACTGTCCTTGTCCTGTGGCAACAAAGTCCCTTCACTTTGAGGAAACCCCCCATCATGTCATGTGGTATTACCAACATACTAATTGAGATAGATTTCAAACAGATCCAACAACTCTAAACTGGGTATCAATGAGGCTCTAAGCACCATCAGCAGGAACAGAATCATATTTAACCATAATCTGTAACCTCATGGCCAAATACTCTACCGCTAACATTAAGATGTGGAGATGCTGGTGTTGGACTGGGGTGGGCACAGTAAGAAGTCTTACAACACCAGGTTAAAGTCCAACAGGTTTGTTTCGAATCACTAGCTTTCGGAGTGCAACTCCTTCCTCAGGTGAGTCAAGAGGTGAGTTCCACTACCACATATAGACAGATTCAGTGATGCTAGATGATGCTTTGAATGCTAGTCTTTGCAAGTAATTAAGTATTTACAGGTCTAGACGGAGCGACTGGAGAGAGGGATAGTCACAGGTTAAAGAGGTGTGAATTGTCTCAAGCCAGGACAGTTGGTAGGATCTTGCAAGCCCAGGCCAGATGGTGGGAGATGAATGTAATGTGACATGAATCCAAGGTCCCGGTTGAGGCCGTACCTCATGCGTGCGGAACTTGGCTATCAGTTTCTGCTCGACGATTCTGTGTTGTCGCGCATACTGAAGGCCACCTTGGAGAATGCTTACCCGAAGATCAGGGCTGAATGCCCTTGACTGCTGAAGTGTTCCCCAACTAGAAGGGAACATTCCTCTCTGCCGATTGCCGCACAATGTCTGTTTATCCATTGTCGCAGCGTCTGAATGATCTCACCAATGTACCACGCCTCGGGACCTCCTTTCCTGCAGCGTATGAGGTAGACATTGTTGGCCGTGTCGCACGAGTATGTACCGCGTATCTGGTGGGTGGTGCTCTCACGTGTAATGGTGGTAAACATGTCAATGATCTGGCACGTCTTGCAGAGGTTACCATGGCAGGGTTGTGTGGTGTCGTGGTCGCTGCTCTCCTGAAGCTCGGTAGTTTGCTGCAAACAATGGTCTATTTGAAGTTGCGCTGTTGTTTGAAGGCAAGTAGTGGGGGTGTGGGGATGGCCTTGGCAAGATGTTCATCTTCATCGATGACGTGTTGAAGGCTGCGAAGAAGATGTCGTATGTTATCCGTTTGGGGAAGTACTGAATGACAAACGGTACTCTGTCGGTTGTGTCCCATGTTTGTCGTCTGAGGAGGTCGGTGCAGTTTTTTGTTGTGATCATAAGACCGTAAGACATAGGAGCAGAATGAGGCCACTCGGCCCATCGAGTCTGCTCCGCTATGGCTGATATTTTTCTCATCTCCATTCTCCTGCCTTCTCCCCATAACCCCTGATCCCCTTATTGATCCAAAACCTATTTATTCTGTCTTAAAGACACTCAGTGACTTGGCCTCCACAGCCTTCTGCGGCAAAGAGTTCCACAGATTCACCACGCTCTGGCTGAAGAAATTCTTCCCCATCTCTGTTTTAAAGGATCATCCCTTTAGTCTTAGATTGTTGTCCTCTGCTTCTAGTTTTTCCTACAAGTGGAAACATCCTCTCCACCTCCACTCTATCCAGGCCACGCAGTATCCTGTAAGTTTCAATAAGTTCCCCCCTCATCCTTCGAAACTCCGAGTACAGACCCAGAATCCTCAACCGTTCCTCATACGACAAGTTCTTCATTCCAGGGATCATTCTTGTGAACCTCCTCTTCCAAGGCCAGCACATCCTTCCTTAGATACAGGGCCCAAAACTGCTCAGAATACTCCAAATGGGGTCTGACCAGAGCTCATATAGCCTCAGAAGTACATCCCTGGTCTTGTATTCTTGCCCTCTCGACATGAATGCCAACATTGTATTTACCTTCCTAACTGCTGACTGAACCTGCACATTAACCTTAAGAGAATCGTGAACAAGGACTGCCAAGTCCCTTTGTGCTTCTGATTTCCTAAGCATTTCCCCATTTAGAAAATAGTCTGTGCCTCCATTTCTCCTTCCAAAGTGCATAGCCTCAGACTTTTCCACATTGTATTCCATCTGCCATTTCTTTGCCCACTCTCCTAGCATGTCAAAGTCCTTCTGCAGCCCTCCTGCTTCCTCAATACTACCTGCCCCTCTACAGATCTTTGTATCATCTGCAAACTTCAGTTCCTTCCTCCAGGTCATTAACGTTTGTTGTGAAAGTTGTGGCCCTAGCACAGAACCCTGAGGCACACCACTAGTCACCGGCTGTCATCCTGAAATAGACCGCTTTATCCCCACTCTCTGCCTTCTACCAGTCAGCCAATCCTATATCCATGCCAGGATCTTAGGGGCAGCACGGTAGCATTGTGGATAGCACAATCGCTTCACAGCTCCAGGGTCCCAGGTTCAATTCCGGCTTGGGCCACTGTCTGTATGGAGTCTGCACATGCTCCCCGTGTGTGCGTGGGTTTCCTCCGGTTGCTCCGGTTTCCTCCCACAGTCCAAAGATGTGCAGATTAGGTGGATTGGTCATGATCAATTGCCCTTCGTGTCCAAAATTGCCCTTAGTGTTGGGTGGGGTTACTGGGTTATGAGGATAGGGTGGAGGTGTTGACCTTGGGTAGGGTGCTCTTTCCAAGAGCCGGTGCAGACTCGATGGGCCGAATGGCCTCCTTCTGCACTGTAAATTCGATGATAATTCTATGATCTTACCCTTAACACCATGGGCTCTTAACTTATTTAACAGTCTCTTATGCGGCACCCTGTCAAAGGCCTTCTGGAAATCTAAATAACACAAGTCCACTGGTTTTCCTTTGTCTAACTTCCTTGTTATTTTCTCAAAAAACTCTACCCAATTTGTAAGACATGACCTCCCCTTGACGAAGCCGTGCTGACTCAGTCCTATTTTATCATGCACTTCCAAGTATTCCCGATCTCACCTTTAATAATGGACTCTAAAATCTTACCAATGACCAAAGTCAGGCTAACCGTCCTATAATTTCCCGTCTTCTGCCTCCCTCCCTTCTTAAACAGGGATGCTACATTAGCTACTTTTCAGTCCTTTGGGACCCTTCCTGCCTCCAGTGATTCCTGAAAGATCATCACTAATGCCTCCACAATCTTTTAGAACGCTGGTGTGTAGTCCATCCGGTCCAGGTGATTTATCCACTTTCAGACCTTTCAGTTTCCCCAGAACCTTCTCCTTAGTAATGGTCACGGCACTCACCTCTGCCCCCTGATTCTTCTGGAGCTCTGGCATCCCACTGATGTCTTCCACCGTGAAGACTGATGCAAAGTAACTATTCAGTTTGTCTGCCATTTCCTTGTTTCCTATTATTGCTTCTCCAGCCACATTTTCCAATAGAGGCAATGTCTATTTTTGCCTCTCTCTTACCTTTTATATATTGAAAAAAACTCTTCCTATCTTCCTTTATATTGCTAGCTAGCTTGCACTTATACTTCATCTTCTCCCCCTCAATGATTTTTTAGTTGTCCTCTGCTCGCTTTTAAAAGCTTCCCAATTCCCTGGCTTCACACTAATCCTCGCCACTTTGTTTACTTTTTCTTTCGTTTTTATGCTGTACTTGACATCCCTCGTCAGCCATGGATGCCTTGCCCTCCTCCCCTTAGCATGTTTCCTCCTCCTTAGGATGAATTTCTGTTGTGCCTCCCGAATAACCCCCAAAAACCCCTGCCATTGCTGTTCCACTGTCTTCCCTGCTTGGCTCCTTTTCCAATCAACTCTGGCCAGCTCCTGCCTCATGTCTTTGTAGTTACCCTTATTTAATTGTAATACCGTTACATCTGGTTGCAGCTTCTCCCTCTCAAACTGCAGGGTAAATTCTATCATATTGTGGTCATTGCTCCCTAAGGGTTCCTTCACCTTACATACTCTAATCAAGTCTGCCTCATTACACATCACCAAATCCAGAATTGCCTGTTCCCTAGTAGGCTCTGTCACAAGCTGCGCCAAAAAAACATCTCTTAGACATTCCACAAATTCCTTTTCTTGGGATCCACTACCAACCTGATTTTTCCAGTCCACCTGCATATTGAAGACCCCCATGATTATTGTAATATTGCCTTTTTTACATGCCTTTTCTATCTCCTGATTTATTTTCTGCCCCACATCCTGACTACTGCTAGGGGGCCTGTACATAACTCCCATCAGGGTCTTTTTACCTTTGCGATTCCTCAACTCTACCTACAGAGAATCTATGCCTTCTGATCCTATATCGCTCCTTGCTATCGATTTAACTTCATTCCTTACTAACAATGTAACCCTGCCCCCGTTGCCCATCTGCCTGTCCTTTCGATAGGACACATATCCTTGGATATTGATCCCCTTGCAGCCACGTCTCTGTGATGCCCACAACATCATACCGGCCAATTTCAATGTGCGCAACAAGCTCATTAACCTTGTTCCATATACTGCGCGCATTTAGGTATGTCATGATATGCAGTCACACACATAATGATACACAGACAAGCAGCTAATGGGCACAGAGAACAGGACATGACCAATAAGCAGGCAGGACACTCAGGGGTGGGATCTGACTATAACAGACACGAGGCACTCACACTCCGCCTCTTTCCACTGATGAACATCTAGAGAGTCAGTCAAGGGTGTTGTTACAATCTCACACCTCCACCACGTGGCTAAGAGCTAGTCTGGTTCAGTCAGACAGAGTAACCACACTTAAGTTAGCAGAGAGTTGAACTCACAGAGAACTCTGCTAACTGTGCTATTAGTTCAATAAACCTGATTGAACTAACTTCAAGGTCTGGAGTATCTTTCTGATCTAAGCTGCATCCAGTTGCAGCCAGTGTTAGACCAGTGTACATAACACGACAAGGTACAACACCCTCAATCCTGCATTGACCACCTCCCTTTTCACACTTGTCACCTTTTTTGCTCTGCCTGAGAATGATGTTGTTCTTTTATTTCGGTTCTCTATTTCCCTTCAGTTATTATACCTTCTAAGCTCACATTCTGGTTCCCACCCCCCTGCCATACTAGTTTAAATCCTTCCAAGTGCATCAAACAAACCTCCCAGCCAGGATATCAGTGCCCCTCCTGTTTAGATGCAAACAGTCCTTCTTGTACAGATCCCACCTGCCCCGGAAGAGATCCCAATTGTCCAAAAATCTGAAACCCTCCCTCTTACACCACCAGTTTAGCCATGAGTTTATCTGCACTATCCTCACTGGCACGTGGCACAGGGAGTAATCCTGAGATTACAACCCCAGAGGTCCTGCTTTTTGGCTTACTGCCTAACTCCCTGAACTCCTTCTGCAGGACCTCATCACTCTTCCTGCCTATGTCGTTACTACCTATGTGTACTACGATCTCTGGCTGTTTACCCTTGCCCTTCAGGATTTCCTGTGTTTGTTCGGAGACATCCTTGACCCTGGCACCAGGGAGGCAACATACCATTCTGGAGTCTCTTTCACGTCCACAGAAACGCCTATCTGTGCTCCTCACTATAGGTTCCCCAAAACTATCGCTCTCCTGCACTTTGCCCTCCCGTGCTGAACTTCAGAGCCAGTTGTGGCACCACTGTTCTGGCTGCTGTTGTTTTCCCCTGATAGGCTATCCCCCTCAACAGTATCCAAAACGGTATACCTGTTAGAGAGGGGACAGAGGATTGCTGCGCTGACTGCCTGCCCTTTCTAGCGGTCACCCATCTGTCTGCCTGCAGCTTAGGTGTGACCATGTCTCTATAACTCCTATCTATGACGCTTTCCACCACCTGCATGCTCCTAAGTGCATCCAACTGCTGCTCCAAACCACGCGGTCTGTGAGGAGCTGCCATTGGTTACACTTGCTGCTGATGTAGTCGACCGGAACGCTGGAAGCGTCACAGATCTGCCACATCTCACAGTTGGAGCACTGCGCCCCGCTGAATGACATTTAAGCACTACTTAATTAATTTAAAATAAATACTTGAATTATTGTTAGATTGAGTTACAATTAACTATATGGCCCTGACGCTAGATTTTTACTGTAAAATTAAATGCTAAATACTAATTTCTGCCCTCAGGTTTAGTTAGTCCTCTACCTCTACTAGTTTATTGATAAGTTTTAATTAGGTTTTTTTTCAATGTTTTTTTTTCAAATGTAACAGATTTCCTACCAGCCAATCAGGTCACAACTTTACTGTGATTTCACTTTAGTTTCCCCCCCACAATTTGAAAAGGTATTTGTATCACTTACCCTCCTGAGATGCGCTCTGGATCTCTCCCTGCAGATTAACAGTTACAAAGCCAGAAGAAGAAAACAAAACAAAAAGGGGAAAAGCACCTTCTCCCACTCTGCACTGAATTACCACACTGCTCCAAATTACCAAGTTCCAATTCCCACTCTGGCTGTCTCTCAATTAGGATGTCTCGACTTCACCATTTGCAAAGCTCACACTGGAACTGTCGATCGATGAATCAAGCACCATATCCCATTCTTATGAGGGCATCTTTCAGCGTCTGTAGATGTCTGTTACGTTCCTCCTCCTCTGAGCAGATCCTGTGTATACGGAGGACTTGACCCTGGTGGGTGGCTTCTTTAATGTATTTATGGTGGAAGCTGGAGGAGTGGAGCATCGTGAGGTTATCCGTGGGCTTGCGGTAAAGTGAAGTGCTGAGGTGACCGCCCTTGATGGAGATGAGTGTGGCCAAGAATGCCACCGATTCTGGAGAGTAGCCCATGGTGGGTCTGCTGGTGGGATGGAACTTATTGATGTCATTGTGTAGTCATTTCAGTGATTTTTCGCCATGGATCCAAAGGAAAAAAATGTCATCGATGCATCTGGTGTATAACAACAGTTGAAGGTCCTGTGTGGTGAGGAGATCTTGTTCGAACTTGTGCATGAAGGTGTTGGCGTATTGAGGTGTGAATTTGGTCCCCATGGCTGATCCGTGTGCCTGGATGAAGAACTTGTTGTCGAAGGTGAGGGTGTTGTCATCCAGGATGAAGCGAATGAGTTGAAGAATTGCGTCTGGAGATTGGCAGTTGTCAGTGTTGAGTACTGAGGCTGTCGCAGCAATGCCGTCATCATGGGGGATGCTAGTGTAGAGTGCCGAGAAGTCCATTGTGACGAGGAATGTTCCTGGTTCAACTGGTCCATGGGTGCTGAGTTTCTGTAAGAAGTGACTTCTGTAAGAAGTACTTCTGTAAAAAGTAAGTATCGTGACAGAAGCTGGAGGTTCCTTGTATGATGGGTTTCAAGATGCCCTCGATGTAGTCAGACAGATTCTCACATAGGGTCCCATTGCCTGATACGGTAGGACGGCCGGGTGTGTTGGCCTTGTGTATTTTCGGGAGATCTCCAACATGGGGAGTACGTGGGATGAGAGCAAGTAGGGTGCTCTGAAAGTCTAGATCCAAGGTCTTGATCAGTATGTTCAGTTGGCGGGTGTGTTCTTTGATTAGATCTGTGGGTAACTGTCTGTATTATTCCTGGTTGTTGAGTTGTCGGTACACTTCTTTGCAGTAGTCCATTCTGTTCAGTATGACGGTGGCCCCTCCTTTGTCTGCTGGTTTGATGACGATGTTGCGGTTGGTCTTGAGAGTGCGGATAGCATTACGTTGTGCTTGCGTGACGTTCGGAGCTGTCTTGTAAATGCGACTGATGAACCTGACATTGATGCAACTCTTGGTGGCTTGAGCATACATGTCGAGTCTAGGACAATGGCCTTCCGGAGGGGTCCAATTCGACTCTTTCTTCTTCAGTTGCCGCACCGCAGATCTCTCAGTCTGCTGTTCTGGTTCATTGGTTGTCTCAATGGGTTCACTGTCGGTCTTTTGGGATCTGTGGAAGAACTCCCGGAGCCTCATTTGCCTGCTGAATTCCTCCATGTCTGCTGTGAGACTGATGGGGTCCATTTCGGTGATGCAGAAATTGAGCCCTCTGCTGAGGACTTGATTTCGGCTCGTTGAAGGGTGTAGTCTGAAAAGTTTACAATGGATTTCCCTGCATTGTTTTCTACTGTGGTACCGGGGAGGCTTGGTTGCTGCTGGTGGTGTTGCCGAGTTTCTCAAGCTTCTTGTTCTTGATGTGCATATAAGTGGTGCAGAACCATTGTCTCATCTGTTTGGCGGTGTCCCGCAGCTAGTCTCTTGCGCCCTGAGTGAAAGTTGCGAATGTGGATTCTATCTTGGTTTCCAGGTTGCGGCGTCTGCGGTAGAGCTGGTGTACGAGGTTGTTGAGGAGTGTGAGAGAGGTGCGACGGCAGAGTCTCCCAGCTGTGTTGTCGGCAACTTGAGTGGGTTTGTGTCTGCTTTCTTGCATCTTTGTAGAAACTTGATGTCAGTGTTTATATGCACGATCCTCTTGGAGATCCTCTCCACTTTGAACCGGCAGTTTGCGCTGTCAGTGGTAGCCATGATGTGGAGATACTGGCATTGGACTGGGTGGGCACATTAAGCTATGGGATCAACACTGGTTCAGTGACATATGCAAAAAAGCATTCCAGGAGCAGCACCAGGAATAACTAAAATTGATCGTGCCTCCAGTGGGATATCACTTCAGTTCAGAACACATCCAGAGATACGGGCAGCACGGTAGCATTGTGAATAGCGCAATTGCTTCACAGCTCCAGGGTCCCAGGTTCGATTCCGGCTTGGGTCACTGTCTGTGCGGAGTCTGTACGTCCTCCCCGTGTGTGCGTGGGTTTCTGCCGGGTGCTCCGGTTTCCTCCCACAGTCCAAAGATGTGCAGGTTTGGTGGATCGGCCGTGATAAATTGCCCTTAGTGTCCAGCATTGCCCTTAGTGTTGGGTTGGGTTGCTGTGTTGTGGGGATAGGGTGGAGGTGTTGACCTTTGTTAGGGTGCTCTTTCACATGCAAAATGGATGCTGTCAGTGACAGTGGACCCTGGAACGCCATGTGCAGCAGTGGGAGGGCAAAACACCAAACAATGGAGCTTCACACAGCAGAAAATTCCAGGATGTGGTTCTTCGCACTGAAAAAGCTTCCAGGATGTGGATCATCATTTCGAGGATGGAAATCTTCACACTGCAGCAGATTCCAGAATGTGGATTTTCACACGGCAGCAGATTCCAAAATGTGGATTTTCACACTGCAGGAGGTTCCAGGACGGGAATCTTCACACTGCAGGAGATTCCAGGATGTGGATCTTCACACTGCAGGAGATTCCAGGACGGGAATCATCACACTGCAGGAGATTCCAGGATGTGGATCTTCACACTGCAGGAGATTCCGGGATGTAGATCTTCACACTGCAGGAGATTCCAGGATGTAGATCTTCACACTGCAGGAGATTCCAGGATGTGGATCTTCACACTGCAGGAGATTCCGGGATGTAAATCTTCACACTGCAGGAGATTCCGGGATGTGGATCTTCACACTGCAGGAGATTCCAGGATGTAAATCTTCACACTGCAGGAGATTCCAGGATGTGGATCTTCACACTGCAGGAGATTCCAGGATGTGGATCTTCACATTGCAGGATGTAAATCTTCCCATGTTGCAGGTTCCGGGATCTTCAAACTGCAGCAGATTCCAGGTCAGCAATATTTTCAAGGCAGGAGATTCCAGGATGTAGATCTTCACACTGCATGAGATTCCAGGATGTGGATCTTCACACTGCCATAATTCCAGGATGTAAATCTTCACACTGCAGGAGATTCAAGGATGTGGATCTTCACACTGCAGGAGAGTCCAGGATGTGGATTTTCATACAGCAGGAGATTCAAGGATGAGGATCTTCACACTGCAGGAGATTCCAGGATGTGGATTTTCACACAGCAGAAGATTCCAGGACGTGGATCTTCACACAGCAGAAGATTCCACGATGTGGATCTTCATACAGCAAAAGATTCCAGGATGGGGATCTTCACACTGCAGGAGATTCCAGGATGTGGATCTTCACACTGCAGGAAATTCCAGGATGTGGATCTTCACACTGCAGGAGATTCCAGTATCTGGATCTTCACACTGCAGGAGATTCCAGGATGTGGATCTTCTCACTGTACGAGATTCCAGGATGTGGATCTTCGCACTGTAAAAGAATCCAGGATGTAGAACATCACGCTGCAGGAGATTCCGGGATGAAGATCTTCACAAAGCAGGAGATTCCGGGATGTAGATCTTCACAAAGCAGGAGATTCCAGGATGTGGATCTTCACACTGCAGGAGTTTCAGGATGTGGCTTTTCGCACGGCAGAAGATTCCAGGATGTGGATCTTCACACTGCAGGAGATACCAGGATGTGGATCTTCACACTGCAGGAGATTCTGGGATGTAGATCTTCACACAGCAGGAGATTCCGGGATGTAGATCGTCACACTGCAGGAGATTCCAGGATGTGAATCTTCACACTGCAGGAGATTCCGGGATGTAGATCTTCACACTGCAGGAGATTCCGGGATGTGGATCTTCACACTGCTGGAGATTTCGGGATGTAGATCTTCACACTGCAGGAGATTCCAGGATGTAGATCCTCACACTGCAGGAGATTCCAGGATGTAGTTCTTTACACTGCAGGAGATTCCGGGATGTAGATCTTCACACTGCAGGAGATTCCAGGATGTGAATCTTCACATTGCAGGAGATTCCGGGATGTAGATCTTCACACTGCAGGAGATTCCAGGATGTGGATCTTCACACTGCAGGAGATTCCGGTATGTAGATCTTCACACTGCAGGAGAATCCAGGATGTGGATCTTCACACTGCAGGAGATTCCAGGATGTAGATCTTCACACTGCAGGAGATTCCAGGATGTGGATCTTCACACTGCAGGAGATTCCAGGATGTGGATCTTCACATTGCAGGATGTAAATCTTCCCATGTTGCAGGTTCCGGTATCTTCAAACTGCAGCAGATTCCGGGACAGCAATATTTTCAAGGCAGGAGATTCCAGGATGTAGATCTTCACACTGCATGAGATTCCAGGATGTGGATCTTCACACTGCCATAATTCCAGGATGTAAATCTTCACACTGCAGGAGATTCAAGGATGTGGATCTTCACACTGCAGGAGAGTCCAGGATGTGGATTTTCATACAGCAGGAGATTCAAGGATGAGGATCTTCACACTGCAGGAGATTCCAGGATGTGGATCTTCACACAGCAGAAGATTCCAGGATGTGGATCTTCACACTGCAGGAGATTCCGGGATGTAGATCATCACACTGCAGGAGATTCCAGGATGTTGATCTTCACACTGCAGGAGATTCCAGGATGTGGATCTTCACACTGCAGGAGATTCCAGGATGCGGATCTTCACATTGCAGGAGATTCCAGGATGTGGATCTTCACACTGCAGGAGATTCCAGGATGTGGATCTTCACACTGCAGGAGATTCCAGAATGCGGATCTTCACATTGCAGGATGAAAATCTTCACATATTGGAGGGTCCGGGATCGTAAAACTGCAATAGATTCCAGGACAGCAATATTTTCAAGGCAGGAGATTCCAGGATGTAGATCTTCAAACTGCAGGAGATTCCAGGACGGCAATATATTTAACGCAGGAGATTCCAGGAGGTAGATCTTCACACTGCATGAGATTCTAGGATGTGGATCTTCACACTGCAGGAGATTCCAGGATGTGCAACTTCACACTGCAGGAGATTCCAGGACGGGAATCTTCACACTGCAGGAGATTCCAGGATGTGGATCTTCACACTGCAGGAGATTCCAGGATGTGGATCTTCACACTGCATGAGATTCCAGGATGTGGATCTTCACACTGCCAGAATTCCAAGATGTAAATCTTCACACTGCAGGAGATTCCAGGATGTACAACTTCACACTGCAGGAGATTCCAGGACGGGAATCTTCACACTGCAGGACATTCCAGGGTGTGGATATTCACACTGCAGGAGATTCCAGGACGGAAATCTTCACACTGCAGGTGATTCCAGGATGTGGATCTTCACACTGCAGGAGATTCCAGGACGGGAATCTTCACACTGCAGGAGATTCCAGGATGTGGATCTTCACACTGCAAGAGATTTCAGGACGGGAATCCTTACACTGGAGGTGATTCCAGGATGTGGATCTTCTCACTGCAGGAGATTCCAGGATGTGGATCTTCACACTGCAGGAGATTCCAGGACAGGAATCTTCACACTGCAGGAGATTCCAGGATGTGGAATTTCACACTGCAGGAGATTCCAGGATGTTGATCTACACAGTGCAGCAGATTCCAGGATGTGGATCTTCAAACTGCAGGAGATTCCAGGACGGCAATTCTTTTAAGGCAGGAGATTCCAGGATGTGGATCTTCATACTGCAGGGGATTCCGGGATGTGGATCTTCACACTGCAGAAGATTCCAGGATGTGGATATTCACATAGCAGAAGATTCCAGGATGTGGATATTCACACAGCAGAAGATTCAAGGATGTGGATTTTCAAACAGCAGAAGATTCCAGAATGTGGATCTGCAAACAGCAGAAGATTCCAGGATGTGGATCTTCATACAGGAGAAGATTCCAGGATGTGGATCTTCACACTGCACGAGATTCCAGGATGTGTATCTTCACACTGCAGGAAATTCCAAGATGTGGATCTTCACACTGCAGGAGATTCCAGGATGTGGAACTTCACACTGCAGGAGATTCCAGGATCTGGATCTTCTCAATGTACGAGATTCCAGGATGTGGATCTTCGCACTGAAAAATCTTCCAGGATGTGGATCATCTCACCGCGGGTGTTTCGCGGATGGAAATCTTCACACAACAGCAGATTCCAGGATGTGGATCTTCACACTGCAGGAGATTACAGGACAGGAATATTCACACTGCAGGAGATTCCAGGATTTGGATCTTCACACTGCCAGAATTCAAGGATGTAAACCTTCACACTGCAGGAAATTCCAGGACGGGAATCTTCACACTGCAGGAGATTCCAGGATGTGGATCTTCACACTGCAGGTGATTCCAGGATGGGAATCTTCACATTGAAGGAGATTCCAGGATGTGGATCTTCACACTGCATGTGATTCCTGGACGGAAATCTTCACACTGCAGGAGATTCCATGATGTGGATCTTCACACTGCAGGAGATTCCAGGACGGGAAACTTCACACGGCAGGAGATTCCAGGATGTGGATCGTCACACTGCAGGAGATTCCAGGATGTGAATCTTCACACTGCAGGAGATTCCGGGATGTAGATCTTCACACTGCAGGAGATTCCGGGATGTGGATCTTCACACTGCTGGAGATTTCGGGATGTAGATCTTCACACTGCAGGAGATTCCAGGATGTAGATCCTCACACTGCAGGAGATTCCAGGATGTAGTTCTTTACACTGCAGGAGATTCCGGGATGTAGATCTTCACACTGCAGGAGATTCCAGGATGTGAATCTTCACATTGCAGGAGATTCCGGGATGTAGATCTTCACACTGCAGGAGATTCCAGGATGTGGATCTTCACACTGCAGGAGATTCCGGTATGTAGATCTTCACACTGCAGGAGAATCCAGGATGTGGATCTTCACACTGCAGGAGATTCCAGGATGTAGATCTTCACACTGCAGGAGATTCCAGGATGTGGATCTTCACACTGCAGGAGATTCCAGGATGTGGATCTTCACATTGCAGGATGTAAATCTTCCCATGTTGCAGGTTCCGGTATCTTCAAACTGCAGCAGATTCCGGGACAGCAATATTTTCAAGGCAGGAGATTCCAGGATGTAGATCTTCACACTGCATGAGATTCCAGGATGTGGATCTTCACACTGCCATAATTCCAGGATGTAAATCTTCACACTGCAGGAGATTCAAGGATGTGGATCTTCACACTGCAGGAGAGTCCAGGATGTGGATTTTCATACAGCAGGAGATTCAAGGATGAGGATCTTCACACTGCAGGAGATTCCAGGATGTGGATCTTCACACAGCAGAAGATTCCAGGATGTGGATCTTCACACTGCAGGAGATTCCGGGATGTAGATCATCACACTGCAGGAGATTCCAGGATGTTGATCTTCACACTGCAGGAGATTCCAGGATGTGGATCTTCACACTGCAGGAGATTCCAGGATGCGGATCTTCACATTGCAGGAGATTCCAGGATGTGGATCTTCACACTGCAGGAGATTCCAGGATGTGGATCTTCACACTGCAGGAGATTCCAGAATGCGGATCTTCACATTGCAGGATGAAAATCTTCACATATTGGAGGGTCCGGGATCGTAAAACTGCAATAGATTCCAGGACAGCAATATTTTCAAGGCAGGAGATTCCAGGATGTAGATCTTCAAACTGCAGGAGATTCCAGGACGGCAATATATTTAACGCAGGAGATTCCAGGAGGTAGATCTTCACACTGCATGAGATTCTAGGATGTGGATCTTCACACTGCAGGAGATTCCAGGATGTGCAACTTCACACTGCAGGAGATTCCAGGACGGGAATCTTCACACTGCAGGAGATTCCAGGATGTGGATCTTCACACTGCAGGAGATTCCAGGACGGGAATCTTCACACTGCAGGAGATTCCAGGATGTGGATCTTCACACAGCAGGAGATTCCAGGACGGGAATATTCACACTGCAGGAGATTCCAGGACGGGAATCTTCACACTGCAGGAGATTCCAGGACGTGTATCTTCACACGGCAGTAGATTCCAGGACGGGAATCTTCACACTGCAGGAGATTCCAGGACGTGTATCTTCACACGGCAGGAGCTTCTAGGATGTAAATCTTCAAACTGCATGAGATTCCAGGGCGGCAATACTTTTAAGGCAGGAGATTCCAGGATGTGGATCTTCACACTGCCAGAATTCCAAGATGTAAATCTTCACACTGCAGGAGATTCCAGGATGTACAACTTCACACTGCAGGAGATTCCAGGACGGGAATCTTCACACTGCAGGACATTCCAGGGTGTGGATATTCACACTGCAGGAGATTCCAGGACGGAAATCTTCACACTGCAGGTGATTCCAGGATGTGGATCTTCACAGTGCAAGAGATTTCAGGACGGGAATCCTTACACTGGAGGTGATTCCAGGATGTGGATCTTCTCACTGCAGGAGATTCCAGGATGTGGATCTTCACACTGCAGGAGATTCCAGGACAGGAATCTTCACACTGCAGGAGATTCCAGGATGTGGATCTTCATACTGCAGGGGATTCCGGGATGTGGATCTTCACACAGCAGAAGATTCCAGGATGTGGATATTCACACAGCAGAAGATTCAAGGATGTGGATTTTCAAACAGCAGAAGATTCCAGAATGTGGATCTGCAAACAGCAGAAGATTCCAGGATGTGGATCTTCATACAGGAGAAGATTCCAGGATGTGGATCTTCACACTGCACGAGATTCCAGGATGTGGATCTTCACACTGCAGGAAATTCCAGGATATGGATCTTCACACTGCAGGAGATTCGAGGATGTGGATCTTCACACAGCAGAATATTCCAGGATGTGGATCTTCACACTGCAGGAGATTCCAGGATGTGTATCTTCACACTGCAGGAAATTCCAAGATGTGGATCTTCACACTGCAGGAGATTCCAGGATGTGGAACTTCACACTGCAGGAGATTCCAGGATCTGGATCTTCTCAATGTACGAGATTCCAGGATGTGGATCTTCGCACTGAAAAATCTTCCAGGATGTGGATCATCTCACCGCAGGTGTTTCGCGGATGGAAATCTTCACACAACAGCAGATTCCAGGATGTGGATCTTCACACTGCAGGAGATTACAGGACAGGAATATTCACACTGCAGGAGATTCCAGGATTTGGATCTTCACACTGCCAGAATTCAAGGATGTAAACCTTCACACTGCAGGAAATTCCAGGACGGGAATCTTCACACTGCAGGAGATTCCAGGATGTGGATCTTCACACTGCAGGTGATTCCAGGATGGGAATCTTCACATTGAAGGAGATTCCAGGATGTGGATCTTCACACTGCATGTGATTCCTGGACGGAAATCTTCACACTGCAGGAGATTCCATGATGTGGATCATCACACTGCAGGAGATTCCAGGACGGGAAACTTCACACGGCAGGAGATTCCAGGATGTGGATCTTCTCACTGCAGGAGATTCCAGGATGTGGATCTTCACACTGCAGGAGATTCCAGGACAGGAATTTTCACACTGCAGGTGATTCCAGGATGTGGATCTTCACACTGCAGGAGATTCCAGGATGTGGATCTACACACTGCAGTAGATTCCAGGCTGTTGATCTTCACGCTGCAGGAGATTCCGGGATGTAGATCTTCAAACTGCATGAGATTCCAGGACGGCAATATTTTTAAGGCAGGAGATTCCAGGGTGCTGATCTTCACACTGCTTGCGATTCCAGGATGTGGATCTTCACACTGCCAGAATTCCAGGATGTAAATCTTCACACTGCAGGAGATTCCTGGATGTGCAACTTCACACTGCATTAGATTCCAGGATGTGGATCTTCACACTACCAGAATTCCAGGCTGTAAATCTTCACAACGCAGGATATTCCAGGATGTGGATCTTCACATTGCAGGATGTAAATCTTCCCATGTTGCAGGTTCCGGTATCTTCAAACTGCAGCAGATTCCAGGACAGCAATATTTTCAAGGCAGGAGATTCCAGGATGTAGATCTTCACACTGCCAGAATTCCAGGATGTAAATCTTCACAACGCAGGATATTCCAGGATGTGGATCTTCACACTGCCAGAAATCCATGATGTAAATCATCACCAGGCTGGAGATTCCAGGACTTTCGCACGGCATGAGATTCTAGGATGTGGATATTCACAATGCAGGAGATTCCAGGATGCGGATCTTCACATTGCAGGAGATTCCAGGATATAGATCTTCACACTGCAGGAGATTCCAGGATGTGGATCTTCACACTGCCAGAATTCCATGATGTAAATCATCACACGGCTGGAGATTCCAGGATGTGGATTTTCATACAGCAGGAGATTCAAGGATGTGGAACTTCACACTGTAGGAGATTCCAGGATGTGGATTTTCATACAGCAGGAGATTCCAGGATGTGGATCTTCACACTGCCAGAATTCCATGATGTAAATCATCACACGGCTGGAGATTCCAGGATGTGGATTTTCATACAGCAGGAGATTCAAGGATGTGGAACTTCACACTGTAGGAGATTCCAGGATGTGGATCTTCAGACTGCAGGAGATTCCTGGATGTGAATCTTCACACTGCAGGAGATTCCGGTATGTAGATCGTCAGACTGCAGGAGATTCCAGGATGTGAGTCTTCACACTGCAGGAGATTCCGGGATGTAGATCTTCACACTGCAGGAGATTCCAGGATGTGGATCTTCACACTGCAGGAGATTCCGAGATGTAGATCGTCACACTGCAGGAGATTCCAGGATGTGAATCCTCACACTGCAGGAGATTCCGGGATGTAGATCTTCACACTGCAGGAGATTCCGGGATGTTGATCTTCACACTGCAGGAGATTCCGGGATGTAGATCTTCACACTGCAGGACATTCCGGGATGTAGATCTTCACACTGCAGGAGATTCCAGGGTGTAGATCTTCACACTGCAGGTGATTCCAGGATGTGGATCTTCACACTGCAGGAGATTCCAGGATGTGGATCTTCACATTCCAGGATGTAAATCTTCACATGTTGCAGGTTCCAGGATCTTCAAACGGCAGCAGATTCCAAGGCAGCAATATTTTTAAGGCAGGAGATTCCAGGATGTAGATCTTCACACTGCATGAGATTCCAGGATGTGGATCTTCACACTGCCAGAATTCCATGATGTAAATCATCACAAGGCTGGAGATTCCAGGACCTTCACACGGCAGGAGATTCCTGGATGTGGATATTCACAATGCAGGAGATTCCAGGATGCGGGTCTTCACACTGCAGGAGATTCCAGGATATAGATCTTCACACTGCAGGAGATTCCAGGATGTGGATCTTCACACTGCCAGAATTCCATGATGTAAATCATCACACGGCTGGAGATTCCAGGATGTGGATCTTCATACTGCAGGAGATTGCGGGATGTGGATCTTCACACTGCAGAAAATTCCAGGATGTGGATATTCACATAGCAGAAATTTCCAGGATATAGATTTTCACACTGCAGGATATTCCAGGATGTGGATCTTCACACTGCAGGAAATTCCAGGATGTGGATCTTCACACTGCAGGAGATTCCAGGATGTGGAACTTCACAATGCAGGAGATTCCAGGATCTGGATCTTCTCACTGTACGAGATTCCAGAATATGGATCTTCGCACTGAAAAAGCTTCCAGGATGTGGATCATCTCACCGCAGGTGTTTCGAGAATGGAAATCTTCACACTGCAGCAGATTCCAGGATGTGAATCTTCTCACTGCAGGAGATTCCAGGATGTGGATCTTCACACTGCAGGAGATTCCAGGACAGGAATATTCACACTGCAGGAGATTCCAGGATTTGGATCTTCACACTGCCAGAATTCAAGGATGTAAACCTTCACACAGCAGGAAATTCCAGGATGTGCAACTTCACACTGCAGGAGATTCCAGGACGGGAATCTTCAAACTGCAGGAGATTCCAGGATGTGGATCTTCACACTGCAGGAGATTCCAGGATGGGAATCTTCACATTGAAGGAGATTCCAGGATGTGGATCTTCACACTGCATGAGATTCCAGGACGGAAATCTTCACACTGCAGGAGATTCCAGGATGTGGATCTTCACACTGCAGGAGATTCCAGGACGGGAATCTTCACACGGCAGGAGATTCCAGGATGTAGATCTTCTCACTGCAGGAGATTCCAGGATGTGGATCTTCACACTGCAGGAGATTCCAGGACAGGAATTTTCACACTGCAGGAGATTCCAGGATGTGGAACTTCACACTGCAGGAGATTCCAGGATGTGGATCTACACACTGCAGTAGATTCCAGGCTGTTGATCTTCACGCTGCAGGAGATTCCGGGATGTAGAACTTCAAACTGCATGAGATTCCAGGACGACAATATTTTTAAGGCAGGAGATTCCAGGGTGTTGATATTCACACTGCTTGAGATTCCAGGATGTGGATCTTCACACTGCCAGAATTCCAGGATGTAAATCTTCACACTGCAGGAGATTCCTGGATGTGCAACTTCACACTGCATTAGATTCCAGGATGTGGATCTTCACACTGCCAGAATTCCAGGATGTAAATCTTCACAACGCAGGATATTCCAGGATGTGGATCTTCACACTGCCAGAATTCCATGATGTAAATCATCACAAGGCTGGAGATTCCAGGACTTTCGCACGGCATGAGATTCCAGGATGTGGATATTCACAATGCAGGAGATTCCAGGATGCGGATCTTCACATTGCAGGAGATTCCAGTATATAGATCTTCACACTGCAGGAGATTCCAGGATGTGGATCTTCACACTGCCAGAATTCCATGATGTAAATCATCACACGGCTGGAGATTCCAGGATGTGGATTTTCATACAGCAGGGGATTCAAGGATGTGGAACTTCACACTGTAGGAGATTCCAGGATGTGGATCTTCAGACTGCAGGAGATTCCAGGATGTGGATCTTCACACAGCAGAAGATTCCAGGATGTGGATCTTCACACAGCAGGAGATTCCAGGATGTGGATCATCACACAGCAGAAGATTCCAGGAGGTGGATCTTCACACTGCAGAAGATTCCAGGATGTGGATCTTCACACAGCAGAAGATTCCAGGATGTGGATCTTCATACAGCAGAAGATTCCAGGATGTGGATCTTCACACTGCAGGAGATTCCAGGATGTGGATCTTCACATTGCAGGAAATTCCAGGATGTGGATCTTCACTCTGCAGAGGATTCCAGGATGTGGATCTTCACACAGCAGAAGATTACAGGAGGTGGATCTTCACACTGCAGGAGATTCCATGAAGTGGATCTTCACACAGCAGAAGATTGCAGGATGTGGATCTTCACACTGCAGGAGATTCCATGATGTGGATCTTCACACAGCAGAAGATTCCAGGATGTGGGTCTTCACACAGCAGAAGATTCCAGGATGTGGATCTTCACACTGCGGGAGATTCCAGGATGTGGATCTTCACACTGCAGGAAATTCCAGGATGTGGATCTTCACACTGCAGGAGATTCCTGGATGTGGAAATTCACACTGCAGGAGATTCCAGGAACTGGATCTTCTCACTGGACGAGATTCCAGGATGTGGATCTTCGCACTGAAAAAGCTTCCAGGATGTGGATCATCTCACCGCAGGTGTTTCGAGGATGGAAATCTTCACACTGCAGCAGATTCCAGAATGTGGATCTTCACACAGCAGAAGTTTACAGGACGTGGATCTTCACACTGCAGGAGATTCCATGATGTGGGTCTTCACACAGCAGGAGATTCCAGGATGTGGATCTTCACACTGCAGGAGATTCCAGGACGAGAATCTTCACTCTGCAGGAGATTCCAGGATGTGGATCTTCACACTGCAGGAGATTCCAGGAAGTGGATCTTCACACTGCAGGAGATTCCAGGACGGGAATCTTCACACTGCAGGAGATTCCAGGGTGTGGATCTTGACCATGCAGGAGATTCCAGGACGGGAATCTTCACACTGCAGGAGATTCCAGGATGTGAATCTTCTCACTGCAGGAGATTCCAGGATGTGGATCTTCACACTGCAGGAGATTCCGAGATGTAGATCTTCACACTGCAGGAGATTCCTGGATGTGAATCTTCACACTGCAGGAGATTCCGGTATGTAGATCGTCAGACTGCAGGAGATTCCAGGATGTGAGTCGTCACACTGCAGGAGATTCCGGGATGTAGATCTTCACACTGCAGGAGATTCCAGGATGTCGATCTTCACACTGCAGGAGATTCCGATATGTAGATCTTCACACTGCAGGAGATTCCGGGATTTTGATCTTCACACTGCAGGAGATTCCTGGATGTTAATCTTCACACTGCAGGAGATTCCGGTATGTAGATCGTCACACTGCAGGAGATTCCAGGATGTGAATCTTCACACTGCAGGAGATTCCGGGATGTAGATCTTCACACTGCAGGAGATTCTGGGATGTTGATCTTCACACTGCAGGAGATTCCGGGATGTAGATCTTCACACTGCAGGTGATTCCAGGATGTGGATCTTCACACTGCAGGAGATTCCAGGATGTGGATCTTCACATTGCAGGATGTAAATCTTCACATGTTGCAGGTTCCAGGATCTTCAAACTGCAGCAGATTCCAAGGCAGCAATATTTTTAAGGCAGGAGATTCCAGGATGTAGATCTTCACGCTGCATGAGATTCCAGGATGTGGATCTTCACAATGCCAGAATTCCATGATGTAAATCATCACAAGGCTGGAGATTCCAGGACCTTCACACGGCAGGAGATTCCTGGATGTGGATATTCACAGTGCAGGAGATTCCAGGGTGCGGATCTTCACACTGCAGGAGATTCCAGGATATAGATCTTCACACTGCAGGAGATTCCAGGATGTGGATCTTCACACTGCCAGAATTCCATGATGTAAATCATCACACGGCTGGAGATTCCAGGATGTGGATCTTCATACTGCAGGAGATTGCGGGATGTGGATCTTCACACTGCAGAAAATTCCAGGATGTGGATATTCACATAGCAGAAGTTTCCAGGATATAGATCGTCACACTGCAGGAGATTCCAGGATGTGGATCTTCACACTGCAGGAAATTCCAGGATGTGGATCTTCACACTGCAGGAGATTCCAGGATATGGAACTTCACACTGCAGGAGATTCCAGGATCTGGATCTTCTCACTGTACGAGATTCCAGGATGTGGATCTTCCCACTGAAAAAGCTTCCAGGATGTGGATCATCTCACCGCAGGTGTTTCGAGGATGGAAATCTTCACACTACAGCAGATTCCAGGATGTGGATCTTCTCACTGCAGGAGATTCCAGGATGTGGATCTTCACACTGCAGGAGATTCCAGAATGCGGATCTTCACATTGCAGGATGAAAATCTTCACATATTGGAGGGTCCGGGATCGTAAAACTGCAATAGATTCCAGGACAGCAATATTTTCAAGGCAGGAGATTCCAGGATGTAGATCTTCAAACTGCAGGAGATTCCAGGACGGCAATATATTTAACGCAGGAGATTCCAGGAGGTAGATCTTCACACTGCATGAGATTCTAGGATGTGGATCTTCACACTGCAGGAGATTCCAGGATGTGCAACTTCACACTGCAGGAGATTCCAGGACGGGAATCTTCACACTGCAGGAGATTCCAGGATGTGGATCTTCACACTGCAGGAGATTCCAGGATGTGGATCTTCACACTGCATGAGATTCCAGGATGTGGATCTTCACACTGCCAGAATTCCAAGATGTAAATCTTCACACTGCAGGAGATTCCAGGATGTACAACTTCACACTGCAGGAGATTCCAGGACGGGAATCTTCACACTGCAGGACATTCCAGGGTGTGGATATTCACACTGCAGGAGATTCCAGGACGGAAATCTTCACACTGCAGGTGATTCCAGGATGTGGATCTTCACACTGCAGGAGATTCCAGGACGGGAATCTTCACACTGCAGGAGATTCCAGGATGTGGATCTTCACACTGCAAGAGATTTCAGGACGGGAATCCTTACACTGGAGGTGATTCCAGGATGTGGATCTTCTCACTGCAGGAGATTCCAGGATGTGGATCTTCACACTGCAGGAGATTCCAGGACAGGAATCTTCACACTGCAGGAGATTCCAGGATGTGGAATTTCACACTGCAGGAGATTCCAGGATGTTGATCTACACAGTGCAGCAGATTCCAGGATGTGGATCTTCAAACTGCAGGAGATTCCAGGACGGCAATTCTTTTAAGGCAGGAGATTCCAGGATGTGGATCTTCATACTGCAGGGGATTCCGGGATGTGGATCTTCACACTGCAGAAGATTCCAGGATGTGGATATTCACATAGCAGAAGATTCCAGGATGTGGATATTCACACAGCAGAAGATTCAAGGATGTGGATTTTCAAACAGCAGAAGATTCCAGAATGTGGATCTGCAAACAGCAGAAGATTCCAGGATGTGGATCTTCATACAGGAGAAGATTCCAGGATGTGGATCTTCACACTGCACGAGATTCCAGGATGTGTATCTTCACACTGCAGGAAATTCCAAGATGTGGATCTTCACACTGCAGGAGATTCCAGGATGTGGAACTTCACACTGCAGGAGATTCCAGGATCTGGATCTTCTCAATGTACGAGATTCCAGGATGTGGATCTTCGCACTGAAAAATCTTCCAGGATGTGGATCATCTCACCGCAGGTGTTTCGCGGATGGAAATCTTCACACAACAGCAGATTCCAGGATGTGGATCTTCACACTGCAGGAGATTACAGGACAGGAATATTCACACTGCAGGAGATTCCAGGATTTGGATCTTCACACTGCCAGAATTCAAGGATGTAAACCTTCACACTGCAGGAAATTCCAGGACGGGAATCTTCACACTGCAGGAGATTCCAGGATGTGGATCTTCACACTGCAGGTGATTCCAGGATGGGAATCTTCACATTGAAGGAGATTCCAGGATGTGGATCTTCACACTGCATGTGATTCCTGGACGGAAATCTTCACACTGCAGGAGATTCCATGATGTGGATCTTCACACTGCAGGAGATTCCAGGACGGGAAACTTCACACGGCAGGAGATTCCAGGATGTGGATCGTCACACTGCAGGAGATTCCAGGATGTGAATCTTCACACTGCAGGAGATTCCGGGATGTAGATCTTCACACTGCAGGAGATTCCGGGATGTGGATCTTCACACTGCTGGAGATTTCGGGATGTAGATCTTCACACTGCAGGAGATTCCAGGATGTAGATCCTCACACTGCAGGAGATTCCAGGATGTAGTTCTTTACACTGCAGGAGATTCCGGGATGTAGATCTTCACACTGCAGGAGATTCCAGGATGTGAATCTTCACATTGCAGGAGATTCCGGGATGTAGATCTTCACACTGCAGGAGATTCCAGGATGTGGATCTTCACACTGCAGGAGATTCCGGTATGTAGATCTTCACACTGCAGGAGAATCCAGGATGTGGATCTTCACACTGCAGGAGATTCCAGGATGTAGATCTTCACACTGCAGGAGATTCCAGGATGTGGATCTTCACACTGCAGGAGATTCCAGGATGTGGATCTTCACATTGCAGGATGTAAATCTTCCCATGTTGCAGGTTCCGGTATCTTCAAACTGCAGCAGATTCCGGGACAGCAATATTTTCAAGGCAGGAGATTCCAGGATGTAGATCTTCACACTGCATGAGATTCCAGGATGTGGATCTTCACACTGCCATAATTCCAGGATGTAAATCTTCACACTGCAGGAGATTCAAGGATGTGGATCTTCACACTGCAGGAGAGTCCAGGATGTGGATTTTCATACAGCAGGAGATTCAAGGATGAGGATCTTCACACTGCAGGAGATTCCAGGATGTGGATCTTCACACAGCAGAAGATTCCAGGATGTGGATCTTCACACTGCAGGAGATTCCGGGATGTAGATCATCACACTGCAGGAGATTCCAGGATGTTGATCTTCACACTGCAGGAGATTCCAGGATGTGGATCTTCACACTGCAGGAGATTCCAGGATGCGGATCTTCACATTGCAGGAGATTCCAGGATGTGGATCTTCACACTGCAGGAGATTCCAGGATGTGGATCTTCACACTGCAGGAGATTCCAGAATGCGGATCTTCACATTGCAGGATGAAAATCTTCACATATTGGAGGGTCCGGGATCGTAAAACTGCAATAGATTCCAGGACAGCAATATTTTCAAGGCAGGAGATTCCAGGATGTAGATCTTCAAACTGCAGGAGATTCCAGGACGGCAATATATTTAACGCAGGAGATTCCAGGAGGTAGATCTTCACACTGCATGAGATTCTAGGATGTGGATCTTCACACTGCAGGAGATTCCAGGATGTGCAACTTCACACTGCAGGAGATTCCAGGACGGGAATCTTCACACTGCAGGAGATTCCAGGATGTGGATCTTCACACTGCAGGAGATTCCAGGACGGGAATCTTCACACTGCAGGAGATTCCAGGATGTGGATCTTCACACAGCAGGAGATTCCAGGACGGGAATCTTCACACTGCAGGAGATTCCAGGACGGGAATCTTCACACTGCAGGAGATTCCAGGACGTGTATCTTCACACGGCAGTAGATTCCAGGACGGGAATCTTCACACTGCAGGAGATTCCAGGACGTGTATCTTCACACGGCAGGAGCTTCTAGGATGTAAATCTTCAAACTGCATGAGATTCCAGGGCGGCAATACTTTTAAGGCAGGAGATTCCAGGATGTGGATCTTCACACTGCCAGAATTCCAAGATGTAAATCTTCACACTGCAGGAGATTCCAGGATGTACAACTTCACACTGCAGGAGATTCCAGGACGGGAATCTTCACACTGCAGGACATTCCAGGGTGTGGATATTCACACTGCAGGAGATTCCAGGACGGAAATCTTCACACTGCAGGTGATTCCAGGATGTGGATCTTCACAGTGCAAGAGATTTCAGGACGGGAATCCTTACACTGGAGGTGATTCCAGGATGTGGATCTTCTCACTGCAGGAGATTCCAGGATGTGGATCTTCACACTGCAGGAGATTCCAGGACAGGAATCTTCACACTGCAGGAGATTCCAGGATGTGGATCTTCATACTGCAGGGGATTCCGGGATGTGGATCTTCACACAGCAGAAGATTCCAGGATGTGGATATTCACACAGCAGAAGATTCAAGGATGTGGATTTTCAAACAGCAGAAGATTCCAGAATGTGGATCTGCAAACAGCAGAAGATTCCAGGATGTGGATCTTCATACAGGAGAAGATTCCAGGATGTGGATCTTCACACTGCACGAGATTCCAGGATGTGGATCTTCACACTGCAGGAAATTCCAGGATATGGATCTTCACACTGCAGGAGATTCGAGGATGTGGATCTTCACACAGCAGAATATTCCAGGATGTGGATCTTCACACTGCAGGAGATTCCAGGATGTGTATCTTCACACTGCAGGAAATTCCAAGATGTGGATCTTCACACTGCAGGAGATTCCAGGATGTGGAACTTCACACTGCAGGAGATTCCAGGATCTGGATCTTCTCAATGTACGAGATTCCAGGATGTGGATCTTCGCACTGAAAAATCTTCCAGGATGTGGATCATCTCACCGCAGGTGTTTCGCGGATGGAAATCTTCACACAACAGCAGATTCCAGGATGTGGATCTTCACACTGCAGGAGATTACAGGACAGGAATATTCACACTGCAGGAGATTCCAGGATTTGGATCTTCACACTGCCAGAATTCAAGGATGTAAACCTTCACACTGCAGGAAATTCCAGGACGGGAATCTTCACACTGCAGGAGATTCCAGGATGTGGATCTTCACACTGCAGGTGATTCCAGGATGGGAATCTTCACATTGAAGGAGATTCCAGGATGTGGATCTTCACACTGCATGTGATTCCTGGACGGAAATCTTCACACTGCAGGAGATTCCATGATGTGGATCTTCACACTGCAGGAGATTCCAGGACGGGAAACTTCACACGGCAGGAGATTCCAGGATGTGGATCTTCTCACTGCAGGAGATTCCAGGATGTGGATCTTCACACTGCAGGAGATTCCAGGACAGGAATTTTCACACTGCAGGTGATTCCAGGATGTGGATCTTCACACTGCAGGAGATTCCAGGATGTGGATCTACACACTGCAGTAGATTCCAGGCTGTTGATCTTCACGCTGCAGGAGATTCCGGGATGTAGATCTTCAAACTGCATGAGATTCCAGGACGGCAATATTTTTAAGGCAGGAGATTCCAGGGTGCTGATCTTCACACTGCTTGCGATTCCAGGATGTGGATCTTCACACTGCCAGAATTCCAGGATGTAAATCTTCACACTGCAGGAGATTCCTGGATGTGCAACTTCACACTGCATTAGATTCCAGGATGTGGATCTTCACACTACCAGAATTCCAGGCTGTAAATCTTCACAACGCAGGATATTCCAGGATGTGGATCTTCACATTGCAGGATGTAAATCTTCCCATGTTGCAGGTTCCGGTATCTTCAAACTGCAGCAGATTCCAGGACAGCAATATTTTCAAGGCAGGAGATTCCAGGATGTAGATCTTCACACTGCCAGAATTCCAGGATGTAAATCTTCACAACGCAGGATATTCCAGGATGTGGATCTTCACACTGCCAGAAATCCATGATGTAAATCATCACCAGGCTGGAGATTCCAGGACTTTCGCACGGCATGAGATTCCAGGATGTGGATATTCACAATGCAGGAGATTCCAGGATGCGGATCTTCACATTGCAGGAGATTCCAGGATATAGATCTTCACACTGCAGGAGATTCCAGGATGTGGATCTTCACACTGCCAGAATTCCATGATGTAAATCATCACACGGCTGGAGATTCCAGGATGTGGATTTTCATACAGCAGGAGATTCAAGGATGTGGAACTTCACACTGTAGGAGATTCCAGGATGTGGATTTTCATACAGCAGGAGATTCCAGGATGTGGATCTTCACACTGCCAGAATTCCATGATGTAAATCATCACACGGCTGGAGATTCCAGGATGTGGATTTTCATACAGCAGGAGATTCAAGGATGTGGAACTTCACACTGTAGGAGATTCCAGGATGTGGATCTTCAGACTGCAGGAGATTCCTGGATGTGAATCTTCACACTGCAGGAGATTCCGGTATGTAGATCGTCAGACTGCAGGAGATTCCAGGATGTGAGTCTTCACACTGCAGGAGATTCCGGGATGTAGATCTTCACACTGCAGGAGATTCCAGGATGTGGATCTTCACACTGCAGGAGATTCCGAGATGTAGATCGTCACACTGCAGGAGATTCCAGGATGTGAATCCTCACACTGCAGGAGATTCCGGGATGTAGATCTTCACACTGCAGGAGATTCCGGGATGTTGATCTTCACACTGCAGGAGATTCCGGGATGTAGATCTTCACACTGCAGGACATTCCGGGATGTAGATCTTCACACTGCAGGAGATTCCAGGGTGTAGATCTTCACACTGCAGGTGATTCCAGGATGTGGATCTTCACACTGCAGGAGATTCCAGGATGTGGATCTTCACATTCCAGGATGTAAATCTTCACATGTTGCAGGTTCCAGGATCTTCAAACGGCAGCAGATTCCAAGGCAGCAATATTTTTAAGGCAGGAGATTCCAGGATGTAGATCTTCACACTGCATGAGATTCCAGGATGTGGATCTTCACACTGCCAGAATTCCATGATGTAAATCATCACAAGGCTGGAGATTCCAGGACCTTCACACGGCAGGAGATTCCTGGATGTGGATATTCACAATGCAGGAGATTCCAGGATGCGGGTCTTCACACTGCAGGAGATTCCAGGATATAGATCTTCACACTGCAGGAGATTCCAGGATGTGGATCTTCACACTGCCAGAATTCCATGATGTAAATCATCACACGGCTGGAGATTCCAGGATGTGGATCTTCATACTGCAGGAGATTGCGGGATGTGGATCTTCACACTGCAGAAAATTCCAGGATGTGGATATTCACATAGCAGAAATTTCCAGGATATAGATTTTCACACTGCAGGATATTCCAGGATGTGGATCTTCACACTGCAGGAAATTCCAGGATGTGGATCTTCACACTGCAGGAGATTCCAGGATGTGGAACTTCACAATGCAGGAGATTCCAGGATCTGGATCTTCTCACTGTACGAGATTCCAGAATATGGATCTTCGCACTGAAAAAGCTTCCAGGATGTGGATCATCTCACCGCAGGTGTTTCGAGAATGGAAATCTTCACACTGCAGCAGATTCCAGGATGTGGATCTTCTCACTGCAGGAGATTCCAGGATGTGGATCTTCACACTGCAGGAGATTCCAGGACAGGAATATTCACACTGCAGGAGATTCCAGGATTTGGATCTTCACACTGCCAGAATTCAAGGATGTAAACCTTCACACAGCAGGAAATTCCAGGATGTGCAACTTCACACTGCAGGAGATTCCAGGACGGGAATCTTCAAACTGCAGGAGATTCCAGGATGTGGATCTTCACACTGCAGGAGATTCCAGGATGGGAATCTTCACATTGAAGGAGATTCCAGGATGTGGATCTTCACACTGCATGAGATTCCAGGACGGAAATCTTCACACTGCAGGAGATTCCAGGATGTGGATCTTCACACTGCAGGAGATTCCAGGACGGGAATCTTCACACGGCAGGAGATTCCAGGATGTAGATCTTCTCACTGCAGGAGATTCCAGGATGTGGATCTTCACACTGCAGGAGATTCCAGGACAGGAATTTTCACACTGCAGGAGATTCCAGGATGTGGAACTTCACACTGCAGGAGATTCCAGGATGTGGATCTACACACTGCAGTAGATTCCAGGCTGTTGATCTTCACGCTGCAGGAGATTCCGGGATGTAGAACTTCAAACTGCATGAGATTCCAGGACGACAATATTTTTAAGGCAGGAGATTCCAGGGTGTTGATATTCACACTGCTTGAGATTCCAGGATGTGGATCTTCACACTGCCAGAATTCCAGGATGTAAATCTTCACACTGCAGGAGATTCCTGGATGTGCAACTTCACACTGCATTAGATTCCAGGATGTGGATCTTCACACTGCCAGAATTCCAGGATGTAAATCTTCACAACGCAGGATATTCCAGGATGTGGATCTTCACACTGCCAGAATTCCATGATGTAAATCATCACAAGGCTGGAGATTCCAGGACTTTCGCACGGCATGAGATTCCAGGATGTGGATATTCACAATGCAGGAGATTCCAGGATGCGGATCTTCACATTGCAGGAGATTCCAGTATATAGATCTTCACACTGCAGGAGATTCCAGGATGTGGATCTTCACACTGCCAGAATTCCATGATGTAAATCATCACACGGCTGGAGATTCCAGGATGTGGATTTTCATACAGCAGGGGATTCAAGGATGTGGAACTTCACACTGTAGGAGATTCCAGGATGTGGATCTTCAGACTGCAGGAGATTCCAGGATGTGGATCTTCACACAGCAGAAGATTCCAGGATGTGGATCTTCACACAGCAGGAGATTCCAGGATGTGGATCATCACACAGCAGAAGATTCCAGGAGGTGGATCTTCACACTGCAGAAGATTCCAGGATGTGGATCTTCACACAGCAGAAGATTCCAGGATGTGGATCTTCATACAGCAGAAGATTCCAGGATGTGGATCTTCACACTGCAGGAGATTCCAGGATGTGGATCTTCACATTGCAGGAAATTCCAGGATGTGGATCTTCACTCTGCAGAGGATTCCAGGATGTGGATCTTCACACAGCAGAAGATTACAGGAGGTGGATCTTCACACTGCAGGAGATTCCATGATGTGGATCTTCACACAGCAGAAGATTGCAGGATGTGGATCTTCACACTGCAGGAGATTCCATGATGTGGATCTTCACACAGCAGAAGATTCCAGGATGTGGGTCTTCACACAGCAGAAGATTCCAGGATGTGGATCTTCACACTGCGGGAGATTCCAGGATGTGGATCTTCACACTGCAGGAAATTCCAGGATGTGGATCTTCACACTGCAGGAGATTCCTGGATGTGGAAATTCACACTGCAGGAGATTCCAGGAACTGGATCTTCTCACTGGACGAGATTCCAGGATGTGGATCTTCGCACTGAAAAAGCTTCCAGGATGTGGATCATCTCACCGCAGGTGTTTCGAGGATGGAAATCTTCACACTGCAGCAGATTCCAGAATGTGGATCTTCACACAGCAGAAGTTTACAGGACGTGGATCTTCACACTGCAGGAGATTCCATGATGTGGGTCTTCACACAGCAGGAGATTCCAGGATGTGGATCTTCACACTGCAGGAGATTCCAGGACGAGAATCTTCACTCTGCAGGAGATTCCAGGATGTGGATCTTCACACTGCAGGAGATTCCAGGAAGTGGATCTTCACACTGCAGGAGATTCCAGGACGGGAATCTTCACACTGCAGGAGATTCCAGGGTGTGGATCTTGACCATGCAGGAGATTCCAGGACGGGAATCTTCACACTGCAGGAGATTCCAGGATGTGAATCTTCTCACTGCAGGAGATTCCAGGATGTGGATCTTCACACTGCAGGAGATTCCGAGATGTAGATCTTCACACTGCAGGAGATTCCTGGATGTGAATCTTCACACTGCAGGAGATTCCGGTATGTAGATCGTCAGACTGCAGGAGATTCCAGGATGTGAGTCGTCACACTGCAGGAGATTCCGGGATGTAGATCTTCACACTGCAGGAGATTCCAGGATGTGGATCTTCACACTGCAGGAGATTCCGATATGTAGATCTTCACACTGCAGGAGATTCCGGGATTTTGATCTTCACACTGCAGGAGATTCCTGGATGTTAATCTTCACACTGCAGGAGATTCCGGTATGTAGATCGTCACACTGCAGGAGATTCCAGGATGTGAATCTTCACACTGCAGGAGATTCCGGGATGTAGATCTTCACACTGCAGGAGATTCTGGGATGTTGATCTTCACACTGCAGGAGATTCCGGGATGTAGATCTTCACACTGCAGGTGATTCCAGGATGTGGATCTTCACACTGCAGGAGATTCCAGGATGTGGATCTTCACATTGCAGGATGTAAATCTTCACATGTTGCAGGTTCCAGGATCTTCAAACTGCAGCAGATTCCAAGGCAGCAATATTTTTAAGGCAGGAGATTCCAGGATGTAGATCTTCACGCTGCATGAGATTCCAGGATGTGGATCTTCACAATGCCAGAATTCCATGATGTAAATCATCACAAGGCTGGAGATTCCAGGACCTTCACACGGCAGGAGATTCCTGGATGTGGATATTCACAGTGCAGGAGATTCCAGGGTGCGGATCTTCACACTGCAGGAGATTCCAGGATATAGATCTTCACACTGCAGGAGATTCCAGGATGTGGATCTTCACACTGCCAGAATTCCATGATGTAAATCATCACACGGCTGGAGATTCCAGGATGTGGATCTTCATACTGCAGGAGATTGCGGGATGTGGATCTTCACACTGCAGAAAATTCCAGGATGTGGATATTCACATAGCAGAAGTTTCCAGGATATAGATCGTCACACTGCAGGAGATTCCAGGATGTGGATCTTCACACTGCAGGAAATTCCAGGATGTGGATCTTCACACTGCAGGAGATTCCAGGATATGGAACTTCACACTGCAGGAGATTCCAGGATCTGGATCTTCTCACTGTACGAGATTCCAGGATGTGGATCTTCCCACTGAAAAAGCTTCCAGGATGTGGATCATCTCACCGCAGGTGTTTCGAGGATGGAAATCTTCACACTACAGCAGATTCCAGGATGTGGATCTTCTCACTGCAGGAGATTCCAGGATGTGGATCTTCACACTGCAGGAGATTCCAGGACAGGAATATTCACACTGCAGGAGATTCCAGGATTTGGATCTTCACACTGCCAGATTTCAAGGATGTAAACCTTCACACAGCAGGAAATTCCAGGACGGAAATCTTCACACGGCAGGAGATTCCAGGATGTGGATCTTCACACTGCAGGAGATTCCAGGACGGGAATCTTCACACTGCAGGAGATTCCAGGATGTGGATCTTCTCACTGCAGGAGATTCCAGGATGTGGAACTTCACACTGCAGGAGATTCCAGGATGTGGATCTACACACTGCAGTAGATTCCAGGCTGTTGATCTTCACGCTGCAGGAGATTCCGGGATGTAGATCTTCAAACTGCATGAGAATCCAGGACGGCAATATTTTTAAGGCAGGCGATTCCAGGGTGTTGATATTCACACTGCTTGAGATTCCAGGATGTGGATCTTCACACTGCCAGAATTCCAGGATGAAAATCTTCACACTGCAGGAGATTCCTGGATGTGCAACTTCACACTGCATTAGATTCCAGGATGTGGATCTTCACACTGCCAGAATTCCAGGATGTAAATCTTCACAACGCAGGATATTCCAGGATGTGGATCTTCACACTGCCAGAATTCCATGATGTAAATCATCACAAGGCTGGAGATTCCAGGACCTTCACACGGCAGGAGATTCCAGGATGTGGATATTCACAATGCAGGAGATTCCAGGATGCGGATCTTCACATTGCAGGTGATTCCAGTATATAGATCTTCACACTGCAGGAGATTCCAGGATGTGGATCTTCACACTGCCAGAATTCCATGATGTAAATCATCACACGGCTGGAGATTCCAGGATGTGGATCTTCATACTGCAGGAGATTCTGGGATGTGGATCTTCACACTGCAGAAGATTCCAGGACGTGGATTTTCATACAGCAGGAGATTCAAGGATGTGGAACTTCACACTGCAGGAGATTCCAGGATGTGGATCTTCACACTGCAAGAGATTCCAGGATGTGGATCTTCACACAGCAGAAGATTCCAGGATGTGGATCTTCACACAGCAGGAGATTCCAGGATGTGGATCATCACACAGCAGAAGATTCCAGGAGGTGGATATTCACACTGCAGAAGATTCCTGGATGTGGATCTTCACACAGCAGAAGATTCCAGGATGTGGATCTTCATACAGCAGAAGATTCCAGGATGTGGACCTTCACACTGCAGGAGATTCCAGGATGTGGATCTTCACATTGCAGGAATTTCCAGGATGTGGATCTTCACACTGCAGGAGATTCCATGATGTGGATCTTCACACAGCAGAATATTCCATGATGTGGATCTTCACACAGCAGAATATTCCAGGATGTGGATCTTCACACAGCAGAAGATTCCAGGATGTGGGTCTTCACACAGCAGAAGATTCCAGGATGTGGATCTTCACACTGCAGGAGATTCTAGGATGTGGAAATTCACACTGCAGGAGATTCCAGGAACTGGATCTTCTCACTGGACGAGATTCCAGGATGTGGATCTTCGCACTGAAAAAGCTTCCAGGATGTGGATCATCTCACCGCAGGTGTTTCGAGGATGGAAATCTTCACACTGCAGCAGATTCCAGGATGTGGGTCTTCACACAGCAGAAGATTCCAGGATGTGGATCTTCACACTGCAGGAGATTCCAGGATGTGGTTCTTCACACTGCAGGAAATTCCAGGATGTGGATTTTCACACGGCAGCAGATTCCAAAATGTGGATTTTCACACTGCAGGTGATTCCTGGACGGGAATCTTCGCACTGCAGGAGATTCCAGGATCTGGATCTTCACTCTGCAGGAGTTTCTAGAATGTGGATTTTCACACTGCAGGATTTCTAGCATGTGGATCTTCGCACTGCAGGAGACTCCAGGACGGGAATCTTCACACTGCAGGAGATTCCAGGACGAGAATCTTCACTCTGCAGGAGATTCCAGGATGTGGATCTTCACACTGCAGGAGATTCCAGGATGTGGATCTTCACACTGCAGGAGATTCCAGGACGGGAATCTTCACACTGCAGGAGATTCCAGGATGTGGATCTTGACACTGCAGGAGATTCCAGGACGGGAATCTTAACACTGCAGGAGATTCCAGGATGTGAATCTTCTCTCTGCAGGAGATTCCAGGATGTGGATCTTCACACTGCAGGAGATTCCGAGATGTAGATCTTCACACTGCAGGAGATTCCTGGATGTGAATCTTCACACTGCAGGAGATTCCGGTATGTAGATCGTCAGACTGAAGGAGAATCCAGGATGTGAGTCTTCACACTGCAGGAGATTCCGGGATGTAGATCTTCACACTGCAGGAGATTCCAGGATGTGGATCTTCACACTGCAGGAGATTCCGAGATGTAGATCTTCACACTGCAGGAGATTCCGGGATTTTGATCTTCACACCGCAGGAGATTCCTGGATGTGAATCTTCACACTGCAGGAGATTCCGGTATGTAGATCGTCACACTGCAGGAGATTCCAGGATGTGAATCTTCACACTGCAGGATATTCCGGGATGTAGATCTTCACACTGCAGGAGATTCCGGGATGTTGATCTTCACACTGCAGGAGATTCCGGGATGTAGATATTCACACTGCAGGACATTGCGGGATGTAGATCTTCACACTGCAGGAGATTCCAGGAAGTAGATCTTCACACTGCAGGTGATTCCAGGATGTGGATCTTCACACTGCAGGAGATTCCAGGATGTGGATCTTCACCTTGCAGGATGTAAATCTTCACATGTTGCAGGTTCCGGGATCTTCAAACTGCAGCAGATTCCAGGGCAGCAATATTTTTAAGGCAGGAGATTCCAGGATGTGGATCTTCACACTGCCAGAATTCCATGATGTAAATCATCACAAGGCTGGAGATTTCAGGACCTTCACACGGCAGGAGATTCCAGGATGTGGATATTCACAATGCAGGAGATTCCTGGATGCGGATCTTCACACTGCAGGAGATTCCAGGGTATAGATCTTCACACTGCCAGAATTCCATGATGTAAATCATCACACGGCTGGAGATTCCAGGATGTGGAGCTTCATACTGCAGGAGATTCCGGGATGTGGATCTTCACACTGCAGAAAATTCCAGGATGTGGATATTCACATAGCAGAAGTTTCCAGGATGTGGGTATTCACACAACAGAAGATTCCAGGATGTGGATCTTCACACAGCAGAAGATTTCAGGATGTGGATTTTCATACAGCAGGAGATTCAAGGATGTGGATCTTCACGCTGCAGGAGATTCCAGGATGTGGATCTTCACACTGTAGGAGATTCCAGGATGTGGATCTTCACACTGCAGGAGAGTCCAGGATATGGATCATCACACAGCAGAAGATTCCAGGGTGTGGATCTTCACACAGCAGAACATTCCAGGATGTGGATCTTCACACAGCAGGAGATTCCAGGATATGGATCATCACACAGCAGAAGATTCCAGGATGTGGATCTTCACCTTGCAGGATGTAAATCTTCACATGTTGCAGGTTCCGGGATCTTCAAACTGCAGCAGATTCCAGGGCAGCAATATTTTTAAGGCAGGAGATTCCATGATGTGGATCTTCACACTGCCAGAATTCCATGATGTAAATCATCACAAGGCTGGAGATTCCAGGACCTTCACACGGCAGGAGATTCCAGGATGTGGATATTCACAATGCAGGAGATTCCAGGATGCGGATCTTCACACTGCAGGAGATTGCAGGGTATAGATCTTCACACTGCCAGAATTCCATGATGTAAATCATCACACGGCTGGAGATTCCAGGATGCGGATCTTCATACTGCAGGAGATTCCGGGATGTGGATCTTCACACTGCAGAAAATTCCAGGATGTGGATATTCACATAGCAGAAGTATCCAGGATGTGGGTATTCACACAACAGAAGATTCCAGGATGTGGAACTTCACACAGCAGAAGATTTCAGAATGTGGATTTTCATACAGCAGGAGATTCAAGGATGTGGATCTTCACACTGCAGGAGATTCCAGGATGTGGATCTTCACACTGCAGGAGATTCCAGGATGTGGATCTTCACACAGCAGAACATTCCAGGATGTGGATCTTCACACAGCAGGAGATTCCAGGATATAGATCTTCACACTGCAGGAGATTCCAGGATGTGGATCTTCACACTGCCAGAATTCCATGATGTAAATCATCACACGGCTGGAGATTCCAGGATGTGGATCTTCATACTGCAGGAGATTGCGGGATGTGGATCTTCACACTGCAGGAGATTCCAGGATGTGGATCTTCACACAGCAGAACATTCCAGGATGTGGATCTTCACACAGCAGGAGATTCCAGGATATGGATCATCACACAGCAGAAGATTCCAGGAGGTGGATCTTCACACTGCAGAAGATTCCAGGATGTGGATCTTCACACAGCAGAAGATTCCAGGATGTGGATCTTCATACAGCAGAAGATTCCAGGATGTGGATCTTCACACTGCAGGAGATTCCAGGATGTGGATCTTCACATTGCAGGAAATTCCAGGATGTGGATCTTCACACTGCAGGAGAATCCAGGATGTAGATCTTCACACAGCAGAAGATTACAGGACGTGGAACTTCACACTGCAGGAGATTCCATGATGTGGATCTTCAAACAGCAGAAGATTCCAGGATGTGGATATTCACACAGCAGAAGATTCCGGGATGTGGTTATTCATACAGCAGGAGATTACAGGATGTGTATCTTCTCACTGCAGGAGATGCCAGGATGTGGATCTTCACACTGCAGGGGATTCCAGGATGTGGAACTTCACACTGCAGAAGATTCCAGGATGTGGATCTTCACACAGCAGAAGATTCCAGGATGTTGATCTTTATACAGCAGAAGATTCCAGGATGTGGATCTTCACACTGCAGGAGTTTCCAGGATGTGGATCTTCACACAGCAGAAGATTCCAGGATGTGGATCTTCATACAGCAGGAGATTCCAGGATGTGGATCTTCACACTGCAGGAGGTTCCAGGATGTGGATCTTCACACAGCAGAAGATTCCATGACGTGGATCTTCACACTGCAGGAGATTTCAGGATGTGGATCTTCACACTGCTGAAGATTCCAGGATGTGGATCTTCACACTGCAGAAGATTCCATGACGTGGATCTTCACACTGCAGGAGATTTCAGGATGTGGATCTTCACACTGCTGAAGATTCCATGACGTGGATCTTCACACTGCAGGAGATTTCAGGATGTGGATCTTCACACTGCTGAAGATTCCAGGATGTAGATCTTCACACTGCATGATATTCCAGGATGTGGATCTTCATACTGCCAGAATTCCATGATGTAAATCATCACAAGGCTGGAGATTCCAGGACCTTCACGCGGCAGTAGATTCCAGGATGTGGATATTCACAATACAGGAGATTCCAGGATGCGGATCATCACACTGCAGGAGATTCCAGGATGTGGATCATCACACTGCCAGAATTCCATGATGTAAATCATCACACGGCTGGAGATTCCAGGATGTGGATCTTCATACTGCAGTAGATTCCGGGATGTGGACCTTCACACTGCAGAAAATTCCAGGATGTGGATATTCACAGAGCAGAAGTTTCCAGGATGTGGATATTCACACAACAGAATATTCAAGGATGTGGAGCTTCACACAGCAGAAGATTCCAGGATGTGGATTTTCATACAGCAGGAGATTCAAGGATGTGGATCTTCACACTGCAGAAGATTCCAGGATGTGGATCTTCACACTGCAGGAGATTCCAGGATGTGGATCTTCACACAGCAGAAGATTCCAGGATGTGGATCTTCACACAGCAGGAGATTCCACGTTGTGGATCATCACACAGTAGAAGATTCCAGGAGGTGGATCTTCACACTGCAGAAGATTCCAGGATGTGAATCTTCACACAGCAGAAGATTCCAGGATGTGGATCTTCATACAGCAGATGATTCCAGGATGTGGATCTTCACACTGCAGGATATTCCATGATGTGGATCTTCATATTCCAGGAAATTCCAGGATGTGGATCTTCATACTGCAGCAGATTCCAGGATGTAGATCTTCACACAGCAGAAGATTACAGGACGTGGAACTTCACACTGCAGGAGATTCCATGATGTGGATCTTCACACAGCAGAAGATTCCAGGATGTGGATCTTCACACAGCAGAAGATTCCAGGATGTGGATATTCACAATGCAGGAGATTCCAGGATGCGGAACTTCACATTGCAGGAAATTCCAGGATGTGGATCTTCACACGGCATTAGATTCCAGGATGTGGATCTTCACACTGCCAGAATTCCAGGATGTAAATCTTCACAACGCAGGATATTCCAGGATGTGGATCTTCACACTGCCAGAATTCCATGATGTAAATCATCACAAGGCTGGAGATTCCAGGACCTTCACACGGCAGGAGATTCCAGGATGTGGATATTCACAATGCAGGAGATTCCAGGATGCGGATCTTCACATTGCAGGTGATTCCAGTATATAGATCTTCACACTGCAGGAGATTCCAGGATGTGGATCTTCACACTGCCAGAATTCCATGATGTAAATCATCACACGGCTGGAGATTCCAGGATGTGGATCTTCATACTGCAGGAGATTGCGGGATGTGGATCTTCACACTGCAGAAGATTCCAGGACGTGGATTTTCATACAGCAGGAGATTCAAGGATGTGGAACTTCACACTGCAGGAGATTCCAGGATGTGGATCTTCACACTGCAAGAGATTCCAGGATGTGGATCTTCACACAGCAGAAGATTCCAGGATGTGGATTTTCACACAGCAGGAGATTCCAGGATGTGGATCATCACACAGCAGGAGATTCCAGGATGTGGATCTTCACATTGCAGGAATTTCCAGGATGTGGATCTTCACACTGCAGGAGATTCCAGGATGTGGATCTTCACACAGCAGAAGATTACAGGACGTTGATCTTCACACTGCAGGAGATTCCATGATGTGGATCTTCACACAGCAGAATATTCCAGGATGTGGATCTTCACACAGCAGAAGATTCCAAGATGTGGGTCTTCACACAGCAGAAGATTCCAGGATGTGGATCTTCACACTGCAGGAGATTCTAGGATGTGGAAATTCACACTGCAGGAGATTCCAGGAACTGGATCTTCTCACTGGACGAGATTCCAGGATGTGGATCTTCGCACTGAAAAAGCTTCCAGGATGTGGATCATCTCACCGCAGGTGTTTCGAGGATGGAAATCTTCACACTGCAGCAGATTCCAGGATGTGGGTCTTCACACAGCAGAAGATTCCAGGATGTGGATCTTCACACTGCAGGAGATTCCAGGATGTGGTTCTTCACACTGCAGGAAATTCCAGGATGTGGATTTTCACACGGCAGCAGATTCCAAAATGTGGATTTTCACACTGCAGGTGATTCCTGGACGGGAATCTTCACACTGCAGGAGATTCCATGATGTGGATCTTCACACAGCAGAATATTCCAGGATGTGGATCTTCACACAGCAGAAGATTCCAGGATGTGGGTCTTCACACAGCAGAAGATTCCAGGATGTGGATCTTCACACTGCAGGAGATTCTAGGATGTGGAAATTCACACTGCAGGAGATTCCAGGAACTGGATCTTCTCACTGGACGAGATTCCAGGATGTGGATCTTCGCACTGAAAAAGCTTCCAGGATGTGGATCATCTCACCGCAGGTGTTTCGAGGATGGAAATCTTCACACTGCAGCAGATTCCAGGATATGGGTCTTCACACAGCAGAAGATTCCAGGATGTGGATCTTCACACTGCAGGAGATTCCAGGATGTGGTTCTTCACACTGCAGGAAATGCCAGGATGTGGATTTTCACACGGCAGCAGATTCCAAAATGTGGATTTTCACACTGCAGGTGATTCCTGGACGGGAATCTTCGCACTGCAGGAGATTCCAGGATCTGGATCTTCACTCTGCAGGAGTTTCTAGAATGTGGATTTTCACACTGCAGGATTTCTAGCATGTGGATCTTCGCACTGCAGGAGACTCCAGGACGGGAATCTTCACACTGCAGGAGATTCCAGGACGAGAATCTTCACTCTGCAGGAGATTCCAGGATGTGGATCTTCACACTGCAGGAGATTCCAGGATGTGGATCTTCACACTGCAGGAGATTCCAGGACGGGAATCTTCACACTGCAGGAGATTCCAGGATGTGGATCTTGACACTGCAGGAGATTCCAGGACGGGAATCTTAACACTGCAGGAGATTCCAGGATGTGAATCTTCTCTCTGCAGGAGATTCCAGGATGTGGATCTTCACACTGCAGGAGATTCCGAGATGTAGATCTTCACACTGCAGGAGATTCCTGGATGTGAATCTTCACACTGCAGGAGATTCCGGTATGTAGATCGTCAGACTGAAGGAGAATCCAGGATGTGAGTCTTCACACTGCAGGAGATTCCGGGATGTAGATCTTCACACTGCAGGAGATTCCAGGATGTGGATCTTCACACTGCAGGAGATTCCGAGATGTAGATCTTCACACTGCAGGAGATTCCGGGATTTTGATCTTCACACTGCAGGAGATTCCTGGATGTGAATCTTCACACTGCAGGAGATTCCGGTATGTAGATCGTCACACTGCAGGAGATTCCAGGATGTGAATCTTCACACTGCAGGATATTCCGGGATGTAGATCTTCACACTGCAGGAGATTCCGGGATGTAGATATTCACACTGCAGGACATTGTGGGATGTAGATCTTCACACTGCAGGAGATTCCAGGAAGTAGATCTTCACACTGCAGGTGATTCCAGGATGTGGATCTTCACACTGCAGGAGATTCCAGGATGTGGATCTTCAACTTGCAGGATGTAAATCTTCACATGTTGCAGGTTCCGGGATCTTCAAACTGCAGCAGATTCCAGGGCAGCAATATTTTTAAGGCAGGAGATTCCAGGATGTGGATCTTCACACTGCCAGAATTCCATGATGTAAATCATCACAAGGCTGGAGATTTCAGGACCTTCACACGGCAGGAGATTCCAGGATGTGGATATTCACAATGCAGGAGATTCCTGGATGCGGATCTTCACACTGCAGGAGATTCCAGGGTATAGATCTTCACACTGCCAGAATTCCATGATGTAAATCATCACACGGCTGGAGATTCCAGGATGTGGATCTTCATACTGCAGGAGATTCCGGGATGTGGATCTTCACACTGCAGGAGATTCCAGGATGTAGATCTTCACACAGCAGAAGATTACAGGACGTGGAACTTCACACTGCAGGAGATTCCATGATGTGGATCTTCACACAGCAGAAGATTCCAGGATGTGGATCTTCACACAGCAGAAGATTCCAGGATGTGGATATTCACAATGCAGGAGATTCCAGGATGCGGAACTTCACATTGAAGGAAATTCCAGGATGTGGATCTTCACACTGCATTAGATTCCAGGATGTGGATCTTCACACTGCCAGAATTCCAGGATGTAAATCTTCACAACGCAGGATATTCCAGGATGTGGATCTTCACACTGCCAGAATTCCATGATGTAAATCATCACAAGGCTGGAGATTCCAGGACCTTCACACGGCAGGAGATTCCAGGATGTGGATATTCACAATGCAGGAGATTCCAGGATGCGGATCTTCACATTGCAGGTGATTCCAGTATATAGATCTTCACACTGCAGGAGATTCCAGGATGTGGATCTTCACACTGCCAGAATTCCATGATGTAAATCATCACACGGCTGGAGATTCCAGGATGTGGATCTTCATACTGCAGGAGATTCCGGGATGTGGATCTTCACACTGCAGAAGATTCCAGGACGTGGATTTTCATACAGCAGGAGATTCAAGGATGTGGAACTTCACACTGCAGGAGATTCCAGGATGTGGATCTTCACACTGCAAGAGATTCCAGGATGTGGATCTTCACACAGCAGAAGATTCCAGGATGTGGATTTTCACACAGCAGGAGATTCCAGGATGTGGATCATCACACAGCAGAAGATTCCAGGAGGTGGATATTCACACTGCAGAAGATTCCAGGATGTGGATCTTCACACAGCAGAAGATTCCAGGATGTGGATCTTCATACAGCAGAAGATTCCAGGATGTGGACCTTCACACTGCAGGAGATTCCAGGATGTGGATCTTCACATTGCAGGAATTTCCAGGATGTGGATCTTCACACTGCAGGAGATTCCAGGATGTGGATCTTCACACAGCAGAAGATTACAGGACGTTGATCTTCACACTGCAGGAGATTCCATGATGTGGATCTTCACACAGCAGAATATTCCAGGATGTGGATCTTCACACAGCAGAAAATTCCAGGATGTGGGTCTTCACACAGCAGAAGATTCCAGGATGTGGATCTTCACACTGCAGGAGATTCCAGGATGTGGAAATTCACACTGCAGGAGATTCCAGGAACTGGATCTTCTCACTGGACGAGATTCCAGGATGTGGATCTTCGCACTGAAAAAGCTTCCAGGATGTGGATCATCTCACCGCAGGTGTTTCGAGGATGGAAATCTTCACACTGCAGCAGATTCCAGGATGTGGGTCTTCACACAGCAGAAGATTCCAGGATGTGGATCTTCACACTGCAGGAGATTCCAGGATGTGGTTCTTCACACTGCAAGAAATTCCAGGATGTGGATTTTCACACGGCAGCAGATTCCAAAATGTGGATTTTCACACTGCAGGTGATTCCTGGACGGGAATCTTCGCACTGCAGGAGATTCCAGGATCTGGATCTTCACTCTGCAGGAGTTTCTAGAATGTGGATTTTCACACTGCAGGATTTCTAGCATGTGGATCTTCGCACTGCAGGAGACTCCAGGACGGGAATCTTCACACTGCAGGAGATTCCAGGACGAGAATCTTCACTCTGCAGGAGATTCCAGGATGTGGATCTTCACACTGCTGGAGATTCCAGGATGTGGATCTTCACACTGCAGGAGATTCCAGGACGGGAATCTTCACACTGCAGGAGATTCCAGGATGTGGATCTTGACACTGCAGGAGATTCCAGGACGGGAATCTTAACACTGCAGGAGATTCCAGGATGTGAATCTTCTCTCTGCAGGAGATTCCAGGATGTGGATCTTCACACTGCAGGAGATTCCGAGATGTAGATCTTCACACTGCAGGAGATTCCTGGATGTGAATCTTCACACTGCAGGAGATTCCGGTATGTAGATCGTCAGACTGAAGGAGAATCCAGGATGTGAGTCTTCACACTGCAGGAGATTCCGGGATGTAGATCTTCACACTGCAGGAGATTCCAGGATGTGGATCTTCACACTGCAGGAGATTCCGAGATGTAGATCTTCACACTGCAGGAGATTCCGGGATTTTGATCTTCACACTGCAGGAGATTCCTGGATGTGAATCTTCACACTGCAGGAGATTCCGGTATGTAGATCGTCACACTGCAGGAGATTCCAGGATGTGAATCTTCACACTGCAGGATATTCCGGGATGTAGATCTTCACACTGCAGGAGATTCCGGGATGTTGATCTTCACACTGCAGGAGATTCCGGGATGTAGATATTCACACTGCAGGACATTGTGGGATGTAGATCTTCACACTGCAGGAGATTCCAGGAAGTAGATCTTCACACTGCAGGTGATTCCAGGATGTGGATCTTCACACTGCAGGAGATTCCAGGATGTGGATCTTCAACTTGCAGGATGTAAATCTTCACATGTTGCAGGTTCCGGGATCTTCAAACTGCAGCAGATTCCAGGGCAGCAATATTTTTAAGGCAGGAGATTCCAGGATGTGGATCTTCACACTGCCAGAATTCCATGATGTAAATCATCACAAGGCTGGAGATTTCAGGACCTTCACACGGCAGGAGATTCCAGGATGTGGATATTCACAATGCAGGAGATTCCTGGATGCGGATCTTCACACTGCAGGAGATTCCAGGGTATAGATCTTCACACTGCCAGAATTCCATGATGTAAATCATCACACGGCTGGAGATTCCAGGATGTGGATCTTCATACTGCAGGAGATTCCGGGATGTGGATCTTCACACTGCAGGAGATTCCAGGATGTAGATCTTCACACAGCAGAAGATTACAGGACGTGGAACTTCACACTGCAGGAGATTCCATGATGTGGATCTTCACACAGCAGAAGATTCCAGGATGTGGATCTTCACACAGCAGAAGATTCCAGGATGTGGATATTCACAATGCAGGAGATTCCAGGATGCGGAACTTCACATTGAAGGAAATTCCAGGATGTGGATCTTCACACTGCATTAGATTCCAGGATGTGGATCTTCACACTGCCAGAATTCCAGGATGTAAATCTTCACAACGCAGGATATTCCAGGATGTGGATCTTCACACTGCCAGAATTCCATGATGTAAATCATCACAAGGCTGGAGATTCCAGGACCTTCACACGGCAGGAGATTCCAGGATGTGGATATTCACAATGCAGGAGATTCCAGGATGCGGATCTTCACATTGCAGGTGATTCCAGTATATAGATCTTCACACTGCAGGAGATTCCAGGATGTGGATCTTCACACTGCCAGAATTCCATGATGTAAATCATCACACGGCTGGAGATTCCAGGATGTGGATCTTCATACTGCAGGAGATTCCGGGATGTGGATCTTCACACTGCAGAAGATTCCAGGACGTGGATTTTCATACAGCAGGAGATTCAAGGATGTGGAACTTCACACTGCAGGAGATTCCAGGATGTGGATCTTCACACTGCAAGAGATTCCAGGATGTGGATCTTCACACAGCAGAAGATTCCAGGATGTGGATTTTCACACAGCAGGAAATTCCAGGATGTGGATCATCACACAGCAGAAGATTCCAGGAGGTGGATATTCACACTGCAGAAGATTCCAGGATGTGGATCTTCACACAGCAGAAGATTCCAGGATGTGGATCTTCATACAGCAGAAGATTCCAGGATGTGGACCTTCACACTGCAGGAGATTCCAGGATGTGGATCTTCACATTGCAGGAATTTCCAGGATGTGGATCTTCACACTGCAGGAGATTCCAGGATGTGGATCTTCACACAGCAGAAGATTACAGGACGTTGATCTTCACACTGCAGGAGATTCCATGATGTGGATCTTCACACAGCAGAATATTCCAGGATGTGGATCTTCACACAGCAGAAAATTCCAGGATGTGGGTCTTCACACAGCAGAAGATTCCGGGATGTGGATCTTCACACTGCAGGAGATTCCAGGATGTGGAAATTCACACTGCAGGAGATTCCAGGAACTGGATCTTCTCACTGGACGAGATTCCAGGATGTGGATCTTCGCACTGAAAAAGCTTCCAGGATGTGGATCATCTCACCGCAGGTGTTTCGAGGATGGAAATCTTCACACTGCAGCAGATTCCAGGATGTGGGTCTTCACACAGCAGAAGATTCCAGGATGTGGATCTTCACACTGCAGGAGATTCCAGGATGTGGTTCTTCACACTGCAAGAAATTCCAGGATGTGGATTTTCACACGGCAGCAGATTCCAAAATGTGGATTTTCACACTGCAGGTGATTCCTGGACGGGAATCTTCGCACTGCAGGAGATTCCAGGATCTGGATCTTCACTCTGCAGGAGTTTCTAGAATGTGGATTTTCACACTGCAGGATTTCTAGCATGTGGATCTTCGCACTGCAGGAGACTCCAGGACGGGAATCTTCACACTGCAGGAGATTCCAGGACGAGAATCTTCACTCTGCAGGAGATTCCAGGATGTGGATCTTCACACTGCAGGAGATTCCAGGATGTGGATCTTCACACTGCAGGAGATTCCAGGACGGGAATCTTCACACTGCAGGAGATTCCAGGATGTGGATCTTGACACTGCAGGAGATTCCAGGACGGGAATCTTAACACTGCAGGAGATTCCAGGATGTGAATCTTCTCTCTGCAGGAGATTCCAGGATGTGGATCTTCACACTGCAGGAGATTCCGAGATGTAGATCTTCACACTGCAGGAGATTCCTGGATGTGAATCTTCACACTGCAGGAGATTCCGGTATGTAGATCGTCAGACTGAAGGAGAATCCAGGATGTGAGTCTTCACACTGCAGGAGATTCCGGGATGTAGATCTTCACACTGCAGGAGATTCCAGGATGTGGATCTTCACACTGCAGGAGATTCCGAGATGTAGATCTTCACACTGCAGGAGATTCCGGGATTTTGATCTTCACACTGCAGGAGATTCCTGGATGTGAATCTTCACACTGCAGGAGATTCCGGTATGTAGATCGTCACACTGCAGGAGATTCCAGGATGTGAATCTTCACACTGCAGGATATTCCGGGATGTAGATCTTCACACTGCAGGAGATTCCGGGATGTTGATCTTCACACTGCAGGAGATTCCGGGATGTAGATATTCACACTGCAGGACATTGTGGGATGTAGATCTTCACACTGCAGGAGATTCCAGGAAGTAGATCTTCACACTGCAGGTGATTCCAGGATGTGGATCTTCACACTGCAGGAGATTCCAGGATGTGGATCTTCAACTTGCAGGATGTAAATCTTCACATGTTGCAGGTTCCGGGATCTTCAAACTGCAGCAGATTCCAGGGCAGCAATATTTTTAAGGCAGGAGATTCCAGGATGTGGATCTTCACACTGCCAGAATTCCATGATGTAAATCATCACAAGGCTGGAGATTTCAGGACCTTCACACGGCAGGAGATTCCAGGATGTGGATATTCACAATGCAGGAGATTCCTGGATGCGGATCTTCACACTGCAGGAGATTCCAGGGTATAGATCTTCACACTGCCAGAATTCCATGATGTAAATCATCACACGGCTGGAGATTCCAGGATGTGGATCTTCATACTGCAGGAGATTCCGGGATGTGGATCTTCACACTGCAGAAAATTCCAGGATGTGGATATTCACATAGCAGAAGTTTCCAGGATGTGGGTATTCACACAACAGAAGATTCCAGGATGTGGATCTTCACACAGCAGAAGATTTCAGGATGTGGATTTTCATACAGCAGGAGATTCAAGGATGTGGATCTTCACGCTGCAGGAGATTCCAGGATGTGGATCTTCACACAGCAGAAGATTCCAGGATGTGGATTTTCACACAGCAGGAAATTCCAGGATGTGGATCATCACACAGCAGAAGATTCCAGGAGGTGGATATTCACACTGCAGAAGATTCCAGGATGTGGATCTTCACACAGCAGAAGATTCCAGGATGTGGATCTTCATACAGCAGAAGATTCCAGGATGTGGACCTTCACACTGCAGGAGATTCCAGGATGTGGATCTTCACATTGCAGGAATTTCCAGGATGTGGATCTTCACACTGCAGGAGATTCCAGGATGTGGATCTTCACACAGCAGAAGATTACAGGACGTTGATCTTCACACTGCAGGAGATTCCATGATGTGGATCTTCACACAGCAGAATATTCCAGGATGTGGATCTTCACACAGCAGAAAATTCCAGGATGTGGGTCTTCACACAGCAGAAGATTCCGGGATGTGGATCTTCACACTGCAGGAGATTCCAGGATGTGGAAATTCACACTGCAGGAGATTCCAGGAACTGGATCTTCTCACTGGACGAGATTCCAGGATGTGGATCTTCGCACTGAAAAAGCTTCCAGGATGTGGATCATCTCACCGCAGGTGTTTCGAGGATGGAAATCTTCACACTGCAGCAGATTCCAGGATGTGGGTCTTCACACAGCAGAAGATTCCAGGATGTGGATCTTCACACTGCAGGAGATTCCAGGATGTGGTTCTTCACACTGCAAGAAATTCCAGGATGTGGATTTTCACACGGCAGCAGATTCCAAAATGTGGATTTTCACACTGCAGGTGATTCCTGGACGGGAATCTTCGCACTGCAGGAGATTCCAGGATCTGGATCTTCACTCTGCAGGAGTTTCTAGAATGTGGATTTTCACACTGCAGGATTTCTAGCATGTGGATCTTCGCACTGCAGGAGACTCCAGGACGGGAATCTTCACACTGCAGGAGATTCCAGGACGAGAATCTTCACTCTGCAGGAGATTCCAGGATGTGGATCTTCACACTGCAGGAGATTCCAGGATGTGGATCTTCACACTGCAGGAGATTCCAGGACGGGAATCTTCACACTGCAGGAGATTCCAGGATGTGGATCTTGACACTGCAGGAGATTCCAGGACGGGAATCTTAACACTGCAGGAGATTCCAGGATGTGAATCTTCTCTCTGCAGGAGATTCCAGGATGTGGATCTTCACACTGCAGGAGATTCCGAGATGTAGATCTTCACACTGCAGGAGATTCCTGGATGTGAATCTTCACACTGCAGGAGATTCCGGTATGTAGATCGTCAGACTGAAGGAGAATCCAGGATGTGAGTCTTCACACTGCAGGAGATTCCGGGATGTAGATCTTCACACTGCAGGAGATTCCAGGATGTGGATCTTCACACTGCAGGAGATTCCGAGATGTAGATCTTCACACTGCAGGAGATTCCGGGATTTTGATCTTCACACTGCAGGAGATTCCTGGATGTGAATCTTCACACTGCAGGAGATTCCGGTATGTAGATCGTCACACTGCAGGAGATTCCAGGATGTGAATCTTCACACTGCAGGATATTCCGGGATGTAGATCTTCACACTGCAGGAGATTCCGGGATGTTGATCTTCACACTGCAGGAGATTCCGGGATGTAGATATTCACACTGCAGGACATTGTGGGATGTAGATCTTCACACTGCAGGAGATTCCAGGAAGTAGATCTTCACACTGCAGGTGATTCCAGGATGTGGATCTTCACACTGCAGGAGATTCCAGGATGTGGATCTTCAACTTGCAGGATGTAAATCTTCACATGTTGCAGGTTCCGGGATCTTCAAACTGCAGCAAATTCCAGGGCAGCAATATTTTTAAGGCAGGAGATTCCAGGATGTGGATCTTCACACTGCCAGAATTCCATGATGTAAATCATCACAAAGCTGGAGATTTCAGGACCTTCACACGGCAGGAGATTCCAGGATGTGGATATTCACAATGCAGGAGATTCCTGGATGCGGATCTTCACACTGCAGGAGATTCCAGGGTATAGATCTTCACACTGCCAGAATTCCATGATGTAAATCATCACACGGCTGGAGATTCCAGGATGTGGATCTTCATACTGCAGGAGATTCCGGGATGTGGATCTTCACACTGCAGAAAATTCCAGGATGTGGATATTCACATAGCAGAAGTTTCCAGGATGTGGGTATTCACACAACAGAAGATTCCAGGATGTGGATCTTCACACAGCAGAAGATTTCAGGATGTGGATTTTCATACAGCAGGAGATTCAAGGATGTGGATCTTCACGCTGCAGGAGATTCCAGGATGTGGATCTTCACACTGCAGGAGATTCCAGGATGTGGATCTTCACACAGCAGAACATTCCAGGATGTGGATCTTCACACAGCAGGAGATTCCAGGATATGGATCATCACACAGCAGAAGATTCCAGGATGTGGATCTTCACCTTGCAGGATGTAAATCTTCACATGTTGCAGGTTCCGGGATCTTCAAACTGCAGCAGATTCCAGGGCAGCAATATTTTTAAGGCAGGAGATTCCATGATGTGGATCTTCACACTGCCAGAATTCCATGATGTAAATCATCACAAGGCTGGAGATTCCAGGACCTTCACACGGCAGGAGATTCCAGGATGTGGATATTCACAATGCAGGAGATTCCAGGATGCGGATCTTCACACTGCAGGAGATTGCAGGGTATAGATCTTCACACTGCCAGAATTCCATGATGTAAATCATCACACGGCTGGAGATTCCAGGATGTGGATCTTCATACTGCAGTAGATTCCGGGATGTGGATCTTCACACTGCAGAAAATTCCAGGATGTGGATATTCACATAGCAGAAGTTTCCAGGATGTGGGTATTCACACAACAGAAGATTCCAGGATGTGGATCTTCACACAGCAGAAGATTTCAGAATGTGGATTTTCATACAGCAGGAGATTCAAGGATGTGGATCTTCACGCTGCAGGAGATTCCAGGATGTGGATCTTCACACTGCAGGAGATTCCAGGATGTGGATCTTCACACAGCAGAACATTCCAGGATGTGGATCTTCACACAGCAGGAGATTCCAGGATATGGATCATCACACAGCAGAAGATTCCAGGAGGTGGATCTTCACACTGCAGAAGATTCCCGGATGTGGATCTTCACACAGCAGAAGATTCCAGGATGTGGATCTTCACACTGCAGAAGATTCCAGGATGTGGATCTTCACACAGCAGAAGATTCCAGGATGTGGATCTTCATACAGCAGAAGATTCCAGGATGTGGATCTTCACACTGCAGGAGATTCCAGGATGTGGATCTTCACACTGCAGGAGATTCCAGGATGTGGATCTTCACACTGCCAGAATTCCATGATGTAAATCATCACACGGCTGGAGATTCCAGGATGTGGATCTTCATACTGCAGGAGATTCCGGGATGTGGATATTCACACAGCAGAAGATTCCAGGATGTGGATCTTCACACAGCAGGAGATTCCAGGATGTGGATCATCACACAGCAGAAGATTCCAGGAGGTGGATATTCACACTGCAGAAGATTCCAGGATGTGGATCTTCACACAGCAGAAGATTCCAGGATGTGGATCTTCATACAGCAGAAGATTCCAGGATGTGGACCTTCACACTGCAGGAGATTCCAGGATGTGGATCTTCACACAGCAGAAGATTACAGGACGTTGATCTTCACACTGCAGGAGATTCCATGATGTGGATCTTCACACAGCAGAATATTCCAGGATGTGGATCTTCACACAGCAGAAGATTCCAGGATGTGGGTCTTCACACAGCAGAAGATTCCAGGATGTGGATCTTCACACTGCAGGAGATTCCAGGATGTGGAAATTCACACTGCAGGAGATTCCAGGAACTGGATCTTCTCACTGGACGAGATTCCAGGATGTGGATCTTCGCACTGAAAAAGCTTCCAGGATGTGGATCATCTCACCGCAGGTGTTTCGAGGATGGAAATCTTCACACTGCAGCAGATTCCAGGATGTGGGTCTTCACACAGCAGAAGATTCCAGGATGTGGATCTTCACACTGCAGGAGATTCCAGGATGTGGTTCTTCACACTGCAGGAAATTCCAGGATGTGGATTTTCACACGGCAGCAGATTCCAAAATGTGGATTTTCACACTGCAGGTGATTCCTGGACGGGAATCTTCGCACTGCAGGAGATTCCAGGATCTGGATCTTCACTCTGCAGGAGTTTCTAGAATGTGGATTTTCACACTGCAGGATTTCTAGCATGTGGATCTTCGCACTGCAGGAGACTCCAGGACGGGAATCTTCACACTGCAGGAGATTCCAGGACGAGAATCTTCACTCTGCAGGAGATTCCAGGATGTGGATCTTCACACTGCAGGAGATTCCAGGATGTGGATCTTCACACTGCAGGAGATTCCAGGACGGGAATCTTCACACTGCAGGAGATTCCAGGATGTGGATCTTGACACTGCAGGAGATTCCAGGACGGGAATCTTAACACTGCAGGAGATTCCAGGATGTGAATCTTCTCTCTGCAGGAGATTCCAGGATGTGGATCTTCACACTGCAGGAGATTCCGAGATGTAGATCTTCACACTGCAGGAGATTCCTGGATGTGAATCTTCACACTGCAGGAGATTCCGGTATGTAGATCGTCAGACTGAAGGAGAATCCAGGATGTGAGTCTTCACACTGCAGGAGATTCCGGGATGTAGATCTTCACACTGCAGGAGATTCCAGGATGTGGATCTTCACACTGCAGGAGATTCCGAGATGTAGATCTTCACACTGCAGGAGATTCCGGGATTTGGATCTTCACACTGCAGGAGATTCCTGGATGTGAATCTTCACACTGCAGGAGATTCCGGTATGTAGATCGTCACACTGCAGGAGATTCCAGGATGTGAATCTTCACACTGCAGGATATTCCGGGATGTAGATCTTCACACTGCAGGAGATTCCGGGATGTTGATCTTCACACTGCAGGAGATTCCGGGATGTAGATATTCACACTGCAGTACATTGCGGGATGTAGATCTTCACACTGCAGGAGATTCCAGGAAGTAGATCTTCGCACTGCAGGTGATTCCAGGATGTGGATCTTCACACTGCAGGAGATTCCAGGATGTGGATCTTCACCTTGCAGGATGTAAATCTTCACATGTTGCAGGTTCCGGGATCTTCAAACTGCAGCAGATTCCAGGGCAGCAATATTTTTAAGGCAGGAGATTCCAGGATGTGGATCTTCACACTGCCAGAATTCCATGATGTAAATCATCACAAGGCTGGAGATTTCAGGACCTTCACACGGCAGGAGATTCCAGGATGTGGATATTCACAATGCAGGAGATTCCTGGATGCGGATCTTCACACTGCAGGAGATTCCAGGGTATAGATCTTCACACTGCCAGAATTCCATGATGTAAATCATCACACGGCTGGAGATTCCAGGATGTGGATCTTCATACTGCAGGAGATTCCGGGATGTGGATCTTCACACTGCAGAAAATTCCAGGATGTGGATATTCACATAGCAGAAGTTTCCAGGATGTGGGTATTCACACAACAGAAGATTCCAGGATGTGGATCTTCACACAGCAGAAGATTTCAGGATGTGGATTTTCATACAGCAGGAGATTCAAGGATGTGGATCTTCACGCTGCAGGAGATTCCAGGATGTGGATCTTCACACTGCAGGAGATTCCAGGATGTGGATCTTCACACAGCAGAACATTCCAGGATGTGGATCTTCACACAGCAGGAGATTCCAGGATATGGATCATCACACAGCAGAAGATTCCAGGAGGTGGATCTTCACACTGCAGAAGATTCCAGGATGTGGATCTTCACACAGCAGAAGATTCCAGGATGTGGATCTTCACACTGCAGGAGATTCCAGGATGTGGATCTTCACACAGCAGAACATTCCAGGATGTGGATCTTCACACAGCAGGAGATTCCAGGATATGGATCATCACACAGCAGAAGATTCCAGGAGGTGGATCTTCACACTGCAGAAGATTCCAGGATGTGGATCTTCACACTGCAGAAGATTCCAGGATGTGGATCTTCATACAGCAGAAGATTCCAGGATGTGGATCTTCACACTGCAGGAGATTCCAGGATGTGGATCTTCACATTGCAGGAAATTCCAGGATGTGGATCTTCACACTGCAGGAGATTCCAGGATGTAGATCTTCACACAGCAGAAGATTACAGGACGTGGAATTTCACACTGCAGGAGATTCCATGATGTGGATCTTCAAACAGCAGAAGATTCCAGGATGTGGATATTCACACAGCAGAAGATTCCGGGATGTGGTTATTCATACAGCAGGAGATTACAGGATGTGTATCTTCTCACTGCAGGAGATGCCAGGATGTGGATCTTCACACTGCAGGAGATTCCAGGATGTGGAACTTCACACTGCAGAAGATTCCAGGATGTGGATCTTCACACAGCAGAAGATTCCAGGATGTTGATCTTTATACAGCAGAAGATTCCAGGATGTGGATCTTCACACTGCAGGAGGTTCCAGGATGTGGATCTTCACACAGCAGAAGATTCCAGGATGTGGATCTTCACACTGCAGGAGGTTCCAGGATGTGGATCTTCACACAGCAGGAGATTCCAGGATGTGGATCTTCACACTGCAGGAGGTTCCAGGATGTGGATCTTCACACAGCAGAAGATTCCATGACGTGGATCTTCACACTGCAGGAGATTTCAGGATGTGGATCTTCACACTGCTGAAGATTCCAGGATGTGGATCTTCACACTGCATGATATTCCAGGATGTGGATCTTCATACTGCCAGAATTCCATGATGTAAATCATCACAAGGCTGGAGATTCCAGGACCTTCACGCGGCAGTAGATTCCCGGATGTGGATATTCACAATACAGGAGATTCCAGGATGCGGATCATCACACTGCAGGAGATTCCAGGATGTGGATCATCACACTGCCAGAATTCCATGATGTAAATCATCACACGGCTGGAGATTCCAGGATGTGGATCTTCATACTGCAGGAGATTCCGGGATGTGGATCTTCACACTGCATAAAATTCCAGGATGTGGATATTCACATAGCAGAAGTTTCCAGGATGTGGAGCTTCACACAGCAGGAGATTCAAGGATGTGGATCTTCACATTGAAGGAGATTCCAGGATGTGGATCTTCACACTGCAGGAGATTCCAGGATGTGGATCTTCACACAGCAGAAGATTCCAGGATGTGGATCTTCACACAGCAGAAGATTCCAGGATGTGGATTTTCATACAGCAGGAGATTCAAGGATGTGGATCTTCACATTGAAGGAGATTCCAGGATGTGGATCTTCACACTGCAGGAGATTCCAGGATGTGGATCTTCACACAGCAGAAGATTCCAGGATGTGGATCTTCACACAGCAGGAGATTCCACGTTGTGGATCATCACACAGCAGAAGATTCCAGGAGGTGGATCTTCACACTGCAGAAGATTCCAGGATGTGAATCTTCACACAGCAGAAGATTCCAGGATGTGGATCTTCATACAGCAGATGATTCCAGGATGTGGATCTTCACACTGCAGGAGATTCCAGGATGTGGATCTTCATATTCCAGGAAATTCCAGGATGTGGATCTTCACACTGCAGGAGATTCCAGGATGTAGATCTTCACACAGCAGAAGATTCCAGGATGTGGATCTTCACACAGCAGAAGATTCCAGGATGTGGATATTCACAATGCAGGAGATTCCAGGATGCGGAACTTCACACTGCAGGAGATTCCAGGATATAGATCTTCACACTGCAGGAGATTCCAGGATGTGGATCTTCACACTGCCAGAATTCCATGATGTAAATCATCACACGGCTGGAGATTCCAGGATGTGGATCTTCATACTGCAGGAGATTACGGGATGTGGATCTTCACACTGCATAAAATTCCAGGATGTGGTTATTCACATAGCAGAAGTTTCCTGGATGTGGATATTCACACAACAGAAGATTCCAGGATGTGGAGCTTCACACAGCAGGAGATTCAAGGATGTGGATCTTCACACTGCAGCAGATTCCAGGATGTGGATCTTCACACTGCAAGAGATTCCAGGATGTGGATCTTCACACAGCAGAAGATTCCAGGATGTGGATCTTCACACAGCAGGAGATTCCAGGTTGTGGATCATCACACAGCAGAAGATTCCAGGATGTGGATTTTCATACAGCAGGAGATTCAAGGATGTGGATCTTCACACTGCAGCAGATTCCAGGATGTGGATCTTCACACTGCAAGAGATTCCAGGATGTGGATCTTCACACAGCAGGAGATTCCAGGATGTGGATCTTCACACAGCAGAAGATTCCAGGATGTGGATCTTCACACTGCAGGAGATTCCAGGATGTGGATCTTCATATTGCAGGAAATTCCAGGATGTGGATCTTCACACTGCAGGAGATTCCAGGATGTAGATCTTCACACAGCAGAAGATTACAGGAAGTGGAACTTCACACTGCAGGAGATTCCATGATGTGGATCTTCACACAGCAGAAGATTCCAGGATGTGTATCTTCACACTGCAGAAGATTCCAGGATGTGGATCTTCACACTGCAGAAGATTCCAGGATGTGGACCTTCACACTGCAGGAGATTCCAGGATGTGGATCTTCACACTGCAGGAAATTCCAGGATGTGGATCTTCACACTGCAGGAGATTCCAGGATGTGGAGCTTCACACTGCAGGAGATTCCAGGAACTGGATCTTCTCACTGTACGAGATTCCAGGATGTGGCTCTTCGCACTGAAAAAGCTTCCAGGATGTGGATCATCTCACCGCAGGTGTTTAAAGGATGGAAATCTTCACACTGAAGCAGATTCCAGAATGTGGATTTTCACACGGCAGCAGATTCCAAAATGCGGATTTTCACACTGCAGGTGATTCCAGGACGGGAATCTTCGCACTGCAGGAGATTCCAGGATCTGGATCTTCACTCTGCAGGAGTTTCTAGAATGTGGATTTTCACACTGCAGGATTTCTAGCATGTGGATCTTCGCACTGCAGGAGACTCCAGGACGGGAATTTTCACACTGCAGGAGATTCCAGGATGTGTATCTTCTCACTGCAGGAGATTCCAGGATGTGGATCTTAACACTGCAGAAGATTCCAGGATGTGGATCTTCACACAGCAGAAGATTCCAGGATGTGGATCTTCACACAGCAGAAGATTCCAGGATGTGGATCTTCACACTGCTGAAGATTCCAGGATGTGAATCTTCACACTGCAGTAGATTCCAGGATGTGGTTCCTCTCACTGCAGGAGATTCCTGGATTTGGATCTTCTCACAGTAAGAGATTCCAGGATGTAGATCTTAACACTGCAGGAGGTTCCATGTTTGAAATCTACTCACTGCAAGATATTCCAGGTTGTGAATCTTCACAATAGAGAGATTCCAAGATGTGGATCTTCACACTGCAGGTGATCCCAGCACATGGAGCTACGCACTACAGGAGATTTATGGATTGGAGCTTTTCGCTGATGGTGATTCCAGGATCCGGATCGTAACACTGCAGCAGATTCCGGTTTGTGGATATTCTCTCATCAGGGGAATCCAGGATGGGGATCTTCACAGTGTAGGAGATTCCAGGATATGGATCTTCACACCGCAGCAGATTCCGGGATGTGGATCTTCACACTGCAGGAGATTCCAGGATGTGGATCTTCACACTGCAGGAGATTCCGGGATATGAATCTTCACACTGCAGGGGAATCAGGGATGTGGATATTCACACAGCAGGAGATTCGAGGATGTAGATCTTCACACTGCAGATGATTCCAGGATGTTCATCTTCACACTGCAGGAGATTCCAGGATGTGGATCTTCACATTGCAGGATGTAAATTTTCACATGTTGCAGGTTCCGGGATCTTCAAACTGCAGCAGATTGCAGGGCAGCAATATTTTTAAGGCAGGAGATTCCAGGATGTAGATCTTCTCACTGCATGAGATTCCAGGATGTGGATCTTCACACAGCAGAAGATTCCAGGATGTGGATCTTCATACAGCAGAAGATTCCAGGATGTGGATCTTCACACTGCAGGAGATTCCAGGATGTGGATCTTCACACTGCAGGAGGTTCCAGGATGTGGATCTTGACACAGCAGAAGATTCCATGACGTGGATCTTCACCCTGCAGGAGTTTTCAGTATGTGGATCTTCACACTGCTGAAGATTCCAGGATGTGGATCTTCACACTGCTGAAAATTCTAGGATGTGGATCTTCACTCTGCAGGAGATTCCAGGATGTGGATCTTCACACTGCTGAAGATTCCAGGATGTGAATCTTCACACTGCAGGAGATTCCGGGATGTGGTTCTTCTCACTGCAGGAGATTCCTGGATTTGGATCTTCTCACAGTAAGAGATTCCAGGATGTGGATCTTAACACTGCAGGAGATTCCATGTTTGAAATCTACTCACTGCAAGATATTCCAGATTGGGAATCTTCACAATAGAGAGATTCCAAGATGTGGCTCTTCACACTGCAGGTGATCCCAGCACACGGAGCTACGCACTGCAGGAGATTCATGGATTGGAGCATTTCGCTGATGGTGATTCCAGGATCTGGATCGTAACACTGCAGCAGATTACGGGTTGTGGATATTCTCTCATCAGGGGAATCCAGGATGGGGATCTTCACAGTGTAGGAGATTACAGGGTATCGATCTTCACACCGCAGCAGATTCCGGGATGTGGATCTTCACACTGCAGGAGATTCCAGGATGTGGATCTTCACACTGCAGGAGATTCCGGGATATGAATCTTCACACTGCAGGGGAATCAGGCATGTGGATATTCACACAGCAGGAGATTCCAGGATGTAGATCTTCACACTGCAGGTGATTCCAGGATGTGGATCTTCACACTGCCAGAGATTCCAGGATGTGGATATTCACATAGCAGAAGTTTCCAGGATGTGGGTATTCACACAACAGAAGATTCCAGGATGTGGATCTTCACACATCAGAAGATTTCAGGATGTGGATTTTCATACAGCAGGAGATTCAAGGATGTGGATCTTCACGCTGCAGGAGATTCCAGGATGTGGATCTTCACACTGCAGGAGATTCCAGGATGTGGATCTTCACACAGCAGAACATTCCAGGATGTGGATCTTCACACAGCAGAAGATTCCAGGATGTGGATCTTCACCTTGCAGGATGTAAATCTTCACATGTTGCAGGTTCCGGGATCTTCAAACTGCAGCAGATTCCAGGGCAGCAACATTTTTAAGGCAGGAGATTCCAGGATGTGGATCTTCACACTGCCAGAATTCCATGATGTAAATCATCACAAGGCTGGAGATTCCAGGACCTTCACACGGCAGGAGATTCCAGGATGTGGATATTCACAATGCAGGAGATTCCAGGATGCGGATCTTCACACTGCAGGAGATTCCAGGGTATAGATCTTCACACTGCCAGAATTCCATGATGTAAATCATCACACGGCTGGAGATTCCAGGATGTGGATCTTCATACTGCAGGAGATTCCGGGATGTGGATCTTCACACTGCAGAAAATTCCAGGATGTGGATATTCACATAGCAGAAGTTTCCAGGATGTGGGTATTCACACAACAGAAGATTCCAGGATGTGGATCTTCACACAGCAGAAGATTTCAGGATGTGGATTTTCATACAGCAGGAGATTCAAGGATGTGGATCTTCACGCTGCAGGAGATTCCAGGATGTGGATCTTCATACTGCAGGAGATTCCAGGATGTGGATCTTCACACAGCAGAACATTCCAGGATGTGGATCTTCACACAGCAGGAGATTCCAGGATATGGATCATCACACAGCAGAAGATTCCAGGAGGTGGATCTTCACACTGCAGAAGATTCCAGGATGTGGATCTTCACACAGCAGAAGATTCCAGGATGTGGATATTCATACAGCAGAAGATTCCAGGATGTGGATATTCACACTGCAGGAGATTCCAGGATGTGGATCTTCACATTGCAGGAAATTCCAGGATGTGGATCTTCACACTGCAGGAGATTCCAGGATGTAGATCTTCACACAGCAGAAGATTACAGGACGTGGAACTTCACACTGCAGGAGATTCCATGATGTGGATCTTCAAACAGCAGAAGATTCCAGGATGTGGATATTCACACAGCAGAAGATTCCGGGATGTGGTTATTCATACAGCAGGAGATTCCAGGATGTGTATCTTCTCACTGCAGGAGATTCCAGGATGTGGATCTTCACACTGCAGGAGATTCCAGGATGTGGAACTTCACACTGCAGAAAATTCCAGGATGTTGATCTTCACACAGCAGAAGATTCCAGGATGTTGATCTTTATACAGCAGAAGATTCCAGGATGTGGATCTTCACACTGCAGGAGGTTCCAGGATGTGAATCTTCACACTGCAGGGGGTTCCAGGATGTGAATCTTCACACTGCAGAAGATTCCATGACGTGCATCTTCACACTGCAGGAGATTCCAGGATGTGGATCTTCACACTGCAGGAGGTTCCAGGATGTGGATCTTCACACAGCAGAAGATTCCATGACGTGGATCTTCACACTGCAGGAGATTTCAGGATGTGGATCTTCACACTGCATGATATTCCAGGATGTGGATCTTCATACTGCCAGAATTCCATGATGTAAATCATCACAAGGCTGGAGATTCCAGGACCTTCACGCGGCAGTAGATTCCAGGATGCGGATCTTCACACTGCAGGAGATTCCAGGATGTGGATCTTCACACTGCCAGAATTCCATGATGTAAATCATCTGACGGCTGGAGATTCCAGGATGTGGATCTTCATACTGCAGGAGATTCCGGGATGTGGACCTTCACACTGCAGAAAATTCCAGGATGTGGATATTCACATAGCAGAAGTTTCCAGGATGTGGATATTCACACAACAGAAGATTCCAGGATGTGGAGCTTCACACAGCAGAAGATTCCAGGATGTGGATTTTCATACAGCAGGAGATTCAAGGATGTGGATTTCACACTGAAGGAGATTCCAGGATGTGGATCTTCACACTGCAGGAGATTCCAGGATGTGGATCATCACACAGCAGAAGATTCCAGGAGGTGGATCTTCACACTGCAGGAGATTCCAGGATGTGAATCTTCACACAGCAGAAGATTCCAGGATGTGGATCTTCATACAGCAGAAGATTCCAGGATGTGGATCTTCACACTGCAGGAGATTCCAGGATGTGGATCTTCATATTCCAGGAAATTCCAGGATGTGGACCTTCACACTGCAGGAGATTCCAGGATGCAGATCTTCACACAGCAGAAGATTACAGGACGTGGAACTTCACACTGCAGGAGATTCCATGATGTGGATCTTCACACAGCAGAAGATTCCAGGATGTGGATCTTCACACTGCAGAAGATTCCAGGATGTGGATATTCACAATGCAGGAGATTCCAGGATGCGGAACTACACACTGCAGGAGATTCCAGGATATAGATCTTCACACTACAGGAGATTCCAGGATGTGGATCTTCACACTGCCAGAATTCCATGATGTAAATCATCACACGGCTGGAGATTCCAGGATGTGGATCTTCATACTGCAGGAGATTCCGGTATGTGGATCTTCCCACTGCATAAAATTCCAGGATGTGGATATTCACATAGCAGAAGTTTCCTGGATGTGAATATTCACACAACAGAAGATTCCAGGATGTGGAGCTTCACACAGCAGAAGATTCCAGGATGTGGATTTTCATACAGCAGGAGATTCAAGGATGTGGATCTTCACACTGCAGCAGATTCCAGGATGTGGCTCTTCACACTGCAAGAGATTCCAGGATGTGGATCTTCACACAGCAGAAGATTCCAGGATGTGGATCTTCACACAGCAGGAGATTCCAGGTTGTGGATCATCACACAGCAGAAGATTCCAGGAGGTGATCTTCACACAGCAGAAGATTCCAGGATGTTGATCTTTATACAGCAGAAGATTCCAGGATGTGGATCTTCACACTGCAGGAGGTTCCAGGATGTGAATCTTCACACAGCAGAAGATTCCAGGATGTGGATCTTCATACAGCAGGAGGTTCCAGGATGTGGATCTTCCCACAGCAGAAGATTCCATGACGTGGATCTTCACACTGCAGGAGATTTCAGGATGTGGATCTTCACACTGCATGATATTCCAGGATGTGGATCTTCATACTGCCAGAATTCCATGATGTAAATCATCACAAGGCTGGAGATTCCAGGACCTTCACGCGGCAGTAGATTCCAGGATGTGGATATTCACAATGCAGGAGATTCCAGGATGCGGATCTTCACACTGCAGGAGATTCCAGGATGTGGATCTTCACACTGCCAGAATTCCATGATGTAAATCATCTCACGGCTGGAGATTCCAGGATGTGGATCTTCATACTGCAGGAGATTCCGGGATGTGGACCATCACACTGCAGAAAATTCCAGGATGTGGATATTCACATAGCAGAAGTTTCCAGGATGTGGATATTCACACAACAGAAGATTCCAGGATGTGGAGCTTCACACAGCAGAAGATTCCAGGATGTGGATTTTCATACAGCAGGAGATTCCAGGATGTGGATTTCACACTGAAGGAGATTCCAGGATGTGGATCTTCACACTGCAGGAGATTCCAGGATGTGGATCTTCACACAGCAGAAGATTCCAGGATGTGGATCTTCACACAGCAGGAGATTCCAGGTTGTGGATCATCACACAGCAGAAGATTCCAGGAGGTGGATCTTCACACTGCAGGAGATTCCAGGATGTGAATCTTCACACAGCAGAAGATTCCAGGATGTGGATCTTCATACAGCAGAAGATTCCAGGATGTGGATCTTCACACTGCAGGAGATTCCAGGATGTGGATCTTCATATTCCAGGAAATTCCAGGATGTGGATCTTCACACTGCAGGAGATTCCAGGATGTAGATCTTCACACAGCAGAAGATTACAGGACGTGGAACTTCACACTGCAGGAGATTCCATGATGTGGATCTTCACACAGCAGAAGATTCCAGGATGTGGATCTTCACACAGCAGAAGATTCCAGGATGTGGATATTCACAATGCAGGAGATTCCAGGATGCGGAACTACACACTGCAGGAGATTCCAGGATATAGATCTTCACACTGCAGGAGATTCCAGGATGTGGATCTTCACACTGCCAGAATTCCATGATGTAAATCATCACACGGCTGGAGATTCTAGGATGTGGATCTTCATACTGCAGGAGATTCCGGGATGTGGATCTTCATACAGCAGAAGATTCCAGGATGTGGATCTTCACACTGCAGGAGATTCCAGGATGTGGATCTTCATATTCCAGGAAATTCCAGGATGTGGATCTTCACACTGCAGGAGATTCCAGGATGTAGATCTTCACACAGCAGAAGATTACAGGACGTGGAACTTCACACTGCAGGAGATTCCATGATGTGGATCTTCACACAGCAGAAGATTCCAGGATGTGGATCTTCACACAGCAGAAGATTCCAGGATGTGGATATTCACAATGCAGGAGATTCCAGGATGCGGAACTACACACTGCAGGAGATTCCAGGATATAGATCTTCACACTGCAGGAGATTCCAGGATGTGGATCTTCACACTGCCAGAATTCCATGATGTAAATCATCACACGGCTGGAGATTCCAGGATGTGGATCTTCATACTGCAGGAGATTCCAGTATGTGGATCTTCCCACTGCATAAAATTCCAGGATGTGGATATTCACATAGCAGAAGTTTCCTGGATGTGGATATTCACACAACAGAAGATTCCAGGATGTGGAGCTTCACACAGCAGAAGATTCCAGGATGTGGATTTTCATACAGCAGGAGATTCAAGGATGTGGATCTTCACACTGCAGCAGATTCCAGGATGTGGATCTTCACACTGCAAGAGATTCCAGGATGTGGATCTTCACACAGCAGAAGATTCCAGGATGTGGATCTTCACACAGCAGGAGATTCCAGGTTGTGGATCATCACACAGCAGACGATTCCAGGAGGTGATCTTCACACAGCAGAAGATTCCAGGATGTTGATCTTTATACAGCAGAAGAATCCAGGATGTGGATCTTCACACTGCAGGAGGTTCCAGGATGTGAATCTTCACACAGCAGAAGATTCCAGGATGTGGATCTTCATACAGCAGAAGATTCCAGGATGTGGATCTTCACACTGCAGGAGGTTCCAGGATGTGGATCTTCACACAGCAGAAGATTCCATGACGTGGATCTTCACACTGCAGGTGATTTCAGGATGTGGATCTTCACACTGCATGATATTCCAGGATGTGGATCTTCATACTGCCAGAATTCCATGATGTAAATCATCACAAGGCTGGAGATTCCAGGACCTTCACGCGGCAGTAGATTCCAGGATGTGGATATTCACAATGCAGGAGATTCCAGGATGCGGATCTTCACACTGCAGGAGATTCCAGGATGTGGATCTTCACACTGCCAGAATTCCATGATGTAAATCATCTCACGGCTGGAGATTCCAGGATGTGGATCTTCATACTGCAGGAGATTCCGGGATGTGGACCTTCACACTGCAGAAAATTCCAGGATGTGGATATTCACATAGCAGAAGTTTCCAGGATGTGGATATTCACACAACAGAAGATTCCAGGATGTGGAGCTTCACACAGCAGAAGATTCCAGGATGTGGATTTTCATACAGCAGGAGATTCAAGGATGTGGATTTCATACTGAAGGAGATTCCAGGATGTGGATCTTCACACTGCAGGAGATTCCAGGATGTGGATCTTCACACAGCAGGAGATTCCAGGTTGTGGATCATCACACAGCAGAAGATTCCAGGAGGTGGATCTTCACACTGCAGGAGATTCCAGGATGTGAATCTTCACACAGCAGAAGATTCCAGGATGTGGATCTTCATACAGCAGAAGATTCCAGGATGTGGATCTTCACACTGCAGGAGATTCCAGGATGTGGATCTTCATATTCCAGGAAATTCCAGGATGTGGATCTTCACACTGCAGGAGATTCCAGGATGTAGATCTTCACACAGCAGAAGATTACAGGACGTGGAACTTCACACTGCAGGAGATTCCATGATGTGGATCTTCACACAGCAGAAGATTCCAGGAAGTGGATCTTCACACAGCAGAAGATTCCAGGATGTGGATATTCACAATGCAGGAGATTCCAGGATGCGGAACTACACACTGCAGGAGATTCCAGGATATAGATCTTCACACTGCAGGAGATTCCAGGATGTGGATCTTCACACTGCCAGAATTCCATGATGTAAATCATCACACGGCTGGAGATTCCAGAATGTGGATCTTCATACTGCAGGAGATTCCGGGATGTGGATCTTCCCACTGCATAAAATTCCAGGATGTGGATATTCACATAGCAGAAGTTTCCTGGATGTGGATATTCACACAACAGAAGATTCCAGGATGTGGAGCTTCACACAGCAGAAGATTCCAGGATGTGGATTTTCATACAGCAGGAGATTCAAGGATGTGGATCTTCACACTGCAGCAGATTCCAGGATGTGGATCTTCACACTGCAAGAGATTCCAGGATGTGGATCTTCACACAGCAGAAGATTCCAGGATGTGGATCTTCACGCAGGAGGAGATTCCAGGTTGTGGATCATCACACAGCAGAAGATTCCAGGAGGTGATCTTCACACAGCAGAAGATTCCAGGATGTGGATCTTCACACAGCAGAAGATTCCAGGATGTGGATCTTCATACAGCAGAAGATTCCAGGATGTGGATCTTCACACTGCAGGAGATTCCAGGATGTGGATCTTCATATTGCAGGAAATTCCAGGATGTGGATCTTCACACTGCAGGAGATTCCAGGATGTAGATCTTCACACAGCAGAAGATTACAGGAAGTGGAACTTCACACTGCAGGAGATTCCATGATGTGGATCTTCACACAGCAGAAGATTCCAGGATGTGGATCTTCACACAGCAGAAGATTCCAGGATGTGGATCTTCACACTGCAGAAGACTCCAGGATGTGGACCTTCACACTGCAGGAGATTCCAGGATGTGGATCTTCACACTGCAGGAAATTCCAGGATGTGGATCTTCACACTGCAGGAGATTCCAGGACGTGGAACTTCACACTGCAGGAGATTCCAGGAACTGGATCTTCTCACTGTACGAGTTTCCAGGATGTGGATCTTCGCACTGAAAAAGCTTCCAGGATGTGGATCATCTCACCGCAGGTGTTTAAAGGATGGAAATCTTCATACTGAAGCAGATTCCAGAATGTGGATTTTCACACGGCAGCAGATTCCAAAATGTGGATTTTCACATTGCAGGTGATTCCAGGACGGGAATCTTCGCACTGCAGGAGATTCCAGGATCTGGATCTTCACTCTGCAGGAGTTTCTAGAATGTGGATTTTCACACTGCAGGATTTCTAGCATGTGGATCTTCGCACTGCAGGAGACTCCAGGACGGGAATTTTCACACTGCAGGAGATTCCAGGACGGGAATCTTCACACTGCAGGAGATTCCAGGATGTGGATCTTCACACTGCAGGAGATTCCGGGATGTGGATCTTCACACTGCAAAAGATTCCAGGATCTGGATATTCACACAGCAGAAGATTCCAGGATGTGGATATTCATACAGCAGGAGATTCCAGGATGTGTATCTTCTCACTGCAGGAGATTCCAGGATGTGGATCTTAACACTGCAGAAGATTCCAGGATGTGGATCTTCACACAGCAGAAGATTCCATGACGTGGATCTTCACACTGCAGGAGATTTCAGGATGTGGATCTTCACACTGCTGAAGATTCCAGGATGTGGATCTTCACACTGCTGAAAATTCCAGGTTGTGGATCTTCACTCTGCAGGAGATTCCAGGATGTGGATCTTCACACTGCTGAAGATTCCAGGATGTGAATCTTCACACTGCAGTAGATTCCAGGATGTGGTTCCTCTCACTGCAGGAGATTCCTGGATTTGGATATTCTCACAGTAAGAGATTCTAGGATGTAGATCTTAACACTGCAGGAGATTCCATGTTTGAAATCTACTCAATGCAAGATATTCCAGGTTGTGAATCTTCACAATAGAGAGATTCCAAGAGGTGGATCTTCACACTGCAGGTGATCCCAGCACATGGAGCTACGCACTACAGGAGATTTATGGATTGGAGCTTTTCGCTGATGGTGATTCCAGGATCCGGATCGTAACACTGCAGCAGATTCCGGTTTGTGGATATTCTCTCATCAGGGGAATCCAGGATGGGGATCTTCACAGTGCAGGAGATTCCAGGATATGGATCTTCACACCGCAGCAGATTCCGGGATGTGGATCTTCACACTGCAGGAGATTCCAGGATGTGGATCTTCACACTGCAGGAGATTCCGGGATATGAATCTTCACACTGCAGGGGAATCAGGGATGTGGATATTCACACAGCAGGAGATTCCAGGATGTAGATCTTCACACTGCAGATGATTCCAGGATGTTCATCTTCACACTGCAGGAGATTCCAGGATGTGGATCTTCACATTGCAGGATATAAATTTTCACATGTTGCAGGTTCCGGGATCTTCAAACTGCAGCAGATTGCAGGGCAGCAATATTTTTAAGGCAGGAGATTCCAGGATGTAGATCTTCTCACTGCATGAGATTCCAGGATGTGGATCTTCACACAGCAGAAGATTCCAGGATGTGGATCTTCACACTGCAGGAGATTCCAGGATGTGAATCTTCACAATGCAGGAGATTGCGGGATGTAGATCTTCACACTGCAGGACATTCCAGGATGTGGATCTTCACACAGCAGGAGATTCCGGGATGTAGATCTTCACACTGCATGAGATTCCAGGATGTGGATCTTCACACTGCCAGAATTCCAGGATGTAAATCATCACGAGGCTGGAGATTCCAGGACCTTCACACGGCAGGAGATTCCAGGATGTGTATATTCACACTGCAAGAGTTTCCCGGATGTGGATCTTCACACTGCAGGAGATTCCAGGATGTAGATCTTCACAATGCATGAGATTCCAGGATGTGCAACTTCACATTGCAGGAGATTCCAGGATGTAAATCTTCACACTGCAGGAGATTCCAGGATGTGGATCTTCACACTGCAGGAGATTCCAGGACGGGAGTCTTCACACTGCAGGAGATTCCAGGATGTGGATCTTCACACTGCAGGAGGTTCCAGGATGTGGATCTTCACACTGCTGAAGATTCCAGGATGTGGACCTTCACACTGCTGAAAATTCCAGGATGTGGATCTTCACTCTGCAGGAGATTCCAGGATGTGGATCTTCACACTGCTGAAGATTCCAGGATGTGAATCTTCACACTGCAGTAGACTCCAGGATGTGGTTCTTCTCACTGCAGGAGATTCCAGGATTTGGATCTTCTCACAGTAAGAGATACAAGGATGTGGATCTTAACACTGCAGGAGATTCCATGTTTGAAATCTACTCACGGCAAGATATTCCAGGTTGGGAATCTTCACAATAGAGAGATTCCAAGATGTGGCTCTTCACACTGCAGGTGATCCCAGCACATGGAGCTATGCACTGCAGGAGATTTATGGAATGGAGCTTTTCGCTGATGGTGATTCCAGGATCTGGATCGTAACACTGCAGCAGATTCCGGGTTGTGGATATTCTCTCATCAGGGGAATCCAGGATGGGGATCTTCACAGTGTAGGAGATTGCAGGATATAGATCTTCACACCGCAGCAGATTCCGGGATGTGGATCATCACACTGCAGGAGATTCCAGGATGTGGATCTTCACACTGCAGGAGATTCCGGGATATGAATCTTCACACTGCAGGGGAATCAGTGATGTGGATATTCACACAGCAGGAGATTCCAGGATGTAGATCTTCACACTGCAGGTGATTCCAGGATGTGGATCTTCACACTGCCGGAGATTCCAGGATGAGGATCTTCACATTGCAGGATGTAAATTTTCACATGTTGCAGGTTCCGGGATCTTTAAACTGCAGCAGATTCCAGGGCAGCAATATTTTTAAGGCAGGAGATTCCAGGATGTAGATCTTCACACTGCATGAGATTCCAGGATGTGGATCTTCACACTGCCAGAATTCCAGGATGTAAATCTTCACACTGCAGGAGATTCCAGGATGTGCAACTTCACATTGCAGGAGATTCCAGGACGGGAATGTTCACACTGCAGGAGATTCCAGGATGTGGATCCTCACACTGCAGGAGATTCCAGGACGGGAATCTTCACACTGCAGGAGATTCCAGGATGTGGATCTTCACACTGCAGGAGATTCCAGGACAGGAATCTTCACACTGCAGGAGATTCCAGGATGTGGATCTTCACACCGCAGGAGAATCCAGGACGAGAATCTTCACACTGCAGGAGATTCCAGGATGTGGATCTTCTCACTGCAGGAGATTCCAGGATGTGGATCTTCACACTGCAGGAGATTCCAGGACAGGAATCTTCACACTGCGGGAGATTCCAGGATGTGGATCTACACACTGCAGCAGATTCCAGGATGTGGATCTACACGCTGCAGGAGATTCCATGATGTAGATCTTCACAATGCATGAGATTCCAGGATGTGCAACTTCACATTGCAGGAGATTCCAGGATGTAAATCTTCACACTGCTGGAGATTCCAGGATGTGGATCTTCACACTGCAGGAGATTCCAGGACGGGAGTCTTCACACTGCAGGAGATTCCAGGATGTGGATCTTCACACTGCAGGAGGTTCCAGGATGTGGATCTTCACACAGCAGAAGATTCCATGACGTGCATCTTCACACTGCAGGAGATTTCAGGGTGTGGATCTTCACACTGCTGAAGATTCCAGGATGTGGATCTTCACACTGCTGAAAATTCCAGGATGTGGATCTTCACTCTGCAGGAGATTCCAGGATGTGGATCTTCACACTGCTGAAGATTCCAGGATGTGAATCTTCACACTGCAGTAGACTCCAGGATGTGGTTCTTCTCACTGCAGGAGATTCCAGGATTAGGATCTGCTCACAGTAAGAGATACAAGGATGTGGATCTTCACATTGCAGGATGTAAATTTTCACATGTTGCAGGTTCCGGGATCTTCAAACTGCAGCAGATTCCAGGGCAGCAATATTTTTAAGGCAGGAGATTCCAGGATGTAGATCTTCACACTGCCAGAATTCCATGATGTAAATCATCACAAGGCTGGAGATTCCAGGATGTGGATCTTCACACTGCAGGAGATTCCGGGATGTGGATCTTCACACTGCATGAGATTCCAGGATGTGGATCTTCACACTGCCAGAATTCCAGGATGTAAATCTTCACACTGCAGGAGATTCCAGGATGTGCAACTTCACATTGCAGGAGATTCCAGGACGGGAATGTTCACACTGCAGGAGATTCCAGGATGTGGATCCTCACACTGCAGGAGATTCCAGGACGGGAATCTTCACACTGCAGGAGATTCCAGGATGTGGATCTTCACACTGCAGGAGATTCCAGGACAGGAATCTTCACACTGCAGGAGATTCCAGGATGTGGATCTTCACATGCAGGAGAAACCAGGACGAGAATCTTCACACTGCAGGAGATTCCAGGATGTGGATCTTCTCACTGCGGGAGATTCCAGGATGTGGAACTTCACACTGCAGGAGATTCCAGGATGTGGATCTACACACTGCAGCAGATTCCAGGATGTGGATCTACACGCTGCAGGAGATTCCGGGATGTAGATCTTCACAAAGCAGGAGATTCCGGGATGTAGATCTTCACACTGCATGAGATTCCAGGATGTGGATCTTCACACTGCAGGACGTTCCGGGATGTGGATCTTCACACTGCAGGAGATTCCGGGATGTAGATCTTCACAAAGCAGGTGATTCCAGGATGTGGATCTTCACACTGCAGGAGATTACAGGATGTGAATCTTCACAATGCAGGAGATTCCGGGATGTAGATCTTCACACTGCAGGATATTCCAGGATGTGGATCTTCACACTGCAGGAGATTCCGGGATGTAGATCTTCACAGTGCATGAGATTCCAGGATGTGGATCTTCACACTGCCAGAATTCCAGGATGTAAATCATCACGAGGCTGGAGATTCCAGGACCTTCACACGGCATGAGATTCCAGGATGTGTATATTCACACTGCAGGAGTTTCAAGGATGTGGATCTTCACACTGCAGGAGGTTCCAGGATGTAGATCTTCACACTGCATGAGATTCCAGGATGTGCAACTTCACATTGCAGGAGATTCCAGGATGTGGATCTTCACACTGCAGGAGATTCCAGGATGTGCAACTTCACATTGTAGGAGACTCCAGGACGGGAATCTTCACACTGCAGGAGATTCCAGGATGTGGATCTTCACACTGCAGCAGATTCCAGGACGGGAGTCTTCACACTGCAGGAATTTCCAGGATGTGGATCTTCACACTGCAGGAGGTTCCAGGATGTGGATCTTCACACAGCAGAAGATTCTATGACATGGATCTTCACACTGCAGGAGATTTCAGGGTGTGGATCTTCACACTGCTGAAAATTCCAGGATGTGGATCTTCACTCTGCAGGAGATTCCAGGATGTGGATCTTTACACTGCTGAAGATTCCAGGATGTGAATTTTCACACTGCAGTAGACTCCAGGATGTGGTTCTTCTCACTGCAGGAGATTCCAGGATTTGGATCTTCTCACAGTAAGAGATTCCAGGATGTGGATCTTAACACTGCAGGAGATTCCATGTTTGAAATCTACTCACTGCAAGATATTCCAGGTTGGGAATCTTCACAATAGAGAGATTCCAAGATGTGGCTCTTCACACTGCAGGTGATCCCAGCACATGGAGCTATGCACTGCAGGAGATTTATGGAATGGAGCTTTTCGCTGATGGTGATTCCAGGATCTGGATCGTAACACTGCAGCAGATTCCGGGTTGTGGATATTCTCTCATCAGGGGAATCCAGGATGGGGATCTTCACAGTGTAGGAGATTGCAGGATATGGATCTTCACACCGCAGCAGATTCCGGGATGTGGATCATCACACTGCAGGAGATTCCAGGATGTGGATCTTCACACTGCAGGAGATTCCGGGATATGAAGCTTCACACTGCAGGGGAATCAGGGATGTGGATATTCACACAGCAGGAGATTCCAGGATGTAGATCTTCACACTGCAGGTGATTCCAGGATGTGGATCTTCACACTGCCGGAGATTCCAGGATGAGGATCTTCACATTGCAGGATGTAAATTTTCACATGTTGCAGGTTCCGGGATCTTCAAACTGCAGCAGATTCCAGGGCAGCAATATTTTTAAGGCAGGAGATTCCAGGATGTAGATCTTCACACTGCATGAGATTCCAGGATGTGGATCTTCACACTGCCAGAATTCCAGGATGTAAATCTTCACACTGCAGGAGATTCCAGGATGTGCAACTTCACATTGCAGGAGATTCCAGGACGGGAATGTTCACACTGCAGGAGATTCCAGGATGTGGATCCTCACACTGCAGGAGATTCCAGGACGGGAATCTTCACACTGCAGGAGATTCCAGGATGTGGATCTTCACACTGCAGGAGATTCCAGGACAGGAATCTTCACACTGCAGGAGATTCCAGGATGTGGATCTTCACACCGCAGGAGAATCCAGGACGAGAATCTTCACACTGCAGGAGATTCCAGGATGTGGATCTTCTCACTGCAGGAGATTCCAGGATGTGGATCTTCACACTGCAGGAGATTCCAGGACAGGAATCTTCACACTGCGGGAGATTCCAGGATGTGGATCTACACACTGCAGCAGATTCCAGGATGTGGATCGACACGCTGCAGGAGATTCCATGATGTAGATCTTCACAATGCATGAGATTCCAGGATGTGCAACTTCACATTGCAGGAGATTCCAGGATGTAAATCTTCACACTGCTGGAGATTCCAGGATGTGGATCTTCACACTGCAGGAGATTCCAGGACGGGAGTCTTCACACTGCAGGAGATTCCAGGATGTGGATCTTCACACTGCAGGAGGTTCCAGGATGTGGATCTTCACACAGCAGAAGATTCCATGACGTGCATCTTCACACTGCAGGAGATTTCAGGGTGTGGATCTTCACACTGCTGAAGATTCCAGGATGTGGATCTTCACACTGCTGAAAATTCCAGGATGTGGATCTTCACTCTGCAGGAGATTCCAGGATGTGGATCTTCACACTGCTGAAGATTCCAGGATGTGAATCTTCACACTGCAGTAGACTCCAGGATGTGGTTCTTCTCACTGCAGGAGATTCCAGGATTAGGATCTGCTCACAGTAAGAGATACAAGGATGTGGATCTTCACATTGCAGGATGTAAATTTTCACATGTTGCAGGTTCCGGGATCTTCAAACTGCAGCAGATTCCAGGGCAGCAATATTTTTAAGGCAGGAGATTCCAGGATGTAGATCTTCACACTGCCAGAATTCCATGATGTAAATCATCACAAGGCTGGAGATTCCAGGATGTGGATCTTCACACTGCAGGAGATTCCGGGATGTGGATCTTCACATTGCATGAGATTCCAGGATGTGGATCTTCACACTGCCAGAATTCCAGGATGTAAATCTTCACACTGCAGGAGATTCCAGGATGTGCAACTTCACATTGCAGGAGATTCCAGGACGGGAATGTTCACACTGCAGGAGATTCCAGGATGTGAATCCTCACACTGCAGGAGATTCCAGGACGGGAATCTTCACACTGCAGGAGATTCCAGGATGTGGATCTTCACACTGCAGGAGATTCCAGGACAGGAATCTTCACACTGCAGGAGATTCCAGGATGTGGATCTTCACACGCAGGAGAATCCAGGACGAGAATCTTCACACTGCAGGAGATTCCAGGATGTGGATCTTCTCACTGCGGGAGATTCCAGGATGTGGAACTTCACACTGCAGGAGATTCCAGGATGTGGATCTACACACTGCAGCAGATTCCAGGATGTGGATCTACACGCTGCAGGAGATTCCGGGATGTAGATCTTCACAAAGCAGGAGATTCCGGGATGTAGATCTTCACACTGCATGAGATTCCAGGATGTGGATCTTCACACTGCAGGACGTTCCGGGATGTGGATCTTCACACTGCAGGAGATTCCGGGATGTAGATCTTCACAAAGCAGGTGATTCCAGGATGTGGATCTTCACACTGCAGGAGATTACAGGATGTGAATCTTCACAATGCAGGAGATTCCGGGATGTAGATCTTCACACTGCAGGATATTCCAGGATGTGGATCTTCACACTGCAGGAGATTCCGGGATGTAGATCTTCACAGTGCATGAGATTCCAGGATGTGGATCTTCACACTGCCAGAATTCCAGGATGTAAATCATCACGAGGCTGGAGATTCCAGGACCTTCACACGGCATGAGATTCCAGGATGTGTATATTCACACTGCAGGAGTTTCAAGGATGTGGATCTTCACACTGCAGGAGGTTCCAGGATGTAGATCTTCACACTGCATGAGATTCCAGGATGTGCAACTTCACATTGCAGGAGATTCCAGGATGTGGATCTTCACACTGCAGGAGATTCCAGGATGTGCAACTTCACATTGTAGGAGACTCCAGGACGGGAATCTTCACACTGCAGGAGATTCCAGGATGTGGATCTTCACACTGCAGCAGATTCCAGGACGGGAGTCTTCACACTGCAGGAATTTCCAGGATGTGGATCTTCACACTGCAGGAGGTTCCAGGATGTGGATCTTCACACAGCAGAAGATTCTATGACATGGATCTTCACACTGCAGGAGATTTCAGGGTGTGGATCTTCACACTGCTGAAAATTCCAGGATGTGGATCTTCACTCTGCAGGAGATTCCAGGATGTGGATCTTTACACTGCTGAAGATTCCAGGATGTGAATTTTCACACTGCAGTAGACTCCAGGATGTGGTTCTTCTCACTGCAGGAGATTCCAGGATTTGGATCTTCTCACAGTAAGAGATTCCAGGATGTGGATCTTAACACTGCAGGAGATTCCATGTTTGAAATCTACTCACTGCAAGATATTCCAGGTTGGGAATCTTCACAATAGAGAGATTCCAAGATGTGGCTCTTCACACTGCAGGTGATCCCAGCACATGGAGCTATGCACTGCAGGAGATTTATGGAATGGAGCTTTTCGCTGATGGTGATTCCAGGATCTGGATCGTAACACTGCAGCAGATTCCGGGTTGTGGATATTCTCTCATCAGGGGAATCCAGGATGGGGATCTTCACAGTGTAGGAGATTGCAGGATATGGATCTTCACACCGCAGCAGATTCCGGGATGTGGATCATCACACTGCAGGAGATTCCAGGATGTGGATCTTCACACTGCAGGAGATTCCGGGATATGAAGCTTCACACTGCAGGGGAATCAGGGATGTGGATATTCACACAGCAGGAGATTCCAGGATGTAGATCTTCACACTGCAGGTGATTCCAGGATGTGGATCTTCACACTGCCGGAGATTCCAGGATGAGGATCTTCACATTGCAGGATGTAAATTTTCACATGTTGCAGGTTCCGGGATCTTCAAACTGCAGCAGATTCCAGGGCAGCAATATTTTTAAGGCAGGAGATTCCAGGATGTAGATCTTCACACTGCATGAGATTCCAGGATGTGGATCTTCACACTGCCAGAATTCCAGGATGTAAATCTTCACACTGCAGGAGATTCCAGGATGTGCAACTTCACATTGCAGGAGATTCCAGGACGGGAATGTTCACACTGCAGGAGATTCCAGGATGTGGATCCTCACACTGCAGGAGATTCCAGGACGGGAATCTTCACACTGCAGGAGATTCCAGGATGTGGATCTTCACACTGCAGGAGATTCCAGGACAGGAATCTTCACACTGCAGGAGATTCCAGGATGTGGATCTTCACACCGCAGGAGAATCCAGGACGAGAATCTTCACACTGCAGGAGATTCCAGGATGTGGATCTTCTCACTGCAGGAGATTCCAGGATGTGGATCTTCACACTGCAGGAGATTCCAGGACAGGAATCTTCACACTGCGGGAGATTCCAGGATGTGGATCTACACACTGCAGCAGATTCCAGGATGTGGATCGACACGCTGCAGGAGATTCCATGATGTAGATCTTCACAATGCATGAGATTCCAGGATGTGCAACTTCACATTGCAGGAGATTCCAGGATGTAAATCTTCACACTGCTGGAGATTCCAGGATGTGGATCTTCACACTGCAGGAGATTCCAGGACGGGAGTCTTCACACTGCAGGAGATTCCAGGATGTGGATCTTCACACTGCAGGAGGTTCCAGGATGTGGATCTTCACACAGCAGAAGATTCCATGACGTGCATCTTCACACTGCAGGAGATTTCAGGGTGTGGATCTTCACACTGCTGAAGATTCCAGGATGTGGATCTTCACACTGCTGAAAATTCCAGGATGTGGATCTTCACTCTGCAGGAGATTCCAGGATGTGGATCTTCACACTGCTGAAGATTCCAGGATGTGAATCTTCACACTGCAGTAGACTCCAGGATGTGGTTCTTCTCACTGCAGGAGATTCCAGGATTAGGATCTGCTCACAGTAAGAGATACAAGGATGTGGATCTTCACATTGCAGGATGTAAATTTTCACATGTTGCAGGTTCCGGGATCTTCAAACTGCAGCAGATTCCAGGGCAGCAATATTTTTAAGGCAGGAGATTCCAGGATGTAGATCTTCACACTGCCAGAATTCCATGATGTAAATCATCACAAGGCTGGAGATTCCAGGATGTGGATCTTCACACTGCAGGAGATTCCGGGATGTGGATCTTCACATTGCATGAGATTCCAGGATGTGGATCTTCACACTGCCAGAATTCCAGGATGTAAATCTTCACACTGCAGGAGATTCCAGGATGTGCAACTTCACATTGCAGGAGATTCCAGGACGGGAATGTTCACACTGCAGGAGATTCCAGGATGTGAATCCTCACACTGCAGGAGATTCCAGGACGGGAATCTTCACACTGCAGGAGATTCCAGGATGTGGATCTTCACACTGCAGGAGATTCCAGGACAGGAATCTTCACACTGCAGGAGATTCCAGGATGTGGATCTTCACACGCAGGGGAATCCAGGACGAGAATCTTCACACTGCAGGAGATTCCAGGATGTGGATCTTCTCACTGCGGGAGATTCCAGGATGTGGAACTTCACACTGCAGGAGATTCCAGGATGTGGATCTACACACTGCAGCAGATTCCAGGATGTGGATCTACACGCTGCAGGAGATTCCGGGATGTAGATCTTCACAAAGCAGGAGATTCCGGGATGTAGATCTTCACACTGCATGAGATTCCAGGATGTGGATCTTCACACTGCAGGACGTTCCGGGATGTGGATCTTCACACTGCAGGAGATTCCGGGATGTAGATCTTCACAAAGCAGGTGATTCCAGGATGTGGATCTTCACACTGCAGGAGATTACAGGATGTGAATCTTCACAATGCAGGAGATTCCGGGATGTAGATCTTCACACTGCAGGATATTCCAGGATGTGGATCTTCACACTGCAGGAGATTCCGGGATGTAGATCTTCACAGTGCATGAGATTCCAGGATGTGGATCTTCACACTGCCAGAATTCCAGGATGTAAATCATCACGAGGCTGGAGATTCCAGGACCTTCACACGGCATGAGATTCCAGGATGTGTATATTCACACTGCAGGAGTTTCAAGGATGTGGATCTTCACACTGTAGGAGGTTCCAGGATGTAGATCTTCACACTGCATGAGATTCCAGGATGTGCAACTTCACATTGCAGGAGATTCCAGGATGTGAATCTTCACACTGCAGGAGATTCCAGGATGTGCAACTTCACATTGCAGGAGACTCCAGGACGGGAATCTTCACACTGCAGGAGATTCCAGGATGTGGATCTTCACACTGCAGCAGATTACAGGACGGGAGTCTTCACACTGCAGGAATTTCCAGGATGTGGATCTTCACACTGCAGGAGGTTCCAGGATGTGGATCTTCACACAGCAGAAGATTCTATGACATGGATCTTCACACTGCAGGAGATTTCAGGGTGTGGATCTTCACACTGCTGAAAATTCCAGGATGTGGATCTTCACTCTGCAGGAGATTCCAGGATGTGGATCTTTACACTGCTGAAGATTCCAGGATGTGAATTTTCACACTGCAGTAGACTCCAGGATGTGGTTCTTCTCACTGCAGGAGATTCCAGGATTTGGATCTTCTCACAGTAAGAGATTCCAGGATGTGGATCTTAACACTGCAGGAGATTCCATGTTTGAAATCTACTCACTGCAAGATATTCCAGGTTGGGAATCTTCACAATAGAGACATTCCAAGATGTGGATCTTCACACTGCAGGTGATCCCTGCACATGGAGCTACGCACTGCAGGAGATTTATGGATTGGAGCTTTTCGCTGATGGTGATTCCAGGATCTGGATCATAACACTGCAGCAGAATCCGGGTTGTGGATATTCTCTCATCAGGGGAATCCAGGATGGGGATCTTCACAGTGTAGGAGATTCCAGGATATGGATCTTCACACCGCAGCAGATTCCGGGATGTGGATCATCACACTGCAGGAGATTCCAGGATGTGGATCTTCACACTGCAGGAGATTCCGGGATATGAATCTTCACACTGCAGGGGAATCAGGGATGTGGATATTCACACAGCAGGAGATTCCAGGATGTAGATCTTCACACTGCAGGTGATTCCAGGATGTGGATCTTCACACTGCCGGAAATTCCAGGATGTGGATCTTCTCATTGCAGGATGTAAATTTTCACATGTTGCAGGTTCCGGGATCTTCAAACTGCAGCAGATTCCAGGGCAGCAATATTTTAAGGCAGGAGATTCCAGGATGTAGATCTTCACACTGCATGAGATTCCAGGATGTGGATCTTCACACTGCCAGAAATCCAGGATGTAAATCTTCACACTGCAGGAGATTCCAGGATGTGCAACATCACATTGCAGGAGATTCCAGGACGGGAATCTTCACACTGCAGGAGATTCCAGGATGTGGATCTTCACACTGCAGGAGGTCCCAGGACGGAAATCTTCACACTGCAGGAGATTCCAGGATGTGGATCTTCACACTGCAGGAGATTCCAGGACAGGAATCTTCACACTGCAGGAGATTCCAGGATGTGGATCTTCTCACCGCAGGAGAATCCAGGACGAGAATCTTCACACTGCTGGAGATTCCAGGATGTGGATCTTCTCACTGCAGGAGATTCCAGGATGTGGATCTTCACACTGCAGGAGCTTCGAGGACAAGAATCTTCACACTGCGGAAGATTCCAGGATGTGGAACTTCACACTGCAGGAGATTCCAGTATGTGGATCTACACACTGCAGCAGATTCCAGGATGTGGATCTACACGCTGCAGGAGATTCCGGGATGTAGATCTTCACAAAGCAGGAGATTCCGGGATGTAGATCTTCACACTGCAGGACATTCCAGGATGTGGATCTTCACACTGCAGGAGATTCCGGGATGTTGATCTTCACACTGCATGAGATTCCAGGATGTGGATCTTCACACTGCCAGAATTCCAGGATGTAAATCATCACGAGGCTGGAGATTCCAGGACCTTCACACGGCAGGAGATTCCAGGATGTGTACATTCACACTGCAGGAGTTTCCCGGATGTGGATCTTCACACTGCAGGAGATTCCAGGCTATAGAACTTCACACTGCAGGAGATTCCAGGATATGTGGCTCTTCACACTGCCAGAATTCCAGGATGTAAATCATCACAAGGCTGGAGATTCCAGGATGTGGATCTTCACACTGCAGGAGATTCCGGGATGTGGATCTTCACACTGCAAAAGATTCCAGGATGTGGATATTCACACAGCAGAAGATTCCAGGATGTGGATCTTCACACTGCAGCAGATTCCAGGACGGGAGTCTTCACACTGCAGGAATTTCCAGGATGTGGATCTTCACACTGCAGGAGGTTCCAGGATGTGGATCTTCACACAGCAGAAGATTCTATGAAATGGATCTTCACACTGCAGGAGATTTCAGGGTGTGGATCTTCACACTGCTGAAAATTCCAGGATGTGGATCTTCACTCTGCAGGAGATTCCAGGATGTGGATCTTTACACTGCTGAAGATTCCAGGATGTGAATTTTCACACTGCAGTAGACTCCAGGATGTGGTTCTTCTCACTGCAGGAGATTCCAGGATTTGGATCTTCTCACAGTAAGAGATTCCAGGATGTGGATCTTAACACTGCAGGAGATTCCATGTTTGAAATCTACTCACTGCAAGATATTCCAGGTTGGGAATCTTCACAATAGAGACATTCCAAGATGTGGATCTTCACACTGCAGGTGATCCCTGCACATGGAGCTACGCACTGCAGGAGATTTATGGATTGGAGCTTTTCGCTGATGGTGATTCCAGGATCTGGATCGTAACACTGCAGCAGAATCCGGGTTGTGGATATTCTCTCATCAGGGGAATCCAGGATGGGGATCTTCACAGTGTAGGAGATTCCAGGATATGGATCTTCACACCGCAGCAGATTCCGGGATGTGGATCATCACACTGCAGGAGATTCCAGGATGTGGATCTTCACACTGCAGGAGATTCCGGGATATGAATCTTCACACTGCAGGGGAATCAGGGATGTGGATATTCACACAGCAGGAGATTCCAGGATGTAGATCTTCACACTGCAGGTGATTCCAGGATGTGGATCTTCACACTGCCGGAAATTCCAGGATGTGGATCTTCACATTGCAGGACGTAAATTTTCACATGTTGCAGGTTCCGGGATCTTCAAACTGCAGCAGATTCCAGGGCAGCAATATTTTAAGGCAGGAGATTCCAGGATGTAGATCTTCACACTGCATGAGATTCCAGGATGTGGATCTTCACACTGCCAGAATTCCAGGATGTAAATCTTCACACTGCAGGAGATTCCAGGATGTGCAACATCACATTGCAGGAGATTCCAGGACGGGAATCTTCACATTGCAGGAGATTCCAGGATGTGGATCTTCACACTGCAGGAGGTCCCAGGACGGAAATCTTCACACTGCAGGAGATTCCAGGATGTGGATCTTCACACTGCAGGAGATTCCAGGACAGGAATCTTCACACTGCAGGAGATTCCAGGATGTGGATCTTCTCACCGCAGGAGAATCCAGGACGAGAATCTTCACACTGCTGGAGATTCCAGGATGAGGATCTTCTCACTGCAGGAGATTCCAGGATGTGGATCTTCACACTGCAGGAGCTTCGAGGACAGGAATCTTCACACTGCGGAAGATTCCAGGATGTGGAAGTTCACACTGCAGGAGATTCCAGTATGTGGATCTACACACTGCAGCAGATTCCAGGATGTGGATCTACACGCTGCAGGAGATTCCGGGATGTAGATCTTCTCAAAGCAGGAGATTCCGGGATGTAGATCTTCACACTGCAGGACATTCCAGGATGTGGATCTTCACACTGCAGGAGATTCCGGGATGTTGATCTTCACACTGCATGAGATTCCAGGATGTGGATCTTCACACTGCCAGAATTCCAGGATGTAAATCATCACGAGGCTGGAGATTCCAGGACCTTCACTCGGCAGGAGATTCCAGGATGTGTACATTCACACTGCAGGAGTTTCCCGGATGTGGATCTTCACACTGCAGGAGATTCCAGGATATAGAACTTCACACTGCAGGAGATTCCAGGATATGTGGCTCTTCACACTGCCAGAATTCCAGGATGTAAATCATCACAAGGCTGGAGATTCCAGGATGTGGATCTTCACACTGCAGGAGATTCCGGGATGTGGATCTTCACACTGCAAAAGATTCCAGGATGTGGATATTCACACAGCAGAAGATTCCAGGATGTGGATATTCATACAGCAGGAGATTCCAGGATGTGCATCTTCTCACTGCAGGAGATTCCAGGATGTGGATCTTCACACTGCAGTAGATTCCAGGATGTGGATCTTCACACTGCAGGAGATGCCAGGAATTGGATCTTCACACAGCAGAAGATTCCAGGATGTGGATCTTCACACTGCAGAAGATTCCAGAATGTGGATCTTCACAAAGCAGAAGATTCCAGGATGTGGATCTTCATACAGCAGAAGATTCCAGGATGATGATCTTCACACTGCAGGAGATTCCAGGATGTGGATATTCACACTGCAGGAGGTTCCAGGATGTGGATCTTCACACAGCAGAAGATTCCATGACGTGGAACTTCACACTGCAGGAGATTCCTGGATGTGGATCTTCACACTGCTGAAGATTCCAGGATGTGGATCTTCACACTGCAGGAGATTCCAGAATGTGGATCTTCACACAGCAGAAGATTCCAGGATGTGGATCTTCACACTGCAGGAGATTCCAGGATGTGGATCTTCACACTGCAGGAGGTTCCAGGATGTGGATCTTCACACAGCAGAAGATTCCATGACGTGGATCTTCACACTGCAGGAGATTCCAGGATGTGGATCTTCACACTGCTGAAGATTCCAGGATGTGGATCTTCACACTGCTGAAGATTCCAGGATGTGGATCTTCAAACTGCTGAAGATTCCAGGATGTGGATCTTCACTCTGCAGGAGATTCCAGGATGTGGCTCTTCACACTGCTGAAGATTCCAGGATGTGGATCTTCACACTGCAAGAGTTTCCTGGATTTGGATCTTCTCGCAGTAAGAGATTCCATGATGTGGATCTTAACACTGCAGGAGATTCCATGTTTGAAATCTACTTACTGCAAGATATTCCAGGTTGGGAATCTTTACAATAGAGAGATTCCAAGATGTGGATCTTCATACTGCAGGTGATCCCAGCACATGGAGCTACGAACTGCAGGAGATTTATGGATTGGAGCTTTTCGCTGATGGTGATTCCAGGATCTGGATCGTAACACTGCAGCAGATTCCGGGTTGTGGTTATTCTCTCATCAGGGGAATCCAGGAAGGGGATCTTCACTGTGTAGGAGATTCCAGGATATGGATCTTCACACTGCCGGGGATTCCGGGATGTAGATCTTCACACCGCAGCAGTTTCCTGGATGTGGATCTTCACACTGCAGGAGATTCCAGGATGTGGATCTTCACACTGTAGGGGAATCTAAGATGTGGATATTCACACAGCAGGAGATACCAGGATATGGATACTCACACTGCAGGAGATTCCAGGATGTGGATCTTCACAATGCAGGAGATTCCAGGATGTGGATCTTCACATTGCAAAAGATTCCAAGATGTGGATATTCACACTGCATGAGATTCCAGGATGTGGATCTTCACACTGCAGGAGATTCCGGGAAGCAGATCTGCACAAAGCAAGTGATTCCAGGGTGTGGATCTTCACACTGCAGGAGATTCCAGGATGTGAATCTTCACACTGCAGGAGATCCCGGGATGTAGATCTTTACACTGCTGGAGATTCAAGGATGTGGATCGTCACACTGCAGGGGATTCCGGGATGTAGATCTTCACACTGCATGAGATTCCAGGATGTGGATCTTCACACTGCCAGAATTCCAGGATGTAAATCTTCACACTGCAGGAGATTTCAGGATGTGCAACTTCACACTGCAGGATATTCCTGGATGTAGATCTTCACACTGCATGAGATTCCAGGATGTGGATCTTCACACTGCCAGAATTCCAGGATGTAAATCATCACAAGGCTGGAGATTTCAGGACCTTCACACGGCAGGAGATTCCAGGACGTGGATATTCACACAGCATGAGTTTCCCGGATGTGGATCTTCACACTGCAGGAGATTCCAGGATATAGATCTTCACACTGCAGGAGATTCCAGGATATGTGGATCTTCACACTGCCAGAATTCCATGATGTAAATCATCACAAGGCTGGAGATTCCAGGATGTGGATCTTCACACTGCAGGAGATTCCGGGATGTGGATCTTCACACTGCAGAAGATTCCAGGATGTGGATATTCACACAGGAGAAGATTCCGGGATGTGGATATTCATACAAGAGGAGATTCCAGGTTGTGTATCTTCTCACTGCAGGAGATTCCAGGATGTGGATAATCACACTGCAGGAGATTCCAGGATGTGGATCTTCACACGGCAGGAGATTCCAGGATTTGGATCTTCACACAGCAGAAGATTCCAGGATGTGGATCTTCACACTGCAGAAGATTCCAGGATGTGGATCTTCACACAGCAGAAGATTCCAGGATGTGGATCTTCATACAGCAGAAGATTCCACGATGTGGATCTTCACACTGCAGGAGATTCCAGGATGTGGATCTTCACACTGCAGGAGGTTCCAGGATGTGGATCTTCACACAGCAGAAGATTCCATGACGTGGATCATCACACTGCAGGAGATTCCAGGATGTGGATCTTCACACTGCTGAACATTCCAGGATGTGGATCTTCACACTGCTGAAGATTCCAGGATGTTGATCTTCACTCTGCAGGAGATTCCAGGATGTGGATCTTCACACTGCACGTGATCCCAGCACATGGAGCTACGCACTGCAGGAGATTCATGGATTGGAGCTTTTCGCTGATGTTGATTCCAGGATCTGGATCGTAACACTGCAGCAGATTCCGGGTTGTGGTTATTCTCTCATCAGGGGAATCCAGGAAGGGGATCTTCACAGTGTAGGAGATTCCAGGATATGGATCTTCACACTGCAGGGGATTCCGGGATGTAGATCTTCACACCGCAGCAGATTCTGGGATGTGGATCTTCACGCTGCAGGAGATTCCAGGATGTGGATCTTCACACTGCATGAGATTCCAGGATATGGATACTCACACTGCAGGAGATTCCAGGATGTGGATCTTCACAATGCAGGAGATTCCAGGATGTGGATCTTCACATTGCAAAAGATTCCAAGATGTGGATATTCACACTGCATGAGATTCCAGGATGTGGATCTTCACAAAGCAAGTGATTCCAGGGTGTGGATCTTCACACTGCAGGAGATTCCAGGATGTGAATCTTCACACTGCAGGAGACCCCGGGATGTAGATCTTCACACTGCTGGAGATTCCAGGATGTGGATCTTCACACTGCATGAGATTCCAGGATGTAGATCTTTTCACTGCATGAGATTCCAGGATGTGGATCTTCACACTGCCAGAATTTCAGGATGTAAATCTTCACACTGCAGGAGATTTCAGGATGTGCAACTTCACACTGCAGGATATTCCAGGTTGTAGATCTTCACACTGCATGAGATTCCAGGATGTGGATCTTCACACTGCCAGAATTCCAGGATGTAAATCATCACAAGGCTGGAGATTCCAGGACCTTCACACGGCAGGAGATTCCAGGATGTGGATATTCACACAGCATGAGTTTCCCGGATGTGGATCTTCACACTGCAGGAGATTCCAGGATATAGATCTTCACACTGCAGGAGATTCCAGGATATGTGGATCTTCACACTGCCAGAATTCCATGATGTAAATCATCACAAGGCTGGAGATTCCAGGATGTGGATCTTCACACTGCAGGAGATTCCGGGATGTGGATCTTCACACTGCAGAAGATTCCAGGATGTGGATATTCACACAGGAGAAGATTCCGGGATGTGGATATTCATACAGCAGGAGATTCCAGGTTGTGTATCTTCTCACTGCAGGAGATTCCAGGATGTGGATAATCACACTGCAGGAGATTCCAGGATGTGGATCTTCACACGGCAGGAGATTCCAGGATTTGGATCTTCACACAGCAGAAGATTCCAGGATGTGGATCTTCACACTGCAGAAGATTCCAGGATGTGGATCTTCACACAGCAGAAGATTCCAGGATGTGGATCTTCATACAGCAGAAGATTCCACGATGTGGATCTTCACACTGCAGGAGATTCCAGGATGTGGATCTTCACACTGCAGGAGGTTCCAGGATGTGGATCTTCACACAGCAGAAGATTCCATGACGTGGATCATCACACTGCAGGAGATTCCAGGATGTGGATCTTCACACTGCTGAACATTCCAGGATGTGGATCTTCACACTGCTGAAGATTCCAGGATGTGGATCTTCACTCTGCAGGAGATTCCAGGATGTGGATCTTCACACTGCACGTGATCCCAGCACATGGAGCTACGCACTGCAGGAGATTCATGGATTGGAGCTTTTCGCTGATGTTGATTCCAGGATCTGGATCGTAACACTGCAGCAGATTCCGGGTTGTGGTTATTCTCTCATCAGGGGAATCCAGGAAGGGGATCTTCACAGTGTAGGAGATTCCAGGATATGGATCTTCACACTGCAGGGGATTCCGGGATGTAGATCTTCACACCGCAGCAGATTCTGGGATGTGGATCTTCACGCTGCAGGAGATTCCAGGATGTGGATCTTCACACTGCATGAGATTCCGGGATATGAATCTTCACACTGCAGGAGATTCCAGGATGTGGATCTTCACAATGCAGGAGATTCCAGGATGTGGATCTTCACATTGCAGAAGATTCCAGGATGTGGATCTTCACTCTGCAGGAGATTCCAGGATGTGGATCTTCACACTGCACGTGATCCCAGCACATGGAGCTACGCACTGCAGGAGATTCATGGATTGGAGCTTTTCGCTGATGTTGATTCCAGGATCTGGATCGTAACACTGCAGCAGATTCCGGGTTGTGGTTATTCTCTCATCAGGGGAATCCAGGAAGGGGATCTTCACAGTGTAGGAGATTCCAGGATATGGATCTTCACACTGCAGGGGATTCCGGGATGTAGATCTTCACACCGCAGCAGATTCTGGGATGTGGATCTTCACGCTGCAGGAGATTCCAGGATGTGGATCTTCACACTGCATGAGATTCCGGGATATGAATCTTCACACTGCAGGAGATTCCAGGATGTGGATCTTCACAATGCAGGAGATTCCAGGATGTGGATCTTCACATTGCAAAAGATTCCAAGATGTGGATATTCACACTGCATGAGATTCCAGGATGTGGATCTTCACAAAGCAAGTGATTCCAGGGTGTGGATCTTCACACTGCAGGAGATTCCAGGATGTGAATCTTCACACTGCAGGAGACCCCGGGATGTAGATCTTCACACTGCTGGAGATTCCAGGATGTGGATCTTCACACTGCATGAGATTCCAGGATGTAGATCTTTTCACTGCATGAGATTCCAGGATGTGGATCTTCACACTGCCAGAATTCCAGGATGTAAATCTTCACACTGCAGGAGATTTCAGGATGTGCAACTTCACACTGCAGGATATTCCAGGTTGTAGATCTTCACACTGCATGAGATTCCAGGATGTGGATCTTCACACTGCCAGAATTCCAGGATGTAAATCTTCACAAGGCTGGAGATTCCAGGACTTTCACACGGCAGCAGATTCCAGGATGTGGATATTCACACTGCATGAGTTTCCCGGATGTGGATCTTCACACTGCAGGATATTCCAGGATATAGATTTTCACACTGCAGAAGATTCCAGGATGTGGATCTTCACACTGCCAGAATTCGATGATGTAAATCATCACAAGACTGGAGATTCCAGGCTGTGGATCTTCACACTGCAGGAGATTCCCGGATGTGGATCTTCACACTGCAGAAGATTCCAGGATGTGGATATTCACACAGCAGAATATTCCAGGATGTGGATCTTCACACAGCAGAAGATTCCAGGATGTGGATAATCACACTGCAGGAGATTCCAGGATGTGGATCTTCACACGGCAGGAGATTCCAGGATTTGGATCTTCACACAGCAGAAGATTCCAGGATGTGGATCTTCACACTGCAGAAGATTCCAGGATGTGGATCTTCACACAGCAGAAGATTCCAGGATGTGGATCTTCATACAGCAGAAGATTCCACGATGTGGATCTTCACACTGCAGGAGATTCCAGGATGTGGATCTTCACACTGCAGGAGGTTCCAGGATGTGGATCTTCACACAGCAGAAGATTCCATGACGTGGATCATCACACTGCAGGAGTTTCCAGGATGTGGATCTTCACACTGCTGAACATTCCAGGATGTGGATCTTCACACTGCTGAAGATTCCAGGATGTGGATCTTCACTCTGCAGGAGATTCCAGGATGTGGATCTTCACACTGCACGTGATCCCAGCACATGGAGCTACGCACTGCAGGAGATTCATGGATTGGAGCTTTTCGCTGATGTTGATTCCAGGATCTGGATCGTAACACTGCAGCAGATTCCGGGTTGTGGTTATTCTCTCATCAGGGGAATCCAGGAAGGGGATCTTCACAGTGTAGGAGATTCCAGGATATGGATCTTCACACTGCAGGGGATTCCGGGATGTAGATCTTCACACCGCAGCAGATTCTGGGATGTGGATCTTCACGCTGCAGGAGATTCCAGGATGTGGATCTTCACACTGCATGAGATTCCGGGATATGAATCTTCACACTGCAGGAGATTCCAGGATGTGGATCTTCACAATGCAGGAGATTCCAGGATGTGGATCTTCACATTGCAAAAGATTCCAAGATGTGGATATTCACACTGCATGAGATTCTAGGATGTGGATCTTCACAAAGCAAGTGATTCCAGGGTGTGGATCTTCACACTGCAGGAGATTCCAGGATGTGAATCTTCACACTGCAGGAGACCCCGGGATGTAGATCTTCACACTGCTGGAGATTCCAGGATGTGGATCTTCACACTGCATGAGATTCCAGGATGTAGATCTTTTCACTGCATGAGATTCCAGGATGTGGATCTTCACACTGCCAGAATTCCAGGATGTAAATCTTCACACTGCAGGAGATTTCAGGATGTGCAACTTCACACTGCAGGATATTCCAGGTTGTAGATCTTCACACTGCATGAGATTCCAGGATGTGGATCTTCACACTGCCAGAATTCCAGGATGTAAATCTTCACAAGGCTGGAGATTCCAGGACCTTCACACGGCAGCAGATTCCAGGATGTGGATATTCACACTGCATGAGTTTCCCGGATGTGGATCTTCACACTGCAGGATATTCCAGGATATAGATTTTCACACTGCAGAAGATTCCAGGATGTGGATCTTCACACTGCCAGAATTCCATGATGTAAATCATCACAAGACTGGAGATTCCAGGCTGTGGATCTTCACACTGCAGGAGATTCCCGGATGTGGATCTTCACACTGCAGAAGATTCCAGGATGTGGATATTCACACAGCAGAATATTCCAGGCTGTGGATATTCATACAGCAGGAGATTCAAGGATGTGGATATTTACACTGCAGGAGATTCCAGGATGTGGATCTTCTCACTTCAGGAGATTCCAGGATGTGGATCTTCACACTGCAGGAGGTTCCAGGATGTGGATCTTCACACAGCAGAAGATTCCAGAATGTGGATCTTCACACTGCAGAAGATTCCAGGATGTGGATCTTCATACAGCAGAAGATTCCAGGATGTGGATCTTCACACTGCAAGAGATTCCAGGATGTGGATCTTCACACTGCAGGCGGTTACAGTATGTGGATCTTCACACAGCAGAAGATTCCATGACGTGGATCTTCACACTGCAGGAGATTCCAGGATGTGGGTCTTCACACTGCAGGAAATTCCAGGATGTGGATCTTCACTCTGCAGGAGAGTCCAGGATGTGGATCTTCACACTGCTGAAGATTCCAGGATGTGGATCTTCACACTGCAGTAGATTCCAGGATGTGGTTCTTCTCACTGCAGGAGATTCCAGGATTTGGATCTTCTCACAGTTAAAGATTCCAGGATGTGGATCTTAACACTGCAGGAGATTCCATGTTTGAAATCTTCTCACTGCAAAATATCCCAGGTTGGGAATCTTCACAATAGAGAGATTCCAAGATGAGGATCTTCACACTGCAGGTGATCCCAGCACATGTAGCTACGCACTGCAGGAGATATATGGATTGGAGCTTTTCGCTGATGGAGATTCCAGGATCTGGATCGTAACACTGCAGCAGATTCCGGGTTGTGGTTATTCTCTCATCAGGGGAATCCAGGATGGGGATCTTCACAGTGTAGGAGATTCCAGGATATGGATCTTCACACTGCCGGGGAATCAGGTATGTGGATATTCACACAGCAGGAGATTCCAGGATGTGGATACTCACACTGCAGGAGATTCCAGGATGTGGATCTTCACATTGCAGGAGATTCCAGGATGTGGATCATCACATTGCAAAAGATTCCAAGATGTGGATATTCACACTGCATGAGATTCCGGGATATGAATGTGGATCTTCACATTGCAGGAGATTCCAGGATGTGGATCTTCACACTGCAGGGCATTCCGGGATGTGGATCTTCACACTTCAGAAGATTCCAGGATGTGGATATTCACATTGCAGAAGAATCCAGGATGTGGATATTCACACTGCAGGGGATTCCGGGATGTGGGTCTTCACACTGCAGAAAATTCCAGGATGTGTATATTCACACTGCAGGAGATTCCCGGATGCAGAACTTCACATTGCATGAGATCCCAGGATGCGGAACTACACATTGCAGCGGATCCCAGGATGCGGATCTTCACACAGCAGAAGATTCCAGGATGTGGATCTTCACACTGCAGGAGATTCCAGGATGCAGATCTTCACAAAGCAGGAGATTCCAGAATATGGATCTTCACACTGCAGGAGATTCCAGGATGTGGATCTTCACACTGCACGAGATTCCAGGATGTAGATCTTCACATTGCAGGATGTAAATCTTCACATGGCTGGAGGTTCCGGGATCTTCAAACTGCATCATATTCCAGGACAGCAATATTTTCAAGGCAGGAGATTCCAGGATGTAGATCTTCACACTGCAAGAGATTCCAGGATGTGGATCTTCACACTGCAGGCGGTTACAGTATGTGGATCTTCACACAGCAGAAGATTCCATGACGTGGATCTTCACACTGCAGGAGATTCCAGGATGTGGATCTTCACACTGCAGGAAATTCCAGGATGTGGATCTTCACTCTGCAGGAGAGTCCAGGATGTGGATCTTCACACTGCTGAAGATTCCAGGATGTGGATCTTCACACTGCAGTAGATTCCAGGATGTGGTTCTTCTCACTGCAGGAGATTCCAGGATTTGGATCTTCTCACAGTAAGAGATTCCAGGATGTGGATCTTAACACTGCAGGAGATTCCATGTTTGAAATCTACTCACTGCAAGATATTCCAGGTTGGGAATCTTCACAATAGAGACATTCCAAGATGTGGATCTTCACACTGCAGGTGATCCCTGCACATGGAGCTACGCACTGCAGGAGATTTATGGATTGGAGCTTTTCGCTGATGGTGATTCCAGGATCTGGATCATAACACTGCAGCAGAATCCGGGTTGTGGATATTCTCTCATCAGGGGAATCCAGGATGGGGATCTTCACAGTGTAGGAGATTCCAGGATATGGATCTTCACACCGCAGCAGATTCCGGGATGTGGATCATCACACTGCAGGAGATTCCAGGATGTGGATCTTCACACTGCAGGAGATTCCGGGATATGAATCTTCACACTGCAGGGGAATCAGGGATGTGGATATTCACACAGCAGGAGATTCCAGGATGTAGATCTTCACACTGCAGGTGATTCCAGGATGTGGATCTTCACACTGCCGGAAATTCCAGGATGTGGATCTTCACATTGCAGGATGTAAATTTTCACATGTTGCAGGTTCCGGGATCTTCAAACTGCAGCAGATTCCAGGGCAGCAATATTTAAAGGCAGGAGATTCCAGGATGTAGATCTTCACACTGCATGAGATTCCAGGATGTGGATCTTCACACTGCCAGAATTCCAGGATGTAAATCTTCACACTGCAGGAGATTCCAGGATGTGCAACATCACATTGCAGGAGATTCCAGGACGGGAATCTTCACACTGCAGGAGATTCCAGGATGTGGATCTTCACACTGCAGGAGGTCCCAGGACGGAAATCTTCACACTGCAGGAGATTCCAGGATGTGGATCTTCACACTGCAGGAGATTCCAGGACAGGAATCTTCACACTGCAGGAGATTCCAGGATGTGGATCTTCTCACCGCAGGAGAATCCAGGACGAGAATCTTCACACTGCTGGAGATTCCAGGATGTGGATCTTCTCACTGCAGGAGATTCCAGGATGTGGATCTTCACACTGCAGGAGCTTCGAGGACAAGAATCTTCACACTGCGGAAGATTCCAGGATGTGGAACTTCACACTGCAGGAGATTCCAGTATGTGGATCTACACACTGCAGCAGATTCCAGGATGTGGATCTACACGCTGCAGGAGATTCCGGGATGTAGATCTTCACACTGCAGGCGGTTACAGTATGTGGATCTTCACACAGCAGAAGATTCCATGACGTGGATCTTCACACTGCAGGAGATTCCAGGATGTGGATCTTCACACTGCAGGAAATTCCAGGATGTGGATCTTCACTCTGCAGGAGAGTCCAGGATGTGGATCTTCACACTGCTGAAGATTCCAGGATGTGGATCTTCACACTGCAGTAGATTCCAGGATGTGGTTCTTCTCACTGCAGGAGATTCCAGGATTTGGATCTTCTCACAGTAAGAGATTCCAGGATGTGGATCTTAACACTGCAGGAGATTCCATGTTTGAAATCTTCTCACTGCAAAATATCCCAGGTTGGGAATCTTCACAATAGAGAGATTCCAAGATGAGGATCTTCACACTGCAGGTGATCCCAGCACATGTAGCTACGCACTGCAGGAGATATATGGATTGGAGCTTTTCGCTGATGGAGATTCCAGGATCTGGATCGTAACACTGCAGCAGATTCCGGGTTGTGGTTATTCTCTCATCAGGGGAATCCAGGATGGGGATCTTCACAGTGTAGGAGATTCCAGGATATGGATCTTCACACTGCCGGGGAATCAGGTATGTGGATATTCACACAGCAGGAGATTCCAGGATGTGGATACTCACACTGCAGGAGATTCCAGGATGTGGATCTTCACATTGCAGGAGATTCCAGGATGTGGATCATCACATTGCAAAAGATTCCAAGATGTGGATATTCACACTGCATGAGATTCCGGGATATGAATGTGGATCTTCACATTGCAGGAGATTCCAGGATGTGGATCTTCACACTGCAGGGCATTCCGGGATGTGGATCTTCACACTTCAGAAGATTCCAGGATGTGGATATTCACATTGCAGAAGAATCCAGGATGTGGATATTCACACTGCAGGGGATTCCGGGATGTGGGTCTTCACACTGCAGAAAATTCCAGGATGTGTATATTCACACTGCAGGAGATTCCCGGATGCAGAACTTCACATTGCATGAGATCCCAGGATGCGGAACTACACATTGCAGCGGATCCCAGGATGTGGATCTTCACACAGCAGAAGATTCCAGGATGTGGATCTTCACACTGCAGGAGATTCCAGGATGCAGATCTTCACAAAGCAGGAGATTCCAGAATATGGATCTTCACACTGCAGGAGATTCCAGGATGTGGATCTTCACACTGCACGAGATTCCAGGATGTAGATCTTCACATTGCAGGATGTAAATCTTCACATGGCTGGAGGTTCCGGGATCTTCAAACTGCATCATATTCCAGGACAGCAATATTTTCAAGGCAGGAGATTCCAGGATGTAGATCTTCACACTGCAAGAGATTCCAGGATGTGGATCTTCACACTGCAGGCGGTTACAGTATGTGGATCTTCACACAGCAGAAGATTCCATGACGTGGATCTTCACACTGCAGGAGATTCCAGGATGTGGATCTTCACACTGCAGGAAATTCCAGGATGTGGATCTTCACTCTGCAGGAGAGTCCAGGATGTGGATCTTCACACTGCTGAAGATTCCAGGATGTGGATCTTCACACTGCAGTAGATTCCAGGATGTGGTTCTTCTCACTGCAGGAGATTCCAGGATTTGGATCTTCTCACAGTAAGAGATTCCAGGATGTGGATCTTAACACTGCAGGAGATTCCATGTTTGAAATCTACTCACTGCAAGATATTCCAGGTTGGGAATCTTCACAATAGAGACATTCCAAGATGTGGATCTTCACACTGCAGGTGATCCCTGCACATGGAGCTACGCACTGCAGGAGATTTATGGATTGGAGCTTTTCGCTGATGGTGATTCCAGGATCTGGATCATAACACTGCAGCAGAATCCGGGTTGTGGATATTCTCTCATCAGGGGAATCCAGGATGGGGATCTTCACAGTGTAGGAGATTCCAGGATATGGATCTTCACACCGCAGCAGATTCCGGGATGTGGATCATCACACTGCAGGAGATTCCAGGATGTGGATCTTCACACTGCAGGAGATTCCGGGATATGAATCTTCACACTGCAGGGGAATCAGGGATGTGGATATTCACACAGCAGGAGATTCCAGGATGTAGATCTTCACACTGCAGGTGATTCCAGGATGTGGATCTTCACACTGCCGGAAATTCCAGGATGTGGATCTTCACATTGCAGGATGTAAATTTTCACATGTTGCAGGTTCCGGGATCTTCAAACTGCAGCAGATTCCAGGGCAGCAATATTTAAAGGCAGGAGATTCCAGGATGTAGATCTTCACACTGCATGAGATTCCAGGATGTGGATCTTCACACTGCCAGAATTCCAGGATGTAAATCTTCACACTGCAGGAGATTCCAGGATGTGCAACATCACATTGCAGGAGATTCCAGGACGGGAATCTTCACACTGCAGGAGATTCCAGGATGTGGATCTTCACACTGCAGGAGGTCCCAGGACGGAAATCTTCACACTGCAGGAGATTCCAGGATGTGGATCTTCACACTGCAGGAGATTCCAGGACAGGAATCTTCACACTGCACGAGATTCCAGGATGTAGATCTTCACATTGCAGGATGTAAATCTTCACATGGCTGGAGGTTCCGGGATCTTCAAACTGCATCATATTCCAGGACAGCAATATTTTCAAGGCAGGAGATTCCAGGATGTAGATCTTCACACTGCAAGAGATTCCAGGATGTGGATCTTCACACTGCAGGCGGTTACAGTATGTGGATCTTCACACAGCAGAAGATTCCATGACGTGGATCTTCACACTGCAGGAGATTCCAGGATGTGGATCTTCACACTGCAGGAAATTCCAGGATGTGGATCTTCACTCTGCAGGAGAGTCCAGGATGTGGATCTTCACACTGCTGAAGATTCCAGGATGTGGATCGTCACACTGCAGTAGATTCCAGGATGTGGTTCTTCTCACTGCAGGAGATTCCAGGATTTGGATCTTCTCACAGTAAGAGATTCCAGGATGTGGATCTTAACACTGCAGGAGATTCCATGTTTGAAATCTACTCACTGCAAGATATTCCAGGTTGGGAATCTTCACAATAGAGACATTCCAAGATGTGGATCTTCACACTGCAGGTGATCCCTGCACATGGAGCTACGCACTGCAGGAGATTTATGGATTGGAGCTTTTCGCTGATGGTGATTCCAGGATCTGGATCATAACACTGCAGCAGAATCCGGGTTGTGGATATTCTCTCATCAGGGGAATCCAGGATGGGGATCTTCACAGTGTAGGAGATTCCAGGATATGGATCTTCACACCGCAGCAGATTCCGGGATGTGGATCATCACACTGCAGGAGATTCCAGGATGTGGATCTTCACACTGCAGGAGATTCCGGGATATGAATCTTCACACTGCAGGGGAATCAGGGATGTGGATATTCACACAGCAGGAGATTCCAGGATGTAGATCTTCACACTGCAGGTGATTCCAGGATGTGGATCTTCACACTGCCGGAAATTCCAGGATGTGGATCTTCACATTGCAGGATGTAAATTTTCACATGTTGCAGGTTCCGGGATCTTCAAACTGCAGCAGATTCCAGGGCAGCAATATTTAAAGGCAGGAGATTCCAGGATGTAGATCTTCACACTGCATGAGATTCCAGGATGTGGATCTTCACACTGCCAGAATTCCAGGATGTAAATCTTCACACTGCAGGAGATTCCAGGATGTGCAACATCACATTGCAGGAGATTCCAGGACGGGAATCTTCACACTGCAGGAGATTCCAGGATGTGGATCTTCACACTGCAGGAGGTCCCAGGACGGAAATCTTCACACTGCAGGAGATTCCAGGATGTGGATCTTCACACTGCAGGAGATTCCAGGACAGGAATCTTCACACTGCAGGAGATTCCAGGATGTGGATCTTCTCACCGCAGGAGAATCCAGGACGAGAATCTTCACACTGCTGGAGATTCCAGGATGTGGATCTTCTCACTGCAGGAGATTCCAGGATGTGGATCTTCACACTGCAGGAGCTTCGAGGACAAGAATCTTCACACTGCGGAAGATTCCAGGATGTGGAACTTCACACTGCAAGAGATTCCAGTATGTGGATCTACACACTGCAGCAGATTCCAGGATGTGGATCTACACGCTGCAGGAGATTCCGGGATGTAGATCTTCACAAAGCAGGAGATTCCGGGATGTAGATCTTCACACTGCAGGACATTCCAGGATGTGGATCTTCACACTGCAGGAGATTCCGGGATGTTGATCTTCACACTGCATGAGATTCCAGGATGTGGATCTTCACACTGCCAGAATTCCAGGATGTAAATCATCACGAGGCTGGAGATTCCAGGACCTTCACACGGCAGGAGATTCCAGGATGTGTACATTCACACTGCAGGAGTTTCCCGGATGTGGATCTTCACACTGCAGGAGATTCCAGGATATAGAACTTCACACTGCAGGAGATTCCAGGATATGTGGCTCTTCACACTGCCAGAATTCCAGGATGTAAATCATCACAAGGCTGGAGATTCCAGGATGTGGATCTTCACACTGCAGGAGATTCCGGGATGTGGATCTTCACACTGCAAAAGATTCCAGGATGTGGATATTCACACAGCAGAAGATTCCAGGATGTGGATCTTCACACTGCAGCAGATTCCAGGACGGGAGTCTTCACACTGCAGGAATTTCCAGGATGTGGATCTTCACACTGCAGGAGGTTCCAGGATGTGGATCTTCACACAGCAGAAGATTCTATGAAATGGATCTTCACACTGCAGGAGATTTCAGGGTGTGGATCTTCACACTGCTGAAAATTCCAGGATGTGGATCTTCACTCTGCAGGAGATTCCAGGATGTGGATCTTTACACTGCTGAAGATTCCAGGATGTGAATTTTCACACTGCAGTAGACTCCAGGATGTGGTTCTTCTCACTGCAGGAGATTCCAGGATTTGGATCTTCTCACAGTAAGAGATTCCAGGATGTGGATCTTAACACCGCAGGAGATTCCTTGTTTGAAATCTACTCACTGCAAGATATTCCAGGTTGGGAATCTTCACAATAGAGACATTCCAAGATGTGGATCTTCACACTGCAGGTGATCCCTGCACATGGAGCTACGCACTGCAGGAGATTTATAGATTGGAGCTTTTCGCTGATGGTGATTCCAGGATCTGGATCGTAACACTGCAGCAGAATCCGGGTTGTGGATATTCTCTCATCAGGGGAATCCAGGATGGGGATCTTCACAGTGTAGGAGATTCCAGGATATGGATCTTCACACCGCAGCAGATTCCGGGATGTGGATCATCACACTGCAGGAGATTCCAGGATGTGGATCTTCACACTGCAGGAGATTCCGGGATATGAATCTTCACACTGCAGGGGAATCAGGGATGTGGATATTCACACAGCAGGAGATTCCAGGATGTAGATCTTCACACTGCAGGTGATTCCAGGATGTGGATCTTCACACTGCCGGAAATTCCAGGATGTGGATCTTCACATTGCAGGATGTAAATTTTCACATGTTGCAGGTTCCGGGATCTTCAAACTGCAGCAGATTCCAGGGCAGCAATATTTTAAGGCAGGAGATTCCAGGATGTAGATCTTCACACTGCATGAGATTCCAGGATGTGGATCTTCACACTGCCAGAATTCCAGGATGTAAATCTTCACACTGCAGGAGATTCCAGGATGTGCAACATCACATTGCAGGAGATTCCAGGACGGGAATCTTCACATTGCAGGAGATTCCAGGATGTGGATCTTCACACTGCAGGAGGTCCCAGGACGGAAATCTTCACACTGCAGGAGATTCCAGGATGTGGATCTTCACACTGCAGGAGATTCCAGGACAGGAATCTTCACACTGCAGGAGATTCCAGGATGTGGATCTTCTCACCGCAGGAGAATCCAGGACGAGAATCTTCACACTGCTGGAGATTCCAGGATGTGGATCTTCTCACTGCAGGAGATTCCAGGATGTGGATCTTCACACTGCAGGAGCTTCGAGGACAGGAATCTTCACACTGCGGAAGATTCCAGGATGTGGAAGTTCACACTGCAGGAGATTCCAGTATGTGGATCTACACACTGCAGCAGATTCCAGGATGTGGATCTACACGCTGCAGGAGATTCCGGGATGTAGATCTTCACAAAGCAGGAGATTCCGGGATGTAGATCTTCACACTGCAGGACATTCCAGGATGTGGATCTTCACACTGCAGGAGATTCCGGGATGTTGATCTTCACACTGCATGAGATTCCAGGATGTGGATCTTCACACTGCCAGAATTCCAGGATGTAAATCATCACGAGGCTGGAGATTCCAGGACCTTCACTCGGCAGGAGATTCCAGGATGTGTACATTCACACTGCAGGAGTTTCCCGGATGTGGATCTTCACACTGCAGGAGATTCCAGGATATAGAACTTCACACTGCAGGAGATTCCAGGATATGTGGCTCTTCACACTGCCAGAATTCCAGGATGTAAATCATCACAAGGCTGGAGATTCCAGGATGTGGATCTTCACACTGCAGGAGATTCCGGGATGTGGATCTTCACACTGCAAAAGATTCCAGGATGTGGATATTCACACAGCAGAAGATTCCAGGATGTGGATATTCATACAGCAGGAGATTCCAGGATGTGCATCTTCTCACTGCAGGAGATTCCAGGATGTGGATCTTCACACTGCAGTAGATTCCAGGATGTGGATCTTCACACTGCAGGAGATGCCAGGAATTGGATCTTCACACAGCAGAAGATTCCAGGATGTGGATCTTCACACTGCAGAAGATTCCAGAATGTGGATCTTCACAAAGCAGAAGATTCCAGGATGTGGATCTTCATACAGCAGAAGATTCCAGGATGATGATCTTCACACTGCAGGAGATTCCAGGATGTGGATATTCACACTGCAGGAGGTTCCAGGATGTGGATCTTCACACAGCAGAAGATTCCATGACGTGGAACTTCACACTGCAGGAGATTCCTGGATGTGGATCTTCACACTGCTGAAGATTCCAGGATGTGGATCTTCACACTGCAGGAGATTCCAGAATGTGGATCTTCACACAGCAGAAGATTCCAGGATGTGGATCTTCACACTGCAGGAGATTCCAGGATGTGGATCTTCACACTGCAGGAGGTTCCAGGATGTGGATCTTCACACAGCAGAAGATTCCATGACGTGGATCTTCACACTGCAGGAGATTCCAGGATGTGGATCTTCACACTGCTGAAGATTCCAGGATGTGGATCTTCACACTGCTGAAGATTCCAGGATGTGGATCTTCAAACTGCTGAAGATTCCAGGATGTGGATCTTCACTCTGCAGGAGATTCCAGGATGTGGTGCTTCACACTGCTGAAGATTCCAGGATGTGGATCTTCACACTGCAAGAGTTTCCTGGATTTGGATCTTCTCGCAGTAAGAGATTCCATGATGTGGATCTTAACACTGCAGGAGATTCCATGTTTGAAATCTACTTACTGCAAGATATTCCAGGTTGGGAATCTTTACAATAGAGAGATTCCAAGATGTGGATCTTCATACTGCAGGTGATCCCAGCACATGGAGCTACGAACTGCAGGAGATTTATGGATTGGAGCTTTTCGCTGATGGTGATTCCAAGATATGGATCGTAACACTGCAGCAGATTCCGGGTTGTGGTTATTCTCTCATCAGGGGAATCCAGGAAGGGGATCTTCACTGTGTAGGAGATTCCAGGATATGGATCTTCACACTGCCGGGGATTCCGGGATGTAGATCTTCACACCGCAGCAGTTTCCTGGATGTGGATCTTCACACTGCAGGAGATTCCAGGATGTAGATCTTTACACTGCTGGAGATTCAAGGATGTGGATCGTCACACAGCAGGAGATACCAGGATATGGATACTCACACTGCAGGAGATTCCAGGATGTGGATCTTCACAATGCAGGAGATTCCAGGATGTGGATCTTCACATTGCAAAAGATTCCAAGATGTGGATATTCACACTGCATGAGATTCCAGGATGTGGATCTTCACACTGCAGGAGATTCCGGGAAGCAGATCTGCACAAAGCAAGTGATTCCAGGGTGTGGATCTTCACACTGCAGGAGATTCCAGGATGTGAATCTTCACACTGCAGGAGACCCCGGGATGTAGATCTTCACACTGCTGGAGATTCCAGGATGTGGATCTTCACACTGCATGAGATTCCAGGATGTAGATCTTTTCACTGCATGAGATTCCAGGATGTGGATCTTCACACTGCCAGAATTTCAGGATGTAAATCTTCACACTGCAGGAGATTTCAGGATGTGCAACTTCACACTGCAGGATATTCCAGGTTGTAGATCTTCACACTGCATGAGATTCCAGGATGTGGATCTTCACACTGCCAGAATTCCAGGATGTAAATCATCACAAGGCTGGAGATTCCAGGACCTTCACACGGCAGGAGATTCCAGGATGTGGATATTCACACAGCATGAGTTTCCCGGATGTGGATCTTCACACTGCAGGAGATTCCAGGATATAGATCTTCACACTGCAGGAGATTCCAGGATATGTGGATCTTCACACTGCCAGAATTCCATGATGTAAATCATCACAAGGCTGGAGATTCCAGGATGTGGATCTTCACACTGCAGGAGATTCCGGGATGTGGATCTTCACACTGCAGAAGATTCCAGGATGTGGATATTCACACAGGAGAAGATTCCGGGATGTGGATATTCATACAGCAGGAGATTCCAGGTTGTGTATCTTCTCACTGCAGGAGATTCCAGGATGTGGATAATCACACTGCAGGAGATTCCAGGATGTGGATCTTCACACGGCAGGAGATTCCAGGATTTGGATCTTCACACAGCAGAAGATTCCAGGATGTGGATCTTCACACTGCAGAAGATTCCAGGATGTGGATCTTCACACAGCAGAAGATTCCAGGATGTGGATCTTCATACAGCAGAAGATTCCACGATGTGGATCTTCACACTGCAGGAGATTCCAGGATGTGGATCTTCACACTGCAGGAGGTTCCAGGATGTGGATCTTCACACAGCAGAAGATTCCATGACGTGGATCATCACACTGCAGGAGATTCCAGGATGTGGATCTTCACACTGCTGAACATTCCAGGATGTGGATCTTCACACTGCTGAAGATTCCAGGATGTGGATCTTCACTCTGCAGGAGATTCCAGGATGTGGATCTTCACACTGCACGTGATCCCAGCACATGGAGCTACGCACTGCAGGAGATTCATGGATTGGAGCTTTTCGCTGATGTTGATTCCAGGATCTGGATCGTAACACTGCAGCAGATTCCGGGTTGTGGTTATTCTCTCATCAGGGGAATCCAGGAAGGGGATCTTCACAGTGTAGGAGATTCCAGGATATGGATCTTCACACTGCAGGGGATTCCGGGATGTAGATCTTCACACCGCAGCAGATTCTGGGATGTGGATCTTCACGCTGCAGGAGATTCCAGGATGTGGATCTTCACACTGCATGAGATTCCGGGATATGAATCTTCACACTGCAGGAGATTCCAGGATGTGGATCTTCACAATGCAGGAGATTCCAGGATGTGGATCTTCACATTGCAGAAGATTCCAGGATGTGGATCTTCACTCTGCAGGAGATTCCAGGATGTGGATCTTCACACTGCACGTGATCCCAGCACATGGAGCTACGCACTGCAGGAGATTCATGGATTGGAGCTTTTCGCTGATGTTGATTCCAGGATCTGGATCGTAACACTGCAGCAGATTCCGGGTTGTGGTTATTCTCTCATCAGGGGAATCCAGGAAGGGGATCTTCACAGTGTAGGAGATTCCAGGATGTGGATATTCACACTGCATGAGTTTCCCGGATGTGGATCTTCACACTGCAGGATATTCCAGGATATAGATTTTCACACTGCAGAAGATTCCAGGATGTGGATCTTCACACTGCCAGAATTCGATGATGTAAATCATCACAAGACTGGAGATTCCAGGCTGTGGATCTTCACACTGCAGGAGATTCCCGGATGTGGATCTTCACACTGCAGAAGATTCCAGGATGTGGATATTCACACAGCAGAATATTCCAGGATGTGGATCTTCACACAGCAGAAGATTCCAGGATGTGGATAATCACACTGCAGGAGATTCCAGGATGTGGATCTTCACACGGCAGGAGATTCCAGGATTTGGATCTTCACACAGCAGAAGATTCCAGGATGTGGATCTTCACACTGCAGAAGATTCCAGGATGTGGATCTTCACACAGCAGAAGATTCCAGGATGTGGATCTTCATACAGCAGAAGATTCCACGATGTGGATCTTCACACTGCAGGAGATTCCAGGATGTGGATCTTCACACTGCAGGAGGTTCCAGGATGTGGATCTTCACACAGCAGAAGATTCCATGACGTGGATCATCACACTGCAGGAGTTTCCAGGATGTGGATCTTCACACTGCTGAACATTCCAGGATGTGGATCTTCACACTGCTGAAGATTCCAGGATGTGGATCTTCACTCTGCAGGAGATTCCAGGATGTGGATCTTCACACTGCACGTGATCCCAGCACATGGAGCTACGCACTGCAGGAGATTCATGGATTGGAGCTTTTCGCTGATGTTGATTCCAGGATCTGGATCGTAACACTGCAGCAGATTCCGGGTTGTGGTTATTCTCTCATCAGGGGAATCCAGGAAGGGGATCTTCACAGTGTAGGAGATTCCAGGATATGGATCTTCACACTGCAGGGGATTCCGGGATGTAGATCTTCACACCGCAGCAGATTCTGGGATGTGGATCTTCACGCTGCAGGAGATTCCAGGATGTGGATCTTCACACTGCATGAGATTCCGGGATATGAATCTTCACACTGCAGGAGATTCCAGGATGTGGATCTTCACAATGCAGGAGATTCCAGGATGTGGATCTTCACATTGCAAAAGATTCCAAGATGTGGATATTCACACTGCATGAGATTCTAGGATGTGGATCTTCACAAAGCAAGTGATTCCAGGGTGTGGATCTTCACACTGCAGGAGATTCCAGGATGTGAATCTTCACACTGCAGGAGACCCCGGGATGTAGATCTTCACACTGCTGGAGATTCCAGGATGTGGATCTTCACACTGCATGAGATTCCAGGATGTAGATCTTTTCACTGCATGAGATTCCAGGATGTGGATCTTCACACTGCCAGAATTCCAGGATGTAAATCTTCACACTGCAGGAGATTTCAGGATGTGCAACTTCACACTGCAGGATATTCCAGGTTGTAGATCTTCACACTGCATGAGATTCCAGGATGTGGATCTTCACACTGCCAGAATTCCAGGATGTAAATCTTCACAAGGCTGGAGATTCCAGGACCTTCACACGGCAGCAGATTCCAGGATGTGGATATTCACACTGCATGAGTTTCCCGGATGTGGATCTTCACACTGCAGGATATTCCAGGATATAGATTTTCACACTGCAGAAGATTCCAGGATGTGGATCTTCACACTGCCAGAATTCCATGATGTAAATCATCACAAGACTGGAGATTCCAGGCTGTGGATCTTCACACTGCAGGAGATTCCCGGATGTGGATCTTCACACTGCAGAAGATTCCAGGATGTGGATATTCACACAGCAGAATATTCCAGGCTGTGGATATTCATACAGCAGGAGATTCAAGGATGTGGATATTTACACTGCAGGAGATTCCAGGATGTGGATCTTCTCACTTCAGGAGATTCCAGGATGTGGATCTTCACACTGCAGGAGGTTCCAGGATGTGGATCTTCACACAGCAGAAGATTCCAGAATGTGGATCTTCACACTGCAGAAGATTCCAGGATGTGGATCTTCATACAGCAGAAGATTCCAGGATGTGGATCTTCACACTGCAAGAGATTCCAGGATGTGGATCTTCACACTGCAGGCGGTTACAGTATGTGGATCTTCACACAGCAGAAGATTCCATGACGTGGATCTTCACACTGCAGGAGATTCCAGGATGTGGGTCTTCACACTGCAGGAAATTCCAGGATGTGGATCTTCACTCTGCAGGAGAGTCCAGGATGTGGATCTTCACACTGCTGAAGATTCCAGGATGTGGATCTTCACACTGCAGTAGATTCCAGGATGTGGTTCTTCTCACTGCAGGAGATTCCAGGATTTGGATCTTCTCACAGTTAAAGATTCCAGGATGTGGATCTTAACACTGCAGGAGATTCCATGTTTGAAATCTTCTCACTGCAAAATATCCCAGGTTGGGAATCTTCACAATAGAGAGATTCCAAGATGAGGATCTTCACACTGCAGGTGATCCCAGCACATGTAGCTACGCACTGCAGGAGATATATGGATTGGAGCTTTTCGCTGATGGAGATTCCAGGATCTGGATCGTAACACTGCAGCAGATTCCGGGTTGTGGTTATTCTCTCATCAGGGGAATCCAGGATGGGGATCTTCACAGTGTAGGAGATTCCAGGATATGGATCTTCACACTGCCGGGGAATCAGGTATGTGGATATTCACACAGCAGGAGATTCCAGGATGTGGATACTCACACTGCAGGAGATTCCAGGATGTGGATCTTCACATTGCAGGAGATTCCAGGATGTGGATCATCACATTGCAAAAGATTCCAAGATGTGGATATTCACACTGCATGAGATTCCGGGATATGAATGTGGATCTTCACATTGCAGGAGATTCCAGGATGTGGATCTTCACACTGCAGGGCATTCCGGGATGTGGATCTTCACACTTCAGAAGATTCCAGGATGTGGATATTCACATTGCAGAAGAATCCAGGATGTGGATATTCACACTGCAGGGGATTCCGGGATGTGGGTCTTCACACTGCAGAAAATTCCAGGATGTGTATATTCACACTGCAGGAGATTCCCGGATGCAGAACTTCACATTGCATGAGATCCCAGGATGCGGAACTACACATTGCAGCGGATCCCAGGATGCGGATCTTCACACAGCAGAAGATTCCAGGATGTGGATCTTCACACTGCAGGAGATTCCAGGATGCAGATCTTCACAAAGCAGGAGATTCCAGAATATGGATCTTCACACTGCAGGAGATTCCAGGATGTGGATCTTCACACTGCACGAGATTCCAGGATGTAGATCTTCACATTGCAGGATGTAAATCTTCACATGGCTGGAGGTTCCGGGATCTTCAAACTGCATCATATTCCAGGACAGCAATATTTTCAAGGCAGGAGATTCCAGGATGTAGATCTTCACACTGCAAGAGATTCCAGGATGTGGATCTTCACACTGCAGGCGGTTACAGTATGTGGATCTTCACACAGCAGAAGATTCCATGACGTGGATCTTCACACTGCAGGAGATTCCAGGATGTGGATCTTCACACTGCAGGAAATTCCAGGATGTGGATCTTCACTCTGCAGGAGAGTCCAGGATGTGGATCTTCACACTGCTGAAGATTCCAGGATGTGGATCTTCACACTGCAGTAGATTCCAGGATGTGGTTCTTCTCACTGCAGGAGATTCCAGGATTTGGATCTTCTCACAGTAAGAGATTCCAGGATGTGGATCTTAACACTGCAGGAGATTCCATGTTTGAAATCTACTCACTGCAAGATATTCCAGGTTGGGAATCTTCACAATAGAGACATTCCAAGATGTGGATCTTCACACTGCAGGTGATCCCTGCACATGGAGCTACGCACTGCAGGAGATTTATGGATTGGAGCTTTTCGCTGATGGTGATTCCAGGATCTGGATCATAACACTGCAGCAGAATCCGGGTTGTGGATATTCTCTCATCAGGGGAATCCAGGATGGGGATCTTCACAGTGTAGGAGATTCCAGGATATGGATCTTCACACCGCAGCAGATTCCGGGATGTGGATCATCACACTGCAGGAGATTCCAGGATGTGGATCTTCACACTGCAGGAGATTCCGGGATATGAATCTTCACACTGCAGGGGAATCAGGGATGTGGATATTCACACAGCAGGAGATTCCAGGATGTAGATCTTCACACTGCAGGTGATTCCAGGATGTGGATCTTCACACTGCCGGAAATTCCAGGATGTGGATCTTCACATTGCAGGATGTAAATTTTCACATGTTGCAGGTTCCGGGATCTTCAAACTGCAGCAGATTCCAGGGCAGCAATATTTAAAGGCAGGAGATTCCAGGATGTAGATCTTCACACTGCATGAGATTCCAGGATGTGGATCTTCACACTGCCAGAATTCCAGGATGTAAATCTTCACACTGCAGGAGATTCCAGGATGTGCAACATCACATTGCAGGAGATTCCAGGACGGGAATCTTCACACTGCAGGAGATTCCAGGATGTGGATCTTCACACTGCAGGAGGTCCCAGGACGGAAATCTTCACACTGCAGGAGATTCCAGGATGTGGATCTTCACACTGCAGGAGATTCCAGGACAGGAATCTTCACACTGCAGGAGATTCCAGGATGTGGATCTTCTCACCGCAGGAGAATCCAGGACGAGAATCTTCACACTGCTGGAGATTCCAGGATGTGGATCTTCTCACTGCAGGAGATTCCAGGATGTGGATCTTCACACTGCAGGAGCTTCGAGGACAAGAATCTTCACACTGCGGAAGATTCCAGGATGTGGAACTTCACACTGCAGGAGATTCCAGTATGTGGATCTACACACTGCAGCAGATTCCAGGATGTGGATCTACACGCTGCAGGAGATTCCGGGATGTAGATCTTCACACTGCAGGCGGTTACAGTATGTGGATCTTCACACAGCAGAAGATTCCATGACGTGGATCTTCACACTGCAGGAGATTCCAGGATGTGGATCTTCACACTGCAGGAAATTCCAGGATGTGGATCTTCACTCTGCAGGAGAGTCCAGGATGTGGATCTTCACACTGCTGAAGATTCCAGGATGTGGATCTTCACACTGCAGTAGATTCCAGGATGTGGTTCTTCTCACTGCAGGAGATTCCAGGATTTGGATCTTCTCACAGTAAGAGATTCCAGGATGTGGATCTTAACACTGCAGGAGATTCCATGTTTGAAATCTTCTCACTGCAAAATATCCCAGGTTGGGAATCTTCACAATAGAGAGATTCCAAGATGAGGATCTTCACACTGCAGGTGATCCCAGCACATGTAGCTACGCACTGCAGGAGATATATGGATTGGAGCTTTTCGCTGATGGAGATTCCAGGATCTGGATCGTAACACTGCAGCAGATTCCGGGTTGTGGTTATTCTCTCATCAGGGGAATCCAGGATGGGGATCTTCACAGTGTAGGAGATTCCAGGATATGGATCTTCACACTGCCGGGGAATCAGGTATGTGGATATTCACACAGCAGGAGATTCCAGGATGTGGATACTCACACTGCAGGAGATTCCAGGATGTGGATCTTCACATTGCAGGAGATTCCAGGATGTGGATCATCACATTGCAAAAGATTCCAAGATGTGGATATTCACACTGCATGAGATTCCGGGATATGAATGTGGATCTTCACATTGCAGGAGATTCCAGGATGTGGATCTTCACACTGCAGGGCATTCCGGGATGTGGATCTTCACACTTCAGAAGATTCCAGGATGTGGATATTCACATTGCAGAAGAATCCAGGATGTGGATATTCACACTGCAGGGGATTCCGGGATGTGGGTCTTCACACTGCAGAAAATTCCAGGATGTGTATATTCACACTGCAGGAGATTCCCGGATGCAGAACTTCACATTGCATGAGATCCCAGGATGCGGAACTACACATTGCAGCGGATCCCAGGATGTGGATCTTCACACAGCAGAAGATTCCAGGATGTGGATCTTCACACTGCAGGAGATTCCAGGATGCAGATCTTCACAAAGCAGGAGATTCCAGAATATGGATCTTCACACTGCAGGAGATTCCAGGATGTGGATCTTCACACTGCACGAGATTCCAGGATGTAGATCTTCACATTGCAGGATGTAAATCTTCACATGGCTGGAGGTTCCGGGATCTTCAAACTGCATCATATTCTAGGACAGCAATATTTTCAAGGCAGGAGATTCCAGGATGTAGATCTTCACACTGCAAGAGATTCCAGGATGTGGATCTTCACACTGCAGGCGGTTACAGTATGTGGATCTTCACACAGCAGAAGATTCCATGACGTGGATCTTCACACTGCAGGAGATTCCAGGATGTGGATCTTCACACTGCAGGAAATTCCAGGATGTGGATCTTCACTCTGCAGGAGAGTCCAGGATGTGGATCTTCACACTGCTGAAGATTCCAGGATGTGGATCTTCACACTGCAGTAGATTCCAGGATGTGGTTCTTCTCACTGCAGGAGATTCCAGGATTTGGATCTTCTCACAGTAAGAGATTCCAGGATGTGGATCTTAACACTGCAGGAGATTCCATGTTTGAAATCTACTCACTGCAAGATATTCCAGGTTGGGAATCTTCACAATAGAGACATTCCAAGATGTGGATCTTCACACTGCAGGTGATCCCTGCACATGGAGCTACGCACTGCAGGAGATTTATGGATTGGAGCTTTTCGCTGATGGTGATTCCAGGATCTGGATCATAACACTGCAGCAGAATCCGGGTTGTGGATATTCTCTCATCAGGGGAATCCAGGATGGGGATCTTCACAGTGTAGGAGATTCCAGGATATGGATCTTCACACCGCAGCAGATTCCGGGATGTGGATCATCACACTGCAGGAGATTCCAGGATGTGGATCTTCACACTGCAGGAGATTCCGGGATATGAATCTTCACACTGCAGGGGAATCAGGGATGTGGATATTCACACAGCAGGAGATTCCAGGATGTAGATCTTCACACTGCAGGTGATTCCAGGATGTGGATCTTCACACTGCCGGAAATTCCAGGATGTGGATCTTCACATTGCAGGATGTAAATTTTCACATGTTGCAGGTTCCGGGATCTTCAAACTGCAGCAGATTCCAGGGCAGCAATATTTAAAGGCAGGAGATTCCAGGATGTAGATCTTCACACTGCATGAGATTCCAGGATGTGGATCTTCACACTGCCAGAATTCCAGGATGTAAATCTTCACACTGCAGGAGATTCCAGGATGTGCAACATCACATTGCAGGAGATTCCAGGACGGGAATCTTCACACTGCAGGAGATTCCAGGATGTGGATCTTCACACTGCAGGAGGTCCCAGGACGGAAATCTTCACACTGCAGGAGATTCCAGGATGTGGATCTTCACACTGCAGGAGATTCCAGGACAGGAATCTTCACACTGCACGAGATTCCAGGATGTAGATCTTCACATTGCAGGATGTAAATCTTCACATGGCTGGAGGTTCCGGGATCTTCAAACTGCATCATATTCCAGGACAGCAATATTTTCAAGGCAGGAGATTCCAGGATGTAGATCTTCACACTGCAAGAGATTCCAGGATGTGGATCTTCACACTGCAGGCGGTTACAGTATGTGGATCTTCACACAGCAGAAGATTCCATGACGTGGATCTTCACACTGCAGGAGATTCCAGGATGTGGATCTTCACACTGCAGGAAATTCCAGGATGTGGATCTTCACTCTGCAGGAGAGTCCAGGATGTGGATCTTCACACTGCTGAAGATTCCAGGATGTGGATCGTCACACTGCAGTAGATTCCAGGATGTGGTTCTTCTCACTGCAGGAGATTCCAGGATTTGGATCTTCTCACAGTAAGAGATTCCAGGATGTGGATCTTAACACTGCAGGAGATTCCATGTTTGAAATCTACTCACTGCAAGATATTCCAGGTTGGGAATCTTCACAATAGAGACATTCCAAGATGTGGATCTTCACACTGCAGGTGATCCCTGCACATGGAGCTACGCACTGCAGGAGATTTATGGATTGGAGCTTTTCGCTGATGGTGATTCCAGGATCTGGATCATAACACTGCAGCAGAATCCGGGTTGTGGATATTCTCTCATCAGGGGAATCCAGGATGGGGATCTTCACAGTGTAGGAGATTCCAGGATATGGATCTTCACACCGCAGCAGATTCCGGGATGTGGATCATCACACTGCAGGAGATTCCAGGATGTGGATCTTCACACTGCAGGAGATTCCGGGATATGAATCTTCACACTGCAGGGGAATCAGGGATGTGGATATTCACACAGCAGGAGATTCCAGGATGTAGATCTTCACACTGCAGGTGATTCCAGGATGTGGATCTTCACACTGCCGGAAATTCCAGGATGTGGATCTTCACATTGCAGGATGTAAATTTTCACATGTTGCAGGTTCCGGGATCTTCAAACTGCAGCAGATTCCAGGGCAGCAATATTTAAAGGCAGGAGATTCCAGGATGTAGATCTTCACACTGCATGAGATTCCAGGATGTGGATCTTCACACTGCCAGAATTCCAGGATGTAAATCTTCACACTGCAGGAGATTCCAGGATGTGCAACATCACATTGCAGGAGATTCCAGGACGGGAATCTTCACACTGCAGGAGATTCCAGGATGTGGATCTTCACACTGCAGGAGGTCCCAGGACGGAAATCTTCACACTGCAGGAGATTCCAGGATGTGGATCTTCACACTGCAGGAGATTCCAGGACAGGAATCTTCACACTGCAGGAGATTCCAGGATGTGGATCTTCTCACCGCAGGAGAATCCAGGACGAGAATCTTCACACTGCTGGAGATTCCAGGATGTGGATCTTCTCACTGCAGGAGATTCCAGGATGTGGATCTTCACACTGCAGGAGCTTCGAGGACAAGAATCTTCACACTGCGGAAGATTCCAGGATGTGGAACTTCACACTGCAAGAGATTCCAGTATGTGGATCTACACACTGCAGCAGATTCCAGGATGTGGATCTACACGCTGCAGGAGATTCCGGGATGTAGATCTTCACAAAGCAGGAGATTCCGGGATGTAGATCTTCACACTGCAGGACATTCCAGGATGTGGATCTTCACACTGCAGGAGATTCCGGGATGTTGATCTTCACACTGCATGAGATTCCAGGATGTGGATCTTCACACTGCCAGAATTCCAGGATGTAAATCATCACGAGGCTGGAGATTCCAGGACCTTCACACGGCAGGAGATTCCAGGATGTGTACATTCACACTGCAGGAGTTTCCCGGATGTGGATCTTCACACTGCAGGAGATTCCAGGATATAGAACTTCACACTGCAGGAGATTCCAGGATATGTGGCTCTTCACACTGCCAGAATTCCAGGATGTAAATCATCACAAGGCTGGAGATTCCAGGATGTGGATCTTCACACTGCAGGAGATTCCGGGATGTGGATCTTCACACTGCAAAAGATTCCAGGATGTGGATATTCACACAGCAGAAGATTCCAGGATGTGGATCTTCACACTGCAGCAGATTCCAGGACGGGAGTCTTCACACTGCAGGAATTTCCAGGATGTGGATCTTCACACTGCAGGAGGTTCCAGGATGTGGATCTTCACACAGCAGAAGATTCTATGAAATGGATCTTCACACTGCAGGAGATTTCAGGGTGTGGATCTTCACACTGCTGAAAATTCCAGGATGTGGATCTTCACTCTGCAGGAGATTCCAGGATGTGGATCTTTACACTGCTGAAGATTCCAGGATGTGAATTTTCACACTGCAGTAGACTCCAGGATGTGGTTCTTCTCACTGCAGGAGATTCCAGGATTTGGATCTTCTCACAGTAAGAGATTCCAGGATGTGGATCTTAACACCGCAGGAGATTCCTTGTTTGAAATCTACTCACTGCAAGATATTCCAGGTTGGGAATCTTCACAATAGAGACATTCCAAGATGTGGATCTTCACACTGCAGGTGATCCCTGCACATGGAGCTACGCACTGCAGGAGATTTATAGATTGGAGCTTTTCGCTGATGGTGATTCCAGGATCTGGATCGTAACACTGCAGCAGAATCCGGGTTGTGGATATTCTCTCATCAGGGGAATCCAGGATGGGGATCTTCACAGTGTAGGAGATTCCAGGATATGGATCTTCACACCGCAGCAGATTCCGGGATGTGGATCATCACACTGCAGGAGATTCCAGGATGTGGATCTTCACACTGCAGGAGATTCCGGGATATGAATCTTCACACTGCAGGGGAATCAGGGATGTGGATATTCACACAGCAGGAGATTCCAGGATGTAGATCTTCACACTGCAGGTGATTCCAGGATGTGGATCTTCACACTGCCGGAAATTCCAGGATGTGGATCTTCACATTGCAGGATGTAAATTTTCACATGTTGCAGGTTCCGGGATCTTCAAACTGCAGCAGATTCCAGGGCAGCAATATTTTAAGGCAGGAGATTCCAGGATGTAGATCTTCACACTGCATGAGATTCCAGGATGTGGATCTTCACACTGCCAGAATTCCAGGATGTAAATCTTCACACTGCAGGAGATTCCAGGATGTGCAACATCACATTGCAGGAGATTCCAGGACGGGAATCTTCACATTGCAGGAGATTCCAGGATGTGGATCTTCACACTGCAGGAGGTCCCAGGACGGAAATCTTCACACTGCAGGAGATTCCAGGATGTGGATCTTCACACTGCAGGAGATTCCAGGACAGGAATCTTCACACTGCAGGAGATTCCAGGATGTGGATCTTCTCACCGCAGGAGAATCCAGGACGAGAATCTTCACACTGCTGGAGATTCCAGGATGTGGATCTTCTCACTGCAGGAGATTCCAGGATGTGGATCTTCACACTGCAGGAGCTTCGAGGACAGGAATCTTCACACTGCGGAAGATTCCAGGATGTGGAAGTTCACACTGCAGGAGATTCCAGTATGTGGATCTACACACTGCAGCAGATTCCAGGATGTGGATCTACACGCTGCAGGAGATTCCGGGATGTAGATCTTCACAAAGCAGGAGATTCCGGGATGTAGATCTTCACACTGCAGGACATTCCAGGATGTGGATCTTCACACTGCAGGAGATTCCGGGATGTTGATCTTCACACTGCATGAGATTCCAGGATGTGGATCTTCACACTGCCAGAATTCCAGGATGTAAATCATCACGAGGCTGGAGATTCCAGGACCTTCACTCGGCAGGAGATTCCAGGATGTGTACATTCACACTGCAGGAGTTTCCCGGATGTGGATCTTCACACTGCAGGAGATTCCAGGATATAGAACTTCACACTGCAGGAGATTCCAGGATATGTGGCTCTTCACACTGCCAGAATTCCAGGATGTAAATCATCACAAGGCTGGAGATTCCAGGATGTGGATCTTCACACTGCAGGAGATTCCGGGATGTGGATCTTCACACTGCAAAAGATTCCAGGATGTGGATATTCACACAGCAGAAGATTCCAGGATGTGGATATTCATACAGCAGGAGATTCCAGGATGTGCATCTTCTCACTGCAGGAGATTCCAGGATGTGGATCTTCACACTGCAGTAGATTCCAGGATGTGGATCTTCACACTGCAGGAGATGCCAGGAATTGGATCTTCACACAGCAGAAGATTCCAGGATGTGGATCTTCACACTGCAGAAGATTCCAGAATGTGGATCTTCACAAAGCAGAAGATTCCAGGATGTGGATCTTCATACAGCAGAAGATTCCAGGATGATGATCTTCACACTGCAGGAGATTCCAGGATGTGGATATTCACACTGCAGGAGGTTCCAGGATGTGGATCTTCACACAGCAGAAGATTCCATGACGTGGAACTTCACACTGCAGGAGATTCCTGGATGTGGATCTTCACACTGCTGAAGATTCCAGGATGTGGATCTTCACACTGCAGGAGATTCCAGAATGTGGATCTTCACACAGCAGAAGATTCCAGGATGTGGATCTTCACACTGCAGGAGATTCCAGGATGTGGATCTTCACACTGCAGGAGGTTCCAGGATGTGGATCTTCACACAGCAGAAGATTCCATGACGTGGATCTTCACACTGCAGGAGATTCCAGGATGTGGATCTTCACACTGCTGAAGATTCCAGGATGTGGATCTTCACTCTGCTGAAGATTCCAGGATGTGGATCTTCAAACTGCTGAAGATTCCAGGATGTGGATCTTCACTCTGCAGGAGATTCCAGGATGTGGTGCTTCACACTGCTGAAGATTCCAGGATGTGGATCTTCACACTGCAAGAGTTTCCTGGATTTGGATCTTCTCGCAGTAAGAGATTCCATGATGTGGATCTTAACACTGCAGGAGATTCCATGTTTGAAATCTACTTACTGCAAGATATTCCAGGTTGGGAATCTTTACAATAGAGAGATTCCAAGATGTGGATCTTCATACTGCAGGTGATCCCAGCACATGGAGCTACGAACTGCAGGAGATTTATGGATTGGAGCTTTTCGCTGATGGTGATTCCAAGATATGGATCGTAACACTGCAGCAGATTCCGGGTTGTGGTTATTCTCTCATCAGGGGAATCCAGGAAGGGGATCTTCACTGTGTAGGAGATTCCAGGATATGGATCTTCACACTGCCGGGGATTCCGGGATGTAGATCTTCACACCGCAGCAGTTTCCTGGATGTGGATCTTCACACTGCAGGAGATTCCAGGATGTAGATCTTTACACTGCTGGAGATTCAAGGATGTGGATCGTCACACAGCAGGAGATACCAGGATATGGATACTCACACTGCAGGAGATTCCAGGATGTGGATCTTCACAATGCAGGAGATTCCAGGATGTGGATCTTCACATTGCAAAAGATTCCAAGATGTGGATATTCACACTGCATGAGATTCCAGGATGTGGATCTTCACACTGCAGGAGATTCCGGGAAGCAGATCTGCACAAAGCAAGTGATTCCAGGGTGTGGATCTTCACACTGCAGGAGATTCCAGGATGTGAATCTTCACACTGCAGGAGATCCCGGGATGTAGATCTTTACACTGCTGGAGATTCAAGGATGTGGATCGTCACACTGCAGGGGATTCCGGGATGTAGATCTTCACACTGCATGAGATTCCAGGATGTGGATCTTCACACTGCCAGAATTCCAGGATGTAAATCTTCACACTGCAGGAGATTTCAGGATGTGCAACTTCACACTGCAGGATATTCCTGGATGTAGATCTTCACACTGCATGAGATTCCAGGATGTGGATCTTCACACTGCCAGAATTCCAGGATGTAAATCATCACAAGGCTGGAGATTCCAGGACCTTCACACGGCAGGAGATTCCAGGATGTGGATATTCACACAGCATGAGTTTCCCGGATGTGGATCTTCACACTGCAGGAGATTCCAGGATATAGATCTTCACACTGCAGGAGATTCCAGGATATGTGGATCTTCACACTGCCAGAATTCCATGATGTAAATCATCACAAGGCTGGAGATTCCAGGATGTGGATCTTCACACTGCAGGAGATTCCGGGATGTGGATCTTCACACTGCAGAAGATTCCAGGATGTGGATATTCACACAGGAGAAGATTCCGGGATGTGGATATTCATACAGCAGGAGATTCCAGGTTGTGTATCTTCTCACTGCAGGAGATTCCAGGATGTGGATAATCACACTGCAGGAGATTCCAGGATGTGGATCTTCACACGGCAGGAGATTCCAGGATTTGGATCTTCACACAGCAGAAGATTCCAGGATGTGGATCTTCACACTGCAGAAGATTCCAGGATGTGGATCTTCACACAGCAGAAGATTCCAGGATGTGGATCTTCATACAGCAGAAGATTCCACGATGTGGATCTTCACACTGCAGGAGATTCCAGGATGTGGATCTTCACACTGCAGGAGGTTCCAGGATGTGGATCTTCACACAGCAGAAGATTCCATGACGTGGATCATCACACTGCAGGAGATTCCAGGATGTGGATCTTCACACTGCTGAACATTCCAGGATGTGGATCTTCACACTGCTGAAGATTCCAGGATGTTGATCTTCACTCTGCAGGAGATTCCAGGATGTGGATCTTCACACTGCACGTGATCCCAGCACATGGAGGTACGCACTGCAGGAGATTCATGGATTGGAGCTTTTCGCTGATGTTGATTCCAGGATCTGGATCGTAACACTGCAGCAGATTCCGGGTTGTGGTTATTCTCTCATCAGGGGAATCCAGGAAGGGGATCTTCACAGTGTAGGAGATTCCAGGATATGGATCTTCACACTGCAGGGGATTCCGGGATGTAGATCTTCACACCGCAGCAGATTCTGGGATGTGGATCTTCACGCTGCAGGAGATTCCAGGATGTGGATCTTCACACTGCATGAGATTCCGGGATATGAATCTTCACACTGCAGGAGATTCCAGGATGTGGATCTTCACAATGCAGGAGATTCCAGGATGTGGATCTTCACATTGCAAAAGATTCCAAGATGTGGATATTCACACTGCATGAGATTCCAGGATGTGGATCTTCACAAAGCAAGTGATTCCAGGGTGTGGATCTTCACACTGCAGGAGATTCCAGGATGTGAATCTTCACACTGCAGGAGACCCCGGGATGTAGATCTTCACACTGCTGGAGATTCCAGGATGTGGATCTTCACACTGCATGAGATTCCAGGATGTAGATCTTTTCACTGCATGAGATTCCAGGATGTGGATCTTCACACTGCCAGAATTTCAGGATGTAAATCTTCACACTGCAGGAGATTTCAGGATGTGCAACTTCACACTGCAGGATATTCCAGGTTGTAGATCTTCACACTGCATGAGATTCCAGGATGTGGATCTTCACACTGCCAGAATTCCAGGATGTAAATCATCACAAGGCTGGAGATTCCAGGACCTTCACACGGCAGGAGATTCCAGGATGTGGATATTCACACAGCATGAGTTTCCCGGATGTGGATCTTCACACTGCAGGAGATTCCAGGATATAGATCTTCACACTGCAGGAGATTCCAGGATATGTGGATCTTCACACTGCCAGAATTCCATGATGTAAATCATCACAAGGCTGGAGATTCCAGGATGTGGATCTTCACACTGCAGGAGATTCCGGGATGTGGATCTTCACACTGCAGAAGATTCCAGGATGTGGATATTCACACAGGAGAAGATTCCGGGATGTGGATATTCATACAGCAGGAGATTCCAGGTTGTGTATCTTCTCACTGCAGGAGATTCCAGGATGTGGATAATCACACTGCAGGAGATTCCAGGATGTGGATCTTCACACGGCAGTAGATTCCAGGATTTGGATCTTCACACAGCAGAAGATTCCAGGATGTGGATCTTCACACTGCAGAAGATTCCAGGATGTGGATCTTCACACAGCAGAAGATTCCAGGATGTGGATCTTCATACAGCAGAAGATTCCACGATGTGGATCTTCACACTGCAGGAGATTCCAGGATGTGGATCTTCACACTGCAGGAGGTTCCAGGATGTGGATCTTCACACAGCAGAAGATTCCATGACGTGGATCATCACACTGCAGGAGATTCCAGGATGTGGATCTTCACACTGCTGAACATTCCAGGATGTGGATCTTCACACTGCTGAAGATTCCAGGATGTGGATCTTCACTCTGCAGGAGATTCCAGGATGTGGATCTTCACACTGCACGTGATCCCAGCACATGGAGCTACGCACTGCAGGAGATTCATGGATTGGAGCTTTTCGCTGATGTTGATTCCAGGATCTGGATCGTAACACTGCAGCAGATTCCGGGTTGTGGTTATTCTCTCATCAGGGGAATCCAGGAAGGGGATCTTCACAGTGTAGGAGATTCCAGGATATGGATCTTCACACTGCAGGGGATTCCGGGATGTAGATCTTCACACCGCAGCAGATTCTGGGATGTGGATCTTCACGCTGCAGGAGATTCCAGGATGTGGATCTTCACACTGCATGAGATTCCGGGATATGAATCTTCACACTGCAGGAGATTCCAGGATGTGGATCTTCACAATGCAGGAGATTCCAGGATGTGGATCTTCACATTGCAGAAGATTCCAGGATGTGGATCTTCACTCTGCAGGAGATTCCAGGATGTGGATCTTCACACTGCACGTGATCCCAGCACATGGAGCTACGCACTGCAGGAGATTCATGGATTGGAGCTTTTCGCTGATGTTGATTCCAGGATCTGGATCGTAACACTGCAGCAGATTCCGGGTTGTGGTTATTCTCTCATCAGGGGAATCCAGGAAGGGGATCTTCACAGTGTAGGAGATTCCAGGATATGGATCTTCACACTGCAGGGGATTCCGGGATGTAGATCTTCACACCGCAGCAGATTCTGGGATGTGGATCTTCACGCTGCAGGAGATTCCAGGATGTGGATCTTCACACTGCATGAGATTCCGGGATATGAATCTTCACACTGCAGGAGATTCCAGGATGTGGATCTTCACAATGCAGGAGATTCCAGGATGTGGATCTTCACATTGCAAAAGATTCCAAGATGTGGATATTCACACTGCATGAGATTCCAGGATGTGGATCTTCACAAAGCAAGTGATTCCAGGGTGTGGATCTTCACACTGCAGGAGATTCCAGGATGTGAATCTTCACACTGCAGGAGACCCCGGGATGTAGATCTTCACACTGCTGGAGATTCCAGGATGTGGATCTTCACACTGCATGAGATTCCAGGATGTAGATCTTTTCACTGCATGAGATTCCAGGATGTGGATCTTCACACTGCCAGAATTCCAGGATGTAAATCTTCACACTGCAGGAGATTTCAGGATGTGCAACTTCACACTGCAGGATATTCCAGGTTGTAGATCTTCACACTGCATGAGATTCCAGGATGTGGATCTTCACACTGCCAGAATTCCAGGATGTAAATCTTCACAAGGCTGGAGATTCCAGGACCTTCACACGGCAGCAGATTCCAGGATGTGGATATTCACACTGCATGAGTTTCCCGGATGTGGATCTTCACACTGCAGGATATTCCAGGATATAGATTTTCACACTGCAGAAGATTCCAGGATGTGGATCTTCACACTGCCAGAATTCCATGATGTAAATCATCACAAGACTGGAGATTCCAGGCTGTGGATCTTCACACTGCAGGAGATTCCCGGATGTGGATCTTCACACTGCAGAAGATTCCAGGATGTGGATATTCACACAGCAGAATATTCCAGGATGTGGATCTTCACACAGCAGAAGATTCCAGGATGTGGATAATCACACTGCAGGAGATTCCAGGATGTGGATCTTCACACGGCAGGAGATTCCAGGATTTGGATCTTCACACAGCAGAAGATTCCAGGATGTGGATCTTCACACTGCAGAAGATTCCAGGATGTGGATCTTCACACAGCAGAAGATTCCAGGATGTGGATCTTCATACAGCAGAAGATTCCACGATGTGGATCTTCACACTGCAGGAGATTCCAGGATGTGGATCTTCACACTGCAGGAGGTTCCAGGATGTGGATCTTCACACAGCAGAAGATTCCATGACGTGGATCATCACACTGCAGGAGATTCCAGGATGTGGATCTTCACACTGCTGAACATTCCAGGATGTGGATCTTCACACTGCTGAAGATTCCAGGATGTGGATCTTCACTCTGCAGGAGATTCCAGGGTGTGGATCTTCACACTGCACGTGATCCCAGCACATGGAGCTACGCACTGCAGGAGATTCATGGATTGGAGCTTTTCGCTGATGTTGATTCCAGGATCTGGATCGTAACACTGCAGCAGATTCCGGGTTGTGGTTATTCTCTCATCAGGGGAATCCAGGAAGGGGATCTTCACAGTGTAGGAGATTCCAGGATATGGATCTTCACACTGCAGGGGATTCCGGGATGTAGATCTTCACACCGCAGCAGATTCTGGGATGTGGATCTTCACGCTGCAGGAGATTCCAGGATGTGGATCTTCACACTGCATGAGATTCCGGGATATGAATCTTCACACTGCAGGAGATTCCAGGATGTGGATCTTCACAATGCAGGAGATTCCAGGATGTGGATCTTCACATTGCAAAAGATTCCAAGATGTGGATATTCACACTGCATGAGATTCCAGGATGTGGATCTTCACAAAGCAAGTGATTCCAGGGTGTGGATCTTCACACTGCAGGAGATTCCAGGATGTGAATCTTCACACTGCAGGAGACCCCGGGATGTAGATCTTCACACTGCTGGAGATTCCAGGATGTGGATCTTCACACTGCATGAGATTCCAGGATGTAGATCTTTTCACTGCATGAGATTCCAGGATGTGGATCTTCACACTGCCAGAATTCCAGGATGTAAATCTTCACACTGCAGGAGATTTCAGGATGTGCAACTTCACACTGCAGGATATTCCAGGTTGTAGATCTTCACACTGCATGAGATTCCAGGATGTGGATCTTCACACTGCCAGAATTCCAGGATGTAAATCTTCACAAGGCTGGAGATTCCAGGACCTTCACACGGCAGCAGATTCCAGGATGTGGATATTCACACTGCATGAGTTTCCCGGATGTGGATCTTCACACTGCAGGATATTCCAGGATATAGATTTTCACACTGCAGAAGATTCCAGGATGTGGATCTTCACACTGCCAGAATTCCATGATGTAAATCATCACAAGACTGGAGATTCCAGGCTGTGGATCTTCACACTGCAGGAGATTCCCGGATGTGGATCTTCACACTGCAGAAGATTCCAGGATGTGGATATTCACACAGCAGAATATTCCAGGCTGTGGATATTCATACAGCAGGAGATTCAAGGATGTGGATATTTACACTGCAGGAGATTCCAGGATGTGGATCTTCTCACTTCAGGAGATTCCAGGATGTGGATCTTCACACTGCAGGAGGTTCCAGGATGTGGATCTTCACACAGCAGAAGATTCCAGAATGTGGATCTTCACACTGCAGAAGATTCCAGGATGTGGATCTTCATACAGCAGAAGATTCCAGGATGTGGATCTTCACACTGCAAGAGATTCCAGGATGTGGATCTTCACACTGCAGGCGGTTACAGTATGTGGATCTTCACACAGCAGAAGATTCCATGACGTGGATCTTCACACTGCAGGAGATTCCAGGATGTGGATCTTCACACTGCAGGAAATTCCAGGATGTGGATCTTCACTCTGCAGGAGAGTCCAGGATGTGGATCTTCACACTGCTGAAGATTCCAGGATGCGGATCTTCACACTGCAGTAGATTCCAGGATGTGGTTCTTCTCACTGCAGGAGATTCCAGGATTTGGATCTTCTCACAGTAAGAGATTCCAGGATGTGGATCTTAACACTGCAGGAGATTCCATGTTTGAAATCTTCTCACTGCAAAATATCCCAGGTTGGGAATCTTCACAATAGAGAGATTCCAAGATGAGGATCTTCACACTGCAGGTGATCCCAGCACATGTAGCTACGCACTGCAGGAGATATATGGATTGGAGCTTTTCGCTGATGGAGATTCCAGGATCTGGATCGTAACACTGCAGCAGATTCCGGGTTGTGGTTATTCTCTCATCAGGGGAATCCAGGATGGGGATCTTCACAGTGTAGGAGATTCCAGGATATGGATCTTCACACTGCCGGGGAATCAGGTATGTGGATATTCACACAGCAGGAGATTCCAGGATGTGGATACTCACACTGCAGGAGATTCCAGGATGTGGATCTTCACATTGCAGGAGATTCCAGGATGTGGATCATCACATTGCAAAAGATTCCAAGATGTGGATATTCACACTGCATGAGATTCCGGGATATGAATGTGGATCTTCACATTGCAGGAGATTCCAGGATGTGGATCTTCACACTGCAGGGCATTCCGGGATGTGGATCTTCACACTTCAGAAGATTCCAGGATGTGGATATTCACATTGCAGAAGAATCCAGGATGTGGATATTCACACTGCAGGGGATTCCGGGATGTGGGTCTTCACACTGCAGAAAATTCCAGGATGTGTATATTCACACTGCAGGAGATTCCCGGATGCAGAACTTCACATTGCATGAGATCCCAGGATGCGGAACTACACATTGCAGCGGATCCCAGGATGTGGATCTTCACACAGCAGAAGATTCCAGGATGTGGATCTTCACACTGCAGGAGATTCCAGGATGCAGATCTTCACAAAGCAGGAGATTCCAGAATATGGATCTTCACACTGCAGGAGATTCCAGGATGTGGATCTTCACACTGCACGAGATTCCAGGATGTAGATCTTCACATTGCAGGATGTAAATCTTCACATGGCTGGAGGTTCCGGGATCTTCAAACTGCATCATATTCCAGGACAGCAATATTTTCAAGGCAGGAGATTCCAGGATGTAGATCTTCACACTGCAAGAGATTCCAGGATGTGGATCTTCACACTGCAGGCGGTTACAGTATGTGGATCTTCACACAGCAGAAGATTCCATGACGTGGATCTTCACACTGCAGGAGATTCCAGGATGTGGATCTTCACACTGCAGGAAATTCCAGGATGTGGATCTTCACTCTGCAGGAGAGTCCAGGATGTGGATCTTCACACTGCTGAAGATTCCAGGATGTGGATCTTCACACTGCAGTAGATTCCAGGATGTGGTTCTTCTCACTGCAGGAGATTCCAGGATTTGGATCTTCTCACAGTAAGAGATTCCAGGATGTGGATCTTAACACTGCAGGAGATTCCATGTTTGAAATCTTCTCACTGCAAAATATCCCAGGTTGGGAATCTTCACAATAGAGAGATTCCAAGATGAGGATCTTCACACTGCAGGTGATCCCAGCACATGTAGCTACGCACTGCAGGAGATATATGGATTGGAGCTTTTCGCTGATGGAGATTCCAGGATCTGGATCGTAACACTGCAGCAGATTCCGGGTTGTGGTTATTCTCTCATCAGGGGAATCCAGGATGGGGATCTTCACAGTGTAGGAGATTCCAGGATATGGATCTTCACACTGCCGGGGAATCAGGTATGTGGATATTCACACAGCAGGAGATTCCAGGATGTGGATACTCACACTGCAGGAGATTCCAGGATGTGGATCTTCACATTGCAGGAGATTCCAGGATGTGGATCATCACATTGCAAAAGATTCCAAGATGTGGATATTCACACTGCATGAGATTCCGGGATATGAATGTGGATCTTCACATTGCAGGAGATTCCAGGATGTGGATCTTCACACTGCAGGGCATTCCGGGATGTGGATCTTCACACTTCAGAAGATTCCAGGATGTGGATATTCACATTGCAGAAGAATCCAGGATGTGGATATTCACACTGCAGGGGATTCCGGGATGTGGGTCTTCACACTGCAGAAAATTCCAGGATGTGTATATTCACACTGCAGGAGATTCCCGGATGCAGAACTTCACATTGCATGAGATCCCAGGATGCGGAACTACACATTGCAGCGGATCCCAGGATGTGGATCTTCACACAGCAGAAGATTCCAGGATGTGGATCTTCACACTGCAGGAGATTCCAGGATGCAGATCTTCACAAAGCAGGAGATTCCAGAATATGGATCTTCACACTGCAGGAGATTCCAGGATGTGGATCTTCACACTGCACGAGATTCCAGGATGTAGATCTTCACATTGCAGGATGTAAATCTTCACATGGCTGGAGGTTCCGGGATCTTCAAACTGCATCATATTCCAGGACAGCAATATTTTCAAGGCAGGAGATTCCAGGATGTAGATCTTCACACTGCATGAAATTCCAGGAAGTGGATCTTCACACTGCAGGAGATTCCAGGGTGTAGATCTTCAAACTGGATGTGATTCCAGGACGGCAATATTTCCAAGGCAGGAGATTCCAGGATGTGGATCTTCACACTGCCAGAATTCCAGGATGTAATCTTCACACTGCAGAAGATTTCAGGGTGTGCAACTTCACACTGCAGGAGATTCCATGATGTAGATCTTCACACTGCATGAGTTTCCATGGTGTGGATCTTCACACTGCCAGAATTCCAGGATGGCAATATTCACACTGCAGCAGATACAAGGATGTGCAACTTCACACTGCAGGAGATTCCAGGATGTAGATATTCACACTGCCAGAATTCCATGATGTAAATCTTCACACTGCAGGAGTTACCAGGATGTGGATCTTCATGCTGCAGGATATTCCTGGATGTGTATCTTCACACTGCTAGAATTCCAGGATGTAAATCATCACACGGCTAGAGATTCCAGGACCTTCACACGGCAGGAGATTCCGGGATGTGGATATTCACACTGCAGGAGATTCCAGGATGTGGATCTTCTCACTGCAGAAGATTCCGGGATGTGGATCTTCACACTGCCGTAGATTCCAGGATGTGGTTCTTCTCACTGCAGGAAATTCCAGGATTTGGATCTTCTCACAATAGGAGATTCCAGGATGTGGATCTTAACACTGAATGAGATTCCATGTTTGAAATCTACTCACTGCAAGATATTCCAGGATGGGACTCTTCACAATAGAGAGATTCCAGGATGTGGATCTTCACACTGCAGATGATCCCAGCACATGGAGCTACGCACTGCAGGAGATTTCTGGATTGGAGCTTTTCGTTGATGGAGATTCCAGGATCTGGATCGTAACACTGCAGCAGATTCCGGGTTGTGGATATTCTCTCTGCAGGGGAATCCAGGATGGGGATCTTCACAATGCAGGAGATTCCAGGATGTGGATCTTCACACTGCAGGAGATTCCAGGATGTGGATCTTCACACTGCAGGAGATTCCAGGATGCGGAACTTCCCAATGCAGGAGATTCCAGGATGTGGATCTTCAGACTGCAGGAGATTCCAGGATGCGGATCTTCACATTGCAGGATATTCCTGGATGTGGATCTTCACACTGCCGGGGATTCCATAATGCGGAACTTCACATTGCAGGAGATTCCAGGATGTGGATCTTCACACTGCAGGAGATTCCAGGATGTGGATCTTCACCCTGCAGGAGATTCCAGGATGCGGAACTTCCCAATGCAGGAGATTCCAGGATGTGGATCTTCAGACTGCAGGCGATTCCAGGATGCGGATCTTCACATTGCAGATGATTCCAGGATGTGGATCTTCACATTGCAGGTGATTCCAGGATCCGGATCTTCACACTGCAGGAGATTCCAGGATGTGGATCTTCACACTGCAGGAGATTCCAGGATGCGGAACTTCACATTGCAGGAGATTCCAGGATGTGGATCTTCACACTGCAGGAGATTCCAGGATGTGGATCTTCACACTGCAGGAGATTCCAGGATGTGGATCTTCACACTGCAGGAGATTCCAGGATGTGAATCTTCAGACTGCAGGAGATTCCAGGATGCGGAACTTCCCAATGAAGGAGATTCCAGGATGTGGATCTTCAGACTGCAGGAGATTCCAGGATGCAGGTGATTCCAGGATGTGGATCTTCACACTGCAGGAGATTCCAGGATGTGGATCTTCACACTGCAGGAGATTACAGGATGCGGAACTTCACATTGCAGGAGATTCCAAGATGTGGATCTTCGCACTGTAGGAGATTCCATGATATGAATCTTCACACTGCAGGATATTCCGGGAAGTGGGTCTTCGCACTGTAGGAGATTCCATGATATGAATCTTCACACTGCTGGAGATTCCGGGAAGTGGGTCTTCACACTGTAGGAGATTCAGGGAAGTGGATCTTCGCACTGTAGGACATTCCAGGATGTGGATCATCGCACTGTAGGCGATTCCATGATATGAATCTTCATGCTGCAGGAGATTCCGTGAAGTGGATCTTCGCACTGTAGGACATTCCACAATGTTGATCTTCGCACTGTCGGAGATTCCTTCATGTGGATCTTCACACTGCAGGAGCTTCCTGGATTGGATCTTCACACTGCAGGAGATTTCAGGAAGTGGATCTTCACACACCAGGGGATTCAAGGATGTAGACTTGGCAGAGTGTGTAGGTGTGAATGGTCATGGGAGCGAAGAGCGAATATGGACTCAGAGGGAGGGGTCAGTTGTGTCAGGTGATGAGTCCTGTGGGTGCATAATGAGGGAATATTTGAGAGGAAGGGATGGCGAATATTAAAAGGGGTAGTGGGAGGTTGTCGAGTGTGTGCTGCGTGTCCTGTATTGATGGGTGAAGAGCGCTGAATCTTGTTGGAGGGAACATCAAAATAAAATTGAATTCTGTGAGTAGGTATTGTGAGGGGAGGCATGCCTATTATTACGGGCTGGGCTCTTCAGGAAGGTAGAGGACATGGATATTTTCTTGCATGAGACAGAGGATGATGGAGAAGACTGTGGTGTGACTGTGGGCAGGTCGTAACTCCCACCAGGAGGGTGAATGGTCATTGGAGGGGGTGGCGGATGAGGGTCACAGAGGGAGGTTTATCATAGATTATCATAGAATTTACAGTGCAGAAGGAGGCCATTCGGCCCATCGAGTCTGCACCGGCTCTTGGAAAGAGCACCCTACCCAAGGTCAACACCTCCACCGTATCTCCACAACCCAGAAACCCCACCCAACACTAAGGGCAATTTTGGACACTAAGGGCAATTTATCACGGCCAATCCACCTAACCTGCACATCTTTTGGACTTTTGGTTGAAAGGAGTTGTACTCAATATGAAAAATAATATGCACCATGGTCGCTTCCAAATATCCAGAACCTCGAGGTGGAGATCTCGAGAGACTACATGCAGTTGGGTTATTCGGGATACACGGAGCAGCAGGTCCACCAAGCTAGCGATCTGAAGCACTGACACTCAGCAGGTGCAGGATGATTATTGATATCCTTACACTTTTGTAAATAGAGCACAAGTATTAAAAGGATAAGCAAATGAAGAGCAAAAGCTGAGAGCGCACGTGAGTCATCTTGCACGTGACTCACAAGGGTGCTGTTAAAGATCCTGACCTCCCTGCACATGCATGATTCCGGAGAGACATGGACCCCACCTGCGTTGTCCCTCTGAAGATGGTGTGCAAACATTATGCACGCAAGCTTAAGTGCTACAAATTACAATTAAACCACATGCATGATTAAATGCAAGTGTACTCTATTTACACATGTGTGAAGAATATTAATAATCATCCTGCACCTGTGCAAACACAAGTGAGTCCATCTTTCTTAATCCTGTGTTCCCCGACATCCGCAGCTGTAGTAGAGGCAGCCAGTTGCCTCGATTTTCCTATTGTCTTGGATGACCACAGTAGCCATCTTATCGAAAGTTGAGGCCTGGAGGGCCTCAGCTGAGACCATAAGACACAGGAGCAGAATTTGGCCATTTGGTCCATTGAGTCTGCTCCGCCATTTAATCATGGCTGAAATTTTTCTCATCCCCATTCTCCCGTCTTTTTCTCATAACCCCTGATCCCCTTATTAATCAAGAACCTATCTATGTCTTAAAGACACTCAGTGATTTGTCCACCACAGCCTTCTGCGGCTAAGAGTTCCACAGATTTACGACCCTCTGGCTGAAGAAATTCCTCCTCATCTCAGTTTTAAAGGATTGTTCCTTCAGCCTAAGGCCCTGCTCTCTGGTTCTAGTTTTTCCTCCTCGTGGAAACATCCTCTCCACATCCACTCTATCTCAGCCTCACAGTATCCTGTAAGTTTCAATAATATTCCCCCCTAATCCTTCTAAACTCCAATGAGTACAGACCCAGAGTCCTCAACCATTCCTCATATGACAAGCTCTTCATTCCTGGGATCATTCTTGTGAACCTACTCTGGAGCCAGCACATCGTTCCTTAGATAAGGGGCTCAAAACTGCTTAAATTACTTTGGCTATCATGTTATGGGGCAGCTCCTCCCTCTGCGGTCTCAGAGGACGAAGATCAAGGGGTCACAGGCAAGAGATTATCACACCCTCAGAGAGTCCTGAGTGGTGGTCCCAAGGGCCCCTGCCTGACTCCTTGAGGAAAGCCGAGCTGCTCTGCCCTCCCCTCACATAGCCACAGCGAGATCTCGCACATAGTTATAGAAATAAATGAGTAGATATGTTGGCAAATTTCAGAGAAGCATAACAGCAATAGCATCGTGATAGTGGGAGATTTCAACTTCCCCAACATTAACTCTGGTAGCCATAGTGTAAAAGGTTTAGAGGGAGTGGAATTCTCAAAATGCATCCAAGAGAATTTTGAAGCTAGCACGTAGAAGTTCCTACAAGAGAGGGGGTGGTCCTGGATTTAATTTTAGGTAACAACGCTCGGCAAGTGGTTGAAGTATCAATGGGGAATATTTTGTAGACAGCAATCATAATACCGTTAGATTGAAGATTGTGATGGAAAATGACAAGAATGGACCTCAGATTAAAGTTCTAAACTGGGAGAAGGTAAGATATGATTTGCCCAGAGTGGACTGGGAGTCGGCACTTTTTGGTAAATCTGTGACAGAACAGTGGGATACATTCAAGGAGAAAATAGGGAGCGTGTAGGGCCAACATGTTCCAATAAAGAGAAGGGGTGGGACTGACAAATCCAGTGAATCCTAGATATTGAGGGATATACAGAATTTGATAAGGAGAAAAAGGGAGGCTTATGGCAGATATTGGGGGTGCAAAACAGCAGAAACATTAGAGGTGTATAGAATGTGCAAAAGGGAACTTAAAAATAAAATTAGGAGAGCAAAAAGGGGACATGAAAGGATACTCGCAGGTACAATAAAGGAAAAGCTTAAGTTGTTTTACAAGTACATTAAGAGTAAAAGGATAACTAGGGAAAGAGTAGGGCCCAGTAAGGACCACAGTGGTAATTTGTGTGTGAAGCCGGATGTTGTCGGTAGCGTTCTAAATGAATACTTTGTATCGGTGTTCACTTGTGAGAGGGACAGTATGGGTATAGAAATCATGGAGAAGGACTGTAATAAAATTAAAGAGATCAACAAACAGAAAGGAGGTCCTGTGTGGTCTGGCAGGCTTAAAAGTAGACAATCTCCAGGGCCAGATGAAATGTATCCCAGACTGTTGAGTGAGGCAAGAAATAGCAGGGGTGCTGGCAATAATTTTCAATTCCTCTCTGGCCACAGGAGAGATGTCGGATGACTGGAGGATACCAAATGTGGTACCATTATTCAAGAAGGGAGGAAGAGATAAACCATAATACTCCAGACCAGTCAGTCTAACCTCATTGGTGGGGAAACTATTGGAAGCAATTCTGAGAGATAGAATTCATCTGCATTTGGAGAGGCTGTGATTAATCAAGAACAGTCAGCCTGGTGTTATTAAGGACAGGTCATGTCTGATCAACTTGATTGAGTTTTTTGAAGAGGTGACCAGGTGAGGGAAATGCATTTGATGGAGTCTACTTGAACTCCTGCAAGGCTTTTGATAAGGACCCACATGAGAAACTGATAAGAGCCCATGGGATCCAAGGAAATTTGGCAAATTGGATCCAGAATTGGCTGAGTGGCAGGAAGCAGAGGGTGATGGTTTAGGTGTGTTTATACAACTGGAAGGCTGTGTCCAGTGGGGCCCCGCAGGGGATCAGTATTGGGGCCCTTACTGTTTGTGGTTTGTCTAAATATTTTAGGTTGGATGTAAGAGGGTTGATCAGTAAGTTTGCAGATGATACAAAAATTGGTGGGATGGTAAATAGTGAGGAGGATCACCTTCAAATGCAGAAGGATATAGAAGGGCTGGTCAAACGGGCTGATTAGTGGCATATGGAATCCAATCCGGGTACGTGTGAGGTGATGCACTTGAGCAGGACAAACAATGCAAGGGAATATATGATAAATGGCAACGAAAGAGAAAATGCTGGAAAGTCTCAGCAGGTCTGGCAGCATCTGTAGAGAGAGAAAAGAGCTAGCGTTTCGAGTACAGATGACCCTTTGTCCAGCTTTGACAAAGGATCATCTGGACTGGAAACGTTAGCTCTTTTCTCTCCCTACAGATGCTGCCAGACATGTTGAGATTTTCCAGCATTTTTCCTTTGGTTTCAGATTCCAGCAGCCACAGTAATTTGCTTTTATCTTATGATAAATGGCAGAAACCTGGGAAACACCAAGGATCAGAGGGACCTTGGTGTGCATGTACACCGGTCTCTTAAGGTGGAAGGCAGGTGGATACAGTGGTTAAGAAGGCCTATCGTATACTTGCCTCAATTAGCCGAGGCATAGATTATAAGAGCAAGGAGGTTATGCTTGAACTGTGCAAAACGTTGGTTAGGCCAAAACAAGAGTATTGTGTGTAGTTCTGGAATCCACATTATAGGAGGGTTGTGATAGCATTTGAAAGAGTGCAGGGGGGATTTACTAGGATGTTGTCTAGCTGGAGAGCTTTAACTATGAAGCGAGATTGGATGGACTGAGGTTGTTTTCCTTGGAGCAGTGGAGACTGAGGGGGGACATGAATGAGATGTATAAAATTATGAGTGGCATAGATAGATAAGAATTTTTTCTTGTTGGTGGAAGGATCAATAACCAGAGAGAATAGATTTAAGGTAAGGGGCAGGAGTTTGAGAGGATATGAGGAAAAACATTTTCACTCAGAGGGTGGTGGGAGTGTGGAACTCGCGGCCTGAAAGGCTGGTGGAGGCAGAGACCCTCATAACATTTATGAAGTATTTAAATGTGCGCTTTCAATGTCAAGGCATACAAGGTTATGGGCCAAGTGCTGGGAAATGGGGTTATAATAGTTAGGTGGCTGTTTTTGACCAGTGCAAATGGGATGGGCCAAAGGGCCTTTTCTGTGCCTCTGTGACTGTCTGACTCCATGACTCGAATGAAGTACAGGTTTGCACCCATCTCCAATAGAAGCTTGGCGATCTGCTGGACAAGGTTCTCCATGGTATCCACCACCCTCCCCATGGAGTCCTCTGCCTCACATGCTGCCTGATGTTCTCTGCTTCTTTCAGCATCTCCAGCATCTGGGCAGGGCCTATTGCAGAGGCTCATCATTCGACTGGAACATCGCAGGTGCCTCTCTCCCAGCAGTCCTCCGAGTGTCAGTGAGCTTGGCTGACCCTGCCTCCTCCTGCCACATGAAATGACCACCAGAAGGTGATACCTTGCCTGAAATAGATCCAGTACCCATCGAGGTGTGTGTGTGCTGGTGGAGAGTGCAGGTAACTGCTGGGATGACACTACAGGTGCACTTTTCTTCTCCTCCCCAATGTCCTTGGCCCTCTGTGGGCTGGAGGACCTGCTAAACAATTCTTCATCCTCTGGCCTTTCACTCTTCCTGCTGCAACCGCTGAATGACAAAGGAGCGAGAAAGTTATTGCACAAGCTGCCTTCAATATGGAGGAACTTCTGGTTTCTATGTAACATTATGCATGGATTTGTACTGGATGGAGGCTGCTTGCCAAACTCTCCATCTGCGCAGGCTCTGTCCAGTTCCTCGCCTAGTAGCTCGTCTGCCTGCCCCCTGAACTCAGTGAGGTTCTTGATGTCAGGTGGGACACCTCCCCTCTTTTATGTCTTTCTCCACCTCTCCCCCTTGTTGTGACATAATCTTTACTGTGCAAAGAGAGAAGTTGGGGTTTAGAGTAACTGGGTTTCATGTATCTTCATCATGCTTCCAGTCTTTCACGTAACCCACTCGGCTGTGAGCCATGTGATTGCTGCACTGCAGGTTGTCCACAAGAGTTCTGGGGAGATACCCTCCACAGTGGTGAGCCCATACAGATAAATGAATAAGGCTGAAATAGGCATGTCATTAGCAGTACTTGCTGGTACCTCAATGGCTAATCCCCTTCCCCCCTGCTATGTGTCAGAGAATACACCCTGGCTGGTGAAGCATCACGTGATGCTTTTCTGTTTTATTTGTTTTTATATAAGGCGGGAACCGGAAGTTCGACCCGCGGACCTCTGGGAAGTGTCCCCCCCCCCCCCCCCCCCAACCAATAAATTCTGGTGGAGAGGAAACCCGAGACACTACACGTGTAGTGTCTCCCACCCGCCCTCCTCCTCTCACCTAATAATAAGACCCATTGGAGTAAGGTAAGTGCCATATTATATTATTATTATATTACTAGCATTGTGCAGATCAAGGTTCGGAGGTGGAGGAGCAGTCTCTGTCAGCGAGAGAACCTGAGAACATCTAAGACACTCAGAAGGTAAGAAAGTGATTTTTACTTATTTTTACTTTTATACCTTTTTTCAAATTGTGTGTGTCGGGGGGAAACTGAAGTGACATCACAGAAAAGCTGTGGCCAGAGTGGCTGGTTGGGATTCTACCCTAAATTTTAAAAAAATTTGAGTATTTGGTAACTAATTAAACATAATAACTTAATTATAATTTAGAGGGATATCTAAGCCAGAGATCGGAGAGTACTATAGTTAGCTATCGCATTTCTATTAGAAATCTAGTGCTAGGAAACAGATAGTTGACAGTAACTTTGAAATTTTTTTTAAAATATTTTTTAAAAAAGACAAATTTTAATTTTAATTTTAATTAATTGACGCAATGTCAGTTAGAGGGGTGCTGTGCTCTGATTGTGAGATGTGGCAGGTCCGGGAGGCTTCCAGCATCCCGGATGGCTTCATCTGCAGAAAGTGCACCCAACTGGAGCTCCTCACAGACCGCATGGTTCGGTTGGAGCAGCAATTGGATGCACTTAGGAGCATGCAGGTGGCGGAAAGCGTCATAGATCGCAGTTATGTAAATGTGGTCACACCCAAGGTGCAGGCAGAGAAATGGGTGACTACCAGAAAGGGCAGGCAGTCAGTGCAGGAATCCCCTGTGGTTGTCCCCCTCTCGAACAGATATACCCCTTTGGATACTGTCGGGGGGGATAGCCTATCAGGGGAAAACAGCAGCAGCCAGAGCAGTGGCACCATGGCTGGCTCTGATGTTCAGAAGGGAGGGTCAAAGCGCAGAAGAGCAATAGTAATAGGGGACTCTATAGTCAGGGGCACAGATAGGCGCTTCTGTGGACGTGAAAGAGACTCCAGGATGGTATGTTGCCTCCCTGGTGCCAGGGTCCAGGATGTCTCCGAACGGGTAGAGGGCATCCTGAAGGGGGAGGGCAAACAGGCAGAGGTCGTTGTACATATTGGTACTAACGACATAGGCAGGAAGGGGCATGAGGTACTGCAGCAGGAGTTCAGGGAGCTAGGCAGAAAGTTAAAAGACAGGACCTCGAGGGTTGTAATCTCGGGATTACTCCCTGTGCCACGTGCCAGTGAGGCTAGAAATAGGAAGATAGAGCAGATAAACACGTGGCTAAACAGCTGGTGTAGGAGGGAGGGTTTCCATTATCTGGACCACTGGGAGCTCTTCCGGGGCAGATGTGACCTGTATAAGAAGGACGGGTTGCATCTAAACCGGAGAGTCATAAATATCCTGGCCGCGAGGTTTGCTAGTGTCACACGGGAGGGTTTAAACTAGTATGGCAGGGGGGTGAGCACGGGAGCAATAGGTCAGAAGGTGAGAGCATTGAGGGAGAACTAGGGAATAGGGACAGTGTGGCTCTGAGGCAGAGCAGACGGGGAGAAGTTGCTGAACACAGCGGGTCTGGTGGCCTGAAGTGCATATGTTTTAATGCAAGGAGCATTACGGGTAAGGCAGATGAACTTAGAGCTTGGATTAGTACTTGGAACTATGATGTTGTGGCCATTACAGAGACCTGGTTGAGGGAAGGGCAGGATTGGCAGCTAAACGTTCCAGGATTTAGGTGTTTCAGGTGGGATAGAGGGGGATGTAAAAGGGGAGGTGGAGTTGCGCTACTTGTTCGGGAGAATATCACAGCTGTACTGCGAGAGGACACCTCAGAGGGCAGTGAGGCTATATGGGTAGAGATCAGGAATAAGAAGGGTGCAGTCACAATGTTGGGGGTATACTACAGGCCTCCCAACAGCCAGCGGGAGATAGAGGAGCAGATAGGTAGACAGATTTTGGAAAAGAGTAAAAACAACAGGGTTGTGGTGATGGGAGACTTCAACTTCCCCAATATTGACTGGGACTCACTTAGTGCCAGGGGCTTAGACGGGGCGGAGTTTGTAAGGAGCATCCAGGAGGGCTTCTTAAAACAATATGTAGACAGTCCAACTAGGGAAGGGGCGGTACTGGACCTGGTATTGGGGAATGAGCCCGCCCAGGTGGTAGATGTTTCAGTAGGGGAGCATTTCGGTAACAGTGACCACAATTCAGTAAGTTTTAAAGTATTGGTGGACAAGGATAAGAGTGGTCCGAGGATGAATGTGCTAAATTGGGGGAAGGCTAATTATAACAATATTAGGCGGGAACTGAAGAACATAGATTGGGGGCGGATGTTTGAGGGCAAATCAACATCTGACATGTGGGAGGCTTTCAAGTGGCAGTTGAAAGGAATACAGGACCGGCATGTTCCTGTGAGGAAGAAAGATAAATACGGCAATTTTCGGGAACCTTGGATGACGAGTGATATTGTCGGCCTCGTCAAAAAGAAAAAGGAGGCATTTGTCAGGGCTAAAAGGCTGGGAACAGACGAAGCCTGGGTGGAATATAAGGAAAGTAGGAAGGAACTTAAGCAAGGAGTCAGGAGGGCTAGAAGGGGTCACGAAAAGTCATTGGCAAATAGGATTAAGGAAAATCCCAAGGCTTTTTACACGTACATAAAAAGCAAGAGGGTAGCCAGGGAAAGGGTTGGCCCACTGAAGGATAGGCAAGGGAATCTATGTGTGGAGCCAGAGGAAATGGGCGAGGTACTAAATGAATACTTTGCATCAGTATTCACCAAAGAGAAGGAATTGGTAGATGTTGAGTCTGGAGAAGGGGGTGTAGATAGCCTGGGTCACATTGTCTTCCAAAAAGACGAGGTGTTGGGTGTCTTAAAAAATATTAAGGTAGATAAGTCCCCAGGACCTGATGGGATCTACCCCAGAATACTGAAGGAGGCTGGAGAGGAAATTGCTGAGGCCTTGACAGAAATCTTTGGATCCTCGCTGTCTTCAGGGGATGTCCCAGAGGACTGGAGAATAGCCAATATTGTTCCTCTGTTTAAGAAGGGTAGCAAGGATAATCCCGGGAACTACAGGCCGGTGAGCCTTACTTCAGTGGTAGGGAAATTACTGGAGGGAATTCTTCGAGACAGGATCTACTCCCATTTGGAAGCAAATGGACGTATTAGTGAGAGGCAGCACGGTTTTGTGAAGGGGAGGTCGTGTCTCACTAACTTGATAGAGTTTTTCGAGGAGGTCACTAAGATGATTGATGCAGGTAGGGCAGTAGATGTTGTCTATATGGACTTCAGTAAGGCCTTTGACAAGGTCCCTCATGGTAGACTAGTACAAAAGGTGAAGTCACACGGGATCAGGGGTGAGCTGGCAAGGTGGATACAGAACTGGCTAGGCCACAGAAGGCAGAGAGTAGCAATGGAGGGATGCTTTTCTAATTGGAGGGCTGTGACCAGTGGTGTTCCACAGGGATCAGTGCTGGGACCTTTGCTCTTTGTAGTATATATAAATGATTTGGAGGAAAATGTAACTGGTCTGATTAGTAAGTTTGCAGACGACACAAAGGTTGGTGGAATTGCGGATAGCGATGAGGACTGTCTGAGGATACAGCAGGATTTAGATTGTCTGGAGACTTGGGCGGAGAGATGGCAGATGGAGTTTAATCCGGACAAATGTGAGGTAATGCATTTTGGAAGGTCTAATGCAGGTAGGGAATATACAGTGAATGGTAGAACCCTCAAGAGTATTGAAAGTCAAAGAGATCTAGGAGTACAGGTCCACAGGTCATTGAAAGGGGCAACACAGGTGGAGAAGGTAGTCAAGAAGGCATACGGCATGCTTGCCTTCATTGGCCGGGGCATTGAGTATAAGAATTGGCAAGTCATGTTGCAGCTGTATAGAACCTTAGTTAGGCCACACTTGGAGTATAGTGTTCAATTCTGGTCGCCACACTACCAGAAGGATGTGGAGGCTTTAGAGAGGGTGCAGAAGAGATTTACCAGAATGTTGCCTGGTATGGAGGGCATTAGCTATGAGGAGCGATTGAATAAACTCGGTTTGTTCTCACTGGAACGAAGGAGGTTGAGGGGAGACCTGATAGAGGTATATAAAATTATGAGGGGCATAGACAGAGTGGATAGTCAGAGGCTTTTCCCCAGGGTAGAGGGGTCAATTACTAGGGGGCATCGGTTTAAGGCGAGAGGGGAAAGGTTTAGAGTAGATGTACGAGGCAAGTTTTTTACGCAGAGGGTAGTGGGTGCCTGGAACTCGCTACCGGAGGAGGTGGTGGAAGCAGGGACGATAGGGACATTTAAGGGGCATCTTGACAAATATATGAATAGGATGGGAATAGAAGGATACGGACCCAGGAAGTGTAGAAGATTGTAGTTTAGTCGAGCAGCATGGTCGGCACGGGATTGGAGGGCCGAAGGGCCTGTTTCTGTGCTGTACATTTCTTTGTTCTTTGTTCTTTGTGATGTGTAGCATCGTCAGCAGTGTGTTCCCCATCTGAGATCATCTGAGCAAAACGTCTTAATAAACTCTCTCACCATGTTTGGAAGAATCCAGAATGTGGGCACCTCTATACCTTTTCTCTTTGTGGTTACCAAAGAAATATAACAAAAGAGAAAACCAGCGACAAGGATGAAGGCAAGAAAAAGTGCTGAAAAATTAAAATTTGTCCACTAAATGGTGGAGACGGCGTCAGGAGCAAACAAAGATTCTCAGGACCAAACTCACACAGACAGATACATGTCGGGTGAAGCACAGTCACCGACGCTGAAGTTTTCAAATAAAATTTGACTTCAACCATGAGTAAAGAAGAACGACAGTTCAGGGAAACTGACTTACTGTTGAAGTGAGTGGAGTCTGCAGGAACCATGCACGTGGTGAAGCTAAACAGGCTGCAGGAATGGGGATTCAGAAGTCTGCACATGCAACTACCCATGCTGATGCTTTGTCAAGATTGCCATTACAAGTCAAGCATCAACCTGAAGAACATTTATCAACATCCTGTATTTCACACTCGTGGATAATGCACCTGTGTCTTCATCTCAAGTCTGAAGACATGCAACAATAAACAGCCTCAGCCTTGCATTCGGATGTTTTTCCAACAAGGTTTGTCTGGGCTACTCATCCTACTGTGATGAGTTTGTTGCTCAGGCTCAATGGTGTAAAGTTGACTGCCCACGTAAAAATGCAGTTAGTGGTGTCTTTTACTCCAAGTGCATGAAGAATTCCTGTTCAGAAATTAATATTAGTTTCATCAGTCCTTTTCATAAATGCATTTCATAAATTCATATTAATTTAGTTAGTTTTTAATTCCCAACAATAGAAAAATGAAAATCTGCCAGAATCATAAGCGTTAAGATGTTGTGACAAACTCAAAGTCATGCTTGTTTGAGAACATGGAGGTGATTTTAAAAAAAAATTTAGTTCCACCCTGAATTTTCAGAGATTTTCAGATTGTGCTGTCATAACTTCAGTAAAACCCCTGTAAAAATGGCATAAAGAGCGATTTTCAATTCTTTAATCAATTTCTCGAGGGAATTGAATGACCACTAATCAAAGTTACAGCATGAGGTCCTCGAACCCTTGCAGAATTTGGTGATCTCTGTCAATATTGCGATTTATGAGGATACGTTTTAAGTTGATTACTAATTGTATTTTCTGCTTCTGTAAAAGTCTGGGCCATTCCCCAAGAGAGTTATATAAACTGGGTTGCCAATCTGCCGTCGCCCATTTTAAACTTTTGCGCAAAGTCAAGATTACCCCCTGTCTGTGAATAAAGCTGTTTCGGAATAGAGTCTGGTACAAAAGTTCAGGTGTGACTGATCTTAATAGTCCATAAAAATAATGAGTTTGGAATGGGAATGCTGTGCATGAATCCAGAGGCAATAAATGGCTCTATTGTTCACCCAAAGCGGTCTGTCCTTAATTATTTTGTGCACTTGGACACGCTGCCAATTGCACAGAGCAACAATATTTACCTATGGAAGGTGTCCCTTCTGCTCGGCACAAGAAAAATCTCAGAGAAGAACTTAAAATTGTAACAGTTACATGCCCAGAGATTAATGGGGCAGATTTTAACCCTCACCACTGGGCAATAAAATGGGCTGTCTGTTATACACCTGTCCCAGTTTTCTTTTCCACTCATGTCAATGTATGTACAAGGTCACCCCTGAGTTTGTTGAGAGTGGTCCTTTAAACTGAGCACATGGGAAGTATTTGGCACAGTCTGAAAATCGGAACAGATGGTGAGGTCCTCGTTCCAGGAGATAGAATAAATGACCCACCTTCGAAACTGCCCAAAATGTTATTTTTTTGTTTCAGTTATATCTGGCCATAACTCAAAATTAAAGCCTTAAAACAATACTGTGGACATAATAGGGTAAAATATTTAATACATTCAGATACAATTTCTTTGTTTGTATATTTTAAGTAGGAGCACCTTTCTAAAATTAATGCATTAACATTTCTGCTGAAGTGTGAGTAATTTATAAATTTATTATATATCCGCACGTTATCATACTATCAATCCAAAGTGTTTGGTTATTGAGTTAATTGTTTTCTTTGGTATTTCATAGAATCTCTACAGTGCAGAAGGAGGCCATTCTGCCCACCTAGGCCTACAACACGACCCTATAACCCAGTAACTCCACCTAACCATTTGGACACTAAGGGGCCATGGCCAATCCACCTAACCTGCACATCTTTGGACTGTGGGAGGAAACCGGAGCAACTGGAGAAAACCCAAGCAGACACAGGGAGAAAGTGCAAACTCCACACAGTCACCCAAGGCCAGATCTGAACCGGGTCCCTCCTGCTGTGAAGCAGCAGTGCTAACCACTGTGCCACCGAGGGTTATTGATTTTTTTGCAATCTGATGTGGGTTGTACTAACTTTAGTAATATAACATTCGGTGTGTCTATTCAGGTGCGGGATTCTCCGACCGCCCGTCGGGTCGGAGAATCGCCGGGGCGGGGTGGTGTGTAAACATTTATTTACATATATTGATAGCAGAGGTCATATGATAATGGCAAGTCACAGTGTACAAAGGTATTTATATAAACATCGCCCTTTCCACATATATAGTCCATAAAGAAAATGATCAAGCAAGGTCTGGATAAAGTAGACGTGGAGCTGATGCTTCCTCTTGTGTTGCATTCTAAAACGAGAGGTCATAATCTTAGAATAAGAGGTAGCAAATTTAAAACAGATTTGAGGAAAAACTACTTCTCCCAAAGGGTTGTGAATCTGTAGAATTCGCTACCCCAGAGTGCAGTGGTGCAGGGACAGTGAGTACATTTAAGGAGGTGTTAGACAGATTTTTAATTGGTAATGGGTTGAAGGGTTATGGAGAATGGGCAGGATGGGATCAACCATGATCACATTGAGGGTGTTAGGCTCGGGAGGCTAAATTGCCTACTCCCGCTCCTAGATCATGTGTTCTAAGGAGGAGATGCTCTGGCTGATTTTGCAATCCAGGTCTTGGTCTGTAACATTGTAGGTAGCAGATGAGGAACATATCAGACATGATAGAATGGCGGAACAGGCCCGATGGGCGAAATGGCCTAATGTTGCTCCTATATCTTATGAACTTATTAACAAAACTGTTCTTTCTAGTCTGTTCCAATTTCATCTGTCACTGTACATGCATTGTGCACGTGATCTTTAAAGCGTTCAGGTCTTTTTTATGCTATGCATGCAAGTTTTTGGTGTTTGCTTGTTCCTGATATGATATTGTTTCTCTGGGGAATGTTGTTGCCATGGCAAGTGAGGTTCTGGTAATTGTTGCTGCTGGTCTGTTGCATTTGTTGGGGAGTGGTTAACCTCTGGGGTGATGGTTGTTCAGTTCATTGTTTAGTTGGTGAAATCAGATCTGTCTGATCTCTGTCTACTATGTAGGAGCTGCTTCTCCGGTTGTACGTAAATATCTGCAGTGGCGATGATAGATCTGACTGAGCACGCACGGTGAAGCTGAGTGAGGTGACAACTTCTCGACACAAGTCCCAAGTTGTCATGTGGACTGAATTTTGTTGAGTGCATTGAATGTTTGCACTCTGACCAGCTGACCACCTCTCGGCTCTGGCTACTATTTGGCAGCTTTATCAAAGGGAAATTTGGATTCCTGCTATTTTACTTTGATATTGTCACTTACTTCTTTTACTATTTCTTGCTTCAGTAGATTTTTAGATGTTGCAAAAGCAGACTGGGTGAAGGGTGATATTTGTCACTGGACTGAACTACTTTGCATGCCTTCACAGTACGAGTGTTTCTCCATTCTAAGTTTGCCTTGTACACATCTGTGCTGGATTTACTTGATTTTTCAATGATCCCTTTGGCAATTTTCACAACTGTGTCAGCTTTTTTATTCAACTGGGGATAGTGTGGAGACAATGTGCAGTGCTTAATTACATAATCATTCAAGACATTTATGAACTCTTCACTTGGGAATTGGGGGCCAGTGTCACTCATCATAATGTCTGGAATGCCATGACAATTGAAATGTGCTTTCAGGCAATCTATGATCTTGCTGGTCACCTAATAGTATGAAGAGTAGTTGACTGTGACAAAGTAATCAGTTCCTGGAAAAGTGAAAAGAACTACTGCAAGCTGCATCCTTGATCTGTCTGGGATGTCATGAGCAGCTCTTTAGCTTGCTTAGCTTGATGTTCATTACAAGCATTGCAAAGACTGATATTGTCCTTAATCTCATTGCTCATGTTTGGCCAGTTGAATATTTCTCTTGTCTTTCTCAGACTAAATTCAATAACATGCTGGCTTGCATGAACGCACTTCAGCATCTCTCTTCTCATCTCTTTAGTCCCTTTTGTACAAGGTGCCATCTTGAACAATGGTTAGGAAATTAGTTGAGTGGCAGGTGACAGAGAGTGGGGATAATGGTGTGGTAGTATGTATTGGGGGTCATGTGGGACTGGAAGCCCTAATGTCATTGGCTGACAGATCCCGGGTCCTGGTTGGCCGTTGACCTCATGCTCCACCCTGAAGGCGAAGTATAAGAAGCCGGTGCCTTCCCCCGCAGGCCAGTTTACTATCGGGCTGCTGGGGAACAGACACGCTTAATAAAGCCTCATCGACTTCACTCTATTCGTCTCACGGAGTCTTTGTGCGCTACAATTTATTAAGCGTGCCTAAAAAGGACTATGGAGCTCAGGATCATTCCAGAATGCCTGAGGATCAGCCCCCACGCAGTGAATGCGGCAGCAGCCTTCAAACACTGGCAGACTTGCTTCGAGGCCTACATCAGATCGACCACAGGCCGAGTCTCAGACGAACAAAAACTGCAGGTCCTGCACTCGAGGGTGAGCACGGAGATTTTCACCTTCATTGAAGACACCGACGATTTCCAGACGGCGTTCACAGCACTGAGAAGTCTCTACGTTCGCCCAGTTAACCAAATCTACGCTCGCTACCAGCTTGCGACAAGACGGCAAGCTCCCGGAGAATCGATGGACGAGTTCTACGCCGCGCTGCTGATTTTGGGACGAGCCTGCAGCTGCCCGTCGGTGAATGCAAACGAACATATGGACATGTTAATGTGCGATGCTTTTGTGGCAGGTATGCAATCCTCCCAAATCCGCCAAAGACTTCTAGAAAAAGAGTCGCTCGGACTCTCAGAGGCACGGGCCCTCGCAGCCTCCCTGGACGTAGCCGCGCGTAATACCCGCACCTACGGCCCCGACCGCGCGGCAGGCCATTGGGCCCCGTAAGTACCCATCGCGGCAAACCCCCTACCCCCCCCCGGACACCCCACAGGCTTGCGCAGTCCAAACGCCGAGTCGCACCGGGGGCGCCCGCTGTTATTTCTGCGGCCAGGCGAAGCACCCCCGACAACGCTGTCCGGCCCGCGCAGCCATCTGCAAAAGCTGCGGGAAAAAGGGCCACTATGCGGTGGTGTGCCGATCCCGCGAGGTCGCCGCCGTCCCGGGGCCACAGGGAGCCCTACAGGCAGTCTATGCCTCCCACCCCCAGCACGCCATGTGCGACCCGCAGACGCCGCCATTTTGGGTCCCGACCACCGCGGTCCTGGGAGAACTGGGAGCCCTGCACGCCGCCTACGCTCCCCAACCCCCCTCCACGCAGTCCATGTACGACCCGCCGCCGGCGCTCCCGATTTGGGTGCCGGCCAACACTCTCCACGGAGAGGAAGGGGTTTTTCGCGTCCCGAACGCCACCCTCACCCCCGTCCCGCGCCCCACGCCTGACCCGCCGGCGCAACCTACCTGGACCCCGACCACCGCTGTCCCCGGCGAGGGAGCTCCGCACGGTCCCAGCGCTCGCGGCCCCACGACTGACCTGCCGGCGCAACCTACCTGGACCCCGACCACCGCTGTCCCCGGCGAGGGAGCTCCGCACGGTCCCAGCGCTCGCGGCCCCACAACTGACCTGCCGGCGCAACCTACCTGGACCCCGGCCACCGCTGTCCCGGCGAGGGAGCTCCGCACGGTCCCAGCGCTCGCGGCCCCACGACTGACCCGCCGGCGCCGCCGACCTGGGCCCCGACCACCGCTGTCCCCGGCGAGGGAGCTCCGCGCGGTCCTAGCGCCCGCGGCCCTGGCGCTCGCAGTGAAGGAATCCGCGCGGTCCTAGCGCCCGCGGCCCTGGCGCTCGCAGTGCAGGAACTCCGTGCGGTCCTAGCGCTCCCCAGACCCCCCCAGCACACCATGTGCGACCCGCAGACGCCGCCATTTTGGGTCCCGACCACCACGAGGGGAGGAGGGGTGCCGCCATCTTGGACCGCCCCCGACCTGTACGACGCATGGGGGCGGCCATTTTGTCCACCCCCGACGCCATCTTGTGACCCCTCAGCCACGTGCGATGTATGGGGGTGGCCATTTTGTCCATCCCCGACGCCATCTTGGACGGCAACAACGGACCCCACCCCACTACTACAACCAGGGCTCGCTTCGGTTACGCTCGATCAGGCTCGGCCCCGGACTCTCCAGACGACGACGACAACGGTCCTAATTAACGGCCACGAGACGCCATGCCTAGTCGACTCCGGGAGCACGGAAAGTTTTATACGTCCCGACACGGTAAGACGCTGTTCCTTAACTACCTACCCCAGCGCACAAAAGATTTGCCTAGCTGCAGGATCCCACTCCGTACAGATCCAGGGATTCTGCATAGTTACCCTAACGGTACAGGGGAGGGAATTCAAAAACTACAAACTTAACGTCCTTCCCCAACTCTGTGCCCCCACCTTGCTGGGCTTAGATTTTCAATGTAACCTACAGAGCCTTACGTTTAAATTCGGCGGCCCCATACCCCCACTCACTATCTGCGGCCTCGCCACCCTCAAGGTGCAACCCCCGTCCTTGTTTGCGAACCTCACCCCGGATTGCAAACCCGTCGCCACTAGGAGCAGACGGTACAGCGCCCAGGACCGGACCTTCATTCGGTCCGAAGTCCAGCGGCTACTAAAGGAGGGCATAATCCAGGCCAGCAATAGTCCCTGGAGAGCGCAGGTGGTAGTAGTGAAGACAGGGGAGAAACAAAGGATGGTCATTGACTATAGCCAGACCATCAACAGGTACACACAACTAGACGCGTACCCTCTCCCCCGCATATCCGACATGGTCAATCGGATTGCCCAGTATAAAGTCTTCTCCACCGTGGACCTCAAGTCCGCCTACCATCAGCTCCCCATCCGCCCAAGTGACCGCAAGTACACAGCCTTCGAGGCAGACGGGCGATTATACCATTTCCTAAGGGTCAACTATGAGATCTTGTACCGGCCCGGAAAGCTGAACGAGCCGTCCGATGCCCTATCCCGCGGCACATGTGCCAACGCACAAATTGACCGCCTCCAAGCCCTCCACGAGGACCTCTGCCACCCGGGGGTCACTCGGTTTTACCACTTCATCAAGTCCCGCAATCTCCCATACTCTTTAGAGGAGGTCCGTACAGTCACAAGGGACTGCCACATCTGCGCAGAATGCAAACCGCATTTTTTCAGGCCAGATGGAGCGCACCTGATTAAGGCTTCCCGCCCCTTTGAATGCCTCAGTCTCGATTTCAAAGGGCCCCTCCCCTCCACCGACCGCAACGCGTATTTCCTTAATGTAGTGGACGAATACTCCCGCTTCCCTTTTGCCATTCCCTGCTCCGACATGACCGCGGCCACAGTCATTAAAGCCCTGAACAGCATCTTCACACTGTTCGGTTACCCCGCATACGTCCACAGCGACAGGGGGTCCTCTTTCATGAGTGACGAGCTGCGCCAGTTCCTGCTCAGCAAGGGAATAGCTTCAAGCAGGACGACCAGCTACAACCCCCGGGGGAACGGGCAAGTAGAAAGGGAGAACGGCATGGTCTGGAAGGCCGTCCTACTGGCCCTACAGTCCAGGGATCTCCCAGTTTCACGGTGGCAGGAGGTCCTCCCGGACGCTCTCCATTCCATCCGGTCTTTATTATGTACAAGCACTAATCAAACGCCCCACGAGCGTCTCCTTGTCTTCCCTAGGAGGTCCTTCTCTGGAACGTCGCTGCCGACCTGGCTGGCGGCCCCAGGACCCATCCTGCTCCGAAAGCACGTGCGGGCACATAAGGCGGACCCGTTGGTCGAAAGGGTTCACCTCCTCCACGCAAACCCCCAGTACGCCTACGTGGAGTACCCCGACGGCCGACAGGACACGGTCTCCCTGCGGGATCTGGCGCCCGCCGGCACCACGCACACCCCCCCCGACACCATCAACCCAACCGCCCCCCTTCCTGCCACCGCCGCACCCCGCGACCGCCCCCTTCCCAGGAGGATCAGTCCCCCTCCCCTTTGCACCGACAGCTGAAACCGTGCGGCTCCCGGAGGCGACAACACTGGTACAAGCAGCACCACCGCCGGGGCCGAGGCGATCGACACGGACGACCAGACCGCCCGACCGACTCGTGGCGTCGATGTAAAACAAATATGGACTGTCCAATGAACATTTTGTTTTTCCTATACCCTCTGTAAATAGTTGTAACAGGACGATACTGTCCAATACTGTACTACCATGTAACTGTTCTATCCTCCCAGGACCAGCCCTGTAAACCCTTACCACCATACGAAGCATCACCCCGCCGGGTTCATTTTTGACAAGGGGTGAATGTGGTAGTATGTATTGGGGGTCATGTGGGACTGGAAGCCCTAATGTCATTGGCTGACAGATCCCGGGTCCTGGTTGGCCGTTGACCTCATGCTCCGCCCTGAAGGCGAAGTATAAGAAGCCGGTGCCTTCCCCCGCAGGCCAGTTTACTATAGGGCTGCTGGGGAACAGACACGCTTAATAAAGCCTCATCGACTTCACTCTATTCGTCTCACGGAGTCTTTGTGCGCTACAAATGGGTAATTACTTTATTGGCAGGTGACTAGTGGTGTACCACAGGGATCTGTGTTGGGGTTTCAATTATTCACACTATTCATTAATAACTTGTATGATGGCATAGAAAGTCATATATCCAAATTTTCTGATGATACAAAGTTAGGTGGCATTGTAGACACCCTAGGTGATAGCATAAAATTGGAAGGAGATATTGACAGCCTGCGTGAATGGGCATAATTATGGCAGATGGAATTCAATGTAAGCAAGTGTCAGGTTATCCATTTTGAACCAAAAAAGGATAGAGCTGAGTACTTTCTAAATGGAAAGAGGTTAGGTACAGTGGATGGTCAAAGAGACTTTGGGGGTTCAGGTGCATAGATCCTTAAAATGCCATGAACAAGTGCAGAAAATAATCAAAAAGCCTAATAGCCTTTATTTCTAGAGGATTGGAATATAAAGACATAGAGGTTATGTTGCAGCTATAAAAAACCCGAGTTAGACCCCACTTGGCGTACTGTGAGCAGTTCGGGGCACCACACCTTTAGGAATGATGTTTTGACCTTGGAGGGAGTGCAATGTAGGTTTACAAAAATGTTACCTGGATTTTAGGGGCTGAGTTACGAGGAGAGATTACTCAAATTAGACCTGTTTTTGTTAGAATTTAGAAGGTTAAGGAGTGATCTGATCGAAGAATTCAAGATATTAACAGGGAAAGACAGGGGTAGATAAAGATAAACTATTTCCATGGAATTCCTACAGTACAGAAGGAGTTTCCATTTGTTGGAGACTTTAAAACGAGGGAGATAATCTATAAATTAGGCCTAGACTGTTCAGAAGAGATGTTAGGAAGCACTTAAGTTCATAAGATATAGGAGCAGAATGAGGCCCTTTGGCCCATCGAGTCTTCTCCACCATTCGATCATGGCTGATCTTATACTGGCCTTAACTCCACCGTCCTGCCCATTCTCCATAATGCTTCAACCCATTACAAATTAAAAATCTGTTTAACTCCTTAAATTTACTCAGCATCCACTGCACTCTGGGGTAGCGAATTCCACAGATTCACAACCCTTTGGGAGAAGTAGTTTCTCCTCAACTCTGTTTTAAATTTGCCACCTCTTATCCTAAGACTATGACATCTCTTTCAAGATGCCCCACAAGAAGACATCCACTTCACTCTACTTTATCCATACCTTTATCCATCCACTTCTTGACACAAAGGGTGGTAGAGGTTTGGAACTCTCTCCCACAAACAGTAGTTGAAGCTAGATTAGTTGTTAATTTTAAATCTGAGATAAATAGATTCTTGTTAAGCAAAGGTATTAAGGGATATGGGCCAAAGGCATGTATATGGATGTAGCACCATCAATATGACGCGAGGCAGGTTGAGGTAATGTCAATTGAAGGCTTTATTAAGCAGAACTTTATCCCCAGCAGCGTGGTTACAGAATGCAACTGCTGAGGGAAATGGAGGGAAAAACTGGGTTCTTATACCGGCATTTCTGGGTGGAGTCCAGTAGGTGGCAGATCCTATCAGGACCTGGCATCCCTCCACGTGGTGTACCGTATTACCCCTAATACATACGACCACATTCACCCCTTATTGAAAAAAAACCCGGCGGGATGGTGGTTCGCATGGTGGTAGGGGTTTACAGAGTTGGTACTGTGCCGTAACTTTGAACAAAACACAAAATTATCGCTTCAACTGGGCCAACGGGCCAAACAGGGTCGGCATGATGCCATAACTATAACAAGACACAATAACTGAAAACGTTGAGAGTTAAAGTGATTCGATGAGCCGGATGGGCGCCCTGGTCGTCCTTTCTGATCGTCTCGGGCGTGGTGGTGATGGCGCTGGCTCGAGTCCCGTCGACTCTGGGAGCGTAGCGCTGTCCCCTGTGTCCTTACTCCTGGGCGGGTCTGGGAGGAGAACCGAACCCCCCGGGAAGGGGGTGGCTGCGGGATGAACCGGCGGGAGTGAGGAGGTGGTGATTGGCGTTGGGGGGGTGTGGGTAGCTCCGGCGGGCGCCAGATCTCGCAGGGAGACCGTGTCCTGTCGACCATCGGGGTACTCCACATAGACGTATTGCGGGTTGGTGTGAAGAAGATGCACCCGTTCCACCAACGGATCTGACTTGTGCGCCCGCACATGTTTCCGGAGCAGAATGGGTCCCGGAGCTGCTAGCCAGGTCGGAAGTGGCGTTCCAGAGGAGGACTTCCTAGGAAAGAGGAGGAGGCGCTCGTGAGGCGTTTGATTCGTGGTGGTGCACAGCAGGGACTGGATAGAGTGAAGGGCATCCGGGAGGACTTCCTGCCAGCGGGAAATTGGGAGGCTCCTAGACCGGAGGGCCAGCAGGACGGCCTCCCAGACCGTTCCATTCTCCCTTTCTACCTGCCCGTTCCCCCGGGGTTTGTAACTGGTCGTCCTGCTCGAGGCAATGTCCTGCTGAGCAGAAATTGACGCAGTTCGTCACTCATAAAGGGCCCTGTCGCTATGGATATAGTCGGGGAAACCGAACAGTGTAAAAATGGTACCGAGGGCTTTAATGACCGTGGACGCAGGGGATGGCGAAAGGGAAACGGGAGTATTCGTCAACGCCGTTCAGGAAGTACGCGTTGCAATCGGTGGAGGGGAGGGGGCCTTTGAAATCCAAACTGAGGCGTTCAAAGGGTCGAGAGGCCTTAACCAGGTGCGCTCTATCTGGCCTGAAAAAGTGCGGTTTGCACTCAGCGCAGATCTGGCAGTTTCTGGTGACTGTTCGGACGTCCTCGACGGAGTAAGGGAGGTTGCGGGCCTTAAGGAAGTGGTAGAAACGAGTGACCCCCGGGTGGAAGAAGTCCTCGTGGAGGGCTTGTAGACGGTCCACTTGTACATTGGCACATGTGCCGCGAGATAGGGCTTCGGATGGCTCGTTCAGCTTTCCGGGACGATACAAGATCTCAGAATTGAAGGTGGAGAGTTCGATCCTCCACCGCAAGATCTTGTCGTTCTTGATTTTGCCCCGCTGTGCATTATCGAACATGAAGGCAACCGACCATTGGTCAGTGAGGAGAGTGAATCTCCTACCGGCCAGGTAATGCCTCCAGTGTCGCACAGCTTCCACTATTGCTTGTGCCTCCTTTTCCACTGAGGAGTGGTGGATTTCTGAAGTGTGGAGGGTTCGGGAGAAGAAGGCCACGGGTCTGCCTGCTTGGTTGAGGGTGGCCGCCAGAGCTACATCCGATGCGTCGCTCTCGACCTGGAAGGGGAGGGACTCGTCGATGGCGCGCATCGTGGCCTTTGCGATATCCGTTTTGATGTGGCTAAAGGCCTGGCATGCCTCTGTCGTCAGGGGAAAAGTAGTGGACTGGATTAGTGCACGGGCCTTGTCTGCGTACTGGGGGACCCACTGGGTGTAATAAGAAAAGAAGCCCAGGCAACGTTTCAGGGCTTTGGCACAGTGGGGGAGAGGGAACTCCATGAGGGGGCGCATGCGTTCAGGGTCGGGGCCTATCACTCCATTACGCACTACGTAGCCCAGGATGGCTAGGCGATCGGTGCGGAACACGCATTTTTCTTTGTTGTAAGTGAGGTTCAGGGCGTGAGCGGTCTGGAGGAATTTTTGGAGGTTGGCGTTGTGGTCCTGCTGGTCGTGGCCGCAGATGGTGACGTTGTCGAGATACGGGAACGTGGCCCGTAAACCGTGCTGGTCAACCATTCGGTCCATCTCTCGTTGGAAGACCGAGACTCCGTTCGTGACGCCGAATGGAACCCTTAAAAAGTGGTATAACCGCCCGTCTGCTTCGAAGGCAGTATAGTTGCGGTCACCGGGACGGATGGGGAGCTGGTGGTAGGCGGACTTGAGGTCCACGGTGGAAAAGACCTTGTACTGTGCAATCCGATTGACCATGTCGGATATGCGGGGGAGAGGGTACGCATCTAGCTGAGTGTACCTGTTGATGGTCTGACTATAGTCGATGACCATCCTCTGTTTCTCCCCGGTCTTAACAACTACCACCTGGGCTCTCCAGGTACTGTTGCTAGCCTGGATGATGCCTTCCTTCAGCAGCCTCTGTACTTCGGACCGGATAAATGCTCGGTCCTGGGCGCTGTACTGTCTGCTCCTTGTGGCGATGGGTTTGCAATCCGGTGTGAGGTTCGCAAACAAGGAAGGCGGTTCAACCTTGAGGGTCGCGAGGCCGCAGGCAGCCATTGGGGGTATAGGGCCGCCAAATTTAAATGTTAAACTCTGGAGGTTGCATTGGAAGTCCAACCCTAGGAGTGTGGGCGCACAGAGATGGGAGAGGACATACAGCCGGTAATTTCGGAACTCCCTCCCCTGCACCGTTAGGTTAGCGATGCAGAACCCCGTGATCTGAACGGAGTGGGATCCCGCCGCCAGGAACATTTTCTGGGTGCTTGGCCGAATTACGAGGGAACAGCGCCTTACCGTGTCCGGATGAATGAAGCTCTCCGTGCTCCCAGAGTCGATAAGACACGGCGTCTTGTAGCCATTCACTAGGACTGTAGTGGTTGCAGTCTGGAGCGTCCGGGGTCGCGACTGGTCGAGGGTCGTCGAAGCCAGACGTGGTTGTTGAAGTTGAGCATCGTAATCAGGCAGTATGTGGCCGTCTGTGTCGGGGTCCTTCAGCCAAGATGGCGGCGTCCACGGATCGAGTGCGGTCGGGGGTGGACAAAATGGCGGCGCCCATCGCTCCCTCGTGGTGTCCGGGGTCCAAAATGGCAGCGTCCGTTGGTCACACGTGGATCGCTGGGGGGCTGGGTTTGTGGTCCCGTTTCTTCCCCGGAGATAGCGGCGACACCGCGGGACTTGCACACCGTCGCGTAGTGGCCTTTCTTCCCGCAGCTTTTGCAGGTAGCCGCGCGGGCCGGGCAGCGCTGCCGAGGGTGTTTCGGCTGGCCGCAAAAATAGCAGCGGGGCCCCCCCGGTTGGTCTGGTGTTTTGGCCGCGCAGGTTTGCGGGAGTGGGGGGGGTGTCGGAGAGTCGACCGCAGCGGGAGTCCACGGAGCCCAAGGGGCTGTAGTGCGGTCGGGGGCGTAGGCGCGGGCATTACGCGAGGCCACATCGAGGGATGCCGCCAGGGCCCGAGCTTCTGTAAGTCCCAGAGATTCTTTCTCCATAAGCCTCTGGCGGATCTGGGAAGAGGCCAAGTCTGCCACATACACATCGCGGACCAGGAGCTCTGTGTGTTCACTTGCTGTTACCGCCGGGCAGTTGCAGTTTCGACCCAGGATCTGCAGGGCGTTATAAAACTCGTCCAGCGATTCCCCCGGATATTGCCGTTGTGTGGCGAGCTGGTAGCGAGCAAAAACCTGGTTGGCGGGCCGGATGTAGATCTCCTTCAGCGCGGCAATGGCACCGGTGAAACCGTCCTCGTCCTCGATAAAGGAGTAGACGTCAGGACTTACCCTGGAATAGAGGACCTGCATCTTTTGTTCATCAGTCGGTGTGCCGGGGGCCGTTCGGAGGTAGCCCTCAAAGCATGCCATCCAGTGTTTGAAGATAGAGGCCGAGTTAGCTGCTTGGGGTGTGATGCGCAGGCACTCCGGGGTGATTCGGAGCTCCATGTTCCCACGTCGTTTTCTTCAATTTAAATTCTGCTTAATAAATTGTAGCACCGTCAATATGACGCGAGGCAAGTTGAGGTAATGTCAATTGAAGGCTTTATTAAGCAGAACTTTATCCCCAGCAGTGTGGTTACAGAATGCAACTGCTGAGGGAAATGGAGGGAAAAACTGGGTTCTTATACCGGCATTTCTGGGTGGAGTCCAGTCGGTGGCAGATCCTATCAGGACCTGGCATCCCTCCACCAATGTATTACCCCTAATACATACCACCACAATGGACTAATGTCACAGATCAGCCAAGATCGCATTGAATGGCAGGACAGGCTTGAGATACTAAATGGCCTACTCTTATTCCGATGTTCCTAGTAGACAGTGTGTGTTTTCTTGTATCTGTCCAAGCCGATCGAGAAGGCTTTTCTCTGTCAACAAACAGTAGCAAAGCACTTTCTACCTCAAGACTGATGGGGCCAAGCCATTCTAAGGCAGCGAGTGATTGAACAGAATCATTGTCTGACATCTATCCAGCAACTGTCTTTATAGGTTTTCTTTTCTTCTTTCCAGCAAAATACTTGTACGCAAAGTGTTTCAGCTTCTTGCAGTTGGAGCACTGCTTTCCTCATTTTGGACACCATTCCTTTTCTTTTGTGTGGTGTCCTCCACAGTGTTTACATCCTGTACTCAGGCCTTAATCTTTCTGCTGGCCTCCCTCCTTCTATTTCATTATTGACTTGTGTTTGGAAGGTTTGGACTGCCTCTCAGCATAGTGCAAAACCTTGCCGGGTCTCTTAGCAATACACTTCAGCTGATGATTAAACAGTTCAGAGCTTCTGCACATGCTAATAGCTTTCTTGAGAGTAGGTTTCTCTTCGCACAGAAAACATGCACTCACAGCAGCGCCTCCTGCGTCTAAGACAATCCTCCCTCTGAAGAGATTTTCCTCCAATTGCCCAATCTCACAAGTCTCAACTAGATATCTTAGAGCAGTCACATTTTGATCAATCGTCTGCCTCTGCTTCTCCTTTAGTGGTGTTCAGAGGGTTTGGAGGCAAGTGCTGTTGTTGTGCATTATTGAAAAAGGTGGAGAAGTGAAAATAGAAGCAAAATACTGGAAACCAGAAATAAAGATAGACATATGGACGATGAGGGAATAGTGTAAATGGGCTTTAGAGTGGTTTCACAGGTCGGCGCAACATCGAGGGCTGAAGCGCCTGTACTGCGCTGTAATGTTCTATGTTCTATGTTCTAAAGACCAAAAAAATGACAGAAATAATTAACAGGCCTCTCAGCATCTGTGGAGAGCGAAACAGTTATTGGGTGGGATTTTCCCCTCTGAGGACTAAATGTTGGAAAAATACCGATTCACCAGCGAGCGGCGGTAGCCTGTGATTCACATGCTCCAACCTCAGCGTGTACTCTCTTCAGGTACCATATTTAAACTGCATCTGCATACATGACATGACGATCCCAGGCCAGAGCCTAACAGTTGCTAGGATACTCGACAGAAACCCCAATATTTTATTTTAATTTAGTAAAACTGTGAAGAAAGGATATCTCACTCCAGGAGTGATTTCACACAAAATAGGGATATGGTATATGAAAACAAATTTTATTAACAACACAATATTAAAATATCTTTAACATCACACAAGAAAATAGCTTACAATTACCCCTTAAACATTGCCAATCAATACAGTGACATGGCACAATGGTTAGCACTGCTTCCTCACAGCGCCAGGGTCCGGGTTCAATTCTGACCTTGGGTGTGGAGTTTGTACGTTCTCCCAGTGTCAGCGTGGGTTTCCTCCAGGTGCTCCAGTTTCCTCCCACAGTCCAAAGATGTGCAGTATAGGTGGATTGACCATGCTAAATTGCCCCTTAGTGTCCAAAGTTTAATTGGGGTTGGAGGGTAAGGGGATGGAATGGGAGAGTGGGCCTCGTTAGGGTGCTCATTCAGAGGGTCAGTGCAGACTCGACGGCCAAATGGCTTCCTTCTGCCCTGTTGGTATTCTATGATTCTAATAACCCTTAACTGCTATATTTATTTCCACTCAAATAACAAAATCACCTCAGATCCCATTCCAGAATTAGATACAGCTAGCAGACTCAGGAATACTTGCTGCACAGAGATGTCCTGAATACTCCGCTTTGAGAAAGAGAGTTCTTTTGAGACTGCTTTAAAGAAAGAAGCTTGACCCCCTGTCAGAATAATGCAGAATCTCGGGCTGTATGTCTTCAGAAAACCTTCTCAGCTTGCCTTTCAGCCACTAGCTAAAACTAAACCTCAACACCTGACTGCTTCAACCCTGGCATCTCCCATTAACTACATTATCTCCATAAACTGAACTCAATGGGCGTGATTTAACACGCAAGAAAACAGAGTCCCGTTTTGGGCACATATAACGGGGTCTTTCTTGGTCAGCAACACCCTGCTGAGGCCACAATTAACTCACTTCCTGCACTGACAAGCTTAAATGCCACCCTGATCTCTCAACCTCCCCCCCTGGAATCCCCACTGCGATCTCCAGACAGCCCACCCCCACTGCCCCAACTTACTTCTTAGGGGGTCCTTGATCCTCCCATCACCCCACCTCTTAAGGGCAGGGTATCCCTGGACCAGATTCCTGGTACAGGTAACTTGGCACCTGGGCACATTGGCACTGCCAGCCTGGCACCCTGGAAATGCCTCTTCCAGCCTGATAGTGGCACCCAGGCAGTACCAGAGAGGTACAGTATTAGTGTCACAGTGGTACTGCTAGGGTACCATGGTGACACTACCAGGGTGCCCAAGTGGTCATGCCAAGGTGCCAGACTGGCAGTACCAAGATGCCAGGTGGCAGCAGGCGTGCACAACACCTGGGGGCCACCGATGGCCTGGGAGATGCCCCAGCCACCGTAATGTTTGGTCCACGCTTGTGTGAACCAGTGCTAAAAGGCGCCATGGCAAGGTCTCCCAGGGACAGCCGTTCGTTCCTGAACCTTGGGAGAATCGGAATGACATATTTAAATGAGCCTAATGGGTCACTTAAATGTGTCAATCTGGATCTCATCCAGTGCGACGTCATGCTGGATCTTGTTAAATCTCATGAGGCATACTGAGCATCGCAAATCTCACGAGAGGCTTCTCACGAGTTTTAACGGCCTCGTCGCGTCACTGAGCCAGGGGTGACAAGGCCGTTCAGTTGCAGTGAGCATTATGACCTTTTGCCATTCCCCTGCTTTTTCCCCATATCCTTGCACATTGTCTGTATTCAGGTAACCATCTAATGCCCTTTTGAATGCCTCGATTGAGCCTACCTGTGCCATACTTCCAGGCAGTGCATCCCAGACCTGCACCACTTGCTGTGTAAAGAAATTTGTTCCTCACATTTGCTTCTTTTGCAAATCACTTTAAATCTGTGCCCTCTCACTCTTGACACTTTTATAAGCAGAACAGTTTGTCCATGATTTAGAACATCTCTATCAAATTTAAAGCTATACTTGCGTGGGATTTGAACCCTCAGCTTCCAGGCTCCAAATATCTCACTTTCTTGTTCCACTGATCCATATGCATACTTTGGTTCTACCTTCATAAATGAGGACACAAGGTGCTACCGGTAAGCCACAGGTGACTCTGCAGGCACAGGTGACCCTTCAAGTCCCAAATGACTCAAATGATGCTCCCAACATTGCATGGTAGAAAAAGCGCAAATCATTGAGTTATGGAGCAGATGATCCCAACCTGCTTTTATGCCGGTGGGAAACTGACTTTTTTGCACAAGCAATGTTTTCCCTTCATTATGTCTGCCACAGGCAGGACAGGAAAATCCCAACCAATGTTTCAAGTCACCAGATCTTTCATGGAGAAATGAAGAGCAACACAGATGCTTACTACTGTTGAGGGGTAATCAAAATGTTTCCAGCATCAGATGCAGGTTCTAAGAACGATGCACCTTAAGTTGATAGCCTCAACAACCCCTCCCAATTCCTGCTGGATGTGTTTTTTTGGGGGATCCTCCTGACATTGGTTGAAAAGAGAATTTTCCTCCTCACTCTGGCCTCTCACTTCAGGACCTCCAGTGAGGCGTGAGAGAATCTGGAGGCTTGCCTGACACTCCAAATATCTCACTTTCTTGTTCCACTGCTCCACATACATACTTTGGTTCTGTCTTCATAAATGGGGACACAAAATAAGATTGCAGAAATTTTGGGAAATGCAGGGTTTAGAACAAACAAAGAACAAAGAAATGTACAGCACAAGAACAGGGGGTGCGATTCTCCACTCCTACGCCAGTTGGGAGAATCGCCTGGGCCGCCAAAATTTCTGGGGACGCCGGTCCGACGCTCTCCCGCGATTCTCCCAAGCGGCGGGAATGGCCCGGTCGAGTTTCGCGGGCCGCAAATCGGAGAATCGGCGGAGACACCCAAAATGGCGATTCTCCGGCACCCCCGCTATTCTGAGGCCCGGAAGGGCCGAGCGGCCAGGCCAAAACGGCAGGTTCCCCCCGCCGCCGTCCACACCTGGTCGCTGCAGTCGTGGGCGGTGCGTGAACGCTGGAGGGGTGGCCTGTGGGGGGGGGGGGGGGGGGGGGGCGAGGGGGATCCTGCACTGGGCTTCACTTGGAATGTGGGGTGGCCTGCGATCGGTGCCCACCGATCGTCGGGCCGTCCTCTCTGAAGGAGGACCTCCTTCCTTCCGCGGCCCCGCAAGATCCGTCCCCCATCTTCTTGCGGGGCGGACTTAGAGAGGACAGCAACCACGCATGCGCGGGTTGGCGCCGACCAACCCGCGCATGCGCGGATGATGCCCGTTATGCGGCGCCGGCCGTGTCATCTATGCAGCGCCGCTTTTACGCGGGCGACAAGGCCTGGCGCGTGTAGATGACGCGGCCCCGATCCTGGCCCATTGTCAGGGCCTGAATCGGTCGGGACCGGGGCCGTTCCGCGCCGTCGTGAACCTCGACGGCGTGGCCACTTCGGCGTGGGAGTGGAGAATCCCGCCCAGGCCCTTTGGCCCTCCAAGCCCGTGCCGACCATGCTGCCCGACTAAACTACAGGGAACAGGTTTAGTGAAATGGAGGAACTGAAGGAGATCAATATTAGTAGAGAAATAGTGTTGTGGAAATTGATGGGATTGAAGACTAATAAATCCCCTCGGCCTGATAATCTACATCCCATAGGACTTAAGGAAGTGGCCCTAGAAATAGTGGATGCATTGGTGGTCATCTTCCAAGTTTCTATAGACTCTGGAACAGTTCCTACAGATTAGAGGGTAGCTAATATAACCCCACTATTTCAAAATGGGAGTAGAGAAAAAACAGGGAATTATAGACAAATAAACCTGACGCTGGTAGTGGGGAATATTCTAAAATCCATCATCAAAGATTTTATAGCAGAGCGCTGAGAAAAAAGTGGCAGTGTGCACATCTCCTTCATTCTGGCACACGCAATGATTCCTGACATATTCGAGACTCCCTCCCGGTTGGGTGGCTGGCACCTGGGCGACAGGGTTTACCCACTGCGGTCATGGCTGATGACACAAATCCGGAGGCCAGAGACCGATGCGGAGACCTGCTACAATGACGCCCAGTGACCAGGCCTGTGATCAAGCGATGCTTCGGCCTTCTGAAGAATCGGTTCAGGTGCCTAGACTGCCCTGGAGGGGCCATCCAGTATGATGCTGAGAGGGTCGTCCGCATCGTGGAGGCCTGCTGCGTCCTCCACAGTATCGCGCAGTAGAGGGGCAATGTGCTGGAGCACGAGGATAGACACCAAGCCTTGTCCGACAAGGAGGATCCAGATGAGGGCGAGGATGGGCAGGGCATGGGACCCAGGCTGGCATGGGAGGCCACACAACATGTGCACCAGGGCCAATGTGCTTAGGACACTGATCATCCCAGGTTCACCGACTGGGGCGGGGTGGGGGCCACTGGCCAGGGACATGAACACCGCATCCCATGCCCACATTCCCCCTTCACCCCCGGCCACCCCCCCCCACCTGACCCCTTCCATGATACATACCTGCTGCACTACAGAGTGCGGGCCATGGGCTTGCAGTAACACCGGGCCTGGTCCATGGGACGGAGGATGATGACAACCCGCTCTGCGAAGAAAGCTGATGCTCCACATCGATTGACAACGTCTGACATCTGCCCTTGTTAGCACTTTCCACCGTCGACCTGGGTGATCCCTGCATGCGAGCTGGCCATTCCATCACACGGTCCCATCGGATCCCTGGGGTGACGGTGGTGGGGACAGTCAGGGGAGGGGGAGCCGAGACCACCCACAACATACACCCCCTACCCCCCTCCCCCATCACACCCCACACCCCTCTTTGGCCAGTCCAGACTAGCCCACCCCACACACCCATCTGACAGAGCACCGAGGCAGGATGTAACAGTGTGAACAGATGTTTAATGTGACAACGTATATACAGATCTGTGCTTTAGATCTGTAACACTAAACTGTGCCCTGCATCCGTGCCAGCCAAACTGATGTCCAACTTTCTGGCCTTACGGGCTCTTGGTGGATCCCTGGACGGTACAGCAGGAGTGAAGGAGGCTGTTGCGATTCGCGCCCTGTGACCCAGGTCCCCATTGGCGGGTGTCTTCTGGGGCAACAGAGCATGGATGGGCCCGACTGCTGCTCGGGTGTCCCAGGTGGTGTGGTGCCACCCTGTTCTGCCTGCTGCCCACTGCCCACCATAAGTGTCAGGGACAGAAGGGGTGAGTCCGAGGTGCTGCGGTGTTCCGACACCTTCCCTACGGGACTCACCGGCACGGGCCCTATCACCTCCTCCTCCCTCAGGCTGCCCGATAGCCTCCGGGCTACCTGATGGGACGGGGGTGCAAGCGGAGCTGGACACTGAGGCTCGCTCGCCACCCAGAACAGTTAGTCCTGGAGGCTGCCTCGAAAAGGGTCTGCATGCTCGTGCCATGGAGCACAAGGAGTGGACCATCTCCGTCTGGGGCTGCGCCACATCACCCAATGCATGTGCTGTCACCTTCTGGGTGTATGTCAAATCAGCCGATGATTGCTGCATCTCCCTTTGGGATCCAGCCACCTCCATCTGTGTCTGTGCCACATTGGCCAGCACCTGGGCAGTGCCACCAACATTCCCAGCCATGGCCTGCTGTGACTGGGCCACGCTCAGGAGCACTGCTGTGATTTCCAGGTGTCTCTCGCATATGGTTGCCTATAAGGCGGCAACCTTGGCCTGGGACACAGTCAGAGCCTGCAGAGAATGCCCCATGCCTTGGACATGCTGATCCATAGCCAAAACCGTCAGCCCCAGATGCCACCCGTGCGGTGTTGGCCTAGATGACACATATGGTCGGCACCATCTCCTGTTGCTGCATGCGATTGGACTCGTCCAGCTGCGCCTGCAGGTGCTGGATGCTCGCCAACAACCCCTCATGTATTCCCTGGCTCTGCGATTGCATCCCCAAAATCAATGGGAATGTTCGGTCCAGAAGCTCGAAACCCGTCTGGATGGCAGCTAGTTCCTGGGGTCAGAGAGTCATAGAGTCAGAGATTTAATTGCATCGAAACAGGCCCTTTGGCCCAGCTTGTCCATGCTGCCCAGTTTCTATTGTCATGTGAGAGTACCTTTAAAAAATGGTGTTTAAAAATGTCCCGTTAAGAAATGTGTATTTATCAGTGATGTCAGAGTGTGGGTTGAGCTGGGCTGTCTGTCAACTTTTTACTTTCGTTTTAGGCTGTTTGCTGCAGGGTGTGTTTTTGTTTTGTTTTCAGAGCTGGATAGCTGCAGTCACAGCCAGAAGGGGTATTGGAAATGGCAAAAATCCGGTTACAAATTAAACAAATGGAACATAAGAAATAATTAAAGCAGCTTGAATACGAAAGAGAGGAAAAAGAAAGAGAGAGAGCGGAAAAAGAAAGAGAAAGAGTGAGAGAGGAAAAAGAAAAGGAGAGAGGAGAAAGGAGAAAAGAAAGAATAGCCCTAGCAGAACAAAAAGAAAGAGAAAGGGAGATGCAGATCAGGAAAAAAGATTAAGCGAGAGATTTTGAACTTCGGAAAATGGCCATGAAACATGACAGTCAGTTAAAATTGGCAGATGTAAAGGGAAACGAACAGTTGTATGACAGTGATGAGGATAGTGAGAACGCGTGTCAAAGTCGAAGGCGTGGTGGGGATCTATTTGAATATGTCCCAGCATTGCCAAGGTTTGATGAGAGGGAGGTAGAAGCCTTTTTCATTTCATTTGAAAAGGTGGCTAAACAAATTAAATGACCACAAGACATGTGGGTATTACTGATTCAAACAAAGCTGATAGGTAGGGATAGCGAAGTGTCTGCATCCCTACTGGAGGAGGTATCTGGAACGTAGGGGGGGGTGAAAAAATCCATCTTGGGTGCATATGAACTAGTGCCTGAAACCTACAAACAAAGGTTTAGAAATTTAAGGAAAGAATTTGGTGAAACATACATGGAGTTTGAAAGGCTCAGAGTAATTTTGATAAGGGCTTTGAAAATAGACCAAACGTATGAAGCTCTCAGAGAAATTATACTTTTGGAGGAGTTTAAAAATTCAATTCCTGATGTAGTGAGAACTCATGTGGAAGAGCAGAGGGTTAAAACTGTGAGGTTAGCAGCAGAAATGGCAGATGATTATGAATTAGTTCATAAATCAAGGCTTGGTTTCCGACATCAGTTTCAGCCAGTGGGGGATAGAAACGGGGGACATGAGAAATACTCAAGTGGTAAAGGTAAAGGTGATCTGATGGGAGTTAACAAGGAGAGTGCACATCTGGCTAAAAAAGAAATCCAGGAGGGTGGAAAAGAAATGAAAAGTTTCAAATGTTTTCACTGTAATAAACTTGGCCATGTAAAGTCACAGTGTTGGTGGTTGAAGAAAAGCATTGGGAAGGCTGATCTGGTAAAACAGGATAAGACAATGGGGTTTGTTAAAGTGGTAAAGGAAAGCCCAAGTGAAGTGAAGGAAGTGCAAAAGATTGTACCGCCTGATCAAGAGGTGATTGATAAGAAGGTGCCAGATCATTTTAAAGAATTTACTTGTGTGGGTAAAGTTTACTCATGTGTATCAAGAGGAGCAGGTAAAGAAGTCACAATTTTAAGAGATACGGGAGCTAGTCAATCTTTAATGGTAAGAGATGAGGAGTTATGTAGTTTGGGAAGAATGTTGCCAGAAAAGGTGGTAATATGTGGAATTCAGGTTGAGAGGAGTAGTGTTCCATTATATAAGGTAAGGTTGAAAAGTCCAGTGAAGAGTGGTGAAGTGGTAGTAGGAGTAATAGAGAAACTATCTTGTCCAAGAACACAGTTTATCTCGGGTAATGATATAGCTGGATCGCAGGTGGGAGTGATGCCTACTGTGGTTGATAGGCCTGTGGAAAATCAGACAACTGAAGTGTTGAAGGACGAGTATCCTGGGATTTTTCCGGATTGTGTAGTAACAAGGTCGCAAAGTGATTGGTTAAGACAAGAGGAGAAATCAAAGAGTGAAGATGACGTTGAAGTGCAATTATCAGAAACGATTTTTGATCAGATGGTTGAAAAAGAACAAGAACAGGTGGAGGATGAGGCAGATATTTTTAGTTCAGGAAAATTGGTGGAGTCGCAACAAAAAGATATAGAAATAAAACGGATGTATCAGAAAGCATATACGGAAGAGGAATCTAACTGTATACCAGAGTGTTATTACCGTAAAAGTGATGTCTTGATGAGAAAATGGAGGCCTTTACAGATGCAGGTGGATGAAAAGTGGGCAGAAGTTCATCAAGTAGTATTGCTGGTAGGGTATAGAAAGGAGGTGTTGCGAGTTGCACATGAGGTACCAGTGGGAGGTCATTTGGGAATAAGGAAAACTCAAGCTAAAATCCACAAACATTTTTATTGGCCTGGACTACATCATGTCACACATGCCAAGTGATACGGAACCCTCAAGCAGTGATAAAACCAGCGCCCTTAATACCCATTCGAGCATTTGAGGAACCTTTTACAAGGGTCCTACTTGATTGCGTAGGACCGCTTCCGAAAACGAAAAGTGGGAATCAATATCTTTTGACTATAATGGATGTGTCTATTAGGTTTCCGGAGGCCATTCCAGTACATAATATTACAGCTAAAACGATTGTTGAGGAGTTACTTAAATTCTTTTCTAGATGTGGACTACCCACAGAAATACAATCGGATCAAGGATCAAATTTTACCTCCAGGTTATTCAAAGAAGTTATGGATAGCTTTGGAATAAAACAATTTAAATCATCTGCGTACCATCCAGAGTCACAGGGAGCTTTAGAAAGATGGCATCAGACATTAAAGACAATGTTGTGGGTTTATTGTCAAGATTATCCAGAGGATTGGGATAAAGGAATTCCATTCGTATGGTTTGCAATTAGGGATGCACCTAATGAGTTAACCAAATTTAGTCCTTTTGAACTAATTTTTGGTCATGAGGTAAGAGGACCACTTAAATTGATTAAGGAAAAATTGGTGAGTGAGAAATCGGAAATTACGTTATTGGATTATGTGTCAAATTTTAGGGAACGATTAAATAGAGCAGGTGAATTGGCTAGACAACATTTAAAGATTGCACAAAATGTGATGAAACGGGTAGCGGACAAGAAATCCAAAGTTTGTAGTTTTGCCAGTGGAGATAACGTTTTAGTATTGTTACCAATGGTAGGTGAACCTTTAAAAGCAAGGTTTTGTGGACCTTATCAGATTGAAAGGAAATTAAATGAGGTGAATTATGTGGTAAAAACACCAGATAGAATGAAGACTCACTGAGTGTGTCATGTGAATATGCTTAAAAGGTACTTTGAAAGGGATGGAGAGAAAAAGGAAGAGGTTTTAATGATTTTAACTCAAGGTGACGAACCAAATACAGATGACTGTGAATTTGACATACCTAAAATTAAATTAAATCCAGCAGAGGGCTGTAGAGCGGAGCTGATGACTGGCTGTTGCGGGGAAAATTTACATACGTCCATGTGCTCACCCTAACTTGAAGGTGTACCTGAGCAAGAGACCCTAGCTGTTCAAGTGAAGACAAGCATCCAGCAGAGGGCCGTACAGTGGAGCTTCTGACTGGCTGTTGTGGGGGAAATTTGCATACATCCGTGTGCTCACCCTAACTTGAAGGTGTACCTGAGCAAGAGACCCTAGCTGTTCAAGTGAAGACACACATCCAGCAGAGGGCAGTAGAGCAGAGCTGCTGACTGGCTGTTCCAGGGGAAATTTGCATACGTCCGTGTGCTCACCCTAACTTGAAGGTGGTTTATGGAGGAGCTGTTGTCAAGTGACACTTAAACCCGAAACTCTTCTTCAGTGTTTCCCTCCCTACCCCCTCCTCCAACCAAAAAAAAACAACCGCTGTAAAGATCAAGAGGAAGGCTCGAGGGCAGGTAGAAGTAGAAAGAATTTGAACCATGACATCACAGCCTGCAGGTAAGGGATTGGCTGGTGACTGGTAAGTAGTTTTTCTTTCTTTTCCCTCAGGTGTTATCGGGCGGGGCACAGAGGTTGCTGAGTGAGTGCCTGCTGAGAAGGGGAGTGAATAACAGGTAAGCTCTTTCTTTCTCTTCCTTTTTTTATCTAAAGGGGATGGCAGTGAAATGTTCCTCCTGCAGAATGTTTGAGGTGAGGGACACCGTCAGTGTCCCTGCTGATTTCATCTGTGGGAAGTGCACCCATCTCCAGCTCCTCAGAAACCGCGTAAGGGAACTGGAGCTGGAGCTGGATGAACTTCGGATCATTCGGGAGGCAGAGGTGGTCATAGATAGAAGCTTCAGGGATGTAGTTACTCCGAAGAATAAAGATAGATGGGTGATGGTGAGAGGGGCTGGGAGGAAGCAGTCAGTACAGGGATCCCCTGTGGTCGTTCCCCTTAGCAACAAGTATACCGCTTTGGATACTGTTGGGGGGGGGGGACTTACCAGGGGTAAGCCATGGGGTACAGGTCTCTGGCACAGAGTCTGTCCCTGTTGCTCAGAAGGGAAGGGAAGCGAGGAGTAGAGCATTAGTCATTGGAGACTCCATAGTTAGGGGGATAGATAGGAGATTCTGTGGGAACGCGAGAGACTCGCAGTTGGTGTGTTGCCTCCCAGGTGCCAGGGTGCGTGATGTCTCGGATCGTGTTTTCGGGATCCTTAAGGGGGAGGGGGAGCAGCCCCAAGATGTGGTCCACATGGGTACCAACGACATAGGTAGGAAAAGGGAGAGGGATGTATGGCAGGAATTAAGGGAGCTAGGGTGGAAACTTAGATCTAGACAAACAGAGTTATTATCTCTGGGTTGTTACCCATGCCACGTGATAGCGAGACGAGGAATAGGGAGAGAGAGGAGTTGAACATGTGGCTACAGGGATGGTGCAGGAGGGAGGGTTTCATATTTCTGGATCATTGGGGCTCATTCTGGAGTCGATGGGACCTCTACAAACAGGATGGTCTACACCTGAACTAGAGGGGTACCAATATCCTGGGGGGGAAATTTGATAATTCTCTTCGGGAGTATTTGAACTAGTTCAGCAGGGGCTTGGGAACCTGAATTGTAGCTCCAGTGTACAGGAAGTTGAGAGTTGTGAGGTCATGAGTAAGGTTTCAAAGTTGCAGGAGTGTACCGGCAGGCAGGAAGTTGGTTTAAAGTGTGTCTTCTTCAATGCCAGGAGCATCCGGAATAAGGTGGGTGAACTTGCGGAATGGATTGGTACCTGGGACTTCAATGTTGTGGCCATATCGGAGACATGGATAGAGCAGCGACAGGAATGGTTGTTGCAGGTGCCGGGGTTGAGATATTTCAGTAAGCTCAGGGAAGGTGGTAAAAGTGGGTAGGGGTGGCATTGTTAGTCAAGAACAGTATTACGGTGGCAGAAAGGACGTTTGATGAGGACTCGTCTACTGAGGTAGTATGGGCTGAGGTTAGAAACAGGAAAGGAGAGGTCACCCTGTTAGGGGTTATCTATAGGCCTCCAAAAAGTTCCAGAGATGTAGAGGAGAGGATTGCAAAGATGATTCTGGATAGGAGCGAAAGCAACAGGGTAGTTGTTATGGGGGACTTTACCTTTCCAAACATTGACTGGAAACGCTATAGTTCGAGTACTTTAGATGGGTCCGTTTTTGTCCAATGTGTGCAGGAGGGATTCCTGACACAGTATGTAGATAGCCCACCGAGAGGCGAGGCCGTATTGGATTTGGTACTGGGTAATGAACCAGGACAGGTGCTAGATTTGGAGGTAGGTGAGCACTTTGGTGATAGTGACCACAATTCGATTACGTTTACTTTAGTGATGGAAAGGGATAGGTATATACCACAGGGCAAGAGTTATATCTGGGGGAAAGGCAATTATGATGCGATGAGGCAAGACTTCGGATGCATCAGATGGAGAGGAAAACTGCAGGGGTTGGGCACAATGGAAATGTGGAGCTTGTTCAAGGAACAGCTACTGCGTGTCCTTGATAGGTATGTACCTGTCAGGCAGAGAGAAAGTGGTCGAGCAAGGGAACCGTGGTTTACTAAGGCAGTCGAAACACTTGTCAAGAGGAAGAAGGATGCTTATGTAAAGATGAGACATGAAGGTTCAGTAAGGGTGCTCGAGAGTTACAAGTTAGCTAGGAAGGACCTAAAGAGAGAGCTAAGAAGAGCCAGGAGGGGACAAGAGAAGTCTTTGGCAGGTAGGATCAAGGATAACCCTAAATCTTTCCATAGATATGTCACAAATAAACGAATGACTAGGGTAAGAGTAGGGCCAGTCAAGGACAGTAGTGGGAAGTTGTGCTTGGAGTCTGAGGAGATAGGAGAGGTGCTAAATTAATATTTTTCATCAGTATTCACACAGGAAAAAGACAATGTTGTCGAGGAGAATACTGAGATTCAGGCTAGTAGACTAGAAGGGCTTGAGGTTCATAAGGAGGAGGTGTTAGCAATTCTGGAAAGTGTGAAAATAGGTAAGTCCCCTGGGCTGGATGGATTTATCCTAGGATTCTCTGGGAAGCTAGGGAGGAGATTGCTGCGCCTTTGGCTTTGATCTTTAAGTCATCTTTGTCTACAGGAATAGTGCCAGAAGACTGGAGGATAGCAAATGTTGTCCCCTTGTTCAAGAAGGGGAGTAGAGACAACCCTGGTAACTATAGACCAGTGAGTCTTACTTCTGTTGTGGGCAAAATCTTATAAAGGTTTATAAGAGATAGGATGTATAATCATCTGGAAAGGAATAATTTGATTAGAGATAGTCAACACGGTTTTGTGAAGGGTAGGTCGTGCCTCACAAACCTTATTGAGTTCTTTGAGAAGGTGACCAAACAGGTGGATGAGGCTACTACAGAAAATACGGAGGCATGGGATTCACGGTGATTTAGCAGTTTGGATCAGAAATTGGCTAGCTGGAAGAAGACAAAGGGTGGTGGTTGATGCGAAGTGTTCAGACTGGAGTCCAGTTACTAGTGGTGTACCACCAGGATCTGTTTTGGGGCCACTGCTGTTTGTCATTTTTATAAATGACCTGGAGGAGGGTGTAGAAGGATGGCTGAGTAAATTTGCAGATGACACTAAAGTCGGTGGAGTTGTGGACAGTGCGGAAGGATGTTACAAGTTACAGAGGGACATAAATAAGCTGCAGCGCTGGGCTGAGGTGGCAAATGGTGTTTAATGCAGAAAAGTGTGAGGTGATTCAGTTTGGAAGGAATAACAGGAAGACAGAGTACTGGGGTAATGGTAAGATTCTTGATGTGGAAATGTCGGCGTTGGACTGGGGTGAGCACAGTAAGAAGTCTTACAACACCAGGTTAAAGTTCAACAGGTTTGTTTCGATGTCACTAGCTTTCGGAGCGCTGCTCCTTCCTCAGGTGAATGGAGAGGTATGTTCCAGAAACATATATATAGACAGATTCAAAGATGCCAGACAATACTTGGAATGCGAGCATTAGCAGGTGATTAAATCTTTACAGATCCAGAGATGGGGTAACCCCAGATTAAAGAGGTATGAATTGTGTCAAGCCAGGGCAGTTGGTAGGATTTCGCAGGCCAGATGGTGGAGGATGAATGCAATGTGACATGAATCCCAGGTCCCGGTTGAGGCCGCACTCATGTGTGCGGAACTTGGCTATAAGCTTCTGCTCGGCGATTCTGCGTTGTCGCGCGTCCTGAAGGCCGCCTTACCCGGAGATCAGAGGCTGAATGCCCTTGACTGCTGAAGTGTTCCCCGACTGGAAGGGGACATTCCTGCCTGGTGATTGTCGCGTGATGTCCGTTCATTGGCAGTGAAGATTCTTGGCAGTGTGGATGAGCAGAGAGATCTCGGTGTCCATGTACATAGATCTCTGAAAGTTGCCACCCAGGTTGAGAGGGTTGTTAAGAAGGCGCACGGTGTGTTAGCTTTTATTGGTAGAGGGATTGAGTTTCGGAGCCATGAGGTCATGTTGCAGCTGTACAAAACTCTGATGCGGCTACATTTGGAGTATTGCGTGCAATTCTGGTCGCCGCATTATAGGAAGGATGTGGAAGCATTGGAAAGGGTGCAGAGGAGATTTACCAGAATGTTGCCTGGTATGGAGGGAAGCTCTTATGAGGAAAGGCAGAGGGACTTGAGGCTGTTTTCATTAGAGAGAAGAAGGTTAAGAGGTGACTTAATTGAGGCATACAAGATGATCAGAGGATTGGATAGGGTGGACAGCGAGAGCCTTTATCATCGGATGGTGATGTCTAGCACGAGGGGACATAGCTTTAAATTGAGGGGAGATAGATATAAGACAGATGTCAGAGGTAGATTCTTTACTCAGAGAGTAGTAAGGGCGTAGAATGCCCTGCCTGCAACAGTAGTTGACTCGCCAACACTAAAGGCATTCAAATGGTCATTGGATAGATATATGGACGATAAGGGAATAGTGTAGATGGGCTTTAGAGTGGTTTCACAGGTCGGCGCAACATTCAGTGCCGAAGGGCCTGTACTGCGCTGTAATGTTCTATGTTCTATGAGTCTGCTCCGCCATTCAATCATGGCTGACATGTTTCTCATCCCCATAAATTGGAAAAAGAGGATGTTCTTAAAAATTGGGAGACAAACAGAAAATGACAGCGTTAGACAGTGCGATGCATTCAGCCTAAGGGGTGGGTAGCATCAGTGGCGAGGGCACCCTGCCATGGAGGCCGGTATGGGTGCCAGCATGTGGTGCAGGGTGGGGGTTCCACCGCCCTCCAGGTTGGGGGGGAGGGTAGGGTTAATGGTCTGTGGGACCCGGGTTAGTGCCAGGGGCACAGTGTTGCCTACTCACCCTGAGGAGGTTGTGTAGTTTCTTCCAGCACTGCTGGCTGATCCGCATGGTGGTGCCCACAGTGCTGATAGCCTCTGCCACCTGTGCACAGGCACAAAAAATGGCGGTGGGTGGCAGCCTCCTTCCCGGGCTGGGGTACAGGATCATCCAGCTCTCCTCCACCGCGTCCAGGAAGGTCTCCAGCTCGCCGTCGGTGAAGCGTTGAGTTGCTCTCCTCGCTGCCATCTTGTCGGCTGAGATGATGTGTGTGGGGAATGAAGTGTATGTATGCGGCTGCAGCTTGTCAGCCTCCTGAGTATCAATCGCAAAACCGGCGAATCCCGCACCATTTCTCGATAGAATCGATTGTGTTCCACATGGCGCTGGTTCTACGGTCCAGGTAGGTCTCCGGGTTTGCTGTCGTGGAACTCCACAAATCCTGCGCCGGCATCAACATGGAGAATCCAGCACAATATCTCCAAATTTGCAGATGACACAAAGTTGGGTGGGTGGGTGAGCTGTGTGGTGGATGCAGAGATCCTTCAGTATGAGTTGATCAAGTTGAGCGAGTGGATAAATGAATGGCAGATGCAGTGTAATTTGGATAAATGCGAGGTTATCCACTTTGGTAGCAAAATCGGGAAGGCAGACTATTATCTGAATGGCCAAAAATTCGGAGAGGGGAATGTGCAATGAGACCTGGGTGTCTTTGTGCACCAGTCACTGAAGATAATCATGCAGGTGCAGCTGGCGGTAAAGAAGGCAAATGGTAAAATGGCACTCATAGCGAGAGGATTCGAGTACAGGAGCAGGCTGCCTTGTTGCAATTATACAGGGCATTGGTGAGGCCACACCTGGAATACTGTGTGCAATTTTGGTCTCCTTATCTGAGGAAGGATGTTCTTGCTCTAGAGGGAGTGCAGCGAAGGTTGACCAGACTGATTGCTGGGAATGCAGGATGGACGTAAAAGGAGAGATTGAGTTGATTATATTTTCTGGAGTTCAGAAGAATGAGGTGGAATCTCATAGAAAATCTTAACAGGACTAGAGAGGGTAGATGCAAGAAGGATGTTCCCAATGGTTGGTGTGTCCAGAACCAGGGGTCAGAGTCTGAGGATACGGGTAGACCATTTTGGACAGAAATGAGGAGGAATTTCTTCACCCAGAGAGTGGTGAGCAGTGGAATTTGTTACGACAGAAAGTTGAAGCCAAAATATGTTCTGTTTTCAAGAAGCAGTTAGATATAGCACTTGGGGTGAAGGGGATCAAATGATATGGAGGGTTGGCGGGATTAGACGATTGAGTTGGATGATCAGCCATGATCATAATGAATGATGAATCAGGCTTGAAGGGCCGAATGGCCTCCTCCTGCTCCTATTTTCTATGTTTCTATGTTTCCAGCACTAAAATCCTGACGAAGGCAAAGGATGTATTCCCGCTTTATATAAGTTCCTGTCTGAGCGTTCGAAAATGAAATGAAAATGAAAATTGCTTATTGTCACGAGTAGGCTTCAATAAAGTTACTGTGAAAAGCCCCTAGTCGCCACATTCCGGCGCCTGTTCGGGGAGGCTGATACGGGAATCAAACCATGCTGCTGGCCTGCCTTGGTCTGCTTTAAAAGCCAGCGATTTAGCCTTGTGTGCTAAACCAGCCCCTAATATGCTAAAGTTGGACAGTTTACAAACTAGAACCCTGCCGATGAGATTAGATGAGGCCAGGGAGCTAAAATACCTCAGTCCTGTTTGGTTTTGCATTCACCTCTCTATCCAACTGTACAAAATTAGCCCTTCGTTAAAATCACAGCTATTTATTTGTAAGTCTCTTAAATGAGAAGCATGGAAATTGTTTTCATGTAAACTACTTTTGCAATGATCTGGTTTTCTTCAAATAAGTTACCTTAATTGTAATAGCAGAAATAAGATTTTCAAACGAATGGCTTAAGTTTTCATTTGCAATTACTCCTTCCTCTTAAGGAGCATTTAAAATTAAATGTGAGTTTCTCTCTCTCCAGAGACGCTCCATGTTGCAGTTTCATATTCAGCCAGGAGTTACTCAGCTGCTGAGAGCTAAGGGAACCATTTGACAGCATTATTCCCATCCTCCATGCAGCTTAGGAAGCTTTGGCACAGACTTCACAATGATGTGTGCTTCCCACAAAGGCATAATTGAAATTGCATGCACACTGCACACAGAGGCCCATGCAGATGTTTATACCCCATTGTCTGCGCATGGTTGCATAGAAAAAAGCAGACCAATATTTCTGCATTGTAATATTGAAGTCAAATTTTTGCATTATTTGGTGGGTCAACTTAAAGAGACAGCTCTCCTCCATAAGTATTACAAAATAGTTTTGTGAATGAAGTGCAAAAAAGGATACTTATATTTACTAATAGAATTTTTTGTTTCAACAGTGATTGTGAAAGATTTAGACTGACAATCTGGAAGAGTTCAATATCAGTTGCAATTCAAACATCAATCAAGGATCAAAACGAAATGGCGCCGGATGCCCCCTTTTCACTTATCTTCTACTCGTTCTAATCTTTTTGCCCTATTATGTATTTCTTTTCTTTTCTTTTCATGTACTTAATGATCTGTTGAACTGCTCGCAGAAAAGTACTTTTCACTGTACCTCGGTACACGTGACAATAAACAAAATCCAGAGTATTTTCAGGGGATTTGCCTATTCAGCCTTGTACGTTCATTTACAGTATCATTATTTTTTGGGATTTGTGTGGGTTAACACCTGACCTGTCTATTTTCTGAGCTTAAATAAGGCAGAATTTAACACAGGGTGCAGGGGCAGAGGGGGAAATCATTGGCCCTGGGGCTTCTCCTATTTCAGGATCCCTTATTTCCAACACCTCCTCCCCTTCTTTAACCCTCCCCTGCAATCATACATGATATTTGTCCCCTTTCAGGATTCACCAATCAATTCATCCAATCACACAAATTTCCAAAAAAATGATAATGCCCATTGTTGGTTCTACAAATATTGCCCCTTGGGCGGCACGGTGGCGCAATGGTTAACACTGCTGCCTCACGGCGTCGAAGACCCAGGTTAGATCCTGGCCCCGGGTCACTGTCCCTGTGGAGTTTGCGCATTCTCCCCGTGTTTGCATGGGTCTCACCCCTACAACAGAAAGATGTGCAGGGTAGGTGAATTGGCCATGCTAAATTGCTGCTTATTTGGAAAAATATAATTGGGTATTCTAAATTTATATTAAAAACATATTGCCCGATATATACGCAGTGCAGGTGATTAATATCAAGATCTATAACAACTTAATACAATGTTAGTTTTGCGCACATTCTGCAGGTGATCTCAGCACAACTATTAAACAAACCAGAAAGTAGAAACTTTACTTTACCTGCATTGTGCAATATTTTTTAATTTGACAGAAAGTATCCCATTAATTATCTGGAACACGGTGCAGAAGATAACACTGATTTTCGGTGACTGCCGTAGCCATTATTAGTATGTTCTGCACATTGCACCATATGGATACGGTGACAGTAAATTGGGGAAAAATTCAATACTTGCTACACAGATAAACTGCATAGGATCTTTATCATTCTGTAGAAGAACGAGAAGACATTCTCCTGCCTGGGTGCATGACATTATTCAACTTAATTATTTCATACAAGGGGTGTAATTGGATTTTATGGACTGGATTCGCAGCCTGGGAGACTAAGTTCTCCTACCAGAGTAGCATCATTCCTAGTCTGCGCTGGTGCTAGGAGTGGTGCTCAGGAGCAATGCATTCCCGCTTACTAATGCTAATTTATGCATAGTGGGGAGCTCACGGAATTCTGTTCTGAGTGGGCAGACCGATACAGGGGTTTGGTGGCTGGACCCCTCCCCCCAACTCAAATCCTTCTGCCGTCCGTCCCCCCCCTCCACCCCGATAATAGGAAGGGGCATCCTTCACAGAATTACTGGGTCACTCCCCCCACCCCAACCACAGCACGCATGCACAAGGGTGACTCGCATCCCCCCACTGATTCCCCCACAGACCCCCATCAGAGACATCCCCATCAGGCCTCCCCATCAAACCCCTATTTCAGAGCCCCCCATATCTGAGAGCCCCCATCAGAAATTATCCATATCAGAGACCCCCATAAAAGAGACCTCCCGAGTAGAGGCCCCCATCAAAGACCCAACTCATTCCGGAGACTCCCCTCCCCCTATCAGTCACCCCCGCTGGAAGCTAAAGAGCAGTTGAGGCAGAAACAGTGAAAAATCGCTGCGTTTCCACTTACCAGTCCCTTACATCTGCTGCCCCAGACAGAGGTGTAGAAAGCAGCAGCTGTTACCTCATAGAAAACCAAAACACATCACAAGACTTTAAATCCCCTCAGACCTTTTGATCTGTAAGGCTTCTATTCACTTTCAAAGGTAAATACTTTTTGTAGGCTGTAATGAACAGAGTTATAGCTTCCAGATGACCAGGTGTCCTCATTGTTTATTTTCATCTCCCTTCTTGCTTGAATGCATTTCAATTACCTTGCTGTGAACCTAACCACAATGTTTACTAACATCCAGCTATGATTGACAGATCCTGACCACATCAAAAGCAGTAAAGTACTTTCTGCGGAGAAAAAGAGGAAGAGAAAGCAATTATCTCTGAGATGTTCATAAACATTGTGGTTAGCTTTCCAGCAGTATACTTGAGATGCATTCATGATGGTGGGCATGATTTTCATTGTTGGCGGGGGGGTCCTCAGATGAGGAATATAGATCCCTGATGGCGGCAACATACTTAGCTCCTTGGCCCACCGCAAGATCCACCACATTAGAGCCATGCTTAAGAATACCTGCACCAATCCATGCCCATGTGAATCTCGACCAAGAGGGCAGTAGCATCGTGGAGGTTTAAAGAATGGGGTTTCAAGCCCACTAATTGGATACAAATGGGTAAAAATGACCCATCTCCACCCAATGCTGGTGCAGGGTGTATAGTTCACTTTCATCACCGCCGGAGGACTGGAGCATTGGATCAGCATCGATCCTGTTTTTTGCACATCGCGCAATTCTTCACCGCACCGGGAACTCCATTACTGGCGTTGGGTGGCAGAGAATCTACCCCTGTATTATCAGTAATCTCACAGGATAGGGAGATCAAATGACTACTGAGAAACAAAGTGGAATGATTGAACAACACAGGTCAATGAGAAGCATTGGAGTCCTCAGGTGTCTCTGCCAAACATAACTTTTTAGAGGCCAGAAGACAAAGACTAAATGTTTCACAATTGATCCTGTGTTTCTTGATCAATAATCTAAAGACTTTGCTGATTGTTGCTTCTCACAATAATATATTCTCAACATGTATTGTGCACCGCACTTTTATCACAATATTTTGTTCATCAAAAATACCATAAGAGTATCAAGATAGAGTTGAATGATAGGTAAACAGGCGAAAGGATAAGGTTGAAGTCAATGGAAAACACTTTTGAGAATCATGCATAACGGGAAAAAAGTTTACTGATTCACTATGAGCCCATTATGTATTCCTGCCCTAGCAGCTTTAACCCATAAAGCCTTCTCACAGTAAACTTCGGTAAGCAACAAAATAACCAGAACTTGTACCATTATTTCATCCTCTGTTTGAAAATAATTGTCGATGGGAGAGGCTATCTAGCCAAGCTTAACTCAGCCATCCAGAATGACATTTGAACATACACACATATGTGTTAGGAGCAGGAGTAAACCAACCATCAAAACTTCTCCACTTTTTGAAAACATTGCCTACATTATATTAGTGACTGCAGCTCAAAAGTAATTCATTGACTGTAAAGCGATTTGAGACATCCTGAAAGGTGCTATAGAAAATGTATGTTTTGCCCTTCTTTCATTGCATCTACATTGAGTAGGCAGAGTGATTGTAGCAGTGGTGAAACTGGATGCCAAATGCTGATTCTCTAAGGATAATGAATCACAGAGCAATCAACTGATGTTCGGAAAGTTGCTACAAGTGACTACATTTATAAAACAGCAGATGCGTTATTTTCTTTGAGCCAACGACATTATCGGCGATGAGTGCCAGACCAAGATCCTCTTGAAGCTTGCGGGGTGCCCACCTTCAGTGTGATCAAGAGCGTGACATACATTGCTGTCCCAGATTCAAAGTCGTTCGTGCATTTGGTAACACTAATGGCAGATAATTTCAATCCCAAGCCATCGGTCATTGTCCAATGCTATGGCTAGGGCTGAGAAAACCCCTGGGGAGTTCATAACGGAATTCATGATACGTCTCAGGAAACCTGCAGAATTCTGCAAATTTTTGCCCAGCTGTGGGATAGATTGGTCTGCAGCGTGCATTGCACGGTGACCTCGCGGAAATTGCTCACCGAGACTCAGCTGGACCTCAAAAGGGGCGTAGAAATTGCCCTGCTGTGAGAAAATGCAGAGTAGGGCATAAAGGAATTACAAGAAATGAAAGTCCTTAACTTTAGGTGTGCCTCTCCCTGGAGCATGGCGCCCCCTTGGCAGGCTAACCACGGTTCTCTGCCCTGGTCAGCAGCCCGCCGAGGGTATCTGTAGCATAGGACCCTGTTGACCGGGTGGGACCCTTCCCTTGATCCGGATAAGGAAGACCCCAGGTATTGTGGGATGCGTGGTTGGAGAGGTTACAAGGAGCGGTGACCCCTGGCTCGTCCAAGGCTCGATTGACCACATATGCTGGAGAACCATTGGCCATAGCGGGGACCACAGTGGCCCCAGGGCTCTAGAGCAGCAATCCACTTGTTTTCCCCTGATTGTGGTGAAAGGTAACGGCCCCAGTTTGCTCTCCTTTGACCGGCTGCAATGATGCCACATTGACTGGCAGAGGGTTTTGCAAATAAACTCTGGGCAAAGCACCCCGAGGTTTTCCAGACCAGACTATGGATAATCCGCAGTGCCATGCCGAAGATCCCCGTGGACCCTATGGCGCATTGTGATATTTACTTGCTTGCCTGGTTCCCTACTTGCTATTGCCTAAGGTAGAGGTGCAGCTGGTTGGCTTAAAGGCCTGAGGATCATCCAGCCAGTGAGGTTTGTGGACTGGGCAGCACTGGTCATCCCTGTCATGAAGCCTGATAGTATAGTTTGCCTCTGTGGCGAACATAAATTAAAGTTGAATAGGGCCTCCAAGCTGGATCGATATCCCACGCTGCGGATTGAAGACCTATATGCCAAATTGGGCAGAGGCCACTCGTTCACCAAGCTTGATGTGAGCAGCCTGACCCCCTGTTCTGCAAGGTTTATCATCTTGTGTTCTATGGGGCCCAGCATCATGTCCTTCCCAGTGAACTGAAAGCTTTTACCTCAAAGATTGCTGAGTTCAGCATGGATGATGGTATACTCCTTTGGGGATACGTATGGTGGTTTCGCACAAGGGACAAGGTCCCATCTTGGTAGACCTCCATAACGGACACTCCAGCATGATTGAGATGAAAGTGCTCGCCTGAAATTATGTGTGATGGCCAGAATTGGACGTGGAGGTTGAACGGCTTGCCCAGCTGTGCGGAGTGTACCAGGAGCAGCAGAAGCTCCCACTTGTGGCACTGCTTCATCCCTGGAAGTGGCTGGGTCAGCCATGGGTACGCCTTGATGCTGATTTAGCCAGCCCTTTTCAGGGATCTATATTCCTCTTACATCGACGGATACTCAAAATGGCTGGCCGTTCACAGGATGCCGTCAACAACTTGCGAGCGATGATCGTGAAGCTCAGGCACTCTTTAAGCATGCACGGCATCCCAGAGGTACTGGTCTCTGAAAACAAAACACCGTTTCCTAGTACAGAGTTCAAGAGTTTCATGTGGACAAATGGACCGCGCCATATACGCACTGCCCCATATCACCCTGCTTCAATTGGTTTAGCTGAGCAGGAGGTCCAGATGTTCAAGCGTGGAATGAACAAGCAGACCTCAGAGTCCCTTGACACGCGTTTGGCGCGTTTCCTTTCCTGTTACCGCTCCATGCCGCATGCTGCCACTGGCATGGCATTGGTGGAACCTCTCATGGGACGCGGCTTTAAACTCGCCTCAGCCTGGCATTGCCCAATATCGGTGGAAAGGTAAGCAGGAGCAGCTGGGGTGTTACATTGTTGAGCATGTCCCACCTAGATGATTTGTACCAGGTGACACGGTCCACGTGCGCAACTTCAGAAAATCCGCCTAGTAGGTTCCAGGCACTGTCATTCGGCAGACCGAGCCAGAATCGTACCAGGTTCATGTGCAGTACCAGGAATCGAACAGGCACCTTGACCATCTCCGCAGTAGGGGCTCCTTGATAGATGATACCCTTTTGGATGGACTGGGACAAACCCAGGCTGCCCTAGCACCAGCGGTACCACAGGTGCTATCCCATTGGGGCCTTGACGCTGAGATGCAGGATGCCAAAGATTCCGACTCTGAAATAGAGGTTCAATTACCAGTCATTTCCGATGAGGAGTGCCCCGACGACCAGCCACCAGCAGTGGTTCACTGTATGCCGCCTGGCCCTACTCCAACCATTCCTTAGAGGCAGCCACGGGCTAAGAGGTGCAGAGCACCTCCTCCCCCTCTTCCGTTGGACACATTTTGACTTTGGGAGGGAGGAATGTTGCAACCTCCATGGGACCCACTGGTGTGGCCGATTAGGAGTACGGGCGTCTCTGCTGAGATGCTGGGCCCCCTTAGCAGCAGGACAGGAAGTTTGAATATTTAAACCGGGCCCGAGTGTGAGCCAGGCTTGATAGTCCCGCGCGGGACCTGTGTACATAATCTTTTCTTACTCATGTGAATAAAGCTTTGTTCCCAACACTTCCTGTGTGACTGCTTCGATTAACTCAACAGTAACAGAATAGCAAGGAGAGATACAATTACAAACAGGTGCTTTATGAAAATTATTGGAAGATTTATTAAAGCATCATGAAAGTTCACTTAACTAATGGAAGAAAAATTGAAATAGATCTAATTCTACTGTAACAGTTCAATAACATATCTATTTACAAGCTGTAAATGACAGGCAGTTTCCATGTGTACACAGGCACAACACTGTCTGAGATCATAGTCATAATCCAGCATACTAGACGGGCTATTTAACTGTCAGAAGGAAGACACAGGTAACCCTATCATAGGTATGTGAGTCACGGTAAAGGGACTGCATCTCCATATTGTACACAACTATGAAGTTTACATTTATGCCAGGGAGTATCCAGGCAAACTGTACATGCCTGGAATAGCTTGCTCCTCTGCTACTGTCCATCAAGTGCACAAGTATCCAGTCAAAGTGGGAAATCACCCATTGCATACATACATATATTATGGATAAAGCCGTATGCAAAGTGAATTTTAATTGGCTGTAATTGTCATTTCATTTAGGTGAAATATTATCTGGAGACCAGACTTTCAATTAACATGCTGTTAACTGTGAAAATTTACATACACAGGTAACTTGAGTTAAATGATAGACATAAGTAATAGAGGTATATTAATTAAGATAATTGTGATTAATTAATCATAAAATATATCCAATTATTAATCAAGGAACTGATCCTACTTAATGACCACTTTCTCTCACACTAAATACATGAAGAATAAAATGACATATTTATGATAAATTGTAAATGTTGCCAATTTTTATTATGTATTTTAATGGTTTAATATTTAATTAATAATTTTTCAATTAACAGTTACAACAAGACCTATGTAGCCTCTGGCACACCTTTATATTTTGTTAACAATCTGAACATAATAGTGGCAAAAAGTAGTTTATTGAAATATCAATAAAGCAGGTTGCTCATTCAGTAACAAGCCACTTAGCATGAATCAGATCAATCAAGCACCTGACACTGAACTGGGGTCGAAAACCCATGCCCCGGCTTCATGGAGCAAAGGTCACAATGCAAGTTTTATGCTATTAGGCAGTGACCCCACCAAAGTCCACAGGGTTAGGACAATGTCACACATAGAGACAGGAATCCATGCCACCAGAAAGTTCATTAGTATGAGTAGGCTGAGAAATTGGTGAGCACTGCACAAAGGTTCTGGGGTTTGGGTCAGGTTCATCAAAGTAGACCCCCCAATACTGGTGTTGGATGGACTGATATGTAGTACCTTTTTTTATCGTGTTGTCCATCGTTAATGCAGGAGGAGACTTTGTCATCAGAGTTATGCCCAATATGTAGGCTTGAATTCAGAGATGCCAGATCCTGACCTAATTTGCCGCCTACAGTGTGCACGAAATCTTAACAAAACATACAGAATCCATTCTGTAGCTAATTGAATTCACCAGCTCCAATGAGCAGAACAGCACACACACATTTTAGCTCATGTGCATTGGAGGACACAATGTGGTGTTATGATTGCTCACTTATTTACTCCCAGTGCACAGTCTGCTGTACATTCCTGTAAAGTTGATGTATTTTTAGTTTACAAAAAACTATCCACTTTTTTTTCAAAAGGCTTTATGGATCCTGCTTCCTTCATTATTTCTGGGACGAGCATTTCACGTCCTTATGACTTGTTATACCTCAGGGTCACTGTCTCAATTGATCTGTTTTTTATTAATTAGTGAGATGTGGGTATTACTGGCAAGGACAGCAATTATTCCCCATCCTGGGAGGAAGCAGTCAGTACAGGGATCCTCTGTGGTCGTTCCCCTTAGTAACAAGTATACCGCTTTGGATACTGTTGGATGGGGGGACTTACCAGGGGTAACCCATGGGGTACAGGTCTCTGGCACAGAGTCTGTCCCTGTTGCTCAGAAGGGAAGGGGGGAGAGGAGCATTAGTCATTGGAGACTCCATAGTTAGGGGGATAGATAGGAGATTCTGTGGGAACGAGAGAGACTCACGGTTGGTGTGTTGCCTCCCACGTGACAGGGTACGTGATGTCTCGGATCGTGTTTTCGGGATCCTTAAGAGGGAGGGGGAGCAGCCCCAAGTCGTGGTCCACATAGGTTCCAACGACATAGGTAGGAAAAGGGATAGGGATGTAAGGCAGGAATTCAGAGAGTGAGGATGGAAACTTAGATCTAGGACAAACAGAGTTATTATCTCTGGGTTGTTACCCGTGCCACGTGATAGCGAGACGGGGAATAGGGAAAGAGTGGAGTTGAACGCGTGGCTACAGGGATGGTGCAGGAGGGGGGGGTTTCATATTTCTGGATAATTGGGGCTCATTCTGTGGTCGGTGGGACCTCTACAAACGGGATGGTCTACACCTGGACCAGAGGGGTACCAGTATCCTGGGGGGGAAATTTGCAAATGCTCTTCGGGAGGGTTCAAACTAGTTCAGCAGGGGCTTGGGAACCTGAATTGTAGTTCCAGAACACAGGAGGTTGAGAGTAGTGAGGTCATGAGTAAGGTTTTAAAGTTTCAGGAGTGTACCGGCAGGCAGGAAGGTGGTTTAAAGTGTGTCTTCTTCAATGCCAGGAGCATCCGGAATAAGGTGGGTGAACTTGCGGCATGGGTTGGTACCTGGGACTTCGATGTTGTGGCCATTTCAGAGACATGGATAGAGCAGGGACAGGAATGGTTGTTGCAGGTGCCGGGGTTTAGATAATTCAGTAAGCTCAGGGAAGGGGTAAAAGAGGGGGAGGGGTGGCATTGTTAGTCAAGAACAGTATTACGGTGGCAGAAAGGACGTTTGATGAGGACTCGTTGATTGAGGTAGTATGGGCTGAGGTTAGAAACAGGAAAGGAGGGGTCACCCTGTTAGGGGTTATCTATAGGCCTCTGAAAGGTTCCAGAGATGTAGAGGAAAGGATTGCAAAGATGATTCTGGATAGGAGCAAAAGCAACAGGGTAGTTGTTATGGGGGACTTTAACTTTCCAAATATTGACTGGAAACGCTATAGTTTGAGTACTTTAGATGGGTCTGTTTTTGTCCAATGTGTGCAGGAGGGTTTCCTGACACAGTATGTAGATAGGCCAACGAGAGGTGAGGCCGTATTGGATTTGGTACTGGGTAATGAACCAGGACAGGTGTTAGATTTGGAGGTAGGTGAGCACTTTGGTGATAGTGACCACAATTCGATTACGTTTACTTTAGTGATGGAAAGGGATAGGTATATACTACAGGGCAAGAGTTATATCTGGGGGAAAGACAATTATGACGCCATGAGGCAAGACTTAGGATGCATCAGATGGAGAGGAAAACTGCAGGGGATGGGCACAATGGAAATGTGGAGCTTGTTCAAGGAACAGCTACTGCGTGTCCTTGATAAGTATGTACCTGTCAGGCAGGGAGGAAGTGGTCAAGCAACGGAACTGTGGTTTACTAAGGCAGTCAAAACACTTGTCAAGAGGAAGAAGGAGGCTTATGTAAAGATGAGACATGAAGGTTCAGTAAGGGTGCTCGAGAGTTACAAGTTAGCTAGGAAGGACCTAAACAGAGAGCTAAGAAGAGCCAGGAGGGGACAAGAGAAGTCTTTGGCAGGTAGGATCAAGGATAACCCTAAAGCTTTCTATAGATATGTCACAAATAAACGAATGACTAGGGTAAGAGTAGGGCCAGTCAAGGACAGTAGTGGGAAGTTGTGCTTGGAATCTGAGGAGATAGGAGAGGTGCTAAACGAATATTTTTCATCAGTATTCACACAGGAAAAAGACAATGTTGTCGAGGAGAATACTGAGATTCAGGCTAGTAGACTAGAAGGGCTTGAGGTTCATAAGGAGAAGGTGTTAGCAATTCTGGAAAGTGTGAAAATAGATAAGTCCCCTGGGCTGGATGGATTTATCCTAGGATTCTCTGGGAAGCTAGGGAGGAGATTGCTGCGCCTTTGGCTTTAATCTTTAAGTCATCTTTGTCAACAGGAATAGTGCCAGAAGACTGGAGGATAGCAAATGTTGTCCCCTTGTTAAAGAAGGGGAGTAGAGACAACCCCGGTAACTATAGACCAGTGAGCCTTACTTCTGTTGTGGGCAAAATTTTGGAAAGTTTTATAAGAGATAGGGTGTATAATCATCTGGAAAGGATTAATTTGATTAGACATAGTCAACACGGTTTCGTGAAGGGGAGGTCGTGCCTCACAAACCTTATTGAGTTCTTTGAGAAGGTGACCAAACAGGTGGATGAGAGTAAAGCAGTTGATGTGGTGTATATGGATTTCAGTAAAGCGTTTGATAACGTTCCCCACGGTAGGCTACTGCAGAAAATAAGGAAGCATGGGATTCAGGGAGATTTAGCTGTTTGGATTAGAAATTAGCTGGCTGGAAGAAGACAAAGGGTGGTGGTTGATGGGAAGTGTTCAGACTGGAGTCCAGTTACTAGTGGTGTACCACAAGGATCTGTTTTGGGGCCACTGCTGTTTGTCATTTTTATAAATAATCTGGAGGAGGGTGTAGAAGGATGGGTGAGTAAATTTGCAGATGACACTAAAGTCTGTGGAGTTGTGGACAGTGCGGAAGGATGTTTCAAGTTGCAGAGGGACATAGATAAGCTGCAGAGCTGGGCTGAGAGGTGGCAAATGGAGTTTAATGCAGAAAAGTGTGAGGTGATTCATTTTGGAAGGAATAACAGGAAGACAGAGTACTGGGCTAATGGTAAGATTGGCAGTGTGGATGAGCAGAGAGATCTCGGTGTCTATATACATAGATCCCTGAAAGTTGCGACTCAGGTTGAGAGGGTTGATAAGAAGGCGTAAGGTGTGTTAGCTTTTATTGGTAGAGGGATTGAGTTTCGGAGCCATGAGGTCATATTGCAGCTGTACAAAACTCTGGTGTGGCCACATTTGGAGTATTGCGTGCAAATCTGGACGCCGCATTATAGGAAGAATGTGGAAGCATTGGAAAGGGTGCAGAGGAGATTTACCAGAATGTTGCCTGGTCTGGAGGGAAGATCTTATGAGGAAAGGCTGAGGGACTTGAGGCTGTTTTCGTTGGAGAGAAGAAGGTTCAGAGGTGACTTAATTGAGGCATACAAGATAATGAGAGGATTGGATAGGGTGGACAGTGAGAGCCTTTTTCTTCGGATGGTGATGTCTAGCACGAGGGGACATAGCTTTAAATTGAAGGGTGTTAGATATAAGACAGATGTCAGAGGTAGGTTCTTTACTCAGAGAGTAGTAAGGGTGTGGAATGCCCTGCCTGCGACAGTAGTGGACTCGCCAACACTAAGGGCATTCAAATGGTCATTGGATAGACATATGGATGATAAGGGAATAGTGTAGATGGGCTTTAGAGTGGTTTCACAGATCGGCGCAACATCGAAGGCCGAAGGGCCTGTACTGCGCTGTAATGTTCTATGTTCTATGCCCTTTGTGCCCTTGAGAAGGTAGTGAGCTGCCAATTTCAACAACTGGATTCTACATAATATAGAGGATCCTACAGTGCCGCAAAGGAATTTTGACCCTGAGGCAGTAAATGAAAGGTGACATAGTTCCAAATCAGAATGATCTGGCCCTGGAGGTGAACTTAATGGTGGTGGTGTACCCATGCGTCTGCCGTCCTTGCCCTTCTAAGTGATATAGGTCGAGGTTTTGGGTGATGTTGTCGAAGTCGACTTTGTGAGTTGCTCAAGTGTATCTTGTACACACTGCTGCTGTTGTGTGGTGGAGAGAGTGATTATTTAAGGTGGTGGAAGGGGTGCCAGTCAAGTGAGTTTCTTTGTACTGGATGATCTCGAGATTGTTTAGTGTTGTTGGAGCTGCACTTATCCAAGCAAGGGAGAGTATTCATCCTGATTTGGGCTCTGCAAATGGTGGATAGGCTTTGGGGAGTCAGGAGGCGAGCGACTTGCGACAGAAATCCTAACCTCCGATCTACTCTTGTCCACACAGTATTTATGTGGCTGATCCCTGTAAGTTTCTGATCGATGGTGTTCTATAGGTGTGGTGGCTTGAGACATACACTGGAGGATTCCAGTAGTTAACAAGGGGTTTGTTGATGAAAGGCAAAGGCACATAGGTAACAGACATAGAACTCAATACAACTGGTCTAATCACTTCAGCTCCATGGCCCACACTGCCTAGGATACTGCTCCCAGCATCCAGGACAAACTCCCTATTGGTAAGGCTTTGCATGTTCCTGCGTGATTGCCCTGAGCCGGTCATGTGGCCCATCAAGCCCAACTCCTTAAAGGGACTGCGCTACAACATCCCTCCCCTCTTTAGCCCCTGATTACAAACAACACCAAATATTATATGCAGAGTTTGCAAACATTACAAAAGGCAACGGGGGACAGAGAGCCCATCAAAAATTAATCGGTCCGAAGACCTCTGGATCCTCCCAGACTTTTGCAGCTTTCCCACCCATGAGCTCATCATCCTTCTGGGGATTCAAATTGTCATTAGTCGGTGACACCTCAGGAGACACTACCTCAATGACAGGCAAACTGATCTCACAGCCTCAACAGATGCAGCTGGTTGAATGGATTCAGGGGCCCTCGGCTCCCATTGGTCAGATGTAGTTACAGGAGTGTCTATAATACTGCAAGGCTTGTTGACGTGAGACTGAGGGTTGTCACCCTCGACTTCTCAAGAGGCCAACTTGCTTTCTGACAGTTTTCCAGTTGACACTGACCACATGTGACGAATGGAGGATTTTAGGAATATTGGATTCTAAATAATAATAATAATCTTTTATTGTCACAAGTATGAAGTTACTGGGAAAAGCCCCTAGTCACCACATTCCGGCACCTGTTCGATAGGGCAATCTAAAGTTTAAAAGCCTGGGGTTATGACTGTTTGACTGCAGTGGCCATGTTTTTATTTTAAACTTTGTCTTGCAAGGCCTGGGAGTTTTAGGAGCCTGAGGATGTAATTGACCAGAGGAATGTATTTTTCAGTCTGGGCCTAATGCACTGTGATTTGGCAGGGGAAAGTCCCTGGGGAGTTACTGTGTTTTCAGCCTGGAGAGTCCATTTGTTTTTTCAACTTGGGGAGGTGATGTCATTGCTGGGTAGAACTAAGGGGTTCAGAGACATTTTGAGAAAACTTTGGAGAGGAGTTGAAGTCTGATCTGTCTGACACTGAGCCTACAATTCTCTCCCAGTAGGATAGTTATAAAAAGAGTAATAATATTTGAAGCACAGCAGTCTTGCCTGAGGACAAGGAAGAAGCTGAAACACGCCAGGTGAACGGCCTTTTTGAAGATATTATGCCAGAATCTGAAGGGGTTCTAACATGAACCAAATCTGCTCTGTAAAGCAAGTATTACTCTCTGCCATCTCGATTTTAAGATGGATTGAGAGCTGTTTAATGGGGAATTGAGTAATAATGTTTCGGGGGTAATTGTAAGCTTATATTTTTGGGTGTAAAGTTAAAGAGTTTAATATTGTATTCATAATAAAGTTTTGTTTTAAAAATACCAAATCCCTATCTCTTCATGCAATCACTCCTGAAGCAGATCATTATTTCCACACAGTCTTAAAAATTAACTAAAATATTGGGGTTTTGGATCCCGTATCCTAGTCACTGCTGGGGTCTGGTTTGGAATCGTAAGACAGTGGCCCTGACTGGGCCACAATTCATCCAGCTAGCCAAGGCAACCCTAAAGCAAAATTACAAACCAAAACAGGTCTCCTACCCGGAATGATCTGTCCCACCCCCGCCCCGATCTGACTGTCGGCTCCTCTGGGTGGCCTGACGTGCCTCCAACTTCCCCCCAAATTCAGAAACACAAGATCCAACAGGGTCCCCAGGCAATGACCCATGAGCAGCTCAGCAGATGTGACCCCTGTGGTTGCATGGGGTTCGAATTATAATACAACAAAAAATTGGCCAAACGCTGGCGGTGCTGTTTGTCAGATTCCTTCTGCATTTCATTCTTTAACATCTGAACGGCTGTCTCAGCCAAACTGTTCGACATTGGATGGTATAGGGCCACTCTTGTGTGTTGTATGCTATTGGCTCCTATGAAAATCGAAAGCCATTGCCTGTAAAGAGATGCCATTGTCCAACATGACGAATTCTAGAATTCCATGAATAACAAACACTCAGCGCAAGGCACCTACTGTGAGTGCCGAGGTCATGGTCCCCACCTCCTGAATAGATAGCCAATTAGAATGGGCATCTACAAGATCTAAAAACATCTTGCCCATAAATGGGCCAAGGTAATCAACATGGACCCGGGTTCACGGGTGAACTGGCCATTTCCTAGGGTGGAGAGTGGTTGACGGAGGCAGGGACTGCTGTGTTTGACAAGGGTGGCATGGTTGCAAAAATTCTTCAATGGCTTTATCTATTCCTGGCCACCAGCTGTAGCTGCATGACAGCATCTTCATTTCTGTCTGCCCTGGGTGGGCACTGCACAGCTCTTGTAAGAGAAGTTCCCTGGCTAGAAGTGGAGCAACTATTTGTGATACTCACAAAATCACACCATCCATGTAGGTCAACTAATCCTCATGGGTGAGATAAGGCCTTATTTGCTCAGATTTCTCAAAGTGCCATCTATTCTGTATTATTCTCTTCACGTTTGATAGTTTGGGATCTCTCTGAGTCCAGTTGAAATGTTTCCAACTGATACTGGCAGGGTTTCTAGGACGTTCAAAGCCAATATGATCTATTGGGTCAATAGTGGTGGCGGGATATTCTTTGGTAGGGGCATTGGCAATCTGCGTGCCGGACCGATACTGGAAAACATAATTGTAGGCTGCCTGCAGTAAAGACCAACATTGCACCCTCGCCAAGGCTATGGGTGGTATGGGCTTGCCTTCCCTTAAAAGTCCCAGTAATGACATATGGTCGCTAACTTTGTCAAACTGCCATCCATACACATATTGGTGGACTTTCTGCACACCGTAAATAACTGCTAAGCCCTCCTTTTCGATCTGGGTAAAATTCCATTCCGCTTCTGAAGGCGCTCAGAATCATCTCCCATCTTGTGGGATAATACTGCCCTTACATCGTAAGGGGAAGCATCACATGTGAGTACAATCGCTTTTCCTGAGTTAAAGTGAACCAAGAGGTTTGAGGACTGCAAGGCTTATTTCACCACTCAATATTCTTCCTCTTAGGGCTCCCTCCATTTACACTGCTGATCATGCTTTAGTAGCTGGTGTAATGCTGCCAATATTGTAGATAAATTCAGAATGAATTTGTCACAATAATTTACCATATTGATGAGGGATTTGAACTCACTGACATTTCTGGGTACGGGGATTTTGCATATAATCTTGACCTTTGCTTCCAGGGTATGCAACCCTATCACATCAATACAAAATTCTAGATTCATCACTTCTGAGGCCTTGGAAGTACATTTTCCACGTTTGAGCCAGACACCACCATCTCAAAACCTCTTTAATACTTCCTCCAGGCTAGCCATGTGTTCTTCGGGGTGGTGCCGGTGACTAGAACGTTGGCGAGGTAGACTGTCACCATGGAAATTCCCTGGACACTTTCCATTGTGTTCTGGAAAATAGCACTGGCTGAAACAATGCCGAATGGTAGTCTTGAAAGAGATCCTTGTGGGTGTTTATTGTGGCAAACCTCTGGGGCTTTTGTCCAATTCTAGTTGCAGGTATGCATGACTAAGGTCCGATTTTGAATTGGTGAGGTCCTCAGTCCAGGGAATTGGCACCTATCAACCTGAGTAGCCTGATTTATGGTTAGTTCGTAATCCCAACAAATTCTTCTTGAACAATTGAGAACGGTGATTATTGAGTCTGCCCACTCAGAGTACTAAACCGATTTGATTATGCTGAGCTTGTCTCATCTCTTAAACTCAGCTTCAACCGGATACAGGAATATGACACTGGTCATGCTCTAAAAAAACTTGGGCATCAAGTTCTGACTTTGGCTTTGAAGCCATTGATCCGGCCAGTTCCTTGTGAAAAATGCTTTCAAGCTTTCTTGGGACTTCTTGGAGGTCACCATTGGAAATTTTGAAAATTTCCAGCCAATTGAGCCTAATCTTCTGTAACCAGTCTCTTTCCATCAGACTGGGTCTGTGCCCTTCCACGACAACCAAAGGCAGATCAGCCTCTTGCTCTTTGCGTGACACTGGTGTGTTGGTGGTTCCAAGGGTTTTCAAGGTTTTCTCAGTGTACGTGAAATGTTTTGCTGTACTACTGTTCAAACTTAACGACTGAGTTTGCGCATGGTGATATTTGAAAGTCTACTCTCTCACTACGGTGTCGACTTCCATTTTGAGAAGTTTGCCATTTACCCTTTAGACAACTTCAGTCGGAATCATCTTTTTCAGTTGGACTGCATTCAACCGATACATTACATGCTCTTCTTCAGAGCTCTTCTCCATTTTGTTCAGTGGAGCTGTGGACCTTTTTGCTGTTGTTATTTCTTTGCATTGGCACACTTTGCCTAGTGCAGCAGCATGCTTGAACGTGCCCCCTGCGATTACATTGGAAATGCAGGAACTCTTGCTCATGACAGATCTCTTGGGGATGGTCTCCCCCATACTGATAGCAGTGCACCTCTGCCTTGAGTTGATGTCCCATCTTTTTCCAGGTCCTTTGATTCTGGTCTGGTCCCGAAAACTGTGTCTGGTTTTCTGCTGTGCCTGTTGATTCCTTCGCACACCTCTTGGCCATACCACCCCAAATTTGATTGATCTCCACTTCAACCATGCTTTGGAGCACAGTGGGACCTTTACCAGTGCACTCCAGTATCTGAGCTATCTCGATCGCTTTTTCCAAAGTTTTAGAGGTTTCAGCCAGGAGCGCCTTCTGGATATTAAAGTTATGGATCCCACAAACCAACCGGCCATGCAACATGTCACCAAGCATGATCCCGAACTCGCAGTGCTCAGAAAGTTGGTGAAGCCTGGCCATGAAAGCTGAGACCGATTTGATTATGGCTCCTCACTGCAAAATTAAATTTATAACATTTGAGGATAATCGAGAGCCTTGGGTTGAAGTGTTTTTGGACAAATTTCATTATCTGGACAAAGCTCTTCGGGTTAGGTGTCTATGGTGATGTGAGGTTCCTCATTAAATTATACATTTGGTGCTCACAAACTGTCAGAAGTATCACCTTCTGCTTGTCCGCACCTGTGATCTCATTCATGGTAAAAAAAACTAATGGAGCATTTGATGTATTGACTCCAAGCCCATGGTCAAACGGGTCTAGTTTACCAGTGATGGGTATTTTCACTCACAGTTTAATGATTCCCGACTCTCTTTCTCAACTGCTCCTTCCTCCCCCCCCCAATTCATGATGTATTAGAGGCTGCAATTGAACCTTTTACCTTGTTAGCAATGTGGTGGCTCTACACATACAGCATAGGCTCCCAGTCGTTAACAAGGGATATATTGATGAAAGGCAAAGGCAGGGAAGTAACAGGCACAGAACACAATAAAACAGGTCTAATCACTTCAGTTCCGGGGTCACACTGCCGATGACATACACCGGCTAACCCCCACCCCCTAACTACACTGCTGACCTCCTGATTCCCCTGCGGGATCATGCAACTACCACCCCACCCTGATGAATACCCTCATGATTCCCTATGGGCTTCTTCCCAACTTCTCCCCCCTCTAACCCTTCCGGCATCCTCTGGGACCCCTGACTAACCCTCTATTCCCCAGACTACTTTCCTGACCACTCAACTACCTCATTATACCCCCTTTAATTAATCACTCACCCACCACCCTCCAGAGACCACCTGCCCTCCACACCCTCATTGACTATCCGGTCTTTCCCTCCCATCCAAACCTCCCCCACCCCACAATTACCCCATATCCTATCCACTTACACACTTATCTTTTCTCTAGCTTCTTAAAGTGGCTGGAACTTTAACCTTGCCTGCTTTATAAGAGCTAGAGTAATAAAAAAGGGGCATGGCTATTTCTCCGCCGACGAGAGGATTCCTGAACAGCAGAACAATACTATTCTCACCCAGCCCAAGTCAGAAGGCGAGGCAAGAAAGGTGCGGCTGTATTTCAGTATAAATAAATAGCAGCGGAGTACAAATCCAATTGTGAATATCACATGGAATTTCTATGCCTTCTTTCCTGACCTGAATTTTCAGAACCCATGTAAAGAACTATGTGGCTTTAGCAATGAAAACCTCATTCTGGGCTGTCTTCGAAGAAACAATTCACCTGTCATTCTGCCAATAGCAGGGTGAGGTTTGTAATGATAAGTAAACAGAATGTTCATTAGTCTGTGATCAAACATAGCGTTCCTTCAGATTTGCTTCTCACATTTTCTTTACAAGAGCATGCCTAACAATTTGTACTGTGAGCTCTGCTGCTCCATTGGAAATCTGGAACTTCCATGTATTTTACACTATTTGTTCTGATGAATTGTGCAAACTCCTAAGAGCAAAACGTTGCGTGCGCGTGTGTGCGCTGCTGGCTAAGCGGATAATCCTGCTGACAGAGAATCCTGCTGCTGAGCTCAGAGATGTTGTTCAGAGGGTGTGGCATATTTCTGATTTGTTGAACCTTACCCATATCATGAGTAACCCATCCTTGTCTACCTTTTGACACAAGTACTCTGCAGTGTACTTTTTTAGTGTAGTTTTGAAACTTTTCATATTTGTGTACCTTCACGCAGATTCCGTGGACTGGAATCTCCGATTTTGAGGCTATATCCCCACGCCGGCGTGGGAACGGTGGCGTTTTACGACAGACAAAATGGCGTAAAATGGCCACCAATCCTCCATTTGGCTGGGGGCTAGCATCAAGGCAGTGTAAAGCACCGGGCTCTAGCTGCCAATACAGCCCGGAGAATTACCGGGTCCCTGGCCGCTCATGCACACGCCAGCAGCCTGCAGAGGCTGCGCCGTGCAACATGGCGCTGGCCACTCGTGCACCCAGCCTGCGAAATAGTGCCCCCCCTTTGGCCGGCTCGTGGACCCGGACCCCCCCCCCCCCCCCCACAGTGCCCCCAGCCCCTGGCAAAGTCCCCCTGCCCGCAGATCGGCCCTCCCACGACTATGGCGGTGCTGGACTGAGTCAGCAGCCGCCACGCCGAGTTCCCGACAGATGAGACCACACACGACTGGCGCCGTCGGGAACCCGGCCGGTATTGGGCAGACCATGTGGGGGCGGGCCTCAGGCAATGTCCTGAGGCTGTCGCTACGCCGCTTTGGAGGGGGTGGAGAATCGCGAAAGTGGCACCGCCCCCGATTTGGTAGGGAACTTTGATTCCACAGCCAATCGCCGAACGCGATTTCGGAGTCGGCGACCGGAGAATCTTGCCCCATGTTTTTCCAAACTTTGGAGCACCTTTTCAACCTGTCATTGTGAGTTTGCTTATTTGGAGCTGAAATGTGTCCGTCATCCAGATAGCACACTACTTCCTGAATTTCCTGTAAAACTTGGTTCACCATACTGTGGAAAATTCCAGGACTGAAGAAACATCAAATCACAGTTTATGAAACTGAAATAGACCCATGGGCATATTGATGTTCAAGTAAAACTCATCACCTAACCCAAGTTGCAAAGAGACATTTGTCAGGTCTGACTTTGAAAAAATCTGGCCTCCTTTCACCATTTTGGACAGACCCTCAATGTTTATAAAGTTTCCGGTGGATTGCATTCTAATACCTGATCTATGGTTATCTTATAATCACCACACATTCTTTCACTACGTTCTGTCTTTGGCACTGACACGTAGGGAGTAGCCCAATTACTCTGTTCCACCTTAGAGATAGGTTCTCATATCTTGCCTTACGTTCTCACTTAGAGTACAGGTACTGGACATGACCTACAATAAACTGGCCTTGCATTCCTCTGAACTTAGCCTTGCTCCCTTGAGTCAGTTTGTCGGTTCATTGAACACCTTCGGGTACTTGACGATCTTGTGGATTTTGCTTAAACGTGAAAAAGTTAATTCCAGTTTGACTTAGGGTTGTAAAACAGTTTCTTCCGAACAAGGCTGATTCTTTGCTTTTTGCATCAATGGTGGGCAAATTTCGACATTGCTTATTCTATGTGACTAGAACCAACGCACTTCCAATAATGGGAATTTTCCAGAAATATTGGCAGAATTTGTCATTCTAGAGACTAAGCGCGTTGTTGGGTGGGATAAGCGACGCGGTTCCCACTGGACCGCAGAACTAATTCGTGCTCGTGCCCAATTAGATGGTTGGAAGCTCATTAATCATGCATCGGTGAGCTGCTCATCAAATTGCATAGTGGACAGGCTCTAACTCGTCCGCCCTGCTGTCACCTTATTTGGTCAAAGGTCCTGGCGCCATATTTAAACATACATATTTAAACACACATATTCACTCTCTGCAGCCTAGCTGTGTGGCTTTGGTTTTGTGAGCTTGTCCCCAGGAGACAGAAGACATGCACACCAAGGTTCAGCCACAACTCCCTGGTGGCTCCTCCAACTCAGTCTGCAAATGCTGTGAGATCCTGTTCCCATGTGATGGTACCATGAAGTCCACCAACCTCACCTTGCCAGCCTGGGAGATGGTCACAGCGGAGGTCTGTGCAGCTAGCTCACAAAAAATGAAATGTCCTCCAGTTCAGGAAGAGGATGAATGATATAATCCTCTCTGTCAGTCAACCTTCCACTTACTTCAAACTCACACCCTCATAATGGCATCAGTCACTCAATGGGTTACATTACTCAGGGATCTCACACTATAAGAGGGGGAGACATCAGCACTGAAGGCCTCTGACACAACTTCAGGTCACTTTCTGGAGAACACCTCACTGACATTTCTCTACGGCAGTCAGAGGCAGTGACATCCCAAGGCTCTAATACTGGGAGGAGTACTGAAGAACAAACACCTGTTGAGTCTGAGCTCTGGAAATGACTGTGTCATACACACATGTTGGGGATACAAAGACAGGCAGCAGAACATCAGGAAAAGTTGCGAGAGGCAGTCAACATATTGCCATGAAGGATGGAGAAGTCTGTCCATGTTCTGTCTGATGTCATGATACCGACACGCGAGCACCTCAAGGTCACCATGGGGTGGGTGGCAGCCACCTTTGAGACCTTTGTTTTGCAGGTTCTGCAGGTTTTGCGCTCAGACATGCACTCCATTGCTCTAAGGTGAAAAGGGGACAGGGCTCCTTGACCTTCCTCCAGGTGCCCTTTCTTCTCAAGGAGTAGGGCAGGGGCCTCCAACATTCACAGTGAGTAGGACCGTCAGCTGACCACCCTTGGGGTCTCCTACCCAGCAGACTCTGTAAGTGCCCAGCTGCTCTGCTTATGCCCCCATCAGCTGTAGCTCAGGAAAGTGCAATTGCCCAATAACAGCAGACCCAAAGCAGGGCCAAGCCCTCCAGGCTTCTGCCCTCCAGAGGATGCCTGCCAAGGTTATCTTGGACAACAGGATCTAATAGCTAGCAGGCTGCCTCCACCTCTGCTGTGGATACCTTGGAAAAGTAGTAGGGTGAGGAAAGTAAAAAAATACTGAGAGCACCAGGGTGGCATGGTGTTCAGTCTTTGTATATTTCACCAACCCTTGTAAATACATTTTGAGCTCATGATAATGGTATTATATGTGAATGCCTCTTGCATATGACTCTAAGTGCCCCCTTTCTGCGAGGGTGACCCAAGCTCCCACTCTGTGAGTGCCTCCCTTTGGGTGCCTCACACTTACGTGATGTTTACCAGACTCATGGACGTCTCTCGTTTCCTGTGTCATGTATGGGATATATGTCAAGCCATATCCTGAGAGTGCATATTGAAGTTTGAACCTTTAAACCTTGTAACACACCATATAATTATGTGTGTTCATGTGGCTTAGAGGGCTAAACCTAATGTTGTGAAATGAGTTTACTGTGGGTGTGAAAACACATGACCTGAAGACATTGTGATGTTTCTAATCGCAGAAGGTGTAACACCTGCCCTTTTACCTCTTCCATGCTTAACATCCCAGGCCGAAAACACTCATTCCAGGTTAAGCAGCTTGCATCTCTTCCAATTTGGTCTACTGCATTCGCTGCTCCCAATGTGGTCTCCTCTATATCGGAGAGACCAAACGCAGACTGGGTGATCACTTTGCTGAGCACCTTTGGTCTGTGCGCATTCAGGACCCGGACCTTCCCGTTGCATGCCATTTTAACACAAGAACCTGCTCCCATGCCCACATGTCTGTCCTTGGCCTGCTGAAATGTTCCAGTGAATCTCAATGCAAACTGGAGGAACAGCATTTCAACTTTCGGTTAGGCACGCTACAGTCTTCCGGTCTCAATTCAACAACTTTAGATGATTAGCTCTACCCCACCTCGACCTCTTTGTTTTCATTCCATTTCATTTGAACTGTTTTTTACTTTTTATTTCTTTCTTGTCTTTCTTTATATATATATTTACCACTCCCCCCCCACCTTATCCATCTTTTCTTACCCTTTCTCCCCTTTGCTTCCGCTTCCCCCACATCTACATCTGTCACAGTTTATCCTCTGATGTTAGTTTCTCTACTGTTTGGCCTTTCACACCTTTTGTTCTCTCTGGGGTCTGCCATTAGCACTCTTTCCCCTTGGTTTCTGTGGCTATTATCTCCCCATTTCCCTGGTTTTATGTGGCTATGACTCATCTTTCATTCCAACTCCACGGTATAAATATTTCCCACTTTCTCTGTCTTTTAGCTTTGTAAAAGGGTCACCTGGACTCAAAACGTTAGCTCTTTTCTCTCCCTACAGATGCTGCCAGGCCTGCTGAGATTTTCCAGTATTTTCTCTTTGGTTTCAGATTCCAGCATCCACAGGAATTTGCTTTTATTATGATGTTTCTACAACCAGGTGCAAATCTCTACCACTACTCAAAGTGTCTCCTTCAGATGGTAATAACTGCACAATATGAAGTTGCTGCAGGGTGCACTCTGGCTTGCTGCCTTTCATCCACATGCCGGCTATATTCAGCTTTGAGTTGTGCGTTATAGTTGCAAGGCTAAATGCTAACCTGCCCTGCAATGTTGTGCTTGTAAAGGCAGCATGGTGTTGAGGGTGGGAGAAATGTGTTTGAGTTCCTTTGCCTGGATCTTACTCCTGCTAGAACCTTATGGCTATCAGTGTGTCGTGGGCATGCCTTTCACAACGTGCCACTCTGATGACATCCTCAGATGAAAGATGGCCATTATCACCCTCCTCAAATTGCTGTCTGGGGAAATCTCTGCCTCCTCCATTTGTCCTTGTGGCAAGTGATCTCCCCTTTGAAGCACTAGGTTGTGTGATGGTGTGGGAAACCCTCTGTGGAGAATACTGCAGAGTCCAGCTGAGCGCTCCAAACATTGGAAGCACATCTTCTGGATGCAAATGGTTTGCTCAATGATGGATCTTGTCAGAGTGCAACATGTTATAGCTCTCCTCCAAGGCGCTTTGAGCATGACACACGGGTGTCATGAGCAGTCCCTTCAGGTAACCCATATCACCCAGCAGTCAACCCTTTTGAGAACTCCAATGCTCTGCTTCTGATGATCGTAGAGCTGCTGAACAGAATCACAGAATTGTTATGGTGCTGAGGTAACCCATCGGACCACCATGATTGCACCGACTCTTCACACAAAAATTACGACTTCGTGCCATTCCTCTGCTTTTTTCCTGTACCCTTGCACATTGTTTCCATTCAAATAGCCACCTAATGCCCTCTTTAATGCCTCAATTGAACCTGCCTCCATCACCCTTCCAGGCAATGCATTCCAGACCTTTACCATTCTCACATCACATTTGTTTCTTTTGCAAATCACTTTAAATCTATGCCCTTACGCCCTCAAGCAAGAATCCAGCTTCCGTCCAGCCCCCTCATGATTTTGAACACCTCTATCAAATCTCCTCTTCGCCTTTTTCTCTCCAAAGCGAACAGTCCCAACCACTGAAGTTTCTCATCCCTGGAACCATTCCTGTAAACTTTTTCTGTCCTCTCTCAAATGATTTCTCATCCTTCCTATCGTGTGGCAGCCAGAACTCTTCACAATATTCCAGCTGAGGTCCAACCAGTGTCTTGTTTAAATTCAGCATAACCTCCTTGCTCTTGTACTCTGTGGCCTGATTAATACAGCCCCGAATACTGTATGCTTTTTAAAAATAAATTTAGAGTACCCAATTAATTTTTTCCAATTAAGGGGCAATTTAGCGTGGCCAATCCACCTACCCTACACATCTTTGGGTTGTGGGGGCGAAACCAATGCAAACACGGGGAGAATGTACAAACTGCACACAGACAGTGACCCAGAGCCGTGATCGAACCTGGGATCTCGGCGCTGTGAGACTGCAGTGCTACCACTGCGCCACCGTGCTGCCCCTGTATGCATTATTAACTGCTCTCTCCACCTGTCCTGACAACTGCAATGATCTATGAACATTGATGGAGTGGAACCCTTTCCTGTTAATGAAGATCAGGGACTACTGCCAGGCAGTTCTTAAAGTCACATATGTGCAATCGATCACTCCCTACACACTTGGGAAGCTGGACACCACCAAAATCCCAGAAATCTAGCAGCCTGGCTAGCTTCACCCATGATGGATTTTATGTAATGATAAGCCTTGCTGTAGAGGGCATCTGTCACCTGCTTTTTACATATGTGTTGAGGACTGAAAGACACAGAGATGCCATATTATCCCCCATGGATCTCTGAACCAGCGCTTGCAAAGAAATTGAGTGTGACGGTGACTTTCAGGTACTTTGGCAAGTTATGTCCTCTCAGTCCATGCGGTGTCAGATCCTCCCACAGAATGTGGCAGATATGATATCCACCGCATCTCGTGACAAGCATAGGTGGTGTAGCACTGTCTCTCACTCATCTCCATAGCAGAGGCGTCTTCAGTAAACCCATGGTGATGCCAGTTACCTCCATGGGATAGTTCTGGTCTCCTCAGCCTCTGGGTCTTCCCTGGTCTCGCCTGATTAATCTGCCTCAGGCCAGGGCTCCTCTCTAAGCTGTGATGGACAGCATGGGCTCCTCCTTCTCTTCCTCAATTTGAGCATTGCCGTCAAGAAGGCAGCAATGACTGCAGATTCTGTTTTGAACTCCACCTTCTTTCTGTGGAAAGAAAGATCTAAGAGATGAATGTTTCTCACCCAACAATCAAAGACCTACCACTCCAAGCCAGAAATCCACTGTCATGCCCTTAGCCTGTGCTTGCCTTACCTGCCTTCCCCTGTTCCATCCTTGTAGCTGAGGCACGCCTTCATAGATCATTGGTGTTTAAGCAGACACACCAATGATGTGACATCTCAAACCCATACAGGTTATAAGGGGGTTGAACAGAGCCATGTAATTTTCAGCCTCCAAAAAGGCACTTATGCTCTACGTAATTGGGATTCAAGATTACCCCTGCCTTGCACTTTTGGGACGATTGAAAGCTTAGTGCCCGGTGACCCATGTCAATTGGAAAATGCAGTTTGCGGGGTTCAATGGAACTTTTTACTGATATCCAGTAGCTATGCTCCCTGAGTGACGAGCTGCCTTTTCCCATCTCACATTCCTCTGACGGTTACACGCTCGATGAGACCACCTCTAATGTGACCCAGATGCCTAGCGTAGTCTCATGTAAAAGCACAACAAGAGTTATTGCTTCCAACTCTACTTTTTCAATCAAGAATTCACGTGTTTTCTCAGCCTGCCATCCCAACACTCTCTGTAATACCCCCATCTACCCACCATCCCTCTGCCTGCCACCCCAACACTCTCTGTAATACTCCCATCGATCCACCATCCCTCTGCCTGCCACCCCAACACTCTCTGTAATACCCCCATCGATCCACCATTCCTCTGCCTGCCACCCCAACCCTCTCTGTAATACCCCCATCGATCCACCATCCCTCTGCCTGCCACCCCAACACTCTCCGTAATACCCCCATCTATCCATCATCCCTCTGCCTGCCACCCCAACACTCTCCGTAATACCCCCATCTACCCATCATCCCTCTGCCTGCCATCCCAACACTCTCCGTAATACCCCCATCTAACCATCACCCCTCTGCCTGCCACCCCAACACTCTCCGTAATACCCCCATCTACCCATCATCCCTCTGCCTGCCACCACAATACTCTCTCTCATACCCCTATCTACCCATCACCCCTCTGCCTGCCACCCCAATACTCTCTGTAATACCCCCATCTGCCCATCACCCCTCTGCCTGCCACCCTAACACTCTCTCTCATACCCCCATCTACCTGTCATCCCTCTGCCTGCCACCCCAATACGCTCTGTAATACCCCCATCTACCCATCATCCCTCTGCCTGCCACGCCAACACTCTCTGTAATGCCCCCATCTACCCATCATCCCTCTGCTTGCCACCCCAATACTCTCTGTAACACCCCCATCCACACATCATCCCTCTGCCTGCCACCCCAACACTCTCCGAAATACCCCCATCTACCCATCATCCCTCTGCCTGCCACCCCAACACTCTCTGTAATAACCCCATCTGCCTGTCATCCCTCTGCCTGCCACCCCAGTACTCTCTGTAATACCCCCATCCACCCATCATCCCTCTGCCTGCCATCCCAACACTCTCCGAAATACCCCCATCTACCCATCATCCCTCTGCTTGCCACCCCAATACTCTCTGTAACACCCCCATCGACCCATCATCCCTCTGCCTGCCACCCCAACACTCTCTGTAATAACCCCATCTGCCTGTCATCCCTCTGCCTGCCACCCCAGTACTCTCTGTAATACCCCCATCTACCCGTCATCCCTCTGCATGCCACCCCAACACTCTCTGTAATACCCCCATCTACCTGTCATCCCTCTGCCTGCCACTCCAACATTCTGTCATACCCCCATCTACCCATCACCCCTCTGCCTGCCACTCCAACACTCTCTGTAATACCCCCATCTACCTGTCATCCATCTGCCTGCCACCCCAACACTCTGTCATACCCCCATCTACCCATCACCCCTCTGCCTGCAACCCCAACACTCTCCGTAAAATCCCCATCTACGTGTCATCCCTCTGCCTGCCACCCCAACACTCTCTGTAATACCCCCATCTACCCATCATCCCTCTGCCTGCCACCCCAACACTCTCTGTAATACCCCCATCTACCCGAAACCCCTCTGCCTGCAACCCCAACACTCTCCGTAAAATCCCCATCTACGTGTCATCCCTCTGCCTGCCACCCCAACACGCTCTGTAATACCCCCATCTACCCATCACCCCTCTGCCTGCCACTCCAACACACTCTGTAATACCCCCATCTACCCATCATCCCTCTGCCTGCCACACGAACACTCTCCGTAATACCCCCATCCACCCATCACCCCTTTGCCTGCCACCACAACACTCTCCGTAAAACCCCCATCCACCCATCACCCCTCTGCCTGCCACCACAAGACTCTCTGTAATACCCCCATCTACCCATCATCCCTCTGCCTGCCACCCCAACACTCTCTGTAATCGCCCCATCTACCCATCATCCCTCTGCATGCCACGCCAACACTCTCTGTAATGCCCCCATCTACCCATCATCCCTCTGCCTGCCACCCCAACACTCGCAGTAATACCCTCATTCACCCATCATCCCTCTGTCTGCCACTCCAACACAATCTGCAATATCCCCATCTACCCGTCATCCCACTGCCTGCCACCCCAATACTCTCCGTAATACCCCCATCTACCCATCACCCTTCTGCCTGCCACCCCAACACTCTCACTAATACCCCCATCCACCCATCATCCCTCTGTCTGCCACCCCAACACTCTCTGTCATACCCCCATCTACCCATCACCCCTCTGACTGCCACCCCAACACTCTCTGTAATACCCCCATCTACCCGAAACCCCTCTGCCTGCAACCCCAACACTCTCCGTAAAATCCCCATCTACCTGTCATCCCTCTGCCTGCCACCCCAGTACTCTCTGTAATACCCCCATCTACGTGTCATCCCTCTGCCTGCCACCCCAACACTCTCTGTAATACCCCCATCTACCCATCACCCCTCTGCCTGCCACTCCAACACACTCTGTAATACCCCCATCTACCCATCATCCCTCTGCCTGCCACACGAACACTCTCCGTAATACCCCCATCCACCAATCACCCCTTTGCCTGCCACCACAACACTCTCCGTACACCCCCATCCACCCATCACCACTCTGCCTGCCACCACAAGACTCTCTGTAATACCCCCATCTCCCCATCATCCCTCTGCATGCCACGCCAACACTCTCTGTAATGCCCCCATCTACCCATCATCCCTCTGCCTGCCACCCCAACACTCGCAGTAATACCCTCATTCACCCATCATTTCTCTGCCTGCCACTCCAACACTCTCTGCAATATCCCCATCTACCCGTCATCCCACTGCCTGCCACCCCAATACTCTCCGTAATACCCCCATCTACCCATCACCCCTCTGCCTCCACCCCAACATTCTCACTAATACCCCCATCCACCCATCACTCCTCTGCCTGCCACCCAACACTCTCCGTAATTCCCTCATCTACCCGTCACCCCTCTGCTTGCCACCCCAATACTCTCCGTAATACCCCTATCTACCCTTCTTCCCTCTGCCTGCCACCCCAACACCCTCCGTAATACCCCCATCTACCCATCATTCTTCTGCCTGCCACCCCAATACTCTCTGTAATACCCCCATCTACCCATCACCCCTCTGCCTGCCACCCCAATACTCTCCGTAATACCCCTATCTACCCTTCTTCCCTCTGCCTGCCACCCCAACACCCTCCGTAATACCCCCATCTACCTATCATTCTTCTGCCTGCCACCCCAATACTCTCTGTAATACCCCCATCTACCCATCACCCCTCTGCCAGCCAGCCGAATACTCTCCGTAATACCCCCATCTACCCTTCTTCCCTCGGCATGCCACCCCAACACTCTACGTAATACCCCCATCTACCCATCATTCCTCTGCCTGCCAACCCAACACTCTCAGTAATACCCCCATCCACCCATCATCCCTCTGCCTGCCACCCCAACACTCTCTGTAATACCCCCAACTACCTGTCATCCCTCTGCCTGCCACCCCAACACTCTCTGTAATGCCCCCATCTACCCATCGTCCCTCTGCCTGCCACCCCAACACTCTCCGAAATACCCCCATCTACCCATCATCCCTCTGTCTGCCACCCCAACACTGTAATATCCCCATCAACCCATCATCCCTCTGCCTGCCACCCCAATACTCTTCATAATACCACCAACTACCTGTCATCCCTCTGCCTGCCACCCCAACACTCTCTGTAATGCCCCCATCTACCCATCATCCCTCTGCATGCCACGCCAACACTCTCTGTAATACCCCCATCCACCCATCATTCCTCTGCCTGGCACCCCAACACTCTCTGTAATATGCCCATCTACCCGTCATCCCACTGCCTGCCATCCCAATAATCTCTGTAATTCCCCCATCTACCCGTCACCCCTGTGCCTGCCACGCCAGTATTCTCCGTAATACCCCCATCTCCCCATCATCCCTCTCCCTGCCACTCAAACACTCTCCGTAATACCCCCATCTACCCATCACCCCTCTGCCTGCCACCCCAACACTCTCACTAATACCCCCATCCACCCATCATCCCTCTGTCTGCCACCCCAACACTCTCTGTAATACCCCCATCCACCCATCATCCCTCTTCCTGCCACCCCAACACTCTCCGTAATACCCCCATCTACCTGTCATCCCTTTCCTGCCACCCCAACACTCTCCGTAATACCCCCATCTACCCGTCATCCCTCTGCCAGCCACCCCAACACTCTCTGTAATGCCCCCATACACCCTTCATCCCTCTGGCTGCCACCCCAACACTCTCCGTAATACCCCCATCTACCCGTCATCCCTCTGCTTGCCACCCCAATACTCTCTGTAATGCCCCCATCTACCCGAAACCCCTCTGCCTGCGACCCCAACACTCTCCGTAAAATCCCCATCTACCTGTCATCCCTCTGCCTGCCACCCCAGTACTCTCTGTAATACCCCCATCTACGTGTCATCCCTCTGCCTGCCACACCAACACTCTCTGTAATACCCCCATCTACCCATCACCCCTCTGCCTGCCACTCCAACACACTCTGTAATACCCCCATCTACCCATCATCCCTCTGCCTGCCACACGAACACTCTCCGTAATATCTCCATCCACCCATCACCCCTTTGCCTGCCACCACAACACTCTCCGTAACACCCCCATCCACCCATCACCCCTCTGCCTGCCACCACAAGACTCTCTGTAATACCCCCATCTACCCATCATCCCTCTGCATGCCACGCCAACACTCTCTGTAATGCCCCCATCTACCCATCATCCCTCTGCCTGCCACCCCAACACTCGCAGTAATACCCTCATTCACCCATCATTCCTCTGCCTGCCACTCCAACACTCTCTGCAATATCCCCATCTACCCGTCATCCCACTGCCTGCCACCCCAATACTCTCCGTAATACCCCCATCCACCCATCATCCCTCGGTCTGCCACCCCAACACTCATAGTAAAACCTCCATCCACCCATCATCCCTCTGTCTGCCACTCCAACGCTCTCACTAATACCCCCATCCACCCATCATCCCTCTGCCTGCCACCCCAACATTCTCAGTAATACCCCCATCCACCCATCATCCCTCTGCCTGCCACTCCAACACTCTCCGTAATACCCCCATCTACCCTCCTTCCCTCTGCCTGCCACCCCAACACTCTCCGTAATACCCTCATCTACCCATCACCCCTCTGCCTGCCACCCCAATACTCTCCGTAATACCCCCATCTACCCTTCTTCCCTCTGCCTGCCACCCCAACACTCTCACTAATACCCCCATCCACCCATCATCCCTCTGTCTGCCACCCCAACACTCATAGTAATACCCCCATCCACCCATCATCCCTCTGTCTGCCACTCCAACACTCTCCGTAATACCCTCATCTACCCGTCACCCCTCTGCTTGCCACCCCAATACTCTCTGTAATACCCCCATCTACCCATCACCCCTCTGCCTGCCACCCCAATACTCTCCGTAATACCCCTATCTACCCTTCTTCCCTCTGTCTGCCACCCCAACACACTCTGTAATACCCCCATCCACCCATCATCCCTCTTCCTGCCACCCCAACACTCTCCGTAATACCCCCATCTACCTGTCATCCCTTTCCTGCCACCCCAACACTCTCCGTAATACCCCCATCTACCCGTCATCCCTCTGCCAGCCACCCCAACACTCTCTGTAATGCCCCCATACACCCTTCATCCCTCTGGCTGCCACCCCAACACTCTCCGTCATACCCCCATCTACCCATCATCCCTCTGCCTGCCACCCCAACACTCTCTGTAATACCCCCATCTACCCGTCATCCCTCTGCCTGCCACCCCAACACACTCTGTAATGCCCCCATACACCCTTCATCCCTCTGGCTGCCACCCCAACACTCTCCGTAATACCCCCATCTACCCATCATCCCTCTGCTTGCCACCCCAACACTCTCTGTAATGCCCCCATCTACCCGAAACCCCTCTGCCTGCGACCCCAACACTCTCCGTAAAATCCCCATCTACCTGTCATCCCTCTGTCTGCCACCCCAACACTCTCTGTCATACCCCCATCTACCCATCACCCCTCTGCCTGCCACTCCAACACACTCTGTAATACCCCCATCTACCCATCATCCCTCTGCCTGCCAGACGAACACTCTCTGTAATACCCCCATCCACCCATCACCCCTTTGCCTGCCACCACAACACTCTCCGTAACGCCCCCATCCACACATCACCCCTCTGCCTGCCACCACAAGACTCTCTGTAATACCCCCATCTACCCATCATCCCTCTGCCTGCCACCAAAACACTCTCTGTAATAGCCCTATCTACCCATCATCCCTCTGCATGCCACGCCAACACTATCTGTAATGCCCCCATCTACCCATCATCCCTCTGCCTGCCACCCCAACACTCGCAGTAATACCCTCATTCACCCATCATTCCTCTGCCTGCCACTCCAACACTGTCTGCAATATCCCCATCTACCTGTCATCCCACTGCCTGCCACCCCAATACTCTCCGTAATACCCCCATCTACCCATCACCCCTCTGCCTGCCACCCCAACACTCTCACTAATACCCCCATCCACCCAACATCCCTCTGTCTGCCACCCCAACACTCATAGTAAAACCCCCATCCACCCATCATCCCTCTGCCTGCCACCCCAACACTCTCAGTAATACCCCCATCCACCCATCATCCCTCTGCCTGCCACCCCAACACTCATAGTAATACCCCCATCTACCCATCATCCCTCTGCCTGCCACCCCAACACTCTCCGTAATACCCTCATCTACCCATCACCCCTCTGCCTGCCACCCCAATACTCTCCGTAATACCCCCATCTACCCTTCTTCCCTCTGCCTGCCACCCCAACACTCTCAGTAATACCCCCATCCACCCATCATCCCTTTGCCTGCCACTCCAACACTCTCAGTAATACCCCCATTCACCCATCATCCCTCTGCCTGCCACCTCAACACTCCCTATAATACCCCCATCTACCCATCATCCCTCTGCATGCCACCCCAACACTCTCCGTAATACCCCCATCTACCCATCATTCCTCTGCCTGCCAACCCAATACTCTCTGTAATACCCCCATCTACCCTTCTTCCCTCGGCATGCCACACCAACACTCTCCGTAATACCCCCATCTACCCATCATTCCTCTGCCTGCCACCCCAACACTCTCAGTAATACCCCCCTCCACCCATCATCCCTCTGCCTGCCACCCCAACACTCTCTGTAATACCCCCATCCACCCATCATTCCTCTGCCTGCCACCCCAACACTTTGTCATACCCCCATCTACCCATCATCCCTCTGCCTGCCACCCCAATACTCTCTGTAATACCCCCAACTACCTGTCATCCCTCTGCCTGCCACCCCAACACTCTCCGTAATATCCCCATCCACCCATCATCCCTCTGCCTGCCACGCCAACACTCTCTGTACTATCCCCATCTACCCGTCACCCCTCTGCCTGCCACCCCAATACTCTCTGTAATACCCCCATCTACCCATCATCCCTCTGCCTGCCACCCAACACTCTCTGTAATACCCCCATCTACCCATCACCCCTCTGCCTGCCATCCCAAAACTCTCTGTAATGCCCCCATCCACCCATCATCCCTCTGCCTGCCACCCCAACACTCTCTGTAATACCCCCATCTACCCATCACCCCTCTGCCTGCCACCCCAATACTCTCTGTAATACCCCCATCTACCCATCATCCCTCTGCCTGCCACCCCAACACTCTCTGTAATACCCCCATCTACCCATCATCCCTCTGCCTGCCACCCCAACACTCTCTGTAATACCCCCATCTACCCATCACCCCGCTGCCTGCCACCCCAATATTCTCCGTAATACCTCCATCTACCCATCATCCCTCTGCCTGCCACCCCAACACTCTCTGTAATGCCCCCATCTACCCATCATCCCTCTGCCTGCCACCACAATACTCTCCGTAATACCCCCATCCACCCATCATCCCTCTGCCTGCCACCCCAACACTCTCCGTAATACCCTCATCTACCCATCATCCCTCTGCCTGCCACACCAATACTCTCCGTAATACCCCCATCCAACCATCATCCCTCTGCCTGCCACCCCAACACTCTCCGTAATACCCTCATCTACCCATCATCCCTCTGCCTGCCACACCAATACTCTCCGTAATACCCCCATCCAACCATCATCCCTCTGCCTGCCACCCCAACACTCTCTGTAATGCCCCCATCCACCCATCATCCCTCTGCCTGCCACCCCAACACTCTCTGTAATACCCCCATCTACCCATCATCCCTCTGCCTGCCACACCAATACTCTCCGTAATACCCCCATCCAACCATCATCCCTCTGCCTGCCACCCCAACACTCACTGTAATACCCCCATCTACCTGTCATCCCTTTCCTGCCACCCCAACACTCTCTGTAATACCCCCGTCTACCCATTATCCCTCTGCCTGCCACCCCAACACTCTCTGTAATACCCCCATCCACCCATCATTCCTCTGCCTGCCACCCCAACACTCTGTCATACCCCCATCTACCCATCATCCCTCTGCCTGCCACCCCAACACTCTCTGTAATACCCCAATCTACCCATCACCCCTCTGCCTGCCATCCCAAAACTCTCTGTAATGCCCCCATCTACCCATCATCCCTCTGCCTGCCACCCCAACACTCTCTGTAATACCCCCATCCACCCATCATCCCCCTGCCTGCCACCCCAACACTCTCTGTAATACCCCCATCCACCCATCATCCCTCTGCCTGCCACCCCAACACTCTCTGTAATACCCCCATCTACCCATCATCCCTCTGCCTGCCACCCCAACACTCACTGTAATACCCCCATCTACCTGTCATCCCTTTCCTGCCACCCCAACACTCTCTGTAATACCCCCATCTACCCGTCACCCCTCTGCCTTCCACCCCAGTACTCTCCGTAATACCCCCATCTACCCATCATCCCTCTGCATGCCACGCCAACACTCACTGTAATACCCCCATCTACCTGTCATCCCTTTCCTGCCACCCCAACACTCTCTGTAATACCCCCATCTACCCGTCACCCCTCTGCCTTCCACCCCAACACTCTCCGTAATACCCCCATCTACCCGTGTTTCTGTGGGCAGGGCCAGCATCCAAGTCAATGCTGCCCTACCCGCTCCACCATCTGCAGCGACTGCGGAAAGAAGGGGCATTTTGCGAGGGTCTGCCTGGCCAGTCCCAAGGTCCAGAAACAAAAAGCTTATCAGGCCCGAAAATCGAGCTCACAGGCCCGCAAGCCCCGGAACGCGGCTGCGCACCGGCCGGACACTCCCCTTTCTGATGCGTCATTGGCTTCGTGCGAGTCATGGGGGTGACCATCTTGGCGGTGGCCATCTTCTAAACCCGACACGTGCGACCGACGGCAGCTTGTGAATCCGACTCGGCTGAGGACTCGGACTACCCGCAACTGGGAACGATCACCCTCGACCAATCACGGCCAAAGCACCTGCGGAACTCCATGATGCAGGTCCAGGTCAACGGGCGCAACACTGCATGCCTCTTCGACTCCGGGAGCACGGAGAGCTTTGTCCATCCAGAAACAGTATGGCGCTGCTCTCTGCGCACCTATCCCGCTTCCCAAACCATAGCTCTCGCCTCCGGGTCCCACTCGATCCAAATCAAGGGTTATTGTATTGCGAATATCACGATCCAGGGTGCCGAATACTCTCGTTTCAAGTTCTATATCCTCCCTCATCTCTCCGCCCCCCTGCTGCTCGGTCTGGATTTCCAATTCAGCCACCGAAGCCTGACCCTGAAGTTCGGCGGACCCTTGCCCTCCCTCACGGTGTGCTGCCTTGCGACACTGAAAGTCGCACCCCCCTCTCTATTCGCGAACCTTACTCCCGACTGTAAGCCCGTTGCCACCAGGAGCCGGCGGTACAGTGCCCAAGATATGACTTTTATCAAGTCAGAGGTCCAGCGTTTACTGAAAGAGGGGGGTCATCAAAGCTAGCAACAGCCCCTGGAGAGCACAGGTGGTGGTAGTACGGTCCGGGGAAAAGAAACGGATGGTTGTGGACTACAGCCAGACCATAAACCGCTTCACACAGCTCGATGCGTACCCCCTTCCCCGCATAGCAGAGATGGTCAATCGGATCGCTCAATATCGCGTATTCTCCACTTTCAACCTAATATCTGCCTACCACCATCTCCCTATCAGTATTCTGCTTTTGAAGCAGCCGGCCGGCTTTTCCACTTCCTCAGGGTCCCCTTCGGCGTTGCAAATGGGGTCTCCATCTTCCAGGGGGCGATGGACCAAATGGTGGACCAGTACGCCCTGTGGGTTACTTACCCGTACTTGGACAATGTCACCATCTGCTGCCATGATCAGCAGGACCATGACGCGAACCTTGAAAAGTTCCTCCAGACCGCCCAGGCCCTCAACCTGACTTACAACAAGGAAAAATGCGTTTTCCACACAACCCGACAAGCCATCCTCAGCTACGTCATGGAAAAAGGGGTCCTAGGTCCTTACCCCGACCGCATGCGCCCCCTTAAGGAATTCTCCCTCCCCCGTAGCCTCACGGCGCTCAAACGGTGCTTGGGGCTTTTCTCCTTTTACGCCCAGTGGGTCCCCAGATATGCGGATAAAGCCCGTCCACTCATAAAGACCACGACATTTCCCCTGACGGCTGAGGCCCGGTCGGCCATCAGTCACATCAAGGCCGACATCATCAAGGCCGCTATGCATGCGGTGGACGAAACCATCCCTTCCCAGGTAGAGAGCGATGCGTCAGACATCGCCCTGGCTGCTACCCTCAACCAAGCAGGCAGTCCAGCAGCATTCTCCTCCCGGACCCTCACCGCCTCCAAGATTCGGCACTCTGCAGTCGAAAAGGAGGCACAAGCCATTGTGGAGGCTGTGCAGCACTGGAGGCACTACCTAGCCGGTAGGAGGTTCACCCTCGTTACTGACCAACGGTCGGTAACGTTCATGTTTGATAACGCACAACGGGGCAAAATTAAAAATGATAAAATCTTGAGGTGGAGGATCGAACTCTCCATCTACGCGTACGGTATTAAGTATCATCAAGGGGAGCTCAACGAGCCCCCAGATGCCCTGTCCCGCGGCACATGCACCAAGGCGGAGGAGGATCGTCTGCGGGCATTCCACGATGACCTCTGTCTCCCGGGGGTTACCCGGCTCGCCCACTTTATCAAGTCCCGCAATCTACCTTACTCCACCAAGGAGGTCAAGGCCATGACCAGGGCTTGCCAGATATGCGCGGAGTGCAAACCGCACTTCTACCGGCCAGACAAGGCTCGCCTTGTAAGGGCTCGGGACCCTTTTAGCGACTAAGCGTGGGCTTCAAAGGCCCCCTCCCATCCACCAACCGCAATATCTACTTCCTAACCGTCATCAATGAGTTCTCCCGCTTTCCATTCGCCGTTCCCTGTTCCGACATGACCTCAGCCACCATGATAAAGGCACTACACAGCATCTTCACCCTGCTTATATCCACAGCGACCGGGGTACATCGTTCATGAGCGATGAGCTGTGTCAGTATCTGCTCTTCAAGGGCATCACCTGAGCAGAACGAGCAGTTATAACCCGCGTGGAAACGGGCAGGTGGAGAGGGAGAACGCGACAATTTGGAAGGCTGTCCTTCTGGCCCTACAGTCGCGAAGTCTCCCAACCAGCCGCTGGCAGGAGGTCATACCCGATGCCCTCCACTCTATTAGGTCACTTCTCTGCACAGCCACGAATGAGACCCCACACAATCGCTTGTTTGTCTTCCCCAGGAAGTCCACCTCTGGGGTCTCGCTTCCACCTTGGTTGATGACTCCAGGACCTGTTCTTCTCCGGAGGCACGCGAGGAGCCATAAGACGGACCCCCTGGTCGAGAGGGTCCAACTGCTACATGCGAACCCCCGATACGCCTACGTAGCGCAACCCGACGGAAGGCAAGACGCGGTTTCGCTCCGGGATCTGGCACCCTCTGGTTCCCCCACTAACGCCCCCCCTCGTGGTTTCCCTACGGGATCTGGCACCCGCTGGTTCCCCCACTGATGCCCCCCCCCTGGGTCCCCACACCGCCGGCAGACACCGGCCACGCCCCCCCCCCCCACCTAGAGCCCCCCCTTCACACTCCCCACCGGTGCCGGCACCGCTACCCCCCGTTATTCCCCCAGCTATTCCCCTTGCCCCCTGACCCCCTACCCCGACCCGGACGAAGGCTCCGACCACCGTGCTCCCGGATGTACCCTCACCAAAGACGTCCGTATCCGCCGCACCACCGCCCGAGCTGAGAAGGTCGATAAGGATGATCAGGCCACCAAAATGTACAGACATGTAATTCAACTTCACCCCTGACGGACTCTGCGTTTTTTTTAAACAGGGGGTGAATGTGATAAATGGTTACTGTACCCTTAACACCATGCAAGTGATGCCGCTTTAAGAGTTTGGAACCCTGGGGGACTCCGCCTCCAGCTCCACCCACCAGGGAGCCGTATATAAGGTGACACCCTGTAGGCGGCACTCAGTGAGCACTCATCTCTGTAGCTGGCTAGTTCTCTGCTTATTAAAGCCTTAATTTACCATTCCACACTCTTGTGTTGTTATTAAGGGTACTACACTGTCCTTTCCCATAATCCTTGATTCCCTTCACGAAATAATGGCCTTGATTCGCCGTTCTGGAGACAAAAGTGTTGCTGCTGGTGGAGAATCAAGGTAACTACAGGCTGCCGTTAGGCGTTCCGGCGAGGATCAATTCATGTCATACTTCTGGACCATTATGCAGCCCATGTGCAGCCCGCCCAAATCCCGGCCCGGTCGGTACCTGAATCACTGGGGCGGGATTCACATTCAGAGCCTGACAAGCTGGAGCAGCTTTTAAATGCTCTATTCAGCACATTCCAGTCAAGAAGATGGCTGCACAAAGACCAGCACCAAAGTACCGGATGCCGACATTGACTGCATGCTGGATGCCGTTGAGAAAAGGAAGGGAGCTCTCTTCCCCAAGGTGGGGTGGAGACGCAAGCCTGCTATACTGAACGTGACCTGGGATGAGGTGGCAGAGGCTGTGAGTGTTGACAACCTCACCAAGAGGACCAGCATGCAATGTTGTAAGAAGATGAACAACCTCCTTCCAGCAGCTCAGGTGAGGAACCGCCTCTGTGCCCCTGGTATCGCTCCCGTCCCTCACACCTCACAACCGCCCCCAATCGCCGAGAGGTCAATAATACCCCACCTGCCGGAATCTCCCTTAAAACCCACCCTCCACGAACGCCCAACACATGTATTGCCATCTTTAGCCAGGAGCCTTGCACACTCGTGCCACCAGCTACAAACCCCCATAAAACACACATCCCAGCATCTCACTCTGTCCCTCCTGTAACCCGAAGGCTAAAGTGGGCCATAATGACCGTGAGCACCAGAAGACAGGAGAGAGCATCCCAAATATGTCCGATGATAGAGCCGGGCAACTTGCAGGGAAGGCCGAATAGAGGGTAGTGGCAGATAAGTTTGACATGCGGCAAGGAAGTGAGAGTCCAATGCAATCAAGGTGTTCCTCTAGAGGGTGAATCATCCATCTCCCACAGACCAGTCCTTCCCAAAATCTAAATCTATGTGTGACATTCCCGCCCGAGGTCAATGGACTTTTACATGGTCCCCGTCCCGTCCGTGGCGATCTTGTGGTGGGCGCGGCCAAAGAATCCAGTCCCATGTCTCTTGTCTTACAGCATCACCATCAGACGAAGCCGGACCCTCCGGGGTCACTGCACCCTGTCCATACCCTCAGAACACCTGGCGCATGACTCTGCGGAAGACACTGATGTCTCGGCCCTGCTTTCACCCGCACCATCCACCATCGCAGAGACTATCACCTCGGCTAGCAATGTTAACGATCAGGGTCACCCTGTGGTGGCATCACACACAATCTGCAGCACATCACATGGAGGCAGGGACTCCCGAGCGGCAAGACAGCCAGAGGGTTGCCCACCCAGGGCTGCCTCCAGGGCTAGCAGCATCAGGGTTGCCCAACAGCTGTTGCCCAGGTTGATGTTGTGCTTCTGGAAAAGATGATCCCATCATTGGTGCAGACACAAAGGCAGAGACACAGTTTAGAGGAGGGGTCTGAGCAATGTTCTGGCGGCGCCTGCAAGTTCAGGATTGGACTGGTGCAGAAGCTGATGCCGAGAATGCAGGGCACCTGGGCAAATGCTGAAAGGGTGGCGGCTGCAGTGGAAGACTTGGGACAAGATGTCAGAGCCATCTGTCAGGACGTCTAAGGCTTGTGGCACATTGTGCTGTCCATGGCTGAGGCGCAGGACAGCAGATCCCAATCAAGGGCGGCATGGTGGCACAGTGGTTAGCACTGCTGCCTCATGCCTCTGAGGAGCTGGGTGCAATCTCAGCCCCGGGTCACTGTCTGTGTGGAGTTTGCACATTCTCTCCATGTTTGCATGGGACGATGCGTAAGCTAGGTGGATTGGCCGCGCTAAATTGCCCCTTGATTGGGAAAAAAAAAAATTGGGTATTCTAAATTTATGAAAAGAAAAGGAGAGCCCAGTCACAGGCGGACATGTCCCGAGTGCAGATGGGCATCATTGCGCCACTTCAGAGCCTGGCCATTAACAAAGGGTCAGGGCTGAGGCCATCAAGAGCATTGGTCGAGTGCTGAATGACCTTAATCAATCACAGAGGGACACTCCGCAGGCATAGAGGCACATGCCCGAGGCTATGAAGGGCATGGCTTACTCGCTGGGGGATGTGACCCAGTCTCAGTGTGCCATGGCTGAGGACATCGACATCATGGTTCAGACGAGGGCAGGCATCCAGGGCTAGCAGCGTCAGGTGACTGTAGGGGTACCAGAGCTCACTCCTGCTTCTCCTCTGTCCCAAGGTGTAGCCCAGTGACCAGAGAGCACCCCGAAGGAGGAGGAAATGATCACCCCAACCAGGCCCAGGTCCTCCAGAGCACAAAGGCCAAGGGCATCACAGGGCTGAGAGCGAGACAAGCAGCAGGCTGCTTCCACTCCTGATGTGCTGTCTGGGGAAACAGATAGTAGAAACGATCAGCCACAAAAGGAAAGGAGAGATGAAACTTAAATTGGCATGGCTGTAGTAGTGAGTGGATAGTAGGGGGCAAGGGCACACATGTTCTAAACAGTTGCCATGAAATACTTTTACTGCACCGGTCCGATCTGCGTCAAACCTCTGTCTAGCTGGTATGAAGGTGGGTTTGCGCTGGGTGTTGTGTGGTGAATGGGTGGGCCGGGGGGGGGGGGGGGGGGGGAGGGGTGGAGGATGGTGGGTGCTGGCATCCATGACACAAAACATCAATTTATCATCTCCCGCAAAGCTGCCCAACATATTTGGGTCCATGAGAAGGAATCGCCACCACACATGCAAGGATCATTCGGGAAACAGTGGTATATTATCGTAAAGACAGGAGTCAGACTTTGTCAGACACTGAGGAGCACCAGAGTTCATCTCACAGCGAGTCATCATCATTTTGTCCCGCAGACTAGACCTGCTGATCCTGCCTACCCAGATTATCACAATGTGATGATGCTGGTTTGACCTTCGGAGAGGGAAGTGGGAGAAGCGAAAGACTGGGGAAGGGAAGGGGTGGAAGGGCTAAGGGAGAAGGAAGGATTGAGAGGCTCAGGGGAAGGTGGATTTTGGGTGGGGTGTCAGTGTATAAGGGGGGGGGGGGTGCGTAACCATCCAGCAGAGGTAGCGCCCAGTCTGCCTAGTGAGCCGGAGTCAATGGTGGCACATGCGGCCCTGCAGCTCCTCAATGAACAAGCGGTGGCGGTATACACGTGGCCTAATGTGGCGCCGCCTTTGCACCACCTCCTCAGTCAGGTGGACGGCTGACATTTGAGCCTCACCGTCTCGCCCCTGCTGTTCTGGGGCAGGTTCCTCTTGTGTGTGGTCATCCCCGGGCTGGCCTTCGCACTCTCGCTGACATGCATCTGTGACGACAGCAAAGGCGAGGAAGATAGCGAGATTTGCTGGCTGTAGTCTGAAATCCATGGGCGGATTCTCCGGTCTCCCATACACGTTTGCTGGTGGCGGGATTCTCTCTTCCTGCCGCTTGTCAATGGGATTTTCCATCAAAACCATACCACGCCACCTGGAAACCCATGGGCAGGGGTGCACTGTCCGTGGAAAAAGTGAAGCCCTACGGCCAGACAATTCCAGCCCATGTCTGAAGGGTAGAGGGGGAGTGACAGAGAATGTGAACAAGATAAGGATTCCCTTGGCCATCCAATTCCACCAGGTTACATATTCATCCTGAGTTGTACTGCTCTGCCACCCTCAACATACCCCCACTCCCCCAGCCCCTTCGATATGATGTTGTCCGCACTGCATCCCTGTCCCCATCAGTGACTGAAACCAGGCTTGTAATGTGAGGAGCCTCTATCCTCACCACCTGTCCCTGCCAACTGGTGTACTGGTGGCTGCCGCATCCGCTGTTAGTGAGAGGCTATGTGTCCACTGTCCTGTTTCTCCCATTATGGTTTACTGTGGGTCTCCTCAATGAGTGAGCCATGTGCTCCCTCGCCAGAGGGCAGCTGGTTGAATGGTGAAGCTGTTCATACTGTGCAGGAATGCAACTCTAAACTAAGAGACTGGTGTGTGACCAGGTTCTATAGATGGGGATGAGCAAGGAATGTGTGCATCTGCTGGGACCTGAGCTGCAGTTTGATGTAGAGCCTAGGTTCTACTCACAGGTTGTGATAGGGAGTTGGTCACATTTCCTGGCCAGGGACAGAATGGATGGGATCAGGGATTTGGTAGACAGGCAGAGTTTGGAGACAGCTCACGATCCTCAGGAGTGGGCTAGTTGATAGTGTCACTGATGAGACTTCTACTCTGAGATGGGTGATGTGCAAGGGAGGCTTCCACTGGCGCCGGTTTCAGTTATTCATTGTTTGGGGTGATTTTTACTAATCCCCTCCTTCCCCTACTGTGGGGCAGCATTTCTAAGGCGTGCACTGGGGGGTGCCAACATCTGGAGAATTGGCAATTGAGTATGGCCACATGCATTCCCTTGATATGCTGGGATATGAGCGTGTCCAGATGGGTGGATTGGGTGGGTGTCCACATGACGAGTAGCTCTCAGCACATTCTGTGAGCAGTCAGCAATATGCACCGCCAGGAGCCTGTAGGTTGCAGCTAGGGGATGGATAAATGACATACTGCAACAATGGGGGTCTCAGACAGAGCACCCTAATCCCAAGGGGGGGCACCCCGAGTGCACGCACTTGCCACCAAGTCATTCGCCGCTACTCCCTGACGTCCAGACTTACACCCCTCAGCAAGCCCAAAAAGTTTCAAAACGCTTCGCTTACCTCCTTGCTCTACCTCAACGGCCATAGCGCCTGGGCTCTGCTTGTAAATACTTGCACCAAATCACGCCACGTGATTCCTGGCTGTGAGGGGTGGAGCACAACAGCAGCGAGGGGAGGGGGAGGGAGGATCAGCCTTCCAATCCATTCGTTATATTTCCAGTACGATTTTTGGGGGGACGTCCGTTCTCCACCTGATCGGAATTCCTAATACCAGCATCCGACACTGGAGAATCCACCCCAATTTAAGGGGCAATTTAAGTGTTGAAAGCCTGAGTTTAGAGTGTGTTTGACTACAGTGGTTGATTTTGTTTAAAAATAATTCTGTTTTATCTGGGTCTGTGTGCATTTCAGAAGGTGAAATTGACAAAGGAATGTGTTTTTCAGTCTGGATTAATGGACGGTGGTTTGACTGGGAACGTCACTGGGGAGTTAATGTGCTTTGCAGGATTCTCTGTTGTCCGTCACCAAAATCGCTGTAGGTGCCGGTTTGGCGCTGAATCACAATGCTCCGCTCCCTCCAAATCGGTGTCATTGCGACGCACACTGCACATAGTTGCAACCATGTTCGCATCTTATCATCGGGCCCACCCGCAATGCTCTGCCTCCGGTGGGTCGAGTTCCCAACGGCGCGGTCTACGTGTGGTCTCAACAGTCGTGAGCCTATCATGGTGGTTGCGGAGAGAGTGCGAAGATGTACAGACAGTGTCCAGCACCTCCATACTTCACCGACAGTTGTGCCGCTGGCCGGGGCCTTCTGCCAGGGCTGGGGGGGATAGTGGGGAGTGGCCAGGAGATGGACTGTAGGGTCGGGGTGGACGGGTATGCAGTCCAGCACAACCGATGCCATCTTTTCGGCACGGTTGGTGCGTGTATGACGGGTGTTTCACATGGCGCCGGTACTAGCCGCTCACCAGTAGCGGAATTGGTGCAGGCGTGGCACCGATTTTTCCATCGTGGAATTCATGGACCCGCCGTTGGCGTCAGCACTTAGACGCAGAAACGAAGAATCCAGCCCAATTTGTTTTTTATCTTGGTATAACCAAGGAATACCGAGAGACATTTTGAAAAGCTTTAGAGAGGCAGTTTTTGGAGTAAGTTTTAGAGAGAGGAGTTGAATTCTGATCTGCCAGTCGCTGGATCTACAATTCCCCCACAGTAAGATAGATTGAGAGCTGTATGTTTCATTTCTTGTTGTTTAATGGAAAATTGAGTAGCAGTGTTTAAGGGGTAATTGTTAACTGTTCTTTTCAGGTGTGAAGTTAAAAAAGTTAATATTGTATTCATAATAACGTTTTGTTTTAAAAATACCAAATCCCTATCTCTTCATGCAATCACTCCTGGAGCGAATCATTCTTTCCGCACAGTCTTAAAAATAAATTAAAATATTGGGTTTTCGGTCCAGTATCCTAGTTACTGTTGGGGTCTGGTCTGGGATCGGAATACTGCGTGCTACCGCCCCCTACATGTCCCAAAAATCATTTGTGTGTGCAACATGGACTTTAGGTAAAAGAATCTGGTTTAATCTGTTTTTTCTATCTGAATAAATACTTGAAATGGTTATGAGATGACTCTAATATAGAAACGTTGCTTGTCACTTGTCAACCAAAACCTGAATATTGTACAGGTCTTGAAGCATGCACGCACTGACTGTTTTATTGTCTGAGAAGTTTTGAACTGAACAAGGTGCAATCATCAGCAAACATTGTTATTTTCCGATGGAGGGAAGAACTCTGATGAAGCAGTTAAAGATGGTTGGATAAGGTGCTGGGAGGGTCGTGGGGCCATCGGCTGTGGCGTTCCCGATTGCAGGAAGAAGTGCACCAATGGCTGCGACCAGCTTTCAGAATGCCGGCTGTCCCATGAATGCATACCCCTTCAGCAGTGTGAAGGCCTGGAGCCCAATGAGGCAGATCGACTCTCCTGACACCAGCGCGCTGACCCAGGAGCAGATTCTTTAAAAAACCAATGGAGTCTTCTCTCCAGAAACGAAGACAGAGAGCAGGTCACGTACCCCATACACTGGCATCACGTGTTCTGGGCAAGAGAGAGATTTCTCCATTTTGTAGCTGCCAGCAGGACAGGTGTGAACTCCAGGATCTCTGGTGAAGAAACCATGAAGGAGAAGCTGAAAGCAGGAACAAAGCAGTATAAAGATGACTTCTTGAGTTTATTAATTGTGCCACTGCAAATTAGGATACAAAGTGTGCGTGTGTTATAAGCAAGAAAGTACTGACAAATAAAAGATTAAAACCCTCAAAACTTCAAAGGCATTACAAGACTAAGCATGGCGAGTTCGAGAACAAGCCTCTTGATTTTTTTTCAAAGGATGTTGTGAGAAGTTAAATCATCAGCTGAAGTCCTTAGGAGAAATGTAACATTGAATGACAAAGCAAGTGAGATCTTGAGGAGTAGGCAGGCTCACCTGTCACATTAAAGGTAAGCGAAAATGAAGTTGTGAAGATCGGGCAGTGTGGGCTGCGAAGGTCAGCGGCGTGGATCCCGAAGGATGGCCGGTTGGTAAAAATGGATCCTGTCCAAAAATGTTTGAAAAACACTGAGTTAGAGGCAATGTTTTGAAACTAAATCCAATTTGGATTCTTTGAGAAAATCATTGACAACCAGCAGAAGATTTAAAACAGTACACAATGACAGAAAGCCCCCGAAACACACCAGAAATAGGAAGAGATGTGGAGAAGATTTGGATATGCTCTCGGCAAGCTCCTCTGCACCCCTCATTTAACTACTAGGGTTGGTCCCCTGAGTTGATGGTGAAGATAGAGTGAAGGATATGCTGGGCCATGAGATTGCAGATTGTTGCGGGATACAATTCTTCTGTTGCTGATGCAGCACCTCATGGGGATGCCCAGTTTCCAGCTGCTAGATCGGTTTCTGAAACCTTCATCCATGCTTTTGTTAACTCCAGACTTAACTATTCTATACACCTAATCCACCTTCCACCTTCCATAAACACAAGTTCATCCGAAGCTTTGAAGCTTATATCCTAACCTGCACCAGGTCTTGTCCCCCATTATGGTTGTGCTGAGTCACCTATATCGGCTACTGGTTCTCCAATATCTTAATTTAATTTAAAAAATAAATACTTTTGGAGGACCCAATTCTTTTTTTCCCCAATGAAGGTGCTGTTTAGCATGGCTAATCCACCTATTCTGTACATCTTTTTGGGTTGTAGGGGTGACATCCATGCAGACATGGGGAGACAGTGACCCGGGGCCTGAATCGAATCCGGGTCCTCAGCACCATAAGGCAGCAGTGCTAACCACTGTGCCACCATGCTGCCTCTCCTTAATTTTAAAATTCCTTTCCTCCTCTTCATTCCCTTGCTTTGCCTCTCCCTATCTCTGTAACTTCCTCTAGTGCAATCCTGAATTTCTCCCTATCTCTGTAACTTCCTCTAGTACAATCCTGAATTTCTCCCTATCTCTGTAATTTCCTCTAGGACAACCCTGAATTTCTATGTTCCTCTGCTATTTATTTTCAATATAGTTATGCTACCGGTTCCTAGTTCTGGATTCAGCAATAAGATTGATACATTTGGTCACAGGTTGTAAATTAATATTTTGTACAGAATCACTTGGAAATAGTTGTCTTGTTAGTCCTCAAAATGCTGTGGCCGCTCCTAATTTAAACATTTCTGTACGTTTTCTTTGATTTTATATCCATGGTTTTGTAGTTTTTAATTCAATTCTGCTATGCTGGTGAATATGCGTATTCAGTTCAGCTGCATTCTTCAATTTAATCTGCTATCTAAGGAGGTGACCTCATTCTGATTGAAAGGACATCCTCAATTATTCTCGTAAATTCCCATTTCTAGTGTGTGGGGGGGCTTTTTGTCACTGTGTACTGTTTTAACCCACCTCATGGATATTTCAATATTCTCGTTAAGAAATATTATTGCTTTACAGTCCACTATTTCTGCCTCCAAAGGAAACAGTTTAAGCCCCAAAATTATTATTGTAAGTATCACTTGGTGAGGACTGAACACATTCATATTCTTACAACATGCCCGCTATATTTTAACGGAGGCGTTAACCAATTCAAAATAGCAGACATGAGACTATTGTACAAATGAATGAAGGGCAGTCATTTTTAGCCTCTAATCCTTCAGCTGGGGTGGTGCAGTGCAGATTTGGTTGATAAATTCAGAGATTAACTACTACATAGCTCATTCATTTTACACAAATTAAAGAACATTTATACAAATTATGGAGTCAAAGATCAGCAGAGGGGAGAGCAACCCCTTGTTAACAAGCATTGGACAGTAACAAGGGCGTACTGATTCCAACTTACTTCGCAGGTCAGGGGCAGTTGGGGAGTTTGGGGAGAAGTGTGTGGCTTTAATTTTAAATGCCAAATGCCAGTATCCTCACTACTAAGGATTGTTGAAGAGACCTCAGATTGCAGAAAAGTAAAACTCAACCAGGTGGTTTGAGGGTCTTTTCTGCAGAAAATTGAGGTTTGACCTGAGTGTACCTCATTTTAAAGGAACTGCGAGCAATAATAAAAACAAGTTTTTGCAATTTACCTCACAGGTAAAGGCCACAATTCTAGCCTGGTCTCTCATTTGGGGTTTACTACCATAGCATAGCATTACATAGAACATGGAAAATACAGTGCAGAAGGAGGCCATTCAGCAATCGAGTTTGCACCGACCCACTTAAGCCCCCAATAACCCAATACCCCTCCTAACCTTTTTGGTCACTAAGGGCAATTTACCATGGCCAATCCACCTAACCTGCACATCTTTGGACTGTGGGAGGAAACCGGAGCACCCGGAGGAACCCCACACAGACACGGGGAGAACGTGCAGACTCTGCACAGTCAGAGGCCCAGCGGGGAATCAAACCTGAGACCCTGGCGCTGTGAAGCCACAGTGCTATCCACTGTGCTACCGTGCTGCCCCATTCTGGTATGCCTGATTCCAGCAGGAGTGTGGCTGTCGATGAAACCCTAGTTCCCCTCTGTGATCTAGCAATGGGAACACTGCTGACATTAACAGTCCCTCACATGCTGGATCACCCTCTTCTTCACCCCTGGATCTGCAAAGAGTGGGAACAACACTGGCTTTTCTAAGATCTATAGATTCCCTGACTGAAAGCTGAGAGCTAATGCGTCCTTTTTGTTAATAATCCTGGTGGAATACAGCAAAAAAGCCATGGACTTTTGACACCAACTATTAATTGATTTTGCCACAATGTAGTTGTGGTATTATCAGGTATTACAGTACTGTGGTAGTATGTATTGGGGGTCATGTGGGACTGGAAGCCCTAATGTCATTGGCTGACAGATCCCGGGTCCTGGTTGGCCGTTGACCTCATACTCCGCCCTGAGGGCGAAGTATAAGAAGCCGGTGCCTTCCCCCGCAGGCCAGATTACTATCGGGCTGCTGGCGAACAGACACGCTTAATAAAGCCTCATCGACTTCACTCTATTTGTCTCACGGAGTCTTTGTGCGCCACAAGTACTCAAGAGGCTGAAGACCATTGGTTAAACCTGGGAGTTTACCATTGGCTGTTGGTACGTAGCTCTGCCTTGACGGGCGGGGTATAAAAACCAGTGCAGTCCCAGCAGCCCTCACTTTCTGTACCGAAGCTGCTGGGGAACAGTTCTAGTCGATTAAAGCCTTCAGTTATGTTACAACTTGGTCTTTGAGTTTAATTGATCGTGCATCAATGTAATCGACTAGACTTAAGCTGAAAGAATGGATCTCAGAATCAAGCCGGAGTGTCTACAACTCAGCCCCCATGCGGAGAACTCGGCGGCGATATTTAAGCACTGGCTGGTGTGCTTTAAAGGCTACCTCGAGACGGCCGAAGGCACCCCCTCAAGAGAACAGAAACTGCATCTCCTGCACTCGAGAGTGAGCCCTGGAATCTTCACCCTCATCGATGAGGCAGAGGACTACGATGCTGCGATCGAACTGTTAAAAGGACATTATATCTGCCCTGTAAACCAGGTCTACGCACGTCACCTGCTCGCAACTAGACGACAAAGCCCCGGGGAATCGCTGGAGGACTTCTACCGTGCGCAACTGGTGCTGGGCAGAAACTGTGGCTGCCCGCAAGTTTCGGGCTGGGAGCACACGGAACTTCTAATCCGGGATGCCTTCATAGCAGGTATGAGCTCCTCAGAGATCCGCCAAAGACTCTTAGAAAAGGACACACTGGGACTGAGAGAGGCACGGGCCCTGGCAGGGTCCATGGATGTTGCCTCCAGAAACGCGCAGTCCTATGCGCCCGACCGCGCGGCGGCCTCCTTGGCTGCGTGGCATCCCGCAGCGGCAGCCCCACTGACCTTCCCTGTGTCCTCGCAGGCCTGCGCTGTAAGACGGCCCGCTAACTCCGTCGGGCCCCGCTGTTTCTTCTGCGGGCAGGTGAAGCATCCCCGCCTGCGCTGCCCGGCCCGCACCTCCACCTTCAAAGGGTGCGGCAAGAAGGGCCATTTTGTGGGGGTCTGCCAAGCACGAGCCGTGGCCGCGGTCTCCAGCGACTCTGAACTGCCACGGCAATCTTCCTCTCGGGCCCCAGGCGGCCAGCACTCACCGCCACCCCCCTATCCTAGGGCCACGTCCGACTCACGGGCGTGGCCATCTTGCCCCCTGGACACCACGCTGGACGGGTGGGCGCTGCCATTTTGTCCATCCCCACCGCCATTTTGTCCATCCCCGACCACCATGTGCGATCCATGGGAGACGCCATCTTGGATGGGGCCCCAGGCCCCCAGCACGGCCGACTACACGCTGCCCGATCACAACCCGCAACTGCTCCATCTGGCTGGACCAAAATTGACCTCGGACACTCGCGACTGCAACCACGACGGTGTTCATCAATGGCAACGAGACGTTTTGCCTGATCGACTCTGGGAGCACGGACAGCTTTATACACCCCGACACAGTAAGGCGCTGTTCACTTGTTACCCACCCTGTAAACCAAAGAATCTCCCTGGCCTCCGGGTCACACTCGGTGGAGATAAAAGGGTTCTGCCTAGCAGACCTCACTGTCCAAGGCAGGAAATTTAACAATTTCACCCTTTATGTTCTGCCGCACCTCTGCGCGGCTACACTCCTGGGGTTGGACTTCCAATGTAACTTGCAAAGCCTGACCTTTAAATGTGGAGGCCCTATACCCCCCCTTACTGTCTGCGTCCTCACGACCCTTAAGGTCGATCTGCCTTCCCTGTTTGCGAACCTCACCCCGGATTGCAAACCCGTCGCCATCAGGTCAGAGGTCCAAAGGCTACTGAGGGAAGGGGTCATTGAAGCTAGCAACAGTCCCTGGAGAGCTCAAGTAGTGGTGGTGAAGACCGGGGAGAAACATAGGATGGTCATTGACTACAGTCAGACCATCAACAGGTTTACGCAGCTGGATGCGTACCCTCTCCCCCGCATATCCGACCTGTTGAACAGGATCACGCATTACAAGTTCTTCTCCACGGTGGATCTCAAGTCTGCTTACCATCAGCTACCCCTCCGCACTAGTGACCGCAAGTACACTGCCTTCGAAGCAGATGGGCGGCTCTACCAATTTTTAAGGGTTCCCTTTGGTGTCACTAATGGGGTCTCGGTCTTCCAACGCGAGATAGACCGAATGGTTGACCGGTACGGCTTACGCACAACGTTCCCGTTTTTCAGTTATTACGCACAGTGGGTCCCCAACTACACAGACAAAGCCCGACCCCTTATCCAATCCACAACCTTCCCTCTGTCGACGGAGGCCCGCCAGGCATTCTGCCGCATCAAACCAGACATTGCAAAGGCCGCGATGCGCGCCATTGACGAGTCCCTCCCCTTCCAGGTCGAGAGCGATACGTCCGACGTAGCTCTGGCCACCACCCTCAACCAAGCGGGCAGACCCGTGGCCTTCTTCTCCCGTCCCCTCCATGTTTCAGAAATTCGCCATTCCTCGGTCGAAAAATTGGCACAAGCCATAGTAGAAGTTTTGCGACATTGGCGGCATTACCTGGCCGGCAGGAGATTCACTTTTCTCACTGACCAACGGTCGGTGGCGTTCATGTTCGATAATGCACAGCGGGGCAAGACAAAGAACGACAAGATCTTACAGTGGAGGATAGAACTCTCCACCTACAACTACGAGATCTTGTACCATCCTGGGAAGCTAAACGAGCCTTCCGATGCCCTGTCCCGCGGCATGTGTGCCACCGCACAAGTGGACCGCCTCCGAGCCCTCCACGAGGACCTCTGCCACCCGGGGGTCACTCCATTTTTCCACTTCATTAAGACCCGCAACCTGCCCTACTCCATCGAGGAGGTCAGGACAGTCACCAGGGACTGCCAAATCTGCGCGGAGTGCAAACCGCACTTCTACCGGCCAGAGAGGGCGCACCCTCTGAACGTCTCAGCATGGATTTCAAAGGGCCCCTCCCGGTTCCCATTCGCCATCCCCTGCCCCGACATGACTGCAAACACCGTCATCAAGGTCCTCCAGGGTATCTTCACACTGTTCGGGTTCCCCGCATACATACACAGTGAAAGGGGGTCCTCCTTTATGAGCGACGAACTGCGTCAATTCCTGCTCAGCAAGGGCATCGCCTCGAGCAGGATGACCAGTTACAACCCCCGGGGAAACGGGCAGGTAGAGAGGGAGAATGGAACGGTCTGGAAGACCGTTCTACTGGCCCTACGGTCCAGAAATCTCCCCGTCTCCCGCTGGCAAGAAGTCCTCCCGGTGGCCCTCCATGGCATTCGGTCGCTGCTCTGTACAACTACCAATCAGACACCTCATGAATGTCTCCTTGTCTTCCCCAGGAAGTCCTCCTCCGGGACCTCGCTCCCAACCTGGCTAACGACACCCGGACCCATCCTGCTTCGTAGGCGCACAAGTCGGACCCGTTGGTCGAGAGCATCCCCCTGCTGCACGCTAACCCCCAGTATGCCTACGTGGCGTTCCCTGACGGCAGGCAAGATACAGTCTCCCTCCGGGACCTGGCACCCGCTGGAACCCCACGCGCACCCGAACCATTACCCCCACCCCCACCCCCCCCCCACAGAACCTCACTGGACGGTCAGTCCTCCCGCCACTCCTACCTAGGACATCCCACCCACCGACGCCCCCTCTAGGCGCCCCCCTCTTGGCCCAACCGGCCCCACCAGCGCCGTCTAGGGGTGACGAAGCTGCCATGGAGGCCGAAGCCATGCTCCCGGAGTCGCAGGCGGCCGGAACCCCACCAGAATCACCACCGAAGCCCAGACGATCCAGGAGGACGACCAGGCCACCCGACCGACTGATTGCTTCACTGTAACTGTAAACGAACACTGAATGTATATATCTTCCACGCTTGTAAATATTCTCGACAACTCTGTAAAGAGGTATCACGGTACTTCCATATCTGATCATACCATGTCGATGCAATTGCAACCACTGGCCACCACCCCCGCTGGACTCTTTTTTAACAGGAGGTGAATGTGGTATTATCAGGTATTACAGTACCCAAGAGGCTGAAGACCATTGATTAAACCTGGGAGTTCACCATTGGTCGTTGGTACGTAGCTCCGCCTTGATTTGCGGGGTATAAGAACCGGTGCCGTCCCAGCAGCCCTCACTTTCTGTACCGAAGCTGCTGGGGAACAGTTCTAGTCGATTAAAGCCTTCAGTTATGTTACAACCTCGTCTTTGAGTTTAATTGATCATGCATCAATAGTGGAATAAATACCCAGCTAAAGTAGCTGATGGGCTTTATCTATCACTTTTTAGAAGAAGAGCTGGGTGGGTATCTAACTATGTATAGGGTTACGGGTTGTAAGTATAAAGATAGATAGAGGTAACAAGTTACTGTTTAGAGTACTGGAATTTTATTATCAAGGGTGGTATTTAATGCCCTCTCCTATGGTGAGTTTGGTGTCTGGGGGAGCCTTTAATCAGGCAGTAGGGTGATGGGAGGGGACTGGACTCTGCCACCTTCCCGCTTCAACCTGATTAAGTTTGTGGTGGGAAGACCCCTGGCTGCCTTCCTGCCCTGGCATCAATTGAGACCCTCAAGTTGGAAATTGATGCCCACTTAATAGCCTCTTTCTACCACCACAGTTAATATTACCCACTCATCACATGCATGGAGCATGACAAGCAAACATGTACAGCAAACATGAGCTCCATGGGTTGGAGGTGGTCACTCATTCAAAGGCCCTCTCTGTATTATAGTAGGATCCAACATTAAGAAGAGAGGGCCCTACAGAAACCATCAGACCATAAGACACAGGAGCAGAATTAGGCCACTCGGCCCATCGGGTCTGCGCCACCATTCATTCATGGCTGATATTTTTCTCATCCCCATTTTCCTGCCTTCTCCCCATAAACCCTGATCCCCTGATTGAACAAAAACTATCTATCTCTGTCTTAAAGACACTCAGTGATTTGGCCTCCACATCCTTCTGCGGCAAAGAGTTCCACAGATTCACCACCCTCTGGCTGAAGAAATTTCTCCTCATCTCTGTTTTAAAGATCGTCCCTTTAGTCTGAGATTGTGTCCTCTGCGTCTAGTTTTTCCTACAAGTGGAAACATCCTCTCCACGTCCACTCTACCAAGGCCACACAGTATCCTGTAAGTTTCAATAAGATCCCCCTTCATCCTTCTGAACTCCAACGAGTATAGACCCAGAGTCCTCAACCGTTCCTCATACGACAAGCTCTTCATTCCAGAGATCATTCTTGTGAACCTCCTCTGGAACCTTTCCAGGGCCAGCACATCCTTCCTTCGATACGTGGTCCAAAACTGCTCACAATACTCCAAATGGGGCCTGACCAGAGCCTTACACTGCCTCAGACCCAGAGTCCTCAACCGTTCCTCATACGACAAGCTCTTCATTCCAGAGATCATTCTTGTGAACCTCCTCTGGAACCTTTCCAGGGCCAGCACATCCTTCCTTCGATACGTGGTCCAAAACTGCTCACAATACTCCAAATGGGGCCTGACCAGAGCCTTACACTGCCTCAGACCCAGAGTCCTCAACCGTTCCTCATACGACAAGCTCTTCATTCCAGAGATCATTCTTGTGAACCTCCTCTGGAACCTTTCCAGGGCCAGCACATCCTTCCTTCGATACGTGGTCCAAAACTGCTCACAATACTCCAAATGGGGCCTGACCAGAGCCTTACACTGCCTCAGACTTACATCCCTGGTCTTGTATTCTAGCCCTCTTGACATGAATGCTGACATTGCATTTGCCTTCCTGACTGCCGACTGAACCTGCACGTTAACCTTAGAATCGTGAACAAGGATTCCCAAGTCCCTTTGTGCTTCTGATATCCTAAGCATCTTCCCATTTAGAAAATAGTCTATGCCTCCATTTCTCCTTCCAAAGTGCATGACCTCACACTTTTCCACATTGTATTCCATCTGCCACTTCTTTGCCCACTCTCCTAGCCTGTTCAAGTCTTTCTGAAGCCCGCCTGCTTCCTCAATACTACCTGCCCCTCTACAAATCTTTATATCATCTGCAAACTTAGCAACAGCGCCTTCAGTTCTTTCCTCCAGATCATTAATGTATACTGTGAAAAGTTGTGGTCCCAGCACCGGCCCCTGAGGTACACCACTAGTCACGGCTGCCATCCTGAAAAAGACCCCTTTATCCCCACTCTCTGTCTTCTGCCAGTCAGCCAATCCTCTATCCATGACAGGATCTTAGCCTGAACAACAATGGCTCTTAACTTTTTTAACAGTCTCCGATGTGCACCTTGTCAAAGGCCTTCTGGAAATCTAAATAAATCATGTTCACTGGTTCTCCTTTGTCTAACTTCCTTGTTACTTCATCAAAGAACTCTAACCCAACCTCCTGCCCTAGCTGCTCCCCTCCTCGTGACCCCCACCCTTTCACCATCACTCACCTCTGGCCTAAGATCCAATAAAGACATTAGGCCTTGGGTGGGTATCGTATAGGCAGCAGGCATCACCTTCCAGGTGGCACAGCCATTCAACAGAGCTGCTGGTCTCTGATTGGCTGGCAGCCCACCGCAGATGAGACTCCTGCCCCCAGCGTCCTTGAGCCTTGGGAAGGCCAGCTGCTCTCTAAAGAGGCTGAGTACCAATTCATTCATTGGATCATCCCTAAAAGTGGCGGGATGGGGCTCATGATGGCTATCCAGCCTTTAGGTGAGAGACCGTCAGCTCAGTTTAATTAAACATTAAATACTGCCCAATAAGTGAAGGATGTATTGCACAGGATATAAGGTGATTGATTTAGAGTGATTGATGTAGAGATATTGAACAATGGAAAGAGCTATGAGAAAACCATTGAGGCATGTTTTTCAGGAGTTTCGAGAGGCAGTGTGCAATGAAACAAAATTGCAAGGAATTTGTTTAAGGAGCAGAATTGATGAGTTGAAAGTTTGTTCCCACTCGTTTTCCTATGTAGCTCTTTTTTCAATTCACATTGTTTCAATTCACATTGTGAGATATTTACACACAAGTAAGTATTGTTCAAGTCTTTTCAGAGCATGCATCATTCTCGCCTGAGGGTAATTTGACCACTTTTTTCCGGACTTTCTTCATACCATTTTGATAAGTTACCTGTTAGCCGATTTGTCCTGCCATTTTCCTTCTCTCAGGAAGAGGAGGCTCACTTGAACTCTGAATTTAATCAATTCAATAGAAATTAGGCATTCAACAAATGGTAAGGATTCCTCTCGAGGTTATGTGTAGAAACATTCAGATATATTCAAGAAGAATGCACTTTGAAGAAGTTTGTTACGCATAATGATCACAAAAAAATCATTGTGGGGGCGCAGAGGCATCCTAGAATTCTTCGCTTCAACATAGTGCATCACCAGTCTACAGTAAAGTTAAGGCTTGATACTGCTGGCAATAGTATTTCTGGTCTGTTGTACCTACCTTTTCAGGTTTGCTGAAAATCTACTGCAGCAACAAAGGTTGTAACAGAAAAAATGATTTATTCTCTCACTTTTGCTACTACAGTATTGGTTGTCAGCACAGCACAAAGTTATCCACTGGGAGGGAGCGAGGCCCATTTTTTACTGCCACTTGCCCTGAATGACTTTTAAACCAGGGATAAGTGAGATAGGAGGATGAATGTCACCCTCTCCTATTTCATACCTACTGGTACATACTGCTAGTTTTTTGATTGACAGCTACTAATAACCTTTGTGCCCTGTATGCCATGGAGACATTCTATTAGGACAGGCAGCCAAGAAAATCTAGGAAGAAAGCCAATTCTGTAGTGAGTTATTATCAGTCCAGTATTTATCTCGGCTTTATAATTTTTTCAGTGATATGCAAATTCTGGAGCAGAGCTTCTGCTGTTGAAGGGCAGGTCCCTCTGTTAATTGATCCACTGAGATTAAGCTCAATTCATTTCAATCTTCGCTTATAGCTCTGACATGGAAATAAGGACTCAGTAGCAGGTTGATACTGTTTATAGCATCCTTAAACTTACCGTACGTATTCAGTATCATTTCATAGAATCCCTACAGTACAGAAGGAGGCCATTCGGCCCATCAAGTCTGCACCGGCCTGTGGAAAGAATACCCTATTTAAGGCCACAACTCCACCCTATCCCTGTAACCTAGTAACCCCACCTATTCTTTTGGACACTGAGGGGCAATTTAGCGTGGCCATTTCACCTAACTTGCAAATCTTTGGACTGTGGGAGGAAATCGGAGCACCTGGAGGAAACCCACGCAGACATGGGGAGAAAGTGAAAACTCCACACAGACAGTGACCCGAAGCCGGAATTGAACCAGGTCCTTGGAGCTGTGAGGCAGCAGTGCCGCTGTGCCACCGTGACACCCACTATTCCCTTTGTATGACACAGTGAAAATGCCACACATATATCTGCTTAAATATACAGTTGAGTACAGCTGAAATCAATGTCTATGATTTATGTTTCGAGTAACAATGAAAGCTCATTGTAAACACAGTTTACATACAGGATACATCAATGAAACTTCAGAACTTATGCCGCATTCTGTTCTCTTTTTCTTTCCCCATGGTGTAATACTGCACATATATAGTTCTATATATAACAGTAAAATATAATAATTTGATTGTCACTTGGCATTAATCCATGCAATTTTTTGTTTTATTTTCAAAGGAAAAGCTGAACACCCAATGCATTAACAACTATTATTAACAAAATAACACCACTTTTCTTCTCACAGCACATAACTGTATGCATACTTGGAAAGTAAATAATCACTTAGCAAGGATAGAAATAGTTACACAGATTTCTTACTATCTAATTACTTAGTTGCAGATAATTCTTCCAATTATGTAGGCGTGTTCTGATTGTCTGTGAATGGCACGAAAATCCACATTAGATGCAATTTGGCCCACAATCAGGACATGTCATTATTTGCATGCAAGCTGCTGTGATATCAGGAGAATCACAGCCTTCAAATGGCAAAAAAAAATTAAATACAAAAACATGTAAACTAATGGTAATAATTACCTCAAAGGCATGTGTTTATTTAGGCTTTAATACAACCAACGTGTGATTCAGTCCTTGGCTTCAGCTTGTGACTACACAGCACCCGAGCTAGGCAGACCTCCTCATTCATTATTACCCAAATATGCTACAAGAATAAACGCAAATACATTCTTTGGCAATTTGCTTTTTCCTAAGAGATGTGACATTAAAAAGTTAGATCATTCGAAAAGTTTCAATCTGCTGTCATCTATTATACTGGTATATGTTGCTATAGACAATAATGTAGTGACTGAAACATATCAGCATGAATAAAAAAATCTTCAGTGATGAGGCTATCCAGAAATTTCTAATGATTGATGCACTAGTGAAGATATTTTAAACATAGAATATTTGCTTGCTATTGACTATGAATAAATACGCCATTAGCAAAATGTAATATAGGACATCAGAAACCAGTTTTTAAATGTAAGGTAGGAGACAGTTTTGGGTTCAACACCACAAAAAATTAGTTAGGCATCATGCTGCGGAATCAGGATCTGGGCTGGAGAGAATATTACAGTTTTCAATGTCAAACAAAAGTTTAATATACTGGAAGCAGCTTTCTAACACTATTGGGAAAATTGCAATTAAGACTATTAATTACTAGGAAGATTCAATTAAATGTGCCCATATTTCAGCTTTTAAACACATACGTGGCACACGCGTATGGCAGCTGTAAGTCAAGAGCCAAGGAAAATATTTCACCAGATCCACAAAGAGGAGAACCACATGGCATTAGCCTCACCTTGCCCTTTTGAATTAGAAATGTGACAAGTGAAATGTTCAACTAACAGTAGAATCATGGAAGACCCTGGGCTGGATTCTCCATTTTGGAGACTAAGCCCCCATGTCGGTGTGAAAACGGGGGTCTTTTACACCAGGAAAACTAACGTCAAAAGGCCACCAATTTTGCAGGGGGCTAGCAGGGAGCCAGCATAGAGTTTGCAGCTCTAGCTGCCGATAAGGCCCCCAGCACATCCGGTTCACAGGCCGCGCATGCGCACGGTGGCAGCCTGCAGCAGCCGTGCCGTACTCCATGACGGACTCAGCCCGCGGACTTGGACTGCCAAAGTAGTCCCCCCATCGGCCGCCCGCGCGCCCCGGACCGCCCGCCCATATTGTCCCAAGTCCCGAATGAAGCCCTCCCCCTGCCCGACAATCAGTCCTGTGGCGGCCCCGGACTGAGTCTGCAGCCACCATGCGAACTTCCTAAATGGTCTGAGCACACGTAACACACGCCGTCGGGAATTCGGCTTATCGGGGACGGAGCATCGCAGGGCTGGCCTCAGGCAATGGCCTGAGACGGTGGATAATCGGCACGGCATTATGCCGCTTTTCAGGGGGCAGAGAATTCAGAAACCGGCACATCTCCCGATTTTGCCACCAAAACGGATTCTCCGCCGCAGAACGCGTTAGCCCCCTATCTGAGGGGCAATCTGTAAAGACATTTTATCTAGAGTTAATAGTGCTGTACTTAAAACTGATGAAAGATGGTGTCGAAGGAAGTTGATGCTTTCCAGTGAGGCAAGTATTAAACTTAGTCAAATGCTAGAAAATCATCTGAAACTCTTGGCTATTCTACTTCTGGTGTCTGTGCAGGCAGCCAGTACACTTAACTGCAGAAAAAAAATTCCCCAGTAACTTATTTACACAACAGAAAACCCCACACCATGTTTACATATCACACTGCACTCTCCGCAAAATTGCGGGATGGGATTTTCTGCCCTCACCCTCAATGACATTTTTATGATGGTAGAGGAGGCCCGGCATCCTCTGATCCTGCCGATGTCAAAGGCGTTTTACATTGGTCGATGGCCTAGCTGTCAGGAAACCCATTGAGGTGGGTCTTCATCAGCGGGTCCAGAAGATCCACCAGTGGGATAGGCCCAATAATTCATCCCATAGTCTTGTGGTTAAAGTCCAAAAATCCTCCACGCTTTAAAAAGATCTCTTCTTCCAATCCTCCAGTGTCCTTGAAAATAAAGTCACCTTTCATTGAATCCTTTCAGCAACACCGAATGGTCTTCCAATTACAAGGTGATTCCATGGTCTTTAACTCTTCACAAACACTTTTTTCCTCAAACAGGCACTCTGATTTTACCAGCCATCTGCTTGGCGATTAACCCAAAAGCAGTTATTTTCTTCTTCCTGGCATCGCAGCATCTGCTTTCGGTCATCTCCACCAAAAGCCTTTTGCTGACTGCCTCTCGGAATCTGTAAGTCCATAAGCAGCAAGTTACAGCTGCCTTCTCTTATGTATCCAAATGTTAAAAGTGACACCTTAACTTTCAATAAGTTTCAACCTGGGCCCCTAACCCATAGCAACCAGGTCACATGGGCTTGTGTACAGGCAGAACTAATAGGAGGTCATATTATCATTTCCAAATTACTCCCTTTTACCTTGAATTAAATGAGATAGTTTAAAACATGCCTATCTTAGAAAGTCTAGAATTTGTAACATTATAAAGCTAGGATCACAAATATCTTTTTCACCTCTTTCTTAACCTGTCCTATCACCTTCACCAATCTGTACATGGATACCCAAGGTATATCTGTCCTTGCACCCCCTTTAGAATTTAGCATTTACTATATTTTTCCTTTCCTCATTCTTCCTACCAAAATGTATCACTTTATGCCACTCTGCTTTTAATTTAATCTCCTATTTGTCTGCCCATTCCATCTGTCTATGACTTTTTGCAGACTATATCTATTCTCCTCACTGTTCACAGTGCTGCAAATTGTGAAATGATGCTTGATTTGTACATTCTGATGGAATCCTTGAGGAAATTCTGTCACTGATAAAATTTTCCCTGGTATTTTATTATTCTGTGATGCACAATCAATTACACAAAGACGAGAGTAGGATGTAATCGAGGCTTTATTACACTGAGGTGTGTGGCCTCCTACAGCAGCTGACGAAATGGCTGCTGCACTGGGAGCACACATATTTATACTCTGCCTACTGGGCGGAGGCAGCAGGCAGGGATCTACCCCGTACCTATAGTACAGGGGCCTTACCATAAAACACCTATATCAACATCCTATTTATACAATATATACATTAGTGGTAACTACCGCACTCTGCAGGTAGGAAATTATCAGTTAACTATTAACAAAGTATGAATAAAGAGTTTATTAACTATTGAAGCGCTCCTGCACTAAACTGTTTGAGGTTGAGTACAGCAGGCTCCAGACCTGCTTCAATTATCAATCTTCACTGAATCCTGTCGTTGAACTAGCCACCATCAAAATCATATTTAAAGAACTATGTTTGCAGTGGGACCAAGAGAAACACTCCTCAGAGAAGCTGCTGGCACACAATTGGCATTTGAACAGCCCATTCCCAATGTCCTTCTCCCTCCCCCTCTCAGGCATTCCTTAACATTGCTGCGAGTGAGGCAGGCAGCCATAAAATGAAACACTTATAGCGCGTTACAGGCTCAGCAAGTGGAGATTATTAGAATGAAGCTTGAGTTCCAACTTCATGGAAGTCTTGGGTGTCCAGTTGGATGTGCATCGTCTGTGCATTTTTGATTCTATGCCCAAATATGAGCCATATCCGATTTTCTCTGCAATATACTTTTAAGTGTGATTGAATACATCGTAATTGGAGATTAAGATATTTGCATTAACATTTGTTACTATTTCACAGCAAATTAAATGCGGTTCATTGGTCTAAATATAAAAACAAGATGTCTGTAGGTCATTCTCTAATTACTGTATAGATTGGAAATGAATCTCATATAACCTCAGATGTTTTCATTACTTCATTTACTTGACTGTGAAATTTTAATTAATTCTGTTTCTCTGAATTAATCTTGGATGGAGGAATGCACTTGTGCTAATAAGAACCCGGTTTAAGATTTGTGAAAAATGTCCTGTCTTACTTGATGCTGATTTCAAAATGTCCGAACAGATTTTGTTTGGTGAAGAAAACTATGAACAACATTATCTGCAAGTTCCTCTCTGAGTCATATACAGTCTTGATCTGTGCATCGAATGCTATTTCTCCAATGCCACTGGGCCAATTGCCTACATAACACCTTCAAGGAAATACCAGCACATAACCACAGGAGTAGTTCAAAGCAATGGCTACCCACAATTCCTTGGGGAAACAGTGAATGTGCCAGTGCTGTCCAAAACCTGAAAACAAATAAGAAGATATTTGAAATGCTGAGTGGGTTGCAACATTCCATCCCAAAATGCATTGAATACTTTTATTAAATCTGGCTTTATCAATGGAAATCCTTCCCCAGTAGAGTGTCAGTTCCTGATCAGCACTGTTGGTGCTCAGCATCCATATAAAACAGGATGGCTGGCTCATTCAGCTGTGCTGGCTCTGATTACTTCAAGGCAAAGTTGCTTGTTATTTAACTTAATGTTATTCCCCCAACAATTCAATTATATCTATCCTGATGACCTTGAGATTGACTATTTACATATTGTTAAAGTTGTTCCCAATCTGCCATGCAACATGATTAACCGAGGGAGTTATAATTGGGCTCTATTTAATACAGGTGTCCTACAGGACATCACTCTCTCGTTTCAGTTTTTACAGGAGAGAGAGCAGAATTCGAAGAGTACATACCAGCCAAGGGTTCCAAGATGATTGCAAGCTGACATAGCTCGCGGAACCTTAGCTTTCAAAAGTCCATTGTCATCGAGTCGAGAAGAGAGAACCTACTCCAACCCAGAAGATGAATCTGATCAGGTTGCCTGACATATATCTGAACATTGAACAGTTCATTCAATGAGAGCCTTATTGCTGTTCTAATAGATTGTGCCTTTATTGAAGTAATTGCATTATCCACTACATTACCTCCTTATTACCCCTCACTCCAGTCCTTATATAATGCGATACCTCTGTCTTATAATCACCCTCATTGAATGCACGACACCAGGGTTTCCCAAACATTTCGAGCCATGGAACGCCTAGTGACATTCTAAGAGCTTCAGGGAATTGCAACTATTCTCATAATGTCACTGCCCTTCTTTTGCACAAAATAGGTTTGAACACAGAAATCAAATGTAAACAAGTCTTTTTGGGCTATATCTATGCATATGTTACAAATAAAACATAACTATTTTATTTGACAAAGAACTGAAGTCTGACCTTCCTGCCATCTTCAGTGTGAGGAATGGTGCTGCCTCTGATACTCACACATCCGCTTCATGTCATTAACTATGTCACTTTAATGGGCAGCGAATGTGTTGATGATTCGGAAATGGGGAATGGAGGGAGAGGGGGCGGCATGGAAACGGTTGGAGGCGGCGTCCTATATAGATACTAGTTTGGGGGCACTGGTGACGGCACCGTTGCCGCTTCCACCGACGCAGTATAAGAACATAAGAACTAGGAACAGGAGTAGGCCATCTGGCCCCTTGAGCCTGCTCCGCCATTTAATGAGATCATGGCTGATCTTTGTGGACTCAGCTCCACTCTCCGGCCCGTACACCATATCCCCGAATCCCTTTATTCTTTAGAAAGGTATCTATCTTTTTCTTAAAAACGTTTAACGAAGGAGCCTCAACTGCTTCACTGGGCAAGGAATTCCAGAGATTCACAACCCTTTGGGTGAAGAAGTTCCTCCTACACTCCGTCCTAAATCTACTTCCCCTTAGTTTGAGGCTATGCCCCCTAGTTCTGCTTTCCCCGACCAGTGGAAACAACCTGCCCGCATCTATCCTATCTATTCCCTTCATAATTTTATATGTTTCAATAAGATCGCCCCGCATCCTTCTAAACTCCAATGAGTAAAGTCCCAGTCTACTCAACCTCTCGTCATAATCTAATCCTCTCAACTCTGGGACCAACCTAGTGAATCTCCTCTGCACTCCCTCCAGTGCCAATATGTCCTTTCTCAGGTAAGGAGACCAAAACTGAACACAATACTCCAGATGCGGCCTCACCAACACCCTATACAATTGCAGCATAACCTCCCTAGTCTTGAACTCCATCCCTCTAGCAACGAAAGACAAAACTCGATTAGCCTTCTTAATCATCTGTTGCACCTGCACACCAACTTTTTGCGACTCGTGCATCCGCACACCCAGGTCCCTCTGCACAGCAGCATGTTTTAACATCTTACTGTTTAAATAATAATCCATTCTGCTGTTATTCCTCCCAAAATAGATAGCCTCACACTTGGCAACATTGAATTCCATCTGCCAGACCCTAGCCCATTCACCTAACCTATCCAAATCCTTCTGCAGTCTTCCGGTATCCTCTGCACTTTTTGCTTTACCACTCATCTTAGTGTCATCTGCAAACTTTGACACATTGCACTTGGTCCCCAACTCCAAATCGTCTATGTAAATTGTGAACAACTGCGGGCCCAACACTGATCCTTGAGGGACCCCACTAGTTACAGGTTGCCAACCAGAGAAACTCCCATTTATCCCCACTCTCTGCTTTCTGTTAGTTAACCAATCCTCTACCCATGCTACCACTTTACCCTCAATGCCATGCATCTTTAGTTTATGCAGCAACCTTTTGTGTGGCACCTTGTCAAAAGCTTTCTGGAAATCCAGATATACCACATCCATTGGCTCCCCGTTATCTACTGCACTGGTAACGCCCTCAAACAATTCTACCAAATTAGTCAGACACGACCTACCCTTTGTGAACCCATGCTGCGTCTGCCCAATGGGACAATTTCCCTCCAGGTGCCCCGCTATTTCCTCCTTAATGATAGATTCCAGCATTTTCCCTACAACCGAAGCTAAGCTTACCGGCCTATAATTACCCGCTTTCTGCCGACCTCCTTTTTTAAACAGTGGTGTCACGTTTGCTACTTTCCAATCCTCTGGGATCACCCCAGAATCTAGTGAATTTTGATAAATTATCACTAGTGCGTTTACAATTTCCCTAGCCATCTCTTTTAACACTCTGGGATGCATCCCACCAGGGCCAGGAGACTTGTCTACCTTTAGCCCCATTAGCTTGCCCAATACTGCCTCCTTAGTGATTACAATCATCTCAAGGTCCTCACCTATCATATCTTTATTTCCATCAGTCACTGGCATGTTATTTGTGTCCTCCACTGTGAAGACTGACCCAAAAAACCTGTTCAGCTCCTCAGCCATTTCCCCGTCTCCTATTATTAAATCTCCCTTCTCATCTTCCAAAGGACGAATATTTACCTTAGCCACTCTTTTTTGTCTTATATATTTGTAGAAGCTTTTACTATCTGCTTTTATGTTCTGAGCCAGTTTACTTTCATAGTCTACCTTACTCTTCTTTATAGCTTTTTTAGGAGCTTTCTGTTTTCCCCTAAAGACTTCTCAGTCCTCTAGTCTCCCACTAATTTTTGCCACTTTGTATGTTTTTTCCTTCAATTTTATACTCTCCCTCACCTCCTTAGATATCCACGGTCGATTTGTCCCCTTTCTACCGTCTTTCTTTTTTGTCGGTATGAACCTTTTCTGAACACTGTGAAAGATCGTTCGGAAGGTTCTCCACTGTTCCTCAACTGCTTCACCATGAAGTCTTTGCTCCCAGTCTACCTTAGCTAGTTCTTCTCTCATCCCATTGTAATCGCCTTTGTTTAAGCACAAAACACTCGTGTTTGATTTTACCTTGTCATCCTCCAACTGTATTTTAAATTCCACCATGTTGTGGTCGCTCCTTCCAAGAGGATCCCGAACTATGAGATCATTAATCAATCCTGCCTCATTACACAGGACCAGATCTAGGACCGCTTGTTCCCTCGTAGGTTCCATTACATACTGTTCCAGGAAATTATCCCAGGCACATTCTATAAACTCCTCCTCAAGGCTTCCTTTACCAACCTGGTTAAACCAATCGATATGCAGATTAAAATCTCCCATGATAACCGCTGTACCATTTCTACATGCATCCGTTATTTCTTTGCTTATTGCCTGCCCTACCATCCTGTTACTATTTGGTGACCTATAGACTACTCCTATCAGTGACCTTTTCACCTTACTATTCCTGATTTCCACCCAAATTGATTCAACCTTGTCCTCCACAGCACCAATATCAACCCTTACTATTGCCCGGATGCCATCCTTAAACAACAAAGCTACACCACCGCCCTTCCCGTCCATTCTATCCTTTCGTATAGTCTGATACCCTTGGATATTTAACTCCCAGTCGTGACCATCTTTTAACCATGTTTCAGTAATGGCCACTAAATCATAGTCATCAACACATTTACCTTATTTCGTATACTATGAGCATTCAGGTAAAGTACACTTATGCTGTTTTTTATGTCTTTGTTATGAATCCTAACACCTTGCTCTGTAACTTTTCGCAAATTATTTTTCCTCTTACCCTTTCTCCTAATTTTCCTTGTCTTTGAACCCATATCTCTACATAATAACCTGTCACGTGACCTGCTACCTTGATCTCCATTAACCATTATACTGTCCATAGCTTTACACTTCCCTTCCTCCCAACTTGCTAGTTTAAAGTCCTTGTGACCAACATATTTATCCTATTCGCTAGAACACTGGTCCCAGAATGGTTCAGGTGAAGACCGTCCCAACGGTACAGGTTCCTCCTGCCCCAGTACTGATGCCAATGCCCCATGAAATGGAATCCCTCTTTCCCGCACCACTCCTTTAGCCACGTGTTAACTTCCCTAATTTTCTCAACCCTATGCCAATTGGCACGTGGCTCGGGTAGTAATCCAGAAATTATAACCCTGGAGGACCTGTTCTTTAATTTAGTCCCTAGTGTTTGATAATCCCCAAACAGGTCCTCTTTCCTAGTCTTAGCTATGTTGTTAGTCCCAACGTGGACCACAACAACTGGATCCCCCCCTCCCTCTCCAAAATCCTTTCAAGCCGATCAGAGATGTCCCTCACCCTGGCACCGGGCAGGCAACATACCATGCGGGACTCTCGATCTGGCTTACAAAGGATGCCATCAATCCCCCTAATTATAGAATCCCCTACAACTACCACTTGTCTTTTTGCTCCCCCCTCGAATGGCTTCCTGTACCACGGTGCAGTGGTCAGTCAACGCATCCTCCCTACAGCCCTCTTCCTCATCCACACAGGGAGCAAATACCTCATACCTGTTGGACACGGTCAAGGGCTGAGGCTCCTCAACTCCTAAACTCAGGATCCCCCTACCTGCCTCCCTTGCAGTCACACCACTCTGTCCCTGACCACTGTCTGAATTAACAGTACTTATTCTACTGGGTGTGACTGCCTCCTGAATCAAAGCGTCCAGGTAATTTTCCCCCTTCCTGATGTGCCGCAGTGTGTGCAGCTCGGTCTCCAGCTCATCAATTCTGAGCCGAGGTTCCTCGAGCAGCCAACACTTGCTGCAGATGTGGTCACTGATTAATTAATTTAAATAATAATATAACCTCAAGGATTAACCCGAACACCAACAAAAACACAGCCCTCTCTCGCCACTCACCCGAACTCAGTCACTCACCTAAACTCAGATGCACTCTGTTCCAATCAGCAGTCAGTCACTCATCTAAACTCAGATGCACTTTGTTCCAATCAGCACTCAGTCACTCACCTAAACTCAGATGCACTCTGTTCCAATCAGCACTCCGTGTCTAAAGGCACTCCTGCCACACCTTTTGTGCACTCACCTCTCCCAGCACTGCCTCGGCTCTCTCCTCCCGTGCTTTTTAAATCTCCCGGCTCTCTCCTCCCGCGCTGTTTTCGCTGTCCCGGCTCTCTCCTCTCGCGCTGTTTTCACGGTATACGACGAGCCCGGTGGTGGCGGCGACACTGAGGATTTGGGGGCAGTGGAGACGGCATGGGGGGAGGTAGGGGCCTCAGTTTGGACCCCGATACGGAACAACCACAGGTTCGTTCCAGGTAGGATAGACGGTGGGTTCCTAGGCTGGCACAGGGCGGGAATCAGAAGGATGGGGGATTTGTTTATCGCTGGGACTTTTGCCAGTCTGAGGGCGCGAGAGGAGAAATTTGGGCTACTCCCGGGGAATACCTTTAGGTACATGCAGGTTTGGGCATTTGTGAAAATACAGGTGGGGGAATTTCCGCTGCTGCCTGCCCGGAGGATACAGGACAGGGTGGTCTCGGGGGTGTGGGTGGGAGATGGCAAAGTATCGGACATATACCAGGAGTTGCAGCTGGCGGAGGAGGCCTCGGTGGAAGAACTGAAGGGCAAGTGGGAGGAGGAGCTGGATGAGGGCCTGTGGGCTGACGCCCTGGGCAGGGTCAATTCCTCCTCATCTTGCACCAGGCTTAGCCTGATTCAGTTTAAAGTGGTGCACCGGGCGCATATGACAAGGGCGAGACTGCATAGGTTTTTTTGGGTAGAGGACAGGTGCATGAGGTGTTCAGGGAGCCCAGCAAACCACGCCCATATGTTCTGGACATGCCCGGCGCTTACGGAGTTTTGGAAGGGCTTTGCAAAGGCTATGTCCAAGGTCTTGGACACTCGGGTGAAACCGAGCTGGGGGATAGCAATATTTGGGGTATCGGACGATCCGGGAGTGCAGGAGTCAAAAGAGGCCGGAGTGCTGGCCTTTGCCTCCTTGGTAGCCCGGAGAAGGCTCTTGTTAATGTGGAGGGACGAGAAACCCCCAAGCGTGGAGGCTTGGATCAATGACGTGGCGGGGTTTCTCAGGTTGGAGAAGATAAAGTTTGCCTTGCGAGGGTCTGTGCAGGGGTTCTCCGGGCAGCGGCAACCGTTCCTTGACTTTCTCGCGGAGCGTTAGTGGAGGTCAGCAGTAGCAGCAACCCGGGGGAAGCGGGGGGGGGATTTCATTTTAATTGTATGGGGCGGATGCCCTACTTTGCTTTGTTTTTGTTTGTTAACTTCTTAGTTGGTTAGGGGGTTAAGTTGTTTTGTTGGCACAGTGATTTGCCTTCTTTGCATTATATTTTCTATTGTAGTGTTTTGTAAGAAATTATGGAAAAATCTTGAATAAAAACATTTATAAAAAAAAACAATGTCACCTTAACATTAACCTTTGGCTGAGCCACCCTCTCATGGTCCCCTAACATTAACTCCTGGCTAAGCTATCCTCCCATGGTCCCCTAACATTAACTCCTGGCTAAGCTATCCTCCCATGGTCCCCTAACATTAACTCCTGGCTAAGCTATCCTCCCGTGGTCCCCTAACATTAACTCCTGGCTAAGCTATCTTCCCGTGGTCCATTAACTTTAACTCCTGGAAGTAGTACCCACTTTAAGAGAAAATTCAGTTCTGCTGGTGGGTCGAGAAAACATGAAGAAGCACTTGACCCTCCTCAGGTGCCACCGCTGCTTCTCAAGCTCCTTGGGTGCTGCCGTCATACCTCTTCACGCTCCAACTGCTGCTCTGGTCGCGGCTCACCACTTTTATGGCCAGCGGCAGAGGAACGCAAATAGTCAAAATGGCCCATCAGAGCCTGGCCTCTCTGAGATCTGCCTACTGAAAGGCTGACTCGTCAGCCAATTCTCAAAGCGGCCAGGCTCTGAATAGCCAATCTGATTTTTTCTTGCTTTCCTTTGATTTCCAAATGACAAATGGAAAAATCAATGGTTTTATTATCACTGTTTGGCAATGTGTATGTCATGTCTCCTGTGGAACCCCTCGGAGCCTCTCGTGGAACTGCAGGGAACCGCAGCTGCCAGTTTGGGAACCCCTGTACATGCCAGGTGAACAGCCCTCCTGCATTCAAGCATATGCTTATTTTATCACATCTTGGAGGAGAAAAGAGCAAAAAAAGAAAGAGAGGGGAAAAAATGGAGGTGGTACTACCAATAATTCAGCTATCAAATAGAGAGGTAGATGGTCATAGAGATAGAGTTTTACAATACAGAAAGAGGCCCTTCTGCCCATCGTGCCTGCGCTGGTCATCCAACACCAATTTATTAGAATCCCATTTTCCGGCACTTGGTTTATAGCCTCATATGCTGTGGTGTTTTAAATACTCATCCAAATGCTTCTTAGCTGTTGTGATGGTTCCCGTCTCTACCACCCTTTCAGGCAGTGAGGTGCAAATTCCCACCTCACCTTGGATGAAAACGTTTCCCCTCAAATCCCCTCTAAATCTCCTGCTCCCAATCTTAAATCTATGCTCCCTGGTTATTGACGCTTCTACGAAGGAGAAATGTTTCTTCTATCTACCCTGTGTCCTTCATAATTCTATACACCTCAGTCAGGTCCCCCTCTCACCCTCTCTACTCTGAAGCCCTGCAGCCCAGGCAACCTCCTGGCGAATTGCCTCTGTACCCTTTCTAGTACAATCACATCCTTCCTATGGTGTGGTGACCAGAACTGCATACAGTACTCTAGCTGTGGTCTAACTGCCCTGCCCCCTGCTTGCCAGTCTGGAAAGAAATGGCATATCTGTGTCTTTCTCAGTCATAGATATTCAAGGAACTTGCAGATAGCTGGTGACAGAAATACAAATATCAATGAACCACAGATACTTACTTAACAGTAAGAAGATTGAATATGGTGATTGTAAAAATTGGCACTTTGCCACAGCTGAATCATATCCCTTCTTTTGTCCTCCGGGGTCTTTGCATGAACAGCAAGTTGTGCATAGCATCAAGTAGGCAATTCCTCACAGGTGCTCATTACTCCTGAGGGTGCACCATCCCAGAATGTACAGCCACGCACCAGCACTTCAATTGGCCTATTTAGAAGTTAATTGGATTTTAGTTGTTGAACCATAGCTCAAGTGAATACAAGCAAATAATGATTGCAGGAATAGTGTGCAGGGTCCACATCAATTCTCTCCAAACACTTGTGGGTTGTGAGTTCTTGCTGCTCTGCTGAAGTTCTGTCAATGCTTTGTTGGTATTGTGCTGTTGCAAGGGGCTGCAGATCATAACAGGCTGGGCGGAGTTCACTCAGTTCAATAGTTGTTCAAATACCAAAAAACGGAACATTTATTTAAAGGTCTTCAGATACTCAGAAAAACAGAAAGGAAAGGAAATAAACTCCTCGCTCTTCTTAGAGCCTAACTTTACACACAGTATATCCCTATTAATCCTGGATGGCTTTTCCCAGGGAAAACGCAACACAGTATATAACAGCGACAGTCAAATTACCAGTATGAATCATAGAATTTACAGTGCAGAAGGAGGCCATTTGGCCCATCAAGTCTGCACCAGCCCTTGGAACGAGCACCCTACCCAAGTCAACACCTCCACCCTATCCCCACAACCCAGTAACACCACCCAACCTTTTTGGGCAGTAAGGGCAATTTAGCATGGCCAATCCACCTAACCCGCACATCTTTGGACTGTGGGAGGAAACCAGAGCACCCAGAGGAAACCCACGCAGACACGGGGAGAATGTGCAGACTCTGCACAGACAGAGACCCAAGCTGGGAATCGAACCTGGGACCCTGGAGCTGTGAAGTAACTGTGCTAGCCACTGTGCCACTATGCTACCCTATGGGTTCTGATACAGGCCAAGGTTCAATCCAAATCAGGATTTTCGGAGAGTTCGAGGTCAGCAACAAACACACAGGATGCACACAGCAAATTCTTCACTCTTCAAGGCACCTTCCTTGTATTCACCAAGTTGTCTTCTTTCCTAGCAGGATTAAGCACTCTGTTTATGTAGTCTAGCAAGGTTATACAGCACTGATTGCTGTTAGAGGTTTTCCATCAGCCTGCCATGTGACTTCTGGGTTGGCTTCCAGTGGCCATCTTGGTAAGGAGAAATTGTGTCAAGAAACTGGAGAATCTTATGACAGAAGTGCCGTCCTTCCAGCACACAGCCCCTGGGGACACCACAGCATCTGATGATTTTTGAAGATAATATGATATTCAGCTATTTTTTGTTCCCTTCGAAACATTCCCAACCTGTTCCAATATGACAAAAGGAAATGATGTGGCGATGCCGGTGTTGGACTGGAGTGGGCACAGTAAGAAGTCTTACAACACCAGGTTAAAGTCCAACAGGTTTGTTTCAAATCACTAGCTTGTGGAGCACTGCTCCTTCCTCAGGTGAAAGGATTTCCTCACCTGAGGAAGGAGCAGTGCTCCGAAAGCTAGTGATTTGAAACAAACCTGTTGGACTTTAACCTGGTGTTGTAAGACTTACTGGACAAAAAGAAAGATAGACTTACATTTATTTATCATCTTGCATGAATGTCTCACAGTGCTTTGCAAACAAATGAAACAGCAGAGAGTTTCGGTGCAGAGGGATCTGGATGTCCTTGTGCATGAATTGCAGAAAAGGAGCATGCAGGTGCAGCAGGAAATAAAGGAAGGCAAATAGTATTTTGGCCATAATAGCTCAAGGAATAGAGCATAAAATAGGGAAGTGTTGCTGCAACTGTACTCGGCATTGGTGAGACTGCACCTGGTGTTCTGCGTACAGTTTTGGTTCCCTTATTTGAGGAGGGATGTAGTTGCCTTCGAGGCAATTTAGTAGTAGTTCTCTTGGTGTGGACTCCTTTGTGGCCTTATAAAAGGTATGTAAGATGATAAACGTCATTGACAAAGTAGATGCTGCCTCTTGTGGGACAATCTAGAATGGGAATTTGGATTTTGAAGATAATGAAGGTGTAGCAGATTTAAAACAGAGATGAGGATAAATTACTTCTCTCAAAGGGTTGTGAATCTGTAGAATTCATTACCCCAGAGTGCAGTGGATGCTGGGACATTGAGTAAATTTAAGGAGGAGTTAGACAGTTTTAAAATTAGTAATGGGTTGCAGGGTGATGGAGAACAGGTAGGAAAGTGGAATTGAGGCAGAGTGAAGGTCAGCCATGATAGTGTTGAATGGGGGAGCAGATTCGAGGGGCTGAATTGCCTACTCCTGCTCCTAGTTCTTATGTTTTTATGTTCTGATGTTCTTAAGTGTAGTCACTGTTGCAAAGGGGAAAATCCAGTCATCAATTTGTGCACAGCGAGCCTCCAAAAACAGCAATGTGATCAGGATCAGCAAATCTGTTTTTGTGATGTTGGTTGAGGGATAAATATCAGGATATTGATATTTGACCGGATTTGCTTTGGGTTCTCCAGGATATCAAGGATAACTATGCTGCTCTTTTTCAAAATCGTGCCATGGGAGCTTTTACACCCAACTACACATCTTAAAAACCTCTCAACCTCAGTATCTCATTGGAATATCTGCCTTGATTTTTATGCTCAAGTCCTGAAATGTGTCTTGAACCCCAATCTTCTACCTCAGAGGTCAGAATGCTTCACATTGAGCCGTGCCTGAACAAAGGAAAAGTCAGCCAAAAATCTTTTTCCTCTTTATAAGTTCTGTCATACATTGAGCTTCTTTTTATGACCACTCCAGATGGGTAATCAAAAGCTCAGAACACATTCTTGTTCCATATTTTCATGCATTTAAATTAATTTTAATATTTAGGTAAAGCTCTCTACTCCCAGTAGCTGAAACATTTCCTCATAAATCATCTCATGTATTTTAACAATTTGTATTTTCCGCCCTTGCTCCACAGTTCTGAAGGCAGTAATTCATGCTATGGAGAGTTCCACAGGAATTTATAGCCCTCTACTATTTTGTCCAAGTAGCCATTCTTAATGTGTAATCCTTAACCACAGAGGCCATCAGTCAAAAACAACCCTGTCCTCACTTACCATTTATACGTGCAGGTCTGATGAGGTTGCCAGTTAAAATTAGGAATTGAATTTCTGGTCAGCCCTGAATTCACTTCACAAACACAAAAATCATACATGCACAAACACACCTTAAGAATGGGAAACCTAGTCGATCCTAACCTGACTTGATAATCACAAATGAACATATATTTGACATTTAAAACATCACCAGGAAACCCAATAAATCATCCTGGACAAAGCAGTTTTCATGATTTGAAGCCCATCCTCCCCCTAAAGCCTTCATTCCCTGCTTCACCAGTGCACTATGGTTGCAGTGTGTATCATCTATAGAATGTGCTGCAGCAACTTGCTAAGACTCCTTTGATAACCCCCCCCCACCCCCCCCCCCCCAATCCCTAATCTGTACATCCCAGGAAAACAAAGACAACAAGCACATGGGAACCTCCACCCCATCTGCACCCAAACCACCTCCATATTCTCTTTAATTTCACAAACCTTCCTATTTTGGGTGTCTATCTCCATTGTCGTCAGATCAAAATCTGAATTCCTTTTCTATCAGCATTATTGGGAGGACCTTTGCTACATGAACTGTGGTGGTTTCAGAAAATTCACCACCATTTTCTCAAGGACATTTAAACAGAAGACAACAGATGCTCGTCTTGCCACTATACCTAAAGCCTTACTAATAAAATGGGAAATACCCAAGATGAAGTTCATAAGTAAACCTGGAATTCTGGAACCATAGCTGTTGAAAACATAATCGGATTTTGGGTTGAGGATATCACCTATTCACCTTGGATTTGGTACCTACAAGTGAGAGAAGTGTACACAGTCATTTCTGAAGCTCACATTTCCAATGATGGAACTGCCCACCATTCAATGTTGGATGATATACGTGAATGCTTGGATTGGGAGAATGTTGGTGATATACTCGCATGTTACAGTAAGCTGTGCTGCTTACCATGCAGTTGTGATTGGCCAAGCAGTCTGGTTCAGTAATGAGGTCTGAAAGGATGGACTTATTATTGTGGAATAGTATCCTCTCCATATGACTTGAGGTAACTGTGTATAGCAATGCCTAATGTATAGGGTGGTCCAAGCTGAACATGCAAAAAGGAAGTTTATAAGTGTTTTTAAGTTCATAGTTTTAACTTATAAACCCCAATTATGCCCCAAACCTTGGACCTGCACATCGGCTGTTGACTTCAGCATTTGGATTATATTCATTCAGGGAAAGAGTGCGTATTTCACACATTGGAGACAGCCATAAATTCTGCCTCTATAATTTTCAAAAACTTAGTTTGGAGAGTCTTAGAAACAGTAAAAACACACATAAAACATAGTGTTATATAATACGTAGTGTTACATAATAATAGGCCAGAAAGTATTTAAAATAGAATATAAATATGAATTTAATATGGGGATAAAGTGGAAAAGTGGAGTTGAGGCTGATCAGATCGGTCATGATCTAATTGAATGGTGCAGCAGATTCACTGGGCCGAATGGCGTACTGCTGCTCCTACCTCTTATGGTCTTTTTGGTATAATTGTTTGATGGAAAATAGCTGTGCAGATTGATAATGTTTTTCAATATAAATTTAAAGTACCCAATTCTTTTTTTTCCAATTAAGGGGCTAATTTTTCCAATTAGCATGGCCAATGCACCTACCCTGCACATCTTTGTGTTGTAGGGGTGAGATCCACACAGGGAGAGTGTGCAAACTACACATGTACAGTGGCCCAGAGCCATGAGCGAACCCGGGTCCTCGGTGCCGTGAAGATTGTTAATGCTTAGTAATATATAAAAAATAATTTTGATAATATTCTTTTATAATAACTTGCTAATATTTTAACTCTTTCATGTGATTGAATGTACCTTCAGATTCTACATTATAAAACCAGTAATAGTCTTTCTCGAGCATTGCTCAACTTTATTTCTTTATTCAAATGGCATCACAAGATCTTTCACCATAAAAAATCCTGCATTTATACGGCACTTTTCATGACCACTAGAACATGAGCATAAAAATCACAACAGACATTTCAATGGGGTACTTCGGATGAGAAATGTTTGGATGGGAGATTGCACCTGGTGGACATAAAATATCCCATGACAATGTTTGAACAAGAGCGGGACCGGTATCCTTGGTATCCTGGAGGATCAAAACAATTATTCCACTCTAACTTTGTAGCATTGCACTTTTTGAATTATAATCACTGTTGTAACATGGAATCACAGTAGCTAATTTATACATGGCAAACAGCAATGTGAAAATGACCAGATAATCTGCTTTTTGTGGTGTTGATTGAGGGATAAATATTGGTCAGGACATCAGGGATAATTCCCCTGCTGTTCTTTGAAATAGTAGCATGGGATCTCTTGTCGCCACCGAGCCAAGCAGATGGGGTCTTGGATTAATGTTTCATCCAAAAATAACTCCTCCCTGTGAAAAGTATTCCCTCAGTTGTGCACCGGAGTATCAGCCTTGAATTGTGCGCTACATGTCCAAGAGGGGGCCTGGAACATACATCCTTTTAACTCAGAAACAAGAGTGCCACCAACTGAGCCACAAGTGACAAAATTCATTAAGTTATGCATTAAGCAAAATTACCACAGAGTAGACTTTCCTGAAATGGTTAAACAAAATCCTTGCATCTGCACAGTAAATGTCAGCAATGCTTAAGACTTAATTTCTGCATTCAGAGAACACCTTTATGGAGTTCCCCTGTCAGTGTTTATGATTTCTGGACTTCCTCAATAGGATCAGTATCTTTTCATTCATTCACACCCATACATTGTACAATGACAAGGCAGGTTATTATTAGCACTATTTATTGAGTACTGTATATCTAATAGCCCCAGCTCTGCTGTACCCATTCATTTTAGGGGTATTGGATAAGTTATTACCTACCTTACCACCCTTTATTTCACCGATCTCCAGGGAACCATACAAAAATTAGATCATCACAGAGAAACAATGTTTAACTTACATTTCCTTCATAAATAAGTTATTATTCTTTTGTTAAAAAAAAATAATGGCACTAATAGCACTAACTCAGCTTCACAGCTCTGTTGAGTCTGTACAAATGTGATGTATAATTCTGTTTGTGTGAAATGATGCATTATTACAGGCTAATGCGTGAAAGCCAAGCCATGACACTGCTAAATCCCTTTTAGGCAATATGTCCAGACATTTTACTGACAATTATTCCCTGGTGATGTGTTAATGATTTGTCAAACTATGTTTTTCCTTCAGGATAATATCTCCACTGAAAAAAAAACAATCCATGGAAATATTAATCTTGATAGCAATATGCAATGTATTTACAATAGAGCATACAAATAATAGGAATAACGTGTGAAAACAGAGTCATTCAATGTAACAGGTCCATGGAGACAGTGAGGGAGATCCATCAATCAATTCCCAATTACTTGGAAGCTAAACGGGTTTCCCTGTCTCCAGTGTAGGGCAATATTGTAATTAAGTTGGCAGCGTCCTCTTAATTCTTAAAGCAAACACTACAAGCTGCTGTTTCTTGCAATCAAAAGGCAGTTAATCATGAACATGACCTTTTTTTGCCAGTGGAGCAAAGGTCACTAAAGTGTAAATAGCCCAAATGTATGTACTGTCACCACAAAGCGCGAAACTATCCATCAACCTTACAGGGCGAGAAACATATTCAAACAAATTTGCAGCTACCAAAGGCAATAACATCAAAAGAAATCTTCAACTCAAATCATTTCTTTCAGGAAGAATGGCTTCTTTATACCCTGATACTGGAACAATCTATGTATTTTTTAAAAAATGATCGTGAGTCTGCAGAATTAAATGAGATGCTGTTATGCAAATTGGAATCTAACCTCTTGCACTTAATAATTTTAGAAACTCTTAGATTGGCAAAAATCAAATGGTATTACTTTTTAATTGTAACTTACCTCAGAGGTAGCACTTGTTCCTACAGTCAAAAGGTTAGGGTTAGACCATAAGCCATATGAAAAAACGAAGACCATTCAGCCCATCAAGCCTGTTCTGTCATGCAATGAGATCATGACTGATCTGATATGATAATCCTCAACTCCATTTTCCCTCTTTTTCCCATAACCCTACTGATTAAAAATCTGTCTATCTCAGCTTTGAATATACTTAATGGCCCAGCCTCTACAGCTCTCTGTGGTAAAGAGTTCCCCAGATTCACTACCCTCTGGGAGAATAAATTCCTCCTTCTCTCCATCTTAAATGAGCGACCCCTTACTCTGAGATTATGCCCTCTGGTCCTAGATTCGCCCACAACAGGAAACATCGTCTCAGTGTCTATTCTGGCAAGTCTCTGACAATCCTATACGCTCAATAAGGTTGCGTTCCATTCTTTGAAATTCCAACGAGTACAGACCCAACCCACTCAACCTCTCCTCATCAAAAAATACTTCCATGCCCAGGATCAACCCAGGACTGGACTGCCAATCTGCCAGCTCTGGACTGCCTCCAATGCCAGTATATCTTTCCTTAGTGAATAGGACCAAAACTGTTCACAGTATTCCAGGTGTGATTTAACTTGTGCCTTGTGTGATTTTAGCAAGACTTCTCTATTTTTATACTGCATTTCCTTTGAAATAAATGCAACATTCCATTTTTCTTCAGGGAAGTGAAGAATTATGGCTGTCAGTGAAATTTTGTCAATTAAGAATGGAGGTTAACGGTGTCCCATCCTGCCAGAATGCATGAGTGAGACACAACTGGAAAAAGCTATTTTAGGAGTTACCATGCAGGTCTTGCAAACTAAAAGAGCAAACGCTGAAGCTTGAAAATCTGTTCAAATGGTGGGTAGTTTGATGGAATATTGCATATCGTTCTTGTAGTTATATCATGGTTGTGTTATAACTCACTGTCTGACCACTAGGAGTCCCAGTAATATATAAGTGAATGTTAGAGTCAGGTGACTTCAGACTGACTGGGGATTTGAAAGCGACAGGTTGCTTGTGCATGTTAATACTTTTATTCATCTGTTGTTTTGTATATAGTTCACCCACAGTTACTGTTAATAAATCATTTATTGTTTTAGCTACAAGTGTTCTTGTAATATAAGTCAGACCATCCGACAAGAACATTACATGGTACCAGGGCAGGATGGTATTAAACACTGAGAAAAAAAACTATCAGCCTGGCACGAGATCCACAGAGATTTGAAGATTTTGCAGATTGCCAGAATTAACAACATGGAGTCATTGAAACCACCAATAAATCTCAGATTTCATGGTAGTGTGGACAGCAACTGCCGTGTGTTTAAACAACAATTTAATCTGTTTCTTACTGCAGTAAATTTAGGAGATCAATCAGATTTGTGTAAGGTAGCGATACTCCTAACACCAGCAGGGCCCAAAGCAATTGCTATGTTTAATACATTTAAATTTGCAAACGATTAAGATAGTAAACATTTTTGCAAAGTAATTTGAAGATTTGATGAACATTGCACCTCCAGAAAGAATGAAATCTATGAACGCTATGTGTTTAGATTGTGTTTACAGAAGAGTCCGTAGAACATTTTACCACTGATTTAAAGTTAAAAGCTAAAACCTGTAATTTTTCTGCGGTGGAATCTTCCATGATTTGGGACCAAATTGTGTTTGGTGTTGTTGCTCTTTCTAGCTTTATTCTATTTACTCTGTTTAGGTCACCTTTGCTCATGAGTCGCCAGGTATCTTTATGATACCGCCACATGGTTCAAGTTTAGGTTATGATTAATAACACAGCACACCGCTTAGTCAGGATTAAAACAATGGTCATTTATAATATACAACAAGCAATATTAATACCCTAATACTACTTTCTATATAACAAACCTATCACTACTGGCCAATACTTAACTTAGGAAGAGCCCACCAGGTCAGGGAAACGAATGGCTTGTCCAATCAAATCTGGCCCGCGGGATTCAAAAGGGCTGCTACAGGTCGGTGGCTAGGTGTCTCTACCGGATAGCGATCGTTGGATTCAAACTTACTGCTGCCGGTGGCTGGTCTTCCGAAGGTCTCGAGCAGGCGAAGATGAGAGAGAGAGAGATCTGAACTTGGACCTTTACTTTTATAGGGCCCAGGGGCTTCCCGCCTCCCGGGGCGGCCCTTGACCCTGAGTCCCAAGTGATTGGATTCTGTCCCCAATCTCTGGGGTCGATGTGTCCAATGGTGAGGCGATTCCTTGATCAGGGGGTGGTCGCTCACCTGTCTTTGTTTCGGCCACTGCAGGCGCCGACAGGTCTGGCCCGGTATTCAATTGCTAATATGTTGCAATTGTTCCCGGGGATAGCCGATTTAACTGTGGATGTCTGAGTTGATTAGGTGTAAACAGTCCTGAATGAAACTGTGGATACCTGGGTTGAAGGGCTGTTGATAGCCCTGAGTATCGATCTGGGCTACGTTCCCAGAGCTGAATATGCAAACCTGTCTGCAGCTGCCTGCCTGTGTCTTCTTAGCTGCTTTTCCCAGCAGTCTTTCGGGTTAGCCATTTTAAATTGGGTTTTGGCCAGATTAATCGGAACGCAGCCATTTTACATGACTACATTCCCGCCTTGTGATCCTAACACGAAGCGTGAAGGATCACATAAATTTTGTCCTCTTCGTTTCCCGACTTGGGGGGGGGGGGGGGGTGGGGGGGGGGCACCTCCCTCCCTCATGGCCACTACTCTGACCCTAGCTATGCACAAAAATTTACCTAAACAATTCTTGAGGGCGCTATGTCAGGCAGGGGCATGTATCTATATAAAAAAAATAAACTGGGAACTTCTAATTTTACCTAAACACTCTATACTCCTAAACATTGCATTATCCTATCTTCCTAAAACATACAACAACAATCACAACATTTAATATACTCTTTCCTGGCTTGGCAGTCAAGCTCAGGATCATACATTTTTTTTTTAATGAAACGTTCCGTATATTTCTTTACTTACAGGAATAATGCACGTGAATTCTCTTTATTCTTTATAGGTCGCGGGGGTCTGGGGTCTGGTCCTAGCCGAATATCGGGGATCAGATCCGATATACCGGGGTTCAAGCGCGGTACGCTCTCCTTTTCCACTTGCGGAGGCGCATGGTCTGTACTGCACAACTGAGTATAGCCAATGCCAACAGTGCCTCAATGATGTACGATAGAGAGTACCAAGTTATGACCTTGGCACACCAGGATAATGCAGCGTGGTTGGTGACTGGGCCCTCGGTACTACGGGGCAGTGAAGCGTTAACGGCGGGGGGTTTGGAGTAGTGGGGTCCGCGTTCCCGCGCAACAAAAAGTCCACAATAAATATGTTGAGCACGAAGAAAGGAGTCGTCATGGCTGTCTTCTTTCTTTCCTTTTCCTGTTTTCGCTGGTTTTCTCCAGACTTGGAGCTTCTGGAGTTCTGTAAGACAAGCGTAGTGTGTGTAAATACTTCAGTTTAATATCTGGTGTGTTAGTGTGTCTGTCCTTCTTGGGGGCCAATTAAACCCTTATAATTGGCCACAGCATGTGACTCTCCCCCCATTTTTTTTTTCAAAACAAATGTTTGGACACGGCACACTTCCCAATGGTGGACCAGTGCTAACTTTACCATCCAAATGCTCTAGGATGTAAATAGCATGTGGCAGCAACCCAAAGGTTGCCTAAATAAAATAAAACGATTTTTGAAAGAAAGTTCGAATGAGGTGCGTGTGGGCCGCGACGGGTACGATTTGGGTGGAGTCCCCGGGTAGGACGGCTACCAATACCGTATCTTCCCTACCCGAGCGTTTTTGACCAATGGGGGGGGTCCCCAGGCAGGGCGGGTCTCACGCCGTTTCTCCACTGCCTGAGCGACCAAAGAACGGACAAAAATGTAGTCAGCATGGTGGGGTTACTGTTCTGATTATACCATCCAATCAGAAGAGTAGCTACGATCGGGCGTCTGGTCTGGTGGGCCTCTGAGGCAAGTCCTCAGAGGTATCGGCCGAATGGGCGTGTGGCGGTGGTGGGTGTCTGAGGAAAGTCCTCAGAGGTATCGGTGGCGGTGGTTGGTGTCTGAGGCAAGTCCTCAGAGGTTTCGGCAGAATCGGCGTGTGGCCGCGGTGGGGGTCAGTGGGAAAAGTTAAAAGTTCAGGTGAATGGGTGTGGGGCGGTGAGAAAATTCTCCTGTAGGACGAACAACATTTAACAAACAGACAGACAACATAAAACATTCTGCAGGTTCCATCAGAAAGGACAACACTTTTCACCAAGTGTCTCCTTTAAATCATCATGTGGACACCTCAGTTCTCGGTCGCTACGGGCTCTGCCTTTGTCTTATCGAGAGTGCCTGTCGGTTGGGCACTCTGTGGTTTCTTAGGGTCTTTGCATTCCCTAGCAAAATGTCCCAATTGGCCGCAATTGTAGCACTCTTGCGGTTTGGCTGGGGGGCTGTTCTTTCCCTCGTTTACCCAGGCGGGGTTGTGAAGAGTGGTTCTTACTGCCTGCACGTCTGCGGCAGCTTGGTTTTCCTCGAGTGTTCTAGTGGCTGATTTACCGTGAGCCGCTTGTTCCCAAACGCGGGACAAACTCTTGACCACCCACTTCTCATTATGAGCCCCCTCCGAGGGGTCATAATTGTTACAGGCATTCTGTCCTGCTTCCGTGGCATGGGAGATAAGGGTGCGGGTCCACTTGGCCATATTGTCTGCGGACAAATGGGCGCGATCTACGTTGCCGAAAACGGCTTCAAAATGAATCCACAAGCATCCTGCGAACGCTGTGGGGTGTTCAGACTTTTTCTGTCTGCATTTATTCAGACCGTCTATGGGGTCGCCCCGGTTGTACCCGATCGCATCCAGGATCGCGGTATGCATTTCTGCAAGGGTGCCTCCTCCTACATTCTGTGGGTCGGGAAGGGCTGCTGCGACCGATGGATCTAAGCTGAGGACCGTGAGCTTTACCTGCTCTTTCTCATCCAGGCCGTACATGGTCGCCTGGTGTTTGACGGTGGCAAAGAAATGGTGTGGGTCTGAAGCGGGGAGGAACGGTGTGATTTTGGCACATGAGTCCCGTAATTGGGTCACTGTGAGGGGGGTGGAATATAAGACGTCCGCCGCGTCTGCTGTGGCGGTGCGGTGGGTTGTTACAGGGTTCATGGGAGCCTGTATTATCTGTTGTGTGGGGGGTGGGGGTGCTTTCCTCCTTTGGGGTTTTCCCTGCGCACGTGCTCCCTGAACATATCGCTGCGTTGTCTCTTGCAATTCTTCCCAATCAGGGCCGTCTTCCTGTTCTAAACTTTCCCCAAAGGTTTCTTGAAATCCCTTTTGGACAGAAAGCAGTGCTTTCAAGTCTGCAATCTGCTTTCGGCACTTAGCATGGTCTAAAGTACTCTGCCTTTGTTCCGTTGTTGTGGCGTGGAGCGCTCTCAAGGCTGCCTTGAGATCACTGCATTGTTTCTGGAGCTTCTCTAACTGGCTTTCTGTTTCTTTCTTTACCAGGACTGCACGCTGCAGGTCCGAATAAGCATTCTCATACTGTGACTGGAAACTACTCAAGTGCGCCAGACAAGATTGGTGACCCCGTTTGGCGTCAGCCACCTCTTCGTCTTTTGCTGCTAATTTCCCTTTCAATTCCTGGTTCTCTTTCTCAATTTCGCATATATCGGTTTTACTTATCCGATGTATGCCTTCTATTTCCTTGCGGAGCGTCCTGACGACCTCCTCTGTGCTTCGCAATTGTGCCAGACAGGACACAATTGCCATCGGCTTGCTCGCTTTTGCTAAACTCTTTCTGTGAATCTCACTCAGGTTCTCCCACCAAGTATGCCCTATACTTCCAGGACCTGAGTCGTCGTTATTGCAGAAATCCTTCCTCACGGGCCATCCTCTGCCCTGCAGAAATTTGCGGATTTCCACCTCCCAAACGGGACACTGTCCCGCTCCTACGCTGCTGACTGGTGCGACAGCAAAATCTTCGGGGTTCATGAGGCGCTGCATCGCTTGCATTGCCTGCATGGCTCTCTCTTATCTGCTCGTTACATTCAAATTTGGAACAGGGGGTCAAGGTGGTGTGGTAGATATGGGTACGGCTTGCGCTAATTTCCGAAATACCAACTGCCGATAGTTTTGACACAACAAAATGTCTATCAGTTTTGCCTTATAACCCTGTTAGTTATGCATGCATATACACACTTCCGAATTGTGAATTATTAACCAGAACCGCTTGAACACTTGTGGGTTTTTTTTTTGTTTTGTTTCCGATTGGATTCTAATTCAAAATCTTGGGGTTCTCCCGGAGTGGTTTTCCAATTCTAAGTCGGGTCCCATCTGGGTCGCCAATTATGTTGCTCTTTCTAGCTTTATTCTATTTGCTCTGTTTAGGTCACCTTTGCTCATGAGTCGCCAGGTATCTTTATGATACCGCCACATGGTTCAAGTTTAGGTTATGATTAATAACACAGCACACCGCTTAGTAAGGATTAAAACAATGGTCATTTATTATATACAACAAGCAATATTAATACCCTAATACTACCTTCTATATAACAAACCTATCACTACTGGCCAATACTTAACTTAGGAAGAGCCCACCAGGTCAGGGAAACGAATGGCTTGTCCAATCAAATCTGGCCCGCGGGATTCAAAAGGGATGCTACAGGTCGGTGGCTAGGTGTCTCTACCGGATAGCGATCGTTGGATTCAAACTTACTGCTGCCGGTGGCTGGTCTTCCGAAGGTCTCGAGCAGGCGAAGATGAGAGAGAGAGAGATCTGAACTTGGACCTTTACTTTTATAGGGCCCAGGGGCTTCCCGCCTCCCGGGGCAGCCCTTGACCCTGAGTCCCAAGTGATTGGATTCTGTCCCCAATCTCTGGGGTCGATGTGTCCAATAGTGAGGCGATTCCTTGATCGGGGGGTGGTCGCTCACCTGTCTTTGTTTCGGCCACTGCAGGCGCCGACAGGTCTGGCCCGGTATTCAATTGCTAATATGTTGCAATTGTTCCCGGGGATAGCCGATTTAACTGTGGATCTGAGTTGATTAGGTGTAAACAGTCCTGAATGAAACTGCGGATACCTGGGTTGATAGCCCTGAGTATCGATCTGGGCTACGTTCCCAGAGCTGAATATGCAAACCTGTCTGCAGCTGCCTGCCTGTGTCTTCTTAGCTGCTTTTCCCAGCAGTCTTTCGGGTTAGCCATTTTAAACTGGGTTTTGGCCAGATTAATCGGAACGCAGCCATTTTACTTGGCTACATTGTGAATGAAAATATGCTGAGGAAACGATTGCTGAAACAATTGGAGCTGTCTTTGGAACAACCAGTTAAGATTTGTCAGGCTCACGATCTAGCAGCACAGCATTCTAAAATGTTTCTCAGTAATGGCGGTGTCTTCTTGTGGAAAGCAGTCAGGTTGCCACCCTTCTTCCAAAAAGGCACAAAACCTCTGAAAAAAGGCGGAAAAGTTCCTGCAGCTCCTCGCACACCAACAAACATGTTAAAGATAAGGATGAAGTATTTATGTGTAAAAACATGGTCAAAGGCACAAATTAGTGTCCAGTGTTTGGCAGGTTTTGTTCCAGATGGAAAGGAAAAAAAAATCACTTTGCTCAGAATTGTTACTCTAAGCTCAACCCCAGATCAGTCAGCACAGTGGAAGACACAGTCTCCAGTGATGCAACATCATTGTTTATTGGAGTAATAACAGAGAAGAATAATTTTTGGGAGACATCAAAATATTTTACAGCACTTAAAAATGCTACCTGATATTCCATTTAAAATAAATGTGGTTGATGAGGCCAAATGGCTGTGACCACTTGAAGTGAATGGTACAGTGGTCCAATTGAAGTTAGACACTGGTGCCAAAGCCAATTTAATCAGCATGACTGATTTGAAAAATCTAAAAATTCAGCCGATTAGAAGAAATCACAAAATATCTCTGAGAGATTATTATGGTTCAAGCATTAAATGTTATGGTGCTTGTGACCTGAGTGGGGTGGAGAACAACACAGTCCCATTCGATATGGTATCCGAGGGCTTGGATTCATTACTGGGTGATCAGTCCTGTGAAGAATTAGGTCTAGTACAGTTGGCATTTAGCATCCACAAAGGATTGGATCAACACTCCAATGATTCTGAGAACATTATCAGCAAATTCAGCGATGTGTTCTTTGATTTTAGTGCACTACCATTCGCCAATAAGATACAATTTAAAGAAGATACATTATCTAAAGCACGATACAAACTATTAGTTGTGAAATTGCCAAAGATGTAGATCTGCTTGTCCATCTCATTTCTACCCGACCACCTGTATCAGATACAAAACCACAAGTTATCAAGAAGATAGAAGAACCTACCAACGGGATAAATTCCATAGTATGTGTGAAACAAAAAAGTGGTGATGCTCTTATAGACATGGATCCCAAAGATCTTAATGAACAAAGTGTACATATTGTAAAACAATCATTACAGAAAGCAATGGACAGCCAATCTGATCCATATCTCGCAAAATCATATTACAAAGCATTACCATTGTCACCCTCGTAGATCGCCAGCAAAGTTATTCATGAATAGAAGGTTGCATATCACACTTCCATACTTGGCAAAGAAGGAGGAGAAAGCAGTGGTACTGCAGGAAATGCAAAACATTAAAGCAAACAAAAGCAATTCTATTAAAGAGCGTCCAGAACTTTACCACCTCTGAGTAGTGATGACATTGTGAGAATAGAAGATTCAGGCAATTGGACGAGAAAAGCCACTATACTTGAAGAAGTAGCACCTCATTCCTTCAATGTACAGACAGAGAATGGGTTGGTTTTATGAAGAAATCGTCGCGCACTCTTGAAAACCAGAGAAGACATTCCCAACAACGTGATGGATGACGAATATACGTCAGAAATACATCAGCTGCAGTGTTTGATAGTTCAGCAGTTCCTGAGCATGAGAATGTCATGGAGAACATTGAATCTACAAGTTATGAGCAGCAAGGTCAAACTTTGAGAAGAACAACCAGAATCAGAAGAAAACCTGGTCGACTCAATTTGTAGATTGGGACTATTTGTACATACTATGCTTGCTGTTCATGTATATATTTATTAAACCAGTTTTTAAAATGTTTTAAAAAATAATACTGTTCGACTCACAGGCTCATGATATCACGTGTAAACATGCTGACGATAATGTATTAATTTATTCCTTCAAAGGAAAGAGGATGTAGTGATATCATGGTTGTGTTGTACTTCACTGACTTGGAGTCTCATTGGTGTATAGAAGAACCTACCAACGGGATAAATTCCATAGTATGTGTGAAACAAAAAAGTGGTGATGCTCTTATAGACAATGTTAGAGTTAGGTGACCTCAGACTGAGCTGGAAGCAAGAGGTTACTTGTCCATGTTCATACTGTTATCCATCTGTTGTTTGAAAATAGTTGACCCACAGTTAATGTTAATACATTGTTTATAGCTTTAGCTACAAGTGTTCTTGTAATATAAATTTGAAGATACTACTTCAGTTTCCACAGAAAATAAAATTGACTTGCTGGATGTGATCCAGGAAGACAAACAAAAGTTGCAAAATCTAATTTAGTAATAAGAAAGTTAACTTACTCAGTTACCCTGAGGCAAGGTCTTTGTTCATAGACCTTTTTCAGGACTGATTTACACTTGTATGTTGTTTTTTGTCTTGTCAGGGTTTTTTTGGGACTGTATCAGCTATTTTGAAATTGTTGGTCAGCATTTCTGTTGCTTTGTCAGTCAGCCTCTGCTTCAAACTGCGAGGGCATTGGTGCCATTTCAATTCAGGCTCCTTATGAACAGCTTCCAAACTTTCCCACAATTAAATCCGAAGCCCCAGGAATCTGAAACCCTCCCCTTTCCGGGGGAGTACTGGACGGCGAAGGGCATTCTGTCGGTTGTGTCCCGTGTTTGTCTTCGGAAGAAGTCGGTGCGGTTTTTTGCTGTGGCGCGTTCGAACTGTCGATCGATGAATCGAACGCCATATCCTGTTCGTACAAGGGCATCTTTCAGCGTCCAGTACTTCACCGGAGCGGAGAAACTACGACATCTCCTTCGCAGCCTTCAACACATCATTGATGAAGATGAACATCTTGCCAATGTCATCCCCACACCCCACTACTTGCCTTCAAACAACCGCGCAACCTCAAACAGGCCATTGTTTGCAGCAAACCACCCAGCCTTCAGAACAGCGACGATTACACCACACAACCCTGCCATGGCGATCTCTGCAAGACGTGCCAGATCATCAACATGGGTAACACCATTACACGTAAGAACATCACCCACCAGGTACGTGGTACATACTCGTGCAACTTGGCCAACGTTGTCTACCTCATACGCTGCAGGAATCCTACCAACTGTTCTGGCTTGAGACAATTCACACCTCTTTAACATGTGATTATCCCTCTCTCCAGTTTCTCCGCCCGGACCTGTAAAGACTTAATTGCCTGCGAAGACTCGCATTCTAATTATCGTCTTGCATCATTGACTTTGTCTATATATGTTCATTCACCTGAGGAAGGAGCTGTGCTCCGAAAGCTAGTGATTTAAACAAACCTGTTGGACTTTAACCTGGTGTTGTAAGACTTCTTACTGTGCTCACCCCAGTCCAACGCCAGCATCTCCATATCATAACACAATTCATGTTATAATTACAGACCAAAGGGCAGCACAGTGGTGCAGTGGATAGCACTGCTGCCTCACAGCACTGAGGTTCCAGGTTCAATCCCGGCTCTGGGTCACTGTCCGTGTGGAGTTTTGCACATTCTCCCGTATTTGCGTGGATTTCGTTCCCACAACCGAAAGATGTGCAGAATAGGTGGATTGGCCTCGCTAAATTGCCCCTTAATTGGAAAAAAATTAATTGGGTATGCTAAATTTTAAAAATAAATAAATAAATAAATAACTGCAGACCGAAAAATCGATGAACGCTAAGATTATGACCTGGATTAGGGGGGTGGTTAGCCTGGTTGAGGCCCATTCAGATGGTTGAATAGTCAGCAGTGGAAGTTGCCAGGGTGCCTAAACTGCTGTGTGTTGGTGATGGTGAATCGCTGTTAGCAGGCAATAAAGGCATTGTTGAGATTAACTTGGAACATGGTAATGGTGGAGGTCATGTGCTAACGTCACTGAGCACAATAGGAAGTTGTCACCACAATGGGTGCAATGATAAGATTGCATCGTAAAGCCAGCACGGGTCGTGTTAAAGAGAGTGACGTGCATCAGAAAGCGCTTTTACAATGTGAAAGGATAAGCATAAATACCTAATTTTGTGTATGTACAGATCCCAGCTCTTTTCCCTCACTAGTCCCACATCCTGGCTCACCTCATCCCTCAGCCATCAAAAGGAGGAAGAGATGTCCAAGGGGGCAACGTAACATCTCACCAACCCACACTCCACCTACATGCCAGTACATTGGAGGGGTGTAGCATGTGTGTCGAGTCAGTAGTACAGGATTATGGTCACTGCACCAGAGTACAGGAAGAGGTTTGAGTCAGAGATATCTATGCACAGTCCCCTGGGAGGAGGAAGGAAAGCCACGATGATGCTCCAGTTGTCAGGAACATGGGGCCTTTAGACTTACCTTTAGGGGTGCAGTATTTAGATAATCAATAGCAGATGTGTGGACATCTGGCAGAGTTCTCTGAGGCAGTGGGAACCCGAGAACTGTGAACAGAGGAGTCCGTCATCGTCATGAGCTCCACATTGTCCCGGAACCTCAGCCACATGAGATCTGACCATGAGAGATTGGTCAACCACATGGAGAGACACTTGCAGCAGCACTCAGAGTGTATGCAAGAGCAGTGTCTCAGCCAAGAGAGGGTGTAAGTCTCTCTCAGTAACCTAGGTTAGTCCTCTCAGAGGATGAGCACTGACGTCCACAGAAGACATGAGAATCTGCGTACAGTTAACAGGACAGTGTCATGTGAGAGTACCTTTAAGAAATGGATGTTTAAGCAATGTACCTTTAAGAAATGGAGCTGATCATATTACTGAAGTGATGTCAGAGGGTGGGGGGAGCTGAGCTCACTTCTGCTTTTTTGAGAACGCAGCTGGGAGTGTCTGTGTGTTTTGCTGTGAGCTGCAGGAAGAAACACAGAATTGGTCTGTTGATGCCTGCAATCCAAAGACTATAAATATATTGAATGTAACCTAATGTCTGTTTCTGAAGGTTTGAAGTCTTGTGGATGTTTAAAGGAACAGTTTGAAGGATTATTTAGTATTGTAGTCTTTTGGGGTTATCTTTGAAGTATGGGTGTTAAGATATTCAATGTTTGTTTTAAAAAGGTTAACTTGAGTTCATAGAATAAACATTGTTTTGTTTTAAAAACCATTTGTCCATTTCTGCTGTATCACACCTGGAGAGTACGCTGTGTGCTTTCCACACCACAATCTATTAAAAGTTGTGGGTCGGTTGAACTCCATGAAACACTTTGGGGTTCTGTAAACCCAGACCCATAACAACAGTCACACTGCTGGAACAGCGGTTGTTGTTATGGACGAGTGTTATGCAGCCAAGATTTGGCGTGTCCACACTGACTCATGCCAACTTTTACACGTGTACCTTAGAAAACATCCAATCTGGCTGCATCACATTCTGGTATGGCAACTGCTCAGCCCAAGACCGCAAGAAACTTCAAAGAGTCGTGAACACAGCCCCGTGCATCAGACAAACCCGCCTACCATCCATTGACTCTATCTACTTCTCCCGCTGCCTGGGGAAAGCGGGCAGCATACTCAAATACCCCTCCCACCCGGCTTACTCACTCTTCCAACTTCTTCCATCGGGCAGGAGATACAAAAGTTTCAGAACACGCACGAACGGACTCAAAAACAGCTTCTTACCCGCTATTACCAGATCCTAACGAGGCTCTTAAGGGTTCAATTCCCGTACCGGCTGAGAATTCTGAATTCTCCGTCTGTGTACGCGAACTGGTGCTGGAATATGGCGATTAGGGGCTTTTCACAGTAACTTCATTGCAGTGTTAATGTAAGTCTACTTGTGAAAATAGAAAAAAAGATGAAAGAAATAAAGATTAGATGGACTGACCTGATTAATACTACGCTCCTGTATGCTTCACCCGATGCCATTGTTTATGTATTTACATTGTATACCTTGTGTTGCCCTATTATGTATTTTCTTTTCTTTTCATGTACTAAATGATCTGTTTGACCTGCTCGCTGTGTTGCGCGTTTTAGCCTTAGTTTAATTGATCTTGTTCTATCACCTTTGCTCTTGAGTCGCCAGGTGTCTTTCTGATACCACCACGTGGTTCAAGTCCGAGTAATGATCAATAATCCAACACACCGCTTAGTAAGAGTTAAATCAACGCACATTTATTATATACAGTAATCAATTCTTATACATTAATTCTACTTCTAAGCTACTTCCTACAACTAACAGGCCAATACTTAACTTTGGAAATGGCCCACCAGGTCAGGGAAACAAATGGCCTTTCGTATGGGTTCTGAGCCTGCGGGATTCAAAGCTGGTACAGGTCGATAGCCAGGAGCGCCTATCTCATAGCGAGCATTGAAGTAAGACTTACGATTTTAGCGGCTGTTGCAGAAGGTCAGCAGAAGGGTCTTGAAGGATGGAGAGAGGATAAGAAGGGTGAAGAAGGGTCGGTTTGAACTTGGACTCTATTCTTATAGACCCCAAGGGCTTCCCGCCTTTCGGGGAGGACCCTGTACCTGGTTCCAAGTGATTGGACTTTGTCCCAATCACTTGGTTCAATATTCTCCAATGCTGGAGCGATTCCTTGATCGATGGGCGGTTTTGGGGTGGTCGTTCACCTCTCATTGTGTAGGCTCCTGCTGGCGCCGGAAAGTCTGGGTTGGCTTTGTGTGTCTAATCTGTTGCACATTGTTCCAGGGATTTTTAATTAATATTCAGATGGCTGGTGTGTTGTTATGCTGATGGCTGCAGGTATCGATTCTGTCTGGACTCCCCAGAGGCGAATACACAGTTTTACCTGCAGCTGCTTGTTTTAGTCCTGTTGGCTGATTTTCCCATCAGCCTTTTCCGTTCGTCATTTTAAATCGGGGTTGGGCATTCTGAATCGGGAGTTAGCCATTTTAACTGGCTACAGCAGAAAAATACTTTTCACTGTATCTCGGTGCACGTGACAATAAACTAATCCAATCCAATCCATGCAGAGATGCAGAGGCCATGATCTGAAGGAGGTTCCCAAAGGATGCATGTGTGACGAGTCCAGCCATGCTACTCCTCATTGTTATACAGACTGAAAAGTGAACAGCCAGTCCCCATATCCCCTGTAGCCACACAGGGGGCACTTTGTATGCGTATGTGTGAGCACAGGGCGCAATCGCGCATGCAATACTAATGGGTTCACCATGGTTACACTTTTCACATTGTAAATATCAGATCTGAGCACTTCTTGAACATGTTTACTTCCACTTGTACATGACTCGATGTGTATTTGTACACCACAGATCTCCAAAAGAATGGTCATATCATGAAGGCAGTTCTTACCAGTAATAATGTGGGCAGCATGCTGAGGTCCATCTGTACATGACGTCACCAGGAATAAGATTGTCAGGTGGTTTGTGATGCTTTGGAGAGCTTATTTCTCTCTGCATCATTTAAGGTTCCAGTATTCAAAGGCTTGAGCAGTGAAATGCTCCTTGTATCTTTCTTGTCCATCCAAGAATTACGTTAAAAATAATAATCTTTATTAGTGTCACAAGTAGGCTTACATTAACACTGCAATAAAGCTCCTCTGAAAATCTCCTAGTCGCCACACTCCAGCGCCTGTTCGGGTATACTGAGGGAGAATTCAGAATGTCCAATTCACCTAACAACCACGCCTTTCGGGTCTTTATGGGAGGCCAATGATCAGACTGTACTAACAGATACTGGGAAGCAGGTGCACCTCAAGAATGAGTGCTGGGTGCAAAGCATTAATCCACACAACAGTGTTACACATTGTGCTAGGGTTAGGCATCGCAGCTCCAGAGGCCATGTATAATGCAGGTAATATTGCTGTTCTCACTACTTCAGCCGTATTCCAGGGGTCTCAGGATGCAATTTATGCAGGAAACAGAGGGAATGGAAGCCAGGAATGATTCATGCAGCCTCCACTTCAGAAACTGAACCATTGGTCAGAATGGGTGTTTCACAATTTCTTTCGAGGTGATGATCTTGCACAGTTGTGGGCCCATTATGTGAGATGTGACTTATCTGCATATATGCCAGAACATGCAATCCTACTGGCAAATATAGGGTTTAAAATCATAGATCATGTCACGCTCAGTATTGTGGGCACAGCATGATGATAGACAAGGTAGCAACTTTGGTACATTAGTTACGGACAATGGCTGGTTTAGCACACTAGGCTAAATCGCTGGTTTTTAAAGCAGACCAAGGCAGGCAAGCAGCACGGTTCGATTCCCGTACCAGCCTCCCCTCAGCCGGAATGTGGCGACTAGGGGCTTTTTACAGTAACTTCATTGAAGCCTACTCGTGACAATAAGCGATTTTCATTTCATTTCATTGAGAGGGCCAGCCAATAAATGGCTTATTACCATGATAAGGCCCATAAGACTATCAGACAATAAGACAATGGAGCAGAATTAGGCCATTCAGCCCATTGGGTTTGCTCCGCCATTCGATCATGGATGATATTAGAGGGCAGAACGGTAGCATTGTGGATAGCACAATTGCTTCACAGCTCCAGGGTCCCAGGGTGCCAGGTTCGATTCCAGCTTGGGCCACTGTCTGTGCGGAGTCTGCACATCCTCCCCGTGTGTGCGTGGGTTTCCTCCGGGTGCTCCGGTTTCCTCCCACAGTCCAAAGATATGCAGGTTAGGTGGATTGGCCATGATAAATTGCCCTTAGTGTCCAAATTGCCCTTAGTGTTGGGTGGGGGGTTATGGGGATAGGTTGGAGGTGTTAACCTTGGGTAGGGTGCTCTTTCCAAGAGCCGGTGCAGACTCGATGGGCCAAATGGCCTCCTTCTGCACTGTAAATTCTATGATCTATTAATGTGTCTATCTATTTAAAAATTCTATGATATGAACATAGAACATAGAAAACTACAGCACAGAACAGGCCCTTCGGCCCACGATGTTGTGCCGAACCTTTGTCCTCGATTAATCATAGATTATCATTGCATTTACAGTGCAGAAGGAGGCCATTCTGCCCATTGAGTCTGCACCGGCTCTTGGAAAGAGCACCCTACCCAAAGTCAACACCTCCACCCAATACTAAGGGCAATTTTGGACACTAAGGGCAATTTATCATGGCCAATCCACCTAACCTGCACATCTTTGGACTGTGGGAGGAAACCGGAGCACCTGGAGGAAACCCACGCACACACGGGGAGGATGTGCAGGCTCCGCACAGACAGTGACCCAAGTTGGAATCGAACCTGGGACCCTGGAGCTGTGAAGCAATTGTGCTATCCACAATGCTACCATGTTCCTCATCCTCATTCTCCTGCCTTCTCCACATAAATCCTGATCTCCTTATTGATCAAGAAATCCCCTTATTAATCAAGAACAGCAGATTTGTATTTGAGATGCTGCTACCTACATGGCTACAGACCAAGAGCTGGAAAGTATAATTAGACAGAATAGTTATTTCTTAGACATAAGAACTAGGAGCAGGAGAAGGCAATTTAGCCTCCTGAGCATGCTACATCATTCAACAAGATCACGGCTGATCTCATCATGGCCTCATCTCCATCGTCGTGCCCGTTTTCCCTTACTCTTCTATTCATTACTGATTAAAAATCTGTGTAACTCCTTAAATTTACTCACTGTCCCAGCATCCACCAAACTCAGAGGTAGTGAATTCCACAGATTCACAACCTTTTGGGAGAAGTAGTTTCTCATCATCTCGGTTTTAAATTTGCTACATCTTATCTTGACGCTATAAGCTCTCATTCTACAATGCCCCACAAGAGGAAGCATCCGCACCACTTCTACTTTATTGTCATGTGAGAGTACCTTTAAGAAATGGGTGTTTATAAAAATATCTGGAGTGGATGTAAGAAATTGTGTTTATCAGTGATGTCAGAGTGTGGGTGGGGCTGGGCTGTTGGTCTGCTTTACTTTCGCTTTAGGCTGTTTGCTACAGGGTGTGTTTAGTTTCATTTTCAGAGAGATGAGCTGTAGTGAAAGCCAGCAGATGTGCATGGATCTCTCTACAAGCTAAAGAGTGTTCATTTGGGTGATTTCAAAGTGATAACTGCTCTCAGTAGAGAATTTAAACCTGCTCTTTGTGTTAAAAAGGGTATTTTGTCTTCCGGATGTTGTTTGTGAATTTATTAAGGGTTATCTATAGAGTACTGTATTCTTTGGGGATTTATTGGTGTTGATAATTGTTAAGATGTTTACTGTGGGTTTATAAAGTGTTAACTGGTTTCATAAATGAACATTGTTTTAATTTAAAAGTACTGTAGATTTCTGTTGTATTACACCTGCAGAGTATGCCCGTGTGTTCCCCATAACCACAATCTATTCAAAGTTGTGGGTCAGGTGAACTCCATGATACACTTTGGGGTTCTTTAAACCCTGACCCATAACATTATCCATACCTTTTATCATCTTATCTACCTTAATTTTATCTCTCCTCATTCTTCTAAACTCTATAGTGTAAAGCCTAAACTGCTCAATCTGTCTTCATAAGACAAACCCCTTGGGCTGGATTCTCCACCCACGCCACATTTCTGTTTCACCCCGCCGGCGGGATGCTCCGTTATGCCGGCTAGTCAATGGGGTTTCCCATTGTGGGGCAGCCCCACGCTGTCGGGAAACCCTCGGGCTGCCGGCAAAACGGAGCATCCCGCCGGCAGAGAATTCAACCCCTCATGACTGGAATCAATCTAGTGAACCTCCTTTGAACTGCCTCCAATGCTTCAAATCTTTCCTCAAATAATGGGACCAACGCTGTGCACAATACTCCAGGTGTGGTCTCACCAATGCCTTTTATAGTTGCAACACCACTTCCTTACCTTTATACTGTATTCCATGGCTATGCTGGTTTGTATATGACAAAGTCAAACCTATTAATGTTGATTCGTTCCCTTGTGGGGAATGGACAATGCCCAAGGTTCTTTAGGTGGAGGTTGCTCACCAGGGACTGGTTGATGGCAATTGTCATATCAGAGAATCTAATGGGAATTCAATTTGCACAAGGGCTCACCTGGCTCACCCTGCTGCACAGAGGCAGCACTGGCCACTCTGCCATTAGTAGCCGTCTCATCCTCATCCATTTAGGAATCATTAAAATGGAGAGGAACATCTTGCCCCTCCTCATCGCCCTCTTCCTCACTGGTTAAGCACTGCTCTTGGTCTCATCATTATCGATTTGTCAGCTGCTCCACTGTGCAATGTTGTGCCGTATGCAGCACAGCACTACTATTATTGATATTCTTGCTGGGGCAAATTGCAGAGCTCCACCTAGTAATTGAGGCACCTGAAGGCACTAGGTTTTTGCAACTTTTTAGAATGCCAATGGCCGACTAAATGGTACTCCTTGGGATGACACGGCTGTTATAGTTGCACTCTGCTTCAGTTTGAGGACTCCTAAACGGGGCCTTTAACCAGTTTCTTAAGAGGTAGCCCTTGTCTCCTTGAAGCCAAACATGCTTCTGTGCAGGTGGTTGAAAACGCTAAAAGAATTGGGAACTCTTGAATATGAAGTTGCCAGGCAGAAATTGCACACTTGAAGAAAGGCCTTTTTATAGTCACAAACCACGTGGACATTGAGTGAGGAGCGTTAGTTGACAAAAGTTTCAATGTTGAAACATTTATATAGTAACAACAAGGGGAGTCCGACGGGTTCATAGGGAGAAGTTTATTAAGCTTTCCAGTGGCATATGCATAGGGCCTGGTTACACATTACCTGTTCCTTACTCCTTTCTCCCGTCTACAACAAAGGCCCACCTATTATAAAAATAGTGGGCGGCAGGATCGCACAGTGATTAGCACTGTTGCTTCACAGCTCCAGGGACCCCGGTTTGATTCCCAGCTTGGGTCACTGTCTGTGTGGAGTCTGCACGTTCTCCCCGTGTTTGCGTGGGTTTCCTCCGGGTGCTCCGGTTTCCTCCCACAAGTCCTGAAAGACGTGCTTATTATGTGAATTGGACATCCTAAATTCTCCCTCAATGTACCCAAACAGGTGCCATAGTGTGGGACTGGGGGAGTTTCACATTACATTCATTTCAGTGTTAATGCCTGGGACCCTGGTGCTGTGAAGCAACAGTGCTAACCACGGTGCTACCGTGCCGCCCATCTATGAGTGAGTGCTGCATTAACTTGTTCGAACTTCATTTGCTTTTCATCTCCACATGGCTTTCAAAGTCTGTTCATGGTGGATACTACTTGAAGGCCATGAGTTGGCATGGAGGAGCCATGAGTATATGAAGACACATGGAGGAGCCATGAGTATATGAAGACACATGGAGGAGCCATGAGTATATGAAGACACATGGAGGAGCCATGAGTATATGAAGACACATGGAGGAGCCATGAGTATATGAAGACACATGGAGGAGCCATGAGTATAAGAAGACACATGGAGGAGCCATGAGTATAAGAAGACACATGGAGGAGCCATGAGTATATGAAGACACATGGAGGAGCCATGAGTATATGAAGACACATGGAGGAGCCATGAGTATATGAAGGCACATGGAGGAGCCATGAGTATATGAAGAAAGACACATGGGGAGTGGGTGGAGGGATGAGGGCTAGAGGGCCTAACAGCTTCTAAGGTAAGTGGGACTTAGCCCAAGAGACCCAAGTCAATCTACCTACCCAGCCTGCCTCGGCATTTGCCCAGCCCCCATGGCCATCTACGATTTCTTCCAGGGTCACGTGGCCTGAGTCTATCCTGTTCCCACCTCTCCAAAGTGAAAAGTGGGTGTGACCAGCCTATTTAATCTGAGGTATGCCTGCTGAGTTGGGGAATTTCCAAAAATCAGGTCCATGATCTTCAACATACAGGGATTGTCCGATCCAAGTTCACTCCATCACTGCTGATAGTGAGAACGGAGAATTTGGCACTGAATCAAAGCTCCATTCATGGCAGCAGGACCAGAGAATTCTGCTGGCATGAAAAGACACAGAATCCTGGCCAAAGTGTATTGTTAATGCTTCTAGGGATTCACCAGTCGCCGACACCGAAATTGCGTTTGGCGATCGGCCGAGAATACCCGTTTCCGACCAAATCGGGGGCGGCACCACTTTCGTGATGCGCCGCTCCCTCCAAAAACGCACCGTATCGGTGGCCTCAGTATGTTGCCTGAGGCTCAATCCTGATGCTCAGCCTCCGACCACCTGATTTCTTGATGGCGTGGGTCTCTCATGGTCTCATCCGTTGGGAACTCAGCGTGGTGGCTGCAGACTCAGTCCAGCACCGCCACAGTCGGGGGAGGCCCGATCCGCGGGCAGGGTGGACTTTGTCAGGAGCTGGGGCACTGTTAGGGGGTGGTCCGGGGTTCGCGAGCTAAAGGAAGGGCACTATTTTGCAGGAAGGGTCCGCGTGCAGCCAGTGTCATGTTGCATGGCGCAGCCGCATGCAGGCCGCCGTCGCGCACATGTATGGCCATGGATCCGGCAATTCTACCGGGCCATATTGGCAGCTAGAGCTGGGTGCTGTATGCTGCCTTTCTGATCGCCCCCAGTCAAACGGAGGATCGGTGGCTGTTTTGCACCGGGCGGACATAGCCTCAGAATCGGAGAATCCAGCCCAATATATTTCGAATAAACAAAGAAACGATTGGAAGTATGTCAGTTAGCGTGTGTGAAGATAAAAGGCAGACTTTGTATTTTGAACATGTGAACCTCATCAGAATCGAAGAGAAAAAGACAAACAGGCTATTCAATAAAGTCAGAAAAAAAGAGACAAGGGAGAAGAGGAGAGAAACAACAGACGGGGCAATCATAGAGCAGGAATAAATTGGTCAACTGATTTGCAAACTTGCCATAAACTGCTAACTAATATAAAAGACCATCAGTGGATTGGTGGGCAAACAAAAAAAGTATGTACATACAGGAAGATAAACATCCTAGGAGAGGCACACAGAAATCCAAAAGTGAGAAAGTGAAGAGAGAGAGAATTAAGCTGCAAAAAACAGGTCATGAAATCAAATGAGAAAATAGTAACAAAACCGTGGCATAAACATTTGATGGCACTGCACCCATTTATCAGCCAATAGCAGCAAGGATTGTGTGGTTCTGAATCTGAAGTATATCACTTACGATATTTGTACAGAAACTGGAACAAGTGAGAATATAATAATATAATAATCTTTATTATCACAAGTAGGCTTACATTAACACTGCAATGAAGTTACTGTGAAAAGCCCCTAATCGCCACATTCCGACGCCTGTTCGGGTACACGGAGGGAGAATTCAGAATGTCCAAATTAACTAACAGTACGTCTTTCGTCACTTGTGGGAGGAAACCAGAGCACCCGGAGGAAACCCACGCAGACACGGGGATGACTTAAATGAATCCGTTTTAATGAACTTCAACCACCAACAGAATGGAAGACTTATAAAGTATTGAATTCCTGATCGTAGCCTGGATGGGAAAATGAATGTGTCACTAACGACACCCCACACTTTTGCAACGATTACCAGCTATATGTATCTGTGTGGCTGCCGCTGGGTCTTTCTCAGTGGTAAACATATTTACCCTGAAAAGAAAGGCTTTTTTTTAAAGGCCACCAAGTGATTCCTGTCAGCTTAATGCAGGGGTCTATACTTGAATGTGGAAATGAGTCCCAAGAAATTTCCACTTAACCCAGCTGCATCAAAGCTGGTAAGTCAGTTGTCACATATTTTTAATATTACATGAGGTATATTTGAATAAATTATTCCAAGGCCTCAGATGTGCAACAGATGGAATAACACATGCATTAAGCTAACGCAGAAATGTCAAATAAACCTGCTAAGCATTTGCGCACTTTCCATTTCTAGGCTGTTTTGTCTGAAAGTAATGCTCTATTTCATATATTGTGTATTGGAAGCTGTATTATTAAATTAAAATGCTTGTATCTTTGCTGTACTAAATTAGAGTTGATAAAATAATTTTATGTTGTAATGAATGGCTTAACTGATGTGGACGAGGAGCATATGCTGTATTAGCTGGGAGTAATTTGTGATGACAGCACATTAATGCATTTAATCAATAAATCAGTCAAAGACCAGTTAACTATCATTAAGCTTAAGTAATCGCTCAGAGTCCAAATACAAAGTCAGAATAGAAACTGAGAGGGATTTGATTTGTCTCATTTTTTTCACCAAAGAAACTATCTATCTAACTGTCTGTGTGACTATCTATCCATCCATCTGAACAACTAGCCACCTATCAATCTTTCTCAATATATCTTATCTGTAATCATACATTGCTGTCTTCATCATTTAACTTCCTGTGACATTTTTGTCGCACATTATGATATCCACTATTCCATTATAAATTCCTATGCCCACACATAAATGAGGACATCATTCTGATTGTGCAGTCCGGTCAATAGGTACGCCACTGAATTCTCGAGTTCTCTCAAAATACATTCTGAATTTAATTTTCATTTGTCGTTTCTGTCAGGAGAATAAGTTGCTATGTTCAGAATAAGCTTGTAATCTATTTATCTATGAAATCATTGAATTGTCTTCTATATTTCTGAATTCAGTCACTTGGTAGTACCAAACTTGAATGTTGCTGAAAAAAGAGATATGTTACCAAAGCTTTTTTGTCTTGTACTCATCAGGACAAATGCAAGATTTCCCCATTTCAAATAATCACAACAATTTATACTACAGGAGAAAAAGGGTGCTGATTTGTTCGTAAGTAAACTCTGGTTGGTCAAGGTGGTGCCATAGATAAAGCATCAAAGAACGATTGCTCCCATGCTCCCACGACTGGGAAGCATTTGCTCAACAATCCTGAGTGCACTGATAGCTATGTCAACAACCATTTTAGGATAATCAAATGAGCTCATAATGTGGCTTCTTTACAGTTGCTAGAAGCGACAGACATTCATGTGCAATGACAAGGACTTATTAATCGCATCATTAAGGTCTAATGGCAGTAAATAGTAATTTCATTGGAAAGGTTTAATGGCAATTACATTATTAAGGCAATTACATTGTTGAACAGATGATGGATATTGGCCCACCTTTAAATAGAGATAGCTGAATACAGGGGGGACGGGGTGGGGCGGGGCAGGGCGGGGCGGAGGGGGAGGAGTCTGTTACTTAGCCTTGACAGCTTCGAAATGAATTTGGTTTACGGTACAGCCTAGCTTCAGACTCATTCTTCCTCAACATACAATTATTGAAACTACAATGCTGGGGTCATTCTCTGCAAACAAAGGAATATGTTCAAGCCTTGTGCCTTTTTTTGAATTACTCGGAATCATACAAAGAACAAAGAACAAAGAAAAGTACAGCACAGGAACAGGCCCTTCGGCCCTCCAAGCCTGCGCCGACCATGCTGCCAGTCAAAACTAAAATCTTCTCCACTTCCGGGGTCCGTATCCCTCTATTCCCATTCTATTCATATATTTGTCAAGATGCCCCTTAAACATCACTATCGTCCCTGCTTCCACCACCTCCTCCGGCAGCGAGTTCCAGGCACCCACCACCATCTGTGTAAAAAGCTTGCCTCGTACATCTCTAAACCTTGCCCCTCGCACCTTAAACCTACGCCCCCTAGTAATAGAACATAGAACATAGAAAATACAGCACAGAACAGGCCCTTCGGCCCACGATGTTGTGCCGAACCTTTGTCCTAGATTAATCATAGATTATCATTGCATTTACAGTGCAGAAGGAGGCCATTCGGCCCTTTGAGTCTGCACCGGCTCTTGGAAAGAGCACCATACCCAAACTCAACACCTCCACCCAACACCAAGGGCAATTTGGACATTAAGGGCAATTTATCATTGGCCAATTCACCTAACCCGCACATCTTTGGACTGTGGGAGGAAACCGGAGCAACCGGAGGAAACCCACGCAGACACGGGGAGGACGTGCAGACTCCGCACAGACAGTGACCCAAGCCGGAATCGAACCTGGGACCATGGAGCTGTGAAGCAATTGTGCTATCCACAATGCTACCGTGCTGCCCTTAAGAACAAATAAATCTACACTATATCATTTTACCGTCATCCATGTACCTATCCAATAGCTGCTTGAAGGTCCCTAATGTTTCCGACTCAACTACTTCCACAGGCAGTGCATTCCATGTCCCCACTACTCTCTGGGTAAAGAACCTACCTCTGATATCCCTCCTATATCTTCCACCTTTCACCTTAAATTTATGTCCCCTTGTAATGGTTTGTTCCACCCGGGGAAAAAGTCTCTGACTGTCTACTCTATCTATTCCCCTGATCATCTTATAAACCTCTATCAAGTCGCCCCTCATCCTTCTCCGCTCTAATGAGAAAAGGCCTAGCACCCTCAACCTTTCCTCGTAAGACCTACTCTCCATTCCAGGCAACATCCTGGTAAATCTTCTTTGCACCTTTTCCAGAGCTTCCACATCCTTCCTAAAATGAGGCGACCAGAACTGTACACAGTACTCCAAATGTGGCCTTACCAAAGTTTTGTACAGCTGCATCATCACCTCACGGCTCTTAAATTCAATCCCTCTGTTAATGAACGCGAGCACACCATAGGCCTTCTTCACAGCTCTATCCACTTGAGTGGCAACTTTCAAAGATGTATGAACATAATTGACCCATCTACCCTGGGAAAAAGTCTCTGACTATCCACTCTGTCTATGCACCTCATAATTTTGTAGACCTCTATCAGGTCGCCTCTCAACCTCCTTCGTTCCAGTGAGAACAAACCGAGTCTATTCAACCTCTCCTCATAGCAATGCCCTCCACACCAGGCAACATCCTGGTAAATCTCTTCTGCGCCCTCTCTAAAGCCTCCACATCCTTCTGGTAGTGTGGCGACCAGAATTGCACAATATACTCCAAGTGTGGCCGAACTAATGTTCTATACAGCTGCAACATGACTTGCCAATTTTTATACTCAATGCCCCGGCCCATGAAGGCAAGCATGCCGTATGCCTTCTTGACTACCTTCTCCACTTGTGTTGCCCCTTTCAGTGACCTGTGGACCTGTACTCCTAGATCTCTCTGACTTTCAATACTCTTGAGGGTTCTACCATTCACTGTATATTCCCTACCTGCATTAGAACTTCCAAAATGCATTACCTCACATTTGTCTGGATCAAACTCCATCTGCCGTCTCTGCCCAAGTCTCCAAACGATCTAAATCCTGCTGTATCCTCTGACAGTCCTCATCGCTATCCGCAATTCCACCAACCTTTGTGTCGTCCGCAAACTTACTAATCAGACTAGTTACATTTTCCTCCAAATCATTTATATATACTATGAACAACAAAGGTCCCAGCACTGATTCCTGAGAAACACCACTAGTCACAGGCCTCCAATCAGAAAAGCACCCTTCCATTGCTACTCTCTGCCATCTATGACCTAGCCAGTTCTGTATCCATCTTGCCAGCTCACCTCTGATCCTCTGTGACTTCACCTTTTGTACCAGTCTGCCATGAGGGACCTTGTCAAATGCCTTACTGAAATCCATATAGACAACATCCACTGCCCTACCTGCATCAATCATCTTTGTGACCTCCTCGAAAAACTCTTTCAAGTTAGTGAGACACGATCTCCCCTTCACAAAACCGTGCTGCCTTTCACTAATACGTCCACTTGCTTCCAAATGGGAGTAGATTCTGTCTCGAAGAATTCTCTCCAGTAATTGCCCTACCACTAACGTAAGGTTCACCGGCCTGTAGTTCCCTGGATTATCCATACTACCCTTCTTAAACAAAGGAACAACATTGGCTATTCTCCAGTCCTCCGGGACATCACCTGAAGACAGTGAGGGTCCAAAGATTTCTGTCAAGGCCTCAGCAATTTCCTCTCTTGCCTCCTTCAGTATTCTGGGGTAGATCCCATCAGGCCCTGGGGACTTATCCACCTTAATATTTTTCAAGACGCCCAACACCTCTTCTTTTTGGATCTCAATGTGACCCAGGTTATCTACACTCCCTTCTCCACACTCAACATCCACCAATTCATTCTCTTTGGTGAATACTGATGCAAAGTATTCATTTAGTACCTCAACCATTTCCTCTGGTTCCACACATAGATTCCCTCCGCTGTCCTTCAGTGAGCCAACCCTTTCCCTGGCTACCCTCTTGCTTTTTATGTACGTGTAAAAAGCCTTGGGATTTTCCTTAACCCTATTTGCCAATGACCTTTCGTGACCCCTTTTAGCCCTCCTGACTCCTTGTTTAATTTCCTTCTTACGTTCCTTATATTCCACACAGGCTTCATCTGTTCCCAGCCTTCTAGCTCTGACAAATACCTCCTTTTTCTTTTTGACGAGGCCTACAATATCTCTTGTTATCAAAGGTTCCCGAAATTTGAAATATTTATCCTTCTTCCTCACAGGAACATGCCAGTCCTGAATTCCTTTCAACTGACATTTGAAAGCCTCCCCCCATGTCAGATGTTGATTTACCCTCAAACATCCGCCTCCAATCTAGGTTCTTCAGTTCCCACATAATATTGTTATAATTAGCCTTCCCCAATTTAGCACATTCACCTGAGGATCACTCTTATCCTTGTCCACCAGCACTTTAAAATGTACTGAATTGTGGTCACTGTTCCTGAAGTGCCCCCCTACTGAAACTTCTACCACCTGGCTGGGCTCATTCCCCAATACCAGGTCCAGTACAGCCCCTTCCCTAATTGGACTATCTACATATTGTTTCAAGAAACCCTCCTAGATGCTCCTTACAAACTCTGCCCCATCCAAGCCCCGAGCACTAAGTGAGTCCCAGTCAATATTGGGGAAGTTAAAGTCTCCTATCACAACAACCCTGTCGCTTTTACTCCCTTCCGAAATCTGTCTAACTATCTGCTCTCTATCTCCCGTTGGCTGTTGGGCGGCCTGTAGTAAACCCCCAACGTTGTGACTGCACCCTCTTTATTCCTGATCTCTACCCATATAGCCGCGCTGCCCTCTGAGCTGTCCTCCCGCAGTACAGGTGTGATATTCTCCCTAACCAGTAGCGCAATTCCTCCACACCTTTTACATCCCACTCTATCCCGCCTGAAACATCTGGGGCGGGATTCTCCGACCCCCCGCCGGGCCGGAAAATCGCTGGGGGGGCGGCGTGAATCCCGCCCCGCCGCCCCGACGACAGCTGCCGCATTACCGGTTTTTCGGCAAGGGCGGGAATCATGTCGCGCTGGTCGGGGGCCATTGGCAGCGCCCCCCCCCCCCCGGCGATACTCCGCCCCGCGAAGGGCCGAGTCGCCGCCCGTTTTCGGCCAGTCCCGCCAGCGTATATTACACCAGGTTCATACCAGCAGTACCTGGCTCTGCGGGCAGCCCGCGGAGTCCTCAGGGGGGGCGCGGGGGGATCTGGCAGGGGCCCCCACGGTGGCCTGGCCCGCGGTCGGGGTCCACCGATCGACAGGCGGGCCTATGCCATGGGGGCACTCTTTCCCTCCACGCCGGCCGGTGTAACTGTCCGGCATGGCCTGCGCAGAGAAGAACCGCCCTGCACATGCGCTGGGATGACGCCAGTACACGCTGGCGCTCCCGCGCATGCGCCAACTCGCACCAGCCGGCGGAGGCCTTTCAGTGCTGGTTGGCGCGATGCCAAGCCTTTTGGCGCTGGCGCTGGCCTACCCCTGAAGATGCGGAGGATTCTGCACCTTCCGGACGGCCCGACGCCGGAGTGGTTCACGCCACTCCTTGGCACCGGTACGGCCCGCCCGGCCGGATAGCGGAGAATCCCGCCCCTGAATCCTGGAACGTTTAGCTGCCAATCCTGTCCTTCCCTTACCAGGTCTCTGTGATGGCAACATCATAGTTCCAAATACTAATCCAAGCTCTACGTTCATCTGCTTTATCTGTTATATTTCTTGCATTGAAACATATGCACTCCAGGCCACCAGTCCCGCTGTTTTCAGCAACATCTCCCTGTCTGCTCTTCCTCCGAGCCATACTGGCCCTATTCCCTAGTTCTCCCTCAATTTTTTCACCTTCTGACCTATTGCTCTGGTACCCACCCCCCTGCCACACTAGTTTAAACCCTCCCCTGTGACACTAGCAAACCTCGCTGCCAGGATATTTATGCCTCTCCAATTTAGATGCAATCCGTCCTTCATTATACAGGTCACACCTGCCCCGGAAGAACTCCCAATGGTCCAGGTAATTGAAACCCTCCCTCCCACACCATCTGTTTAGCCACGTGTTTAGCTGCTCTATCTTCCTATTTCTAGGCTCACTGGCACGTGGCACAGGGAGTAATCCCGAGTTTACATCCCAAGTGGTCCTGTCTTTTAACTTTCTGCCTAGCTCCCTGAACTCCTGCTGCAGGACCTCATCCCCCTTTCTGCCTGTGTCGTTAGTACCAATATGTACCACTCTGCCTGTTTGCCCTCCCCCTTCAGGATGCCCACTACCCGTTCTGAGACATCCTGGATCCTGGCATGGGAGCCTATAGTTTCCAGTTGCTTATTTTATGGCTATCGCTCAGCTAATCAGAGTCAGCCTGCCAACTGATCAACATCCTTTTTTCTTGTGGTGTATGTTGTTTTTTTGTTTATCAATTTAGAGTACGCAAATCAAAACTAGGTGGTTCAGTATAGATGTCGAGATTTTCTGCGGGAGGCTGGAATTGGGTGTCAGGACTTAACCTGAGTCATGTTCCCTCCTGTGTCTCCAGTTTGCTGGGGCATGGAATTTAGGGATCCTAGGAGCCTTATTTGGTCTTGAAATGGATCTTCTGTCCACATCAGTAGACCCAAGGAGTGGAGGCAAGAGTGGAGTGGAAGCATGCCGGCTCTTGAACAGGCAGTTTAAAAGGCCCGCCTCCATTCCCATCCATTCACAAATACATTGGCCAAATAGAATCTCAAGTTTATCTCAAAAATAGGTTAAAATTTAAATTTGTTTCTGCCCCAGTCCACTATCCCCTCATCACCTTCATCCTACCACACTGCTATGTCACCCCTCATCCCCATTTTCACTCCACAGCCCAGCACCTACCCTTTATCTCCCTACCATCCTCCACCCATTATTATTCCACTTTAAAACATGAATTCACTCAATTCTTCAAACAACACAAATCTACCTTTTCAGGCAGTCTTTTACCTGTCTCCACCCCTCTTTATGCCACTGTTTAAATGTTGTATCTAATCTTTCAATGGTGAATCGGTGGTTTCCATAAATAGGTGCTACCACTGACATGTTTTCCAAACCAAAATGTCGTCTTAATTGGCTCCAGATATTTAAGGATGATACCGCCACTGGATTTTCTGTAAACTTCCCTGGTGTAAATGGGAGTGCGGCAGCAGCTGAAGCCTTCAAACTGGCTCCTAACACGATGCTTCCTCCATCTGTACCCTCTTCCTCTTGCCACCATTGCCGAATCTTCTCCATATTAGCTGCCCAATAATAATACAAAAGATTGGGCAGTGCCAACCCTCCCACCTGCCAATGCCTTTGTAAAACACCCATCAAATTCATGGAATTTTATTAGCCCATATAAAATCCGAAATTATTATAGCCATTTTATTAAAAAATCCTTAGGTAGAAATATCGGGAGGGATTGAACAGAAAATGCTGAGGTAGGAGAAGTTTAACTATCTTCAATTACAAAATTTGCTCAAAAAGGAGTTGTCCTCTTTTCCTTAACTAGCAGATTACAACCTCTTTGATAAATTGCTCTTGTCAAATGAGTTGGGAAATGTGAAAATTACTAACATTCATAGATGACTGATGGAAACAAAGAAAACACCGATTGAAGAAATAAAACAAAAGTGGGAGGAAGATTTGGATATGGAATTGGAATGGGGACTCAGGAGTGAAATTATGCACAGGGCCAATACAACTTCTTTATGTGCAAGGATGAGTTTAATACAATTCAAGATAGTACATAGGGCCCATATGACACAGGAAAGAATGAGCAGATTCTTCACAGAGGTAGAAGAAAAATGTGAGAGGTGTAAAGGAAGACCAGCTAACCACGTCCACATGTTCTGTTCATGTCCACGATTAATGGGGTTTTGGATCTCAATATTTAAAACATTATCAAAAATTGTGGACATGGAAATATTACCAGGACCTCTTGAAGAATTTTTGGAGTGTCGGAAATATCAGGACTGATAGAAGGGGAAGGGGCCGATGTGGTGACCTTTGCCACATTGATCACTGGGAAGTGAATTCTATTAGAATGGAAATCTGAAGATCCACCAAAGATATTGATATGGTTGGGGGATCCTGCGGAATTCCTTAAGCATAAGAAAATTACGTTTGCCCTGCGTGGCTCAGATGGGGAATTCTGGGCGACTTGGAAGCTGTTCTTGCCTCTATTTACAGAACTATTTGTTGCCAGCGGTAAAGGAGGTGGGCAGGTGGTTGGGATGAGGAGGAGGGAAAAAAAGAAAGGTTTAATGGACACAAGAGAAAAAAATGTCAAATTAGGAGAATTGTATTTTGTTAATTTTTTTATTGATTAATTGTTTGTACGCTGGTAGGCGAATCCTGATTTGAATAAAAACATTTTTAAATCTATGAATTTACAAGCCGTTTTATAAAAGGTAGATTCCTCCAAGTTTGTCAAGAACAAAATTGTTTATTTGGGGGTATTTATGGACTCTTGGAAACAATTTATCTTTTCAATGTATTCATAAGTGCTTGACATTGTTTATACGGCTTCTATCAAGTATTTCTAAACACAGTAAGAAGGGGGGTGTCATGATATGCGGACACACACATAATGATATACAGACAAGCAGCTAATGGACACAGAGAACAGGATATGACCAATAAGCAGGCAGGACACTCAGGGGTGGGAGCTGACTATAAAAGACACGAGGCACTCACACTACGCCTCTTTCCACTGATGAACATCTAGAGAGTCAGTCAAGGGTGTTGTTACAATCTCTCACCCCCACCACATGGCTAAGAGCTAGTCTGGTTCAGTCAGACCGAGTAACCACACTTAAGTTAGCAGAGAGTCGAACTCGCAGAGAACTGTGCTAACTGTGCTATCAGTTCAATAAACCTGATTGAGCTAACTTCAAGGTCTGGAATATCATTCTGATCTAAGCTGCATCCAGTTGCAGCCAGTGTTAACCCAGTGTACCCAACATGACATGATACCAGGAGACTACTAATTTAAGGTGGCTTACCTCAGTCCGTTCCGTGATGACCAGCAAATGTATCCCGGCACCATGGAGAAGATTCAGGCTCCTCACCAGCTCAGAACCTCCGGCAATCTCAGTGCCAACTGGCGGACATTCAAGCAAAGGTTTCTGCTGTACATCGCAGTCTCAGACCTCAAGGGTGTGTCTGATGCAAGAAAGATCGCGCTTCTCCTCTCAACAGCAGGTTATCAAGCCATCGAACTCTTCAACTCGTTTAACTTCACTGAAGGCCAGGAAAAGACAAAGTTTCAGACCATCCTGGACATGATCGATAGTCACTGTGAAGTAGACACCAATGAAATCTTAGAGCGCTACATATTCAGACAACGTCTTCAAGGTAAAGATGAATCTTTCAATGCCTTCTTAACTAGCCTCTGCCTGCTAGCGCTGTCCTGCAACGTTAGTGATATTGCTGACTCCATTATCAGAGACCAAATCGTGTTTGGAGTTCACTCTGATCCTCTGAGAGAGCAGCTCTTAAAAATCAAGCATATGACCCTGCCAGTCACGATTGAAACATGTACAGTGCATGAGCACGCAAAAAATCGGTATTCCGACTTCCGGGTGCGGCTATGCAGAGCTAGGTCGCATATTCGGTAGCTCCTGCTTGGAACGGACTTTTGGACTCGTTACAGGGCCCCCACGGCATTTGTTTGCCATTTCCCGGTGTGGGAAGAAGGCTGCAACATTCCCCCGACAGTGTCCCCCAGGGAGGGTATGTCTCTTGGTTGCCAGACACGGCAGAAACAGTAAAAGATTTGGCTGCAACTGCAGGATAAACAGGGCCTCTTCCAGCATGCAGGCGGGGGAAGGGCAAGCTTAAAGCTGCAAGCTGACCTGAGGGCCTGTATCAAAGGTGAATTCTAGCAGCAGAGGGAACAACGATGAAAAGATCTCATCAAGGCCACTGAAGGGACTTCCGGTTGCGGTGATGCCTAGCTAGCCGCACGTTTCAGCGGCTCCAGCTCCAACGGACCTTCGGGCTCTTTTAAGATCCCCAACGGGGAATTTTTCGACGACGCAACCCGATGTGGGGTGTGTGAGAAGGGAGTCCCCCCCAAACGAAGGAGGAAAAAACCGGCGGCGGCGGCTGCAGCGCGAGGAATCGTCGACCAAAGGGTCAGAAAGAGAGAAGTACAAGATGGCGGCGGAGAAAGCGCAGGCGACATGGGGGCCTGAGCAGGATGAAATCGTGAGACTGTGCGTGGAGCTGCTGAAGAGGGAGGTGCTGACCCCAATGCTACAGGCAATTGAGGGGCTCAAGGAGACATTAAAGACCCAGGAGACTGAGCTCCGCGTGGTGGAGCAGAAGGTGACAGATATTGAGGACGAGATCCTGGGCCTGGCGGTTAAGACTCAGACGCACGAGGCACTTCATAAAAAGTGTACTGAAAGGATCGAGGCCCTAGAAAACAGAGCGCGAAGGAAGAACCTTCGGATACTAGGTCTCCCTGAGGGTGTGGAAGGAGTGGACTGTGGAGAGTACGCAAGTAAGATGCTGAGCTCACTGATGGGTGCTGAGGCCCCTGCGGGCCCCATGGAGGTGGAGTGGGCAAATCGGATTCCGGCGAGAAGACCAAAAGCGGGAGAACCACCGAGGGCGATAATTGTGCGATTTTACCGCCTTAAGGTCAGAGAAGAGGTCCTGAGATGGGCTAAAAAGGTGCGGAGTAGCAGATGGGAGAATGCTGTGGTACGGATATATCAGGATTGGAGTGCGGAGGTGGCGAGAAGGAGGGCGAGCTTCAACCGAGCCAAAGAGGTGTTGCATAAAAGGAAGGTGAAGTTTGGGATGCTGCAGCCGGCAAGACTATGGGTCATGTATCAGGAGAGACACTATTATTTCGAGACGGCGGAGGAAGCATGGTCCTTCATCAAAGAAGAGAAATTGGACCGGAACTGAGGGACTGATGCTGCAGGAAATGTTATTGTTATTGTTTTTGTTAATGTTACGGTGGAAGTTAATTGAGAAGTAAACAGGGAAGGGGGGAGACATTGGGGAAATGTGGGCGCCAGTGAGGGGGGAAAGACGGGACATAGTTGGAGAATGGGGAGGGGGAGGGGAAAGGGAGCTGCGCCATACGAGGCGGGTCAGGTAAAGGGATGTTCCCGCGCCAGAAAGAATAAGGCAGGAAGACAGGCGCAAGGCGGATGGGGGGGGGGGGGTTGTCGAGGAGTGAGCAGGAGTAGCCGGGGTCAGTTGAAGTCAGCTGACTTACGGAAGTGATATGGGGGGAGCAATCATGCTAGATAGGGATCTAGCGGGGGGGGGGGGGGGGGGGGACAACTGGGTTGCTGCTGCAGAAATCCAAAAGGAAATGGCTAAAGAATGGGTGGGCGGGGATGGTGTGCGACGCTGGGGGAGCGAGCGGGAGCGCGGAGGCGGGATATGGGACTGGCCTAGAGAAGGTAATGGCTAGTCGACACGGGAGGGGGGCAGGTAGCCCCCTAGTGAGGCTGATCACGTGGAACGTGAGAGGCCTGAACGGACCGATAAAAAGGGCCCGAGTGCTCGCGCATTTGAAAGGACTAAGGGCAGACGTGGTTATGCTCCAAGAGACGCACCTAAAGGTGGCGGACCAAGTTAGGCTAAGGAAAGGATGGGTGGGACAGGTGTTCCACTCAGGACTGGACGCAAAGAACAGAGGGGTGGCCATTTTGGTGGGGAAACGGGTAGCATTTGAAGCAAAGAACGTCGTAGCAGATAGCGGAGGTCGATATGTAATGGTGAGTGGTAGGCTGGAGGGAATGGAGGTCGTGTTGGTTAATGTGTATGCCCCAAATTGGGACGATGCGGGATTCATGAGACGGATGGTGGGGCATATACCGGACCTGGAGACAGGAAACTTGATTTTAGGAGGGGACTTTAATACGGTGCTGGACCCGGGGCTTGATAGATCCAGCTCAAGGACCGGAAGAAGGCCGGCAGCGGCCAAGGTACTTAAGGGGTTTATGGACCAAATGGGGGGAGTGGATCCATGGCGATTTCTTAGACCTAGGGCAAGGGAGTTTTCCTTCTTCTCCTATGTCCATAAAGTGTACTCCCGGATAGATTTTTTTGTGTTGGGAAGGTCGTTGATCTCTAGGGTGGAAGAAGCTGAGTACTCAGCCATAGCGGTTTCGGATCATGCCCCACATTGGGTGGACCTGGAAGTAGGAGAGGACAGGGAGCAGAGAACACTCTGGCGATTAGATGTGGGACTGATGGCGGATGAGGGAGTGTGTGCAAGAGTGCGGGGGTGTATTGAGAGATACCTGGAGGTCAATGACGACGGCAAGGTCCCTGTGGGAGTGATATGGGAAGAATTAAAAGCGGTGGTCAGAGGAGAGCTGATCTCTATTGGGGCCCACAAAAGGAAAACAGAGGCCAAGGAAAGGGAAAGATTACTGGGGGAGATTTTAAGGGTGGACAGGGAATTTGCAGAGACCCCGGAGGAGGAATTGTACAGGGAGAGGAGACGACTCCAGACGGAGTTTGACCTTCTGACCACCAGAAAGGCGGAGGTACTGTGGAGGAAGGCACAGGGGAGGAGGTATGAATATGGGGAAAAGGCTAGTCGCCTGTTGGCGCATCAATTGCGAAAGAGGGCAGCAGCGAGGGAGATAGGAGGAATTAGAGACGAAAGGGGAGACACGGTGCGAAGGGCAGGAAAGATAAATGAGGTGTTCAAGACCTTCTATGAGGAACTGTATAGGTCTCAACCCCCAGAGGGAGAGGAGGTGATGCGGCAGTTCCTGGACCAATTGAGGTTCCCGAAAGTGGAGGAGCAGGAGGTGGCAGGCCTGGGGACGCCGATTGAGGTGGACAAGGTTATTAAGGGACTGGGAAGCATGCAAGCAGGGAAGGCCCCGGGGCCAGACGGGTTCCCGGTGGAATATTACAGAAAATATGTGGACTTGTTGGCCCCGTTGATGGCGAGGACGTTCAATGAGGCCAGGGAAGGGGGGACTCTACCCCCGACGATGTCGGAGGCAACGATATCGCTAATTTTGAAGAGGGACAAAGATCCGTTGCAGTGCGGGTCCTATAGACCTATTTCACTATTGAACGTGGACGCCAAATTGCTGGCAAAGGTACTGGCATCGAGGATAGAGGACTGTGTCCCGGGGTGGTGCACGAAGACCAGACAGGGTTCCTAAAAGGGAGACAACTGAATGTTAACGTGCGACGACTATTAGGGGTGATAATGATGCCCCCAGTGGAGGGGGAGGCAGAGATAGTGGCGGCAATGGACGCAGAGAAGGCATTTGATAGGGTGGAGTGGGAGTATTTATGGGAAGTGTTAAGGAGGTTTGGGTTTGGGAACGGGTTTATTAGCTGGGTTAGACTTCTTTATGGGGCTCCAACGGCAAGCGTAGTTACAGGTCGACATAGATCGGAGTATTTCCGATTATATAGGGGAACAAGACAGGGATGCCCGCTGTCTCCATTGTTGTTCGCGTTGGCAATTGAACCTCTGGCCATGGCGTTGAGAGACTCCAGGAAATGGAGAGGGGTGATTAGAGGGGGAGAAGAACACCGAGTCTCGTTATACGCAGATAACCTATTGTAATATGTGTCGGACCCAGCGGGGGGGATGATAGAGGTTATGCGAATTTTGAGGGGGTTCGGGGAATTCTCGGGGTATAGGCTAAACATGGGGAAGAGTGAATTATTTGTGATACATCCAGGGGACCAGTGTAGAGAGATAGAAGGCTTACCGCTAAGGAAAGTGGAAAGAAACTTCCGATACCTGGGGATTCAGATCGCTAGGAGCTGGGGAACCTTGCACAGACTTAATCTGACACGGCTGGTAGAACAAATGGAGGAGGACTTCAAGAGGTGGGACATGCAGCCTCTATCGCTGGCGGGCAGGGTGCAAGCAATTAAGATGATGGTCCTCCCGAGGTTCTTATTTGTATTTCAATGTCTCCCTATACTAATCACCAAGACCCTTTTTAATAAAATAGATAGGAGCATCACGAGCTTTGTGTGGGCAGGGAAAGTTCCGAGAGTAAGGAGGGGGTTCCTTCAGCGTAGTAAGGACAGAGGAGGACTGGCACTACCGAACTTGGGTGATTACTATTGGGCCGCCAATGTGGCAATGATACGTAGATGGATGATGGAGGGTGAGGGAGCGGCGTGGAAAAGACTGGAGAGAAAGTCCTGTAAAGGGACGAGTTTAGAGGCACTGGTGACGGCGCCGCTACCGTTCTCACCTAAAAGGTTTACCACGAACCCGGTGGTGGCGGCAACACTGAATATCTGGGGACAGTGGAGGCGACAGAGAGGGGTGCGGGGAGCCCTGGTGGGGTCCCCTATCAGGAACAACCATAGGTTCGCCCCAGGAAGAATGGATGGAGGATTTCAGAGCTGGTACCAGTTGGGAATTAAAAGGTGGGAGATTTATTTATAGATGGGACTTTTGCGAGCTTGGGAGCATTGGAGGAAAAGTATAAGTTGCCCCGGGGAAATTTCTTGCGATATATGCAGGTGAGGGCGTTTACGAGACAACAGGTGAGGGAATTTCCGTTGCTCCTGACACAGGGGATACAGGACAGGGTGCTTTCAGGGGTGTGGGTCGGAGAGAGCAAGGTGTCAGAGATTTATAGAGAGATGAGGGAAGAGGGGGAGGAGTCGGTGGGCGAACTAAAAGGAAAGTGGGAAGAAGAATTAGGGGAGGAGATAGAGGAGGGTATGTGGGCTGATGCCCTAAGCAGGGTAAATTCCTCTTCCTCATGCGCCAGGCTTAGCCTGATTCAATTTAAGGTGCTACATAGGGCACACATAACGGGGGCAAGATTGAGCAGGTTCTTTGGAGTGGAGGACAAATGTGGGAGGTGTGGCGGGAGCCCGGCAAACCACGCACATATGTTTTGGGCGTGCCCGGCACTGGAAGGGTATTGGAAGGGAGTGACGGGAGTGATTTCGCAGGTGGTGAAGGCCCGGGTCAAACCAGGCTGGGGGTTAGCTCTATTTGGAGTTGCGGAAGAGCCGGGAGTGCAGGAGGCGAAAGAGGCCGATGTCGTGGCCTTTGCGTCCCTTGTAGCCCGGCGCAGGATCCTACTCATGTGGAAGGAGGCGAAACCCCCCGGACTGGAGGCCTGGGTAAACGATATGGCGGGGTTTATTAAACTGGAGCAGATAAAGTTTGCCCTGAGAGGATCGGCTCAAGGGTTCACCAGGCGGTGGCAGCCATTTCTCGACTACCTAGGGGAACGTTAGAGGGAAGACAGATGACCAGCAGCAGCAACCCAGGGGGAGGGGGGGCGGGGGAGGGGGGGGGGGGTTTAGTTTAGTTTAGGTCAATAGACAATGGGGTTTTGTTACCTGTGTATTGTTAAAAATTTCTGTTTTGTTATTGTTTCGTTTGCTTTGTAAGAGGGAAAAATTGTTGGTTGGAAAAAATTTTCAATAAAATATATATATTTTTTTTAATGTTTTTTTAAATCGGCATTCCCAATACAAGTCGGCTGAAAATGAGGAACTTGCCTCCCACAAGGCAGTGAGTGTGCAGGCCATCTCCCGGATGCAGCGCCTCAGCATTGAAGACAGCGGCCATCTTGCGCGCTTTTCCTGGAGCCCCACGCATGCGCGATGCGAATGGGATAACGAAGCGGCCGACACCCACACTGCGCAGGTGCAGAGGTCTGCCGATCGCACTGCGCATGTGCGACGACGTACATCGCGTCACGACGCCGACGTCATGATGTGCCTGAACTGTGGCAACACCCACTTAAAGGGACACTGCCCTGCAAGAGACAGGCGATGTTTAAACTGCAGGAAGCCTGGATACTATGTAGCCTTGTGCAGGTCTGCACCACCAGTCAGAGGCCATCGCAGCCATGAAGGTCCCGGAAGACAAGAAGGCGGTATTGCGCTTCCTGGGCATTGTCAATTTTCTGGGCAAGTTCATCCCAAACATGGCCTCACAAACCACAGCCCTACGAAACCTAGTGAAGAAGTCCACTGCCTTCGAGTGGAAGGCGGCCCATCAGGCAGAGTGGTTGGAGCTGAAAGCCAAGCTCAACACTGCACCCGTATTGGCATTTTACGACTCAGACAGGGAAACGAAAATCTCGACCGATGCGAGCCAGGATGGCATCAGTGCGGTCCTGCTGCAACACGATGACGCTTCATCCTGGGCACTGGTTGCCTACGCATCAACGGCAATAACGCCCACCAAACAAAGGTATGCACAAATCGAGAAGGAATGCCTGGGCCTTCTCACTGGCATTCTCAAGTTTCACGACTATGTCTACGGCCTGCCGACATTCACAGTCCAGACGGATCACAGGCCCCTGGTCCACATTATCCACAAGGATCTTAATGACATGACGCCTCGGTTGCAGCGCATCCTCCTCAAACTCAGAAGGTACGACTTTGACCTGGTCTACACGCCTGGCAAGGAGCTCATCATTGCCGATACACTGTCCCGCTCCATCACCGTGCCTAGTGAACCACTGAACGTTATCCGGCAAATTGAGTCACAGGTTGAGTCACAGGTGCAGCTGTGTGCTAGCACCCTCCTGGCATCTGATGAGAAGGTGATTCATATCCGTGAGGAGACAGCCAAAGACCCCCTCTTGCAGCGTGTTATGCAACACCTAACCAATGGCTGGCAAAAAGGGCAGTGCCCTCCATATTTCAATGTAAAGGACAACCTGACGGTGGTTGATGGTATCCTCCTCAAACTGGACCAGATTGTAATTCCACACAGTCTCCAGAGCTTGGTGCTCCGTCAAATCCATGAGGGCCACCTGGGTGTGGAAAAGTGCAGATACAGAGCCAGGCAGGCTGACTACTGGCCTGGGATCAGCCAGGACATCGCGAACATGGTCCTTAACTGTGCGACCTGTCAACGCTTCCAGCCAGCGCAGAGTAAGGAGACACTTCAGCAGCATGAAATCGAAACCTCTCCGTGGTCCAAGGTTGGCATTGACCTCTTTCATGCAAATGGTCGTGATTACGTGTTAATCATTGATTACTTTTCCAATTAACCTGAAGTCGTGAAGCTCTCAGACCTCACATCTCGGACCGTCATCAAGGCCTGTAAGGAGACGTTCTCCAGGCATGGTATCCCACTCACTGTCATGAGTGACAATGGCCCGCGCTTCAGCAGCCATGAATGGTCTCTGTTTGCTCAGTCGTATCAGTTCAAACACGTCACTTCCAGCCCACACTATCCGCAGTCAAATGGAAAAGTTGAGAAAGGGGTGCACATAGAGAAGCAGTTCATCTGCAAGGCCGCCGATTCTGCGTCTGACATTCACCTTGCGCTGCTTGCGCACTGGGCAACCCCACTGTCCACTGGCATGTCGCCGGCTCAACTTCTGATGAACAGGGACCTGCGAACGACACTTCCAGCCATACACATGCCCAACCTGGGTCACCTCCCGGTGCTGCAGAAGGTGCAGCAACTCCGAGACCGGCAAAAACAGGGCTATGATACTCATGCCACCGATTTGCCCGTGTTATCCCCGCCAGACACTGTTCGGGTCTAGATCCCTGATGGAGGCTGGTCAGCTCCAGCTGTCGTTGTTCGACAGGCTGCCGCCCGCTCGTATGTTGTGCGCTTGTCTGATGGTTCTGTTGTGCGACGAAATAGACTTGCACTGCACAAAGTTGCCTGCTCGCAACCACATTCTTCTCCGTTTCCTTCTGTTGTTCTGCAACCTCCTGATACCTCGACTCATGAGGCCACCAGTCAGGCTTCAATCCCGCCCATCAAGACTCTGTCGTCCCCACCACCACCTCTCCGGCGGTCGACCAGGATCAGACGCAAGCCACAGAGACTGGACTTATGAACATTTGTTCTGTTTGCTCACATTAGACGGCTGTTTTCACATGTACATATGTTCACATCCACTGCATGTAAATATGTTAATGTTGGCCTATTCTTGTAAATACGTTCACATATGTCATCCAAACATAAAAAAAAAGGGGAGATGTCATGATATGCGGACACACACATAATGATATACAGACAAGCAGCTAATGGACACAGAGAACAGGACGTGACCAATAAGCAGGCAGGACATTCGGGGTGGGAGCTGACTATAAAAGACACGAGGCACTCACAGTCCGCCTCTTTCCACTGATGAACATCGAGAGAGTCAGTCAAGGGTGTTGTTACAATCTCACACTCTCACCACGTGGCTAAGAGCTAGTCTGGTTCAGTCAGACAAAGTAATCACACTTAAGTTAGCAGCGAGTCGAACTCACTGAGAACTGTGCTAACTGTGCTATCAGTTCAATAAACCTGATTGAACTGACTTCAAGGTCTGGAATATCTTTCTGATCTAAGCTGCATCCAGTTGCAGCCAGTGTTAGACCAGTGTCCCTAACACGACAGGGGGTTGGTCAAAGAGCCCAAAAATCCCCCAAGTAAACAATGTGACCTCAGAACAGCTAAGCTCAGCAGATGTCCAGACTGAAATAATAAAGGCAATTGAAAGTATTTTAAAATGACTTATATTTTCAAACACCTTCTGCCTCCATGCAATTGTGTAAAGCCCAACAGCTGCTGAACTCCAGCTATCTTGAACAAAATTTGAAAACTTTCCCAAAAAAAATGACCCTTAATGACCCTGCCATTATGTAAATTACTGCGTTAATAAGAACGGGACAGTTTAGGTCCCATTCCCTCTCCTACCATCAGGAAAATAGCAAGGGCAGAAATTAAGGCAGCATTTCCAGTCTTGCCATTAGGCAGCTATTGTTTTCCATCCCACCTCCATTCCTATCCAATTCATGACAGGAAAAATCCAGCCAAGATTGTGGCCGAAGGTCTCTTACAGTGATATCCTGGAGCTGGGATATCCTGGAGCTGGGATTGACCAGTGACAACATACATCTTTCTTTGCAACAAGAATGACTCCAACTATTGTCGAGATTCTCTCATTGAATTCAAATTTACTACAGCTTCTTAGTTCCAATCTCAATCGAATGCTGCCTTCATGGCAAGAGTGCACATCCTCAGTTCACTTTTTCATGTAGGACAGTATCAAGTAGTTGTCTAAAATATGAGCTACTATACTTGACAAACAGTAGGATGCTAAATGAAATTCAATTAATTCTTTGCAGCTGTCTGAATAAAGTTTATTTGGAAGGAGAGATTGTTTTACTTCAGCCTTGCAGGAAGAAACATAACCATCTTTGGCAAGGTATTGAGGCATTTTAGTCTTTAATTTTCTTCCCCCATTTTATGAAAGCACCAGTACTCTGATAAGATAAATATTATAAATTAACATCAGCTTTACACAAAATGATTAGACAATTGTTTTATTCATTCAAGGGACATGGACTTTGCTGGCTAAGGCAGCATTCATTGCCCATCCCTCATTGCCCATGGGAAGTTTGGATGAGCTGCCTTTTTGAACTGCTGCAGTGCAGGTGGTGTAGGTACACCCAGCATGCTGTTAGGGAGGGAGTTCCAGCTCCATCATAAGCTCCCAGATCATATATGCTATGCCTTGGCTAATAAAGGCAAGTATTCCCATGTGCCTTTTGAACCACCTTATTATTTTTTCAAAGTTTATTCAAAGTTTTTCAATAATTTTACAAAACACTCCAAAAAGGAAAATAATACAAAGAAATAATACAAAGAAAGAAGGCAACATGCCAACAAAACAAAACAACTTAACCCTCGAAACGATAAACAGTTTAACAAACTAACCCCCAACTCAAAACGAAATGGGGCCCCTTACAAAAAGGAAAATAAATCAGCCCCCCCCCCCGGGTTGCTGCTGCTGTTGACCTCCACCGAACACTCTACGAGAAAGTCAAGGAACGGCTGCCACTGCCTGGAGAACCCCTGCAAGGACCCTCGCAAGGCAAACTTTATCCTCAACAGCCTGAGAAACCCCGCCATGTCATTGACCCAAGCCTCTATGCTTGAGGGCTTTGCGTCCCTTCACATAAACAAGGGCCTTCTCCGGGTTACCAAGGAAGCAAAGGCCAGGACTCCGGCCTCTTCCGACTCCTGCACTTCCGGATCATCCGATACCCCAAATATCGCTATCCCCCAGCTCGGTTTTACCCGAGTATCCAAGACCTTGGACAGAGCCTTTGCAAAGCCCTTCCAAAATCCCGCAAGCGCTGGGCACGCCCAGAACATATGGGCGTGGTTTGCTGGGCTCCCCGAACACCTCACACACCTGTCCTCTACCCCAAAAAACGTACTCATCCTCGCCCTTGTCATATGCGCCCGGTGTACCACTTTCCACTGGATCAGGCTGAGCCTGGCTCAAGATGAGGAGGAATTGTATCCTATCGGGCTGCATCACAGCCTGGTATAGCAACTGCTCGGCCCAGGACCGCAAGAAACTTCAGAGAGTCGTGAACACCGCCCAGTCCATCACACGAACCTGCCTCCCATCCATTCACTCCATCTACACCTCCCGCTGCCTGGGGAAAGCGGGCAGCATAATCAAAGATCCCTCCCACCGGCTTACTCACTCTTCCAACTTCTTCCATCGGGCAGGAGATACAGAAGTCTGAGAACACGCACGAACAGACTCAAAAACAGCTTCTTCCCCACTGTCACCAGACTCCTAAATGACCCTCTTATGGACTGACCTCATTAACACTACACCCTGTATGCTTCATCCGATGCCAGTGCTTATGTAGTTACATTGTATATGTTGTGTTGCCCTATTATGTATTTTCTTTTATTCCCTTTTCTTCCATGTATTTAATGATCTGTTGAGCTGCTCGCAGAAAAATACTTTTCACTGTACCTCGGTACACGTGACAATAAACAAATCCAATCCAACTCAATCCAATCCAATTGACCCTCCCTAGGGCGTCAGCCCACAGGCCCTCATCCAGCTTCTCACCCAGCTACTCCTCCCACTTGCCCTTCAGCTCCCCCACCGAGGCTTCCTACGCCTCCTGCAGCTCCTGGTATATCTCCGAGACCTTGCCTTCTCCGACCCACACACCCAAAATCACCCTGTTCTGTATCCTCCGGGCAGGCAGCAGCTGGAATTCCCCTACCTGCCTCCTCACGAGCGCCCAAACCTGCAGATACCTAAAGGCATTTCCCGGGGCAACCCAAATTTCTCCTCCAGTGCCCTCAGACTGGCAAAAGTCCAGTCGATTAATTAATCCCCCATCCTTCTAATTCCCGCCCAGTGCCACCTTAGGAACCCACCATCTATCCTGCACGGAGCAAACCTATGGTTGTTCCGTATCGGGGACCAGACTGAGGCCCCCACCTCCCCCCCGTGCGTCTCCAGTGCCCCCAGATCCTCAATGTTGCCGCCACCACCGGGCTCGTGATATATGGCATCGGCGGAAGTGGCAACGGTGCCGTCACCGTGTCCCCAGGCTAGTACCTACACAGGACGCCACCTCTAGTCTTTTCCACACCGCCCCCTCTCCCTCCATTACCCACTTCCGAATCATCAACATGTTTGCTGCCCAGTAGTAGCTGCACAGGTTCAGCAGCGCCAACCCCCACCCCACCGGACTGCCCTCCAAGAACAGTCTCTTAACCCTCGGGGTCTTATTTGCCCATACAAACCCCATAATATTCTTGCTCACCCGCTTGAAAAAGGCCTTAGGGATGAGAATAGGCAGGCACTGAAACACGAACAAGAACCTAGGGAGGACCTTCATCTTAACGGACTGTACCCTGCCTGCCAGGGAGCGTGGCAGCATGTCCCACCTCTTGAAGTCCTCCTCCATCTGGTCACCAACTGTACCAGATTGAGCTTATGCAAGACCCCCCCAATCTCTTGGCCACCTGAATACCCAAATACAGAAAACTCCTCTCCACCATCTTAAGCGGCAGCTCCTCCAACCTCTTTTCCTGGCCTCTCGCATGCACCACAAAGAGCTTGCTCTTCCCAACGTTGAGCTTGTATCCCGAGAAGTCTCCAAACTCCCTAAGGGTCTGTATGACCTCCCCCATCCCCTCCACCGGATCCGCAATGTACAGAAGCAGGCTATCCACGTATAGTGAGACATGGTGCTCCTTCCCCCCCCGGACCAAACCCCTCCAGCTTCGGGACTCCCTCAGTGCCATGGCCAGTGGTTCAATCACCAGGGCAAACAGCAGGGGGGATAGGGGGCACCCCTGCCTCGTTCCACGGTACAGTCTAAAGTACTCTGACCTCAGCCGGTTCGTCGATACACTCGCCACCGGGGCCTGGTACAATAATTTGACCCACCCTATGAACCCCTTCCCGAACCCAAACCTGCCCAGCACCTCCCACAGGTACTCCTACTCCACCCGGTCAAAGGCCTTCTCCGCGTCCATTGCCGTCACCACTTCTGCCTCCCCCCCCCCTCCGAGGTCATCATGATCACATTCAGGAGCCTCCGCACATTTGCATTCAGCTGCCTGCCCTTCACAAACCCCGTCTGATCCTCATGTATCACTCCCGGGACACAGTCCTCAATCCTAGTGGCCAAGACCTTCGCCAACAACTTGGCATCCACATTGAGGAGCGAAATCGGCCTATATGAGCTACACTGCAGCGGGTCCTTGTCCCGCTTGAGGATAAGCGAGATCAGAGCCTGCGACATCGTCGGGGGAAGTCTTCCTTTCTCTTTCGCCTCATTAAAGGTTCTCAACAGCAATGGGCCCAACAATTCCGAGAACTTCCTGTAGAACTCAACTGGGAACCCATCCGGTCCCGGGGCCTTGCCCACCTGCATACTCCCAACCCCCTTAACCAGCTCCTCCATCCTGACCGGGGTCCCCAAGCCTTCTACCTGCCCCTCCTCCACCCTTGGAAAACTCAATTAGTCCAGGAACCGCCGCATCCCCCCCCCCCCCCCCCCCCCCCTCCCCCCACCCGCCCCACCCCCGGGGGTTCTGACTTGTACAAGTTCCCATAGAAGTCCCTGAGGACCTCATTTATTTTGGCTGAACTCCGCACCGTGTTCCCCCCATCTGTCCCTGATTCCCTCAATTTCCCTAGCCTCCTCCTTCCTTCGCAGCTGATGCGCCAGCATCCGACTCGCCTTCTCCCCATACTCATACGCTGCACCCTGTACGTTCCTCCACTGGGCCTCAGCCTTCCCCGTGGTCAGCAAGTCAAACTCCGTTTGAAGGCTCCGGTGTCCTTCAGCAGCCCCTCCTCGGGGGATTCCGCGTATCTCCTATCCACCCTCAGAATCTCCCCCACCAATCTCTCCCTCTCCGTCCTCTCCCTCTTTTCTCTGTGAGCCCTGATTGAGATTAGCTCTCCCCTGACCACCGCCTTCAATGCCTCCCAGACCACACTCACCGGCACCTCTCCATTGTCATTGGCCTCCATATACCTTTGAATGCACCCCCGGGCCCGCCCACAGACCTCCTCATCCGCCAGTAGTCCCACGTCCATGCGCCACAGCGGGCGCTGGCCCCTCTCTTCTCCAACTCCAGCTCCACCCAGTACGGGGCGTGATGTAAATCGCAATGCCCGAATACTCCGTCCCCTCCACTCTCGGGTTCAGCGCCCTGCTCACCACGAAAAAGTCTATCCGTGAATAGGCCTTGTGCACGTGGGAGAAGAAGGAGAACTCCCTCGCACTTGGCCGAGCAAACCTCCACGGATCCATTCCCCCCATCTGATCCATAAACCCCCTCAGGACCTTGGCCGCAGCTGACCTCTTACCCGACCTCGACCTAGACCGATCCAGTGCCGGGTCCAGTACAGTGTTAAAGTCCCCCTCCCATTATCAGATTCCCTGCCTCCAGATCCGGGATCCGGCTCAGCATCCGCTTCATGAACCCTGCATCGTCCCAATTTGGGGCATATACATTCACCAACACTACCCGGGCCCCCTGCAGCCTACCACTCACCATCACATATCGGCCCCCCTTATCCGCCACAATACCCGCCGCCTCAAAAGTCATCCGTTTGCTCACCAAGATTGCAACCCCCCTGTTCTTCACATCCAGCCCAGAATGAAAGACCTGCCCCACCCATCCCTTCCTCAGCCTGGTCTGATCCGCAACCTTCAGGTGCGTCCCCTTTAACATGGCTACGTCTACCTTTAGTCCCTTTAAGTGCTCAAACACCCAGGCCCTCTTGACTGGCCCATTCAAGCCTCTCACATTCCACGTGATCAGCCGGATCAGGGGACTACATGCCCCCCCCACCCCCACTGCCGACTAGCCACCTCCTCTTTTAGGCCAGCCACGTGCCCACGCTTCCCGCACTCTCCAGCCCCCAGGCGGAGGCTCCCCGCCCCGACTCTCCCTCTTACGTCCAACTCCCTCTCAGTCAGCACAGCAGCAACCTGGTTTCCCCCCCCCCCCCCCCCCACAAACCCCCCCCACCCCCGGCCAAGCAATTGCTTAACCCCCCCTGCTCCCCCCCATTGCACCCCGGTATGTCAGCTGACCCCTGCTGACCCCAGCCGCTCCCGCCTCTGCCACCGATCCTCCTGTTGGATACCCCCTCAAAGTCTCCCACCCTCCCCCCACCAAAGTGGGGTGGCCCAAGTCTCCCCCTCCACTGCCCCGACAAACCAATGTGTACTCCAATCCAGTACCGCCCCCGCGTCAGGCCCCCCCCCCCTTTCCGCGGGAAAAAGCCCGTGCTCCCTGCCTGGGCCCACTCCGCCCCTTGTGGCGCAGCTCCTTTCTCCTGCAACCTCGCCCCTTTCCCCAAAGGCCCAGGGCCTCCGGCCCACATTCCTCCCATCGAACGCGAGGAACAATCTCTCCCAAACCAAACAGAGAAAACACAAATATCGCCCCCTCCCACTCCCCAACATCCCCCATAGCATGCTGCAAACCACTAATTTGAGTCCAGCTTCTCATTTTTGATAACGGTCCATGCCACGTCCGGTGTATCAAAGTAGTGGTGTCGATCCTGATACGTGACCCACAGCCGCGCTGGCTGCAACAGCCCGAAATTCACCCGCTTTCCGTGGAAAACCACCTTGGCCCGGTTGAATCCTGCCCTCTTCTTGGCCAGCTCTGCACTCCAATCCTGGTAAATGCTAATTTCAGCATTCTCCCACCTGCTGCTCCGTTCCTTCTTCGCCCATCTCAAGACACACTCCCTGTCGATGAAACGGTGAAACATCACCACCACAGCTCTCGGCGGCTCATTCGCCCTCTGCCTCCTCGCCAGGACTCCGTGCGCCCCATCCAGCTCCAGGGGCCTCGGGAAGGCTCCCGCACCCATCAGCGTACCCAGCATCGTAGCCACATACGCCCCAGCATCCGACCCCTCCACACCTTCAGGGAGACCCGGAATCCGCAGATTCTACCTCCTCGACCTGTTCTCCAGATCCTCAAATTTCTCCTGCCATTTTTTATGCAGCGCCCCGTGCGCCTCCATTTTCACCGCCAGGCCCAGGGTCTCGTCCTTGTTATCAGAGGCCTTCTGCTGCACCTCCTTAATCGCCGTCCCCTGCATCCTCTGGGTCTCCACCAGTCTTTCAATCGACGCCTTCATAGGGGCCAACATCTCCACTTTCAATTCCGCAAAGCAGCTTCTCAGAAACTCCTGCTGCTTCCACGACCACTGAGCCCACGCTGCCTGGTCTCCGCCCGCCGCCATCTTGCTTTTCTGCGCCCGTTCTCCTCTCTTCTCAAATGCCACTTTTTTGACCACTCCGCTCCTGGTCCACTCCAGACAGTGCTGGGGGAACCTCACTGCTGCCTTCCCACACCAGGAATCGTCGTCCAAGTGCCGCTGGGGCTCCTTAGAAGGGCCCAAAAGTCCGTTCACGGCGGGAGCTGCGGAACGTGCGACCTACCCAGGCATAGCCGCAACCGGAAGTCTTGAACCACCTTATTGAGCTATCCTGCTGCCTTTAGGGACCTGTGGACATGCACCCCAAGGTCCCTCTGGCCCTCTGTACTTCCTAGTGCCCTACCGTTAATTGTATATTCTCTTGCCTTGTTAGTCCTCCCAAAATGTATCACCTCACACTTTTCAGGGTTAAATTCTATTTGCCTTGTTCTATCCACCTCACCAGCCTGTCTTTATTACCTGTAATCTAAGGCTTTTCTCCTCGCTATTTACCATACCATTAATTTTTGTATCACCTGCAAACTTACTGACCATACTACCTCCCCCACATTCCTGTCTAGATCATTAATGTACACTATAAACAGCAAGGGACCCAGCACTGGTCCCTGTGGCACACCATTGGACACAGGCATCCAGTCACAAAAGCAACCCTCGACCAACACCCTCTGCCTACTGCCATCAATACAACTTTGGATTGAATTTGTCAAATTGCCTGGATCTCATGGGCTCTCACTTCTTGATCAGTCTCCCTTTTGTGGGACCTTGTCAAAAGCCTTACTGAATTTCATGTAGACCACATCAACTGCACTTCCCTCTTGACTCACGTGGTCACGTCCTCAAAAAATTCAATTAAATTTGTTAGACATAATCTTCCCATCGACAAACCCATGCTGACTATCCTTGATGAAACCTTGCCTCTCCAAATGGTGATTTATTCTGACTTTCAAAATGTTTTCCAATAATTTTTCTGCCACTGATGTTAGACTTGCTGGCCTGTAATTTCCCGTCAGCATGGACAGTCGGTAAATCCTGCCTTTAAAGTCTCACCTCTCCCTCCCCGCTCTTGATTTGAGTCTAGCCCCTCTCTCCGTGCAATTTACTGAAGTCTTGCCTCTCCCGCTCTGCGTCTGTTGTTGAAGTCTCACCTCTCCCTGCACTTTCGGCGGGATTCTCTGGTTCAGAGACTAAGGCCGCGATTCTCCGGAAAGATTTCTAAATGATGTAGCGAGCTGGAGTTGTCGCGAGCCTCCCGGCACTCGGCCCAGCTAGGCTGGCAATGCTATTCAACATTGATTGATCCACTTAACGAGCCCTCACGGTCTACTCTGTGCAAATGAAGGATCGGCAGCTGATTGGCCAGCACTCCACTAACAAGGTCGAGCAGCACTTAAGCAGCACTTGCTCAGCCAACCTCAGCCAGCTCGGAACAATGGTGCCCAGGAGACCGGCCCCAAGAATCGGGGACGCTGACCTGGGGAGGCTGATAGATGCCGTGGAGGCCAGGAGGAATGTCCTGTTTCCCTCGAGGATCCAGGAGGGTCAGCCATAGGGCAGTCAGTGTTACCTGGGACAAGGTGACAGCTGTGTGCACCAGGAGTGTGACCAGGAGGACTGGCCTCCAGTACAGGAAAAAGATCAGCGACCTACACTGGGCAGCATGAGTGATTACACACCAATGCCGCCATTCCCCCGCCCCCCCCCCCCCCCCCCCCCCCGCATATCTCCCCCTGAGACCTTTCCGCCCCCAAGGGAGCATTCACCTCCCCAACTCTCCATGCAACCCCCAAACCCCCTCCCCCTTCAAACCCACCAACCCTTCCTTCACACACCCCTATCACCACTGTGAACCACATGTGTGGCTAACAATTCCCTCTCTGTGACTCCTCAGGAAAAGCACTCCCACAATCGCTGGGAGAGGGCCAGGACTGGCAGTGGTGTGCCAGACATAAGAATCCTCACTAACTTCAAGGAGTGTGCTCTGGAGGTGATTGTGGTAGCTGAGCACAGGGCGGTCACCAACGCGGAGACTGGAGGATGCTGCAGAGGTGAGGAAACATCGGATTCCACCCGGCGGACCTGTCAAACATGAGTTGTCATTGCCTTACTGACTGACCCATCCCTCCCAATGACCACATGTTCATTCTCCCGCAGGTCCTCCAGCCAATGGCATCGGCCCATCCCAGGTGGCCCCCTCTCCAGTCTCCCATGAGAATACCTTGGAGGAGAGCGCTGAGGATGCCACCATAATAGTCGTGTCACAGCTGTCATCCCCACTCTCCACCAGCGCAGATACACGCACCTCAGTGGGAAATGTTAGTGGTCAGGCCTCTGGGGCACAATCTGGTGAGCATCACACAGCTGCTGATGTACATCAGATGGAGGCAGGAACCCCCAGGAGATACAGCGGTCGGAGGGCTGCTGGATCCCAGGACCCAGTTGGGTCCCTGCCTGATGCTGAAGCTGTGGGAGAGGTCACTCTGGAGCTGATGGAGATGTTAGGGTGCGGGCGGGACAATCAGAGGGAGATGTCAACGTCACTCCAGCAGATCATAGCTGATTGGAGGAGTCCCAGAGGCTACAGGTGCAGGAGATGTCGCCAGTAATGCGTGGCACCAATGCCAACACTGCTTGTGTGACGACCGCAGCGGAGACCCTGGCGCATGCCGTCGGCAATATTAGTGAAGGTGTCCAAGGCTAAACGTAGTCGGCCATGGCTGAGGGTCTTGGCAGACTGAACGCCCGCTGGGGGATGTGACCCAGTACCAGGCTGACCTTGATGAGGTGCTCTCAGATGGGAATGGCCGAGGTGCTGCGGAGCTTGACCCAGTCGCAGGTGTGCATTGCCGAGGTGCTGCAGAGCATGTCCCAGTCACTGGGGAGCATCACCGAGGGCATCAACATGATGGTGCAGACCATGGGGAACCTCCAGATGATGCAGGGGCAGCCGGGGCTCAAACTAGCTTCCCTCCATCCCAAGGTGAACCCCAGGGCTCTGTGGGCATCGAGCGGCAGAAGAGGCACTGGGTGCCAACCTTGACCGATCCCAGGGAGTGGCGATGGTGGCCGCCAATTTGCCCAAGCTCCACCCTTCTAATGAGGCCCCATCTCAGAGCCAGTACAGGGGACAGGGCGGCATAGCTGTGCATATGCTGCCGGAAAGTGAGCCGGGGCCCTCTGGCCTCAGAGGAATCTGGCCAGGGACATCGAAGGTCATGGGACGTGGTAAGCAGCTGGCTAACTCCACCTCATATGTGCATCCTGGGAACACACTTAGATATAGTGGTAGAGCTAGGAGGACAAAGCACATTGAGCATCACTGAGGAGTAGGTAGGGGATGAGGGGGCGGGTTGGAATGGGGGTTGCACCATCGTGAGGGTGGGGAATTGTAAAACACAATAAACATTTTTATGCACAACTAGTATGATGGTATGATGCCTCTGTCATTTTCTTCCGTAACGCGTGTCAACCTCCGAACCCTCGGCCCATCGCTCCAGGCATCACCCCCCCACCCCGTCCCCCATCCCCGTGGCACTCATCCAACCTCAGGCCATGGTCATGTCCCTGGAGCTGTGTCCCATCCCCTGGGTTTTCGGATGTTGGCTGTTGCGTACGGGCTGTTGCCTCCCGCAGTGTTCTGGCACAGTGTCCAGGCATCAAGGTGTGATTGGGGTGCTGGGCAATGACTCCCACAGACTACATGGCCCGCCCACCCACGGAAATCTACTTGGGATGTGTGAAGTGCTCACTTAACCACTTGCCAATTCTCTATTAGCAATAGCCTTCAAGTGCACGGCCAGAGGCCTCGGCAGATGGGGGTTATGAGAAGCCGGTGGAGCAGCCGGACAGGGACAGAAGTTTCCCCGGAATGAGTACGCATGATCCAGGGGTTGGCATGGTGGTGCTGTGCTAGGTTGCCCCCCCACCCCCGGTTTCCCCCTCCCAGCGCCGCACCCCCTCCCATGGCAGCCCACCCCAGCCGAGGTTCCCCCCATCCCTCCGCCGAACACTGGGGTGGTAAGCCCTTCACCCCAGGCCCTTTGCCAGTGAGCAAACATGGCTGCTCACCTCCTCGGCTCCACCCAGAAGCCCTTTCACCACGTTCACGCTTTTCAAAAGAAGTACTAATCGGCGCCAGCATGACCATTTTCTGGAGAGGCTGCTGAATGATGGGAGGCTGTTGGATATAGGGTGGCTCTTGTTAATTGTGTGGAAATAGGGCTTAAGTGGTGATAATTGGTTTTTCACCATGCTAAGGCGAGATCCCGATGTCGCCTACGGGAGCGAGCCTGTTGCATTGCAAACTGTTTGGTGCCTTGTCTCACTTGAGCGAGAGCAAAATCAGGCCGGAGAATTTCACCCCCAGTGCTGACGCCGGGACGGAATTGGTGGACTTCTACAACAGCAAAATTGAAGTTGCCCCCGGACAAATTTCAGTTAATGGGCGAGCACCGGCGTCACGTGGAACACAATCAATTCCAAGCACAAATGATGTCCGATTCGCCGGGGCTGGGTTGACACCGAGCGGCTGACAAGCTGCAGCTGCATATAAACACTCCACTCCCCACACACACTCATCCCTGCCAACAAGATGGCAGCATAGAGAGCAAGGTTCACCGACAGTGAACTCAAGACCCTGTTGGATGCCGTGGAGGAGAGGTGGGGCACCATGTACCCCAGGGTGGAAAGAAGGTTGCCACCCACTACCATTCACTGGGCCTGAGCGCAGCTGGGAGAGGCCGCGAGCGCATGGGCAACGCTGCCAGGACCGGCTAGCATTGCCATAAAGAACTGCATGGCCTCCTCAGGGCGGCAGGGTGAGTAGGCAGCACTGTGCCCCTGGCACCGACCCCCATCTAACACAGTATTAACCCCTCCACCCCCAACTGGAAGCCAGGCCCCACCCTGTCCCACCTGCCAACATCCATACTGGCCGACATGGCCTGGTGCCCTGGCCACGAAGATCACCAGCTACTCACTCCCTGAGCTTCATGCGTCCAATTCCTAACACTGTGCCTTTTCTATCTCTTCCCCCCCCCCCCCACCCCCAAGGGCCGGGAGAGGGAAGAGACCTCTCACCACAGCAGCGCAGCGGGCCCTGGACCTGGTCGGTGGGCCAGAAGAGAGGGCAGTCACCAAGGGGGGAGGTCGGCATCGAGTGAGTAAGTGAGGCCCCGCTAGGTTGGGGTTCCCCGTGGCACATGTGTCGCCACCCTCACCAACAGGCCCACACCCTCCCCTCCACCACTCCCACACCATCTGCACCCTCTCCAACACCACCACCCCCAAACCCCTCCATCACCACACTGCCCCAGCACCTCCCCCTTCACCACCACCTGCCACTCCAACCCGCAATCCAGCCATGCATCATTTCTTGTGTCTTGCAAGATCTCCAGTGATGAAGCGGGCACCTCTGGTGTGCCCCGACCCCAACCACAACATCAACCCAAGTGGATAGCAGCGAGGACGAGGACACGGACAGTGGTGAAAGCCCCTGACCCGCAGCCTGAGACACCCTGGAGCACCAGTCCCGGGACGACACTGATTTCCTGTCTCCAATACCCTCCACCATTACAGAGATACTCATCTCGGTTTGGCATGTTAGGGAGGAGGATCCTGGGCATTATCTGGTTCACACCACACATGAGCTGTGGTACAATAGGTGAAGGTAGGAACCCCTGTTTCCCGATTTTTGAAACCACAAATGAAACTCGCCGTTGGCAATTCCTCCCGGCAGAGACGGTGCACTGGGAAGGCCCCAGAGAATCCGGGTCAGGCCCGCTAATGATATGCGGACAGCGTTTATTGTACAGGCGGAATAGAATGCTTTGACTCCGCGGTCGAGACATGGCATTCTGGCAGGCACCCGGCACTGGCCACGATTTTGATCTCACGACTGATTCTCCGCCCAATTGCCTTTCCCGATTTTGCCGCTGGCCGCCAGAGAATCCAGTCCTGCATATTTTCAAGAAACAGATAGATATGGCATTTGAGGCGAAGGAAATCATAGGATATGGGAGGAAGATGGGGTCAGGCTATTGAGTTTGATGATCAGCCATGACTATAATGAATAGCGGAGCAGGCTCGAAGGACCAAATTGTCCCTTCCTGCTCCTGCTTTCTGTGTTGCTCTCCACTCTTTATTGAAGTCTCACCTCTCTTCCTGCTCTTTGTTTATGTCTCACCTCTCTCTCCCCATTCTTTATTGAAGTCTCCCCTCCCTCCGCACTCTTCATTGAAGTCTCATCTCTCTCTCTCCATGCCTTTTATTAAAGGTTCATCTCTCTCTGTCTCTGCTAATGATAGAAAGAAGGTTAATTGACGAAGAAGCTGAAAATGGGTGGACCAATGGGAATACTCTGAGGAACTCCTACAGTGATGTTCTGGAGCTGAAGTGACTGACCTCCATTAACTTCAATCTTAAGAATAATAATTATAATAATCCTTAATGTCAAAAGTAAGTTGACATTAATGCTGCAATGAAGTTACTGTGAAAAGCCCCAAGTCGCCACATTCCCCCTCCTGTTCGGGTTGTGCTAGGGATAAACCTAACCAGCAGCAACCTTTCCCCCTGAATTCAATTCACTCAATTTTTACTCGGGTTCCATGATGCCATACTCATTCAAATGCTGCCCTGGTGTCAAGGGCAGTCACTCTTACCTCACCTCTGGAGTTCAGCTCTACTTTCCATGTTTGAACCAAGGCTGTAATGATTTCAGTAGCTGAATGATCTTGCAGAATTCCAAACTAAGTGTCAGTGAGTAGGTTATTGTTAAGCAAGTACCCGCTTGATAGCACTCGTGATGGCCCCTAATGATCGAGTAAAGACTGATGGGGCGTTGTTTGGCCAGGTTGGATTTGTCCTGGTTTTTTGCGTACAGTACATACCTGGGCAGTTTTCCACAATGCCGGCAAGATGCCAGTGTTGTAGTTTTAATGGAACTGCTTGGCTCGAGGTGCAGCAAGCTCTGGAGCACAAGTCCTCAACACTATTTCTGGAATATGGTCAGGGTTCATAGTCTTTGCCTTCAGCCTTTCCTCGGTGTCATGGGGACTGAATCAAATTGGATGAAGACTGACACTGGGAGGCAAAGGTGGATTGTCCACTCAGCCCTTCTGCCTGAAAATTGTAGCCAATGCTTCAGCCTTATCTTTTGCACAGATGGGATGGGCTCCCCAGTTATTAAGGATGGAGATATTTGTGGAATTGTTTAATAATCCCCTACCATTCACAGCTGGATGTGTTAGGATTGCAGAGCTTAGATGAGATCTGTTGGTTGTGGGATCATTTAGCTCTGTCTATCACTTGCTACTTATGTTGTTTGACTTGCAAGTAGTTCTGTATTGTAGCTTCACCAGGTTGACACCTCATTTGTAGGTATGCTTGGTGCTACTCGCATGCTCTCCTGCACTCTTCATTGGACCAAGCTTGATCCCTTAGCTTGGTGGTAATGGTCGAATGGGGGATGTACCGGGCCATGAGTTTACAGTTGTGGTTGAGAGCAATTGTGCTTCTGCTGTTGGCCCACAGCACCTCATGGCTACCCAGACTTGAACCACTAGATCTGTTCGACATCTGTCCCAAATTAGCACAGTGGTATTGCCACACAATACAATGGAGGGTATCCTCAATGTAAAAATGGAACTTCAACTCCACAAGGACTGTGTGGTGGTCACTTCTGCAGATACTGTCGTGGACAGATGCATCTGCAGCAGCCAGGCTGGTGAGGATGAGGTTAAGTATGTTTTTCCCTCTTGATGGTTCCCTCACCACCTGCCACCGATCCAGTCTCGGAGATATGTCCCAGCCAGCTTGTTCAGTAACGGTGCTCGCTAGCCACTCTTGGTGTTGAACATTGATGCACCCACACCCAGAGTACATTCTATGCTCTTGCCACCCTCAGTACTTCCTCCAAGTGGTGTTCAACATGGAAACTGATGTATCAATGGGGAGCGGGGGATGGGGGGGGGCAGGGGTCGCAGTACATTAGCAGGAGATTTCCTTGCCCATGTTTGTCCTGATGCCGTGAGATTCCTGGGGTCCAGAGTCGATCTTGAGGATTCCCAGGGCTCCTAACTGTATATCACTGTGCCACCACCTCTGCTGGGTCTGGCCTGCTGATAGTAATGGTGGTTTCTGGGACATGGTCTATAAGGTATGATTCCATGACTATGACTATTAGATAGCTCTCCCAACTTTGACACAAGCCCCAAAGATGTTAGTAAGAATTTGCATGATCAGCAATGCTGGATTTTCATTTCCAATGCCTCAGTCAAAATTAGGTGATTCATCTGATTTCATTCCTTTTTGTTTGCATAGTGGTTTGCGACAACTGAGTGGTTTTCTGGGCCATATCATCGGGTATTTAAGAGTCAACCAAATTGCTGTGGATCTGGAATCACAGAAAGGCCAGACCTGATAAGGACGGCAGGTTTCCTTCCCTATAGGACATAAGTGAACCAGATGAGCTTTTATACAAATTATGCAATTTGCATACCGTCGCAACCAGTCCACAGCAGACGCCATTTCCCTCGACCTACACTCATACCGAGACCATCTCAACAACATGGACTTCTACATCAGACTCCTATTTATTGACTACAGCTCCGCCTTCACCACCATAATCCCAGCCAAGCTCATATCAAAGCTCCAAAACCTAGGACTTGGCTCCCCACGCTGCAACCGGATCCTCGATTTTCTGACCAACAGACCACAATCAGTACGAATGAACAACAACACCTCCTCCACAATAGTCCTCAATACCGGGGCCTGCAAGGCTGCGTACTTAGCCCCCTACTCTACTCCCTGTACACACATGACTGCGTGGCAAAATTTGATTCCAACTCCATCTACAAGTTTGCTGCCAATACGACCTTAGTGGGCAGGATCTCGAATAACGACGAGTCAGAATACAGGAGGGAGATAGAGAACCTAGTGGAGTGGTGCAGCGACAACAATCTCTCCCTCAATGCCAGCAAAACTAAAGAGCTGGTAATTGACTTCAGGAAGCAAAGTACTGTACACACCCCTGTCAGCATCAACGGGGCCGAGGTGGAGATGGTTAGCAGTTTCAAATTCCTAGGGGTGAACATCTCCAAACATCTGTCCTGGTCCACCCATGTCGACACTACCACCAAGAAAGCACAACAGGGCCTATACTTCCTCAGGAAACTAAGGAAATGTGGCATGTCCACATTAACCCTTACCAACTTTTACAGATGCACCGTAGAAAACATCCGATCTGGCTGCATCACAGCCTGGTATGGCAACTGCTCGGCCCAGGACCGCAAGAAACTTCAGTGAGTCATGAACACCGCCCAGTCCATCACACAAACCTGCCTCCCATCCATTGATTCCATCTACAGCTCCCACTGCCTTGGGAAAGCGGGCAGCATAATCAAAGAACCCTCCCACCTGGTTACTCACTCTTCCAACTTCTTCCATCGGGCAGGAGATACAGAAGTCTGAGAACACGCACGAACAGACTCAAAAACAGCTTCTTCCTCACTGTTACCAGACTCGTAAATGACCCTCTTATGGACTGACCTCATTAACACTACACCCTGTATGCTTCATCCGATGCCGATGCTTATGTAGTTACATTGTGTACTTGTGTTGCCCTATTATGTATTTTCTTTTCTTCCCTTTTCTTCCCATGTACTTAATGATCTGTTGAGCTGCTCGCAGAAAAATACTTTTCACTGTACCTCGGTACACGTGACAATAAACAAATCCAATCCAATCCAATAAAATTAACAATGGTTCGATGATCATCATTAGAGACCTTTAATTCCAGATTTTTTGTTATTTCAAACTCCCCCATCTTCCAGGGCAGGATTTGAACCCGGTTGCCCATAGCATCACCCTGGATCATTAGACCAGTGACAGTAACATTACCTAACCACTCCCTTAATCATAAATTGTTTAGGCCTCAGCACTGGTCCCTGTGGCACTCCATTAGTTAAGGTTTGACAACCTGAAAATGGTCCATTTATCCTGTTTCTGTACTTCCTGTTAGCTAGCCAGTGCTCCATCCATGTTAATAACCCCTGAAAAGAATGAGCTCTTATCTTGGGCATTAGCCTTTCATGTGGCACGTTATTGATTGCCTTATGGAAATCCAAATACACATCATCTACTGATTCCCATTCACCCTACTTGTTACATCCTCAAAGAAAGGGGCAGCACGATAGCACAGTGGTTAGCACACTCAAGTTCAATTCCCAGTCTGTGTGGAGTCTGCACATTCTCCCTATGTCTGCGTGGGTTTCCTCCGGGTGCTCTGGTTTCCTCCCACAGTCCAACAATGTGCAGGTTAGGTGGATTGGCCATGATAAATTGCCCTCAATGTCCAAAAAGATTAGGTGGGGTTACGGTGTTACTGGGTGGAGGTGTGGGCTTAAGTGGGGTGCTCTTTCCAAGAGCCGGTGCAGACTCGATGGGTCGAATAGCCTCCTTCCGCACTGCAAATTCTATGATCCTATGAACTCGGTTTGTCAAACAATTTTCCTTTTATAAAATCATGTTGACTCTGTCTGATTGTAGTATAGTTTTTTTAATGTCCTGTACTCCCTCTTTATTATTGGATCCTCGCATTTTCCTAATGACAGATTTTAGGCTAACTGGCCTATAGCTTTCTGCTTTCACTCTTTCCCTTCTTCAAAAGAAGTGTTGCATTTGTGGTTTTCCAATCTGCTGCGACCTTTCCAGAATCAATGGAATTTTGGAAGATTACAACCGTGCATCCCCTGTCTCGCTATTGCTTCCTGATTAATGGATACTGCTGTGATACCCTGGAATTTCCTTTGAACAATAGTTTCCAGAGCCAGAGCAACCATCTGAGCTTCCATTCCAGAACTCAGCATTCACAGCTCGATGGACCAAATGGTCTTGTTGCCTGTAAGTCAGTAGGATCATTCTGGTGCCTCTTATTTGTAATGGTTTCCTCACGTAGGTGGTTAGTCAGGTCTTCATGTCTTCTAAGCTCAAGAGTTAAATACCAGTTGGGAGGTGATCATAAGCCTGCTCTCCAATAATGGAGCCCAAAGCTCTCGTGTCCACCTCCATTATCAATGCATGACCATTTACCAGCAGTTCCACCATTATTGGGGTGACCTTGGTCGTAATGATGTGGTTTTGTTGCATTGCCCTGTTTCCGGTAGTTGGTATACCTGCATGGTGTGGGCCAGTACTGACCTTGGTTTCTTCACTGAACTGCATGTATTTTTTGCCTATTCCTATAATTTTGTCTTTGTTGTCCCCATTGGCAGAGCTTGCAATAGTCCATCATCTGGCATCTGCAACCTTTCAGAATTAGCATTCTTGGGGTTGTCATTGCATTTACTTGACTGCTGTGAGTTAAGCTCTGATATGTAATAGACAATCTGACATATCACTTACACAAACTCCCTCAGTTGAGGAACATTCATTGTTAAATGAGGCCCCTCCCTCTAACCGAAGGATATTGGTGTCTGATGCCCCTTGTACCTCCTGGGTCCCTTTTTCTGATTTATCCAGTGATAGAGCTATTTTTATGGCTTTTTCCAAATCTAGGTTGGGTTCTGCCAATAATTCTTTTTGGGTGACAACTTATTTATTCCGCATACCAATCTGTCTCGCAACATTTTGTTCAGGGATGGTCCAAATTCACAATGTTCTGCCAATTTTTGTAATTTGGCCAAAACCTCAGTGACAGGTTTCCCCGGGGTTCTCCCTGCTGTGTTAAAGCGGTATCTCTTGAGTATAACAGAGGGTTATGAATCATAGTGTTTTTTTACCAAGTCGACTAGCTTGTTTAAGGTCTTCAAGTCAGGGGCATCTGGATAGGTCAGATTTTTAATCACGCTGAATGCCGAGGCCCTGTATGCTGTTAGTAAGATCACTTTCTGTTTTTCTCTCTTAATATTATTAGCCCAGAGGGCAGCACAGTGGCACAGTGGATGGTACTGCTGCCTCATGGCGCTGAGGTCCCAGGTTCGATCTTGGCTCTGGATCACTGTCCGTGTGGAGTTTGCACATTCTCGCTGTGTTTGCATAGGTTTCGCCCCCACAACCCAAAGATGTGCAGGCTAGGCGGATTGGCCATGCTAAATTGCCCCTTAATTGGAAACAATTAATTGGGTACTCTAAATTTAATTTTTTAAATATATTATTAGCCCGGAGGAAATAGTGCATGAACTCTGTGTATTGGGCCCAGTCTTCCCTGCTTACATCATAGGTTACCGAAGAGAGGTTTTTTAAAAAATCTCTTAACGGAGAAGCCAGTTGTTCTTGACAATGAAGGTTGTTCAGAGAAAAATCTTGTTTACTCCTCATCACCAATATAATAATCTCAACAAGGGCAGTCTTCAAACACCATACCCTTTTATGTACATAACAGAAAAGGCCGCAGCCGCTGCTTACAGTGCACAAGTCCGAGCCCGGCGACCTACAGAACATCGGCCTGGGTTGAAGCAGCGAGTTTTAAACTCTCGCTACTCGTTTCCCATTAGGCGAGCTCCCGCCCACTCAGTCGGGACTTTCATACTCCATGAAGCCTACGGGGAGATCTATTGATGATCCCCCACTTCCTTCATGGCCACCATAACACTATTCATACACTAGATATTGAGGTGATGTGCATCAATGTAAATGCATGTAGGATAGCTAGACACTAGAGGGAGCACCAGAAACATCACACACACACTCAACCAATAGATCAGTTAGATAGGACACAACCAATGGACATTCACGATACACACAGAGGTGACACGACCACAGGGGGTCATTACACCAACCCATATATAAAGGACACCACACACACGATCTGCCTCTTTCCAGTGGAGACAGTCAGTGAGTAAAGACACAGGGTTGATTCAATATTACACCCACCATGTGGATTGCAGCAACTGGTTAGTCAGTCTGGGTAGCTATAGTAGGATTAGCAGTAGTGTCGAACCCGAGTAATGGAAGTGTAAATAGTTTAATAAACGTGTTGAAGTTATCTCCATGTCTGAACATTCCTTTGGCAAGTGCACCACAAGGAAGCCACTTATGTTACACCTAGAACATAACAAATCATGGTACCAGGACTGAACTGTTCCAATCCATATAGCCATACCTCAGCGTACAGTGACAACCAGCAACGATATCCAGGCAAGATGTTCGAGATCCGGGTTCCGCAGCAGCTCCAGTGCCACGGCGATCTCCGCGAAAACTGACGGGTATTCCGGCAAATGTTTGCAATCTTCCTGGTGGCGGCCGAACTGGAAGACATGGCTGATGCTGAAAAACAGAACTTCTCCTCACCATCGCTGGTGCCAGAGCAGAAGAAATCTTTTAAAAATTCAAGTTCCCCAAGGGGCAAAACAGAAGTGACTTCCAGGCAGTCCTGGACAAATTCGGCAAATACTGTGAGGAAAACACACTCCAACCAGCAAGAAAAGGTAAGAGAAGAGCCAGTACTCACCACGATGCCGAGATCCTGGAGCAGAGAACAATTTTGATCGGCGGCCATCTTTCTAAAGGGACTGCACTTGCGCAGTTGCGAGACGCCGCGCATGCGCAATCACGAAAATGGGCCCCGGTAAAGGAACCGTGATCTGCGCATGCGCAATCGCTTCCTACGCAGTACGTCACATGCGTCATGACGTCAGAGTCCCCGGACCACGCCCATTTAAAGGGGAAACGTCAAATCAAATAAAAAATCTTTTAAAGCCGTAAAACAAGCTTCCTTCACCTGGAATGACAGCACAGTGCCTCAAATTGAACCAGGAAATGAAATTAACCTCCAAAGATCCCTGCAACAAGCAGTTACCTACGCCCAAACCGATGATTCCGACCTTGAATACTTTGATACCGATCTTTACATTTTTTCTGGACCTGGCGAGCCCAATACCAGCTCTGATGCAAACAGTGATGATATGGTCCTAGAAGACAATGACACAGACGAACCTTTCACCTTGGGAGACTAGCCCAGTACCAAATCCGAACCGCAACGAGACATGCTGCACATTGGCGACCCCCGTATTTAATCCGACGCAGACGCGGATTCATTCTTCGGATTTGAGGATCTTCAGCCCAGCCGATATGACATCCCGACTAGTGAGTGCAGGATTATGCTGCGGCCTGAAACCAAGAGACAGAGAGCAGTACAAGCCCACAGAGTGCAGCCTGCTGCCACACAGAGCGTGGTCCACGCACCACTCAGGGTTCCCGACTCAATGAAAGAAGACACAAAAGACTCAACACCACAGTCCTTGCATGAACAAGATGTGACTCCAGTGTCACAAGCCTCCACAGCGAGCTCGTGGACAGACTCCACAATTGCAGAAACACAAGACTCCAGAGCGTAGTCCTTGCACGAACAAGTGACTCCAGTGTCACAAGCCTCCACAGCGAGCTCGTGGACAGACTCCACGATAGAAGAAACGCAAGACTCCAGAGCGCAGTCCTTGCACACACAAGACGTGACTCCAGTGTCACAAGCCTCCGCAGCGAGCTCGTGGACAGCCTCCACGATAGAAGCAACGCAAGACTCCGACGCGCAGTCCTTGCAGGAACAAGACCATGAGGGTCTAGCAACCTCCTCTGACCAACTAGCGGCAGACGATGCAAGTCTGCCATGCTCAAGTAAACAGCAAGAAGACTATGACAGTCTACCATGCTCCAGTGCACAGCAGGACGACCATGCTACAGTGCTACAGTGCTATCAAGCTACAGTGAAGAACAAAGTGACGATGACAGTCCAAGCCCAAATGAAGGACAACAGCAAGACAATGACAGTCCACCCACATTGTTTGCACCACCAGATGAAGACTCTGACAATTTACCCAACCCAAGTGAACAACAAGCAGCTACTGAGGCTCTACCCACGGTATGTGAGTGACGACAGCATCCCACTTCCCATGCAAGATGTGCAAAGTGACAGACCTCAGCTAATGTGTACAGAGGCACTCGACGATCACTGTGAGACCACTGGTGATTCCAGTGACACCATACTCCCACCCTCTTTTGCTCGAACCTCTCCACAACTCAATGCATTCCTGCATGTTCCGACTCCAGACGTGCAGCTTCAAGAAATCTCAGCTGACTCCAGTGAACCTGCTAAGACTCCGGCCGGGGAGCATCAACAAACCAACACTGACTCAGTTAAAACAGACCAGACTCCAGATGGGGAGCAACCAAACGCCAACTCTGATTTACGTAAGCCGGACTTTACTCCAGACAGGGAGTGCCGCAACCTCAGTGATGGCATGCTCAAGGTGACAGCCGATGCCACAACGACAGGAGATGGATCACTTAACAATTACACTGGGTCAGTAATAACAAGCAGCGGCTACAGTCCAAGAGGAATACACCAATATTCACCGCAGCTATATACACACATTTCTTCCACACCAGCAGTGCAGCCAATGACAGCTCATGCTGGTATTCATGCTCATACTGGTAGACCCAGTATTCAGGCATGCAGCAGCCAGCAGTCTATGCAGCATATTCTCAAACAGGCCAGCACTACGGATTGCCCACTAATGGAATCAAGAACGAAGGAGAACTACCACAAGCGCAATCTGCACTACAGACTGGATGCCTTAGTTACAGCCCAGGATTTGCTGCACCCCAGACTGGCCAGACGGCATATTCCTATCAGATGCAAGGTTCTAGTTTCACACCATCACCAGGTATTTATGCGAGCAGCAATTCTGTTTCCAATTCGGCAAACTTCAATGGTTCTCAGCAGGATCACCCTTCCTGCACAGCACGTGGCCAGAACAATATGCACAGTCTTATCCAACTTCAACATATGGCACATCCATGACCTCGAATGATACTGTAGATTGTACCTCTTCACCGTCAACACCTTATCAGCTACAAGATGCCATCCAACAGCACCATCACAAACAACGGAAAAAGAAAGGGACTCCAAATCAGACAGCGAAGTGATTTGACCACTTCTTGGTTCCTGTGGCACAGGGACGTTGATGGCGTTCACAACCAAGAGCGACATTTGACCATGATGATTGATGGTTTTTGGACTCACACGAATGATTTGGACTTATTGTTTAATCACTGTTCCCATGACTTGTATATACCTTAACCTATCTACCTGTTTTTTGTCATTTTTCTCAAAGTGTACAGAAAATAGGTAACATATAAAAAAGGGGGGATGTGGTGATGTGCATCAATGTAAATGCATGTAGGCTAGCTAGACACTAGAGGGAGCACCAGAAACATCACACACACACTCAACCAATAGATCAGTTAGATAGGACACGAGCAATGGACATTCACGATACACACAGAGGTGACACGACCACAGGGGGGCATTACACCAACCCACATATAAAGGACACCACACACATGTTCTGCCTCTTTCCAGTGGAGACAGTCAGTGAGTAGAGACACAGGGTTGATTCAATATTACACCCACCACGTGGATTGCAGCAACTGGTTAGTCAGTCTGGGTAGCTATAGTAGGATTAGCAGTAGTGTTGAACCCGAGTAATAGAAGTGTAAATAGTTTAATAAACGTGTTGAAGTTATATCCACGTCTGAACCTTCCTTTGTCAAGTGCACCACAAGGAAGCCGCTTATGTTACACCTAGAACATAACAAATCAGATATATCCAACACCATCATTCAAAGTGCAAGAGAACAAGTTTGCATAAAACTTTGTTGAATGGTTTTCTAACATCAAGTTTGATCTCATTCCACTTGAAAAAGATTTTGTTAACCAACCTTAGAACAGTAATTGCACTGCAGAACATAGAGTGGCTTACTGCGCAAAAGTGCTTTGAGATGATGTATGTAACAAAGGCCACGTAACTGCAAGGACATATTCTTATTATATCTAAATAATTAAAAGTCTTGCATATCACTATTCTCTTATTAAATCTGTAAAGTGGAACATTAACTCTGTATGTAGCAGTTGCCACACTTTTCACATTTTCCCAGACAAGCAATTCAAGATCCATAATTCACTGAAAACAACAAAACCCATGGAAGAGCAGCCACATAAAAGACTGCAATTTTAATCATATCACATTTTACTTCAAGGTAGTTCTTGTTACAGTTTTTATTTTGAATGCTCCAGAATATATTATAGCTGTATAAATAACATTTATTATATTATAACCCTTTAATATAAATTATAATTCTCCCTCAAATCATAAAAGTTATCCATGCATTCCCCTCCATGGTTTTCAAAATTATTGCACGGCAATATTTTCAGCAGTTTCCCAATAGATCACGAGCGAGACACTCATTTTGTTCTTCGAGACTACGGCTAGATTTTTCACCAGGACATCTTAGGCATCATACTAACACAGGAGGAGGCCATTCAGCCCATCATGCAGCAGTAACTTTTTGAAGGAGCTCCCAATTAGTCCCACTCCACTTCTCTTTGCCTATTCCCCTGCTAATTATTCCTTTCCAAGTCTACAACCAATTTCCTTTAGAAAGCTACTGCTGAATTGCTTCCAATATCCTCTAAGGCACTACATTCCAGATCATAACAGCTACCTTAGGAAAAATACGTTCTCTTCATGTCTCCATATTTGTTTGTGTTGTTACCTTAAAACCGTGTGCATCCCACCAACTGAAACAATTTTCCCATATCTTTTCTCTCAAAATCCTTCATAATTTTAAATATTTGTATTAAATCGATTACTTTGCCCGAAGGAGAATAATCCAACCTGCTTTCCAACCAGTCCCATTCCCCTAATCTGGTATCTCCACAGAACTGAATTTCCTCATTCTTGGTACCATTCTGATAAACAGCATCTCTACCTTCTCTGAGGACTTGCCATCCCCTCTTGGGCACAATCAGCTGGATTCTCCATTTCAGAGACTGAGTGCTGACGCTGGGACTAAATCGGTGATGTTCTATGACCACGGGAGCGACGCTGGACCCGAGCAATTCAGGATCCGTTAATAGGCTAGCATTGGCGTCATGTGGAACTAGAGCAATTCCAATGAAAAACAGTGTCCGATTCGCTGGGGGTGGGATTGGCACTCAAGAGGCTGAAGAACTGCAGTCTCACATAAGGGGGATTCTACGTTGGCTGACACCGAAATCACGAAACGCGATTGGGCGGAGATTAGGTTCCGACGCCCAAATCACGGCAGGTGCCTATTTGACGCCAAATTGCAATTCTCCGTCACCTCGACAGCAGCATCAATGCTGTCTGAAACGCACATATAGTAAACACCATTTGCATGGCATTAGCGAGCCTGACCCTGTATTTTCCGGGGCCTCCCCGATGATCCATCTCCGATGGGCCGAGTTCCCGACGGCGCAGTTCACTTCTGCTTTTAAAAGTCGTGAAACCGGTGTCGTGGCTGCTGAGGGAAAAAGAGGGGATATGGAAAGTGTCCAACATCGCCATAGTTTGCTGAGAGTGGTGCCGCTGGCTGGGGTCTTCTGCCAGGGTCGCAGGGGGCGGTCACAATGTGAACTGTGGGGTCGGGGTGGACGGGCAAGGAACACCATTGCTGCAGCCGGCAAGGCAGCCATGCAGCTGCGCACGTCGCTAACAGCCCAATGTGAACTTAGGGCCACGGGTCATTTAGGTGTCTCCCCAGGCTGCCCCCCGAGGTGCTCTCTGGCCCCAGCTGACCCATCAGCTGTATGGGTACATTCCAGACAACCAGTGCCATCTTGTTAGCTGGGACAGTGTGTGTGGGGAGTGAAGTGTGTATATGCAGCTGCAACTTGTCAGCCTCCTGAGTGTCAATCAAGGACCCGGCGAATCCCGCACAGTTTTTCATTGGAATCGATGGTGTTCCATGTTGCGCACCCGGGGCTAGCCCCGCCCAGTTGCTGAATCGATCCAGGTTCGGTGCCAGTTTTGCTGTCGTGAAAATCCACAAATTTTGCCCCGCCGTCAACACTTAGGCTGGATTCTCCGATTGCCGACGCCGAAATCACATTCGGTGATTGGCCGAAGTATCCCTTTTGATGTCAAAATCGGGGGCGGCACTGTTTTTTGAATGCTCCGCCCCCTGCAAAACAGCATCATCGCTGAATACAACGCACGCCGTTAGGACAGCCTCAGGACGTCACTTGAAGGCTGAATTCCCAATGGTGTGGATCACTTGCGGTCTGAGGTTTCGTCAACTTCGCGAGGTGGCTGCGGACTGTGTCCAGCGCCGCCAGTCAGGGGAGGGGTGTTCTATGTTACAGCGGGGCACTGTCTGGCAGGCAGGATCTGCGCGTGGCGGCGCTATGTTGTATGGCGCGACCGCTGCAGGTCGCCGCAGCGCGCAAGCGCAGCCACGGACCCGGCAATTCCCCGTCCATATCTGCAGGCAAAGCCAGGGGTTTTACATCGTAATACTAGACACATGCTCCGGAAATAGCCGCAAAATCAGAGAATCTAGCCCTTAGTCTCATAAACGGAGAATCCTGCCAAGCATTCCACTCCCCACACGCTCATTCCAGACAACAAGATGGCAGCACGAAGTGCGGCACCACTGTTTGCAGGTGCAGAGCTTGAGACACTAATGGATGCCATGGAGGAGAGGCGGGACACCCTGTTCCCAGAGGTGGGAAGGAGGCTGCCACCCACCGCTGTATAGTGGACCTGGGTGCAGGTAGCCTCTGCCATGAGTGCTGTGTGCCCCACCGCCAGGAACAGCCAGCAGTGTCGCAAGACATCCTCAGCCCGGCCAGGGTAACTAGCCAGCGCGGGGCCCCTGGCACCAACTCCATCTCACAGACATATAACCACCCACCCGCCAGCAATCTGCTTGCAACCTGCCCTGCAGCATATGCCAACACCCATACAGCCCGCCATGACCGGGCACCCTGTTCTCAAAGGCCACCAGCTGCCCACCCAATGTGCTGTCCACGTCCGATTGCCTAACACTGTGCATTTTCTGTTGTCCCCCCCCACCCCCCCCCCCCCCCCCCATCCCCCCCAGGAGAACGAGGCACACAACCGCAGGGAGACAGAAACAACAGATGACTGGAGGGGCCCACGGGACCTGCGGCCCCTCACCGGAGTGGAGTGACGGGCCAGGGGAGAGGGCAGTCGCCGAGGCGGAGGTGGGTATCGGGGAATCAAGCGAGCCCCCGCTGAGTTGCAGTGTCCCTATGGCACGCGTGGCACAACCTCCCCACCACCCCCAAACCCCCCACCTCCCCCACACCACACCACCTCCCCCACATCACCCCAAAACCAACACCCACCACCCCACACTGCACAATCACACACTCCACCACCTCCACACCATCCCATCCTCTAACCCCCCACCTCCACACACCACACCTCCACACACCACACCTCCTACCCCACATCACCCCAAACCCGGAACCCACCACCCCCACACCACACCACCACACACCCCACCATCCCCACACCATCCCACCCCGAACCTCTCACCTCCCGCACACCACACCACCATACACCTCACCCACACCAACCCAACCCCAGCACCTCACCTCACCTTCCCCACACCACAACAACCCCAGCATCCTACCACCTCCACACCACACCACCACCCCACACCATCACCCCAACCTGCGCTTAAACCATGCGTCATGTCTTGTGTCTTGCAGGATCACCTGGCGATGAGGCAGGCCCTTCTGGTGTCCCCCGCTCCTGGCCACAACCCCAGGACATGTCCAACGAGGAGGTGGCACTGAACAGCAATGCGAGCCCCCAAACGTGAGGTCATGATTCCACAGAGCACCAGTCTGGGGATGACACTGACTTCCCATCACAGTCGTCTCCAACACCCTCCACCATCCCAGAGACACTCACCTCGGTTGGGCACTTTAGTGAAGACGTTGCTCCTGGGCAATAGCTGGTGCACACGACTGTTATGGGCCAGGGTTTAGAGAACCCCAAAGTGTATCATGGAGTTCACCTGACCCACAACTTTTACTAGATTGTGGTATGGGGAGCACATGGCCCACTCTGCAGGTGTGGTACAGCAGAAAGGGAAAAGTATTTTTTAAAGCAAAACAATGTTTATTCTATGAACTCATGTTAACCTTTTTAAAACATACAGTGAACATCTTAGCAACCATCAATTCAAATACAACCCCCAAAGAATACAACACTAAGTAATGCTTAATAACTTCCCAAACAACATCCAGAAGACAGAAGAAACACCTTTCAACAGAAGCACATTAGATTAAAGTCATTACTGTTATTAGTTTTAAATCACCAGGATTGATTTACAGTCTTTAGATTACAGAGAGAGATTCATACACCTTCTGGCTGTGACTGCAGCTATCCAGCTCTAAAACAAAAGTAAAAACACACCCTGCCGCCTGCTCAAAATCAAAAGTAAAAAGCTGACAGACAGCCCAGCTCCACCCACATTCTGACATCACTGCAGTAGTAAACACCCATTTCTTAAAGGTACATTTCTTAAACAACCATAAACCATCAACTTCAAGATGGTTTCATTTTTCACCTTTTCACCATTCTTTAAGAAATGCACACAGTAAATATATGTTTTTGTTTAAAAAAAACAATACACGCAAACAGGTATAATAATATGGTCCATTTTTTTTTTGTTCTTCTTCCTCCAACTGAAACTGCTTCCGTTCATCACATTCGTGACAAAGCATCGGCTATCACGTTTTCTCGTCCTGCCACATGTACTATTTTAAAATGAAATGGCTGCAACAACAAACTCCAGCAAAACAGCCTTACATTGTTATTCCGGAATCACTCCAAAAACATCAACGGATTATGATCAGTATGTATAACGGTGTCAGACGGATTACTGGTCGCATAAGTGTGAAAATGTTGCGAAGCCAGCACCAAACTCAAAGTCTCCTTCTCAATCATGGAATACTTTTTCTGGTGAGAATTCAATTTGTTTGAAAAATAACCAACAGGCCGCTCTAGCCCTTCGTTGTCGTCTTGTAGAAGCACCGCACCTACACCCACATCACTCGCATCAACCGCCACTTTGAATGGTTTCATATAATTTGGGATGACTAACACAGGAGCAGTGGTTAACACAGCCTTCAGGCCGTCAAATGCCTGTTGACACTCCGCTGTCCACTGGAATTTGTTACGCTTCTTGAGCAAGTCCGTCAGTGGAGCGACCACACTGCTAAAATGGGGTACAAATTTCCGGTAAAATCCATTCATACCAAGAAATCGCATTATTTCCTGTCGTGCCGGGGGTATCGGAAACTCGCCAATAACTTTTGTTTTCACATCCCGTGGGACCATTCGACCCTGTCCGATTGTATGGCCAAGGAAAGTGACTTGGGCCTTTCCAAATTCACGTTTGGCTAGGTTTATCACCAAACCCGCCTCCTGAAGTCGATCGAATAACTCCATCAGATGTTTCAAATGGTCTGTCCATGTCTGGCTGAAAATTACCAGATCGTCGATGTATGCCGCACAATTGGGTAATCCTGAAACAATTTTGTTAGTTCACCGTTGAAATGTTGTCAAATGATTCTGAGCACCGGAGCTCATCACAGAGTGGATTATCATTATCCTTATCCTTCATCCCCGACCCTCTGTTACTGCCAACCCAAGGCCCGCACCCCGTACTGAGACTGGCACGAATCACGGAGGTGGTTGAAGGTGTAGCAGGGTGCTGTGGGGGCAGGTTTTGGTGCAGGGAGTAGGACCATGGGAGGAGGGGGGTGGGGGCGTGATGCGATGCTGGTGCTGCCATCGGCCAGGCAATCTAGTTGATGAACCTGGAAGAAATTTTAGTGTCCCGTACGCGTCAGCCCTGGCGCACACGTATGAGGCCTCCTGTGCCTGCCCGGGCCCCATCCTCTGCTGATCCTGGCTCTCCCCCAGATCCTTCTCATCGGGCAAGGCCTGTCATTCATCCCTCGCCTCCAGCATGTTGCCCCCCTGCTGCACGACGTTGTGGCGGATGCAGCAGGCCACCACAATATGTTGTTTGGGTGGAAGTGCGGTGGAGGGAGGGGTTGGGTGAGGGGGAGGGGTGTATTGGGGCACCCATAGGGCAATGTCACTCTGCGCAACCACAGGCCATGGTGGGCGGTCAGTGGGATGTGCTGCAAGATGGCTGCCTTGCAGGCTGCGGCAATGGCACTCCATGGCTCAACACTGCCCCAGACCCTGGGATCACCTGATGCCACGACCCATCCCCTGCTGACCCCCCGCTACTCCTCCCCAGCCTTGGCAGATCATCCCCCACCGCTCTCCCCCAGCTAGCCATGCTAGCGGCAGGACCGGCAGTCCACAGTCACGCCTCTGGGAATATGTCCGACCTCCTCTCCCTCAGCAGCCACGGCGCCTGTTTCCTGATTTTTGAAACCACAAATTAAACGCGCGTGAGCAATTCAGTGAATGGTCACCCATTCGAAATGGAGGTAGACACAAGGGCTGCTGTCTCCATTTTTGGAGAATAGGCATTTAATCGCCTCTGGACTGACATCCCACCTTTGAGATTAGAGGACACCAGAGCTTGATTAACTACCTGCACAGTGCTACGTTTACGGTTTATGGGAACCACAGCGACACCAGTGACCTATAGAGAACAGTCAATCCGACTGCCATTCATTGTCATGCAAGGGCAGGGACAGGGTTACCCAAGGTGGTTGTACACCTGGATAATGTGCTGATTACAGGGACGTCAGAGCAATAGCACCTAGCAAACCTAAATAGGTCTTGTGGCAATTTTCAAACGCATGACTACATAACAAAAGAGGAAAGAGAGTTTTCCAGGTGAGTGAAGTAACCTGTCTAGGCTGCTGGGTAGACAGAAGAGGCCTCTACCCCATGGAAGACAAAGTCAATGTCATTAGGGCAGCGCCTATTCCACGGAATGCCACAGAATTGAAATATTTCCTGGGACTAGTCAATTATTATGGGAGATTCATCCTGTTCACTATTACATTTACTATTAAAGAAATATCAGAAATGGTCTTGGGTAGAGGACTTTGAAATGGTAAAATGTAAGCTACCATTTCTAATTTACTGATTGATTACAATCCCAAGAAGGAGTGCATGTGGACTTCACTGGGCCTTTCTTGGGTTCTATGTTCCTGCTCTTAGTGGATGCACATTCCAAGTGGATGGAAATACATCGCATGGCCTCTACAACCTACCATGCCACGATTGAGAAACTTTGACAGAGTTTTTGTGTGAACTGCATCCCGGAAATCTCCGATAATGGCACGACCTTCTCAAGAGGGGGGTTCCAGGCATTCATGATCGCAAATCAAGCACATTAAGATAGCACAAAAATCATCTGTTTTGGCAGGGTGGGCAGTGCAGACTTTCAAAAATTGTATGAAGAGCGGCTGGCCGCATCAATAGAAACTATATTGGTATGATTCTTATTTGATTGCAGAACCCCTCCCCATATCACGACAGGAGTCACCCCTATGGAACTATCGATGGGACAATGGCTTTGCATATTAGAAGAAATGGAGTTTGCATCCTACAAGGTGAAGTTCAAAGCTGAGGTTCTGAGGATGCACCTGGACCAGCTCAGAAGTAGCGAGCCTGACCCCGTTGAGGCCTTGCCTCTGACCACAGTGGTGGCCATCACTGGCGCAGTACTGTCACCCATAGATGGTCCTATGCCCATCCCTCCTGATTGTCCTATATGGAGGCTGAGGAATTGTGGTTCCCCGATAGCCAATACCGAAGAACCGACATAGGTGATTCCCCGCGGAAGCAAAGATCGATAGTCTGCTTCATACCTCCCAATCCGTCTCCACCTGCCACAGACCCGAGGCTAAGTGTGAAAAGATGGAGGAGACCTCCTCGCCACGGAAACTTCAAGCGGGAAACGAACTTGAGGGGGGGAGGGATGTTAATGACAACCACAATTGCCACTGGGGATCATCAATAGATCTCCCTGTGGGGTTTGTGGAGTATGAGTTCTCCTATTCAGCGGGCAAAGACTCGCCCAAAAGGAACTATTCGGCGGGATTTAAAACCTGCAGCCGAGACCTGGACCGGCATTGCGATGGTGCCCAGGCTGGGACGCAAGCATTGTATACTGCAGCTGCGACCCTTTTCATTATCCAAATAAACTAAAATTTGCACGAAGCCTTGGTTGGGCTGAGGTATTACTGGCTTAGAGAAAAGATTTGCAGCCACGGTTTCCACGCCGTTTTGCTGGCAGGCAGCCTCTGATTTACTCACCTTTATGCCATCAAATCGAAGATGTGGGTACTATTTTTAAAAGCAGTCCCAGCACATTGCCAGCAAACCTGGAAACAATCTTCACCCAGGTGCATCACCCTGGCACATTTGGCATCAAGCTGGCACACCTGACATCACCCTGGCCGAAAGCTGGCAGCACGGTAGCATTGTGGATAGCACAATTGCTTCACAGCTCCAGGGTCCCAGGTTCGATTCCGGCTTGGGTCACTGTCTGTGCGGAGTCTGCACATCCTCCCCGTGTGTGCGTGGGTTTCCTCCGGGTGCTCCGGTTTCCTCCCACAGTCCAAAGATGTGCAGGTTTGGTGGATTGACCATGATAAATTGCCCATAGTGTCCAAAATTGCCGTTAGTGTTGGGTGGGGCTACTGGGTTATGGGGATAGGGTGGAGCTGTTAACCTTGGGTAGGGTGCTCTTTCCAAGAACCAGTGCAGACTCGATGGGCCGAATGCCCTCCTTCTGCACTGTAAATTCTATGATAAGCTAGCACTACCCTGATATCAAGCTGGCACTACCCTGGTATTACTCTGAGACTACTCTGACATGACCCTCGCAGTACCCAGGTGTTAACCTGGCACTACCCTGACACATAGCTTAGCATTACTCTGGCACTAATCTGGCACTACCCTAGCATTATTCTGACCTACCCTCTAGACTGAGTGCTGCACTCATCTCCAAGCACTCTTGAAAGGACTGCTCACCAGGTGCACACCTTCTGAGACCAGTTGTACTTCACAATGTTCTGACATCATGGCACCGTTGATGAATTTTTTGACATGGGGGTATGATTCCAACGTATGGGCCTGATCATTACACGAGGTGTGGAAATAGAAAATTCCCAGCCTTAGGGTGGGATTTTCCATGAAATCCGTCGCAAAAAGGCGGCCTGCCATTGGGGTCTTCTGGTCCCGCCGTTGTCAATGGTGTTTTCCGTTGAATGCCCCCCTTGCCACCTGGAAACCCGTGAAGGGGGTGAACCGTTGGTGAGACCAGAGGATCCTGCCAGTGTGAACAGCTGGAAAACTTTGACCTTAGTCTATGCATCTTGACTCCGACTCTTGCTGTTGCAGACTGACTACTGGTCATGGGACCAATACATCACAACAGCTTAAGAAATGCACCCTTAAAGACACATGATTGTAATATCTCACCTGGGGGCATTGTTGTTTTTCTATGTTTGTTTGATAAAAGTTTACCAATATCGCACAGGACTAATAAACTAAACACAAGTTCAGTTTATTTGAAAATGTTTTCAGGATTGCCCGCAGACAGATTTACTGCAATGATTCAACGTCTATGGATAACAGGAAGGAAAGTACAGCTGCAACTCCTTCACACCACATGCTGCTAGCTAAACTGAAAGCTACTCTGCACAATGTCTGCTGATCACATGGTTTACATACTGCCTACTTGCTTATTAGCATATTCTTTCGGAAGCAAGATCACACCCGACACCACTCTACACTCCCCTCCAGCATGAAAAACAATTGTCCCCCATTAATCTCTACTTTCTCTCCGTCACCATCATTTTTGCTTCCATTTATGGGTAGTACCAAGGTTTAATGGGAAAGCTATGGGGTCTCCTGTCTCCCTAATTCCTGAGACTATCTGTGCACGGAAACTTAACCACCTGCCCTTAAAATCAGCAGACCACCTCCATATCTGCTAAGATTTTAAAACATCGATCAATCTGGTACTACGTACAGATCAATACCCACTATCATTGATTGAAGATTTGTTTGCAGGCCTAGCAAGAGGGCAGATGTGCAGAAAGATTGACCTATCGCAGGGCTACCTGCAAATTAATGTGGCAAATGAATTTCAACACCTGCCATCATCACTCACAAAGGCCTATTCTGCTGCAAGAGATTGCCTTTTGGAATAAAGCCAGCACCAGCTTTATTTTAATGCTCAATGGACCAGATCCTTAGTGGCTTACAGCGGATACAGTGTTATCTTGATGATATATTGATCACCGGCACAAATCAGCAAGAACATTTACAACACTTAGAAGTTTCACTGGAACAACTTCCAATATTTGGGCTTTGTATCCGGGAAATAAATGTGATTTCTTCCAGGCAGCTATGCAATATCTTGGACATGTAATTGATAGTAAGTGTCTGCATAAAGCACCTAAAACATGGAAGCCATTATGGAGGCTCCAAGGTCAACAAACATTACTCAACTTAAGCCATTCCTAAGTTAATCAAGTACTATGGAAAGTTTGTCCAGAATCTGTGATGCTTCACCGTATGGTGTTGGAGTGGTGGCGTCACCTGTTACCTTCAGGGGAAGAAAGACCAATAGTATATGCACCTTGTACGATAACAAGTGCAGGATCAAACTACGCTCAGTTGGAGAAGGAAGCACTGAGTATCATATTTGGGGCACTGAAATTCCACCAATACGTGTATGGTCGTGACTTCACTTTGCTGACAGACCGCAGACCCTTAACAGCTATTTTTGTCCCACACATTAGTTGCAAGCATGTTCCAATGAATTTTGTTGATCCTATTGGCACATTCGTACAAAATCAAATACCATCAATCCGAATATGATGCTAATGTAGATGCATTATCACGCTTACCTTTACCAGCTGGTCAAATACCACCTAGTCATGATTTGTATTTATTGTTCATAGACTGACAATGTTCCAGTTACTGCAGCTCAAGCCCGAAGACATACCAGAAATTATCCTGTGATGGGGAAGGTATGGAAATGGTTTTAAAGGGGAAGATAGCAGGAAAACACCATGAGTTAAAACCGTACATTTCCAGAAGACTCAAATTAACAGCACAGGGTAGATGTCGGCTGTGGGGGTAATTATTCCACCAAAATTACAACAAAACGTTTTGGAACAGTTACAAGAAGGAGATCCAGACATAGTATGAATGAATTAATTACTTTTGGTGGCCAGGAATTGATGCCCAAATAACAGAAAATCAGGACTATGCCAGCCATGTGCGCTGGTAAGAGATGCACTGCCGCTATCTACATTATATCCATGAAAGTGGCATAAAGTGCCATGGCAACATCTGCACATTGACTTTGTTGGTCCAGTTGAGGGGTGCATGTTCATGGTCATTGTATACAGTCAAAGTGGCCTGAGGTCAATGAAGCCGACCACGGCAGAACAAACCATTGAGAACTAATCGTCGATTTTATTGAATGTGTTATTACAAAGTACTAATATGATGCCTGCACTTGTATATAGATGTAAATGATTTTGCTAATATCCTGGTTATTAGTTACATTGGATGTTCGAAGTAAAGGAGGAAGGATGTTTTATATGTGTGTTATTGTAGTTGTGTGCAGCGTCTCTTTAAGATTCGAGTCACATGACATTCTTGATGTCTTTGGTGACTTTGCAGCCTTTTCGGGGTCTAATGCCAAACCTTGTACAGTGAAGACATTTTCAATACACCTCTGTTAGTCTTGCATCAAACGTCTGTGCTTCTGAGATCCTATTTCTTTTGTGCTGTTAGTCTAAAGATACAACAGAGGGAAACTTGCAGGTGGTGGTATTCCAATGCATCTGCTGCCTTTGTCCAACTGGAGCTAGAGGTTGTCATTTTGGAAATGCTGTTGGGGGAACCTTGATAAGTGCTGTTGGAGGAACCTTGATAAGTGCTGTTGAAGGAACCTTGATAAGTTAGATTACTTTGTCCTGGATGCTCCTTAAGTGCTGTCAGAGCTGCACTCATTCAAGCAAGTGGAGAGTATTCCATCACAATCCTGACTTGTGCCATACAGATGTTGCAAATGTTTTGTGGAGTTATAAGCTGAGTCACTCACCACAGAAGTAGCCTCTGACCTGTTTTTGTAGCCATGTTATTCAAACAGTTGTGTCAATTAAGTTTCTGGTCAATGGTGACTCCACCCACCCAAGATATTGATGATGGTGAACATAGCAATGGTAACGCTGCCAAGTATCAAGTAGAGGTGGTTAGATACACTCTTGTTGGAGATGGCCAATGCCTCCCACTTGTGTGGTGTAAATATTACTTGCCAATTATCAGCCCAAACCTAAATGTTATCCAGGTTTTGTGTTACAACCGATCCCCAGGAAACATCCCCAAATAGTTATTTTTAAAAAATAAATTTAGAGTACCCAATTCATTTTTTCCAATTGAGGGGCAATTTAGCATGACCAATCCACCTAGCCTGCACATCTTTGGGTAGTGGGGGCGAAACCCATGCAAACACAGGGAGAATGTGCAAATTCCACACGGAGAATTGAACCTGGGACCTCGGCACCGTGAGTCAGCAGGGCTAAATCACTGCGCCACCCTGCTGCCCTATCCCCCAGATAGTTATGAATGAGGTTGAGATACCCCAAATTGTTGTGGTGCCAGGTGAGGAGGAATGAACTGGCTTCCTATCTTTATTCAACCCCCTTGTTTGGTCACAACAAGGTTAATTTTAAAAGGACACCTTTCCTCATCGATACCCTTTTCCAGTGTAAAAGTATTTATGTTTTAAAAAGAGCCAATTTAACCAGGCTTTTTTGAATTAAAGAAAAGAGCCAATTTATTAGTTTCTAAAACATGAGAGAAAACACATATACACACAGATTAGGTGTCACAGTGGTTAGCACTGCTGCTTCAAAGCACCAGGGATCCAGGTTCTATTCCTCCTGCGTCTGCATGGGTTTCCTCCGGCTGTTTCCTCTCACAGGTGTGCAGGTTAGGTGGGGTTGTGGGGATAGGGTGAGGGAGTGGGCTTAGGTAGAGTGCTCTTTCAGAGGGTTGGTGCAGACTTGACAGGCTAAATGGCCTCCTCATGCACTGTAGGAATTCTCTGGATTCTATGGAGAAATTAGTCCAAAAATAAAAGTTTTAAAAGATATACGAATTCGCCTTTGGCTTGTCTGTGAGGAGTATAGGGTCAAATATTGTGACCATTAAGTTGGATGATTCCAGTCATGCTGACTTTGGCAGTTGAGAAGCTGGTTTGGAGATTCTTGTTCCTGCAGATTCGCTGAAAGGAGTTGTCCTGTTTCCTTTTCGACCTGGGCTTTTATGATTTGCGACTTGTTTCCAACAATCAGAGAGAGGGCAAGACTTTTTACCTGCAAGCATAGGGATGCCGTGCAGATGTTCTTCAGCTGTGACCTTCATGGTACACACTAGCACTAGAAACCAGACGAGTGCACACAACAGGGTTGCATTTGGCTTTTAATGCAATTTCATGTGTATTCCTAGAAGGAGCAAAACTCAAACATGTCTTTCACGCATAAATGTTTTATTTTAATTCACATCATGTTTACTGTCTGGGATATAACTCACAGGAGATGGTTTCTACTGCAACGGCAGTCAGTCTTCAGTATCTGTACAAGGGAATACAGTTCAGTTTTTGCATTGCATCACTTCCTTTGAAGTGTCTCTGTCTGAAAAAGATGCAACATACCATTCTCTCTGGATTAGTTGGTCAAGTTTAATCCACATAGGAATTCCAGCGAATGATTACTTTGTAGTCTCAGCCAGCTTTTGCTTGTGTATTCTTTTTTTTAAAACACATCTTACTTAAAGTTCAATATGTCCAGAAGTAATTCAGGGCTATGATCCGTTGTCATGACATTTGTTGCCTGCAGACATAAGTTGCTTAATTTCCTGAGGAGTTGTGAATGTTGCGAAGCAATCATCAGTGAACATCGCCACCCTGGAAACATTATTGATGAAATCGTTGAAGACGGTTGGGTTTAGGTGCTGACTATCGCCTGCATCATTGACTTTGTCTATATATATGTTTCTGGAACCCATCTCTTCACTCACCTGATGAAGGAGCTGCGCTCCGAAAGCTAGTGATTCAAAACACACCTGTTGGACTTTAACCTGGTGTTGTAAGACTTCTTACTGTGCCATCCCCTGCAGCAATGTCCTAGGGCTGGAATAGTGGGCCTCCAACAACAACAACATACTTATTTCGCCAGGCATGTCTCCAGCCAGTGGAGAGTTTCCCCTCAATTTCCATTAACTTCAACCTTCCTGAGTTTCCTTGATGCTATACTCAGTCAAATGCATTCCTCCCATCAAGGGCAGTCACCCTCACCTCACCTCTGGAATTCAGCTCTTTAGTCCTTAGAAGCCTGGAGTTGATTGGTCCTGGCAGAACCCAAACTGGGCATAAGTGAGCAGGTTATTGCTGAGCAAGTGCTGCTTATTATCCCTGTCGATGAGAGATTCCATCAATTTACTAATAATTGGCAGTAGACAGATGGACCAATAATTGATCAGATTGAATTTGTCTTGCTTTTTGTAGACAGGAGCTATTTGGGCAATATTTCACTTTGTCAGGACCTGCCAGTGTTGCAGCTATGCTGAAGCAGCTTGGCTAATGGAGAGGCTAATTCCAGAGTATTAAAATGTAAGCCTACAGAACCTGCTGCACAATTCAATATGATCATGGCTTATCTTCGACTTCCATTTTCTGCCTGTTCCCCATATTCCATTTGTTTCCCTGAGAGACCAAGGGCTGGATTCTCCGATCCTGCAGCTATGTCCACAAGATCCGTCTGGTCTTACGACCAGAAAGTCGGCACCGCCTCCGTACCGATCCTCCGTCCTGGGGGGTGAGGCTAGCAGCTGCGCAGCATAAAGCCCCCGGCTTTACCTGCAGATACGGGTGGAGAATGGCCGGGTCCGTGGCTGCGCATGCGCACAGTGACGGCTGCGTCGTGCAGTATGGCATCGCCCACGTGGACCAGAACTGTCAAAAACTACCCCCCTGTAACCAGCCTCACCAATCCTGGACCACCCCTCACCAGTCCCCCGAGCCCTTGCCAAAGCCCCCCCCTGCCAGCGGAATGGCTCCCTCTCCAACTGTGGTGGCGCTGGATGCGAGGTCCGTGAACAGTGTGAGCACACACGAGCGATGCCGTCGGGGACTCGCCCCATCAGGGCCGGAGCATCATGGGAGGGCCTCAGATGACGTCCTTAGGCCGTCCATACGCCGCGCGGCGTACTCTTCGAGTACACCATTTTTGTGGGGGCGGAACATCACGAAAATGACGCCGCCCCCGATTCCGGTGTAAACAGGGATTCTCTGGCAGTTCGCGAATGCGATTTCAGCATCGCCGATCGGAGAATCCAACCCCAAAATCTGTGAAGAAATGCCTCCTCCTATCAGTGCTGAATGATTGGCCCCTTATCCTGAAACTGTGCCATTGTGTTCTAGATTCCCACACCAGCAAAAGCAATCTCTCAATGTCTCCCCTATCAAATCCCATCAGAATCTTATATGTTTCAATGAGATCACCTCTCATTCTTCTGGACCCCAGTATGCAATTTGTTCAGCCTCTCATCATAAGGGCATCTCTCTCATCCCAGGAACCAATTTTGTGAACATTCATTACACCACACAGTGTCAGCACTACTACTGGGATATTGTTGGTGTAGCCTTTGTTGCACCCCGTGCTCTCCATCTTTTCTTGATGTCACATGGGTTTGGTCCAATTGGGATGGATGAGGAGGCCAAGATGGCTCATCCACCCAGCATGTTCGGATTTTGCACTCATGCGCAGGGTTCTGTCATCAGTGAGCATGGGATGAAATGAAAAAATGAAAATCGCTTATTGTCACAAGCAGGCGTCAAATGAAGTTACTGTGAAAAGCCCCTAGTCACCACATTCCGGCGCCTGTTCAGGGAGGCTGGTATGGGAATTGAACCGTGCTGCTGGCCTGCCTTGGTTTGCTTTAAAAGCCAGCGATTTAGCCCAGTGTGCTAAACCAGCCCCTTGTTTGCAGAGCTTCCACACAAGGCTAGTTGTTTAATTGTACACAATTATGCTTGACTGGCTGTAGAAGAGCTGCAGAGTTCTGGTCTAAACTATTGATTGTGTGATCGCTGATTGTGTGACCCCCCACCGGGTCGGAGAATCCCAGGGGGATGGCGTGAAACCAGTCCCGACGCCAGCTGCCATATTCTTCAGCGCCGGTTTTCGGGCAGAGGGTGGGGATCATGCCACGCCAGTCGGGGGCCATTGGCAGCGCCCCCCCGGCAATTCTCTGGGCCCCGATGGGCCAAGCGGCCGTCCGTTCTTTGGCCAGTCCCACCGGCGTGGGTTACGCATGGTTCCACACGGCGGGTCCTGGCAGGTAAGTCAGCTGGGGTGGTCCTTGGGGGTGCGCGGTGGGATCCAACCCAAGGGGAGGCCCCGACGGTGGCCTGGTCCATGATCGGGGCCCATCGATCTGCGGGCGGGCCTGTGCCATGGGGGCACTCCTTTCTTCCGCGCCGGCCCCTGTAGGGCTCCGCCATGGCTGGAGCGGAGAAGACAACCCCCTGCACATGGGCCAGAATACGCTGGCCGGTCTGCGCATGCACGGAACTGAGCCGGCGGTTCCGCGCATGCGCGAGATCACACCGTCTCTTCGCCGCATGCGCTAACTCACGCAGTCCCTTCGACGCCGGCTGGCACGGACCAAACCCCTCCGTCGTTCACCTAGACCCCGGATGTGCGGAGAATTCCGCACTTTCGGGGGCTGGTGACGTCGGAGTGGTTTGCGCCGATTTTCCCGCCGCCGTGGGATTTTGTCCCCGGAAAGGAGAATCCCGCCCTGATTCCTCTTCGACATTCCTCATTGAACCAGGGTTGATACTCTAGCTTGATGGCAATTGTGGGGTGAGGATTATGGCAGACATGAGTTTACAGATTGTGACTGAATACAAATCTACTGCAATTGATGTCCCCTTGTGCCTCATGGGTCACTAGTTTTGAATTGCTCGCTGTGTTCTGAATCTATTCCATTTCATACGGTGGTAGTGCCACACAACACAATGGAGGGTATCCTCACTGTCAAGATGGAGCTTCATCTCCACAAACAGTGCATTAGTCACTCCTACCAACACTGTCATGGACAGTTGCATCTGAGTGGTTAAGCTGAAGACGATAAGACCAGGCAGTTTTTTTCGCCTCATATTGATTCTCTCACTACCTACCTGAGGCCCACTCTGAAAGATATGTACTTTAGGACCCAGCCAGTAGTGGTGCTACCAATCGCCTACCAATGCACATTCTGTGGCCTTGCTACTCTCCGTGTTTCTTCCAAGTGATGTTCAAATTGAAAGAGCTCTGATTCATACAGCGAGAGAGTGGGAGGTAGCAAGACTTTACTTGTCCGTGTTTGGTCTGATGAGACTACTTGGGATCAGGAGTAAATGTTGAGGACTCCCAAGGCTATTCCGTCCTGACTATGTACCACAGTATAAACACCTCTATATGCCTGCCCTGCCAGTGGGACTGAATATACCCAATAATATTGAAGTGGAAGCTGGGAAATTACTAATACTAGCTTTTTAGTTCCAGATTTAGTCTCATCCATGCAGTTATACCCAAGTGCAGACCTCACTTTTAAAAACAAAATGGAGGTTAGATAATCTGCTTTGAAACAAGGTGGAGTTGAGAGGTCAGCTGACTTCCTCTCTTGACTGCCAATTTATATGGATCCGCAAGAGGTTGGAAGTTAATATTCTTGTGACATTTTGGAACATTCCATTCAGAAGACATTAAAATACAACAGATCTTTCCTGTGGATTTAATGGCCACCATTGACGAAATACCATCAGAAGCTCTTTCATATTGGTCCTGCAGACTTCTTCTGCAGAACTGAATTCCACAAAATTGGTGTGAGTAGAAACCCGTTCTATCACACCAAATGCAAATTGCTGAAATTCAAACCTTATTATGTATCAATGCTCGAATTGTCAGGGACCATTTATACAAAATGGAAAACAGATAATTTGGTCATCTGCCAAAAAACAGATTGTGATAAGAAACATTTATTTACACACATTTTGAGAACCGCCTCAGTCAGTCAGTCTGGGAGATGAGGAGGTTCAGAGTGACTAGATCCAACCCTGCAAGGGGACCTGCCTAAAATCCATCAGCAGGCAGAGAGTTGAGGTAAACCTTTCACCAAGCAATTTGAAGAACCAAATAAAATCTCCACAACATGTGTTTGATTGCACCTTGGCTGGCGTGAAATCAGAAGCCTGCTCCTGCATGTAGTAAGCCATGGCAGAATTCAGAAACTTCCAACTTCCATTTATTCAGTGAACTAAAAGTGAATCAATAGACCTGAAAAGTTTCAAGCTTCCATCTTGAGGCACTCAAGAATAACCATGAATTCTGGGGCTTTAAATAAAACCTAAGTGCATGCTATTCCTGTTGTAATCAACCTTTCTTGTGGTATCTGTGTGTATCTGTGTACATGCGTGAGTGGATGCTGTTCTGCATACATTTGGGTGATAAGAACATAGAACTTGGAAAATACAGCACAGAACAGGCCCTTCGGCCCACGATGTTGTGCCGAACTTTTGTCCTAGATTAAGAACAAATTAATCTACACCCTATCATTCTACCGTAATCCATGTACCTATCAAATAGCCGCTTGAAGGTCCCTAATGTTTCCGACTCAACTACTTCCACAGGCAGTGCATTCCATGCCCCCACTAAAGAACCTTCCTCTGACATCCCCCCTATATCTTCCACCATTCACCTTATATTTATGTCCCCTTGTAATGGTTTGTCCTACCCGGGAAAAAGTCTCTGACTGTCTATTCTATCTAGTCCCCTGATTATCTTATAAACCTCTATCAAGTCTCCCCTCATCCTTCTCCGTTCTAATGAGAAAAGGCCTAGCACCCTCAATCTTTCCTCGTAAGACCGACTATCCATTCCAGGCAACATCCTGGTAAATCTCCTTTGCATCTTTTCCAAAGCTTCCACATCCTTCCTAAAATGAGGCGACCAGAACTACACACAGTACTCCAAATGTGGCCGTACCAAGATTTTGTACAACTGCATCATCACCTCACGGCTCTTAAATTCAATCCCTCTGCTAATGAACGCTAGCATACCATAGGCCTTCTTCACAGCTCTATCCACTTGAGTGGCAACTTTCAAAGATCTATGAACATAGACCCTAAGATCTCTCTGCTCCTTCACATTGCCAAGAACCCTACCGTTAACCCTGTATGCCACATTCATATTTGTCCTTCCAAAATGGACAACCTCACACTTTTCAGGGTTAAACTCCATCTGCCGCTTCTCAGCCCAGCTCTGCATCCTATCTATGTCTCTTTGCAGCTGACAACAGCCCTCCTCACTCTCCACAACTCCACCAATCTTCGTGTCATCTGCAAATTTACTGACCCACCCTTCAACTCCCTCATGCAAGTCATTAATGAAAATCACAAACAGCAGAGGACCCAGAACTGATCCCTGCGATACGCCACCGGTAACCGGGCTCCAGGCTGAATATTTGCCATCCACCACCACTCTCTGACTTCTGACTTCTATTCGTTATCCAACTGGCCAAATTTCCCACTATCCCATGCCTCCTTACTTTCTGCATAAGCCTACCATGGGGAACCTTATCAAATGCCTTACTAAAATCCATGTACACTACATCCACTGCTTTACCTTCATCCACGTGCTTGGTCACCGCCTCAAAGAATTCAAAAGAAACATTTATTTTTTTTAAACTTCCAAGAAAACCTGAGTGAGCTGAACTCAAGAGTTTCAAAAGTGGCAGCATAATTCTGGAATTCTGAGGTTGAAATTCTGCACCTTTGTACCAGGGACATATGTGCTCAACAAGTTCAGAGGGTACAGCAAGGATTAATGTACCATTATAATGCTGGCTTTGCGTCACCTGGATTTTTCATTGGGGCTGCACTTAGGGTATAAGAGGCTTGTGCTGGTCCATGGAACAGGACACATCATTGATGTTGCATTTTAGAGATGTGTCCTCTTTAGTCTGGAAATATTGATGCTTTGCTACATTTGGTAGAGCTGTTCCAGATGAATCATTTCAACACAGAGAGAAAACCTGCCTGTGTAGAGCCACTGTAAGGACCACCCTGGAAGGAAAACGTTTCCTGGTAAATGTGGGGCGGAATTCTCCGAGCCTCCCCGCCGAAATCGCGATTGGCGTGGGGACGGAGAATGGGCATTGATGCCGAAATCTGGCGTGACGGCGCTCCCGCGATTCTCCAGTCTACGCAGCGCGGGTAGGGGGCCATTAAAAGAGGCCCCCCGCGATTCTCCGACGAAAACCGGCTGAGTTCCTGAAGGCGAGGTTCTAACCATGTTTTGCCTGTCGGGAACGGCCAGTGACAGCTGCGGAGTCAATCTGCGGCCGCCCTGGTGGGTGGTGGGAGCATCCTTCACCGGGGGGTGGGGGGCCTCACGGATGGCCAGGCTAACGATCGGGGGCCACCGATCCACAGGCACGCGTGACCTTGGGGGTGCCTATATTTTCGGGGTCGGTCCGCGGTGTGAGTCCGCCATGTCGCATGGGGTGGCCGCCGAAGGATGCTGCTGTGCGCATGCACGGACTCCTGACCAGAAGTGCAGGGCCCCCTGTCGGCAGCCAGAGCTGCGAGGAGTACTTCGGGGCCCTCCTAGCCCCCTTCAGACAAGAGAATCACTCTGGACGTTCTTCAGGAAAGTCCAGAGTGAAACGCCCACGTTTTGATGCTGGAGTGGGGACATAGCCCCATTATTGGAGAATCCCGCCCCCTATATCTAAAAGCCATTCGCTGAGGTATTATGGTAATCTGAGTCAATACAGAATATCATGTCCAGCTGATGCTGCCATGGTTGTGTCTCGTGAAGCTTTTCCAGCCTGAACATTGTAGAGTGTGTTCCTTCATTACAGTGTGAATAAGCAGCAGCGATGACTATATTTTCCGATGGGACGCCCATGAAGGGTCATCCCTTGCCATGTCAGCAACCAGATGGACAACTAGTAAAATTAGTGCTTACCTGCTTCTTGGTTGGTGTCTCCTCCAAGCAACAGGAACACTTGCATTCACTTCCTGCTTCACATGATTGTGTGCTGTACAGGTGCAAATGTGAACTAACAATTCTTGTTATTCACATGTCAATCAACTGAAGGTTGCTTCCAGTGTAAAAAAAACAACTTGTCACATAAACAATATAACTCGCTCCATCCAACTGCTGATATCTGGAAAATATACTGGTCTCAGAGTGGTATTTATATTATAATTGCATCATAAGGCACCAATTAATGTCTTGGCAAATGGAATACCATGTGGAAAAGTGTGAGGTAATGCCCTTTGGAAGGAGGGATGGAGGCATAGACTATTTTCTGAATGGGAACTGCTGAGGGAATCAGAAGCACAGAGGGACTTGTGAGTCCTTGTTCACGATTCTCTTAAGATTAACGGGCAGGTTCAGTCGACAGTTAGGAAAACAAATGCAATGTTAGCATTCATGTTGAGAGGGCTAGAATGCAAGAGCAGGGATGTACTTCTGAGGTTGTATAAAGCTCTGGTCAGACCCTATTTGGAGTATTGTGAGCAGTTTTGGGCCACGTATCAAAGGAAGGATGTGCTGATCTTGGAGAGGAAGAGGTTCACAAGAATGATCCCTGGAATGAAGAGCTTGTCGTATGAGGAATGGCTGAGGACCCCGGATCCGTACTCGGAGTTCAGAAGGATGAGGGGGAGATCTTATTGAAACTTACAGGATACTGCGAGGCCTGGATAGAGTGGACATGGAGAGAATGTTTCCACTTGTACGAAAAACTAGAATCAGAGGACACCATCTCAGACTAAAGGGACGATCCTTTAAAACAGAGATCAGGAGGAATTTCTTCAACCAGAGGGTGGTGAATCTGTGGAACTCTTTGCCGCAGAAAATTGTGGAGGCCAAATCACTGAGTGTCTTTAAGACAGAGATAGATAGGTTCTTGGTTAATAGGGGATCAGGGGTTATGGGGAGAAGGCAGGAGAATGGGGATGAGAAAAATATCAGCCATGATTGAATGGCGGAGCAGACTCGATGGGCCAAGTGGCCTAATTCTGCTCCTATGTCTTATGGTCTTATCGGAAATTTGAAATACTAGTTGAGATAGTTTCCCAGAAAACTCACAGGTTCTTGACTTAAGAAATGAAATTAAGCCTTTTATTGTGTTTATTAGTCAACTAATATAGCCACTAGATGATAAATAGAATCTGAATGAGCTGTGGTTTATTCAGTGTGACATTAACATTTAATAATAAGACACAGAACATACAAAAAAAAATAGACATTGGTGACAGTTTTCTGATGGTTCAATGTATCTGTCTGTTCAATTAATTGCTTCAGCAATTGATGAAATATTCATTCACCAAAACATTTTCCACAACTCTGTGATAATGTATAATTACAACTGCATTTCAATAGGCATGAAACATTTCCCAAGAAACAGCAATTAACATTTATACAGTGCAAGTACTGAAGAGTCAGTTTCTGTAATGTTGCCATCACTGTGACAATACAAGTACTGAAGTCGTATCTCAAATTGTCCCAAATGCAACTCATTCAGAAAGAAGCGATTTGTATGCAGCAAGCTGTCAGTGGCCTGAACCCTTTGAGCATTGATGTATTTCATGATTCTCATAAGACTGCACTGCATCACAGCACATCTGTGCAAAGAAAAACAAGTGCAACATAAAATTAGAATCACAAAGTATTTTTTCTTTCATCTTTCCCTTACCAAAGAAGTGGAACATTACCCCCACACAACAAACACCCAAAACCGCCCACCCACCTCCTCTGCCACCCCCATCCCAGCCCTGCCAAATCTGCATAACAGTGCATCTAGGAGTAACTTCCAAAATTCACCCATTCATCACCTCCGCTACTGATTCCATCAAAGTTAGCCATCAAATAGTAGAAAATCCTCTGAAGACTCCGGAACTGGAGGGGTGGGGGGATAGTTTGCTCCATTGGCAGGTGAAGGTAAGGAAGAGGGAGATCCTGTAAGTTCATCCCCTTCATTAAGATGAGATGAATGCCCCTATGTGCCAGCATTGGCTCATTCTGAGTCTGAATGTTTCACATTTCTTTTTCACTGCACTATTAAGAAAGAACAGCACTGTCAGAGGTGCTGTTCTTCAATGAGATGTCAAATTGATACCCCATCTGCTGTTTAAGGTAGAGATAAATGTTCTATTTGTATTATTCGAACAAGAATAGGGACACTTTCCCAATGTCCTAGCCACCAGCATTTATCAATTTATCCAATATTACCAAAATATATTGGTCGCAAAATGCAATTAAGCCAGTAAATAAGTGTGGGCTTGGTGATGTATCATTAACCAAAACCCATCGCTTCCATTGCAGGTGGCAATGCTATTTAAAGTTGCTGACGTCTATAGGGAATGGTGAAGCAAGTGCTGAAAGCCAGGATACAGACTTCAAGAACTCTGTTAAGACCACTTGTTCCCAGACATGACTGAGTTTGCATCCTGTGGTGAATATGTATTTACTGATAATTCACCAGTGCACAGTGTTATGTTATTAACCCTGTGGGCTCTACCTATGGGCCATTGTGTGGCTTCACCCACAGGGGATATGTTGGGACATGTACGGGCTCCCCCCATGGCCCCACCCCCTTTACAGGAAGTATAAGAGCTGCTGACCTGTGGGGCCTGTGTTGTACCAGTCACAGGCAGGCTCAGTTCTAAGCTGAGTAAAACCACGGTTTACTTCTCCAAGTGTCTTCGAGTGAATTGATGGTCGCATCACATCCAACTTGTCCTGCAGAATAACAAGGAGACTGAGGAGAGACAACGCAGATGAGGATAATCTGCGTGGAGAGGGAGGAGAAGAAATGCTCTCAGACCAAATTTGCCCATGGTCTTCATTGAACAAATTTCCTGCCTCAAACTCAGTGAGGAATAGTACATCAGCTGTCTCTCCTTGAGGCGGCGTGGTGGCACAGTGGTTAGCACTGCTGCCTCACAGCGCCAAGGTCCCAGGTTTGAATCCTGGCCCTGGGTCACTATCCGTGTGGAGTTTGCACATTCTTCCAGTGTCTGCGTGGGTTTCATCCCCACAACCCAAAAGATGTGTGGAGTAGGTGGATTGGTCACACTAAATTGTCCCTTAATTGGATTCTCTAAAGTTTCTAAAAAGCTGTCTCTCCTTCACCATGGAGGCTTGACACATGATTAAAAAATGCTATTAGCATGAAGTACCAGGTAGGGGATGACATCTGTGGTATCCTGCCATAGGAAGAGCCAAGATGATTATTTCAGAATTGGATGTGAAAGATGGGACACAAATATGTCTGGAAATGGCAGTCTACTATTCAGTGTGTTTTACCTGAACGTTTTACATAAAAATTCTGTCAGAACAAACCTTGTTTCAAAGATGAAATGAACGCAAAATTGAGTTTTCTTCCATTGCAGTAGCTAAGTCCACTGAAAAAAACTACATAGAACATAGAACATTACAGCGCAGTACAGGTCCTTCGGCCCTCGATGTTGCGCCGACCTGTGAAACCACTCTAAAGCCCATCTGCACTATTCCCTTATCGTCCATATGTCTATCCAATGACCATTTAAATACCCTTAATGTTGGCGAGGCCACTACTGTTGCAGGCAGGGCATTCCACGCCTTTGAGTTAAGAACGTACCTCTGACATCTGTCCTATATCTATCTCCCCTCAATTTAAAGCTGTGTCCCCTCGTACTAGCCATCACCATCTGAGGAAAAAGGCTCTCACTGTCCACCCTATCCAATCCTCTGATCATCTTGTGTGCCTCAATTAAGTCACTTCTTAACCTTCTTCTCTCTAACGAAAACAGCCTCAAGTCCCTCAGCCTTTCCTCATAAGAGCTTCCCTCCATACCAGGCAACATCCTGGTAAATCTCCACTGCACCCTTTCCAATGCTTCCACATTCTTCCTATAATGCGGCGACCAGAACTGCACGCAGTACTCCAAATGCGGCCGCACCAGAGTTTTGTACAGCTGCCACATGACCTCATGGCTCCGAAACTCAATCCCTCTACCAATAAAACCCAACACACCGTAGGCCTTCTTAACAACCCTATCAACCTGGGTGGCAACTTTCAGGGATCTATGTACATGGACACCGAGATCTCTCTGCTCATCCACAGTACCAAGCATCTTACCATTAGCCCAGTATGCTGTACCTGTTACTCCTTCCAAAATGAATCACCTCACACTTTTCTGCATTAAACTCCATTTGCCACCTCTCAGCCCAGCGCTGCAGCTTATCTATGTCCCTCTGTAACTTGTAACATCCTTCCGCACTGTCCACAACTCCACCGACTTTAGTGTCATCTACAAATTTACTCACCCATCCTTCTACGCCCTCCTCCAGGTCATTTATAAAAATGACAAACAGCAGTGGCCTCAAAACAGATCCTTGTGGTACACCACGAGTAACTGAACTCCAGGCTGAACATTTCCCATCAACCACCACCCTCTGTCTTCTTACAGCTAGCCAATTTCTGACCCAAACCGCTAAATCACCCTGAATCCCATGCTTCCGTATTTTCTGCAATAGCCTACCGTAGGGAACCTTATCAAACGCTTTACTGAAATCCATATACACCACATCAGCTGCTTTACCCTTGTCCACCTGTTTGGTCACCTTCTCAAAGATCTCAATAAGGTTTGTGAGGCACGACCTACCCTTCACAAAACTGTGTTGACTATCCCTAATCAAATTATTCCTTTCCAGATGATTATAAATCCTATCTTGTATAAACCTTTCCAAGACTTTGCCCACAACAGAAGTAAGGCTCACTGGTCTATAGTTACCGGGGTTGTCTCTACTCCCCTTCTTGAACAAGGGGACAACATTTGCTATCCTCCAGTCTTCTGGCACTATTCCTGCAGACAATGACGACATAAAGATCAAAGCCAAAGGCTCAGCAATCTCCTCCCTAGCTTCCCAGAGAATCCTAGGATAAATCCCTTCCGGCCCAGGGGACCTATCTATTTTCACACTTTCCAGAATTGCTAACACCTCCTCCTTATGAATCTCAAGCCCTTCTAGTTTAGTAGCCTGTATCTCAGTGTTCTCCTCGACAACATTGTCTTTTTCCTGTGTGAATACTGACGAAAAATATTCATTTAGCACCTCTCCTATCTCCTCGGACTCCACGCACAACTTCCCACTACTGTCCTTGACTGGCCCTACTCTTACCCTAGTCATTCTTTTATTCCTGACATACCTATAGAAAGCTTTGGGGATATCCTTGATCCTACCTGCCACAGACTTCTCATGCCCCCTCCTGGCTCTTCTTAGCTCTCTCTTTAGGTCCTTCCTAGCTAACTTATAACACTCGAGTGCCCTAACTGAACCTTCACGTCTCATCTTTACATAAGCCTCCTTCTTCCTCTTGACAAGTGTTTGGACTACTTTAGTAAACCACGGTTTCCTCACTCGACCACTTCCTCCCTGCCTGACAGGTACATACTTATCAAGGACACGCAGTAGCTGTTCCTTGAACAAGCTCCACATTTCAATTGTGCCCATCCCCTGCAGTTTCCTTCCCCATCCTATGCATCCCAAATCTTGCCTCATCACGTCATAATTGCCTTTCCCCCAGCTTTAACTCTTGCCCTGTGGTATATACCTATCCCTTAGTTTGGTTCTTTCAGATCTTTACTCCTGCAGAAGGTTCAGAAGGCAATTAAAAATTTAATCTTGTCATTTGTTCTTTTGTTTATCCTTTGAAAAAAACATACATCAAATGGGAATACGTGTAATAGTTTATACCTCTTGTTGGTGTCACTCTCATTGTTGAATCCATTGTAAACCAATTATGTAATTTTACTTCAATGGCAGCGTGGAATGTGTTTTCGTTCCAGTCTTTTTTTCTATTTTTTTGCGGGATCTGGGCATTGCTGGCTCGGTAGCATTTATTGCCCATCCCTATTTGCCCTTAAAAGATGGTGGTAAATCACCTTCTTGAACCATTGTTGTTTGTACACCCACAGTGCTATTATTGAGGGAGTTCCAGTATATTTACCCTGCAACAGTGAAGGAACAATGTTATAGTTCCAAATCAGGATGGAGTGAGGATGGAAGGGAACTTGGAGGTGGTGGTGTTTCCATGCATTTGCTGCTCTTGTCCATTTTGGTGGCAGAGAATGTGGTTTTAGAAGGTGCTTTCAAAGGAGCCTTGGTGAGTTACTACAGTGTACTTGTAGACAGTGCACACTGCTGCCACTGTATGTCAATGGTGGAGGAAGTGGGTGCTTAACCTGGTGGGAGAGGTGCCAATCGAGTTGACTGCTTTATCCTGGATGGCGTTGAGCTTCTTAAGTGTTGACACACCTGCACTCTTCCACAGAGTATCCAATTGCAGTCTTGACTTTCATTTACGGGATTTGGGTGTCGCTGGTTAGGCCAGTATTTATTGCCTACCCCTCGTTGCGCTTCAGAAGGTGGAGGTGAGCTGTATTCTTGAACTGCTGCAGTCCTTAAGGTGTAGGTACACCCACCGTGTTGTTAGAAAGGGAGTTCCAAGATTTTGACCCAGCGACGGTGAAGAAACAGCTATATATTTCCAAGTCCGGGTGGTGAGTGACTTTGAGGTGACTTCCAGGTGGTGGAGGAACCTCCAGGTATTGCTGCTCTTGTCCTCCTGGATGGTAGTGGTCATGGGTTTGGAAGGTGCTGTCTAAGGAATCTTGGTGAGTTCCTGCAGTACCTCTTGTAGATGGTACACATGACTGCCAATGTTTGTTGGTGGTGGAGGATTTGAATGTTTGTGGAGGGGGGAGCAATCAAGTGAGCAGTTTTATCCTGGATGGTGTTGAGCATCTTGAGTATTGTTGGAGCTGCACTCAACCAGGCAAGTGAAGAGGACTCCATTTCACTCCTGACTTGTGCCTTGTAGATGTTGGACAGGCTTTAGGGTTACGAGGTGAGTTACTCGGCATAGGATTCCTAGCTTTAACCTGTCCTGGTAGCCACAATATTAATGTGGCTAGTCCAATTCCATTTCTGATCAATGTTAATCTGTAGGATGTTGATGTGGGAGTATCAGCGATTGTAATGTCATTGAATGTCAAGGGGCAATGCTTAGATCCTCTCTAGGTGGAGATGGTCATTGCCTGACACAAATGTAACTTGCCACTTGTCAGCCCAAGCCTGGATATTGTCCAGGTCTTGCTACATTTCGACATGGACTGCTTCATTATCTGAGGAGTTGCAAATGGTGCTGAATATTGTGCAGTCATCTGTAAACATTCCCACTTCTGACCTTATGATGGAAGGGAGGTCATTGATGAAGCAGGTGAAGATGGTTGGGCCGAGGACACCACTCTGAGGAACCCCTGCAGTCGACCATGGTAAGGCTTTGGGGAGTCAGTCGCTGAGTTACTCATTGTGGAATACCCAGTCTCTGACTTGGTCATGTAACCACAGTATTTATACTGTTTGTTCAGTTCAGTTTCTGGTCAATGGTAACCCCCATGATGTTAATAATGGAGAATACAGCAATGGTAGTGCCTTTGAATGTCAAAGGGAGATGATTGGATTCTCTCTTTTTGTAGATGGTCAGTGCATGGCACTTGTGCGATGCAAATTTTCTTTGCCATTTATCAGCCCAAGCCTGAATGTTGTCCAGCGCTTCTGTATAAGGACACAGACTGCGTCAGTATCTGGGGAGTCACAAATGGCGCTGAACATTGTGCAATCATCAGCGAACATCCCTACATCTGACCTTACGATGGAAGGCTGGGTATTGATGAAGCAGCTGAAGATGGTCAGGCCTTGGACACTACCCTGAGGAATACCTGTAGCAATGTCCTGGGACTGAAATGATAGACCTCCATCAACCACAACCATCTTCCTTTGTGGTTGTAGAAAGATTTCCTCCTGATTCTTATTGACTTAATTTTTGCTCAGAACCTTTGAAGCCGCACTTGGGCAAACGTTGGCTATACATCAAGGGAAATCACTCTCACCTCACCTCAGTCTGCAAGCTTTATTGTGTAAAATTTGTTCCACAGGTCCTTAATCCTGAATGTTATAACTATCTAATTACATTATGTATTTGTCAAGTAATTTTACAGTTGTTGTATTAATTACTATTAAATTAAATCAACTTTTTAAAATACCAGCTTCTAGTCTACCAACTGTTTTTCTTAAACTGGGGTTTAATTTACCTGTATTTCTTCTGAAGTCTTACATACATTGCTTTTCCATTAGAGATCTATAAAAAAAAAAATTTACTAATTATTGTATAATACAAGAAAATATAATGAAATTAACAAGTGTATAAAATTCTCTTTAACATACCGATCAGCAGGGTGCTTTGGCAATCCGGTAATGCCAACTTGTAATGGCCTGTGATATTGGCAAGCTTATTTCATTGCAGAAGCAGCAGTTTGACAGCTTTATTAGCTGATGTCCTTTCCGAATGATACAAGACAACAGACTGAATTTTGCTTCAAAAATAACACTAAAAGTAATACCTCTCACAATTATTTCTGTGTAAATCAGACAATAACTATCGTGACGATTGGTAGATTTTAGGAAAATTGGATTATAAATGTAATGGGCAATTTAAGGGTTAAAAACCTGGGGTACAATGTGTTTGACTGCAATGGTCATTTTAACAAAATATAATTCTGTTCTGCAGGGTCTGGGTAGTTTTTGCAACCAGAAGGTGAAATTGATGAAGCAATGTGTTTTTTACTCTGGGCTAACACATGGAGGTTTGCCTGGGGAGTTAAAGTGCTTTCACAAGAGATAGAAAAAATAATTTGTTTTTTTGCTTGGGGAGATGAGATCATTGCTGGGTGGATCCAAGGAAGCCAGAGAGACATTTTGAAAGCATTAGAGAAACAGAGTTTTGGAGAAAGGCTTTTGGAAGTGAAGTCTGATCTGGCAAGCCTTGTTTTTATCTAGACCACAAGTAAAGGCAGTTTTCTTTCCCAGTAGGAGAGTTTAAAACAAGAGTAATAATGTTTTAAAAGCAAAGCAATCTTGTCTGAAGACAACAAAAAGGCTGAAACAACCCAGTTGAAGCATCTATTTGAAGATATACAGCCAGAGTCTGAAGGGGTTCTAACCAGAGCCAGAATCTGTACCGCAAGCATTACTCTATGTCCTGCTGATTTATACACTGGATTGAGAGCTGTGTGTTTCTTTTCTTGTTGTTTAAATTGAGTAGTAGTGTTCAGGAGTCATTGTAAGCTGTTATTTTTTGGGTGTGAAGTTAAAATGTTTAATTTTTTAAAATAAATTTAGAGTACCCAATTTGTTTTTCCAATTAATGGGCAATTTAGCGTGGCCAATCCACCTACCCTGCACATCTTTGGGTTGTGGGGGTGAGACCCACGCAATCACGAGGAGAATGTGCAAACTATACCTGGACAGTGACCCAAGACCGGGAGCGAACCTGGGTCCTCGGCGCCGTGAGGCGGCAGTGTTAGCCATTGCGCCACCGTGCCGCCCTAAGTTGAAATATTTAATATTGTATTCATAATAAAGTTTTGTTTTAGAAATATCAAAGTCCTATTTTCTCATGCAATCACTTCTAGAGCGAATCATTCTTTCCGCACAGTCTCAAAATAAACTAAAATATTGGGATTTCAGTCCCGTATGCTCGCCACTGTGGGAGTCTGGTTTGGGACCATAATACTTCCAATGACTGCACATGTCCAGAATAACACAGAACTCAGGAAGTTGGTGTGTGAGCCATCCTCCTATTCTAAACACTTCTTGAAAATGGAAGCTTGCCATCTGACTCATGTTTCAGATACATTGAAAGGCATGCACTTGCTATAATTACCTCACAGGTGCAGAAGAAATTAGGCTTGTCCATTCCAGTTGAAGTGCCCGTTACCTGTGTGCTAAGTCTTAATTACTATCTAACATCTTTTCCTGTACTAAAAACAAACTCTTTAAGTGTGAAGTCTCATTTCTTCAAATTATTTGTTCTTGTTTAAGTTCGTAATTTTTTTTCTTGTCCCTTATCTGTTCTCATTCTCTTTATTTCAGTATCTGTACCTGATTTAACATTGATTTCACCGAGTCGGATTTTAACTCTTTGGTTCAAACTTAGTGTAGCTTATTAATATTCCATGAATCTGTTTTTTTTTAATGTTTCCGATTAAGGGGTAATTTAGCGTGGTCAATCCACCTCCCTGCATACTTTTGGGTTGCAGGGGTGAGACCCACATAGACACAGGGAGAATGTGCAAACTCCACACGGACAGTAACCCAGGCCTGGGATTGAACTCGGGTCCTCGGCGCTGTGAGGCAGCAGTGTTAACCACTGTGCCACCCTATAAATCTGATTGGTTAAAGACAATTGCTTGCCCTGTTCACACTGTTCTCAATGCTTGGTTGCCAACACTTGTCTTGCAAAAATCCATTGAAAGCCTATGGATGGTGCTGTTTGTTCACTGCTCTGAAGAAAATCTGGGTCTGAAGTTTGTGCACCATTTCTGCAATGCGCTGAATATTATTCAGCTATGATGCAATCATTCAATTTTAATGAGTAGAACCCATTGCCCTACTAGCTAAAAATAAAGTTGCAAAAGAACCGAAGAACTGAACATTGAGTTGATGAGTTACATTTGTAGCGTTTTGATCTTGGTCACCAGAAATCAAGATATATTTGTATTTTCTTCCTTTCCTGAGCTCATTCTCATCCAGAAGGCATTTACTGATCCTCTTCATTAGTTGTTCCACAGTTATAAGCTGTCCTTCAATGTCATGCTCAACCAACATGTTTCATCGTGAGCTGAATCAGTAAGCAGCGGCATAACTTTTCAATAATCAGAAGTATTGTGGTGACATTCCCATTCTTACTTGCCATCCACACAGGTGCACTTTTGAGCACAAGTTGTGAGAGATAGGATGTGGGAACACAAGTGAAATTTTTCTCCCAGGAATACAGAAGCTGAGACAATGTGGCAGCCTTATTTATTGTCCAGCTACAGGGTGATATCTGTAGAATTCGCTACCCCGAGTACGGTGGATGCAGGAACAGTGAGTAAATTTAAGGAGCAGTTCGACAGATTTTTAATTGGTAATGGCTAGAAGGATTATGGACAACGGGCAGGACAGTGCAGTTGAGGCCAGGATAGAATCAGCCATGATCACATTGAGGGTGTTAGGCTCGGGAGGCTAAATTGCCTACTCCCGCTCCTAGGTCATGCGTTCTCGGGAGGAGATTCTCTGGCTGATTTTGCAATCCAGCTCTTGGTCTGTAACACTATAGGTAACAGCTGAGGAACATTTCAGCCATGATAGAATGGCGGAGCAGACTCGATTGGCCGAATGGACTAATCCTGCTCCTGCATCTTATGAATTTATGAACTTCTGGGGCAAAATTCTTCGTAATCAGCGCGATGTCCGCCGACCGGTGCCAAAAACGGCGCAAATCAGTCCGGCTTCGCGCCGCCCCAAAGGCGCGGAATCCTCCGCATCTTGAGCGGCCGAGCCCTAACCTTGAGGGGCTAGGCCTGCGCCGGACTGATTTCCGCCCCACTAGCTGGCGGAAAAGGCCTTTGGTGCCCCGCCAGCTGGCGCGGAAATGACATTGCCGGGTGGCGCATGCGCGGGAGCGTCAGCGGCCGCTCACGGCAACCCCGCGCATGCGCAGTGGAGGGGGTCTCCTTCCACTGGTGGGCCAGGCCACCGTGGGGGCACCCCCCGGGGCCAGATCGCCGCACGCCCCCCCAGGACCCCAGAGCCCGCCCGCGCTGCCTTGTCCCGCCGGTAAGAGAGGTGGTTTAATCCACGCCGGTGGGACAGGCATTCCAGCAGCGGGACTTCAGCCCATCCGGGCCGGAGAATCGCCGGGGGGGGGGGGGCCCGCCAACCGGCGCGACGCGAGTCCCGCCCCCCGCCGAATCTCCGGTGCTGGAGAATTCGGCAACCGGCGGGGGCGGGATTCACGCCAGCTCCCGGCGATTCTCCGTCCCGGCGGGGGGTTGTAGAAGGGGGTTGATAAATTGCCCTTAGTGTCCAAAATTGCCCAAAGTGTTGGGTGGGGTTACTGGGTTATGGGGATAGGGTGGAGGTGTTGACCTTGGGTAGGGTGTTCTTTCCAAGAGCCGGTGCAGACTCGATGGGCCGAATGGCCTCCTTCTGCACTGTAAATTCTATGATAATCTATGAATCCCCGCCCATGATTTATCATTTTCCTGGGGCGGTATTCTCCGACCCCCCGCGGGTCAGGGAATCGCCAGGGGGCGGCGTGAATCCTGCCCCCGCTGGCTGCCAAATTCTCCGGCACCGAAAATTCGGCGGGGGTGGGAATTGTGCCGCACCGGTCGGCAGTACCCCCCCCCCGACGGTTCTCTGGTTTGCGATGGGCCGAAGTCCCGCTGCTGTCATGCCAGTCCTGCCGACGTGAATCAAACCACCTACCTTACTGGCGGGACTTGCGCCGCGGGCGGGCTCCGGTGTCCTGGGGGGCATGGGGCAATCTGGCCCTAGGGGGTGCCCCCACGGTGGCCTGGCCCATGATCGGGGCCCACCGATCCGGGGGCGGGCCTGTGTCGTGGGGGCAGCCTTTTCCTTCCGCCTCGGCCACAGTCTTCACCATGGCCGATGCGGAAGTGACCCCCCCCTGCGCATGCGCAGGGATGACGTCAGCAGCCGCTAACGCTCCCACGCATGCGCGGGCTTCCGCCGATCGGCGAAGTCCTTTTGGCCCCGGCTGGTGTGGTGCCAAAGGCCTTTCCTGCTGGCTGGCAGCGCGCCAACCACACCGGCGCGGGGCTAGCCCCTCAAGGTGAGGGCTTGGCCCCTAAAGGTGCGGAGAAATCAGGACTTTGGGGGCGGCCCGACCCCGGAGTAGTTCACGCCACTCCATCCCACCGGGACCCCGCCCCACCAGGTAGGGGAGAATCCCGCCTAAGATCTTTATAGTAAGAAGTCTTACAACACCAGGTTAAAGTCGAACAGGTTTGTTTCGAATCACTAGCTTTCGAAGCGCAGCTCCTTCCTCAGTTGAATATTCACCTGTTCACCTGATGAAGCAGCTACACTCTGAAAGCTAGTGATTCGAAACAAACCTGTTGGACTTTAACTTGGTTTTGTCAGACTTCTTTCTGTGCCCACCCCTGTCCAATGCCGGCATCTTCACATCCTGATCTTTATGATTCAAGTTAGACAGTGTTTAGCAACTGCAATTGAGGAGGTGGGGAATGGAACAAGGATGGGTTGGAATTTAAATGTTTTAATTTTTTAATCCGTGGATTACTTTTTCCAAAGTAATTTTTTTGCTTATTCCACAAAATACACTGATTTAAAAACATTTGGTTCAAAACTTAAAGCATGTCTCAGTCATGTGATTTCCAGCAATTCACCAGCCGTTCTCTTTACCATTCCCACCGCCCCCAGAGTAAAAGTGATTGTAGTTGAAAACAAACAATCAGCTCCAAATTCCATGTTGGTCAGGTGATATCTTGGAAAAAGGCAGGCTTGCTTGCAGTCCAACCTTGTGATCCTTCTTGAAAAAAGTAACTCCAGCTCAGGATCCAAGGTCCAGTTATGTAATATTGGTCCATATTTTAAAAGAAAACTATAGCTTTAAAATATATGATTTTCACAGTACCCGCATCACCTCGGCTTCAGTGGTTTGGGAAGGCAGCTCACCATCACCTTCTCAAGGGCAATTGGGCAGAGGCAATAAATGCCGGCCTAGCCAGTGAAGCTCCCACATTGCTTGAATGAATACAAAAAAAAGCAACTGGAAATCAGAATTCCCGTTCGTGAATACAGCACTTGCCATTTTGCAGGAGTGGGAATGGGACCATGTTAGGATTTACATATGCATGTTTCACTCCCCATTTAAACCAACAGCTGCCTCCATTCTTGTCTAATTTTAGTCACCCAGGTGTGTGAAACACAATATGGTCAAAATGGTCGGAACATTGTTGAGTTCTTTGGATAAGTGGAATAAACTTTTAGAGAGACAGGGTAACCCTTTGGATATGGTCCCAGGAGACCTTTTATTAAAGTCAGATGCCCATTGGAGAGGTAAGGTGCCCTTTAGGAGAGGCCAAGCGTCCTTTGAATGAGGTACAGTGCTCTTTAAGATTTTTAAAATTAGACATGAGTGTGTGTATGAAGTGCATAAACGCACTGGAACTATCAAGAGAGTTGTTAAAGGAACTGGCAAAACTGACAAAAATGTCAAGAGGAATTGTCAAGACCAACTGTCAAGAGCAATTGCAAAATTGTCATGTGTCAAAAGCAACTGTAAAGCAATCAAAACATTTAAAGCCCCTGCCCTTTAAATCTTTGGGGAAAAAACGTATGGAGTGTTAAAAAATTAATTGCTTGTTATTTCACTCTGTCTTTTACATAATGCTGAGGATGATAACTCCTGGATTTTTGCTTCATGATTGATTCATAACCTTCCATTATAATTGTGTTGTCCATTGATAGTTTGAAATGGTTATAAGGGGCGAAATTCTCCCGAAACGGCACGATGTCCGCCGACTGGCGCCCAAAACGGCGCCAATCAGACGGGCATCGCGCTGCCTCAAAGGTGCGGAATGCTCCGCATCTTTGGGGGCCGAGCCTCAACATTGAGGGGCTAGGCTGGCGCCGGAGGACTTTCCGCCCCGCCAGCTGGCGGAAACGGCCTTTGTTGCCCCACCAGCTGGCACGGAAATGACATCCCCGGGCGGCGCATGCGCGGGAGCGTCAGCGGCCGCTGACAGTTTCCCTCGCATGCGCAGTGGAGGGAGTCTCTTCCGCCTCCGCCATGGTGGAGACCGTGGCGGAGGCGGAAGGGAAAGAGTGCCCCCATGGCACAGGCCCGCCCGCGGATCGGTGGGCCCCGATCGCGGGCCAGGCCACCGTGGGGGCACCCCCCGGGGCCAGATTACCCCGCGCCCCCCCTCCCAGGACCCCGGATCCCGCCCACGCCGCCTTATCCAGCCGTTCAAAAGGTGGTTTAATCCACGCCGGCGGGACAGGCAATTTATCGGCAGGACTTCGGACCATCCGGGCCGGAGAATCGAGCGGGGGGGCCCGCCAACCGGCGCGGCGTGATTCCCGCCCCCGCCGAATCTCCGGTGCCGGAGACTCCGGCAACCGGCGGGGGCGGGATTCTCCATTCCGCTGCACCAGATTTCTGGTGCCACACGTCCCTGGGATTTTGCATCTCGCAAGCCGCCCAATGGGGTTTACCATTGTGGGCAGCCAGCCCCACGCCATTGGGAAATTTCCGGGGCTGGCAGCGCAATGGAGAATCCCAACAGCAGAGAATCCAGCCCTATACTTGAATTAAATGTTTATTTGCTTAAGGGTTAAGACAGTTGAAAGAATGTAAATATAGTGAATGTTTTACTATGAATGAGCGCATTTTAAAATATAAGATAGATTCTGACATGTATATTTAGAACTTTATATAATTTCATCTCAGCATGGTTCCTGAAGTCCGCCCATGGTTAATGAAGGGTGAATTGGCATAGTAGGTACATGGACAAATGCTGGTGGGTGGAAATCATGGGTTGGTACGAAGCTGGAACAGGGACTATAAAAGGTCTTCAAGGGTGGTCAAGGGGGCATATATTGGCATGGAGGATATGAAAGGGCATGGGGTGGGGGGACAAAGGTTGGTATGGTTTGGCATTGATGGGGTATAGGGAGTGTGTGTGAGGGATGCTGCTGAAACAAGGTACAATGGTGAACTCCACAAAACACTCCAATTACATCACTGCGCAACAAATAACATTATACCAGCGAATGTTGTTACTCTGATACACAACATCCCTCCCTCTTTATTACTTTAGTGCCCCCAGCATTTTTACTGAATCAACAACTTTAAACAGATCCAACACACTGTACCATAACTAACTTATGCCACAGATACATAAGTACAAGACAGTCTCTTGGGCGCATGTCTGTCTCATTTTGGCAGAACATGGCATTGAGGAACTTGGCTCTTGGGGTACTAGAAGTGATTTCCTACACACTGGTTGGTGTTACATCTGGTGAAACCAACACAGGAACTGTCTCCGTTGTGTGGATGGTGCTGTCATAACTAATTCCATAATTTTGGCAATTGCAGTCCTCAAGTCAGGTATGTTACTGTCCATACTCTCTGTGGTGAAAACATCTGGTACATATTCTGTACTCTCACTATGTGCAGACAATAATTGGTCAGCGTGGAAATGCAAAATTCATAGTCAAATTGTACAGTATATGAAATCGGACCCATTTTGGCTGATATGATTGCTGGAGCCCATTTTTCACCTGAAGCGGATTTTCTCGCAACAACACGTTTGCCATGGTCAAAGATTCTGTTTGGAATGTTGTTCCCTTCTAACCACTTGAATCTGACGTTGTTGCCTGACTATCTCGGAAATTGAAGGGGGAAGTCAAAAGATCGAACTGTGAGTGTAGTTTCCTTTTGAACATCGGTATAGCCAGTGTGCTTTGTGTTGTTCACAGAATCCCTACAGTGCAGATGGAACGATTCGTCCTATCCAGTCTACACCAACCCTCTGAAAGAGCTCCCCACCAAGGCCCATTCCCCGGCCTCATCTCCACAACCCCATCTAACCTGCACACCATTGAACACCAAAGGGCATTTTCGCATTGGTCAATCCACCTAACATTCCTATCTTTGAACTGTGAGAGAAAATTGCAGTACCCGGTGGAAACAAACGCAAATACAGGGCGAACGTGTAACCTCCACACTGACAGTCACCCAAGCTGGAATTGAACCCGAGTCCCTGGTGCTGCAAGGCAGCAGTGATAACCACTCTGCCGCCATGATGAATACACAGTGTTTCTATATGTCATCAGAAAACTATCAACACATTTAGGTAGAGAGACTTTATCCCTTGAAACCTTCACTGCATGCTTGAGTGATTGCATGACATGTTCAGATAGGGGGAAGATTTGATATGGTGGATGCCACACCCCTTCAAGTGGTCCTTGAATTTGGCTGATGTGAACTGAGTGCCATTATCGAGTTGTTCAGGTTGCCTGAATCTTGCAAGTACCTCATCATAGTTGTTCCATAGTTGTTAATTTTGTGATGGCAACCTCCGTCAACTTCAAATGTGTGTCAACCATAACCAAAAACATATGTCCTTCGACTGGCCCCACACAATCGACATGGATCCTTTGCTATGGCCTGGAAGGCCATTCCCATGGATATATAGGTTGTAGTGGAGGTACATTACTCAACACAGCGCAAGATTGTCATAACCTCACCTTCTTCTCTATTTGGGCATCCAACCAGGCCACCAGAAGTAGCTTCTCGTCAACGCCTTCATTCTAACTACACCAGGATGACCCTCGTGCAGCTGTTCCGGGATCCAACTTCGTAGACCCAACAGAATGATTACTCTGATACCCACAACAGTACTTCATTTTTCACTGTCAACTCAAGATGCATTGTAAAATAGAGTTTAAGTTCTGGATTCTTTTGGTGTTCTTGTGTTAGAGTGCCGTTTTGAATCATGTCCAACACCTTCCCCATCACCGGATATGTTCGGGTAAATATTAGCACCTGAGAAGATGTTAGCGGAACTTTTTCCACATGAGACATATCATAGAATCACTGCAGTGCAGGAGAATACCATTTAGCCCATCAAGTCTGCACTGGCCCTTGGAAAGAGCACCCTACTTAAGCCCACGCCTCCACCCTATCCCCATAACCCAATTATCACGGCTAACCTTTTGGATACTAAGGGACCATTGAGCATAGTCAATCCACCTAACCTGCACATCTTTGGACTGTGGGAGGAAACCAGAGCACCCTGAGGAAGCCCAGGCAGACATGGGAGAAAGTGCAAAATCCACACAGACAGTCACCCGAGGCCGGAATTGAACCTGGGTCCTTGGAGCTGTGAGGCAGCAATGCTAACCACTGTGCTGCCATGTTGTTGAAGTGCTGAAGATAGATTCATAGAATTTACAGTGTAGGAGGAGGCCATTTTGTCCATCAAGTATGCACCGGTCCTTGGAAAGAGCACCCTACTTAAACCCATGCCTCCACCCTATCCCCGCAACCCAGGAATCCCATCCAACCTCTTTGGACACTAAGGGCAATTTAGCATGGCCAATCCACCTAACATGCACACCTTTGGACTGTGAGAGGAAACCGGAGCACCCGGAGGAAACCCACGCAGACACAGGGAGAACGTGCAGACTCCGCACAGACTGTGACCCAAGCTGGGAATCGAACTTGGCACCCTGGAGCTGTGAAGCAAATGTGCTAACCAGTATGCTACCATGCTGCACTATCAGATGTTGTTGAAGTGTTCATCAGATTAATGCTTATCGTTTTGCTCTTGTTGATCTTGCAGCAGCAGAATGGACAAAGCGTCTACATTTGCATGTTGTTCAGGCCTACGATATATATCGACAAGATTAACATCCAATATTGTAATCGACTCTACAGCCCAAAAATTGTTGTTAAGGGATGATGGTCGGTAAACAGAGTAAATTGATGGCCAAATAAATAATGGTGAAACCTTTGAATATGAACAACAATGCAAAGAGTTTCTTTCTCAAATTGAGCTCTGATGATGTCATTGCGTAACATGCGACATTACACCAGCCAATGGTATTACTCTGATACATAACAGTATTCAATGGTAACTAATCATGACCATGCATGGTAAATAGTCATTCTTTGGAAGGGGGAAATTATCTTTAATAATATGATTTTAAGGGATAGCAGCATGCCATTCACTGAAAGGAAGTGGGTCATGCAATCCTGTTTTAGTTTCACTTTTGCTTTTCAACAGGACACACACATGCAGGTCTGCTGCTGGTTCTTCAAGCTTTCTGTCCATGTATCTCTGTTCATTTGTGCCCAGTGTTCATAAATGAACCCATAAGGTGTTTACCTAATCTCTTATGAGTGATTCGTCCCTTTATATCATTCTAAAAACATGATATTTGCAATCTTTCTGACATCCTTCAGCCTTGCAATCCTCCATGACTCCTCCAGTTTTGTCCATTAGTTTAACCAAAATTTTAATCTCCCCACCAACTGTAACCATACATTAAGCTGCCAGGGTTCTAAACTCTGGAATTCCCTTCCTAAACGTCTCCGTCTCCCTCTCTTTTCTATTTTAAGATGCTTCTTAAAGCTTACCTCTTTGACTATGCTGTTGGTCAATTGCCTTAATATCTCCTATGTGACCTGGTGTTGAATGTTGTTGAATAATGTTCCTGAGAGGCTTGTTCGAATATTTTACAATGCGAAAGGCACTATATAAATAAAAGCTGTTGCGATTTGATTTTGCACAAGATATCGTGGAATCATAATTGTAGAGAGAATAAAAACAGAGGAGAGAGATTAAACGTAATAGACAGAGGAGGCCATTTAGTAGTTTGTGGTCGATTGTGTTCTAAGGACATGTATAAAGTGTGACCAATCCTGAGGGTTTCCAGAATGAGAATGAGACATGATGTAATTCTGCATTCAATTGTCTTTGAGGTGAGCAGTAGCTCAATGACAAGAAAATTAATAGAAACAACATATCAATATTGCAAAGACATATCAGCACCTTCACGTTGCTGCTGATTTGTATCAAAACATTTTGGGCAAGATCATTGTTGTTGAAAAATAATCAAAATAAAATGTTCTCTAATGTAAAAGTATATTAGATACAATGGATTGAATTTTGCATGCTCCCACCAGATGCGTATACGGCAGGGGGACATGTAAAATATGCCAGGTAGCTAGCAAACCACCTGACCACCCACTCCCAAACTGACCTCAGTACGTGGGAGGGCGTCAAAATCAGCCACCATAAGTAAATAAATAATTCAAGGATAATATGTTGTCCACAATTTAATACGGGCAGGCTGTTTTCTTGTGGCCTAGATGAAAAAGGGTGGAACGGAAGTTGGAGGACCTCCTTTAGGGGGTATCATCAAGGGCACAGCACCTCCAACTCCGCCCCCCCCCCCCCCCCCCCCCCCACCGACCACCCCTCTCTCCACCCACCCATAGTCACCAAGATATCACTCCCTCTTCCTGGGTACTGGGATGGCGGGACTGACACCCAGCGAGTGGTCGGTTGTGGAATTTGTGATCACAGGAAGTAGTTATGGTCAAAACATTGTGGGGGCGATTCTCCGATATTGAGGCCAAGTGTTCGTGCCGCCGTGAACGCCGTCGCGTTTCATGACGGCGCAAACAGGGCCCAGATACGACCTATTTTGGCCCCCATAGGTTCACGCCGCTCCAGCATCCTTACACGGCACCAAATGGATGCCGCGCCAACCCACGCATGCACAGTTGGGGCAGCCCAATCCTGCGCATGCGCAGTTGGGCCACGCTATCCTGTGCATGCGTGGGGAACGTCTTACGCATGCCGGCCCCTCACCAACATGGAGGCGGTGTTCTGTGGCCGTGCGTGGAAGGAGGTAGGCCCGGGGGGGGGAGAGGCCGGCCCGCCGATCGGTGGGCCCCGATCACGGGCCAGACCCTATCAGAGGCCACCCCAGTGAAGGAGCCCCCCTCCCTCCCTCCCACAGGCTGTCACCCACAGGCCGCCCCCCAGCATTCCCGCAGAGTTCCCGCCGGCAGTGACCAGGGGTGGACGGCACCAGCGGGAACCTGTCGTGTCGTAGCGGCCGCTCGGCCCATCCGGGCCGGAGAATCGCCGCTCGCCGGTTCTCCGAGCGGCCCGGTGCGAATCGCGCGCCGCTGGTTTCCGGGGGTGGGAGAATCGTGTGCGGGGGTTGGAGCAGCGTGGCGCGATTCACGCGGCGCCCTGGCGATTCTCCCACCCGGCGTGGGGGGGGAATAGCGCCCTGTATGTTTTCAAGAAGCGGTTAGATACATCACTTAGGACAAAGGGGATCAAAGGATATCGGGGGGAGGGGGGAAGTGGGATTAGGCTATTGAGTTGGATGATCAGCCATGATCATAATGAATGGCAGAACAGGCTTGAAGGGCCGAATGGCTTCCCCCTGCTCCTAATTTCTATGTTTCCTTCCTTCCCGCCTGCTCTGCACAACCTAACCCAACCCCATCCTGCTCTGCCCCTCCCTGGGCTCTCAGATCCCTCCCCGCCCTAAAGGTCTGGTGTCATAATATACACCAGTATATCATGCACACACACACACTGATGGACATGCAGTGGGACCAATCATCATACACAACACCGCAGCCAATCACCAGTGAGAGCACACGCACTATAAAGACAGGGGACAGGAGAGTTCCCGCTCATTCTAGTAGCAGCCAGCTTGGAGCACAGAGCTCACAGCCTGCAACATAGACATTCACTATGTGCTGAGTGCATCACCTGGTTAGGACTAGGCAAGGGTCAATTGTTAAAGCTGGTATTGCATTTACCCACAGTTCAAGTATGTTAATATAGTTAACCTTGTAATAAAATAGAGTTGCACCACTTCCAGTGTTGGTGACCTGGGGCGAGATTCTCCGACCCCTCGCCGAGCTGGCGTGAATCCCGCCCGTGCCAGTTACCGAATTCTCCGGCACCGGATATTCGGCGGGGGCAGGAATCGCGCCGCGCCGGTTGGTGGGCCCCCCCCGCGATTCTCCGGCCCGGATGGGCCAAAGTCTCGCTGCTAGAATGCCTGTCCTGCCGGCGTAGATTAAACCACCTCTCTTACCGGCAGGACACGGTGGCGCGGGCGGGCTCCAGGGTCCTGGGGGTGGCGCGGGGCGATCTGGCACGGGGGGTGCCCCCACGGTGGCCTGGCCCGCGATGGGGGCCCACCGATCTGCAGGCGGGCCTCTGCCGTGGGGGCACTCTTTTCCTTCCGCCTTCGCCACGGTCTCCACCATGGCGGAAGCGGAAGAGACTCCCTCCACAGCGCATGCGCCGGGATGCCGTGAGCGGCCGCTACCGCTCCCGCGCATGTGCCGCCCGGAGATGTCATTTCCGCGCCAGCTGGCGGGCACAAAAGGCCTTTTCCACCAGCTGGCAGGGTGGAAATTAGTCCGGCGCGGGCCTAGCCCCTTAAGGTTGGGGCTCGGCCCCGCAAGATGCGGAGGATTCCGCACCTTTGGGGCGGCGCGATGCCTGACTGATTTGCGCCGTTTTGGGCGCCGGTCGGCGGACATCGCACCGATACCGGAGAATTTTGCCCCTGTTTGTGATCCAGAGCACCCAACACATCACCTGGGACTGTACTAGTTCCAGCAGCCCCTGTGTGCTCTTTCTTTCAATCCCCTCAGCACCCACCAGTGAACTCTGATGCTGGAATTGCCAAAGCTACTGGCAGCTCTCAAGGATAGGATTCCTCCCACTGAGGCACGTAGTTCCCTCTCTTACCTTAGCCCAGCTGTGTATGTTATGGCTGCGAGGTGGGCTTCTTTCTGAGGTATCAGCAACCAGCTGGCATTCTTACCAGGGCTGGGGCGGAGTGGGGGTTGCTGAGTAGTCCGATCCCCGTAAAAATCAGCTCAATATTGCTCATGTGACACTGACACTTGGTTTGACAAAATGTTCTAAATATTTCTGGGTTGCTTCTGACTCATTTGCTGTACCTCACCGTGGTCTGACATTTCCTACAAACCATAAATGTGTGTGAAGAAAACAACTAAACCACAGTTCAGGCTGATATTATCTTGTAGATTTTCTGTTGAGAAGGATGCGGATTGTAAAAGGGCCTGAAACTACTGTCATTTTGATAGATTAAACAAAGGAGAAATTTATACTGTGAACAGAACTAAATATTGTCAAAGGGTGTTGATTCAAGTTTTCGTTTTTGACAGTTGTGATATGTAGCCAATACAACCTCACATCGACGATAACTAAAACAATGATTTTTTTTATAGAACTGTAGACATTAAACTTTATTGCATCATGCCTCATCATTTCTGATAAAACAGAATACTGCCTTGTGATGAAAACTATCATGGCATTTATAGACAGGTGATAAACACCTGCCTGTCTGCAGCGATACATTTTTTCAGATGTATAATTGCCTCATTGCACTCAACTAAATGTCAAACAACAGAAAAATCTGGAAAACGTAAAGTTATAGCTTTAAGAATGCAGATTATAAATTTTAGAAGGAAATACTATTCCAACAGACATGTTTCATCCACAAACAATATCAAGAAAAAGAGCATTGAGGAATTTCAGCCAATAACCTCCCTTCTACAGAAAACACATAGATCAGAAGGTGCAAGACAGGCAGACTTTCTAATGATATTGATTCGCTTCAAGGCCATGTTAGAGATGAAGACAGGCCTCTGAGGAGAGGCAGTTGTCACCTTGACCTTGGGTCAGTGCTAGGTCATTGACCTTTGACATCTGAAACCTCTGCACCAGATTTTGATGGCTTTCATGCCTCCAGAGTAAATCACCAGGGGACGCATGTCGATGCGGCTCATGCCAAATGAGAATTGACTTAGCTGTAGGAAACTGGAGTGCAGCGGGAAATGTGGGTTAAAGTATGTCAATAATGTTTCACAAGAACAATTTCTCTCAAGAATTGTGGCTGGTGGAATGTTTTGACATTTATTCGGTGGAGAAATGTAGCGTGTTTTGTGAAGCACTTCAACAGAGCTGCCGCTAACAGCCGTGGTGTATTGATCTTTCTGTTAAATTGCATGGGCACACTTGGGAGATCATTGAGATTCAGGCACAGGACAGAAAGGATCGGCTGCAGAAGATGGTCGCTAATGGTAATTGCTTTCGATCCTCACATTTGAAGAAGGAATGATTTGTTCTGTGTACAGATGAACTCTGGGCACCAGATACTTTGGAGCAAAAAATATATATTAATTGCTTTGCACCACGTGCCAGTGACTCTTCCCTGCAAGTAATCTGAAACAAAGAATATTTTTTGGTAGTTGTCGAGCAGACTTTATGAAAAAAGATGCTTAAAGATAGCCCAATTTGAATTTTAAGATTTGAACAATGCATTAAAGTTCAGACTTATTCTTGATTAAAATAGTTTAGATAAAAGAAATACTCATTTATCATCTTCCAAATTAAACCTTTCACAATGCAGTTAAGTTTTTTTTGTTTTGAATGTATATAAAAATTATTGCATGTACAAATCAGGAAAGTAAAATAATTTATTGCATCAACTTTTAACATCAAATCTACTTTTTAAATCAGGTAGATTAATTTTTTAAAAACTTTTTGAAAGAGAATTTACACCAAATAGGACAAGCATTTAGGACCTGCAAACAAGACCAGCCACGATTACCAATCATATTTTGGATTTTAATCAAAACAAACTTCTAAAATATTAAATGCGGAGGGACACGAGCTGGAAAAGGTGCAAGCCCTAACCAAATTTGTCCTCAGACATTATTAAATTTCAGGCAAGCCACAGGCCGCCACAGGGTAACCTTATGCAATTCACCTGTCAAGATACGACCAGTTTCAGCTGGTTCAGAAACTGACCAAGGCCCACTGGTGAGTCCAGGATTGTGCAGGCAGGGCAGAGACAGAAAATGATTGGACAGGGATGAGCGCAGGCTGAAAGCGGACAATATCTTAATATGGAGGCTGGAGGAGCAAGCCTACTACTCCAAGGTCCACATTAAGGTGCAGTATGTTAATTTTTTTTAAACTCTCTTCGGCCTGTTTCTGTGGCGTCAGGCAGTCCTTTTAAGGACAGTTGGTCAGGATGCTGTAGGGCAAGAAACATGTTTGGAGCTTGTGATCCAACAAGCTCCAAATACTATTAACCAATTTTGTAAACAGATCAAGACATGTGACAAGAACCTGATTTTAGTATTTTATAGTAACTGATTAGTGTTACAGATAAAACATCTCTAAATGGTCCAATGTTCACTTCAAGAAATCAGCAGGGCTTTAAACATGTGGTGCTGAAATTGCTCTCCTGGTAGTGCAAATCAATATCAGTGGTCTCGTTCTTGGTCAGCCAAAATTCTTGTGTCCTACAAATAACTTTGAACCTCAAAACTCTTGGAGTTATTCTATATCTCACTGAGCAATGGTATGAGCATTTGTGGCCAAAAGCAAAGCATGCACCTCACCCTCCCTACCATTTTATAGGCATTGCGAGGAAATGTTTATAGTGGTGGGTGGGGTGCCCATCAAGCAGAATGCTATTCCTGGATGGTGTTGAGCTTCTTGAGTGTTTTTGGAAGAGCACAGGCTTTGGGGAGATAGCAGGTGAACTGCTTGTCACAGAATTCTCAGCTTCTGACCAGTTCTTATATTTACCATGAGTTTCATCCCACCTTACTTTATATAACTCAATCCACATAACCTTCTGTTCCTTCCTCATCGAGTTTCCCCTTTAAATACATCTGCTTGGGGATCTGTAAGGCTTGACAATATTTGCTAAAAGTGATTCCCAGGACTGTGTGGATATCCATGGAGGCATCACATAAAGATGTCAATATTGCAGGGGACTCGCTATAGCAATCTAAATTCTGATCATCCCTACTAAATGCCTGTTCATAATTCCAAACCATAACACCAGTCATCACTCACCATCACTTCTCATTCAGAAACAGGAATATTATTTTTTAAAATTTTTCCACTGTTAACCACTGCACCATCGTGCCGCCCTAGGAACAGGAATATCAACACCCAGCCAAAGCTTCTTGGGATGTTAAGAACCTCACTGATGTTAAATGCAGGGGTATCACAAAACCCAGAAGGGAAGTTTGGAACACTTGTCCTTAGTGGTGCATATTTTCAATTTGGTATACTGTGAGAAAGATATGTGAACCAGGGAGGAATAGTTCAGTGTGATCAATTAATAAAGAATATTTATTTAACTTAAAAGATAAGCAACACATGACAAAAAGGAATATAATACCCGACAACACTTAGTTACATTAATACCTAAGTTTTCTGAACTCTGAAACGCCATTTTGTTCCCAAACAACATCCAATGTTATATAAGTCTGAGTTAAATCCAGAAGATAATTATCACACGCTGGTTATTTGGCCATGTTTGGGAAAACCATCTTCAATTTCAACAAAGACAAATCTTCTCACTTCACGGTTTGGATCTTAACCGGCTGCCAGTTTAGCAATAATTTGTGTTCAGGAGACTGTTTCTGCAGCTGGGTGTGGCTGTGATGAAAGTTGCTACTTTGGCCCTTTCGCCAGTTATTGTGCTATGGACATATCATAATTTCCCTTTGATGTTAGAATCCATACAATACAGAAAGAGGCCATTCGAGTCTGTACCGACCCTCCAAAAGAACATATAACCTGGGACCACTCCCTTGCCCTCTCTCTTCAATGACATAACCCCAGCTAACCTGTACATCTTGGGACACCAAGGGGAAATTTAGCATGGACAATCCACATGACCTGTACATCCTTGGACTGTGTGAGGAAACTAAAGCACCCAGAGAAATCCCATGTAGACATATGGGCAATTTGCAAACTCCACACAGACAGTCACAGGCAGCCATAATTGAATCCCGGACCCATGTGCTATGAGGGAGCAGTGCTAATCACTGTGCATCCGTGACATCCTGTTACCCACCCTGTGGATCTGGTCTTTAGTATACACATGTCAATTTCCTTATTTCTCCACTTTGAAGTTACCTCTTCTAGACCCCATTGTTTTCCCCTAGTTACTTAGGTTAAAAACTTGCTTTTCTCACTGATATGCCAATTCATATATCAAAATCCCTTTCGACAGCTACCCTTATTAACTGCCTTTTTTAGTTTATTCTAATTTCATTTTCTAGTCTTTATTTTCCTCAATTCTTAACAGGGAATATAAGTAAGATTGCATGGCACATCAGCCAACAGGGAGCAAAGTGAAATGTCCATTGGGTTTGGTTGCTAGATAATGGATGAATCAGCTGGGACAGCTCATGAACATGTGAAAATACCATGCTTCAGTCTGAGGACACATTCCTCCATCAATAAGTTCCTCTATTAATAAGGCCTAAGAGTTGAATATCTTTTCGTTTTAACAGCTTCTCCATTTGTCTTACCACCTTCAAAGGTTTGTGCACGCAGACTTGCACCACCTTTAATTTATATTGCCTTTCCTCAATCCAAAATATATTAGTTATATTTCTTGGGTGTTAAATAGGCATAAGTCTACCCATTTCACCAGTTTGACTCTGTTCTCCTGAAGTCTATTACTATCCTCCTCAATGTTGATTACATTTTCAAGTAAATCATCGTGAATTACTATGATTTAGTGGCCATTACTGAAACATGGTGAAAGGATGGTCACGACTGGGAGTTAAATATCCGAGGGTATCAAACTTTTCGGAAGGACAGAGTGGATGGTAAGGGAGGTGGTGTAGCTCTGTTATTTAAGGATGACATCCGGGCAACAGTAAGGGATGACATTGGTGCTATGGAGGATAAGGTTGAATCCATTTGGGTGGAAATCAGGAATAGTAAGGCGAAAAAGTCACTGATAGGAGTAGTCTATAGGCCATCAAATAGTAACATTATGGTGGGGCAGGCAATAAACAAAGAAATAACTGATGCATGTAGAAATGGTACAGCAGTTATCATGGGGGATTTTAATCTACATGTTGATTGGTTTAACCAGGTCGGTCAAGGCAGCCTTGAGGAGGAGTTTATAGAATGTATCCGCGATAGTTTCCTAGAACAGTATGTAATGGAACCTACGAGGGAACAAGCGGTCCTAGATCTGGTCCTGTGTAATGAGACAGGATTGATTCAGGATCTCACAGTTAGGGATCCTCTCGGAAGGAGCGATCACAATATGGTGGAATTTAAAATACAGATGGAGGGTGAGAAGGTAAAATCAAACACTAGTGTTTTGTGCTTAAACAAAGGAGATTACAATGGGATGAGAGAAGAACTAGCCAAGGTAGACTGGGAGCAAAGATTTTATGGTGAAATAGTTGAGGAACAGTGGAGAACCTTCCAAGTGATTTTTCACAGTGCTCAGCAAAGGTTTATACCAACAAAAAGGAAGGACGGTAAAAAGAGGGAAAATCGACCGTGGATATCTAAGGAAATAAGGGAGAGTATCAAATTGAAGGAAAAAACATACAAAGTAGCAAAGATCAGTGGGAGACTAGAGGACTGGGAAATCTTTAGGGGGCAACAGAAAGCTACTAAAAAAGCTATAAAGAAGAGTAAGATAGATTCTGAGAGTAAACTTGCTCAGAATATAAAAACAGATAGTAAAAGTTTCTACAAATATATTAAACAAAAAAGAGTGGCTAAGGTAAATATTGGTCCTTTAGAGGATGAGAAGGGTGATTTAATAATTGGAGATGAGGAAATGGCTGAGGAACTGAACAGGTTTTTTGGGTCGGTCTTCACAGTGGAAGACACAAATAACATGCCAGTGACTGATGGAAATGAGGCTATGACAGGTGAGGACCTTGAGAGCATTGTTATCACCAAGGAGGTAGTAATGGGCAAGCTAATGGGGCTAAAGGTAGACAAGTCTCCTGGACCTGATGGAATGCATCCCAGAGTGCTAAAAAAGATGGCTAGGGAAATTGCAAATGCACTAGTGATAATTTACCAAAATTCACGAGACTCTGGATTGGAAATTAGCAAACGTGACACCACTGTTTAAAAAAGGAGGTCGGCAGAAAGCGGGTAATTATAGGCCAGTGAGCTTAACTTCGGTAGTAGGGAAGATGCTGGAATCTATCATCAAGGAAGAAATAGCGAGACATCTGGATGGAAATTGTCCCATTGGGCAGATGCAGCATGGGTTCACAAAGGGCAGGTCATGCCTAACTAATTTCGTGGAATTTTGTGAGGACATTAACAGTGCGGTAGATAACGGGGAGCCAATGGATGTGGCATATCTGGATTTCCAGAAAGCCTTTGACAAGGTGCCACACAAAAGGTTGCTGCATAAGATGCATGCATTAAGGGGAAAGTAGTAGCATGGATAGAGGATTGGTTAATTAATAGAAAGCAAAGAGTGGGGATTAATGGGTGTTTCTCTGGTTGGCAATCAGTAGCTAGTGGTGTCCTTCAGGGATCAGTGTTGGGCCCACAACTGTTCACAATTTACATAGATGATTTGGAGTTGGCGACCAAGGGCAATGTGTCCAAGTTTGCAGACGACACTAAGATAAGTGGTAAAGCAAAAAGTGCAGAGGATACTGGAAGTCTGCAGAGGGATTTGGATAGGCTAAGTGAATGGGCTAGGGTCTGGCAGATGGAATACAATGTTGACAAATGTGAGGTTATCCATTTTGGTAGGAATAACAGCAAAAGGGATTATTATTTAAATGATAAAATATTAAAACATGCTGTTGTGCAGAGAGACCTGGGTGTGCTAGTGCATGAGTCGCAAAAAGTTGGTTTACAGGTGCAACAGGTGATTAAGAAGGCAAATGGAATTTTGTCCTTCATTGCTAGTGGGATGGAGTTTAAGACTAGGGAGGTTATGCTGCAATTGTATAAGGTGTTAGTGAGGCCACACCTGGAGTATTGTGTTCAGTTTTGGTCTCCTTACTTGAGAAAGGACGTACTGGCACTGGAGGGTGTGCAGAGGAGATTCACTAGGTTAATCCCAGAGCTGAAGGGGTTGGATTACGAGGAGAGGTTGAGTAGACTGGGACTGTACTCGTTGGAATTTAGAAGGATGAGGGGGGATCTTATAGAAACATATAAGATTATGAAGGGAATAGATAGGATAGATGAGGGCAGGTTGTTTCCACTGGTGGGTGAAAGCAGAACTAGAGGGCATAGCCTCAAAATAAGGGGAAGTAGATTTTGGACTGAGTTCAGGAGGAACTTCTTCACCCAAAGGGTTGTGAATCTATGGAATTCCTTCCCCAGTGAAGCAGTAGAGGCTCCTTCATTAAATGTTTTTAAGATAAAGATAGATAGTTTTTTGAAGAATAAAGGGACTAAGGGTTATGGTGTTCGGGCAGGAAAGTGGAGCTGAGTCCACAAAAGATCAGCCATGATCTCATTGAATGACGGAGCAGGCCCGAGGGGCCAGATGGCCTACTCCTGCTCCTAGTTCTTATGTTCTTATGTTCTAAGTATTGCACCATCTACAAAATTTGAAACACTGCCCTATATACTCAAATCCAGGTCATTAATATACATCTAATACCGGCCCCCTGTGGAGCATTACTCTGTATTTCCCTTCAGTCTGAGAAACAACAATTCAGCATTACCTATTGCCTTCTATCTCTCAGTCAATGTTGTATCAACATTGTCACTGTCTCTTTAAACCCATTAACATTAGTTTTGATAATAACTGTCTTTTTCTATTATGTTGTTCTACATCAACTGCACTACCTTCATCAACCCTCTCTTTAATTTATCAAAAAATTCAATTAAGTGAATAAAATATGATTTACTTTTAACAATCCATGCTGTCTTTCAGTTATTAGTCCATAATTTTCTAAATATCAATTAATACTGTCCCAGGTTATGATCTCTAAGAGTTTCCTCACCAGTGATATTAGGCTGATGGACCTGCATTCATCAAGTTTATCCATCACCCTTCTTCAAAAAATAAATGTATTTTAAAATTAATTTTACAGGGTGAGGGTGTCACTAGCTAGGCCAGCATTTATTGTTCATCTATCGATTCCCTCCAGAGGTGGTGGTGAGCTGCCTTCTTGAACCACTGTGTCCCTGAGGTGTAATTACACCCACTGATCTGTTAGGGAGGGAATTCCAGGACTTTGACCCAGCGGCACTGAAGGGACAGTGATATATTTCCAAGTCAGGATGGTCAGTGAATTGGAGGGGAATCTCTAGGTGGTGGTGTTCCTTGGTATCGCCTGTTTTTGTCCTTGTCTTCGGGCGGCACTGTGGCACATTGGTTAGCTCTGGTGCCTCACAGCGCCAGGGACCCGGGTTCATTTCTGGCCTTGGGTGACTGTGTGGAGTTTCTCCTCGTGTCTGCCTGGGTTTCCTCCCACTGTCCAAAGATGTGCAGCTTATGTGGATTGGCCATGCTAAATTGCCCCTGAGAGTCCAAAGATGTGCAGGTCAGATGGGGTCATGTGGATGGGGTGGGGTAGTGTGCTCTTTCAGAGGGTCAGTACAGACATGTTGGACCAAATGCCCTCCTTCTGCATTGTAGAGATTCTATGATTCTATGATTCTAGATGCTAAAGGCCATGCCATTGGAAGGTGCTGCTAAGGAACCTTGGTGTGTTCCGGCAATGCACCTTGTAGATGGTACATACTGCTGCTACTGTGCGTCGATGGAGAAGTGATTGAATCTTTGTGAAAGGGGTGCCAATCAAGCTTGCTGCTTGATGGCGTTAAACTCCTTGAGTGTTGTTCGAACTGGACTCATCCAGGCAAGTGGAGAGTATTCCATTACACTCTTGATTTGTGCCTTCTTGATGGTGGACAGGCTTGAATGGTCAGGAGATGAGTTACTCACCGCAGGGTTCCTAGCCTCTGACCTGTTCTTGTAGCCATAATACTTCTATGGCTAGTCCAGTTCAGTTTCTGGTCAATGGTAATCTCCAGGATGTTGATAGTGGGGAATTCAGTGATGGTAATGCCATTGAATATCAAGAGACAAAGGTTAGATCCTCTAATGTTGGAGATGGTCATTGCCTGGCACTTGTGTGGAGTAAATGTTACTTGTCACTTGTCAGCCTAAGTCTGGATATTCTCCAGGTCTTGTTGCATTTAGGCTTCTTCAGTATCTGAGGTGTCGCAAATGATATTGAATTTGTGCAGTTTTCAGCGAATATCCCCACTTCGGTCCTTATGATGGAAGGAAGGTTATTGATGATGTAGCTGAAGATGTTGAGCCTGGGACACTGCCCTGAGGAACTCTTGCAGCCATGTTCCCAGGAGCTGGTATAATGAAAGTATACAGCATTACAACAAACCAAAAAGCATTGTCAGGGTGTACAGCAAAGCTTCTTCCAAATGGTTCAGGCAATGCCCGTGTTAGTTGAGCATGTCAATGGTCTGTTCATTAAGGTTTCCAGTCGCAGCTTTGTCGACTAGCACTTACATTGTGCCCAGTTTCCTGACAGGCGCTGGAAGCCATGTGTGAAGAAGATATCCCCTTGTTACCAAACAGCCAGCCTGTGACCTGGTGGCCTGGTTGAAATAAAAACATCAGAGAGGACTGGTGCAGAATGAATAAATCATGACCTACATCTTGGATTGGCTGTGATTCCAAACAAGCTGCACATTCAGACAGTGCTGTACTTTTATAGAGTCACAGCTCAAAAAGGTCCTTCGGCCCATCATGTCTGTGTTGGCCATCAAACACCTGTCTATTCTAATCAAGCACCTATCAATTTTGTATTGAAAAAGGTGTCAGGCTAGTAATAGGATGAATGCAAGAAATGTGAGTTATTAGCACACCTCGGACCATGGGGAAGCCTGCAATGCAGGCAAAATTCAGTGTTTTCTTGGCCTGCTTTTCCATTTCCATAGCCACTGCGGCCTCCATGATTTTCCTTGCCTCGAGGGCCTTGTTTACCTCCTTGATATAGGGAGGCAAAGCAGCTGCGATATGTCTGTAATGCCATCTGCTCCAGCGTTGAATGACCCAATGAGGTCAAAGTTAAAGGCCACAGTAACCATGACTGCCACAGTCAGTGTTGGCCATGTCCTGGTTTGGGGCTGCCTTTATGGCTGCAAAAAGTGTCATAGCTTCTTCAAATATCCCCTGAAGACTTGTTTTGGATATAGCCTCATATGCTGAGCCCTTCTTCTCATTATTATCCCAACCAGTTCTTACTCTATTCTGTTTTCTTCCCAGTTTCCCCTTCTGCATCACAGCAAAAGAGCAGCACCGTGGCACAGTAGTTCTCACAGTGCCAGGGACCCAAGTTCAATTCCAATCATGGGTGACTGTCTGTGTGGTGTTTGCATAAGTTTGTCGGCAATCAAGGGCATTCAGCCTCTGATCTCCGGGTAAGCGTTCTCCAAGGCGGCCTTCAGGATGCGTGGCAACGCAGAATCGCTGAGCAGAAACTTATAGCCAAGTTCCGCACACATGAGTGTGGCCTCAACAGGGACCTGGGATTCATGTTGCATTACATTCATCCCCCACCATCTGGCCTGCAAAATCCTACCAACTGTCCTGGCTTGACACAATTCACACCTCTTTAACCTGGGGTTACCCCATCTCTGGATCTGTAAAGATTTAATCACCTGCTAATGCTCGCATTCCAAGCATTGTCTGGCATTTTTGAATTTGTCTATATATATGTTTCTGGAACAAACATCTTCATTCACCTGAGGAAGGAGCAGCGCTCCAAAAGCTAATGATATCAAAACAAACCTGTTGGACTTTAACCTGGTGTTGTAAGACTTCTTACTGTGCAGTAATATTATTAATGAACCTAGGTTAAGGTATCCAGACTCTGTGTGTTCTGAAGCTGAAATTAAGATGTTGTAAAAGGTGAGGTAATGATTAATTTTACCCATTTACATGTTTACAAAGAGATGCCAAATTAAACTTTGTTATAGTTTAAAAAAGAAAATTTTTAGAGTACCCAATTCTTTTTTTCCAATAAAGGGGCAGTTTAGCGTGGCCAATTGACCTACCCTGCAAATCTTTGGATTGTGGGGATGAGACCCACACAGACACGGGGAGAATGAGAGGCTGGTTTAGCACAGTGGGCTAAATAGCTGGCTTGCAATGCAGAACAATGCCAGCAGTGTGGGTTCAATTCCCGTCCAGGCGCCGGAATGTGGCGACGAGGGTTTTTTCACAGTAACTTCATTGAAGCCTACTTGTGACAATAAGTGATTATTATTATGTGAAAACTCCATACGGACAGTAACCCGGGGCCGGGATCGAACACGGACCCTCCGCTGTGTGAGGCAGCAGTGCTAACCACTGCACCACAGTACCGCCCAAAACTTTGTTATAGTTGCTGGAAATTCCCTGCAGAGTAGATAATTTGAGACACTGGGCGGGATTCTCCGGTCACCGATGCCGATATAACGTTCGGCGATCGGCCGGAGAATCAAAGTTCACGCTGAAATCTGGGGTGGCACAGCTTTTGCGATGCTTCTCCCCCTCCAAAGCGGAATACTCTAGGAGTATGCCATACACCGTAGCGGCGGCTTCAGGATGTTGCCTGAGGCCCTTCCCCCCCGATGCTCCTCCCTCGACTGGCCGAGTTCCCAATGGCGTGGGTCACTTATTCTATTATGTGTCAGGAACTCGGCCAGCACACTCAGTCCAGCACCGCCACAGTTGGGGGAGAACCGATCCACGGGCAGGGGGGACTTTGGCAGGGGCTGGACGCACTGTTGGAGGTTGGTCCGGGGGTCACGAGCCGGCCAAAGGGGGGCACTATTTGGCAGGCCAGGTCCGCGCACGGTTGTCGCCATGTTGCACAGCACGGCTGCTAATGGCCGCCGTCAGCGCATGAGCGGCTCCGGACCCGGCAATTCTCTGGCCATTTCAGCAGCTAGAACCGGTTTCTCTATGCTGCCTGCCTGCTAGCCCCCCCCCCCCCCCCCCCGCCACCAAACAGAGGATCAGTGGCCGTTTTGCGCCAAATGTCCGGTCGTAAAACACCACCATTCCTCACCGGCGTCAGGACATAGCCTGAAAATCGGAGATTCCAGCCCCCTGTGTTTAGACTTAGGGAAGCCAATCATGGGACATCTTGGCAGGATAGAGATTATGTAATTAATGGTAGAAGCCAGGTCTGTAGCTAGCAGTTTTGTCTGTAGGATCTTTTAGTCTGACAGAGACAGAAGAATCTGCAGGCTGTTTCTGAAAAAGGGTCACTCTCTCTCCCTAATCAGTCTTTCCAAAAAAAGCTCTCACTAGAGTACAGCAAGTATACCCATGTTTGGTAACTTTATTTACCAATGGCTTTTGACCTGTAATGGGCTTTGCTTAATTGGAGATAGAGAAGGTATATGTTTTTAAACGTTTTTCCAATTATAGGACAATTTAGCGTATCCAATCCACCAACCTGCATATCTTTGGGTTGTGGGGATGAGACCCATGCAGATATGGGGAGAATGTGCAAACTCCACACAGACAGTGACTTGGGCCGGGATCGAACCGGGTCCTCGGCACTGTGAGGCAGCAGTGCTAACCACTGCGGCAATATGCCGCCGTAAGTAAAAGTTAGTAGTTAGAGTGTTTCCTTTTATTTTAAGAATTGTTTAACTGTTAAGTGAAAAGCTATTTTCTGTGGTGTTAATGTGGTAACTCGTGTGTTAATAATAAAATTTGTTTTAATATAGAAGATCACGATTTGTCAGTGGACTCACTCCTGTGGTAAAGTATCCTTTCCTCACAGTTTTACAAATTGAAAATTGTCGGGGTCTCGTCCAGTTTCCCAATATAAATTGTGGTCTGGTCCTACACCAGTAGTGTTATGGCCTACTGGTACCATAACAGTAGGCCAGTCAGCCCCTTGAGCCTGTCCACCATTTGATAAGATTGTGGCTGTTCTGATTGTGGCCTCAACACCGCATTCCTGTCCTTGCCCCATAATCCTTGACTCCTATGTTGATCAAAAATCTATCTAACTTAGCCTTGAATGTTTGCAGTGAAATTTGGGAATGCCAAGTATAGATTTTTGTTTGGTACATTAAAACTTTTATTGATTTTTAACATTAACTCCAGGCGGGCTAATCTTTCTTAAAATTTTATGTGGGGCTGCAATGATAAATTGCAGACATGCAATTATTCATATGTTAATGTTGAATGCTCAAAGGCACAACATAGGTTTGGACAGAACATATAAATTATTGATAAAACTTACTTTAAATCTGACCTCTTTATTTTACCAAATATGCATTATTCAGTAATATGCACACCCCAGTACTTCCAGTACATCACGGTTCATCAACGATTAGATTAGTCTGCACGTGTAGATCACAATAAACAAGTAATAATTCTTACAAAATACAAATGACTGTTAATATGTTTGTTTTAGTATTGTACCACATTGGTCTTTCAAAACGCGTTGGAAAAGTTCAAGGCATAATTAAAATATTTATAAATGCTTGAATCCAATCAAACTCTCAAGAGAATATCTAGGAAAACAGACAGTCTGCTCTTTGCCAAAGGCAATCATTGAGGAGGTCAGATCTATAGGTTTGCTTCACATAAAAGCCAAACAAGTGAAAATTCACCCTCACCTGATGTACGACATTTGGGAATTGCACTTGCTGACTAGGGAAAAGCAAGGTTTGCTTATTTCCTTCATCCACTGAAAACATGGTGTTATGAAAACTGACAGGTGTTTCTACACACATCAATTTATAACTGTTTGATATCCTTCATGAAAGTAGCTAAAGCACACAATGGAGACAATATTAGAAAGGTTAAGAGAACAACAGGAATGTATTTTTCAAATTCACAAACTACTTTATTTTATGATTATGCTCACTTTTTAAATTTTCTTTTGCTATTTTAGGAAGTATAAACTTGTGCCGTGGAGTTATTAAAATGTAAACTTGTGAGGTTAGTAGAAATTAGCAATTAATTCATAATCAAATTTTGTGCATTACAATTCCTGAACTTTGCTGTTGAAAGAAATAATATCAATAATCTTTATTGTCATAAGTAGGCTTTCATTAGCACTGCAATTAAGTTACTGTGAAAAGCCCCTCGTTGACACATTCCGGTGCCTGTTCGGGTACACAGAGGGTAATACAATATAATATGACAGGCACTTCACAGGAGTGTTATCAAAGAAAATTAGATACTCAGCCTCAGAAGGAAATATTAGGACAGAAAACCAAAAACGTGACTGCAGAAGTTGTCTTTAAGGGGTTTCTTAAAAATGAAAGAGTGATAAGAAGGCGGAGGTGATTAGGAAAGGAATTCCACTGCTTTGGACCTTGACAGGTGAAGGCACAGCTGCCAATGTTGGAGTGGCTAAAACCTGAGGGCAGAGTGGTGCAACGGGCAGGAAACATGTTATGGAAACTGTCGACACCAAAGGTGGCTTCGTCTGCCGTATTGTTAGGACTTTGTTTTTAAAGTTCAGGGGTAGGTTCTATGGTGCCACGCTGGCGGGGCGCATGCCCTGTTACAAAAAAAAAATATCCCGAACCAGCAACCCCCCCCGCCCCCCCTCCCTCCCTCCCGCCAATGGAACAGGCGTCCTGCCACTTCCCCACTACCCAGGCACTGCCCCCCCCCAGCACAAAAAGGGCGCTACCTCACGGCACATATCCAGTGGAATTTCCCCTAGCACTGCCCCCGGCACTCCAGGGGACAGTATCAGGGTATTTTCCGGGCCTGACCCTCTTTTCCCTGGTGATGTACTCACCTGTGTGCCTCTGGCATGTTCTGCTTTCCAGATGCATTGTGGGGGACCTGGCATGATTCACGCTGATGTAAGTACACAATCTAACTGGGGGAGACTGTCAGGCGTAAAGGTCCGATGATTACATTTAAATGTATTCAAATCCTGACGAAAGCTATGTTTTGGGACGCCTGCTGCCGGTCCCACCCCCTGAAAACAAGAGTGGAAAATGTCCCTTGGAGATGCTCAAAAGACATTAAAAAAATGTCTCTTTTAATGTCCCAATGATTTTTCTCCAAGGTTGCACACAGAGGTGTCCTGGATATTGATCTTCATTTTCTGGAGACTCCAGGCTAATCCTGGAGGGTTGGCAACCTGAGGTGAGTTGCTTTCATGAAACCTTGCAGTCCGTGTGGTGTAGGTACATCCGCAGTGATATCAGGGAGACTGTTCCAGGATTTTGACCCAGCGACAATGAAGGAACAGTAATCCAGTTCCAAGTCAGGATGGTGTGTGGCTTGAAGGGAAATTTGCTGTTGTATTCCCATGGGTCTGCTGCTCTTTTTCTTCTGGATGGTAGAGGACTAGGGTTTGGGAGATGCTATCAAAGAATGATTGCAGAGTAACTGCAGTGCAGCTTGTAGTTCATACATGCTGCTGCCACTGTGTATCAGTGGTGGAGGGAGTGAATGTTTAAGGCATTGAATGGGGTTCCAATAAAATGGCTGCTGTGTCCTGGATGGTGTCAAACTCATTGAGTGTTGGAATAATAATAATCTTTTATTAATGTCACAAGTAGGCTTACATTAATACTGCAATGAAGTTACTGTGGAAATCTCTTAGTCGCCACACTCCGGCACCTGTTCAGGTACACTGAGGGAGAATTCAGAATGTCCAACTCACCTAACAGGCACGTCTTTCAGGACATGCGGGAGGAAATCGGGGCACACGGAGGAAACCCACGCAGACACGGGGAGAACATACAGACTCTGCCCAGACAGTAATCCAAGCGGGAATCGAACGCTGGACCCTGGCGCTGTGAAGCAACAGCGATAACCATTGTGCTACTGTGCCCTGTACTCATCCAGGCAAGTGGAGAGTATTCCATCATGCTACATACTTGTGATTTGGAGATGGTGGACAAGCTTTGTGAAGTCAGGAAATAAATTACTTGCCACAGAATACCTATCCTCTGACCTAATCTAGTAACCACAATGTTTATATAGCTGTTTCATTTCAGGTTTTTGTCAATGGCGACTCCCAGAATATCAAGGGTGGGGGATTCATTGACGATGATGCCTTTGGATGCCAAGGGCAGGTGGTTAGATTCTCTATTGTTGGAGATCATCATTGCCTGGCAGTTATGTGGTGCGCAAGTAGCTTGCGACTGATCAGCGTAACCCTGATTATTGTCCACATCTGAGCATTGATGAGCAGTTTCCTGATGAGTAATTGCTGATTGATAGCACTGTCAATGCGTCAATTACATCTTCAATCGCTTTCCTGGTGATTGAGACTAGCATGAAAGCTATACTTGGTTAGATTGAATTTATCCTGCTTATTGCGGACAGGACACACCTGGGCAATTTTCTAAATTTAGAGTGCAGTGCTTAATTCATAAGCAAATACAATAGTTATTCAGTGCAAGCAATGCTCTTCAAAAGAGATTAACGCTCAGTTAATCTTTTGGAGGATGATATTTGTTAAGAGAAGAACATTGGCAAAGACAACAACAAAAGCTCCCTACTCAACTTTAAGTAGTGCGTTGAGATTTTTAATGGCTATTCAGATGAAACCTTGTTCTAACGTTAACATCCCAGTTATGGCACTTCTGACATTACAATTCTTGATGATGAGCTGGAGCATTAACCTAATGTTTCTTAAATAGAGGTCCGTAGATATTCTCTATGCATTTCACAAAATAGCTGAACAGTATGTGAATAAGCAGCAGCCTTCAACCAGAGGCAGGCTTAGTGTGAATCAAGAGGTGCAAGTGAATTGTGACTGCTACATGTGCCCTGTAGAGTGGGCTGGTTGTCCCACCTATTAAGAACCCCTCTGATGTTACCTGTGACAGTGTCTTAAAATCCCGAAGGATAACTTGAAATACTAGTTCTTAGTTATATGGAGTATATTTGCTTGGAATAGTGTGAGGAACAATTGTAAGTTTATTTCCTTTCTTCTATTTATTTTCTTTTATTACTTTTGGTGCATGAACTTATAATTAGAATGTGCCTTTCAGCAGAAGATTCAAGCTGAAGCAGTATTTCATAGATATTTCATAGAATTTACAGTGCAAAAGGAGGCCATTCGGCCCATCGAGTCTGCGCCCGCTCTTGGAAAGAGCACCCTACCCAAGGTCAACACCTCCACCCTATCCCCATAACCCAGTAACACCACCCAACATTAAGGGCAATTTGGAACACTAAGGGCAATCTATCATGGCCAATCCACCTAACCTGCACATCTTTGGACTGTGGGAGGAAACCGGAGCACCCGGAGGAAACCCACGCACACACGGGGAGGATGTGCAGACTCCGCACAGACAGTCACCCAAGCCGGAATCGAACCTGGGACCCTGGAGCTGTGAAGCAATTGTGCTATCCACAATGCTACCGTGCTGCCCACAGTATGTTTGTCAGAGCATTGTGTTCCCAGGTTTTATGTTTGGAGAGGAGAAATCCGGGGCAGGATTCTCTGACCCCCCGCCGGGTCGGAGAATCGCCGGGGGCTGGCGTGAATCCCGCCCCTGCCGGTTGCCGAATTCTCCGGCACTGGATATTCGGCGGGGGTGGGAATCGCGCCGCGTCGGTTGGCGGGCCCCCCCGGCGATTCTCCGGCCCGCGATGGGCCGAATTCCTGCTGCTGGAATGCCTGTCCCGCCGGCGAGAATCAAACCACCTCTCTTACTGGCGGGATAAGGCGGCGCGGGCAGGCTCCAGGGTCCTGGGGGGGTGCGGGGCGATCTGGCCCCGGGGGGTGCCCCCACGGTGGCCTGGCCCGCGATCGGTGCCCACCAATCCGCGGGACTCTTTTCCTTCCGCCTTTGCCATGGTCTCCACTATGGCGAAGGCGGAAGAGACCATCTCCACTGCGCATGCGCGGGGATGCCGTGAGCGGCCACTGACGCTCCCGCGCATGCGCCACAGGGCAAAGTCATTTCCGCGCCAGCTGGCGGGGCACCAAAGGCCGTTCGCATCCCCCATCCATGTCGAGGCCTGGGGGCCATCGGGCACCCCGAGGGAGGAGGAGGTGGTGTGGTCCGTCCCGGCTCCCTCTGTAGGGGAGGTCCCGGTACACCGCGACACCTCGGACTCCCCCCTTCCGTCCCAGGTGCATCGGGTGGGCAACGGGCAGGACAGGCTGGCAGCTCGCCATCCCAGTCGCCCGGGCCGCAGCCTGGCCCATCTAGGCCAGGACGCCCCAGGAAACGGCCGCCAAAGGGATCCTGTGTCAGAGGGCAGGAATCACAGGAGTCCACCTCCAGTTCTGCTGTACCGTCTGGGGAACCACGTAGACGTAGTCAAAGGGCCCGTAAGGCCAAACAATTAGACACTGAGTAAGTTGGCACGGGTGCAGGGCACAGATGAGTTTTAGGGGCTAGTGCACGTGCATGAACTCCTTTCGTTATTAAAGTCAATGTTACACCTACCGAAGCTGCCTTTGTGCTCTGTCCAAAGTGTGCGGGCATGTCATGTACGTTGAGCGCAAGTGTGTGTGTGAGGGGTGGTCTTACCTCAGCCCCAGGTGAGTCTGCCCCCTTCCCCCTGGGCCGCCATCAACATCCCCCGGGCAGAGGACGGGACCGTGCGCTGCAGTGTCACAGCCGCATGCAGGGATGGTTTGGGTGGATGGTGGTACTGTGGCCATGGGTCAGACATAGTCCAACGATGTAGAGCCAGGAGCTCATCGCAGGGCGGGTTGTCATCATCCTCCGTGGCCTGCGATAGACACGTGTCCACCCGCAACTGTGTGAGCCCGGCCCGTTGTGCCGCAGGTGGATCGGCAATGGGGGGGGGGGGGGGGTGGTGTGCATGCGGGTGGGGTGGGTGGGGTTGGGGAGGGGGGTGAGGGTGCTGGGTGGGTGGATGGGTGGGGGGTGTGGGTGGTCGGCTGTTGCCATGGTGTGCGGTCTGTGGCCATACTACCCGATTCCCATGCCCATCTAGTCAGTGAAGCGGGCGGCTATCAGTCTGTCCCGTGCCCGCTGGGCCAGCCGGTAACGGTGGACAGCCACCCGCCTGTGTCTACCCCATCTGCCCTGACCATTGCCCCCATCCCCCTCATCTGGGGAGGACTGGGCCTCTTCCTGCTGCTCCTCCACTCCGCCCTCCTCTGCCTGCGGCACATCGCCCCTCTGCTGGGCTATGTTGTGCAGGACGCAGCACACCACAATGATGCGGCCGACCCTATCTGGCCGATACTGGAGGGCGCCCCCAGAGAGGTCCAGGCACCTGAAACGCATCTTCAGCACGCCAAAGCACCTCTCGATCACTCCCCTTGTCGCTACATGGGCATCATTGTAGCGGTTCTCCGCCTCATTGCATGGCCTCCGTATAGGCGTCATCAGCCACGATCGCAATGGGTAGCTCCTGTCGCCCAGCAACCAGCCCCTCAGCCGGGGATGACGTCCCTCGTACATGCCGGGGATGGATGACCGCGACAACACGAATGAGTCGTGTACACTGCCTGGGTGACGGGCGCAGACGTGCAGGATCATCATGCGGTGGTCGCAGACCACCTGTACGTTCATCGAATAGGTCCCCTTCCTATTAGTGAACACGGCCCTGTTATCTGCAGGTCGCCGCACGGCGACGTGCATCCCATCGATCGCGCCCTGGACCATGGGGAACCCGGCCACGGCAGAGAAGCCCACGGCCCGGGCATCTTGGCTGGCCCGGTCCACGGGGAAGCGGATGTAGCGGTGCGCCATGGCATAAAGGGCATCTGTCACTGCCCGGATGCACCGGTGCACCGATGTCTGCGATATGCCGGACAGGTCCCCACTTGGTGCCTGGAATGACCCCGTTGCATAAAAGTTCAGGGCCACCGTAACCTTGATGGACACGGGGAGAGGGTGTCCCCCGCCAGTGCCACGCGGTGACAGATGTGCCAGCAGGTGGCAGATGTGTGCCACGGTTTCCCGGCTCATCCGGAGTCTCCTCCTGCATTCCCGGTCCGTGAGGTCCTGGTATGACTGCCGGGGCCGGTACACACGGGGCGCCCTCGGGTGCCTCCGTTGCCGTGGGGCCGCGACGTCCTCCTCCCCCTCCTCGTCCTGTCGGTCAGGTGTCCCTCCAGCCTGGGCGGCTGCCGCCTGCCCCTCTGCGGCAGCCTGCGCCGCATCTCTGGCACGCTCCTGCTCCTCCTCCTCCTCCTCCTCCTCATCCAGGGCAACATAGACATGAGCGGCTGCCACCATGGCGGCCAACATCGCTGGATGATCTGAAAACATGACGGCCTAGTGGGGGGGAGGGGAACGACGACATGTCATCATTGCCCATATCCCCTCCTCCCCACAGCCAGGTGGCATGGACCGCATGGGTCCAACTGTTGGAGGCTGGCACCTGGCCAGGTGGACCAACTCATTTGCCCTCCCATCACCCTCCTCGGCACGGACCCCCTCCCCAACCTCCACCCCGGCACGGACCCCCCCCAACCCCCAACCTCCACCCCAGCACGGACCCCCCCCCCAACCTCCACCCCGGCATGGACCCCCCCAACCCCCAACCTCCACCCCGGCACGGACCCCCCCCAACCTCCACCCCGGCACGGACCCCCCCCAACCCCCAACCTCCACCCCGGCACGGACCCCTCCCAACCCCGAACCTCCACCCCAGCACGGACCCCCTCCCCAACCTCCACCCCGGCACGGACCCCCCCCCCAACCCCCAACCTCCACCCCAGCACGGACCCCCTCCCCAACCTCCACCCCAGCACGGACCCCCTCCCCAACCTCCACGCCAGCACGGACCCCCCCCAACCCCCAACCTCCACCCCAGCACGGACCCCCTCCCCAACCTCCACCCCGGCACGGACCCCCCCCAACCCCCAACCTCCACCCCAGCACGGACCCTCTCCCCATCCTCCACCCCAGCAAGGACCCCCTCCCCAACCTCCACCCCAGCACGGACCCCCCCCAACCCCCAACCTCCACCCCGGCACGGACCCCCTCCCCAACCTCCACCCCAGCACGGACCCCCCCCAACCCCCAACCTCCACCCCGGCACGGACCCCCCCCAACCTCCGCCCCGGCACGGACCCAACCCCCAACCTCCACCCCAGCACGGACACCCCCCCACCCCCAACCTCCACCCCGGCACGGACCCCCCCCCAACCTCCACCCCGGCACAGACCCCCTCCCGGCACTCCCCCGGAGCCCAGCCTACTCTAACCACCCCCCCCCCGCCCCCGCCGCACACACACACACACACAAGCCGAGACACACCTCTCCTCACGCAATCAGTCTGCGGCCACGCCATTTCCTGCCCAGAGCCAACCCCCCAGGCCGTCACTCACCTCCTCGCTGGTCGGCGTGAGCCTGGAGCACCGGGTCACGCCGATGAAAAGGAGGTATGATTCACGTCGACGTGAACGGTCATCACGTCGACGGGACTTCGGCCCATCCAGAAGGGAGAATATCGGCAGGCCGAAAATCGGCTGCCTTGCGCAGACCCGTGACATCCTCCGCGGCAGCGGCGCCATTAACGCCCCGCCGACTTTTCTCCCTTCGGAGACTTCGGCGAGGGCGGGGGCGGGATTCACGGAGGCCAACGGCCATTCTCCGACCCTCTGGGGGGTCGGAGAATGACGCCCCATGTGCGTGATTCTCCGATCCTCCGCCGGGTCGGAGAATCGCTGGGGGGGGCGGCATGAATCCCGCCCCAGCAGGCTGCCCAATTCTCCGGCGCCGGGGATTTGGCGGGGGCGGAAATTGCGCAGCGCCGGTCGGCGGCCGCTGACAGCGGCACCCCCGGCGAATCTCCGGCCCACGATGGGCCGAGTGGCTGCCCGTTTTAGGCCGGTTCCGCCGGCGTAAATTACAACAGGTACTTACCTGGCTGCACGGCGGTCTCCGGGGTCCTCGAGGGAGCACGGGTGGATCTGGCCCCGGGAGGTTCCCCCACGGTGGCTTGGCCCACGATCGGGGCCACCGATCCGCGGGCGGGCCTGTGCCGTGGAGGCACTCTATTCCTCCACGTCGGCTGCCGTGGACCTCCACGATGGCTGACGTGGAGATGAAACCCCCCCTACGCAAGCGCTGGGATGCCGCCAGCACACGCTGGCTCTCCCGTGCATGCGCCAACTCGTGCCGGCCGGTGGAAGCCCTTCGGCACCGGTTGGCGTGGTGCCAAGCCCCTTCCCCGCCAGCCGGCGCAGTGCAAACCACTCCGCCGCCAGCCGAGCCCCTGAATGCGCGGAGGATTCCGCACCTTTGGGGCGGCCCGACGCTGGAGTGGTTCACGCCACTCCTTCGCGCCGGAGTTGCCCGCCCACCGATTCCCGCAGAATCCCGCCCCATGCCTCCTACATTCTCATCCAAATAATTAATATATATATAACAAATAACAGTGAACCCAGCACTGACCTCTAAGGCACACCACTGGACACAGGCCTCCAGTTTAAAAAACAATCCTCCACAACCACACTTTGGCTTCGATCGCAAAGCCAATTTTGTATCCAATTGGCTACCTCACCCTGGATTCCGTGAGATTAAACCTTATGGAACAACCTACTATGCGGTACCTTGTCAAAGGCCTTGCTGAAGTCCATGTAGACAACATCAACTGCACTGCCCTCATCTACCTTCTCGGTTACCCCTTTAAAAAAGTCAATCAAATTCGTGAGACATGACTTACCCCTCACAAAGCCATGCTGACTTTCCCTAATTAGCCCTTGCCTGTCTAAATGCCTGTATATCCTGTCCCTCAGAATACCTTCTAACAATTTACACACTACAGAAGTAAGACTAACCGGTCTGTAGTTCCCAGACTTATCCTGACAGCCCTTCTTAAACAAGGGCACAACATGTGCTACCCTCCAATCTTCAGACTCCTCTCCTGTGGCTGTCGATGATTCAAATATCTCAGCTAGGGGCTGGCAATTTCCTCCCTAGCCTCCCACAACGTCCTGGGAAACATTTCATCAGGTCCTGGGGATTTATCTATCTTGATGCGCTTTAATACCTCCAGCACCTCCTTCTCTGTAATAGGTACACTCCTCAAGACATCAATTTTTATTTCCTCAATTTCCCTAACATTCATGCTTTTCTCAACAGTAAATACTGATGAGAAATATTCATTTAGGACCTCTCCCTTGTGGATCTGCACATAGATGACCTTGTTTATCCTTAAGAGCCCTACCCTCTCCCTAGTCACCCTTTTACCATTTATGTAGCTGTAAAAGCTCTTTGGATTTTCCTTTGCCTTATCTGCCAAGGCAATCTCATGTCCCCTTTTTGACCTCCTGATTTCTCTCTTAACTCTACTGCAACAAGCCCTATACTCTTCAAGGGATCCATTTGATCCCAGCTGCCTATGCATGTCATATGCCTCCTTCTACCAGTTCCCTCCTTCTACCAGCCTTACCCTTCACTCTAAGGGGGATGTGCTCACCCTGAACCCTAGTTGACACCCTTTTGAAAGACACCCACTTACCAGCTGTCCCCTTGCTTGTAAACAGGCTCCCCCAATCAACTTTTGAAAGTTCCTGACTAATACCATCGAAATTGGTCTTGCCCCAATTTAGAATTTTAACTTTTGGGACCAGGTTTGGATGAAGTCGGTTTGATTTGCGAGTGGGCTTATCAGGGACATGCCTGACCACAATCAGTGATTTGTTCCTGAGTAATGCTTTCTGAGAGAACTGGGCAGAAGTGATGAGACTGTGGAAGGAGAAGAGAAATGCACTCTCTCTCTCTTTTGCTTGATTAAGTGAGAGAACTCCTTTATTGTTCTAAAACCAGTGAGGTGCCTGGCACATCTTTGCTGTAAACTTGAAATGATTCTCAATCGACAGAGAAGATAGACAACCTTGCCAGAGAAAACCGTTTCAAGCCTAGAAGGAAGAAGTACGGAAATGAAACCTCAACTTCTGAAATACATTAACTGGAAGTCATCCCAATGCATCAAAGATCCTTATCCTTTTATTTTATTAATATTTTCTTTGCTCTCAACCACTAAAATGAATTGGGTACTCTAAAAATGTTTTAAAATAAATAAATAAAAGGTTACTTGTGTTAAAGTTACAAACCTGGTGACTGCAGTTTATTGGGCTCAGCCATGGACTGTGGGTATTTTAAATAAAATTGAAGTTCACTCATGTTGCAACTCTGAGTCAAGTGGGGCTGGAATTGACCACGCACTAGCCTAGGGGGTCAAAACACAATGTACAATCCTGTGAGGAACCAGTCCTATCCTTATGCAAACAATTCACAAAGGATATTTAATAAAGTAAAAGAAAAGAAAAAAGACACGACAAAATACTAATATGCATTCTGGTACTTAAGTATATGAATGACTAAAAACACCGTTTTATCTGAAGTTACCTCTTGTTCCCAAAATATACTCAAGTTCCCTGAAGTCATTTTCGCAAGCAACATCAGGTTAAATACAGTTAATAGTTACCACACAATACCACTTAGTTGGCCCACCCTGGGAAAATGTCTCCTCCTGGTTCACCAAAGGCACAAAACTGCATCTTTTAGAGGAGAATATGTACAGTCTGCCATGGCTCTAGCTGTTATGTGGATCAGGCTTCTGTGGCTCGGATCTTCGGTAAGACTCGCCTGTGTGACTGTTGAATGGAGAACTAGCCTACTTCCCCAATGAGGATTCTGGCAGTTATACTATTCTGTCTCTTTGATATTCTACCCTGTGGATTTGACTGTTTACATCTCTCAAATTCCTTCCCTTTAGAAGCCTGTGTAGCCTCACTGATCTCTGGTAAAGAAGGTTTCTGATATGGCCATTCTCACCTCAACATCTCTAGATGTCTGCTAATCCTATTGCTAGGCAAATCACATCTCATTATTCCTCTGGACACCTACTAGTCTTGTTACCATAGAATCACAGAATTCCTCCAGTGCAGAAGGAGCCATTCAGCCTTCGAGTCTGCACTGACCCTCTAAAAAAGCATTCCACCCAGACTCACACCCCCCACCCAATCCCCATAACTCCACTTAACCTGGATATCTTTGGACACTAAGGGGCAATTCAACATGGCCAATGCACCTAACCTGCACATCTTTGGACTGCAGGAGGAAACCCAGGCAGGCACAGGGAGAAAGTGCAAAACTCCACAGAGACAGCTACCCAAAGCTGGTTATTTTGTTTTCATCTCAATTTATTGTTAACCTTGTTAATTTCCAAAATTCCTAACACACCCCAGAGAGAATATTACATGGAGGAACACAGTGCAGCAGGTTGATGGCCAGGCAGACTCATAGTTACCAAGACCAGTAGTGGGTGTCAGGTGAGTTCAGCTTTGGTCTAGAGAGGGGATTTTTTTATTTTGTAAGTACTACTCACCTCAAAAAACACATCAAAATACAAATTAATCTCGGCTTTATATTATTTTCGAATTTAGAGGGAGAGAAGAGGTCTATGTTTTCAAACTCTTTGAAAGTGTCCTTCAACCAAAAACAATTGAGAACGATTCCATTATCCTATATTGGACTCAATTCAACGGCCTTGACGCACCTGACTTGGGGAGATTCGCTGGCTCATTTAAATATGCCTTCGCCGGATTCTCCCAGCACCCGGGATTCATGTGCCACACCTGGGATACCTCGAAGGGGCGATTTATAACTGACTCATACAAACGTGAACCAGTCATAACAGCACCTGGGAGGTTCTCCCAGGCCATTGGAGATGCCTGGTTGGTCGGCAATAGACAGGATGATACCCTGGCACTCCCACAGTTACCAGGACACTTTGGCACTGCCATCCTGGCACCCTAGCACTGCCAGGCTGCCCGGGTGGCATTGGCAGGCTTGCAGGGGCATTGGTAGGGTAGAAGGCTGGCACCGCCAAGGTGACCAGGTGCCACGTTGCCCATTCCAGGGGTCAGGCCCGGGGCACCTTACCCATAAGACGTGGGGTGAGGGGAGCCCGAGGACCCTGGAAGAGGGAAGTTGGCGGAAGCCACAGTGGGGTTGTTGAGGCGAGTTGAAAGATCCACCCTGATCCGTGAGTAGTCTTCTCGCCAGTGCAGTAAATGACGTAAGTGCAGCATCAATGAGGCATACCTCACTGCGGCCAAAAGAATCAGCAAAGTGCTATTGGATAGAGCAGTCTTTCCCGGCACTGCAGGTGCCCGAAAATGGGCATAGAAATATTTTGGTTGAATCATGCCCATTGAGTTAAAATCCTGGAGTGCAACTCATGTGCTTCCAATTTAGCAGATCTAATGCATTGTTAGGGGCTTTTCACAGTAACTTCATACTTGTGACAATAAAAGGTTATTATTATTATTATTGCTCAAGTATATGTATAATCTTAATTTTGAATATCATTTATAGTACCATTTCATCTTGTGCCAACTACAATCCAATATTTACATTAATTCAAGGTTGTGGGCCAAGTGCATCTAAAAATAACTAATTTGGAGAAGACCCACATTGATATTTTCAAAACTAAATGGCAAGTAAATGATCATAATATTCCGAAAAATGTATTTAATGTGCAATAACAGCTCAAGGTTCTCCAGAAGCCTGATCAAACAAAAATGGACATGGATTCTCAGGCCCTGGGGATTTATCCACCTTTAATTCCATCAGTTTTCCCAGCACCATTTCTCTACTAATGTTGATCTCCCTCAGTTCTTCCCTCTCTCTAAACGTTTCATTCTACAACATTTCTGGTATCTGATTTCTGTCCTCTTTTGCCAAGACAGAACCAAAGTATGTATTCTATTCCTCAGCCATTTCTTTGTCCTTTATTATGCATTCCCCTGTTTCTGTCTGTAGGGGGCCTACATTTGTCTTTACCAAACTCTTTCTCTTCATGTATCCATGGAAACTCTTAGCGTCGGTCACTTTCTGTGGTGGCCATGGAGTGAAAGGTCGCAAATTTGTCAGCTCCCACTCTTGGTGGTCTTTTTGTGGCTTTTTAACATAGAATTTACATAGAATTTGCAGTGTAGAAGGAGGCCATTCGGCCCATCGAGTCTGCACCAGCTCTTGGAAAGAGCACCCAACCCAAGGTTAACACCTCCACCCTATCCCCATAACCCAGTAACCCCACCCAACACTAAGGGCAATTTTGGACACTAAGGGCAATTTATCATGGCCAATCCACCTAACCTGCACATCTTTGGACAGTGGGAGGAGACCGGAGCACCCGGAGGAAACCCACGCACACACGGGGAGGATGTGCAGACTCCGCACAGACAGTGACCCAAGCCGGAATCGAACCTGGGACCCTCGAGGTGTGAAGCAATTGTGCTATCCACAATGCTACCGTGCTGCCCCTAATTTTGCGCCGCATTATTGTAGGAATTTTGTGAAGTAAGGGTGTAGAAGCAGGAACAGGAGGGCACCCCTATGGAGCTGCGCCCCAGGAAAAATCGGAAAAGGAGGAATCAGAAGTTGGAGGCGAGTGAGGACCAGATTTCAAGTGTGGCAATGGTGGATGCGCAGGGTTTGGCCCCGCCAGCTCCTGAATGAGAAGGTGAGCTTCCTGAATGAGAAGTTCTCCCAATAACGTAAGGAGTTTTGGTCGGCACGGGCTTGGAGGGCCGAAGGGCCTGTTCCTGTGCTGTACTTTTCTTTGTTCTTTGTTCTTTTTGAGTGTGCAGAGGACCTGGCCCAGGTGATGGACTTGATTAGGGCAGTGGTTGACCATGTGGAAGCGAGACTGACGAACCAGGGACAGGCGATCCAGAGGTTGGAGGAGCAGGCAGGGGAGCATGAGGAGCAGTTCACCTCGATGGCAGCGGAGATCGGCACGCTGCAGGACCAGCAGGAGCGATTGTTGGAGAAGGTGGAGGACCTGGAGAACTGGGGCGAAATTCTCCCCCAACGGCGGGATGCCCGCCGACTGGCGCCAAAGCTGGCGCAAATCAGACGGGCATCGCGCCGGCAAAAAGGTGCGGAAGTCTCCGCATCTTTGGCGGCCTAGCCCCAACATTGAGGGGCTAGGCCGACGCCGGAGGGATTTCCGCCCCGCCAGCTGGCGGAAATGGCGTTTGTTGCCCCGCCAGCTGGCGCGGAAATGCGGCGCATGCGCGGGAGCGTCAGCGGCCGCTGTCAGTTTCTCCGCGCATGCGCGGGAGCGTCAGCGGCCGCCGAAAGTTTCCCGCGCATGCGCAGTGGGGAGAGTCTCTTCCGCCTCCGCCATGGTGGAGGCCGTAGCGGAGGCGGAAGGGAAAGAGTGCCCCCACGGCACAGGCCCGCCCGCGGATCGGTGGGCCCCGATCGCGGGCCAGGCCACCGTGGGGGCACCCCCCGGGGTCAGATCGCCCCGCGCCCCCCCCCAGGACCCCGGAGCCCGCCCACGCCGCCTGGTCCCGCCGGTAAATACCAGGTTTGATTTACGCCGGCGGGACAGGCAGTTTCTGGGCGGGACTTCGGCCCATCCGGGCCGGAGAATCCAGCGGGGGGTCCCGCCAACCGGCGCGGCTGGATTCCCGCCCCCGCCCAATCTCCGGGAGCGGAGACTTCGGCGGGGGCGGGGGCGGGATTCACGGCGGCCAACGGCCATTCTCCGACCCGGCGGGGGGTCGGAGAATGACGCCCCTGTTCTCGGAGGCAGAACATCTGCATCGTGGGTCTGCCGAAGGAGAAAGAAGGATTGTATGCTGGTGCATATGTGGGGAAGATGCTGGAGAAGCTGATGGGGGAAGGTTCGTTCACCAAGCCGTTGGAGGTGAATCGAGCCCACAGGGCACTTCTGCGTATGCCCCGGGGCATGAGCCCCCGAGGGCGATGGTGGTACGACTGCATCGTTTTCTAGACAAGGAACATATTACGAGATGGGCCAGGCAGATGAGGCAATGTATGTGGGAAGATGCTGAGCTCCGGGTGTACCAGGACTTGGGAGCAGAACTCGCAAAGAGGAGGGCGACTTTCAACAAGGTCAAGTCAGCCCTGTATGCAAAAGGAATAAAGTTTGGACTGCTTTACGCAGCCCATCTATGAGTGACCTATGAGGGTCGGGAATTGTACTTGGGCTTGCCGGAGGAAGTGGCGGACTTTATGAAAAACAATAAACTGATGGAAGAAGGAAGACCCTGAGCTTTGACTGTGGGGAACTGAGCTGTGAGCTATGTTTTGTAAAACTTTAAACTTTCAACGTTCAATTTGCAATGTTCGGAATGACGTTTGAGGTTTTGTATATATATTTTCTTTTTCCGTTTTTCATTTGGTTCTGTGTGTGGTTAGCTGAATAGATAATACTTTGTTAAGGGAGGAGAGGTGGGCCTTTGTGCTCGGACCTTGGGAGGGATTGTTTGTTTGTTCTTGCTTCTTGCCATTGTTTTGAGAGTCTGCATTAAGAGCAGGGGCGAGGGGAACCAGTGGGGTGTTGGATGCTAGGCGCCAGGGGTGGGGGCTGCCAGGATAGCTGGGAGGGCTAGTTCACGGAAACAAAGTGGGGGGTGAGCTGAAGACCAAAGTAAGGGGAGGGGGGGTGGGGGCCAAGGGTGTGGGGGGGGGGGGGGGGCGGTTAGACTGCTGACGGGGAGAGGACTTTTAAGGTGGTGGAGGAGAAGAGTTGATGACAGTAGCTGCTGGAGGACGGGCCAGGTGAGGTGCGGGGCATGGGCCAATGGCTAGCTTTGGAGTGGCTATGGCTGATCGACAGGGGAGGGGGGTAGGGTGCCCCTGGATCAGGTTGGTCACCTGGAACGTTCGTGGACTGAATGGGCCGGTCAAAAGAGCACAAAGGGCAGCACAGTGGCGCAGTGGTAGCACTGCAGCCCCACGGCGCCAAAGTCCCAGGTTCGATCCCGACTCTGGGTCACTGCCGTGTGGAGTTTCCACATTCTCCCCGTGTTTGCGTGGGTTTCGCCCCACAACCCAAAAGATGTGCAGGGTAGGCGAATTGGCCATGCTAAATTGCCCCTTTTTGGAAAAATGAATTGGGTACTCTAAATTTAAAAAGAAAAGAAAAAAAAAATAGCCCGCGTGTTCGCACACTTGAGGCAACTGAAGGCAGACGTGGCCATGTTGCAGGAGACGCACTTGAAGTTGGGAGACCAGGTTAGACTGAGGAAGGGATGGGTCGGACAGGTGTTCCATTCGTGATTGGACTTAAAAACGAGGGGGGTGGTAATTCTGGACAACAAAAAGGTGGCATTCGAGGTGGGGAAGATAGAGGCAGACCCGCGGGGTAGATTTGCTATGGTTAGCGGGAAGCTGAGGGAAGGTTGTGGTGCTGGTGAACATACATGCCCCAAATTGGGATGAATCGAGTTCGTTAGGAGGGTGCTAGGGAAGATTCCGGACCTGGACTCGCACCAACTGATTATGGAGGGGGTCCTGGATCCGAGACTGGACAGGTCGAGTCCTAGGTCTGGATAGATGTCAGCAATGGCAAAAGAGCTGCATGGGTTTATGGAGTGCATGGGAGGGGTGGATCCATGGAGATTCGGGAGGCCAAGGAGTAAGGAGTTTTTGTTCTACCCCCATGTGCACAAGGTGTATTCCAGGATATACTTCTTCGTGTTGGACAAAACGCTGCTGGCAGAGGTGGTGGATGCTGAATATTCAGCAATTGTGGTGTCAGACCACGCCCCACACTGGGTAGGCCTGCAAGTGAGCAAAGGAAAGGCCCAGCGGCCGCAATGGAGATTAGATGTAGGGCTACTATCGGACGATGAGATGTGTGAGCGGGTGAGGGAGGCCATTCGGGGATATATAAAGATTAATGATACGGGTGAGATCTTGGCAGGGGTTTATGGGAGACACTGAAGGCAGTTAATCGGGGGGAATTCATCTCAATTTGGGCCCGTAGGGAGAAGACGGAACGGGCAGAGTTGGACAGACTGGTAGGTGAAATTTTGCAGGTGGACAGGAGATATGCGGAGTCTCCGGATGAGGAGCTCCTGAAGGAGCGTCAGAGACTGCAGCTGGAATTTGGGCTCCTGTCCACAGGTAAGGTGGAGGGACAGCTGAGGAGGATGTCATGATATGCACTCACGCACATAATGAGATACAGACAGGCAGTGACAAACACCCAGTACAGCCAATCAACACACAGGACAGAACACAACCAATCACCAGGCAGAACACTAGAAGGTGGTCTCCCACTATAAAACACACGAGGCATCAACACTCTGCCTCTGGAGACTTCCGGTGACAGCGGGCGGGAGGCGGCCACACAATGGAGGGCTCCCATTCAGGAACGGCATTTTTGGGGCTTTAAGCCCGGTCCCAGGGTCCACGGAGGTGGGAGAAGCAGGGAGAAGGCACGGAGGAGGCACAGTGAAGACACAGGAGAAAAAAAAAAACAAAGAAAAATGTCGCAGGTGAGCAAAAATATGGCCGGAAAAAAAAACAGATGAAGGTCCGTCGAGGAGTGGAAAGGTCACCGCGGGGTCACCAAGGAAAATGGAGGCTGGAGCACCAGGGAAGGCCGCACTGCTTACGGCTGAAGAAATAGCTAAGGTGATGGCTGCGGAATTTGAAAAGCAGTTGACGCAGATTGCGAAATGCATGGAGACGGTGAGGAAGGAGATGAGGGAGGTTTTGAGTGTGCTGGTGGAGGAGGCAGTTTCCCCGGTGAGGACGGAGGTGGCGAGCGCAGTGGTGGAGGTGCGAGAGCAAGGGGAGGTGTTGAAGGAAGTTGAGGAGACGTTACTGCAGCACGGTGATCAACTTGCCTCGATGGGGAAAGAGATGCGGAAGGTGATGGATACTAACAAGGATCTGCGAGGAAAAATGGAAGACCTGGAAAACAGATCCAGGCGACAGAATTTGAGGATTGTGGGGCTGCCCAAAGGAGTTGAAGGACCGAAGCCGACTGAGTATTTTACCGCGATGCTGGCAAATCTATTGGGGGAGGGGGAACGATCCCTCCCGATATGAACTGGATCGGGCTCATCGGTCGTGGAGGCCTGTACCAAAGGCGAGTGAGCCGCCAAGGGCAGGGACTCTGTGCTTCCGTAGGTACAGTGTGAAGGAGAAGGTCCTGAGCTGGGCCAAGCAGAAGCGGGTGGTGCAGTGGGCTGGAGCTGGTATACGTGTATACCAGGAGTTTACGGTGGAGCTGGCGAGGAGGCGGGTGAAGAGGGCACTGTACATAAGCAAGGTGCGGTGCAGCATTGTATATCCAGCGAAGCTGAGTATGACTTACAAGCTCAGGGACTTTTATTTTGGAACGGCGAAAGCAGAAGGACTGTGACAGAACTGACAAATTGAGGAATGGCCACGTGCCGATGTAACCTCATGACTGTATTTTCTTCTTTTTTGTATCACTGCGCGCGGGTGTAGCGACTAAAGGAGCCAATGTGGTATATATTTGGACAAGGGAAGGGACGGGACTTTCACTCGAAATGAAGGTTCTTTGGGGTGTAGGTGGATATGTGGGGTTTGCTTTGCTAAAAGGGGATCTTTGGGCTTTCCTAAGGCCGGGCAAGTGGGAAAGGGACCCGGGCGGGGGCCTCCACGCTGGCCGGTTTAAGCCGGCCAGTGAACGGGAGTGAGGTGGGGGGGAGGGGCTGCGGCCATCGGAGCCTGGCAGAACAGGGTCCGAGTGGTCTAGCCGGGGTGGAAAGTTGGGGGGAAGGAACCGAGGTTGGGAGGAGGAGTTTTACAAGAGGCAGTGGGCGGGAGGAGCTGGAGTCTTGGGGTGGGGGGTAAGGGGGGGGGGGGCGGGGGGAGCTGGGTAAGATTAAGGGTGACTACGGGTAATCCCTGATTCCTTTTTGTCATTTGTTTATGTAAACATGCGGGTTGAGGTTTGGGGGTTGGTGGGTATATGGGATCATTGTTCTTATGGGGACTGACATATCTTGCTGATTATTGTTTATTGTTGATGGATGTAAATGTGGGAGAAAATGTGAAAAAGGAGGAGACTAAAAAAAATTTTTTTTTTTTAAAAACACTCTGCCTCTTTCCACTGGTGACAACTAGAGTGACAGTCAGGGTGTATATATCAGTTAGCACCTTCTACACATGGCTCAGAGTTAGTCTGGTCTAGTTAGTTATAGTAAGCACGCTTATATTAGTAGAGTGTCAAACCCACAGCGAACTGTGTGCACTGCTTAATAAGTTCAATAAAGCGTATTGAACCAACACCAAAGTTTGGAGTGTACTTTCAAGTACAACTGCATCCAGTTGCAGTCCGTGTTACCCCAGGGTGATTAACACGACAGAGGATAAAGGGTGTGGTGTATGAATATGGGGAAAAAGCCAGTTGGATGTTGGCGCGACAGCTGAGGAAACAGGAGGCGGAGAGAGAAATTGGGAAAGTATATAAGGGGGAAGGTGATTGTGGACCCGGAGGGGATGAATGATGTGTTTCGGGGATTTTATAGCCAACTTTATAAATCGGAACCACCAGCCGGGAAGAGGGTATGAAGCGATTCTTGGGGGGTCTGGAGTTCCCGAGAGTAGACGAGGGGCTGGTGGAAGGCTTGGTAGGCTCAATCAGGCTTGGGGAGGTGATAGACGGATGGGGGCGGTGCAATTGGGTAAGGCCCCGGGACCTGATGGATACCCGGTCGAGCTTTACAAAAAGTTCTCCGAGTTGCTGGGGCCGCTCCTGGTAAAGGTTTTTAATGAGTCCAAGGAGCTGGGGGTGCTCCCCCCAACACTATCGCAGGCTTCGGGTTCCCTTATTTTGAAGCGGGATAAGGATCCAGAGAGCTGTTGATCGTATAGGCCGATCTCTCTTTTGAATGTAGATGCGAAGTTTCTGGCAAAGATCTTGGCCACACGTGTAGAGGACTTTGTCCCGGGGGTAATAGGGGAGGACAAGACGGGATTTGTGAAGGGACGGCACTTGATGTCCAACATTAGACGGCTCCTAAATGTTATAATGGTGCCAGTGAAGGGGCGTGAGGTTGAGGTGGTAGTAGCCATGGATGCAGAAAATGCCTTTGATCGGGTGGAGTGGAAGTACTTTTGGGATACCCTAGGAAGGTTTGGGTTCGGGCAGAGATATGTGGATTGGGTCGGTTGCTATACCAGGCACTGATGCCAAATGTAAGGACTAACCAGGTCCGGTCAGAATATTTTAGTTTGTGTAGGGGGACAGACAGGGATGTCCGCTCTCCCCACTACTGTCTGCCCTGGCCATAGAGCCCTTGGCAATGTCTGGCGGGGGTTATTGAGAGGGGAGGTGGAGCATAGGGTCTCGTTCTATGCGGACGATTTGCTCCTTTACATAACAGCCCCGTGGGGGGATGCCTGGAATTATGGAGATATTGGAAGGATTTGGTCAGTTCTCAGGCTACAAGTTAAATGGGGCAGCACGGTAGCCTTGTGGATAGCACAATTGCTTCACAGCTCCAGGGTCCCAGGTTCAATTCCGGCTTGGGTGACTGTCTGTGCGGAGTCTGCACATCCTCCCCGTGTGTGCGTGGGTTTCCTCCGGGTGCTCCGGTTTCCTCCCACAGTCCAAAGATGTTCAGGTTAGGTGGATTGGCCATGCTAAATTTCCCTCAGTGTCCAAAATTGCCCTTAGTGTTGGGTGGGGTTGCTGGGTTATGGGGATAGGGTGGCGGTTTTGACCTTGGGTAGGGTGCTCTTTCCAAGAGCCGGTGCGGACTCGATGGGCTGAATGGCCTCCTTCTGCACTGTAAATTCTATGTAAAAAAAAATTTTTTTTAAATATGGGTAAGAGCAAGGTGTTCGCGATCCAGACACGGGGGCAGGAGAGGAGACTGAGGGAGTTCCATTTCAAGTGGTGGGGAAGAGTTTTAGGTACCTGTGGATCCAGGTGGCTAGGGACTGGGGTCAGCTCCCAGTTAAATCTGGGCAGAGTGGTCGAGCAAATGAAAGGAGACTTCCGTAGGTGGGACATGCTATATTATTATTTTTCAATGTCTTCCAATTTTTATCCTTGAGGGTTTTTTCAGGAAGGTGAACGTGGCGATCTCGGGTTTTGTCTGGGCTGATAAGACCCCGAGGGTGAAGAAGGTACTTTTGGAACGGGGGCGCGGGCAGGGGGGCTTGGCCCTTCCTAATTTCATTAACTATTACTGGGCCGCCAACATATCGATTGTTCAGAAGTGGGTAGTGTGGGAGGGGTCAGTGTGGGAGCACATGGAGGTGGCATCTTGCAAGGGTATGAGTTTGGAGGCTTTACTAACGGCTTGGTACTCCACAAGCCCGGTGTTGGTGGCAGTCCTGAGTGTGTGGGGGCAATGGAGACAACACATGAGATTGGAGGGGGCATCAGTGTGGTCACCGATCTGTGATTATCACCGGTTTGTTCTGGGGGGAATGGACGGGGGGCTTTAGGAGGTGGCAGGCGGGCAGGGATTGAGAGATTTGGGGATCTCTTCATTGAGGAGGGTTTCCCGAGCCTGGAGGTATTAGAGGAGGAGTTTGAGTTGCCGGGTGGGAACGTGTTTCGCTAGCTGCAGGTACGGGACTTTGTCCGGAAGCAGGTTCCAAGCTTTCCTCGCATCCTCCTAAGGGACTACAGGATGTGATGTCAAAAACAGGGGTTGGGGAGGGGAGGGTTTCGGAGATATACAAATAGTTGATGGGAAGGAGTCCCAATCGACGAGGTGAAGAGGAAGTGGGAGGAGGAGTTGGGAGGGGAGTTGGAAGTCGGACTATGGGAAAAGCCTTGAAGAGAGTCAATTCATCCTCGCCGTGTGCCAGGCTTAGCCTGATCCAGTTCAAGGTGGTTCATAGGGCTCATATGACTGTGGTCCGGATGAGCAGGTTTTTTGAGCAAGTGGAGGATAGGTGCGGGCGGTGTGGGGGTAACCCGGCGAACCACGCACACATGTTCTGGGTGTGTCCAAAGTTGAGGGGATTCTGGCAGAGATTTGCGGATGTCATGTCAGAGGTCTTGGAAGGGAGGGTGACTCAGAGTCCAGAAATGGCAATATTTGGGGTATCGGAGGATGCGGGGGCCCAGGGGGGGGGGGAGAGAAGCCGATGTTTTGGCCTTTGCCTCCCTGGTGGCCCGGAGACGGATTTTGCTGGGATGGAGGAACTCGGAGCCTCCAAGGTCAGGAGTGTGGGTTAGTGAGATGGCAGGGTTTCTTAGGCTGGGAAAGATTAAGCCATGAGGGGTTCAATTCAGGGGATTGCTCGGAGGTGGCAGCCATTCATCGACTTTTTAAGGAAAACTGAACGTCAGCGGAAAGAGAGGGGGGGGGAGAAAAATGAGAGGCAGGGCAGTGTAAAATAAGAGACAGGGAATCTAATATGCAGGTAAATAGGAGCTAAGGTGGGGGGTGGGGGTAGTTGGTTATGTTATTGTAATATTGTTGCGTGTTTCGGGCCGCTAGGCTGTTTAGTATATTAATTTGTTAAACTGTGAAAATTACAAATGCTTCAATAAAATGTTTTCTAAAAAAAAAGAAACACTTAGTGACAATCTTTATGTTCCCTGCAAGCTTACTTTCATACTGTACTTTCCCCTTCTTAATCAATCCCTTGGTCCGTCTTTGCTGAATTCTAAATTGCTCCCAATGCTCAGACCTATTACTTTTCTTGGCCAATCTGTATGCTATTTCCTTGGATCGGATACTATTTCTAATTTCCTTTGTAAGCCATGGATTGGCCCTCTTACCCATTTTGCTTTGTGCCAGACAGAAATGAACAGTTGCTGCAGTTCCCCCATTCCTGGTCCCCGGGATTAATCTCACCAGGCAACACTCCAAAGACAGTGTGGAGTGATGCTGAAGAGATGAATACATGAATATTCCATGAATAATAATATGGAGTTTAGTGCAATGCAGTGATTGGAGGAGAGGGAGAGAAGCAAGAGTGGTGGGGAGAATATATTCAGTCATGTTGCTGGCAAAGGTGGAGGTGGAAATAGAGAGGGAGCGAGTAATATTCGTACCTTGACAACTTTGGTAAGGTCATTAAACTTCTTTAGGGTTGAATTCATGTTCTGGGAGCTAAATACCTACATTAATTTCCTCTACAACCTTGCCAAGTGGTGGAGAACTTTTTTTTTTGCCCCTTCGCCTCCCTTCTCTGGGAATTAAGATCACTCTCATCCTGTCCAACACTTGGTTAGAGCTCCCATCATGAAACCTGGGGGGCTTTCTGTCCATTCTTTGACTCATTTTTATGCTCGGAAGTGGCTCCCTGCTGGCTGCAGGAGTACACCTATCCTTTAACTGGTGTTAGTTTCCATTAAGTGGAATCAGTGAAGCCCTAATTCCTATTCACCAAATGAATGTGCAGCCAATTTCTGGGCATTTAGCTCTGAATTATGTTAATGAGATGCCAGCATCAAGTTCGCCCATTCTCAGGCACAGTCACATTTCTGGGCAATTAACTCTGGTTGGTGCTGGTGGCTGCGTTGAGAAGAAGCTCCCACTGGTCCGCGATTTTTCAGACTTTTTCAGGGGTTTCCCCGTGGTTCTCCCTTCCCGGGTTTCTTCGGCCTTTGGGGCCTGAGGGACGGGCGTCGGGTCGGTCTGGTTTGGAGCCGGTGAGGAGCCTCGCGGGAGTGTCCAGCGGCCGGAGTGGGAGGCATCGACCCAGAGGTCAGATTTGTGGGTGGAGCTTGACACGAGGCGAGGCAATCGAGGTGGCAGGCCTGAGTCCAGAACGCGATGTAGAGGGGGACTAGAGCACACTGGGTGGCTCCCACTGAAAATGGATCTTTGAGGAGTTTGAAGCCCAGTCCCCGGGGGAAGAAATTTCTTGACTTTGGAATTTTGGGGGAGAAAATTTGTGAAAATAATTATGTAGTCATTTTCGGATTGAAGAAAGTAAGAAGAAATAGTAAGTCGTTAGAGGAAAGCAGCTAGGAAGAAGGAAGAAAACCCGGGTTTGACGTTGAATGAGAAGGCCAGCAAAAGCGCTGACAAGATGGCAGATGCCGGACCACATGGTGGGGCCGCACTACTTACGGTGGAAAAGATGATCGAGGTGATGGCGGTGGAGCTGGAAAAGCAGTTTGCGAGGCATATGGAGGCTTTGAGGAAGGAGACGGCGGTCGCATTGAAATCATTGGTGGAGAAGGCAATCGCCCCGGTGAGGATAGCTGTGGCAACGACATCGGCCGAGGTGAGAGAAGGAAGTGGAGGAAGCCGTGTCGCAGCACCGCAACCAGCTCACCTCGATGGGAGACGAGCTGCGGAGAGTGGTGGAGGTCAACAAAGGACTCGAGATGGCACAATCTGAGAATTGTGGGCTTGCCCGAAGGGACAGAGGGCCCAAGGCCAACAGAGTACTTTGCTAAGAAGTTGGCGGAGCTGATGGGGGAGGGGGAGAACTCCTCCCAGTATGAGCTGGAGCGAGCTTATAGGTCATTAAGGCCGAAGCCCAAGGTGAATGAGCCGCCAAGAGCAGTAATTATCTGCTTCCATAAGTACTGCATGAAGGAGAAGGTGTTAAGCTGGGCGAAGCAGAAGCATGAGGTGCAGTGGGACGGTGCTGGAGTTCGGATCTATCAGGACTTGACGGTTGAGTTGGCAAAGAGACGAGCGGCGTTTGGGCGGGTGAAGGCGGCACTGTACAAATTGTGCGATTTGGTATGGTGTACCCGGCGAAGCTGAGGGTAACGTATAGCACCAAAGACTTTTATTTTGAGACAGCGGAGGCGGTTGAGGCGTTCGTGAGGGCAGAAGGCTTGGGACAGACGTGAGGAGCGGAACTGGAAGAGAGACTGTGGACTGTGTTTGGGCAGCTGGAAAATGTATAAATGCTACAACTTTCTTTTTACTGATGTGTATTGTAATTTACTTCTCTTTGCTTTGTAACAGAGTTCAAGTTAATGGTTGGGTTGATTGCGTTCTGTGTTGCGACGGTTAAATCTTATGTTAGTGAATTGTATGGGTTAGATTATTATTTTTGTTTTTTCTTTCTCTGGGACTGGATAGGAGGGGACGGTATACCTTGGCGGGGGGAGCCATCCGCGCTAGCTAACTAAAGTCGGCTAAAAAACGGAGGTGACATGAGACGAGGGCTGCGGACGTTGGAGCCTGGATAGCAGGCTTCAATGGGCCTACGAGGCGAGCAAAAGGGGGGAAAGGGATTGATGCTGGGAGATGGTTTTTCAAGGGGAAATGTAGGGGGGGGGTTTTGGGAGGGGGGGAAGTGGTTCAATGTTAACAATGGACAGGGGCGGGTTAGGCTTATGGGGCAGGGTCCGGTGGTATGATGATGGTGGATAAGAAGGGTGGGGGGGGGGTGAGAGACCCCCAGTTAGGATAGTCACGTGAAACGTGAGAGGGCTAGGAGACCCAGTCAAGAGGTCAAGGGTGCTTGCGCATCTTAAAAGTTTGAAAGCCAATGTGGCAATGCTGCAGGGGACTCACTTGACGGTGGAGGACCAGGTGAGACTTAAAAAGGGCTGGGTTAGTCAAGTGTTACACTCTGGATTTGACGGAAGGGCTCGAGGGGTAGCGGTGCTGGTCAGCAAAAGGGTACCTTTCCAGATGGAGAAGGTGGTGGCAGATCAGGGGGGTAGATTTCTGATTGTGACTGGGGCGCTGGAGGGGAGATTAGCGGCGCTGTTAAGTGTAGACGGTCCCAATTGGGACGATGTGGGATTCGCGAACAAGGTGTTTGGGGCCATCCCCAACTTGGACACGCACAAACTGATTGTGGGGGGGGAACTGGAACTTGGTGCAGGAGCCAAGGTTGGACAGATCACGGCTGCGCTCGCTGGTCCCATCAGGGGGGGCGAAGGCGCTGGCTGGGCTAATGGTGGAAATGGGAGGGTGGACCCTTGGAGGTTCCTGCACCCAAGGGAACTCGTTTTTCTCAGCAGTCCATAAGGTATACTCGCGGATCGACATCTTTGTGGTAGGGAAGGCTTTGCTGGCTGGGGTTAAGGGATTGGAATACTCGGCATTTGCAGTGTCAGATCATGCTCCGCATTGGGTGGATATGGTACTGGGGCTGGTTTAGCACACTGGGCTAAATAGCTGGCTTTTAAAGCAGACCAAGGCAGGCCAGCAGCACGGTTCAATTCCCGTACCAGTCTCCCCAAACAGGCGCCGGAATGTGGCGGCGAGGGGCTTTTCACAGTAACTTCATTTGATGCCTACTTGTGACAATAAGTGATTTTCATTTTTAATTTCAGAAGGGGGTGGCGCAGAGGCCGGGGTGGAAACTGGATGTGGGGCTTTTGGGGAACCAAGTGTTCTGTGAGAAAATTGAAAAGGTTATTAAGGAATATGTAGGTTTCAACTGTACAGGTGAGGTGTCGAAGGCAGTTGGCTGGGAGGCTCTAAAGACGGTGGTGAGTGGTGAGGTAATTTTGTTTAAGGCCAGGGTGGATAAAGAGGAGAGGTTGGAGCGGCAGACGGTAATAGATGAGATGTTGGAGGTAGATAGGAGTTATGCAGGAGATGGGGACCCAGCAAAGCTGGAAAAGAGGAAGGAACTACAGGTGAGCTTCAACTGACTATCTACCAGGAAGGCGGTGTGCCAAATGAGACGAGCAAGGGGCGCAGTTTATGAACATGGAGATAAGGCATGTGAGCAGGTCAGCTCCGGAGGGAAGCAGTGGCAAGGCAAATTCTTCAGGTGAGGGATAGGGCAGGGAAGTTGGTGGTGGCCCCAGTGCTGATTAACAAGGTTTTTGAGGAGTTTTATGAGCGGTTGTACAAGTCAGAGCCACTCGGGGAGACCGTGAGATGCAGGAATTTCTAGATGGCCTGGAGTACCCGAGGCTAGGGGAGGGGGACAAGGCTACATTAGAAGGAGCTATAGTGGAGCAGGAGATAAATGATGCGATTGGGAGGATGCAGTTGGGGAAGGTGGCAGGGCCGGATGGGTTTCTGTGGAATATTGTACAAAATTCAAGGATAAGCTGGCACCCCTGATGGTGGGGATGTTTGAAGAGACGATAGGGAAGGGGGTGTTGCCACAAACCTTGGGGCAGGCATCGATTTCACTGTTGCTAAAAAACGATAAGGATCCGACGGAGTGTGGGTCGTATAGACCCATATCACTTCTGAATGTGGATCCAAAAGTATGGGCAAAGGTACTGGCGGGTAGGCTGGCGAAGTGCCTCCCGAAGGTGATAGGTGAGGATCACACGGGGTTCGTGAGAGGGAGACAGCTCTTTTCGAACATTAGGAGGGTTTTGAACGTCGTTATGGCACCGGCGGAAGGGAAGGAAACAGAGGTGGTTGTGGCATTGGACGCCGAGAAGGCGTTTGACCGGGTAGAATGGGGGTTCTTGATGGCAGTGCTGGAGCGGTTTGGGATTAGACCAAGATTTGTGAACTGGGTAAAGCTACTATATAAGGAGCCGAAGGCGAGTGTCCACACAAACAACATCAGCTCAAGATACTTTTCTCTCCACCGTGGGATGAGGCAGCGATGTCCTATGTCCCTCCTATGTCCCCCCTGCTGTTTGCACTTGTGATTGAGCCGTTGGCCATCGCATTAAGAAGTTCGGGAGCATGGAAAGGAATAGTGAGGGGGGTGGGGGGGGTGGGGGGGGGGGTGGATAGAGGATAGGGTGTCCTTATATGCCAACGACTTGCTGTTATATGTGTCGGAACTGAGTGTGTCGATAGGGTAATATTGGAGCTACTTCGGGTATTTGGGTCTTTCTCGGGGTACAAGCTGAACCTAGACAAGAGTGAGTATTTTGTGGTGTCTCGGCCGGGGGCAGGGGTGGGGGGGGCTGCCATTCCGTAGGGCAGGGACTCACTTTAGGTATATGGGGGTGCAGGTTGCCCAGGAGTGGGGGAGGCTTCGCAGGTACAACATCTCTAGTTTGGTGGGGAGAGTGAAAGCTGATCTGGCAAGGTGGGATGGTTTCCCTCTGTCACTGGCGGGTTGGGTACAGGCGGTTAAAATAAATGTGTTGCCGCGATTTCTGTTTATTTTTCGATGCCTACCGATTTTCCTGCCAAAGGCTTTTTTCAGGGAGATTGAGGGAAGGATTACCTCCTTCATATGGGGAGGGAAGGTGGCCAGAGTGAGAAAGGTGCTGCTACAGAGGGGAAGGCAGGCAGGGGGTTTGGGTCTTCCGACCCTGATGTACTACTACTGGGCGGCGAATGTGGAGAAGGTGCGGAGCTGGGTCAGAGGGGTTGATTCTCAGTGGGTCAGAATGGAGGAGAGTTTGTGCAGGGGGTCGGGACTGAAAGCACTAGCAACAGTGCTGCTCCCGATAGCTCTGGGGAAATACTCAGGGAGTCCGGTAATAATAGTGTCATTGAAAATTTGGAGGCTATTTCGGCAACACTTTGGGTTGGTGGCAGGGTCAAGGGAAATGCCGATTTGGGGGAACCACAGATTTGAGCCAGGGAGGTGGGATGGAAATTTCTGGAAATGGGAAGAGAAGAGGATTAAGACGCTAAAAGATTTGTTTCTCAGGGGTCGGTTTGCAGGATTGAAGGAGCTGGATGCGAAGTATGGGCTGGAGCAGGGAGAAATGTTGAGATACATTCAGGTTCAAGACTTTGCCAGAAAGGAGATACAGAGCTTCCCGAACGATCCGGCCTCCACATTGCTGGAGGAGGTGCTGACGACAAGGGAACTGGAGAAGGGGGTAAAGTCAATGATACATGGAGCTATTTTGGAAGAGGATAAGGCACCACTGGAAGGGGAAAGTGGGAGGAAGAGTTGGGGGAGGTCATAGAGGAGGTGGTCTGGTGTGAGGTGCTCCAGAGAGTAAATGCCTCCACGTCATGTGCGAGGTTGGGGCTGATACAGCTGAAGGTGGTATATAGAACGCACCTCACGAGGGCGAGGATGAGCCGATTTTTTGAAGGAGTAGAAGATGTGTGTGAACGTTGCCGGGGAGGGGGCCGCTTATCACGTTCCTGTCCAAAGCTAGAGGATTACTGGAAGGAGGTTTTTAGGGTAATTTCGAAGGTGGTGCATGTGAAACTGGACCCGGGTTCCCGGGAGGCCATATTCGGGATGTCGGACCTGCCAGGGTTAGAAACGGGTGCGGAGGCAGATATCGTAGCCTTCGCCTCGTTGATCGCCCAAAGGCGGATCCTGTTGGGATGAAGAGCAGCCTCTCCACCCTGTGCCCTGGCGTGGCGGGGGGAATTCTTGACTCTTGAGACGTTTCAGTTTGAACTGAGGGGAAGGACGGAGGGGTTCTACAAGTCATGGGCATTATTCATTTTGCACTTTCAAGAACTGGATAACATCGGACATTAGTTGGGGGGGGGGCGGGGGGGGGAGGGTTGGGGGGAGGGGGGCTGTGTGTATTAAGGGTGACTATGGGTAATCCCTGATTCCTTTTTGTCATTTGTTTATGTAAACATGCGGGCTAATGTTTGGGGGTTAGTGGGAGGATGGGATCGTTGTTATTGTTATGGGAATTGACATATTTGTTGCTGATTATTGTTTACTTTTGGTGGGTGTAAATTTGGGAGAAAATGTGTAAAAGGAGGAGAATAAAAATATATATTTTTTAAACTCTGGTTGGTTCTTAAGGTATCCGAATGAGATCATGGCACCTTGAGAGTAGAGAACAGAATAACCAGTGTAACATTACATCAGCAAACTCGTTTGAAATTGTATAAGTAATCAATGCTCCTACTTGAAACCATGATGAAAATATATTTGAGGTAATCCAGGTAACTTCATAAAGGAAATAAATGAAACCACTGCCGAAAAGCATTCAATTTTGGAACAATTGTAACTGTTTTTAAAATGAATGTGATCCTTAAACAATATACACAGACTCACATTTAGCACAGGTACTTTCACCACTGTATCGCCACTGTCAGGAATGTTCTGTTCGATGACACTGCACAGTGATTTGTACACACTGTAGACTAAAGCTGATGGGTGAATGAAATGATCCATAACCCTCTCTGACATATTTAGAGCAGTTCAGCTACACGGAGAGAACAGTCTATCATCTGCACCCTTCTGTGAAAGCTAGCTTTCGGAGTGTTTCAATGAAATATGTGCAACTTCCCATTTAAATTAGTACCACATGAACCATGAAGAACACCACAGGTATCAACTGTATTACGAGCCAATTGCAAAAATGGTCTGTCTTGTAATACTCTAACAGGGAAGACATACAGCCATTCATCTGTAACATATTAAAAGCAGAAGAAAATAAATTACTCCATAGATGATGAATTATTGTTTGTGAGGGGAATATGCAGACACTTTTTAAAAGTAGCTTTTAGAGAAAAGTTATTGCAACTGCAATTGCCATCTAACCCCACAAATCATATTTTTTCTTGTTTTTGAAATAATTATGAATTTTTGACAGAAAGGTTTAAGTTTACACTTTATTTTCCACAAATGTGCATTAATTGTAGGTAGACATCAGCCAACTATTATTTCCAAACAATAATGCAATTTAAGATGTTTTCATGTTTATTAGCTTAGTTGCAAGTTTTAGCAAAAAGTAAAATTTTTCTTATAAATCTGAATAACTGAAATCTAGAAATCTAAATAACTAAAAAGCATCTTTATATTCTACCAGATAATATATTCTGCAAATTACTGTGCAAATCAAATATTTCCTTTTTTGAGGACAACATGGGTGAGATTCTCCGACCCCCCGCCGGGTTGGAGAATCGCCGGGGGCTGGCGTGAATCCCGCCCCCGGCGGTTGCCGAATTCTCCGGCACCGGATATTCGGCGGGGGCAGGAATCGCGCAGCGCCGGTTGGCGGGCCCCCGCCCGGCGATTCTCCAGGCCGCAATGGACCGAAGACCCGCCGCTGTCAACCCATGCCAGTCGGCGTGGATTGAACCACCTTTGGCACGGCGGGACACGGGGTCCTGGCGGGGGGGCGCGGGGTGATCTGGCCCCGGGGGGGTGCCCCCTCGGTGGCCTGGCCTGCGATCAGGGCCAACCGATCCGCGGGCGGGCCTGTGCCGTTGGGGCACTCTTTTCCTTCCGCCTTTGCCACGGTCTCCACCATGGCGGAGGCAGAAGAGACCCCCTCCACTGCGCATGCGCGGGGATGCCGTGAGCGGCCGCTGACGCTCCCGCGCATGCGCCGCCCGGCAAAGTCAGTTTTGCGCCAGCTGGCGGGGCACCAAAGGCCTTTCTCGCCAGCTGGCGGGGCGGAAATCAGTCCGGTGGGGGCCTAGCCCCTCAAGGTGAGGGCTCGGCCCCTCAAGATGCGGAGACTTCCGCACCTTTGGGGCGGCGCGATGCTGGACTGATTTGCGCCGTTTTTGGCACCGGTCAACGGACATCGCGCCGATATCGGAGAATCCCGTCCCAAATTCCTTCTGGACTATGAATAATAATGGCGCTGTTTAGCACAGGGCTAATTTGCTGGCTTTGAAAGCAGACCAACGCAGGCCGGCAGCACGGTTCAATTCCCGTAACAGCCTCCCCGAACAGGTGCCGGAATGTGGCGACTAGGGGCTTTTCACAGTAACTTCATTTGAAGCCTACTTGTGACAATAAGCGATTTTCATTCATTTTTTTCATTTCATAATTGTATGTCAACAAATGCTGAAAATATCAACACAGTAAAGTGATTCTGATTTAATCAGATACTCCACTTAAACACATTAAAGATAATTTGCTCTTTAACAGAAATATTAAGGAACAAAGCAATGTCTTTCGTAAAAAAATGAATAGATTTAAATCATCATAGGTTGTTAGTGGTATCGGAAGAACAAGTAGGGGCTGTAACCAGATGTTTAGCAGTTGTGTAATTTTACCAGCTCAAATGGCAGAGTTACTTAACCATATAACACTTCTGTGAGATGTAGTCCTAGGAATTCCTGGCACTCAAACCCACTTGCCTCGGTTCAGTGAGTTCCGTCAGCTTTGAGCTGGGTCACTCAATGAAGTACAAGACATTCCATCTTGGGAACTGAAAGAACTGGCAGATCCCAACTTGTTCCACGAACCCAACTAATAATCCACCCTGTCTGCTGAGCTCAAAGTGCATTGCTGTTCCCAATTTCTTTTAAAAAGGGAGCAGATTCACAATTTCTGTCACTGAGTACGATTTCAGGCACTAAACTATGAAAGGATAGGCACACTGAGGTGGAGGTAGAGAGGTGGGGGGGGGGGGGGGGGGGGGGAGGCAAGGAACATAACAGTGCCTACTGATGAGATGAGCGGCATTTTCAAAATAAATGTGATTCTAAAAAGAGAAAGATTGTTTTCTCCACTTGACCATTTGGTAGGTATGTCCCACATGTACAGAAATCAGCTACAACACCAGCTCCATAAAAATAATCAAGTAGTGCGATGGCAGTCAAGGAACAAAATGACAGATACTGTCAGCTAAATCAGACGAACAAGCTCCTGCTGAACAACTAATTAATTTTTGTCTAAACAAGGCACTTTAGAACTGTCAGGTTTCAGGTTCATATTTATATCATTACTCAACAAAACAGCAATGAATCTGGTTAAAATAAGTTGCATGTGAATCTTCACTAGCCCCAACCATGGACATGAATTATTTATAGCTGGGGCACCTTGCCTGTATTTTTTCTGAACTGTACCTACTAATTTCAATTTATTATGATTACGGCTGAACGCTGTTAGTTAATAAAAGTGATTGCTGAATCTATTTCCTGATCTGTATTTCATGGTCGTGGCACTTCTAGAACCACAGAAAGGGGTTGATATGCTACAGAAAGCAGAGCAGTGTTCTAGGCACAGAGCTGCTTGATAATGTCCTCTGGTGCTAAGTGTACTCAATAGAAGCTCAGAAGCTTTGCATCTTGCAGGCAGTAGCTACTGGGGAAACACTGGGATCACCAAGGTCAGGAAAATGAGCATACAAGACAGGATCTAAAGGCCTGCATATGGGTGGTTACCTTTCTTTTGTAGGCGCTGATATTACTTTCCAATATTTGATCAAATTGTCTCTTCAGTAATCTGCTCAATGAAATATCTGGTGGCATTATTATTGTCATTGCAGGTCTGCTCTATAGCTGTGCCACGGTCAGTAGTCATGAGTCTTGTCCATTGGGGATATCTCTTTTAGTTTAATTGGCCAGCCTGGAAGGTGATGCCCTGGTTGGAATTTAGTGACACAGAGGTCTGGTGCTAAATGAAACAATCATAACTGCTGCCTTGCATCATGTGCTGCCTATGGTGGAAAACCAGCTGTACACTAAGTAAATGGAATCATTTCCAAGTGATAAAGGTGCTGGGCTGAAGATGGGAGCACAAGTTGGGTGTGACTAATGGCACACAGCAACTTGGGAGCATCCTGCCACATGAGTGAGAAAGAACGCTGCCTCATCCTGCTTCATTCTGTCCATAGGGAATATAAGAACTTGGAGGAGTCGGCAATTCAGTCCCTTGAGCCTGCTCCGTCATTCAATACAGTCATGGCTGATCTCCTTTCGGCCTCAACTTCACTTTTCTGCCATTCTCGAGAAACCCTTCAACCCATTACTAATTAAAAATCTGTCTATCTCCTCCTTAACTTTACTCAATGCCCCAGCATCCACCGCACTCTGGCTAGTGAATTCCACATATTCACAACCCTTTGAGAGAAGTAATTTCTTCTTGTCTCTGTTTTAAATCTGCTACCCCTTATCCTAAACAATGGTCTCTCATTCTAGATTGCCCCACAAGAGCAAGCATCTGCTCTACGTCTACTTTGTCAATACCTTTTATTATCTGATATACCTCAATAGGTCTCCTTTCATTCTTCTAAATTTGAGAGAGTATAGGCCTAAACTGGTCCATCTCTCTTCATAAGACAAACCCCTCATCTCTGGAATCAATCTAGTGAAACTTCTCTGAACTGCCTCTAATGCACCAACATCTCTCCTCAAATAAGAGGACCAAAACTGTACACAATACTCCAGGTGTGGTCTCACCAATGCCTTGTACAGTTGCAGCAACACCTACCTACTTTTATATTCTATTCCTTTAGCTATAAAGGCAAAAATTACATTTGCCTTCCTTATTACCTGCTGTACCTGCATACTAGTTTACTGAGATTCATGCACAAGGACGCCCAGGTCTCTCTGCACCAAAGCACTCTCAAGTTTCTCTCCATTTAGATAATAGTTTTTTTCTGTCCAAAATGGATAACTTCACACTTATCCATGTTGAACTCTATCTGCCAAATTTTGGCCCACTCACCTAACCTATCTATACCCATTTGCAAATTTCTTCTTTCCTCATTTCAGCTTACTATCCCACTTATTTTAGTGCCATCGGAAAATTTAGCTCTGGTACCTTCCATCCCTACATCCGAGTCATTAATATAAATTGTAAATAGTTGGAGCCCGAGGACATAGCCCTGTGGCACCTCACTAGTTACATTTTGCCAACCAGGAAAAGACCCATTTATCCTGACTCTATGCCTTCTGGTGGTTAGCCAGTCTTCTATCCAAGCTAATAAATTACCCCTAATCCCATGGGATCTTACCTTCTGTATTAACCTTTTGTGTGGCACCTTATCAAATGCCTTCTGGAAGTCCAGATATACTACATCTACAGCATGTCCATTATCCACTTGGTTTGTTACATCTTTGAAGAACTCTAGCAAATTAGTCAAACACAATTTACCCTTCCTAAAACTATGCTGACTCTGACGGGAAAGAGATACCTCTTTACTCTGTCCTTGACCTCCCTGATACATCTGTGTACTTTGGACTGAGAGATAAGAACATTAAAAATAGGTGCAGGACTAGGCCATTTTGACCCATAAAGCCTTCTCCACCATTCTTTAAGAACTGATTGCAGCCTTAACTCTGCTTTCCTGCCTGCTCCTAATACCCTTGACTCCATTGTAGATCAACAATTTGTCTTACTCAGCCTTGGATACATTGAAAGACCTAGCCCCATTACTCGCTGGGATAAAGAATTCCAAAGATTAACGACCTATTGAGAAAAATAAATTAATGCTTAGTTATATTGGAAATTGGAGACCCTTTATTTTGAAACTGTGTTCCCTATTTCTAGATCCCCTACAAAGGGAAACATCCTCCCTACATCTGCCATGTCAAGCCCTTTCAGAATCTCATGTTTCGATTATATCACCTTCATTCTTCTGAACCTCCCTGAGTTTAGGCCCAACCTGCACAGCTTTTGTTCATAAGACAATTTTTTCATCCCAGGAATAAACTTAGTGAACGTCTCTGAACTTTTTCCCATGCAAGCACATCCTTTTTAATGAGACCAAAATGGTGCATAGTACTCTAGACACAGTCTCACCAATGCCCTGAACATTTGTATCAAGACATTCCTACTTTATTACTCCACCCCCCTTGCAATAAAGGCAAACATTTAATTTGCCTTCCTGATTATTTTGCCATGTGTGCATGTTAACCTTTTGCTCTTCAAGTACAAGGACACCCAGATCCCTCTGTACAGCAGCATTATGTTATCTCTCGCCATTTAAATAATATTCAACATATGTATTCCTCCCACCAGAATGGTAAATCTCACATTTTTACACATTATACCCATTAGCCAAATATTTTCCGATTCACTTATTCTGGGGCCGGGCTGGAGAATCGCCGGGATGGGCGCGAATCGCGCCACGCTGCCCCAGCGCCGCTTCCGCCGATTCTCCGGAGAATCAGCGCCATTGGTGCCGGCGCGGTCGCAGCGGCGCCGGTCGGGGATGCTCTACGGGGCCCCCCCCCGGCGATTCTCCAGCCGGGATGGCCCGAGCGGCCATGCAAAAAAAGCCAAGTCCCACCGGCACCGTTTACACCTGCTCTTAACTGGCGGGACCTCGGGATGGATGCATCCAGGGGCGGCCTAGTGGGGGGGCGGGGGTCCGACCCCGGGGGGTCTATGGTACTATGCACCATTTTGGTCTCATTAAAAAGGATGTACTTGCATTGAAAGGCCGGCCGATCGGTGGGCCGGCCTCTCGGGCTGGGGGCCTCTTTTGTTCTGCGCCGGCCCTTGTAGCCCTACGCCATGTGGGCCACTCCAGTGCTGTGCTGGCCCCCAATAGGGGTCATAATTGCTGCTCCTGAGGTCATGCTGACGCCGTCGAGAAACGTGACGGCGTTTAGAATGGCGTCAACACTTAACCTCAGGATCAGAGGATCCCGCCCCCTATCTCTGGGGCACGATCTACCAGGCGCGGTACGCCCAAAAGGCAGCACGGCGCGGCCGATAGATGCTGAGCAATCCATCTTCCGGGATCTACCTGGCTTTCCATACCGCACGAGATCTTACGCAATATCGTGAGACGTCGCAATATAGTAATAATAATCTGTTACAAGTAGGCAATGAAGTTACTGTGAAAAGCCCCGCGTCGCCACATTTCGGCGCCTGTTCGGGTACACACAGGGAGAATTCAGAATGTCCAAATTACCTAACAACACGTCTGTCGGGACTTGTGGGAGGAAATCGGAGCACCCGGAGCAAACCCACGCAGACATAGGGAGAACGTGCAGACTCCGCACAGACAGTGACCCAAGCTGAGAATCTAACCAGGAACACTGGCATTGTGAAGCAACAGTACTAACCACTGTGCTACCATGCCACCCTACCAGTCGGTACGGTACGCCAACATATCAATATGAATGCCACCCTTTGTGGGTGGATCACGATTCAGAAAATCTACATATTCGAGCGATATAACGAAGGGGAGTCTGTGGCATAGTGGTATTGTCGCTTGATTATTAATCCAGAGACCCAGAGTCATGATCTGGGGACCGGGATTCGAATCCTGCCTTGGCAGATGGTGAAATACGAATTCAATAAAAATCTGGAATTAAAAGTCTAAAGGTGACCAGGAAACCATTGTCGATTGACGTAAAAACTAATGTCCTTTAGGGAAGGCAATCTGTCCTTAACTGGTGTGACCCACAGTGATGTTGTTGACTTTTAATTGCCCTCAGGAATTGGCAATAAATGCTGACCCACCCAGCAATGCCCACATCTCATGGACAAATAAAGTAAAAGCTAGTCCCACTCAAATATGCATTACACAATCTAATCAAGGCGCCGAGATCTAACCCCTTCACCTTGGATACCTCGAGTGAGAGCCTTTCAGTGCTGGTCTCCACAAACGGGGGTCAGATGGAATGGCACACGTGTGGGTCTCCCAGGAGTTTGGAGGCCCCCCAAGTGATTCCCTCTGTACAGGGGGCACCCTGACAGTCCACCTGGTTGCCATTCTGGAGGTGCCAAGGTGCCCAGGTGGCACTTCCACCTGGCAAGGACACTGTCATGATATGCAAACATTCAACCAATGTACATTCAGAATAGGTCACAACCAATGGGCAGTCAGGACACTCAGAGGTGGCATCACCACAAGGGGGCATGACATAAACACTATAAAAGGGATGAGGCACTCACACCCAGCCTCATTCCACAGACAGACATCTAGAGAGTTAGACAGGGTTGATCAGCAGCATCACACCCCAGCATGTGGCTTAGAGCAAGCTGGTACAGTTAGACTGAGTTACTACAGTTAGATTAGCAAAGAGTCAAACTCATTTGAGAACTGTGTTAATAGTTCAATAAACACGTTGAACTCATTTCAGAATCTGGAGCATCCTTTAGTTAAGACTGCATCAAGTAGCAGCCTGTGTTATCCGAAGCAGCATAACACAACAGACACTGCCAGGGTTCCAGGCTGGCAGTACCACGGTGCTAAGCTGCCATTTGTCCCGTGGCAGGAATCAGGTCCATGGTTGCCCTGTGCAGGAGTGCAGGAAGGTGTGGGGGAGAGGGTCTGAGGATCCACTTATAGGTGAGTTAGGGCTTTGGGGGTTCAAGGGTCGCTTCAGGGGTTTGAGAGATCAGGAAACCATTTTAAAATGGCGTCCAAATCTCCTTCTGCACTGAGGAGTTCCAGCGAGCGGAGATCCTCAGTGCAGAAAGTGGAACTAAGTGCGGCTTCGTCAGGGAGTTCTCTGCTGAAGCCTCGAAGCTACCCGAATGGGAAAAGAGTCCCATTCGATAACATGGGATTTCATGGCACTCCGATTACCAGGAAACATCCGCTAAACTTGGTCCTTTTGGACTCTGTTCGCGTTCGGGTAGATAGCACCCTATATCTCTTTTCAGATTTTTGCTATCCTTCTCACAACATGTTTTCCTACCTATCTTTGTATCATCAAATATATGGCTACAATACAGTCAAGTTCCTTCATCAAAGTCATGAATATAGATCGTAAACAGTTAAGGCACTGGCACTGGTCCGTGCTGTTGCCAACCTGAAGATACCCCATTTACCCTGACTCTGTTTGCTGGTTCAATTCCGGCCTTGGTTGACTGTGTGAAGTTTGCGCTTTCTTTCCGTGTCTACGTGGGTTTCCTCTGGGTGTTCCGGTTTCCTCCCACAGTCCAAAGATATGCAGGTTAGGTGGATTGGCCATGATAACTTACCCCTTAGTGTCCAAAGATATTTAGGTTATGTGGGGTTATGGGGTTACAGGGATAGGGTGGAGGAGTGGGCCTAGGTTGGGTGCTCTTTCGGAGAGTCGATGCACACTAGATGGGCTGAATGTCCATCTTTTGCACTCTAGGGATTCTATGGTTTTATGCACTGGTTCACCATTGCTTGTTACAGCCTCAAAGTATTCTAATGAATTTTCCAAATGCAATTTCCTTTCATGAAAACATGTTGACTCTGCCCACTGCTACTACTTCTTCAATAATGGATTCAGGAATTTTCTCGATAAAAGATATTGGTCTGGTTTCTCCGTTTCGAAGACTATGGGCTGGATTCCCGTTCCTGAGGCTAACTGCTGATGCATGTGTGGTCTTTCAAGACCAAACAATCGGCGTGAACCCCTCACCGATTCTGATACCGATGAGGGGCTTGTACCGGTGCCGACTGAAAATCCCACCGCCCATAGCGGAAACCGCCAGAGAATGGCCTGGTCCTGGGCTGCATTGCGCACGGATGATAACCTGCAGTGGTCACGCCGTACAACATGGCGCCAGCCATGTATGAATCCAACCCACCATCTGCACCCCCACAGCCCATTCCCTGGCCACCCCTCACCAGTCCCCCCAGCCCTAGCAGAAGCCAACCCGGCCAGCAGCATGGTCCCGGCCGAGTGTGGCCGCGCTGAACACAGTCCACAGCTGGCACGCTGGGTTCCCGACCGCTGGGACCATACGTAGCCCACGCCATTGGGAACGTGGCCCATCGTGGGTGGAGCATCGCGGGTGGGTCAGCCGATGACAAGCCACGCCGTTGAAACCACGGCGGCACGCATCACGATGATGCCAGTTTGGAGGGGGCGGAGCACAGCAGACCGGCGTCAGACTGGCTCCGGCCCCAATTTCGGGGTGGAAATCCATGATCACCGATCATGATTTTGGCGTCAGACTATGGAGAATCCCGTTCTATGTTCTCCAGCCGGAACTGAATTGCGTGGAATACTGGTTCCCAGTAGGAGTGCTGTTCAGTCAAAATTCAGGTGATGGAATGGGCCACCACGCTTCCCACTGGAAATGCAAGTGATTCCCGGATCCTCTGACGTGCACGTGGTGTGGCCACGCCCACTTAAAAAAAGAATGCGCAGCCTTTGGAAGAATGTGTTTAAGTGGGCATGGCCACACCACGTACACGTCATCACTCCCGTGACGTCATGCCTATGCGCAGAACGATCAACTTCCTGATCACATTGTCTTTTCCAGCAATGCAGGACAGAGATTAAATTTTAACCAACAATTGAACAAGACCTTTGCAGCATCAAACAAGCAGTTTTCAGCATTAAACAAGAAGAACATTTTCACAAATCTAAAGATAAAGAAGATAAACTCAACATCATAGAAAATGAATTAGATTGGAAAGATATATTCTGTATGGATATAATTGAAAGTGTAGACACAGGTACACAGGAAATCTCAGAAGCTGAAAATATAAACCCAAGCACAATTGTTCCAAATCTAGATGAATGGAAAATTCCATTAATCAAGTGCAAGCTCGTCACAGAGGCAAGTGCCAATTTTCTCTGCCTCTCCATTTTTAACTGCCTGAGAGTTCAACCCACAGTTTTGATCGCCTACGATCAAAATGCAATTGAAATGCCAGGGGGATGTGACCTAGAATCATGGGTGCACAATCAAAGTCACATTGTGCAATTCGCCATTGTGGCCACAAAGCGAGAGTCCATATTGGCAGCAAATGCGTATGATGCCCTGTACCTCGTTAAACGACTGTACGTTTCAGACAGCATGAAGACATAGGATCATTGTAACTGGTCACAAGATAAAATGCCGCAATCATCCGATGAGGACAGTAAAGAAACAGATGAGGAGCCAGAAGAAGAAGACGATGAAGGTCTATTTAGTTTATTTGCGACGAGTGGCGAAGTAATCACAAGTAGCATACAAGCTGTGCAGGACAACAGCGAGACTGGCATCTCAGCTGGACTGTACAGAGGCTGACAATGAAAGTGCAACAGAGAACAGATCAATTGAGAGCACATCAACGGTGAACAGCCAACAAGAAAATAACATCTTGGAGAAGTTGACTCCAGATGAGAAGCACAAAGAGCTCAAAGATACATCAGATGAACGAAAGGGACTGATTTCAAAAAGTTCAAAGGTCCATCAGATAATTCAAAGGATTCTGATGGTAAAAAGTTTGAAAATGAATCAGATAAGCCAAAAGGAACTAATCTTAAGAACACAAAGAGTAACTACAGAACAACAGAATTTACACAAAGGTACGACTTTGAAACCAAAGGACAAATAACCAACGCATTGAAATTCAATGGAAACAATGTGTTAGGACTTGCAGTCACACTTGACAAACCAGACAGTATGGAAAGCAATCCAGGTGGCATCCGAGCAAGGGACTGCAGGACAGTGTGTGACAAAGAGCTACCATTTGTGATAACACAGACAAATGCATGTGTAGATCATACCAAGTTCACGCATGATGGCACAAATGCCAGGAAGAAAAGGACATTGTTTAGAAAGAAAAAACATCATTCCAACAGTCCAGTAGAGTGGTCCTTGCTAAAAAATCAGAAAGCAAACTGGTTTTTAGGCAAAGGAGACACAAAATCAACATCACAAGCACAAAAAAAAGACCATGTCAGGCAACAGAGGTGGTTCAACCAGTCGAACACCTGATCGATTGAACTGATGACTTGTTGGTTATGTTCCACACTACCACAGTGAAGACTGAGTGCAGACTCAATTTGGGGACTGTAAAAAGTTTTTAAAATTGTTAACTACTGTACAATATCAATAATCAGTTACATGTAAAGAACATGCAATGCTCTTACTATACATATGTTTGGAGCAATCTCCAAACATCTTTTTAAAAATAGGGGACATCATGATATGTACATTGACTGGGATGTGAAAAGTTAACAAGTTAATGATAATGCTTTTTACCACTAGAGGGAACCACAGAATAGTCATAAATATATCATTTGACTTCTTGGATTCTGGGTAGAAAGGGTAGAAGATGGTTAGCCATAAGGTGGTGTCATGGGAATGTCCCTTTAAGAAATGTTTGTCTTCTCAAATGGCTTCAGTGATGTCATTGTGTGTGTGGAGCTGGGCGGTGGCTCTGGTATTTACTTTTGTTTTGAGCTGGAAGCTGTTTGTGCCTCTATGTTTTACTTTTGGTTTAGACAGGTAGAAGCTGTACTCAGCCTACACGGATCATGGAATCTTTCTCTCTCTGCATGTTAAAAAGGTGTCTCCAGATCACTTGATAACTTCAAAGTAATAACTGTGTTCTGGAAGGAATTCAAACCTACTGTTTTGTGGTGAAAGGGATTATCTGATTTCTGGATGTTGTTGCTTGAGTGAAACAGTAAAGGGAAGTTATTAAGGGTTAAATATAGAATTCTGTAGCTGTGTGGGGTCTCTGGCCTCTGTACTGGTGTCATTAGCCAGGTCCTCAGCGGATACCCCTTACTCCCCAAGAGCCAACCAGCCATCCTGGGGTGGTCCTCGAAGAGGCTGGGAATGTCTGACTGCCCCAGGATGTAGCTGTCATGCACACTCCCTGGGAAGCATCCATACACATGCATGATCTTCATGTGGTGATCACAGAAGAGCTGGATGTTCAGGGAGTGGGACCCTTTCCTGTTAACATAGGGAACTTCCACCTGACCAGGTGTGCGCAAGGCAACATTCGTGCAACATTTGTGCAGTCTATCAGCCCCTGGACCTGGGGCATACCGGTGATGGCAGAGAATCCTGCTTCCCAGGAATCTTGTTGGGCTTGATTTATGTCAAAGCTGACATAGTTTTCCACCCGGGCAAACAGGGCATCTGTGACCTCTCAGATGCATCTATGGGCTGTGGCCTGAGAATTGCGACACAGGTCCCCGCTCGAGCCCTGGAAGGATCCCGAGGCATAAAAGTTCAGGGCTTCATTGACCTTGATGACCACCAGGAGCAAGTGTCCTCCTCCTCCACGCAGTGCCAAGTCCATGAGGAGATGGCACAGGGGCTGCACCTGTGCCATCTTGTTGAGGCGGAGCCTCCTGTGGAATGCACTGTCCGTCCTCTGTTCAAACAACCAGTGATGCCTTGGGCAGTCGTGGGCCTCCTCCTCTGGGTCTCACCCTAGCCTGATGGGCGGCTGGATCCTCAGGGTGGGGGGTGGGGCCCTGCACATGGGCCACCGCTTTGAGCATCTGCAGACGCTGCTGCTGCCCCCATCCCGGCGTCTGGCCCGGCCTAGCAGCAGCACCACTAGGGCAAGTTCTGCCGGTTCCAAAAATACCACCCATATCGTTCAATAGCTGTAAGGAATTGAGAGAGAGTGTTAGACTGACAAACAGCAGTGGCTCTCCATTCCCCCATTCATCCCCCCCTCCCCCACACCCGGCACGCCCTGTCCACATACTCCCGGCAGCAGACCCTGTACCCCAGACACCCGCACATAACTTCACCTGGACCAGACGCTGGTCCCTTCCCCATAGCGCTCACTGAACCTCCGGCCATGGACATGTCCCCAGATCTGTGTGCCATCCCCTGGGTGTTCGGATGTTGGCTGCTGTATCCATGGTGTTGCTCCCGCAGTGTTCAGGCACAACGTCCAGGCATTATGGCCTGATTGGGATGCTGGGCAATGACTCTCCCACGTGCTACATGGCCCGCCCACTCACGAGAATCCACTTGGCATGTGTGAAGTTCTCACTTAACCATGATAGCCAATTCAGCAATAACCTTCAGCCCCACGGCCAGAGGCCTCAGGGGTTATGCGTGGTCAGTGGAGCAGACGGGCAGGGACATGGGTTGCCCCTGGAAAAGGTACACATGATCCAGGGGTTAGCATGGTGGAGTCACATGCGCAGTTGCCCCCAGCAGCCCCCCTCCCATGGTGACCCACTTCAGCCGAGAGTGTCCCCCTACGAGAGGGTGATGCCCCATCCACACTGAGCACTGAGGTGGCATGTCCAGCTCCACCAGGTTCGTTTCCTGTGATCAAAGATGGCTACTCACCTCCCCAGCTCCCGCAGAAGCCCTTCCACCAGGTCCATGTTTTTCAAAAGGAGAATTAATCGGCGCCAGCATGACAACTTGCTGGGGAGGCCACTGAACCACTGAATCACGGGAGCCCATTGCCTATGGGATGGCTCCTGTTAATTGTCTGGAAATAGGGCTTAAGTGGTGATAATTGGCTTCTCGCTATGCTACGGCAGGATTCCAATTTTGCCTACGGGAGCAGGCCAGTTGCATCGCAAACCGTTGGGCGCTGTTCTCGTTTTTGAACTCTCCTGCCATTCACCGGCCTTGAGCCATCCAATATCAATTGATAAAGCAAGACCAAAGAACGCCCAGAAGTCCAGTAGCAGCTTGAAATTATAAACCAACAACTAAGTATTGCATGATCGACTGGTTAAGAAGCTTTTCTGCTGGCTCGCATGACCATGTACAATGCAAGTTCAACATGTGACAGAGTGACGCACTGATACTTTTAGAAATATAAACAGTCCTGCACTTTGTGCATTTGTCATGCACTTAAAAACGTCTTGACATGTGCTCCTGCTGCTAACATACCTACTTTACCCAATCAGATGGGCAGCAGTTGTCTGGAAAGAAATGTGTATTCATTTAATGTCTTCATGGGAGCATAGCAGGCCATTTTGCATTCAAATATTGTGGACTGTGTAGCCTGATTGCTTGGCCAATATCTTTCCCCAGAGCGTACATTCTAGTCCACAATTCTAAGGTTGGTGCAATTGCCTGTCAATAGCTGACCAAAGGCTTGATTGAATGAGTGTAATACGATGTGTGGGTTGATTTGGCAATGTTATATTATGTCTTGATTCTCATAAGAAGAACAGAACTGATAATGATATCATTATCATTCGTGTGTTAATTTGTAGACTGCTATTCTTCTCTTCTTTCTTTTCTCCTTGCCTGCCAGCTCGCTTTCCACATTTCACATAATTTTGTCTCATCCTCAGGGCAGTTCCTTCATACATATTTTATTTTAAACACAATCAAGATTTAAAAATATGATTTGTCATTTTAAAGGTTATATGACACTGAATGTCAAGTAAATATTTCGAGTAAACATACACTGTAAAAATGCATTATAAGCTTTATTATATAATAAATAATGAATTATCATATCAAGGAAGGACAGCCGTAAAACCAAAAGTTGGATATTCTACTGACACAGAACAGTGCACACAAGAAACCTGGCTCACATACAAGAATCATCACCAGCGTGGACTCGCAAGTAAGGTGACCAGCGGGAGTTCATTTTCTCCTGTCCCCTGCTCCACTAGGAAATTGATTACTTGCTGTGTTATAGTTCTGTGGTTCAAGTTGCCATATGGTAAGTAGCTATTCTTTGTGTCTATTTCTTGAAAGTGAGTAATGCTGCTCCATTTGATTACAAGGGACATCAGAGTCGAGCCCAATTCTCTGCCCAGCTGATTGACACACGCACATCCTCTTGCAAAGTAGTTATCTGGCATCTTGCAGATGCCAGATAAATGTGAATTCCTTACCTGACATTCCACTCCTCCCTACCTGATATTCGATACCTCGACTGTTAATCAAAGCAGTGGTGCAGTTAACCCAACACAAATTAGCAAACAAACGTGAGTCTTTCTGAGTCACATTACTCAAACACTCATTGGACAAATGTGTTGAATCATCAAAGGAACTGCCACAAAACAATAGCTGCACAAACAAGTCTCCTGCTTGCACAGCTCACCAGTTCCCATTAACTGCTCTACTTTTTTATTTAATAGTGAATAAAATTAACCTTAAAGTCAGTTTATTGGTACCAACTAGAGATGTGTGAAGGCACTGGGAGTCATTGTCGGAGAAATAGCAGTCATGAACTGTGTGTTATTCTAATACAGCACAAGTGAAATTTCAGATATTGTACTTAATTTAGCATTTCTTTCAACATCTTATTAAAGTAAGAACAACATAATGAAGGCATTCGCATCTGAAACTTTTTTAATTCACAGAAGGAAGTTCTAGGGTGAACATCTGAATTCTTATCTCTTGATAATTATTGTTGAAGGATATCGAGCGGGATTCTCCATCGGCTGACTCCGAAATTGGGAAAGGCGATTGGGTGGGGGATCAGTTGTGAGTTCAAAATCGTTGCCGGCACCAGGCACCCACCAGAATGCCATGTTGCACTGCCTCAACAGCAGCATTAATGCATTCTACTCCGCACGTAGCATAAATGCCATTAGCATATCATTAGCGGGCCTGACGCAGTATTCTGTGGGGCCTCTGCGATGCTCCGCTTCTGCCAGGAGGACTTACGGATGGCAAGGTTCACTTGTGGTTTAAAAAATTGGGAAACAGGCACCGTGGCTGATGATGGAGGCAGAGGGGGTACAGAAAGTGTACAACACCGCCATAGTGTGCTGACATTTGTGGCACTGGCGGGAGAACTTCAGCCAGGGCCGAGAGGAGTAGCAGGGATGGCCAGGAGGTGGGACATGGGGTGAGGGTGGACAGGCATGGAACACCATGGAAACGGCCAGAGAATTACCGGGTCCGTGGCCGCACATCCGCATGGAGCAGCCTGCTGGGGACGTGCTGTGCAACATGGCGCCGGACGCCGTGGACCCGGCCTGCCAAATAGTGCTCCCCCCTTTGGTCAGGCCCGCCAACCCCAGACCACCCCCACCAGTGCCCCACACCCTGCCAACGACCCCCCCTGCCCGCGGATTGGCTTTCCCCTGACTGTGGCGGCGCTGGATTGAGTCCGCAGCCGCCATGCCGAGTTCCCGACAGAAAATAGCATGAGAGACCGATGCCATCGGGAACCCGGCTGGTCGGAGGCGGAGCATCGGGGGAAGGGCCTCAGGTAACGTCCTGAGGCCGTTCATACGGCGTGCGGTGTAGTACGCTGTTTTGGAGGGGGCGGAGCATTGCAAAAGGGACGCCGCCCCCGATGCCATCGCAAACGGGGATTTTCCAGCCAATCGCCGAATGTGATTTTGCCGTCGGAGACCGGAGAATCCTGCCCATGCTGTTCAGATTAGATGAAGTAGGGCGGGAAAAGGTAAACATAAACCCCAGCATTTAGTCCAAATGGGCCATATTTCTGTGCTATAAATTCTATGTAGTTCTGTGAAATATATTTCCTAAGTCTTCTCTCGTCTTCATGTTGCAACAATAGGTGCAGGGTTGAATGGAGGAAATTCTACAATATCCTGATAATATTGTCATCCAGAATTCAGGAAAGATTATTGAAGTTACAGGGACATTTTCAGCTTCGCCATTGCACAAATCTTTTCCTTTTTTATTCTGATTTTTTATTCTGATTTTCTTAGATTTTCATTTCAGAAAATATTTTCAAGTATTTATTTATTTTTCTGTGATTGATCATTATTTCTACTTTTTTTTCCCCTTAAATGTTTATAGTTTGTCTAATTTCAGATGGGAGTTTTAATGCCTGGAGTTTCAACAAAAGTTATTTTCTTCCAATGGTACCTTTTATTGCTTGTGGGACAGTGTCTGTCCCAATTTACCCGTGGGCAATACACTGGCGCCATGTAGAACACGATTTTAATGTGATGAAACATTCCAAGCCACTTCATAGGATTGTTAAACGACAAGGTATTACACTACATAATGAGCTATTAGGTCAGATGACCTAAGAGAGGAAGGTCTTCGAGGAGGAAAGTGAGGTAGGGGGGCGGAGAAGTTTACATAGTGAATTCCAGAGCTTGGGCCTAGGTAATTGAAAGAATGCCCAGCAATGGTGAAGCAATTGAAATTTGCAATGCACAAGAGACCAGAAGCAGAGTAGCGCAGATACCTCAGAGGTTTCTAGGGGCTGGAGGATATTACACAGATCGGGGAAGGGCAAGGCCATGGGTGGATTTGAAATCAAGGATGAGAATTTTAACTTCAAGACATTGTTTGACTGGGAGGCAATGTAAGTCAGCAAGCATGGGTGAACAAGGAACAGGACTTGCTGTGAGTTCTGATGCAGATAGCAGAGCCTTCAATCACCTTAAGCTGACAGAGGGTAGCATGTGGGAGATCAGCTAATGAGGGCATGGATGAGGATTTCAGAAGCAGATGAGCTGAGACAAGGGCAAATCCAGGCAATGTTACTGAGGGAATCTTAGTGATGGCATGGGTTGGTAGTACATCTCAGGATCAACTCTTGTGTCAAGGTTGTGAAGTGACTGGCTTAATGACAGATACTTACAAGCTGGAGGGATGGAATCAATGGTGAGGGAAGAATGTTTGAAGCGGTGATCATAAACAATGGCTTCAGTCTTCTCAATATTTAATTGGAGGGCATTTCTGCTCCACCCAGTACTGGATATTGGATGAGCAGTCTGAGAAATAAGCAACAGTGGAGGAGTTGAGAGATGTGGTGCTGAGGTAAAGCTGGGGATCATCAATGTACAAGTGAAAACTAATTCTATGCCATTGCATGATGTTACCAAGGGCAGACTGCAGATGACAAATAGGAAAGTAAAGGATATAAGTCCGTTTTTAACTCTGCAAGTGAATGTGCCTCGAATGGGTTTAAATCTGGCTCTCATATCTGTTCGTAGCATTCTTGGATTCTTAGCTGTGAAAATAGTTTATGGTCAATTTTATTAACCTTTTGCTTGTGGCAAATGATTAGGCTGCAGCACCTGCTGCAGAATGTTCAGCAGATTAAATCGAGCCTCCTCCACTGGGTGGGGGTTTCTGGCCCCCCTGCGGTGTGTTCTCAGGCGACGGAGGGTTCAGGTCACGCAAAACCCCTTGGCCATCGGCAGGACAGGAAGATCCCGCCGACAGGAAGAGCAAAAAATTTCGACCTTGGGTGGGGGGGATTTTCTGGCCCTGTTATCGGGCCAGGAAATCCAGAGGAGGCAAAGAATCCGACGGGAGTCCTCAAATGGTTTTTATGCTGGCTGGGTTTCCTGTTAAAATTGTCCCCATCTCCCGCCAATGACGTAAAGGAATTCCCGCCATTAAAGGTCATACAAAGAACAAAGAAAGGTACAGCACAGGAACAGCCCCTTCGGCCCTCCAAGCCTGCGCCGACCATGCTGCCCGTCTAAACTAAAATCCGTATCCCTCTATCCCCATCCTATTCATGTATTTGTCAAGATGCCCCTTAAACGTCACTATCGTCCCTGCTTCCACCACCTCCTCTGGCAGTGAGTTCTAGGCACCCACTACCCTCTATGTAAAAAACTTGCCTCGTACATCTCCCCTAAACCTTGCTCCTCGCACCTTAAACCTATGCCCCCTAGTAATTGACCCCTCTATCCTGGGAAAAAGCCTCTGACTATCCACTCTGTCTATGCCCCTCAGAATTTTGTAGACCTCTATCAGGTCGCCCCTCAACCTCATTTGTTCCAGTGAGAACAAACCAAGTTTATTCAATCTCTCCTCATAGCTAATGCCCTCCATACCAGACAACATCCTGGTAAATCTCTTCTGCACCCTCTCTAAAACCTCCACATCCTTCTGGTGGTGTGGCGACCAGAATTTAACACTAAACTCCAAGTGTGGCCTAACTACTGCTACAACATGACTTGCCAATTTTTATACTCAATGCCCCGGCCAATGAAGGCAAGCATGCCTATGCCTTCTTGACTACCTTCTCCACCTGTGTTGCCCCTTTCAGTGACCTGTGGACCTGTACACCTAGATCTCCCTGACTATCAATACTGTCATGAACCCCATTCGCATTTAAATATAATAGCGGGCCTTCCTGCTGCAATCATTTCCCCACGTATGGAATTCCCCCCCACTGGCGTGAAGCCATATCGTCGAGGTTTACAACAGTTTATGACAAATGGGGACCAGATGAACAGAGCCCGATGAGGTAACACAGGTAAGTACAGCCCACGGGGTGGGGGGGAAGGATCATGCCGGGTAGGTCGCAGGCACTGCGCCCTGGCACTGCCCCCCAGAGACACAACCGGGGTAAGTGTTGGGGTGCACTGCCAGGGCACCGACAGAGGGTCCTTTCTGAGGGTGTTCCATTGGGGAGTTTTGAAGATGGGGATGGGTTCCTTGCGAGAGTAATCTGTCTCTTTAGGAGGGGGTTCCTCAGGTCCTGTTTCCGTGGTGTGAAAGGGGATCATCGGGTATGGGGAGGTGGTGTTCTGTGGAGTATTTGTGTTTGTATTCCTGCCAGGGCCAAGGTTGCTGGCAGGGTGGGCTCATTCAGAGTATGCCCCGCCAGCTTGATGCCATGGGACCCACTTCTGCCATTTTTTTTTCAAAGTGTTTGAAAATATGGTGGGAAATGCCGGCAAGCCTGCCTCCGCTTTTCCTGTCCAAGACAACACTTTGAAAAATAAATCGTAAAGTTCTACCCACTAACTTTGCGGGAATTGCCCAGGATGTTTAGACTTCCAATGGAAAATTCCCCCTTCTCCCTAAGACCCTCTGAAAAATCCTCCAACTTTAAATTAGAATCAGAAACTTTTGGCAGTTCCACATCATTTAACTGGGTAGTTACACAGGAAATGTTAAACAGATTAAAATTGAGTCTAACTCCTGGATAATTACATAACTGAGCTCCAATCATTCAGACTGACCCTGCCTGACTCCCCCTCCTGGTGTTATCTGACTAGCCCCCACCACTTGACTCCCCCCTGACCCTGCGACTCATCGAGACATGACCTAACTAGTCCCAACCCAACCCAATGTGACTCGCTCGATCAACCCAACACAACTAGTTCCTGACCCATTAGCCCACTGTGGAAGCTTGGCCCCTTTAAGGGGAGTGGGCTCCACAGACCAAGTGACTGGCTCGTGCGAACCTTGGGGAGTTTGTGTGGGGCCTTGGGAGCAGGACCCTGGCCAATGTGGATGAAGTGTAAAGACACGTTGTATAGTGTTCTGTGCCTGTCATCTAACTTCCTTTGCCTTTCATCAATAAAATTCTGAGATGACTACTGGAAGCATATAGTGTACATCTCGAGCCATCACACTGGCGATGAGGTAAAAGATTTTAACCGCAGCTGACACTCATCATGAATCGAGGGGGGGAAGGAAGGGACAGTTGAGAAAGTAGAAAAGCTGCAGCAAGAGTCGGAATCATTTAAACTGTGATGGAAATGCCTATCATCGGGACACTAGACCCATTTGACCAAGGGGATGAGTCATGTTGTCAGTATATTGAACGGTTCTGGTTTTTCTTTACCGCAAACAAGATCACAGGTGAGGACAAGCAGAAGGTGATACTTCTGACAGTTTGTGAGCTCCGATCATATGAGTTGATTCGGAACCTCAAGTCGCTGGAGGCACCAGATTTGAAGATCTTTGACCAGATAGTGAAATTGGTTAAAGAACATTATAACCCAAGGCCCTTGATTATCCTTCAACGTTATAAGTTCAACTCTGCAGTGAGGGGCCATTAAGAGTCTGTCTCAGACTTCATAGCCAGGCTTTGCCAGTTTGTTGAGCATTGTGAGTTTGGGACCATGCTTAGTGACATGTTGTGCAGTCAGCTGGTTTGTAGGATCCATTACATTAATATCCAGAAGAAGCTTCTGGTGGAGACCACAATTATGTTGGAAAAAGCAATCAAGATTGCTCAGGCAACGGAGTGCACCAAAAAGGTGTCACTAAGCTTTAAAGCATGGCTGATGGGGAGGTGAACCAAGCATGGGAAGTATGGCCATAAGAGTGGGAACAGTTGTTCTTGGGGAAATGCACAACATTAATGTGGGGGTTGTTTAAGGAGCACTTGCTGCGAGTGCTGGAGAGTTTTGTCCCACTGAGACGAGAAAGGAATGGTAAGGCAAAGGAACCTTGGAACACAAGAGAAGTGGAGCTTCTAGTCAAGAGGAAGAAGGAAGCTTACGTAAGGTTGAGGAAGCAAGGATCTGGCAAGGCTCGAGAGGGTTACAAGGTAGCCAGGAAGGAACTCAAAAATGGACTTAGGAGAGCTAGAAGGGGGCATGAAAAGCTCTGGTGGGAAGGATTATGGGAAACCCCAAGGCGTTCTACACTTATGTGAGAAATAAGAGGATGATCAGAGTGAGAGTAGAGTCAATCAGGGATAGTGGAGGGAACTTGTGCCTAGAGTCTGAGGAGATGGGGAGGCCCTAAATGAAGATTTTGCTTCAGTATTCACTAGCGAGAGGGACCTTGTTGCTCATGAGAACAGTGTGAACCAGGTTAATAGACCCGAACAGGTTGATATTAAGAAGGAGGATGTGCTGAAAAATTTGAAAAGCAACAGGATAGATAAGTCACCTGGGCCTGACGGGATATACCCATGGTTACTATGGGAAGCGAGGGAGGAGATTGCTGCGCTGTTGGTGATGATCTTTGCGTCCTCACTCTCCACTGGAGTAGCACCGGATGATTGTACGGAGGCGAATGTTGTTTCCATGTTCAAGAAAGGGAAATCCCTGAGAATTACAGACCCATCAGTCTTACGTCTGTGGTGAGCAAAATATTGGAAAGGATTCTGAGAGAAAAGGGGGCGGGATTCTCTCAGCCCATGCCGTATCGGAGAATCGCCGGGCCGGGCGCGAATAGCACGACGCCGCCCCTCGCCGGTCCGCTGATTCTGCGCTGACCGGAGAATCAGCGCCAGTGGTCGGCGCAGCGCCATGGCCCCCCCCCCCGACAATTCTCCGCCCGGGATGGGCCAAGTGGCCGCCCAAAAAAGCCCGGGGCCTACCGATCGGCGGGCCAGCCTCTCCTGGTGGGGGTCTATTTTGCTCCGCGCCAGCCCCTGTAGCCCTATGCCATGTTGCGTCGGGGCCGGCGCAGAGAACGAAGCTACCGCGCATGCGGCATTCGCGCCGGTCGCAGTGCGCATATGTGCATTCGCGACGATTGCAGCGCACATGCGCAGACTTGCGGCGCCCATTTGGCGCCGGTATCGGTAGCTGGAGCGGCGTGTGTCAGTCCAATGCCGTGCTGGCCTCCTGTAGGGCACAGGATCGATTCACACAGCAGTCTGATGATGCCGTCGTTAAACTCTCCAGTTTTTACAACGGCGTCAACACTCTGCCTTCAGATGGGAGAATCCCGCCCAAGATTTATGATAATTTAGAAAAACATAGTTTGCTTAAAGATAGTCAGCATGGCTTTGTGAGGGGCAGGTCATGTCTCACAAGCCTCATTGAATTCTTTGAGGATGTGATGAGACACATCCTTACAGGTTTCAGCCCTCTGGCCGGGATTCTCCCTTCCGGGGACTAAGTCCCCACACCGGCGAGAAAACCAGTCCCAACAACTCTGGCGTCAACGGGCCCCCAAGGTGAGGCATTCTCACCTGTCTTGGGAGCTAGGTGGACGCCGGAGGGGTTGATGCCGCTCAAGCCGGTGACAAAGGGACGACGCGTGTTCGCGGATGCGCCGAAGGGCCAGCGTGGTTCCGTGCATGCGCAGACCAGCCGGGGGGTTCTCTTCTCCGCGCCGGCCATGGCGGAGCCTTACAGGGGCCGGCGCAGAAGGAAGAAGTGCCCCCACGAAACAGGCCCGCCTGCAGATCGGTGGGCCCCGATCGCGGTCCAGGCCACCGTGGGGACCCTCCAGGAGGTCGGATCCCCCCGCACCCCCCCCCCGAGGACCGCCCCCGCCGACATACCTGCCATGTCCCAACGTGTGGGACCATATGTAACCCACGCCGGCAGGACAGGCCATAAATGGACAGCCGCTCGGCTCACCGGGGCCCGGAGAATCGCCGAGGGGGGCCGCTACCAAAGGCCCACGACCAGCGTGGCGGGAATCCCGCCGCCGCCCGACGACGTTGGGGCAGCGGGGCAGGGTTCGCGCTGCCTCCCGGGGATTCTCCAACCAGGCGGAGGGGTCGGAGAATCCCGCCCTCTTTCTGTCTTCCTTGTTCCCTGAGTATTACATCAGTTGAATCAGTAAAATGGTAGCAAAATCAGGCACCGGCCAACTCAGCAATTAAACATAATGGACTGGAGATTTTGTTCAATTATGCTTTCTTCTCTGTACAATTCAATCAGAATCATCATACCCAGTTCAAAGGTTTGTGGAATTTTAAAGTCAATATATGTCCAGCATATTTTGAGTTTTCACAGTCGTTTACATTGTTTTAAAATAAGATTGGACTGGAAGCATGCCCTGCCCACAAAATGGATCACATCCCCAGGGTGAATTAATCATCACTGAGCGTTTCCACTAAGTGTGCACATTTACAGGCCGTCAGGAAGATTGAAAAAGTAAAGAAGGTTCTTTTATGAGGAAGGACATTAAAAGGTATCATTTTAAAACTTCTAAATGTGAATTTTGATTTACATGACTGCATCAAGAAAACATACTTTATCTTAATAATACATTTTTCAATCCACAGGCTGGAAACCAGAATTGAATTAACGGTGACCTAAGCTCACAGCCAAAGATGGATACCCAATTAGCATTATTGTCCCTTCACAATTAGCATTACTGTACCTTCCTATGACAGTACTGTACCTTCCATATCTTCCCAGATTTTATAGATACTGTAACAGTTCCTACAGATTGGAGGGTGGTCAATGTAACCCCACTGTTTAAAAAGGGAGGTGAAGAGAAAAAGGGGAACTATAGACCAATCAGCTTGACATTAGTAGTAGGCAAAATCAAGTCAAGATTGTGCCGGAGCGAGGCGACTCTCTGTGAGCTCTTCACAACAGATCCACTTTTTACTTAACTTATACGCGTTCTAATCTTTTAAAATTTAATTCTAAGACTAACATTATTACTAACCTCTCTCTTTTATCTTTTCTTACAGGCTTGAACATCCTCCAAGGCCTGTGGAGTCCTTTTGACCTGACCCGACTGATGCACAATCAATGACCACGAAAGCGAGGTTGTAGTCCAACTGAAGGCTTTAATAAGCTAGATGTTTCTCCCAGCAGCTCAGGTACAGAATGAAGGCTGCTGGGAGATCTCATAGTTGTAGGTGGAGAGTTCGATCCTCCATCGCAAGATCTTATCATTTTTTATCTTGCCCCACTTATACCCCACCTAGCAGGGCGGACCTACCATACAGCTTGACCAATAGGAAGTATACAATATCTACCAATGGTGTTCCAGCATTACCAGGTACCGTAATACCTCTACACAGACTATCACATTCACCCCCTATTAGAAAAGAGTCCGGCGGGGGTGGTGGCCTGATACTACAAACATGGCAACGTGGTAGAATTAGGTATGGAGGTACCGTAATACCTCCGTACAGCGTTTTGTAACTATTTACAATTCTATTAACTATTTACAATTTATGATTTAAATTTACAATTTAAAATGAAGCAATCAGTCGTTCGGAGACTCTGGTCGTCCTCTGTGATCATCGGAGCTTCGGTGGTGACTCCGGTGGAGTCTCGGGCGTCTGTGTCTCCGGGAGCATGGCCTCGATCTCTGTGGCAGCTTCGACACCCCTAGACGGCGCTGGTGGGGAAAACGGTTGATCTGGGAAGGGAGCGCTTGCGGGATGCGTCGATGGGTGGGGGGGCCTAGACGGGGCCGGCGGAAGGACCGATCCTCCTATAAGGTGCCCTGGTGGAGGGGAGGGTGGGACTGGTGGCTGGGGTATGCGTGGGGCTCCGGCGGGAGCCAGGTCTCGTCGGGAGACCGGATCTTGTCGGCCGTCGGGGTACGCCACGTAGGCGTACTGGGGGTTAGCGTGGAGAAGATGGACCCTCTCGACCAACGGGTCCGACTAGTGCGCCCGCACGTGTTTTCCGAGCAGGATGGGTCCGGGAACTGCCAGCCAGGTCGGGAGCGAGGTCCCAGAGGAGGACTTCGTGGGGAAGACAAGGAGACGTTCGTGAGGTGTCTGTTTGGTTGTGGTACAAAGCAGTGACCGGATGGAGTGGAAGGCATCCGGCAGGACTTCCTGCTAGCGGGTGTCCGGGGGATTCCTGGACCGTAGGGCCAGTAGGACGGTCTTCCAGACCGTTCCATTCTCCCTCTCTCCTTGTCCGTTACCCCGGGGGTTGTAACTGGTTGTCCTGCTCGAGGCGTTGCCCTTGCTGAGCAGGAATTGACGCAGTTCGTCGCTCATAAAGGAGGACCCACTATCACTATGTTGCGGTCATGTCGGGGCAGGGGATGGCGAATGGGAACCGCGAGCACGCGTCAAACACGTTCAGGAAGTACGTGTTGCGGTCGGTGGAGGGGAGGGGGCCTTTGAAGTCCATGTTGAGGCGTTCAAAGGAACGGGAAGCCTTTATCAGGTGTGCTTTCTCTGGTCGGTAGAAGTGTGGTTTGCACTCCGCGCAGATTTGGCAGTCCCTGGTGGCTGTCCTGACCTCCTCGATGGAGTAGGACAGGTTGCGGGTCTTGATGAAGTGGAAAATGCGAGTGACCCCCGGTGGCAGAGCTCCTCGTGGAGGGCTCGGAGGCGATCCACTTGTGCGGTGGCACATGTGCCGCGGGACAGGGCATCAGGAGGCTCGTCCAGCTTCCCGGGACGATAGAAGATCTCGTAGTTGTAGGTGGAGAGTTCGATCCTCCACCGCAAGATCTTATCGTTTTTTATCTTGCCCCACTGTGCATTATCGAACATGAAAGCAACCGACCGTTGGTCAGTGAGGAGAGTGAATCAGGTAATGGAGCCAGGTAATGCCTCCAATGTCGCACAGCGTCTACTATGGCCTGGGCCTCCTTTTCGACTGAGGAGTGGCGGATTTCGTAGGCATGGAGGGTACGTGAGAAGAAGGCCACGGGCCTGCCTGCTTGGTTGAGGGTGGCCGCCAGAGCTACGTCAGGCGCTTGCTCTCGACCTGGAAGGGGAGGGACTCGTCGATGGCGTGCATCGTGGCCTCTGCAATGTCCGTTTTGATGCGGCTGAAGGCCTGGCGGGCCTCTATCAACAGGGGAAAAGCTGTAGATTGGATCAGGGGACGGGCCTTGTCCTCATAGTTGGGGAGCCACTGGACGTAGTAACTGAAAAACCCTAGGCAGCGCTTCAGGGCCTTGGAGCAGTGAGGGAGGGGGAACTCCATAAGGGGGCGCATGCGCTCAGGGTCGGGGCCTATAACTCCATTTTGCACTACCTAGCCGAGGATGGCTAGGCGGTCGGCGCTAATCACGCATTTATCCTTGTTGTATGTAAGGTTAAGGATCTTTGCGGTCTGGAGGAATTTTCGGAGGTTGGTGTCGTGGTCCTGCTGGTCGTGGCCGCAGATGGTGACATTATCGAGATACGGGAATGTTGCCCGTAAACCGTACCGGTCAACCATTCGGTCCATCTCGCGCTGGAAGACCGAGACCCCGTTGATGACACCAAAGGGAACCCTTAAGAAGTGATAGAGCCGCCCATCTGCCTCGAAAGCAGTGTATTTGCGGTCACGAGTGCGGATGGTGATATGCGGACGGTGATATGCGGACTTAAGATCCACCGTGGAGAAGACATTATAATGCGCGATTCTGTTTACCAGGTCGGATATGTGGGGGAGAGGGTACGCGCCCAGCTGCGTAAACCTGTTGATGGGCTGACTGTAGTCGATGACCATCCTCTGCTTCTCCCCGGTCTTTACCACCACTACTTGAGCTCTCCAGGGACTGTTGCTAGCTTCAATGACTCCTTCCCTCAGTAGCCTTTGGACCTCTGACCTAATAAAGATGACATCCTGGGCACTGTACCGTCTGCTCCTGTTGGCGACGGGTTTACAATCCGGGGTGAGGTTCGCAAACTGGGAAGGCGGATCGACCTTAAGGGTCGCGAGGCCGCAGGCAGTGAGGGGGGTATAGGGCCGCCGTATTTGAACTTCAGACTTTGGAGATTACACTGGAAGTCTAAACCTAGGAGTGTGGCCGCGCAGAGGTGGGGAAGGACGTAGAGCCGGTAATTTTTAATCTCCCTTCCCTGGACTGTGAGGTTTGTGACACAAAACCCCTTTATCTCTACTGAGTGGGAACCGGAGGCCAGGGAGATTTTTTGATTAACGGGGTGGACGAGGAGAGAACAGCGCCTTACCGTGTCGGGGTGTATGAAGTTCTCCGTGCTCCCAGAGCCAATTAAGCAGGATGTCTCATGCCCGTTAATAAGTACAGTCGTTGTAGCAGTTGAGAGTGTTCGAGGCCGGGACTGATCCAGAGTCACCGAGGATAATCGCAGCAGTTGAGTGTTCTCTTCGGACGGTGTGTGGTCAGCCGAGCTGGGGTCCTGGGGGTCCATCCAAGATGGCTGCTCCCATTGGTTGCACATGGCTGGGGGTGCACAAAATGGCGGCGCCCATCCATCCAACGTGGCGTGCGCGGGACAAGATTGCGGCACACGGGGGCCGCACATGGCCCTGGAGTAGGAAGATGGGGGCACCCGCTGGCCGCTCAGGGACCGTGGAGAGGTGTGTGGTGGCGGTCCGCATTCGCCACCGGAGACCGCGGCAACCGCACGGGCCTGGCAGACCACGACAAAATGGCTCTTTTTACCGCATCCTTTGCAGGTGGATGCACTGGTGGGGGTGCTTGGCCTGCCCGCAAAAGTAGTAGCAGGGACCCCCAGGGTTGCGAGGCCGCCTTGCAGCACAGACTTGTGGTGGGATGGGGGCTGTCTCGGGGTCGGCTGTGGAGGGGTTTCACGCTGCCCAGGGGGCTGCCGCGCGGTCAGGAACGTAAGCGCGGCCGTTTCTGGAGGCCACGTCCAGGGAGCCTGCAAGGGTCCGTGCCTCGTTGAGGCCTAGGGTGTCTTTTTCCAGCAATCGCTGGCGGATCTGGGAGGACAGCATACCTGCCACGAAAGCGTCCCGAATCAAGAGTTCTGTGTGGTCGCTCGCCGAAACTTGCGGGCAGCTGCAGTTTCTCCCCAACACCAGGAGTGCATGGTAGAATTCTTTCAGCGATTCCCCAGGGATTTGTCGCCTCGTTGCTAGCAGATGTTGGGCATAGACCTGGTTTCCTGGGCGGATATAATGTCCTTTTAGCAGCTCTATTGCCGCATCAAAGTCTTCCGCATCCTCGATGAGGGTGTAAATTTCCGGGCTCACCCTCGAGTGCAGGACTTGCATTTTCTGCTCTCCTGTGGGTGTGTTTTCGGCAGATCCGAGATATCCTTTAAAACACGCCAGCCAGTGCTTGAAGATTGCCACTGTGTTCGCTGCGTGGGGGCTGTGTTGCAGACACTCCGGCTTGATTCGGAGCTCCATCCTTTTAAATCTATCTTATTAAATTGATGCACGATCAATGACCACTAAAGCAAGGTTGTAGTCCAACTGAAGGCTTTAATAAGCTAGATGTTTCCCCCACCAGCTCAGGTACAGAATGACGGCTGCTGGGGCGGCACGGTCTCTTATACCCCGCCTAGCAGGGCGGAGCTACCATACAGCTTGACCAATAGGAAGCATACAATATCAACCAATGGTGTTCCAGCATTACCAGGTACCGTAATACCTCTACACAGACTACCACACCGACCTGACCTCCATGGCCTGGAAGTGGATCGGGCCCAAACCGGAAGTGAAGACCCAATCTCGAATTGTAACCGACCCGGACCTCGGAGCTCCCAACCCGCCCTAATAACCGACGCCTGCCCCCGGATCGCCCGGCCCAGTCCCCAGAGCTCTCGACCCGACACCCGACGACACGACCCGGCCCAATGCGACCCCGAGAGACCCGTGCAACGACCCGACCTGGAGAGGCCTGCCCAGACACCCGATCTACCTGGAGATGGAAGAAAGGAAAATCCACGTGGAGGCCCGACTGGGCCTACGTCAAGACCCGACCCCAGGAGCGCCCAGGGAGGGAACAGACCACGGAACTCAGCCCAACCTGCCTCAGGAAGCCCCTGCCCACCACCGAGGACCCCTGAATTGGCAGAGACCCTGCGCGAGGACCCGAATGCGCTGCAAGGTATTCACGTGCCCGCAGAACGCCGGGACCCATCCGGATCGCAAACATACCCCCCTAGCAACCCCTCTACCTCAACCAGCACCCGGGATCCTGCCAGATGCGACCCCAGAAACGTAACCAGCGCCCTGGTCCATGCCAGCACCCTGGACCCCGCCAGACGCAACCACCTACCTTCCACAAGGTCAGACCTCTCCCATCGGATCCCAGGATCATCCAGCCACAGCCGCTGACTGAGGAAGTGAGGGAAACGTGGTGGTCTGCAGGTTAGACTGAAGCAACGCGGTTTCAAGACCCCTCTCTCCAGCATACTCCTGGCAAACGTCCAAGTGATCGAAAACAAGCTGGATGAACTTAACGCCAGACTTACCTCTCAGAGTGAAGTATGAGACTGCTGTGTGCTCTGTTTCACAGAGACATGGCTCACCCCCGCCTCACCGGACTGTGCCATACAACCTGAAGGCTTCTCAATTCACCGGGCGGACCGCACGGCATCATCAGGCAAAGCAAAGGGTGGAGGGATGTGCCTCCTCATCAATTCCTCCTGGTGCTTAGATGTGGCGACCCTGGCGACCTACTGCTCCCCGGACTTGGAATACCTGACCGTGAAGTGCCGCCCATGCTATCTTCCACGTGAGTTCACTTCAGCCATTATCACAGCGGTCTACATCCCACCCCAGGCAGAAGTGAGGAAGGCGCTGGACAAACTGTACACAGTTATAAAGAACTACGAAACAGAACACCCGGAGGCCTTGTTCACCGTGGCCAGAGACTTCAACAAGTCCAACCTCAAGAGTGTACTGCCAAACTTCCACCAGCACATCTCCTGTCCCACCAGAGGCGACAACACTCTTGACCACTGCTACTCAAAAATCGAGGGCCCGACCGTTCCATCCCCCGACCGCACTTTGGGAAATCAGACCATAAGATGGTGCTCCTTCTCCCGGCATACAAGCAGAAACTCAAGCAGAGAATCCAGTTAAGAAGGTTGTGCAATGCTGGTCCGAGGAAACAGAAGAGCTCCTACGTGACTGCTTAGAGACAGTGGACTGGTCCATATTTAAGAACTCAGCGACCAACTTAAATGAGTATGCCACCACCGTCACAGACTTCATCAGCAAATGTGTGGACGACTGCGTGCCAAAGAAAGCAGTGCGTACATTCCCCAACCGGAAACCATGGCTCAATCACGAGATTGACTCCCTACTGAAGGACAGATCTGAGGCGTTCAAGTCAGACGACCCTGACCTGTACAAGAAATCCAGGTACGACCTCCGCAAAGCCATCCGAGATGCCAAGAGAGAATATCAAACCAAGCTAGAGTCACAGACTCTCGGCGATTGTGTCAAGGACTAAACAACATTACGGGCTACAAAGAGAAGCCGAGCAGTATCTCCGGCAGCAGCGCACCCCTCCCCAATGAACTCAATGCATTCTATGCTCGGCTCGAGCAGGTAACCAACAATCCGCTGTCGAGTGCCCCAGCAGCCCATAACTCACCCATACCCACCATCACAGCTTCTGAAGTCAGATCGGCCTTCCTGAAAGTGAACTCTCGGAAGGCGACGGGCCCAGACGGGAGACCTGGTCATGCACTCAGAGCCTGCATGGAACAGCTGGCAGAGGTATTCGGGGACATCTTTAACCTGTCCCTACTACACTACAAGGTCCCCACCTGCTTCAAGAAGACCACCATTGTACCGGTGCCAAAGAAGAACCAGGCAACATGCCTCAATGATTACCGTTCGGTGGCCCTGACTTCAGTCGTAATGAAATGCTTCGAGAGGTTGATCATGAAGCGCATCACCTCCATATTCCCAGAACACCTTGATCCACTGCAATTCGCATACCGTCGCAGCCGGTCCACAGCAGACGCCATTTCCCTGACCCTACCCTCATCCCGAGAGCATCTCGGCAACAAGGACTCCTACATCAGACTCCTATTTATTACTACAGCTCCGCCATAATCCCAGCCAAGCTCATATCAAAGCTCCAAAACCTAGGACTTGGCTCCCCACTCTGCAATTGGATCCTCCATTTTCTGACCAACAGACCACAACCAGTAAGAATGAGCAACAACACCTCCTCCACAATAGTCCTCAATACCGGGGCCCCGCAAGGCTGCGTACTTAGCCCCCTACTCTACTCCCTGTACACACACGACTGTGTGGCAAAATTTGGTTCCAACTCCATCTACAAGTTTGCTGATGATACAACCATAGTGGGCCGGATCTTGAATAACGACGAGTCAGAATTCAGGAGGGAGATAGAGAACCTAGTGGAGCGGTGCAGCGACAACAATCTCTCCCTCAATGCCAGTAAAACTAAAGAGCTGGTCATTGACTTCAGGAAGCAAAGTACTGTACACACCCCTGTCAGCATCAATGGTTAGCAGTTTCAAATTCCTCGGGGTGCACATCTCCAAAAATTTGTCCTGGTCCACCCACGTCGACGCTACCACCAAGAAAGCACAACAGGGCCTATACTTCCTCAGGAAATTAAGGAAATTTGGCATGTCCACATTAACCCTGACCAACTTTTACAAAAGCCCAGCCTGGCAACTGCTCGGCCCAGGACCGCAAGAAACTTCAGAGAGTCGTGAACACTGCCCAGTCCATCACACAAACCTGCCTCCCATCCATTGACTCCATCTACACCTCCCGTTGCCTTGGGAAAGCGGGCAGCATAATCAAAGGCCCCTCCCACCCGGCTTACTCACTCTTCCAACCTCTTTCATCAGGCAGGAGATACAGAAGTCTGAGAACATGCACGAACAGACTCAAAATAGCTTCTTCTCCGCTGTTACCAGACTCCTAAATGACCCTCTTATGGACTGACCTCATTAACACTACACCCTGTATGCTTCATCCGATGCCAGTGCTTATGTAGTTACATTGTATATGTTGTGTTGCCCTATTATGTATTTTCTTTTATTCCCATGTACTTAATGACCTGTTGAGCTGCTCGCAGAAAAATACTTTTCACTGTACCTCGGTACATGTGACAATAAACAAACCCAATCCAATCCAATCCAAATGCTAGAGTCCATTATAAAGGATTGAACAGCAGAGCAGCTGGAAAACCGTGGAAGGATCGAAAAGAGTCAGCGTGGGTTCACGAAAGGGAAATCGTGATCGACAAATCTATTGGAGTTCTTTGAGAATTTAACTCGTAGAGTTAACAAGACAGAACCAGTGGATGCTGTTTATTTAGACTTTCAGAAATCTTTTGATAAAGTCCCATTTAAGAGATCAGCATGTAAAATTACAGTTCACCGGATTGGGGATAGTGCATTGAGATGGATGGAAAACTGATTGGAAGACAGGGAAAAAAGAGTCGGAATAAGCAAATATTTTTCCAAATGGCAGGCAGTGACTCGTGGACATCAGTGCTGGTACCCCAGCTATTCACAATTTATATTAATGATTTTAATGGGGGAACTAAATGCAATATCTCCAAATTTGCAGATGGCACAAAGCTGGCTGGGATGGTGAGCAGTAAGAAGGATGCAGAAATATTCCAATAGACAAGCTAAGTGAGTGGGCAAGTGCATGGCAGATGCAGTATTAATGTGGGTTATCCACTTTGGTAGCAAAAACAGGAAGGCAAATCATCATCTGAATGGATATAGATTGAGGGAGGAGAATATGCAACAAGACCTGGGTGTCCTTGCACACCAGTTGCTGAAAGTAAGCAGGTGGTGAAGAAGGCAAGTGTATGTTGGCCTTCATAGCAAGAGGAGCAGGTATGCCTTGCTGCAATTATACACAGCTTGGTGAGATCACACCTGGAATATTGAGCTGGATTCTCCGTCGGCCGATGGCGATAACGGGCTCCACGATGCAGTGGAGAATTGCGTCGGTGGGCGCCGATCCAAACACAATGCTCTGATGCCCCGCTGGCAACTGAATCGATATCCACGACCGGGTGCCAGTGGGAGCATGTAAATGAATGCAAATGGGTCTTAATGCATCCATTTAGCGGGCCTGGCACCCTATTCTCTGACCCTCTGTGATTCTCTGGTCCCATGGAACACAAATGATCTCAGCATTCGTGGGTCTGTCATGGTGGACCTTTGTAAGGGAGTTGCCCCAACGTCCATCTGAGGGCCACCCTCCCCATCCACAATGCATCACCAGCTCACCCCCCTTCGATCGGAACCCCTACACACCCACCCCTATATCAGCCCCCCCGCATTCCCCGCCCACGGACCCCTATCATAGACCACCAACAGGAACCCTTTAAGAGGGAGACGCCCAAGGGACCCATTAATAGGGAGACCCCCTATGGACTCCTTTAATAGGGAGAACCCCTCAGGGACCCCTGCAAAATGGTTATCCCAACCCCCCAGGATCTCTTTAATAGGGAACCCCTAACTAAAGGAAACCCCTTTACTATAGGGACCCTCTAACTAAAGCTGTCCCCCAAAGGGACCCCCTGACTAATGGGACCCCCTGGGATCCCTGTAATATGGGCCCCATAACTAAAGGAACTCTCCTGACTATTGTGGTAAACGTATTATAGTAACCATGCACCACTGTACTACATTGTACCACGTTGTTGCCCATGTGGGCTCCACCTATGGACCATTGTACTGTACTACACTGATTGTATCATGTTGGTGCCCTTGTGGGCTCTGCCCCTGGCTCCGCCCCCTTGAGGAGAGGTATAAAGAGCAGCTGCCCTGTAGGCAGCTCTCATTGCAGAGCAGTCGCAGGCAGCCACTGTTCTAGTTGATTAAAGCCACTGTTCACTTCAACTCCCTGTCTCGTGTGAATTGATGGTTGCATCAATTATGAAGACCCCCCTAACTGAAGAAACTCCCCTGAGTATAGGGACGCCCTGACTGAAGGAACTCCCCTGACTATAGGGACGCCCTGACTGAAGGAACTCCCCTGACTATAGGGATGCCCTGACTGAAGGAACTCCCCTAACTATAGGGACCCTCTAATTGAAAGAACTCCCCTGACTCAAGGGACACCCTGACTGAAGGAACTCCCCTGACTATAGGGATCCTCTAACTGATGGAACTCCCCTGACTATAGGGACGCCCTGACTGAAGGAACTCCCCTGACTATGGGGACGCCCTGACTGAAGGAACTCCCCTGACTATAGGGACCCCTTAACTGATTGGACACCCCTTCGCCCCTGGGACCCCTGTAATATGGATACCCTCCAGGGACCTCTGTAATAGGGAAATCCTCCAGGGAGCCCTTGAAAAGGGAGCAGCCGAGGGACTCCTTTGCGATGGAGAACCCTTCTGAGACCCATGTAAAAACGTACCACCCCCCAGGACCTCTGTAATAGGGAACCCCTAAGTAAAAGAACTCCCCTGACTATAGGGACCCCTTAACTGAAGGAACTCCTCTGACTATAGGGACACCCTGACTGAAGGAACTGCCCTGACAATAGGGACGCCCTGACTGAAGGAACTCCCCTAACTATAGGGACCCTCTAACTGAAAGAACTCCCCTGACTATAGGGACGCCCTGACTGAAGGAACTCCCCTGACAATAGGGACGCCCTGACTGAAGGAACTCCTCTGACTATAGGGACACCCTGACTGAAGGAACTCCCCTGACAATAGGGACACCCTGACTGAAGGAACTCCCCTGACTATAGGGACGGCCTGACTGAAGGAACTCCGCTGACTATAGGGACCCCCTAACTGAAGGAACTCCCCTGACTCTTGGGACGCCCTGACTGAAGGAACTCCCCTGACTCAAGGGACACCCTGACTGAAGGAACTCCCCTGACTATAGGGATCCTCTAACTGATGGAACTCCCCTGACTATAGGGACGCCCTGACTGAAGGAACTCCCCTGACTATGGGGACGCCCTGACTGAAGGAACTCCCCTGACTATAGGGACCCCTTAACTGATTGGACACCCCTTCGCCCCTGGGACCCCTGTAATATGGATACCCTCCAGGGACCTCTGTAATAGGGAAATCCTCCAGGGAGCCCTTGAAAAGGGAGCAGCCGAGGGACTCCTTTGCGATGGAGAACCCTTCTGAGACCCATGTAAAAACGTACCACCCCCCAGGACCTCTGTAGTAGGGAACCCCTAAGTAAAAGAACTCCCCTGATTATAGGGGTCCCCTAACTAAAGGGAACCCCCATAGGGACCCACTGACTAAAGGGACCCTCCCGGGCTCCCTGTAATAGGTTGCCCCTAACAAAAGGAACCCCCATGAGTATAGGGTTCCTCTAACGAAAGGAACTCCTCTGACTATAGGGTCCCCCTAACTAAAGCCCGCCTGCCCCCGGCCACAGGGACTCCCTGACTAAAGGGACATCTACAGCGACCCCTGTAAAGTGTTGGATTCTTCTGCCGCATCCAAGATCACCAAGGAAGGGACAGGGACCATGTAAAAGTCCGTTGACCCCGGGCAAGAATCTCTGGTCACCGGGCAGGCGTGGCTAAAGAATCACACTCTAAGTGTAGCTTAGCCCGGGGGGAAACATCCCAAGCCCTAAAAAAACAACTGTGCAGGTGAACATCGGTCTGAATCTCACCCAAAAAGCCGACGGGAAACACCCTGCCAAACCCACCCAAAATTACATTTAGGGCTGGATTCTTTGGCCACGCCTACTTCCAGGGATGGGACGGGGACCATGTAAAGGTCCATTGACCTCGGGCAGGAATTTCCAGTCATAGGCAAGCATAGCCGAAGAATCCCGCCCTTAGAATTGTTTTGGGTGAATCACGTCCCATGTCTGTAAAGACCCCAAGGGCAATGACCAGAGTAATATGAGTGAACTATATATCCTGTAACCAATAGCAAGGCCTAAAGTCAATCACCTAAGCTACTCAACTGGTGGAGACAAGCCATTCAACCTAATCACTTGAAATGGCTGAGAGGGTTCCCAGACATGAACACATCAAGTTACAGTGGGAATATGCTTTAAACCTAATAACTTGAACAATGGGACTTGGGCTGACAAGGAGGATTCCTAGATATGAACTGATTACATTACAAAGGGGATTAGTAAGGGCTCTTCCTGTTGATTCCCTTATTTCCGATTTATTTTACTTTGTTGTAATCAATTTTGGTCCATGGATCGACAGAGACATTTCGGGACCCTCATGAGTCTACGGTGAAAACCCTTGCAGACTAAAAGCAAAGGCATCTAACTGGAGGCCTAGTCTGAAAGAATCTAACTGGAAGACGTCGACCTGAAACAGATTTCTATCCTTTTACTTTTAATGTTATTATTACATCCCACTTTCTCCTCTGTTTGTTTGTCTTGTGTGTGTATAGAGGGTGGGGAAAGTTAAAGAGGCAGGTTAGAAATTAGATAATAGTTAGCCAGTTGTATTTGCTGCCTGTTTAATTATAGTTATTGGTGTTAATAAAAGTTAATTGTGCTTAAAATTACAAACCTGGTGACTGTAGTTATTGGGCAGCAAAAGACCAAAGACTTCGGGTATTTTTAAAATTAAGAGTTAATTTCAACTGTGTTGCGACTCTGGGTAAAGTAGGGCTGGAATTGACTGTACACTAGCCCAGGGTGTCGTAACATAATACATTAGTAATCAGCATGTTTGAATTACTGGAGGACAGACATGTGACAGGCCCACCATTTGTGTGTTTAAACTTATGCTTTCTCTGCAGTTAGGGGACAAGCAACTGAGATGTTGGTGGGAGAAGACAAAAGTGAGTTTCCTCCCTTTCTCTCCAAACTGCCTCGAAAGCTTTTGAACCCTGTTTGCTGACCATGACCACCCAGGGACGTCCCTGCTTCAGACAGAGACCACTTGAAGAACATCAACCAGCACTACTGTCTCTAGAAGGACAGCCAAATCAGCTGGCGACATCTTTAATTCGTGCCCACACGGCAAACAGAGGGACCACTAAATTATCATGAAGCCAGCCAAATCTCTAAACAATGGACTGTATAACCTTTCTATTTCTCTCGTCTCTAATTTACCTATCTTTCCTCACTCTGTAATCTATTAGTGTGTGCATGTGTGTGCTTGTGTGTGTGTGTGTGTGTGTGTGCATGTTCATGCGTGTGTGTGAACTTTGAGTATATGTGTGCAAATGTCGGAGTGTATTTTTTATTTTACTTGGACCAGGTTATGTACAAACAGCCAACCTCTTACTTAGTTAAACTCACAAAAACCTGTCTGATATTACTTTATGATCAGGGCACGTATACAGTTAAACACTCACTGAATTGGAAGTGTAACAAAAACCCAGCTACAATCAAACAAGGAGTAGGAAAAGAGGGGAGACATTCAACCCATCCTCACCTGATCAAAACAAGGGTAATTAAAATGTTTATTTTATGACAATCTTATTTTCAGCTGTTTAATCAAAATTCAACAAGTTACTACTTTGAAATAAATGAAGGAAAATGTGTTCATGCAAACTTGAAAAAAAATTGCATTTGAAAACACAGTCTGATTGCACTGGTACATGGCATATTTTTTGCATTTCACGATATGCAGACGAGATTGAGCTGAAACACAAATGTGGAGGGTGGGGGGAATCATTTTAAACCGGCAAAATTTTGGGCACAATTTGTGCCCAATCGATAACTGTACCCAAAGAAACGACATCCTGGCATGACTTATTTCTACACCAGGCAGTGGACTCATCTGTTAAACCATTTGGGACCCTCAAAATCCTTTTTCTTAATTTATTCATCTATCATTTGAAGTTTTCTAATCCCGTGGTCATTCTTGTTTATTGATTACTTGCAATTATTGTCAATGATTATTGATTCCACATACACTTCATCGCGTTGACGCATGTGGTAATAACTCACATGCCACAAGGTCACAGACTAAGTGTGATTTATTTGTTGCTTTATTTACCAAAAGGAAAGTAGAAATGTTTTAATGATGATATAATATAACTGTTTCGATAACATTTTTAAAGAATGTTTCTGCTTTTAAATAATTATAGGTTGTGCTCAAGGTGGATATCAATTTCTCACGGTGATCAATAGATGGACTGTTAATAAGTGTGAAGGGTTTATATTTTCATATCTATGCCATCAAGAACATAATTTCAATTTACAGTATTGAAGAAGTATTGCTATTATTCAAATGATAAATAGCGGGAATATTGTTTTCAACTGGGGTGGGAGAGCTCATTTCCATTGTGGATAAATAGAATACAGGTTTAACTGCCAAACAATTTTAAGGAAAATAAATATCCTCAACCTCTGATGCATCATTGTTGATTTGCATGACAGTGTTAGTCAGCAGTTATGTTTTTGCAAGGCTAATCTTCCACTGTGAGTACGTATATATCCTCCTCTGATGCACTTGGGCAGCTATATTGGTAGTGCTGGAATTTATAGGTCATACATTCTACACTATGCAGTAATATATCTACAATGAGACAGTTTGGGTGAGATTTTAACCCACTCAAAACCAATTCACTTGCACAGAGCTGAAGTCTGGCTGGAATGAAAAGAAAACTGGGCACCCGCAAAACACCATGCTTGGAGTGCAGTTTGGTCACTTAGGCCTTGATTTTCATTGTCCAGGTGGGGAGCAGAAGTTGGGAAATTCACAGATGGGATCATCATTGCCAGAGGAGCTAGTGCAGGCTGGATATGGGCCAGCCAACCCAGAAGGGATTTGGAGGTAGCTGCCGGGGCTGCCGGGTACAGATGTGGAATGTTTAAAAGGCCTCCCTCAGTATCAGGGTACTTTGTCCCTGTTAAAATACAAAAACACAGGCACTCCAGTGCTCATCACCCACCCTCCAAACACTCCCCATGCTCAATCCATGCGATCACATGCTCCTGACTCACCCTCTCATGGCCCCTCACACCCTGTATGCCAGGCTCTGCCCCCCCCCCCATGCATCTATGCACAGTTATGGTACTTTCATGTTGATTAAATCACTGTACAGTATCTAGACCCAATTTATGGCAGGTGTAAAAAAAGCTTTTAAATAGTAATTCATACATAACTTTCTCCTACTCCTATGCTTAAAAAATGCCATTTCACAACTAAAAAGTTTCCATCATCCAGGCCCTTCGATGTATCAGTAACAACAACCATTAACCTGGGAAATCACTTAAGGTTATGTAAGCAAACATTGTGAAATTGACAGCAGAGATCAGAGAGCCTAAGTTGTCATTCAAACAATGTATTCTCTCAGGTGCTGTTTAAGGGATGTCTGATCTCTCAGTCATGCTCATTAATTATGCTTTGCTGAGAGCTGAGGCAATCATTAGAGTGCTGAAACATATTGTTTGGTTGATAGCTCAGGCACTTTCATCTCTGCTGTTAATTTCACAATGTTTGATGGTTTTCAGGGATTGTTGAATTGGTTTTAGACAGTGCATAGTGAGTCCACAGGCATGGAGGTGCCTTAGCTAGGCATAGGGGGCATAAAAGACCATGGTGCTTGATGAATGGGCAGAGCTTGGAATAAGAGACGTGAAGCGCCATGGGGGTGGGTGGAAGGGCAGAGCTTGGCATGGGGGCATGAGGAGGACCTTTTGAAATTGCCTCTTAAATGGTTGCCTCATGTAGACTAGGGTTCACAACTCCTCCAAGAAGCCATGAACAACAATTATTTAAAAAGCTAGCCTGACTCCATGAAAATTGCGAAGGAGTAAGAGTGTCTACCTCTGATATGGAGCTGTCCAGGACAGGGTTCCTAGATGCAGGTTTTTGACTGGAACCAGTCCACATCCTTCTAAAGGTATTCCCAAAATTCACACAGCCAGGAATGAGGTCAGGAATGCAGGAATTAGGACCACCTAATATTCTTAAACCTTTGTCAAGTCACGTCAACTTGGTGAAAATCCAGGTCTTGGTGGGCACCTAGTTTTTCTTCTCAGATAATTTCCATGTATTGGATTGGATTTGTTTATTGTCATATGTCCTGAGGTACAGTGAAAAGTATTTTTCTGCGTGCAGCTCAAACAGATTATTTGTACATGAAAAGAAAATACATAATAGGGCAACACAAGGTACACAATGTAAATACATAAACACAGGCATCGGGTGAAGCATACAGGAGTGTAGTATTAATCAGGTCAGTCCATAGGAGGTCATTTTGGTGTCTGGTAACCGCGGGGAAGAAGCTGTTTTTGACTCTGATCGTGCGTGTTCTCAGACTTTTGTGTCTCCCTCTTAGCCCCTTGGTATGATCATAACATTTATGCAGAGAATTAAAAGGTGGCTGTGAGGAGGTCCTTGGCCTTTAATTCTAAAGGCACCATTCTGGGGAAGACACAGACGTTTTGTGACTGCTGTCACCTGCACCCTCCACCATCGCAGAGACTATCGCCTTGGTGGGGCATTTTAGTGAGGGGCATTCTGGTGTGCACTTCACACATGCTGCAGCATAACAGGTGGAGGAGGGACTTCCGAGTGAGTGGACAATTAGAGGGCTGGAAAGTATGATCCCATCGCTGGTGGAGATGCAGATACCGAGCCAGGATCTACAGGAGGAATTGTCAGCAACCTTCCAGTGCCTGCAGGTGTAGTTGAATAAATCCAACAACCTTCAGGTACAGGAGATGGTGCCAACAATGCATGGTACGCAGGCCAACACTGAACATGTGGTGTCCACAGTGGAAGTCTTGGGGCAAGAAGTTAGAGCCATGGGTCAAGGCGTCCAAGGCTTGGGGCACACTGTGTGTTTGATGGCTGAGGCTCAGGATAGGGGAGCTTAATCACAGGCAGACATGTATTGGACCCACATGAACATTTCTGTGGAGCTTGAGAGCTTGGCCCAGTCACAAAGAGACATGGCACAGTTTTAGACAGACATTGCACAGTGCCAGAAGCACATGACCAAGGCAGCGAGGGACATGACTCACGTGTCCCAGTCTCAGAGCTCTATGGTTGAACGTATCGAGACCCTGGTTCAGACGAGGGCGTGCCTCCAGGACAGGCAGTGCCAGTGGAGCAAACGATGTGAGCACCAGATCTCACCTCACAGTGAGTCATGATCATCCTCCGTCCCGTGAACAGGACCCAGGGCCAACACCCTGAAGTGATGCTGCCGGAAGAAGCAAATGATTTTGAGCAGGAGAGCGGATTTGGGGGAAAAAGTAATTGGGAAGGTACAAAATTATGGACCTTGATAAACAGCAGAGGGTGGGGCGGGGGGGGGGGGGGGGGGGTGGCAAGAGCTGTATGTTGTACACTGTTTATGGGATTGTTTACTCTCCAGGTTTTATATGTCTGCCTCTCTCTCTAGATTTTGATTCTGTCTTGGGTCTGGCTTCTTGCCTGATCATGTTTTTGGGGCCTCACTTATGTCAGTTGGGTTGCTTCCATCCCTGTGACCCGGCTATTCTTCACTTTGCAATGGTGGAGTGGGGAAAATACGGCAGGTATGGTCACTTGAGAAACATGGGTGGGGCAGGGGGACAGCCATATGGCGGGACCCGCACACGGCAGGGTCGAGCCAGCGAGGCGAGGAGGGGACTGGTGGAGGGGATTGGTGGTCCCGCATGGACACCAGGATCGCCTCCTCCACTAGCCCCAGACATGGTGGCGCTACAGTGGGGGAGAGGGGGGGGGGGAGCAAAAGGCTAGGATCAAAGGGGGGGTTCAGATTGGTCAGGACCAGTGAGCTCCGTTTTCCGCTGGGGCGGGGGGCACCGCACTAGCTGGTTGTCGTGTTATGTACACTGGTCTAACACTGGCTGCAACTGGATGCAGCTTAGATCAGAAAGATACGCCAGACCTTGAAGTTAGTTCAATCAGGTTTATTAAACTAATAGCACAGTTAGCACAGTTCTCTGTAAGTTCGACTCTCTGCTAACTTAAGTGTGGTTACTCTGTCTGACTGACCCAGACTAGCTCTTAGCCACGTGGTGGAGGTGTGAGATTGTAACAACACCCTTGACTGACTCTCTAGATGTTCATCAGTGGAAAGAGGCGGAGTGTGAGTGCCTCGTGTCTTTTATAGTCAGATCCCACCCCTGAGTGTCCTGCCTGCTTATTGGTCATGTCCTGTTCTCTGTGTCCATTTGCTGCTTGTCTGTATATCATTATGTGTGTGTCTGCATATCATGACATCTCCCCTTTTTTAATGTTTGGATGACATATGTGAACGTATTTACAAGAATAGGCCAATATTTACATATATACATGCAGTGAATGTGAACATACGTATATGTGAAAACAGCTGTCTAATGCGAGAACACAGAACATAGCAAACAGGACAAATGTTCATAAGTCCAGTCTCTGTGGCTTGCGTCCGATCCTGGTCGACCACCGGAGAGGTGGTGTTGGGGACGACAGCACCTTGATGGGCGGGATTGAAGCCTGACTGGTGGCTTCGTGAGACGAGGTATCAGGAGGTGGCAAAACAACAGAAGGAAACGGAGAAGAATGTGGTTGCGGGCAGGCAACTTTGCGCAGTGCCCGTCTGTTTTGTCGCACAACAGAACCTTCAGCCAGACGCACAACATACGAGCAGGGGGCAGCCTGTCGAACAACGACAGCTGGGGCTGACCAGCCTCCATCAGGGATCTAGACCTGAACAGTGTCTGGCGGGGATAACACGGGCAAATTGGTGGCATGAGCATCATAGCCCGGTTTTTGCCGGTCTCGAAGTTGCTGCACCTTCTGCAGCACCGGGAGGTGATCCAGGTTGGGCACGTGTATGGCTGGAAGTGTCGTTCGCAGGTCCCTGTTCATGAGGAGTTGAGCCGGGACATGCCGGTGGACAGTGGGGTTGCCCTGTACGCAAGCAGCGCAAGGTGAATGTCAGACGCAGAATCCGCGGCCTTGCAGATGAGCTGCTTCACTATGTGCACCCCTTTCCCAACTTTTCCGTTTGACTGCGGATAGTGTGGGCTGGAAGTGACGTGTTTGAACTGATACGACTGGGCAAACAGAGACCATTCATGGCTGCTGAAGCACGGGCCATTGTCACTCATGACAGTGAGTGGGATACCATGCCTGGAGAACGTCTCCTTACAGGCCTTGATGACGGTCCGCGATGTGAGGTCTGAGAGCTTCACGACTTCAGGTTAATTGGAAAAGTAATCAATGATTAACACGTAATCATGACCATTTGCATGGAAGAGGTCCATGCCAACCTTGGAGAGGTTTCGATTTCATGCTGCTGAAGTGTCTCCTTACTCTGCGCTGACTGGAAGCGTTGACAGGTCGCACAGTTAAGGACCATGTTCGCGATGTCCTGGCTGATCCCGGGCCAGTAGTCAGCCTGCCTGGCTCTGTATCTGCACTTTGCCACACCCAGGTGGCCCTCATGGTTTTGGCAGAGCACCAAGCTCTGGAGACTGTGTGGAATTACAATCCGGTCCAGTTTGAGGAGGATACCATCAACCACCGTCAGGTTGTCCTTTACATTGAAAAATTGAGGGCACTGCCCTTTTTGCCAGCCATTGGCTAGGTGTTGCATAACACGCTGCAAGAGGGGGTCTTTGGCTGTCTCCTCACGGATACGAATCACCTTCTCATCAGATGCCGGGAGGGTGCTAGCACACAGCTGCACCTGTGACACAACCTGTGACTCAATTTGCCGGATGACGTTCAGTGGTTCACTAGGCATGGTGATGGAGCGGGACAGTGTATCGGCAATGATGAGCTCCTTGCCAGGCGTGTAGACCAGGTCAAAGTTGTACCTTCTGAGTTTGAGGAGGATGCGCTGCAACCGAGGCGTCATGTCATTAAGGTCCTTGTGGATAATGTGGACCAGGGGCCTGTGATCCGTCTCGACTGTGAATGTCGGCAGGCCGTAGACATAGTCGTGAAAGTTGAGAATGTCAGTGAGAAAGCCCAGGCATTCCTTCTCGATTTGTGCATACCTTTGTTCGGTGGGCATCATTGCCCTTGACCGGCAACCGGTGCCCAGGATGAACTGTCATCACGTTGCAGCAGGACCGAACCGATGCCATCCTGGCTCGCATCTGTCGAGATTTTCCTTTCCCTGTCTGGGTCGAAAAATGCCAATACGGGTGCAGTGCTGAGCTTGGCTTTCAGCTCCAACCACTCTGCCTGACCGCCTTCCACCACCTGACGCCTTCCACTCAAAGGCAGTGCAATTCTTCACGAGATTTCATAGGGCCATGGTGTGGGAGGCCATGTTTGGGATGAATTTGCCCATAAAATTGACCATGCCCAGGAAGCGCAATACCGTCTTCTTGTCTTCCGGGACATTCATGGCTGCGATGGCCTTGACCTTGTCTGTGTCGGGGCACACGCCCTGCTGAGAGATCTGGTCTCCTAGGAACTTGAGTGTCGTCATGCCAAAGCAACATTTGGCCCTGTTCAGCTTCAGGCCATTGGCGTGGACACGGTGGAATACCTACTGGAGACGGGAAACATGCTCCTCAGGGGCCGTGGACCATATGATGACGTCGTCCACGTACACAAGAACCCCGTCGATAGATTCCATCATCTGCTCCATGATGCGATGAAATATCTCCGATGCCGAGACGATGCCGAATGGCATACGGTTATAGCAATACCTGCCAAACGGTGTGTCGAAGGGGCAGAGCCTTCTGCTGGACTCATCCAGCTGGATTTGCCAGAATCCATGTGACACATCTAACTTCGTGAAAAACCGTGCATGTGCCATCTCACTGGTGAGTTCATCCTGCTTTGGGATGGGGTAGTGTTCACGCATTATATTCTGGTTGAGATCCTTGGGATCAATGCAGATGCGCAGGTCTCCAGAGGGTTTTTTAACCACCACCATTGAGCTGACCCAGTCAGTCAGTTCGGTTACCCTGGAAATGATCCCCTGCTGCTGCAGCTCCTTGAGCTGTTCCTTCAGGCGCTCCTTCAGCGGAGCCGGGACCCGGCGTGGTGCATGGACCACTGGTTTGACATCAGGTCGCAGTAGGATCTTATACCGATATGGTAAAGTGCCCATCCCGTCAAACACATCTGGATACTGAGCGAGGATGTCGTCAATGCCAGCTTGAAGATCCACGTTGGAGGGTGTCGTTGAATAAACCCGCTGCACCAGGTTTAGCTTTTTGCAGGCATGCAGGCATGCCCAGTAGAGATGCCCTGTCCGGCTTGACAATTTCAAACCTTAGCCGTGCATGTGTACTCCAGTTGGAGACGAGTAGATGGCAGGTCCCAGTGCCGCGATGGCATTACCGTTATAGTCCAGGAGCTGGCAGGCTGCTGGAAGGATCTTGGGGGGTCTTGATGCGTTTGAAGTCTGCCTGTGAGAGGAGGTTGGCAGAAGCACCTGTGTCCAGCTTGAACTGGATGGAGCAGTGGTTGATCTGCATCACCACACGCCATTCGTCCTCCGAATCCACAGCGAGGATGGACTGAATGCGAGGTGAGTTAGGTGTGGCATGTTCACGTGTGGTAATGATGCCCAGAAGGCGGACTCCAGGCACTCGTCCTCTGGATCCGTTGTACTGCCAGGATCAGAATGCTGTAATCGTCGTTGCACATTCTGGACGCGCTTTCGTCAGAATTGGGAGCGCTGGCCTCTGACTGGTGGTGCAGACCTGCACAAGGCTGCATAGTGTCCAGTTTAAACATCTCCTGCGTCTTGCAGGGCAGTATCCCTTTAAGTGGGTGTTGGCACAGTTCGGGCACGTCATGACGTCGGCGTTGTGATGCGATGTACGTCATCGCACATGCGCAGTGCAGTCGGCAGACCTCAGCACCTGCGCAGTGTGGGTGTCGGACACTTCATTACCCCGTTCGCATCGCGCATGCGTGGGGCTCCGGGAAAAGCACGTGAAATGGCCGCTGTCTTCAATGCTGAGGCGCTGCATCCAGGAGATGGCCTGCACACTAACTGCCTCATGGGAGGCAAGTTTCTCATTTTCAGCCGATTTAAATTGGGAATACCGATTTTTTGTGTGCTCATGCACTGTACATGTTTCAATCGCGACTGGCAGGGTCATATGCTTGATTTTTAAGAGCTGCTCTCTCAGAGGATCAGAGTGAACTCCAAACACGATTTGGTCTCTGATCATGGAGTCAACAATATCACCAAAGTTGCAGGACAGCGCTAGCAGGCGGAGGCTAGTTAAGAAGGCATTGAAAGATTCATCTTTACCTTGTAGACGCTGTTTGAACATGAAGCGTTCGAAGATTTCATTGGTGTCCACTTCACAGTGACTATCGAACTTGTCCAGGATGGTCTGAAACTTTGTCTTGTCCTGGCCTTCGGTGAAGTTGAACGAGTCGAAGAGTTTGATGGCTTGATCATCCGCTGCTGAGAGGAGAAGCGCGATCTTTCTTGCATCAGACACACCCTCGAGGTCTGAGGCTTCGATGTACAGCAGAAACGTTTGCTTGAATGTCCGCTAGTTGGCACTGAGATTGCCGGAGGTCCTGAGCTGATGAGGAGCCTGAATCTTCTCCATGATGCCGGGATACATTTGCTGGTCGTCACGGGACGGACTGAGGTAAGTCACCTTAAATTTGTAGTCCCCTGGTATCATGTTGTGTTCGGTACACTGGTCTAACACTGGATGCAGCTTAGATCAGAAAGATACTCCAGACCTTGAAGTTAGTTCAATCAGGTTTATTGAACTAATAGCACAGTTAGCACAGTCCTCTGTGAGTTCGACTCTCTGCTAACTTAAGTGTGGTTACTCTGTCTGACTGAACCAGACTAGCTCATAGACACGTGGTGGAGGTGTGAGATTGCAACAACACCCTTGACTGACTCTCTAGATGTTCATCAGTGGAAAGAGGCGGAGTGTGAGTGCCTCGTGTCTTTTATAGTCAGATCCCACCCCTGAGTGTCCTGCCTGCTCATTGGTCATGTCCTGTTCTCTGTGTCCATTTGCTGCTTGTCTGTATGTCATTATGATTGTGTCTGCATATCATGACACCGATAAGGGGGTGAATGGGAGTAAGGTGAGGACAGAGGGCGTGAGGAATCTCCTGAGAGGGAGGGAATGCCTGGCAGGGGGAGGGGTAGGCCCACAAGCGGCAGGGACAGTGTTTAGAGGGTAAGGGAGGGGTGGGGTCTGGAAAGGGGAGGGGGCAGAAGGAGGAAAGGGGAGATTGCATGAGCAGAGGGCTTCTGGGGAGGTATGGGTAAAATAAGGGTGGCGAAGGGTAGAATGCTGGTCACACAGGTCACACATGGAGATGGGGGGAAAAGGAAGGGCCCAACTTGAATGGCCCAGGAATAAAAGTGAACCCAGGCATGCAGGGCCATGGCCACGCAACAAACTTGACTGACCCCATAGAAAGGAGGGGGAGGTGGACAGAGAGCCCTGTCAGGATAGTCACCTGGAACATAAAGGGACTCAACGGCCCAGTGAAAAGATGCAGAGTCTTTGAACACATAAGAAGCCTGAGGGCCAACGTTATATTCCTTCAGGAGACATACCTCAGAGTGAAGGACCAAATGAGGGTAGGAAAAAGCAAAATGAGCCAGGCAACGCCAGCGTGCTTTGACACAAGGGCGAGGGGGGGTGGCACTGTTCAATAAAAGGCTAACTTTCACAGCGACAAACACAGTGAAGGATCCAGGGGATGTTATCTAATTGTAAGTGGGATCCTAGAAGGGGCATTAGTAAACATGTACACCCAAAACTGGGATGATGCCGACTTCGTCAAACAGACCATGGCAGAAATCCCTGACCTCGACTCCCACCAACTGATCATGGGCAGAGACTTTAACTCTGTACTGGACCCAAAGGAAGATAGGTTCATCCTCAGATCAGGGGCTAATTCAGGAATGGGGAAAGAATTGACCATCTTCATGAAACAGATGGGGTGGGTGGATCTCTCCCACTCGCTTAAAGCTTACTCCCGCGAAGGTGGAGGACAAATGTGAGCGGTGCCAGAGGGGCCTGGCCAACCACACCCACATGTTTTGGACTGGCCCCAAGTTTGCTGGGTTCTGGACAGCCTTCTCCAAGGCAATGTCCAAGTTTGTGGGGGTGAGGGTGAAGCCATGCCCAATAGTGGCAATCTTCGGGGTATCGGAGCAGCCAGAGCTACACATGGGGAAGGGGGCCAACGCCCTTACTTTTGCTTCCCTAATCACACGCTGGAGAATCCTGCTCGGCTGGGAATTTCTCCACCTGGAGAAGATTAAGTACGCCACCCGAGGGTCAGAGGAAGGCTTCCTGGATACTTGAGGGCAGTTCGGCGGCCTGTTCCAAAACCTGTTCGAGGCCAGCAACGAGGAGTAAGCTAGGAACAAAAAAGATGAAGAACCAAAGGACTGCGCAACCCGGCGGCGGGTGGGGCAGGGGGGCGGGGGGGGGGGGGGGGGGAGATGGGGAAACCACAAGAAGAGGAAGGGTACTGAAACCAATGGGGAGGAAGAGGAAGGGGGGGAATATCATAGACCGATCCAGAGGGCAGCAAAATGTACGTACAGTTAGTCAAATGAAGGACAAAACAAACCTTTCTGTAAAATAAAGCAAATTAGCGTGGGCAAGAAAAATGTAATGTATATAAGCAACAACTGTTATCAATATGAGAAAAGCCAATAAAAAGATTTTTTAAAAAAAAAGCTTACTCCTGAATACACTCCTTTGTGGGAGGAACATCGATGCTTCCAGAGGTACTAGGCGCAAAATACTCTCCAATAGTGATCTCGGACCACATACACCACACACCATACTATGTGGATGTGAGGTTGGAGACAGGCCGGGCCCAGCGACTACCCATGGAGGCTGGATACAGTCCTCCTCGCCAAAAAGGCTTTTTGAGAAAGGATGACATTATCCATCGATAAATACATAAGTTTCAACCAGAATGGTCTCATCCTCTACATTCTGGGAGGCACTAAAGGCAGTGATCAGGGGAGAAATAATAGTTTATAGGGCTCGTAGAGATGGGGGGGGGGGGGGGCGTGGTAAAGGGGATCAAGCAGCGATTGATTGACTCCACACTGGAGGTGGATCGGTGATACTTTACGGCCCCGACTGTAAAGTTGCCAGCAGGGAGGAAAAAATTACAAATGGAATTTAACCTGCTCTCCACTGGGAAAGCAGTGAGCTGACTCTGCCAGTCACGGAAATCCTTTTATGAACATGGGGACAAGGCCAGCCATCTACTGGCACACCAGCTGACGAAACAGGTGGCCACACAAGAGATAGCACAGGTCAGGTGCGAGAAGGGACGGGTGGTCACAGCCCCAGAGGAGATAAATGGAGACTTTGTAGCCATCTCCCGGGGTCTGATCACCTTCCAGCTCCCAGAAGGGGACTCGGAGAAAGCAGTTCTTGGATGGGCTGCAGTTCCCAGCTTTGTGTGTGGATGGGAGGGGGTTGTAAGGGACAGGGACTGGACGCACCGCTGGATCTAGAGGATGCCATTGAATCCATCAATAACATGCAGACATGGAAGGCACTGGACGGATTCCCAGTGGACTCCAATGTAAAGATTGCGGCAGCACTGGCCCCGCTCCTGCAGGAGATGTTCAATGACTCACTGTTGAGGGAGGCCCTGCCGTCCACACTGGCACAAGCCTCGACCTCAATGATCCCAAAGGAAGACAAAGATCCGACAGAGTGTGGGTCCTACAGATCCATGTCACTCCTGAACGCTGACGCCAAAGGCAGTGCGAAAGTCCTAGCCATGTGGTTGGAGAGATACTTGCCAGAGTAATTGCAGAAGATCAAACCAGGTTTGTCAAGGGCAGACGGCTGATATTGAACATCAGACACCTGCCTAATGCGGTCATGACCCCACCCAAGGAGGAAACACCAGAAATGATCATCTCCCTAGCCGCAGAGAAGGCCTTCAACTGGATGGAGTGAAAATATCTCCTGGAGGTATTGGAACGGTTTGGGTTTGGGCCAGTGTTCACCTCCTGAATGACCAGTTCATTGTATGTTCTTCAGATCATATTTGACAGTTTTAAAGACACATGCTTCAGCTTTTGCTGAGAAATTGTTTCAGGTTGTAGCGATATTGCAGTGCCATATCCACTTTCATTTTAATTTCATGACCTTCAAGTTTTGGATATTCCCAAAAACATTGTTCATCACCCTGCATTGACAAGGCACACAGCTTAAGCTCTTGCAGTAGCTCAGTTTTGTTATCTTTTGAGTGATCATGAGCTTCAACCACTAATTTGTAGCATAACTGGATTGATCACTTGTGTTGTTGTTCTTGCACCTTCTTGGTTTTGGAAAACTTTTCTGAGCCCTACATGCTGTGGCAATATGGCCCTTCTTGCCATTGTTCTTACATGTATTCAATTTACTCCATTAGTAATTGATTAGTAAGTTTACGGACGACACAAAGGTTGGAGGAATTGAGGATAGCGATGAGGACTGTCAGAGGATACAGCAGGATTTAGATCGTTTGGCGACTTGGGCGGAGAGATGGCAGATGGAGTTTAATTTGGACAAATGTGAAGTAATGCATTTTGGAAGGTCTAATACAGGTAGGGAATATACAGTGAATGGTAGAACCCTCAAGAGTAATGACAGTCAGAGAGATCTTGGTGTACAGGTCCACAGGTCACTGAAAGGGGCAAAACAGGTGGAGAAGGTAGTCAAGAAGGCATACGGCATGCTTGCCTTCATTGGCCGGGGCATTGAGTATAAAAATTGGCAAGTCATGTTGCAGCTGTAGTTAGGCCACACTTGGAGTTTAGTGTTCAATTCTGGTCACCACATTCCAGAAGGATGTGGAGGCTTTAGAGAGGGCGCAGAAGAGATTTACCAGGATGTTGCCTGGTATGGAGGGCATTACCTATGAGGAGCGATTGAATAAACTTGGTTTGTTCTCACTGGAACGACGGTTGAGGGGTGATCTGATAGAAGTCTACAAAATTATGAGGGGTACAGACAGAGTGGATAGTCGGAGACTTTTTCTGATAGTAAAGGGGTCAATTACTGGGGGGCATAGGTTTAAGATGCGAGGGGCAAGGTTTAGAGGAGATGTACGAGGCAGGCTTTTTACACAAAGGGTAGAGGGTGCCTGAAACTCGCTGCCGGAGAAGGTGGTGGAAGCAGGGACAATAGTGACATTTAAGGGGCATCTTGACAAATACCATGAATAGGATGGGATAGAGAGATACGGAACCCAGAAGTGTAGAAGATTTTAGTTTAGACGGGCAGCATGGTCGGCGCAGGCTTGGAGGGCCGATGGGCCTGTTCCTGTGCTGTACCTTTCTTTGTTCTTTGTTCTTTGTTCCAGCATTCCCCCGCTAAGTACAACAGTGACATGGTTGCACCTTTGCAGCATTGTTCCTTCCGGTATCCATTTTGTGAATCTTCACTCCAGCCCCTATCTGCGAAGCTTCTCTCATTGCAAGCTCCATAGACATGCCAACTGCCACAGCAGCTTTTAGAGTTAAATCATTTGCAGTAAGCATCTTCCTCTGAATAGCTTCACTGCACAGTCCACGAACCAGCCTGTCTCGAAGAATATCAAGTGTTGTACCAAATTCACAATATCTGGTTAATCGTCTTAAAGACATTGCAAACTGTAAAATATTTTCAACTTTTTCCAGAATATGGCGGTTAAACCAAAACCTTTCTACAATCAATACCGGTTTGGAGAGAACTGTCCCTCTAAAATTTTCATTAATTCATTGAAGGACTTGCCTGCTGGTTTTGCTGGGTGAACAAGATTCTGTAGCAGCATCAACATTTTATGGCCAACTGAGCTGATAAATGTTGCGACCATTTGTCCTCCGGTGTCTGATTAGCTATTAAAAACAATTGGAAATTGGGCAGCACGGTGGTGCAGTGGTTAGCACTGCTGCCACAAAGCGCCGAGAATCCAGGTTCGATCCCGGCTCTGGGTCACTGTCTGTGTGGAGTTTGCACACTCTCCCTGTGGTTGCATGGGTTTCACACCCACAATCCAAAAGATGTGCAGGTTAGGTGGATTGGCCACACAAAATTGCCCCTTAATTGGAAAAATGAATTGGGTACTCTAAATTTATTTTAAAAAAATAATTGGAATCTTTCTTCATATGAATTCCACGGTTCATTATCCTCATTAAACGTGCCCATTTTCCCCACCATTTTTCAATCCCAGCTCCACGGGTCTACACTTCCTCCCTTCCGACTGTGTTGGATGTAGAGCACAAACAATCCCTTGAACAAGCAACTAGGAAATCTTTACCTTTTATGCCTGAATATTTCAACTTTTCTCCCGAGTACTGGCCCGTGTAGAGTTGGCAGATTACGAAATCCCGATTCCCTGCAGCCCGTATAACTTTGCCACGTGCACAGTCCCTGAAGCGCAGACCCCACTCACATCAATGCAATTAAGTCTTCCCCCACTGTTAGTCTCCTTACTCACAGTTGCAGTCGAGAACTCTTGTTAAACCTTCACATCAGCGACAGTGCTTCTCCCGATGTCTGTGAGTGTGCGAGTCCAGTCCTGAGAATCTTCCATTGCTCCTGATGCCATCCCTCAGTTTGTCGTCAAAAATCTTCATCCAGCACTTTTCCTGCCGCAATCCTCATCGCCAGTTTTCTCTCCTATTAAATTTATTTGTTGCCACAAAGAGAAAATGTATGGAGGTTCCCACACTCTGGATTCTTGTAAAACACAATGAGAGTTCTATTAAGGGTGTTGCTCATTCAATCAAGATGGTGATCTGCCCAAAGCCCACACAAACACTGTGCTGATGTCACAACACATCACGTGACGCAGAACCATCAAGAATGTATTCCCGGATATATAACAAGCTCTTAACTTTTCCTTACGGGGTCGTTCGATAATAATTGATTTGATTCTTTTTTGCACAGAGTGGACAATATAAATGAGCGGAGCTTGGACTAAACCTGAATATGTTCTCTAAAGTCCTTTCAGTCTGATCAAGCCATATGGAATTATCTGTCTTTCCCCTCAAACTAACAAGTCCACCCATGTGTTTAATCATTAGATCTGCTTCCTATACATGGAACTGCAGTAAATTCTTCTTGACTTATTTTTTTGCACTCGTGGAAGTGGATTATTTCCTCTCTGTGCTACATGGAATGTAATTATAAATCCATTTATAAGTCAGATTTGGTTGCAGATAATCTCCATTTCCATCATAGCCCACTAACATTCCCCCTCCCCATTAATCCATTATGTATTTGGCCATTTGGAATGGAAGAATCATATTTCACAATAAACAAATGAACAGAATGTTTTTCCTTTCACCCACTGTTGCATATCACAGCAAGTAAAAATGTTCAACTTTGCATTATTGAGCTGTTTATTCAAATAATTTGTTTAATATATGATTACACATATGCAGCTAGAATGCATTATTCAATTTGAAACCAATACTGCTGAGCTTGAGGTTTTGGAAAAGATGGAGGGAAAGATGTGTCTACAACCTTTTGTACTTTGTGTCAAGTAATCATTACCATTTTTAGATTAGCACCATACAGTAGAGCTTGTTTCCAAATGCAATTGCTTTGTATCGTAGATATGTAACAAAAAGACTGTATAGTTTTATATCATGCATTACATTCGTTAGAAATTAACTGGATGCAGCAGCGTAACCCACCAATAAAGTGCTCTGATGTTCTTTTTCAGGTTGAAGTGAACCTTTGAAATGAGCTACTGAAATATTTCTTCGTTTCCCTTGCCGACACACTTAATTCACTCACGTGCACACACAAATACACAAAAACCCTAATGGCAAAAGTATTTCTTTGTTGTACCCAATGTACCTTTGACAATATGCTGACAGTTGAGTCAGTAATAATTTGAATGCTGATAGGGCCTGCAGCTTAGTTGAGCAGAAGTACAAACCCAATATCCAGCATGCAATCTTAGGCAGCAAACTTATAATCATTCTTCCATATCCTCGTAGAAGACACAAAAAGCCTCCCAGGAACAGTAGAAAAACAAAAGACAAACGGGGATGAGAGAAACTTGAAATAATCACGAGAGAAAAGGTACCATGAATACTAATTGAATGAATGGCTGACACGTCCACTGGACTTGATGACCTATATCAAAGAACAAAGAACAAAGAAATGTACAGCACAGGAATAGGCCTTTCGGCCCTCCAAGCCCGTGCCGGCCATGCTGCCCGACTAAACTACAATCTTCTACACTTCCTGGGTCCGTATCCCTCTATTCCCATCCTATTCATGTATTTGTCAAGATGCCCCTTAAATGTCACTATCGTCCCTGCTTCCACTACCTCCTCCGGTAGCGAGTTACAGGCACCCACTACCCTCTGTGTAAAAAACTTGCCTCGTACATCTACTCTAAACCTTGCCCCTCTCACCTTAAACCTATGCCCCCTAGTAATTGACCCCTCTACCCTGGGGAAAAGCCTCTGACTATTCACTCTGTCTATGCCCTTCATAATTTTGTAGACCTCTATCAGGTCGCCCCTCAACCTCCGTCGTTCCAGTGAGAACAAACCGAGTTTATTCAACCGCTCCTCATAGCTAATGCCCTCCAAACCAGGCAACATTCTGGTAAATCTCTTCTGCACCCTTTCTAAAGCCTCCACATCCTTCTGGTAGTGTGGCGACCAGAATTGAACACTATACTCCAAGTGTGGCCTAACTAAGGTTCCAGACAGCTGCAACATGACTTGCCAATTCTTATACTCAATGCCCCAGCCAATGAAGGCAAGCATGCCATGTGCCTTCTTGATGACCTTCTCTACCTGTGTTGCCCCTTTCAGTGACCTGTGGACCTGTACTCCTAGATCTCTCTGACTTTCAATACTCTTGAGGGTTCTACCATTCACTGTATATTCCCTACCTGCATGAGACCATCCAAAATGCATTACCTCACATTTGTCCGGATTAAACTCCATCTGCCATGTTTCCGCCCAAGTCTCCAAACAATCTAAATCCTGCTGTATCCTCTGACAGTCCTCATCGCTATCTGCAATTCCACCAACCTTTGTGTCATCTGCAAACTTACTAATCAGACCAGTTACATTTTCCTCCAAATCATTTATATATACTACAAACAGCAAAGGTCCCAGCACTGATCCCTGCGGAACACCACTGGTCACAGCCCTCCAATTAGAAAAGCATCCTTCCATTGCTACTCTCTGCCTTCTATGACCTAGCCAGTTCTGTATCCACCTTGCGAGCTCACCCCTGATCCCGTGTGACTTCACCTTTTGTACTAGTCTACCATGAGGGACCTTGTCAAAGGCCTTACTGAAGTCCATATAGACAACATCCACTGCCCTACCTGCATCAATCATCTTAGTGACCTCCTCGAAAAACTCTATCAAGTTAGTGAGACACGACCTCCCCTTCACAAAACCATGCTGCCTCTCACTAATACATCCATTTGCTTCCAAATGGGAGTGGATCCTGTCTCGAAGAATTCTCTCCAGTAATTTCCCTACCACTGAAGTAAGGCTCACCGGCCTGTAGTTCCATTATTAAGAGGAAACATTGGACATATAGAAATTTATACTACAATCAGACAGAGTCTGATTTCCCTTATGAAAGGGAAATTGTTTGACAAACGTTTTAGAGTTCTTTGAGGACGCACCAAGTAGGGTGAATAGGAATCAGTAGATGAAGTGTATTTGGATTTCCATACTCGCTAACAGGAAGTATAGAAGCAGGATAAATGGGTCATTTTCAGGTTGCCAAACCTTAACTAGTAGGGTGTCACAGAGAACAGTCCTGGGGCCTAAACAATCAATAATCTACATTAATAACTTGGATGAAGGGACCTCCTTTATTGTAGCCAAATTAGCTGATAATACAAAGATAGGTAGGGAAGCAAATTGTGTAATGGATGGAAGGAATCTGCAAAGGGATATGCATAGATTAGGTGGCTGGGCAAATATTTGGTATATCAAGGGATATGGTAGGGTCATGGTATTGTCTTTGGACTAGTGATCCAGTGTAATCCTCTGGGCACTGGGTTCAAATCCCACCATAGTAGATGGGGGAATTTGAAACATAAAATTAAATGTCATTAAATGTCATTGAAAGAATCTAACGATGACCATAAAACCATTCTCTATTGACATAAAAACCCATTTGGTTCACAAATGTCCTTGAGGGAAGGGAATCTTCCATCCTTATTTGCTCTGGATACATGTGACTCCAGATCCACAGCATTGACTCTAAATTGCCTTGGGAAATGACCAAGCAAGCTGCTCAGTTGTACCAAACCGCTACAGAAAATTGGATAAGGAATGAAAGTGGAAAGAAGACCCGGCATCAACCTCAGCACCGGAATTGACAATGGCAAACTTAGCCCTGTCGACCCTGCAAACTTCTCCTCACTGGAAGCTGCGCCAAAATTGGGAGAGCTGTCTCACAGACTAGTCTAGCAATAGCCGAACATATTTATACACACAGAATCATATTTTACAGATACTGTCGCAAATACCACCATCGTCAGTACTGGCTACGTCCTGACCCACCGGCTGAAGTGGTGGCACACTGGTATACAGTTAGGAGCAGGTTTCTCTGGGAGTCCTCAACATCGACTCCAGACCCTATGAAGACTCATGGCATCAGATCAAACATGGGAAAAGAAACCTCCTGCTGATTACCACGTATTGCTACCCCTCAGCTGATGAAAAAGCACTATTTCATGTCAAACAACACTTGGAGGAAGCACCAAGGGTGGCAAGGGTGAGAATATATTTTGGGTGGGGAACTTCAATGTCAATCACCAAGATTGGCTTGGCAGAACCATGACTGACTGAGCTGGCCGAGTTCTAAAGGGCATAGATGCTTGACAGGGTCTGTGGCAGGTGGTGAGGGAACCAACATGAGGGAAAAAGCAACTTGACCTCTTTCTCACCAACCAGCCTACCACAGGTGCGTCTGTCAATGACTATATTGGTTGGAGTTGACACCACAATGTACTAGTGGAGATGAAATCCTGTCTTCACATTGAGGATACCCTTCATTGTATTGTATGGTCCTAAATGGGATAGATTTTGAGCAGGTCTGGCAACTGAAGACTGAACAGCTATGAGATGCTGTGGGTCATCAGCAGAATTTTACTTAACCACAATCTGTACCTCCTGAGATCTGCGTTGCTGGAGACCTCCGGAGGAGACTAAGATGGATTATCCACTTGGCATTTCCAGCATAACCCCCACTCTACCATTACCACCAAGTGATGATCAACCCTGGTTCAATGAAGAGTGCAGGAGGGCATGCCAGGAGCAAACCAGGCATATCTAAAAATGAAATGTCAACCTGGTGAAATTACAACATCGGACTATTTGCATGCTGTAGCGCACAAAGACTCCATGAAACGAAAAGAGTGAAGTCGATGAGGCTTTATTAAGCGTGTCTGTTCCCCAGCAGCCCGATAGTAAACTAGCCTGCGGGGGAAGGCACCGGCTTCTTATACTTCGCCTTCAGGGCGGAGTATGAGGTCAACGGCCAACCAGGACCCGGGATCTGTCAGCCAATTACATTAGGGCTTCCAGTCCCACATGACCCCCAATACATACTACCACACATGCCAAACAGCATAAATAGCAAGCAATAGATGGAGCTAAACAATTCCACACCCAACAGTTCAGATCTAAGATCTTCCATCCTGTCACATCCAGCCATGAATGGTGGTGGACAATTAAACAATTCACTGGAGGAGGAGGCTGCACAAATATCCCCACCCTCAATGATGGGATACCCCAGCACCTCAGTGCAAAAGATAAGGCTGAAGTATTTTCAACAATCTTCAGCTGGAAGTGCCGAGTGGATAATCCATCTTGGTCTCCTCCGGAGGTCTCCAGCAACGCAGATGTCAATCTTCAGCCAATTCAGTTCACCCCACATGACATTAAGAAATGACTGAAGGCATTGGATACTGCAAAGGCTATCAGCCCTGACAATATTCCGGCAATCGTGCTGAAGACTTGTGCTCCAGAACTTGCCTTTCCCACGTCAAACTGTTCCAGTACGGCTGCAACACTGGCATCTACATGGCAATGTGGAAAATGTCCCAAGTATGCCCTGGCCACAAAAAACAGGACAAGTCCAACCCGTCCCATCAGTCTACTCTCGATCATCTGTAAAGTGATGGAAGGGGTCATAACGAGTGCTATGAACCTTAATTTACTCTGCAATAAGCAGTTCATTAATGCCCAGTTTGCAGTCTGCTTGGGCTACTCAGCTCCTGACATTATTACAACTTTGGCCCAAGCATGAGCAAAAGAGCTGAACTAAGACATTGAGGTGCGAGTGACTGGCTTTGACAGATGTGGCATTAAGGCAGCATCTGTTTGACTGAATGTGGCATCAAGGAGTCCAAGCAAAACTGAAGCCAATAGGAATCAGGGACAAGATCCTCCTCTGGTTGGAGTCATACCTAGCACAAAGGAAGATGGTTGTTGGATATCAATCATCTCTAGTCTTGAACATCACTGGAGCAGTTCCTCAAGGTCATGTCCAATGAACTTCCTTCCATCATAATGTTAGAAGCGGGATGTTCGCTGATGACTGCATAATGTTCAGCACCATTCCCAACTCCTCAGAAACGGAAGCTATCCATGTCCTAATGCAGCAAGACCTGGACAGTATCCAGGCTTGGGCTGACAAGTGGCAATAACATTCTCGCAAGACAACTGACAAGCAATGACCATCTCCAATAAGAGACAATAAAACAATCGCCTATTATCATTCAATGGTACTGCCATCACTGAATCCCCAGTATCAACATCCTGGGTGCTACGATTGATCAGAAACTGAACTGGACTAGTCATATAAATATTGTGACTACAAGAGCAGGCCAGAGGCTAGGAATCCTGTGGTGGGTAAATTAACAAAAAAGTAAGAATAATATTCAGCCAGTCAAATTGGCCATTACATTCCCCAAAGCCCCTGAATAGTTATTTTCCATCTCACTGATTTAATCACCCTGTAACACCTTAGTTTGCGGAGGCACTTGGCCCATTTAACCCTCAGTTCGCAGAGATGTTCACTTCTCTAGCACACTTGTGAGCACAACTGTGCTGCAGGGCGGAATTCCTGATCGTGTTTAAGACTAGAAATTTTCACCTTGAGCCCATGGCATACTCCCTGGTTGAGTGCAGCAGCCAAGATCTCTAAACCAGACTCATTAAGATGGCTGGTTTACTGCCCTCAGGAATAAGAAATTGAACAGGAAATCTCGGTTTTTGGCTACATCCTCCTCTTCGCTGGGAAATCGACAAACGTGGCCAAAAAGGACAAAGCTTTTTATTTATTTATTTATTTATTTTAAATTTTGGGTACCCAATTCATTTTTTCCAATTAAGGGGCAATTTAGTGTTGCCTATCTACATATCCTGCACACCTTTGGGTTCTGGGGGCGAAACCCACGCAAACACAGGGAGAATGTGCAAACTCCACACGGACAGTGACCCAGAGCCGGGATCGAACGTGGGACCTCGGTGCCGTGAGGCAGCAGTGCTAACCACTGCACCACCTTGCTGCCACGACAAAGCATTTTATAACCATGCAGCTTGGAGCTGGGTAGGACACAGACCTGAGCTATGTTCCACTCGGCTCTTGACTTGAATCACATCGCGCAATGTTTACAACATCACGTAGCAAGGAGTAAAAATCACTGGGTCAATCCAAGCCAGGTCGACGCTGGTATTTATGAGCAGCCAATTATAGAGTCAGTGGTCAGAGGCTGAAAGGAACCTGCATGGCTGGTCTTCTTGCAAGATATTAAACCAGAAAGATAACGAGAAAGAACATTCAGAAAAGCAGCAAACCTACTCAGGAAAATACGCCAACAAGAGAAAGAAAAAGTTCAATACTTACAATGAAATTAACAAAACAAAGTATGAAACATTGAATTTCCAACAAAATAAAAGGAAATGGTGATATAGCAATGCAGTTAATACTTTTATCCACATAAATATAGGCCTTCAAAGAAATATCAACAGATCCTACCAGATAAGATAAAGACATATATGCATTCCATTTGATAGAATTCTCTTTATTTTGCAATTTAAAATAGAACAAACAAATCAGGTTCAAAAAGCAGTTTTACAGTGTTCATTCGGAGATTCTCCATTAAACAACATAATTGCTTTTCATGAAATTAAAAACCTTTTACAATAATGAGATCAAAGGTGCACTGTTTCTAATTAATAACTCCTTCATGTATCCAATACACTGGCTCACATCTAAATCATAGTTAGTATTAAAACACACGGCAGTGTTTAATGTCACCTTTAAAAGACATCAAAATGAAGATTCTCACGCATATGCACCTTCTATCTTTGGTCTTAGGGCAACAACCGTAATGAATATATTTGAACAGTATGTTTATAAGACAAAGTATGACTGTTTAGTATTAAACTTGCAAAAATGTATTTGGACAGCTACCTGATTGAGTAGGTAAGTATATCATGTGGTGCATTACATAGCAAACCAACTGATTATTCATATGCCCTTGTCTAAGTTTATTTTACTAAACTTGGCCAAGGCAATGACTTTCAAGAATAGGCCTCTAAATAAAATACCTGCTGCAGGATTCTCTGGTCCGCCAGCCATGTGTTCCTCGGCGGCACTCACCCCCTGTGGGATTCTCCATTCCGGCCACCTGACAATGGGATTTCCCATTGTGGCCAGCTCTCGCCGCCAGGAAATCTGTGGGTGTGGGTGCGCTACTGGCAGAACAGAGAATCCTGCCCCTGCATTTTGAAAACCTTTCACACGATGTGGGTGTCGCTGGGTCGGCCAATATTTGTTGCGCAACCTAATTGTCTTTGCGACAGTGGTGGTGAGCTGCCTTCTTGAACCGCTGCAGTACATGTGTTATAGGAAAGGAGTTCCAGGAGTTTGACGCAGCAACGGTGAGATAACAGCGACATAGTTCGAAGCTAGGATGGTATGTGACTTGGAGGGAAACTTGCAGGTGTTGGAGATCCCATGCACCTACTGCACTTGTCGTTCTTGGTGATGGTGCCTCTGGATTTGGGAGGTGCTGTCGAAGGAACATTGGGAAATTACTGCAGTGGTTGAAGGTACACACCGCTGCCACCGTGCATTGACCATGGAGGGAGAGAATGTTGAAGGTGGTGGATGGGGTGCCAATCAAGCAGACTGCTTTGTCCTGGATGTCCTCAATGATGTAATTGGAGCCTGATGTGCATATTTGAAGAAAGACTGCCTCCAGTTGCCAGCAGCCTCCTAACGCAGCTCCTGAGAAGATGAAGTTAAATTTGGACTACGTAGGAAGAGAATATTACCATAGTGGGTATGCCCCATGAGCAGGTAGAGTTAAAATGACCCCATATATTCTTTGTCTCACTGAAATTCCTGCCTCCATGTTGCACACCATTTCTCACTCTGCTTTCAGGCTTCTGCTAGAGTTTCCTTTGAAGTTATGAGCTGCTTGAGATCAGCCTGAGGTGATGCATACTCCTTTCATTGCAGATTTCCTATGTCCCTGTGTTGAGATATCTAATCATTGCAGGACACTTGTCCAATGTGGAAACTGAAAATTTAGCAGACAGGGAATGATCAGTACAAATTCACATCCTGTCATCAGATAAATATATTTTTTTTAAATATCTCTACTGTATTTAAATAATAATCATCCTCTTACACACACACAGAACACAGTTGTAAAATGTGTATATATTTGCTAATCATTCAGCTGTTAAACCCCAATTACTGAATCTAGGTAGTAGCAGCAAAAAGCAGTGTCATTACATTTACACTAATTTGAATCAAAAACAATTGGTTATAAAAGCTACTTCTCACATGGAATCAACTTTTCTGACATTATATGATAAAAGGTAAATGTGGTTTCTGGCAGCACTCTTGCTTCAGCTTAAACATTGCACATGATGTCTTGTCATAAATTAATCTAGTCATCAACAGACATATTGATGCACGATCAATTGCACAAAGACTAAAGATGGGTACAACTGTGGCTTTATTACAGTCAGATGTGTGGCCTCCTGCTGCAGCTGGCAAAATGCCAGGGCACTGGAGGTCATACAGATTTATACAGTTCTCCGTGGGCGGAGCCAGCCGGCAGGAGCTACCGGCGAACCTGTAGTGCAGGTCCTACCTTACATCTCCTATTACAGTGGTTCACCACATTCACCCCCTGTTAGAAATGAGTCCGGCGGGGGTGACGTGAAAACTATATCCAATTAGTGCAATTATGTACAGTGGTAGGGAAAGAAAAGTCCATGTTGACGGTCCGGAGTCCATCAAAGGTTCAGCCGGTCCGGTGCTTTGGTGCTTCATTGAGAGCGGCGTAACGGTGGCGGCGAAGTCGGTGCTGGTGGTGGTGGAGGTGGCACTGACGGCGGTGGTGGCGGTGCTGATGCTGGCCAGTCATCGGGGAACTCCGGGAGCGTGCTGAAGTCCTCTTCGTCCTCTTGTGCGGAAAAGGGGAGGGGGGGTGGTCTGGTGGGGTCAATATTGGCGGCACAGTGGGAGGTGGGGGGCGGCGCATTGGTGGGAGGGAGATGTTGGGGTGGAACCTGACGGTGCCAGGTCCCTAAGTGAGACAGTATCTTGGCGGCCATCGGGAACTCAACGTAGGCATATTGAGGGTTGGCGTGAAGCAGGTGAACCCTGTACACCAAGGGGTCCGCCTTGTGGAGTCGGATGTGCCTACGGAGAAGGACCGGTCCTGGAGCAGCGAGCCAAGTCGGGAGCAACACCCCGGACGTGGACTTCCTGGGGAAGGTAAAAACACGTTCATGGGGTGTGTTATTAGTGGCGGTGCACAAAAGTGACCGGATGGAGTGCAGAGTGTCAGGGAGGACCTCCTGCCAGCGAGAGGCTGGGAGGTTCCTGGACTGTAGGGCCAGCTGGATGGCCCTCCAAACCGTCCTATTCTCCCGTTCTATTTGCCCGTTTCCCCGGGGGTTGTAGCTGGTCGTCCTTCTGGAGGCTATACCCCTGCTGAGCAGGAACTGACGCAGCTCATCGCTCATGAATGAGGATCCGCTGTCACTGTGGATGTAGGCGGGGAAACCGAACAGAGTGAAGATGGTGCTGAGGGCCTTGATGACGGTGGCAGACGTCATATCGGGGCATGGGATGGCGAAGGGGAATCTGGAGTACTCATCGACCACACTGAGAATGTACGTGTTACGGTCGGTGGAGGGGAGGGGCCCTTTGAAATCCACGCTGAGGCGTTCAAAGGGGCGGAAAGCCTCCCCCAGGTGCGCACGGTCCGGCCAGTAGAAGTGCGGCTTGCACTCCGCACAGACCTGGCAGTCCCTGATGACTGTCCTTACTTCCTCGACGGAATAGGGCAGATTGCGAGCTTTGACCAGATGGTACAATCGAGTGACCCCCGGGTGACAAAGGCTGTCGTGTAGGGCGCGGAGTTGGTCCACTTGTGCGCTGGCACATGCACCTCGGGAGAGGGCGTCTGGGGGCTCGTTGAGTTTACCGGGGCGATACAAGATCCCGTAATTATAGGTGGAGAGCTCGATTCTCCACCGCAAAATTTTATCATTTTTGATCTTGCCCCGCTGTGTGTTATTGAACATGAAGGCTACCGACCGTTGGTCCGTAAGGAGAGTAAATCTCTTACCAGCCAGGTAATGCCTCCAATGCCGCACGGCTTCAACGATAGCTTGGGCCTCCTCCTCGACAGATGAGTGTCGAATTTCAGAGGCATGAAGGGTGAGGGAAAAGAATGCCACGGGCCTGCCTGCCTGGTTTAGAGTGGCGGCAAGGGCGAGGTCTGAAGCGTCACTTTCTACTTGGAAAGGCAGTGACTCGTCCACTGCGCGCATCCCGTCCTTGGCGATGTCTGCTCTGATGTGAGCGAAAGCATGTTGTGCCTCGGCCGCAAGGGGGAATTGGGTGGACTGAATGAGTGGGCGGGCCTTGTCTGCATAGTTTGGGACCCACTAAGCGTAGTAGGAAAAGAACCCCAGGCAGTGTTTGAGGACCTTGGGGCAGTGGGGGAGGGGTCGGGCCCAAGAAGTCCGTTTGGACTATATAGCCGAGAATGGCTAGCCGGGTTGTGCTGGACACACACTTCTCTTTGTTGTAGGTCGGGTTGAGAAGAGTGGCAGTGCGGAGGAATTTATCGAGGTTGGCATCGTGGTCCTGCTGGTCATGGCCGCAGATGGTGACATTATCTAAGTACGGAAAGGTGGCCCGCAAACCGTACTGGTCGACCATTCGGTCCATCTCTCTTTGGAAGACCGAGACCCCATTTGTGACACCGAAAGGGACTCGAAGGAAGTGGTAGAGGCGACCTTCCGCCTCGAAGGCAGTGTATGGCCGGTCCGACTTCCGGATGGGGAACTGGTGGTAGGCGGATTTCAGTTCAATTGTTGAGAAGACCCGGTACTGCGCAATCTGATTGACCATATCAGATATGCGTGAGAGGGGGTACGCGTCGAGCTGCATGTACCGATTGATGGTCTGGCTGTAGTCCACGACCATCCTGTGTTTCTCCCCAGTTTTTACCACTACCACTTGGGCTCTCCAGGGGCTTTTGCTGGCCTCGATAATACCCTCCTTAAGCAGCCGCTGGACTTTGGACCTGATGAAGGTCTTGTCCTGGGTGCTGTACCGTCTGCTCCTAGTGGCAACAGGCTTGCAATCCACAGTTACATCGGCAAAAAGGGAGGGGGAATCAACCTTGAGGGTCACGAGGCCGCAAACGGAAAGGGGGGGGTAAGGGCCTGCCAAATTTGAGGGTGACGCTCTGGAGGTTGCACTGGAAGTCCAGGCCCAACAGGAGTGCAGCGCAGAGATTAGGAAGGACATAGAGGTGGAAGTTACTAAATTCTACGCCCTGGACCGTGAGGGTGACTGTACAAAAGCCTCGGATCGTGACGGAGTGGGATCCGGAGGCTAGGGAGATCCTTTGATTGGCAGGGTGGACCGGGAGGGAGAAGCGCCTTACCGTATCTAGGTGAACAAAGCTTTCGGTGCTCCCGGAGTCCAGCAGGCACGAGGTCGCGTGGCCGTTGATTTTAACCATCGTCGACGCGGTGGCCAGGTTGTGTTGGCGAGATTGGTCCAGCGTCATCGAGGCGAGCGGTGGATAGCCATCGGATGCTTCGGGTGGTGAGCGTGTGCGGTTCCGATGTCGGGATGTCCGGAGACTCTGTGGGGGACAAGATGGCGGCACCCATGGTTCACATTGCGGGGTCGGGACAAGATGGCGATGCCCATGGTGCGCACATTGCGGGGTCGGGACAGGATGGTGGCGCCCATTGGTCGCACATGGACCCAGGAGGAGAAGATGGCGGCTCCCATTGTGCGTCTGGCGTGGGGGAGCGGGCGATAGTGGGCGCGATCGCAGCGACTGTGTGGGCCTAGCACACAGCCGCGAAGTGGCCCTATTTACAGCAGGCTTTACAAACGGCAGTGCGGGCCGGGCAGTGTTGGCGGGGGTGCTTCTGCTGACCACAGAAGTAGCAGCAGGGACCCCCGGGGTGCACGGATTGTCATGCGGCACAGGCGTATTGCGAAGGCAGGGCCCTGCTGAGGAGGTCGTCGGCAGGGTCCAGGAGGGGTAGGAAGGAGTAGAAGGGTGGGCAGCGCGGCGGAAGAGGTACGATTGTACGTTACGGGATGCGCCCTTCATGGAGAGTGCCAAGGTTTTCGTCTCCGCCAGTTCGAGCATGCCCCCTTCCAGCAATTATTCTTGGATGCGGTCCGACACAATCCCCGTCACGAAAGCATCGCGCATGAGGAGATTCGAGTGTTCGGCGGCCGTGACGGCCTGACTGTCACAGTCCCGGATGAGTGGAATTAGGGCCCGCCAGAAGTCTTCGATGGACTCGCCAGGTAGTTGCGAGCGGGTGGCAAGTACATGCCTGGCGAAGAGCGTGTTCGTCTTCTGCGCGTAGTGTTCTTTGAGGAGTTCCATTGCTTTTGTGTAATTCATGGCGTCTTGGATCAACGGGAACACGCTGGAGCTCAGTCTGGAGTACAGGACGTTTATCTTCTGAGCCTCCATTGGCATGGGGTCCGCCGCGTTGATGTAAGCCTCAAAACATGCTAGCCAGTGAGTAAAGTCTTTCCTGGCGTCAGTCGAGTGCGGATCCAGTTGCAGGCGATCGGGCTTAATTCGGATATCCATTCTGTGGAAAATCTGACTAATAAATTGATGCACGATCAATTGCACAAAGACTAAAGTTGGGTACAACTGTGGCTTTATTACAGTCAGATGTGTGGCCTCCTGCTGCAGCTGGCGAAATGGCAGGGCACTGGAGGTCATGCATATTTATACAGTTCTCCGTGGGCAGAGCCAGTAGCAAACCTGTAGCGCAGGTCCTACCTTATATCTCCTATTACAGTGGTTCACCACACACATAACAAAGGAATGTGTTTTAAATCTTGCCACATTTTCAAAAAACTGGCTTCCTTTAAAGAGATCATATACTAATCGCGGCAACTTTAATAATACCCTGTATAGAATAACAAAAATGAGGACAGGGTGTCTTATTTATGTGTTTATATTATTACATGGCAGTTAAATGAAATAGCGGCTTAGATTCATGTGAATTAGATTCATGCTTTCGCTGTTTGTCTTGGATATTTTTAGCAAAGAATTTTAAAGCAGGTGTATCCCTTTGAACTCTGTTTATAATGTGAAAATATTCCAAGCCACAGGCTACCTGCAAGACTCTATCTCTAGTTGGTGCTAATTAATTAGAAGCAGGGAATTAGATTATTTGAAAGACTTTCCAGTATTTCTTCAGAAGAGGCATTCCATTCTGGCAATGCTGTGATGAGCTTTTTATTTACATCTGTGAGCATTGAAAGAAATGGACAGAAAGTCTACCTGATCAGTCTCTGGTGCAATCAAAGTTTATTTGTTCTGGTTTCGCTACCTACCCATGCTATTTTGATAGCATAGTTGGCCTCCTACCCTGCAACCTATACAATTCAGCTCAATTTGTTTGATAGTTTTTTTAATATTAAAAATTGGAACCTGCAAATGATAAATGACCATTCCATTCCATGTGGCCATTATGTACATTATTTAATTCTACTTCGCAATCTTTCTCTGCCAAGTACCTACCCCATTCTCACTTTCATTTACCAATGCTGCGGGGCACATTTTCATAGCCTGTCATCCTGATGTACTCAAGAACATTGAGATTTCCTATCCTGTGCTACCTAAATTCGGTGTGTGGGGGCCAATCCTGGCATGCATTTACCACCTGGCAGGGGCTACTGCCAGCAGTCCATAAAGACAAATCATGAGATGCTGCAAGCTTCAGTGGTCTGGACTGTCTGGCTGGCCAAAATTGAAAATTGGATAATCCTGGGGTGTGACGTACCATTTGAAGATGATTCACTTTGCTGACTTCAGTTTGGCCTGACACCAAGTCTCCAGTTGACAGCGTTCTGGGGCAGGCCATAAGTTCCGAGATTCCTGCAGCATTTCTAGCCTAGGGCACCCAACAAGCAAATAACAGCTATGTTGATAAAGAAGATGGGGATTGTCCCCTCTCCAGCTCATGACAATACCTGTATCTGTGTTTGCACAGGTCAATGTACCCCAATACCCACTCAACTAAGCCCTGGAATTCCTAGTGCTCTGTAAAAGGAGTAGGGACCCAGTGGTCCACAATTCTGACCATTTTTCCTGGCTTTTGCTACTGGGAGATTCAATATTTTTTAGCAGAAAAGTTAAAGTTGGGCCACCTCTGTCTTCTGCCACCTATAAATATCTGCCCTGCCTGGTCACTGGGGAGTCTTTTTTTAGTATCTGTTGCTCGCTATTATGTTTGGTTAAAAACTGTTAAAATTTGGAGAGTAATTTAACTGCCGAAAGTAAATTATGAGCTCAATGTCTTATAAAACTTTAAACCTGTAGTCAGAAATGAATTGATTGTTTAAAATAAACAAGCACAGCCATATATGGAACAAATGATCCCTGATAAGATTTATTCAATGGTTTAAAAATGATGAGTAGAATCTTTCATGCTAATAAAACAAAAGACAAATAATATAATGATCAGGATTCTCCATTGCCCGACGGCGAAATCGTGGCAGTCATCTTTAATGGCACGATTGGTGCGTGTGTGGGAGGTGTAAGTGTACGCGTGGCTGCAGCTTTGCAGGAGGTGTTGATGTCACATTGACACATGATGGGAATGGTGAGGTAATTCTGTCACTTCGCTAAGCACAATGGGATGTTAGCACGAGGTGGAGTGCAAGGATGGGGTTGTGTCATAACGTCAGCGTGAACATGGTTAAGGCATTGGCATACATTGTTTTCACAATGAGAAGAACTATCGTGAAATAACTCCTTTTGTGTCTCACGCAGGCCCCAGCTCTGCTCCCTCACTCCCCTCGGCAGAGCATCCCTCAGGCATCAATAGGAGGAAGATATCTCCAAGGCAGGCAGCATCACATCATACTAACCCACACTCCACGAACACAGCTATAAGCATATTGGAGGGATGTGCACGGGTGTAGATTCAATGGCGCATGGTGAAAGTTACTGCACCAGAGTTCAGGAGGAGGTGTCAGATTCACAGATATCTGTGCACAATCTCCTCAGAGGAGGAGGGAAGGTCACATTGATGCTCCAGTGGGCAGAAACAGGGAGCCTTTTGGGAAACATTATTTAGATAATCAGCAGCGGATATGTGACCATCAGGCAGAGTTCCTTGACGCAATGGAGCTCTAGGACTGTGAATGGAGGAGCCTATTACCTAAATAAGCTCCACATTGTCCTGAGGGCTCAGCTGCATGAGCTCTGACCATGAGAGATTGGTCAACCACGTGGAAAGACCCTTGCAGCAGTGTCTGGGCCCAGAATGGGTGCAAGCCTCCCTCAGTGACATGGATCAATCCACTCAGAGAGTGAGCACTGACATTCACGGAACACATGAGGGGCTGTGCACCCTTAACCTGACCATCTCCCTATTGGGACAGCAGTTGCTGGAATGATGAGTCCTGAGGCATGGAAGTTGAGCGCCATTGTTACTGTAGTGGCTCGAAACATACACTGGAGACTTCCAGTAGTTAACAAAGGGGCTTATTGATGAAAGGCAAAGGCAGTTAGATAACAGGCACAAAACACTATACAATAGCTCTTAATACTTCGGTCCCTGGTCCCAGTTTCCCGCGCAAACTCCCCATTGGCCAGGGTTCGTGTGCTCCTACTTGATTGGCCACGAGCTAGTCATGTGGTCTATGGAGCTCACTCACTTAAAACGGCAGTGCTACCACATCCCTTTCCCCTTAAGTCCCTGATTACAACCTGCCCAAAAACTATACACAGAAGTCACAAATGTTAACTGAGATAACAGGGGAAAGAGAATCCATCAAAAAGACCTCTGGTTCCTCTCAGACCTTTGTAGCCTTGCCATAAGCTTGGAAGCTTGGCACTCTTTGGGGCGATTGAGTTGTCAACGGTCAGTGGCACCTCAGGAGTCACAACTTCAACGACAACTGAACTGGCCTCACCTGCCTCGACAGGCGCAGCTGGTTGAGCGGAAATGGGAAACCCTTGCTCCCCTTGGCTGGACAGAGGTACAGGAGTATTCGTGATGCTCGATGGACTTGTCGACTCCAAGTTGGGGATCACCACCCCTCAATTCCTCAAGTGGTCAACATGCTTTCTGATGGTTTTCCCATTCACATTGACCACGTAAGACACTGGCCCTGACTGGGCAACAGTCCACCTTTCTAATCAAGGCGAATCCGAGGCAAAATTATGGACCAAAACCGGTTTCCCGCCTGAAATGAGCTGTCACCCCTCTGCTCTGACTGCTGACTGTTCTGGGAGGCCTGACATGCCTCCACCCTCCCCACCAAATTTGTAAACACAAGATTCAATCGGGTTCTCAACCGATGGCCTATGAGCAGTTCAGCTGGTGTGAACGCAGTGATTGATGAGGGATCGAGTTACACAACAAAATTAAATTAGCCAACCTCTGGTGAAGGAGTTCATTCGGTTGGTTTTTCATGGCATTCTTGAAAGTTTTGATGGCCCTTTCAGCCAGACCATTTGACACTACATGGTAGGGGGATGTCCTTGTGCATCGTATACCGTTGGCCCACCCAAAAAGCTGGACATCATTGTCTGTGCAGGGGTGCAGTTGTTCAAAACAATTGACTCGGGAAGCTGATAAATGGCAATCATTTGGCGCAAGGCATCTATCGTGGCTGTCAAGATAGTAGTCACCATCACTTGAACCAATAGCCACTTAGAATGGGCATCCACCAGCATCAAAAACATCTTGCCCGTAAACGGGCCCGCATGATCAACGTGGACCCTGGCCCACAGGCGGCCTGGCCATTCCCAAAGGTTAAGAGTGGTGGAAGGCAGCAAAGATTGCAGCATTTGGCAAGGGTGGCACTGTTGTTCTAGATCGTCAATGGCTTTATCTGTGCCTGACCACCAGACGTAACTGAGCATCAACATCTTCATCTTTGTCTGCCTTGGATGGAACTCTTGAAGGAGGGGCCTCCTCACCTGAGGGCACCAGTGATCCCCACAGAATCATGCCATCTTCACATGTCAACTTGACTTGACAAGTGGAGGAGGGCCTCAGCAGTTCAAATTTCATGTAACGCCAGCCAGACTATCATTCATTTAACCTTTGAAAGAAAAGTGTCTTTTTAGGTCCATTTGTGGATGTTCCCTGAGAACACTGGCAGAGCGTCTAGGAAGTTTAAGGCTACAATGATCTCCTGGGATACCAGAGATGGCAGAGTGCTCTTAGGTAGGGGCAGACGACTTAACGCATCTGCATTAGCAATTTGCTTCCCAGGCTTGTGCTGAAAAGTTGTAGATCACCATCAACAAGGCCCAACACTGCACCCTCACTGAGGCTATGGCGGTATGGACTTATAGAACATAGAACATTACAGCGCAGTACAGGCCCTTCGGCCCTCGATGTTGCGCCGACCTGTGAAACCACTCTAAAGCCCATCTACACTATTCCCTTATCGTCCATATGTCTATCCAATGACCATTTGAATGTCCTTAGTGTCGGCGAGTCCACTACTGTTGCAGGCAGGGCATTCCACGCCCTTACTACTCTCTGAGTAAAGAACCTGCCTCAGACATCTGTCCTATATCTATCTACCCTCAATTTAAAGCTATGTCGCCTCGTGCTAGACATCACCATCCGAGGAAAAAGGCTCTCACTGTCCACCCTGTCCAATCCTCTGATCATCTTGTATGCCTCAATTAAGTCACCTCTTAACCTTCTTCTCTCTAACGAAAACAGCCTCAAGTCCCTCAGCCTTTCCTCATAAGATCTTCCCTCCATACCAGGCAACATTCTGGTAAATCTCCTCTGCACCCTTTCCAATGCTTCCACATCCTTCCTATAATGCGGCGACCAGAATTGCACGCAATACTCCAAATGCGGCCGCACCAGAGTGTTTTATAGCTGCAACATGACCTCATGGCTCCTAAAATAATCCCTCTACCAATAAAAGCGAACACACCGTACGCCTTCTTAACAACCCTCTCAACCTGGGTGGCAACTTTCAGGGATCTATGTACATGGACACCGAGATCTCTCTGCTCATCCACACTGCCAAGAATCTTACCATTAGCCCAGTACTCAGTCTTCCTGTTATTCCTTCCAAAATGAATCACCTCACACTTTTCTGCATTAAACTCCATTTGTCACCTCTCAGCCCAGCGCTGCAGCTTATCTATGTCCCTCTGTAACTTGTAACATCCTTCCGCACTGTCCACAACTCCACCGACTTTAGTGTGATCTGCAAATTTACTCACCCATCCTTCTATGCCCTCCTCCAGGACATTTATAAAAAGGACAAACAGTAGTGGCCCCAAAATAGATCCTTGTGGTACACCACTAGTAACTGGACTCCAGTCTGAACATTTCCCATCAACCACCACCCTTTGTCTTCTTCCAGCTAGCCAATTTCTGATCCAAACTGCTAAATCACCCTGAATCCCATGCCTCCGTATTTTCTGCAGTAGCCTACCATGGGGAACCTTATCAAACGCTTTACTGAAATCCATATACACTACATCAACTGCTTTACCCTCATCCACCTGTTTGGTCACCTTCTCAAAGAGCTCTATAAGGTTTGTGAGGCACGACCTACCCTTCACAAAACCGTGTTGACTATCTCGAATCAAATTATGCCTTTCCAGATGATTATACATCCTATCTCTTATAAACCTTTCCAAGATTTTTCCCACAACAGAAGTAAGGCTCACTGGTCTAGAGTTACTGGGGTTATCTCTACTCCCCTTCTTGAACAAGGGGACAACATTTGCTATCCTCCAATCTTCTGGCACTATTCCTGTAGACAAAGATGACTTAAAGATCAAGGCCAAAGGCTCAGCAATCTCTTCCCTAGCTTCCCAGAGAATCCTAGGGTAAATCCCATCTGGCCCAGGTGACTTATCTATTTTCACACTTTCCAGAATTGCTAACACCTCCTCCTTATGAACCTCAAGCCCTTCTAGTCTAGTAGCCTGAAACTCAGTATTCTCCTCGACAACATTGTCTTTTTCCTGTGTGAATACTGACGAAAAATATTCATTTAGCCCCTCTCCTATCTCCTCGGACTCCAAGCACAACTTCCCACTACTGTCCTTGACTGGCCCTACTCTTACCCTAGTCATTCTTTTATTCCTGACATATCTATAGAAAGCTTTAGGGTTATCCTTGATCCTACCTGCCAAAGACTTCTCATGTTCCCTCCTGGCTCTTCGTAGCTCTCTCTTTAGGTCCTTCCTAGCTAACTTGTAACTCTCGAGCGCTCTAACTGAACCTTCATGTCTCATCTTTACATCAGTCTCCTTCTTCCTCTTGACAAGTATTTCGACTGCTTTAGTAAACCACGGTTCCCTCATTCGACCACTTCCTCCCTGCCTGACAGGTACATACTTATCAAGGACACGCAGTAGCTGTTCCTTGAACAAGCTCCACATTTCCATTGTGCCCATCCCCTGCAGTTTTCCTCTCCATCCGATGTATCCTAAGTCTTGCCTCATTGCATCATAATTGCCTTTCCCCCAGATATAACTCTTGCCCTGCGGTATATACCTATCCCTTTCCATCACTAAAGTAAACGTAATCGAATTGTGGTCACTATCACCAAAGTGCTCATCTACCTCCAAATCTAACACCTGTCCTGGTTCATTACCCAGTACCAAATCCAATATGGCCTCGCCTCTCGTTGGCCTATCTACATACTGTGTCAGGAAACCCTCCTGCACATATTGGACAAAAACAAACCCATCTAATGTACTCGAACTATAGCGTTTCCAGTCAGTATTTGGAAAGTTAAAGTCCCCCATAACAACTACCCTGTTGCTTTCGCTCCTATCCAGAATCATCTTTGCAATCCTCTCCTCTACATCTCTGGAACTTTTCGGAGGCCTATAGAAAACCCCTAACAGGGTGACCTCTCCTTTCCTGTTTCTAACCTCAGCCCATACTACCTCAGTAGACGAGTCCTCATCAAACGTCCTTTCTGCCACCGTAATACTGTCCTTGACTAACAATGCCACCCCTCCCTATCTTTTACCACCTTCCCTGAGCTTACTGAAATATCTAAATCCCGGCACCTGCAACAACCATTCCTGTCCCTGCTCTATCCATGTCTCCGAAATGGCCACAACATCGAAGTCCCAGGTACCAACCCATGCCGCAAGTTCACCCACCTTATTCTGGATGCTCCTGGCATTGAAGAAGACACACTTTAAACCACCTTCCTGCCTGCCGGTACACTCCTGCAACTTTGAAACCCTACTCATGACCTCGTTACTCTCAACCTCCTGTATACTGGAGCTACAATTCAGGTTCCCAAGCCCCTGCTGAACTAGTTTAAACCCTCCCGAAGAGCATTAGCAAATTTCCCCCCCAGAATATTGGTACCCCTCTGGTCCAGATGCAGACCATCCCGTTTGTAGAAGTCCCACCAACCCCAGAATGAGCCCCAATTATCCAGAAATCTGAAACCCTCCCTCCTGCACCATCCCTGTAGCCACATGTTCAACTCCTCTCTCTCCCTATTCCTCGTCTCGCTATCACGTGGCATGGGTAACAACCCAGAGATAATAACTCTGATTGTCCTAGATCTAAGTTTCCACCCTAGCTCCCTGAATTCCTGCCTTACATCCCCATCCCTTTTCCTACCTATGTCGTTAGTACCTATGTGGATCATGACTTGGAGCTGCTCCCCCTCCCCCTTAAGGATCCCGAAAACACGATCCGAGACATCACGCACCCTGACACCTGGGAGGCAACACACCAACTGTGAGTCTCTCTCGTTCCCACAGAATCTCCTATCTATCCCCCTAACTATGGAGTCTCCAATGACTAATGCTCTGCTCCTCTCCCCCTTCCCTTCTGAGCAACAGGGACAGACTCTGTGCCAGAGACCTGTACCCCATGGCTTAACCCTGGTAAGTCCCCCCCCCCCAACAGTATCCAAAGCGGTATACTTGTTACTAAGGGGAACGGCCACAGGGGATCCCTGTACTGACTGCTTCCTCCCAGCCCCTCTCACCGTCACCCATCTATCTTTATTCTTCGGAGTAACTACATCCCTGAAGCTTCTATCTATGACCACCTCTGCCTCCCGAATGATCCGAAGTTCATCCAACTCCAGCTCCAGTTCCCTAACGTGGTTTCTGAGGAGCTGGAGATGGGTGCACTTCCCACAGATGAAATCAGCAGGGACACAGACGGCGTCCCTCACCTCAAACATTCTGCAGGAGGAACATTGCACTACCTTCCCTGTCATCCCCTCTCGATAAAAAAAAAGAAAGAAAGAGCTTACCTGTTATTCACTCCCCTTCACAGCAAGCACTCACTTAGCAACCTTCCATTAAAAGGCCCACTAATGGCTTCTGGTCAGTTACTATACTGAATAGTCGACTGTACACATACTGGTGGAATTTCTTCACACGCATATAACCGCTAAGCCCTCCTTCTCAACCTGGGCATAGTTTCGATCTGCTTCAGAAAGGTCCTTGAGGCAAATGTGATTTTGTAGGATAAACTGTCCCTACATCGCAAGTGGACATATCACATGTCAGCACAATTGGTTTCCCCAGAGGTTTGAAGATTGTAATGCTTGTTTCATGACTCAGAAGGCCTTCTCTTGAGGCTCTCTCCATTGCCACCGCTGATTCTTCCTTATTGGCTTGTGTAATGGTGCCAATGTCGTGGCTAAACCGAAAGAAACCTTCCATAATAATTGACTATACTGCGGAAGGATTTAAGCTTGCTGACATTTTTGGGTGCAGGGATGTCTCATATAACCTTGACCTTTTCTTCCAAGGGGTGCAATCCTGTCGCATCAATGCAAAATCCTAGGTATATGACTTCTGAGGCCTGAAAAGTACATTTTTCATATTTTGGACAGTCCCCGCATCACAAAACCACTTTAATAATTCCTCTGGTTTAGCACACTGGGCTAAATCGCTGGCTTTGAAAGCAGAACAAGGCAGGTCAGCAGCATGGTTCAATTCCCGTACCAGCCTCCCTGAACAGGCGCCGGAATGTGGCGACTAGGGGCTTTTCACAGTAACTTCATTGAAGCCTACTCGTGACAATAAGCGATTTTCATTTCATTTCATTTCATTTCCTGTGGTTTTCTGGTGTAGCACATCATCCAGGTAAACCATCACCTTGGGAATTCCCTGGAGGAGATTTTCCAATGTGCTCTGCAAAATAGCGCAGGCTGAAGTAATGCCGAATGGCAGTCTGGTAGGCTGGAAGAGGCTTTTGCGGGTATTGATTGTAGAAACATTCTGAGACTCCTTTTCCAATGCTTAGATGCAGACATCGTGACTGAGGTCCAATTTTCAATAGGTGAAGCCCCCCACCAGCTTAGCGTAGAGGTCCACACTTTGGGGAATCAGATAACAGTTGACCTGGGCAGCCTGATTTATGGTCAGCTTATAGTTCCCACAAATCCTTCTTGAATTATCAAGTTTAAGGACAGTTCTATATGCACCACCCACTCTGATAACTGAACCAGCTTGATTACACCCAATTCTTCCAATCTCTTTAGATCTGTTTCAATCTTCTGATGCAATGCATATAGGACCATTCTGGCTCTGAAGAACTTGGGTGTTGAATCCGGACCGACATATATTTGGCTTTTACGCTCCTAATCTGGCTCAATTCCTTGTGGAAGATGTCTTCATACCTTACGTCATTTTGGAGGATGCCATCAGATAATTTGAAGATTTCCAGCCAGTTAAGTCTAATCATCTGTAACCAGTCTCTTCTCAACAGACGAGGTCCGTGTCCTTCCATGATAACCAGGGGCATAATGGCCTCCTTCTCTCTGTAGGCCACTGGGGTATCGACTATTCTGAGGATCTTCAAAATTTCCCTGGTGTATGTTGAAAGCTTGGCTGTAGTACTCTTCAAGCTTAATGACTGCGTTAAGATACTGGAAAATCTGCTCACCCACTATTGTCACCGAAGCCCCAGTGTCAAATTCCATTTTAAAGGTTCTAACATTTACCCTTAAGACAATTCAGTTGGAGCCACCTTATTCAATTGGACTACATTCAACCGATGTATTGCATGCTCTTCTTCAGAACTCTTCTCAGCTATGTTCAGTGGCGCTGTGGACTTCTGCTGCTGTTGTTTGCTTTTACATTGGCGGTCTCGCCTCATGCAGCAACGTTCTTGAATGTGCCCCCTTCGGTTGCAACAGAAGCAGATGAACTCCCACACATGGCATGTCTCCTGCGGATGGTGCTCCCTGCCACGCTAGATGTCCATCTTGGATTCGGTTTGATGCCCCAGCTCCTACGCGCTCCTTGGATTCCGGTCCTGTCCCGAGGACCGTGTCTGGTTCTGGGCTGTGCCTGTTGATCCGGCCACAGATCTTGGGGCCGTACCACACCATATTTTGCAAAGCTCCCCTTCAGCTATGTTTTGAAGCTCAGTAGCGCCTTTTTGGCGCACTCCATCGCCTGAGCAATCTCAATCGCTTTTCCCAACATAATTGTGCTCTCTGCCAGAAGCTTCTTCTGGATATTAAGGTAATGGATCCCTCAAACCTGCTGATTGCACAACATGTCGCTAAGCGTGGTCCCAAACTCACAATGCTCAACAAACTGGCAAAGCCTGGCTCTGAAGTCTGAGACAGATTCTGAATGGCCTCTCACAGCAGAGTTAAATTTAGAACTGGAGGATAATCGAGGGCCTTGGGTTGTAATGCTCGTTAACCAATTTCACTATCTGGTCAAATGTCTTCAAGTCAGGTGCCTCTGGGGACATGAGGTTCCAAATCAAATTATATGTTTGGTGCCCGCAAACTGTCAGAAGTATCACCTTCTGCTTGTCCTCACCTGTGATCTCATTCACGGTAATAAAAAGGAGCTATTTGATGTATTACAAGACCATAAGACCATAAGACATAGGAGCAGAATTAGGCCACTTGGCCCATCGAGTCTGCTCCGCCATTCAATCATGGCTGACTCCAATCCCCATCCCCTTGGTCAATTGGGTGTTGTTTACCAATGATAGGCATTTCCACTCGCAGTTTAAATGATTCCGATTCTTGCTCGAGCTTCTTTGCTTTTTCAACTGTTCCTTTCTTTCCACACGCACCCCCCCCCCCCCCCTTCGCCCCAATTCACAATGACTTTTGGGTGCAATTGAAAATGTTACTTTGTTGCCAAAGTGATGGCTCGAGACATACACTGGAGGCATCCAGTCGTTAACAATGGGCTTTATTGACGAAAGACAAAGGCAGTTAAGTAACAGGCACAGAACACTATACAACGGGTCTTAACACTTCGGCACACTGGTCCACGTTGCCAGTGGCCCTGCAACCAGGACCCCATGCAAACTCCCTGTTGACCAGGGTCCACGTGCTCCCACGCGATTGGGTCGAGCCGGTCATGTGGTCCGTGGAACCCACCCCATTAAAGGGGCCATGCTAGCATAGTTACCTTCAGAGGATCAATAGATTGTGGCTCGAGTTGCTGCTGGACCACATAACATTTATCGGGAGGTGGTGGCGCAGTGATATTGTCACTGGACTAGTAATGCAGAACCCAGGCTAAAGATCTGGTAACCTGGTTTGCATCCCACAATGGCAGATGGTGAAATTTGAAATCAATAAAAATCTGGAACCAAAAGTGTAATGGTTACCATGAAACCATAGTCTATTGTCATAAAAACTCTTCTGATTTACTGATTTCTGTCATCCTTAGCTGGTGTGAATGTGACTCCAGATCAAAAGCTGTGTGGTTGACTTTGAAATGGTCTAGAATAGAATCATAGAATCATAGAAGTTTACAGCATGGAAACAGGCCCTTCGGCCCAACCAGTCCATGCCGCCCAGTTTTTACCATTAAGCTAGTCCCAGTTGCCCGCACTTGGCCCATAACCCTCTATACCCATCTTACCCATGTAACTATCTAAATGCTTTTTAAAAGACACAATTGTACCCGCCTCTACTACTACCTCTGGCAGCCCATTTCAGACACTCACTACCCTCTGAGTGAAGAAATTGCCCCTCTGGGCCCTTCTGAATCTCTCCCCTCTCACCTTAAACCTATGCCCTCTAGTTTTAGACTCCCCTACCTTTGGGAAAAGATGTTGACTATCTATGCCCCTCATTATTTAGAAGCCACATGGACTGCAGCAGGTACCTGGACTGGAAGAGTTAAGAATGATCCCTGGAATGAAGAAGTTCCCATCTGAGGGGTGGTTGAGGACTTTGAGTCTGTACTCGTTGGAGTTTAAAAGGATGAGGGAGATCTTATTGAAACTTACATGATACTGAGAGGCCTAGCTAGAGTGGACATGGAGAGATTGTTTCCACTAGTAGGAAAAACTAGAATGCGAGGCCATATTCTCAGACTGAGGGGACGATCCTTTAAAAATGAGGTGAGGAGGAATTTCATCAGCCAGAACCGACCGGGAGTGGGCGCTGGGTGCCAACCCGGAACAATCTTTTGGGGTGGTGATGGCAGGCACAAGCTCCCCACGAGCTCCCCCCTCCCCCTGACAACAGCGCATCTTGGAGTCAGCTTGCAGAACAGGGTGGCACGGCGAGGCATGTGCCGCCAGAAGGTGGGCCATGGCCCTCCAGCCCCAGGGCTCCAAAAGGATGCCTGCCAGGGGCATCAAAGGGATACAGTTAGCAGCAGGTTGCCAGCACCTATGATGTGCATCCTGGGGATACACCTAGACGTAGCGGCAGAGCACGGAAGATTAAGAAGGTCGAGGTTCACTGAGAGGGTACTTGGGGGGGGGGGGGGATGTGGCAAAGGGAAGGAGGGGGAGGGGTGGGGATGGGGCGGCACCGTCAGGGGCTAGGGGCAGTTGGGGGTCACAATTGTACATCATTAAAATAAGTTGCACGTGAGACATGTGAAGCCTCTAGCACATTATACCGCACTGCGAGCTGACCTCCAAGCCCCAGCCCTAATCCCAATCACCCAGGCATGGTGATCCTGGACACTACCTGCCCCCGTCATCCCCACGGCAGACCACATGCAGGTGATGGGTGTGAGTGCACACTCAGCAGACAGGCAGGTGTCGAACTATGACATAGATTGAGGAGCACCAGCGCACAGCTCTCAATGGGTTACCAGCACCCCCCTGCCTTCGACATTGACCCGCTGACAGTGCCAACACAGGCCCATCACCCTGGGCTGATGTAACACGGACCCCGGGAGGGTGGAACAGGGCGATTGGGAGGGGGTGAGGGGTGGAATGGTGGGCGGGAGTTTCGGTGGGGGGTGTGATGCACTCCGGGTGGGAGATCGGGGAATGGGTAGGGTGGGGCGGTGGGTGGGCGAGGGAGAGAGAGGGGGTGAGATGATGGTTGAATCCACATTCTATGAGGAGTGGGGATCTGAGGAAGAGGCCTCCCTGCCCCTCCGGGCATGCCAGGCCCTCGCCACTGCCGCCTGTCCTCCATCCTCCGGCGGGCGCTGCGGGTCCTCCCCGGGCTTGTCCTCATCCCCTCCTGGTCCAGTGCCTCCTCATCCTCTTCCTCAGAGGTGGCCACATGTTCCTCTCCCTCCATCTCCAGCACCTCACCCGACTGCTGTCCCAGGTGTGGAGGGCACAGCAGACCACCACAAAGTGGTCCCCCGTGACTCCCCCCCCCCCTCACATCTGCCATTCCTCAGGGTGACATCCAGCCCACACACCACCGGCCGCAGCAGGGACCCCTGGGTACGAGACCCCAGACCCTGTACCCAGACACCCACTGGTAATGTTACCTGGACCTGGCGCTGGTTCCCTCCCCGATGCACACAACCACCCTTGGGTCGTGGTAGTGTCCCCAGTGCTGAGGCCCAGTCCCTGGGTGTTTGCATGTTGGCTGCAGCATCTATGGTGTTGAGGCAAAGTGTTCAGGCAAAGTGTCCAGGCCACATGGTCTGATTGGGATGCTTGGCAATAACTCCCACCTGCGACATGGTATGCCTACCTACGGGAATCCTCTTGGGAGCTGTGAAGTGTTCACTCTACCACAATTGCTAATTCCCTGTTAGGAATAGCCAGAGGCCGGGTGGCTAGAGGCCGCCACGGTCTGTGGGAGGTATGGGTGATCAGTGGAAAAGACCGGTGGGCGAGGGAGAGGGAGGGGGTGCGATGATGGTTGAATCCACATTCTATGAAGATTGGGGAGACTGAGGAAGAGGCCTCCCTGCCCCTCCGGGACAGGCAGAATTTGGAGTTGCCCCCGTTATGGGTACACACGATCCAGGGGGTGACATGGCGAACCCGTGGGCGCTGAGACACCCACCCCCCAGCCTAGGGGCTCCCCCTGACCGAGACCATCTCCACCCTGGGGCTCCCACCCCTCCCGAGCACTGTGGCAGCAACTCCAGTGGCCCGGGCCCGTTGCCCGGGATCGAAGATGGTTACTCACCTCCTTGGAACCCTACAGCAGCCATTCCACCAGCTTCACTTTTTTAAAAGGGTGTCCTAATTGGTGCCTATGTGACTGCTTGCTGGGGAGGCAATTAGATCAAGGGAGGCTGTTAGATAGGGGATCGTTCCCGTTAATCGTATGGAGATTGGCTTTGATTGGTGATTATTTATTTCTCGCCACGCCGCAGTGGGATTCGTTTTTACCTACGGGGATTGCCAGCTAGATCAAAAAACGATCAGCTTCTGGCGCATTTCCCAATTTTGGCCTCTGCCGCGATCTAACGGCAGTGTCACGCTCTCACTCAAGCGCGATCAATGGTTAAATTGTACCCTAACATTTCCCCTCATGCGGGAATGTAGAACTTGTGAGCACAACAGGTTAAAAATAACAGGTTTCCCATTTAAGATGAAGAGTTCTTCTCTCAGAGGGTCGATTTTCTTCCACAGAAAGTAATATAGGCTTACATCATTGAATATAGTCAAAGCTAAGTTAGACAGATTTTTCGTCAACAAGGGAGGAAAGGGTTATGGCAAGTGGCAGGCTGAAACATGGAGTTAAGGGGCTGGATTCTCCGCAGCGAAACACGATCGGCCGGAGAATCGGCCCCAACGCCGAAATTGGCATTGACGCCGGTTTCGTGCCGATTTCCAATTCTCCGGACCCCCCAACACGACACAATCACAGCGCCCGCCGCACGGCCCGGGGAATCACATTAGGTGCCCCGACGACCGATTCTCCAGGACCTGAGCGATTTTACGGCCTGGATGGCCTGAAATCCCAATGGCGTGGTTCTAACCACCTATAAAAAGTTGTGATGACGGTGTGAAGGCTGATGCGGCGGCAGGAGGAGGTAGGAGTTGGCATGGGGGGACCGTGGCCACTGTAATGGACACCGTCTGTGCTTTCTGCGGGAGGGGGGTGAGGGGGGCTCTGGCAGGGTTGGGGGAGGGGAGAGGAAGGGGGGGAAGAAGGTCGAGCAGTCATGGATTCCCCGATATGATAGGGCAGTGCCCACGCAATGGGCGCCATTAAGGCGACCATCTTGTTGGCCACCCACCACGGGCTTATTCCATGAATTCAATTAACATTTTATAAACACACAGTAAACATCTTAGAAACTACCAACACTGATAAACCTCCCAAAGATACAGTACTCTATAGGTAACCTTTAGTAACTTTCCCAACAACATCCATAAGTCAAAGACCCTTTTTAACAAAGACAGTAGGTTTGCATTTTTTACTGACACAGGTATTACTTTGAGATCATCAAGTGATCTGGAGACATTCTTTAGCATGCAGAGAGACCAAAATACACCTCCTTGGTTTGAATGCAGCTCTCCAACTGAAAACGAAACTAAAACTCAGAGCCAAAAACAGCTTCCAGCTCAAAACGAAAGTAAAAAGCAGAGCCAGAGCCCAGCTCCACCCACATAATGACATCACTGCAGCAACATGAGAAGACAAACATTTCTTAAAGTGACATTCCCATGCCAGTGCGGTGGAGAGGTGCTTCGGGATGCTCAAGATGTGCTTCAGGTGCCTGGACCGCATTGGAGGTGCCCTCCAGTACAAGTCAAGGAGGGTCGCCCACATCGTTGTAATTTGCTGCGTCCTCCACAATATAGCCCAGCAAAGGGGCGATGTGCTGGAGGAGGATGAGAAGCAAGGGCAGGCCTCGTCAGACGAGGAGGAGGAGGGGGAGAGGAATAACAGGCAGGAGATGGGGGCTGGACATACACGGGAGGCTGCACTACACCCCTGGCAGGGCCAGCAAGCACGGGACGCTTTGATCGAACCACGTTTCACCAACTGGGGGGGGGGGGGGCTGGGTTGTTTGCTGGGCGGGGCAAGGACACCACAATACCGCACCCCCTCACCACTGAACACTCTCACCTCCCACAACACCGAACCAATTCACTTTACCCACCACCGAATACACTCATCTCCCCCACCACCGAATACACTCACCTCCCCCACCACCGAATACATTCGCCTCCCCACCACCGAATACACTCACCTCCCCCACCACCGAATACACTCACCTCCCCCACCACCGAATACACTCACCTCCCCCACCACCGAATACATTCACCTCCCCCACCACCGAATACACTCACCTCCCCCACCACCGAATACACTCACCTCCCCACCACCGAATACGCTCACCTCCCCCACCACCGAATACACTCACCTCCCCCCCCACCGAATACACTCACCTCCCCCACCACCAAATACACTCACCTCCCCCCTCCCACCGAATACACTCACCTCCCCCACCACCGAATACACTCACCTCCCCCACCACCGGATACACTCACCTCCCCCACCACCGAATACACTCACCTCCCCCACCTCCGAACCACACATATGCACACCACCCCTCCATTATACATCCACCTGAGGCACAACTATGTGGGGGCACTCGGTTGCCAGTGACAGCGGGTCTGGTCCATGGGATGGAGGATGATGACAGCCCGATTTGCGATGAGCTCCGAGCTCCACATTGTTAGACAATGTCTGGCTCATGCCCACAGTAGCACCTGCCACCTTGGTGGTCCCTGTATGCGAGCTGACCACTCCATCACATGGCCCTGTCGTATCGCTGGGGACGGGGTGATGAGGGTCCGGGAGGGGGGCGGGTTTGGGGGGCTACACGATGCACCCACTGGGCCTCACTCTTCCACCATCCCTCACCCACAGTGGGCCTCACTTACCGCCCCACCCCCGCCCCCATCAGACAGAGCACAAACGCAGCCTTCATCGGTGATAATATGTAGAACATAGAACATACAGTGTAGAAGGAGGCCATTTTGCCCAAGTCTGCACCAACCCACTTTAGGCCCTCACTTCCACCCTATCCCTGTAACCCAATAACTGCTCCTAACATTTGTTGGACAGGAAGGGCAATTTAGCATGCCCAATCCACCTAACCTGCACGTCTTTGGACTGTGGGAGGAAACCGGAGCACCCGGAGGAAACCCACGCAGACACGGGGAGAACGTGCAGACTCCGCATAGACAGTGACCCAGTGGGGAATCGAACCTGGGATCCTGACGCTGTGAAGCCACAGTGCTAACCATTGGGCAACCATGCTGCCCTGAGTTTAAAATGAAGAGGTATATACAGTCTGTGCCCGAGCCCCTGTAACTAAACTGCCCTGCACCCGTGTCAACTTAACTTGTGTCTAACTTTCTGACTTTACGGGCCCCAATCACTATGCCTAGGTGGTTCCCCAGATGGTACAGCAGGAGTGGAGGTGGACTGCTGAGACCCCTGCCCTGTGACTAGGGTCCCCATTGGCTCACATTTCTTGGGGCGGCCCGACCTGGATAGGCCAGGCTGCTCATCGGGTGTCCAGGCTGGCATGATGCCGCCCTGTTCTGCCCGCTGACCACCAGCTGCACCAGGGATGGGAGGAGGGGAGGCCGAGGTACTGAGGTGTTCCGGGACCTCCCTTGCAGGAGTCAACGGCACGGGCCCCAGTGCCTCCCCCGCCCTCGGGGGGCTCAGGGCCCCCAGGCCTCTCCATGGGACAGGAGTGCAAGCAGAGCCATCCTCCGAGGCCCCCCGACCACCTGGCTCTGCCAATCCTGGAGGCCCGCTCTGGTATCGACTAGGGTCTGAACGTTAGCGGCCATGGAGCTCAGGGAGTGGGCAATGCCACTGATGCTCTCAGCCATGGCGTGCTGTGACTGGGCCACACTGAGGAGCGCTGCTGCAATCTGCAGCTGGCTCTGGCACATGGCTACCTGTGAATGGACAGCCATATCCTGGGCCACACCCCCCGCCTGCACAGATAGCCCCAGGCCTTGAATAACCTGACCCATGTCTGACACATTCGCCCTCATTGCCTCCACCGCAACGCCACCCGTGCGGTTTCCGCCTGGGTGGCACGCATGACCGGCACCACTCCCTGCTTCTGCACGCGGTTGGACTCCTCCACCTGCGTCTGCAGGTGCTGGAAGCTGGCCGTCATACCCTCCTCCAGTCCCTGGGTCTCAGACTGCACCTGATCTATGGGTGGGAGTGGATATTCCAGGAACCCAGGACCCGTCTGGGCGGCACCTGGTTGCTGGGGATGGGCTGCCCTCCGAACATCTGGCCCCTCGGCTGCTCCTACCTCCACCTTCTGTACCGGAGTGGCTGTGTGGTGCGCACCAGTAAGTGTCCCAGAAACATCCTCACTGAAGAGCCCAGCCGAGGTGATAATCTCTGGGATGGTGGAGGGTGTAGGAAGCAGCAATGGTGGAAAATCTATGTCATCATCGGACATCATGTGTCGTGTTGTGCTGTGTGTCTGTCCCCTGTGTGTTGTTCCCCTGTGTGTTGGTTTCCTGTGTGTCTGTCCCCTGTGTTTCCGTCCCCTGGGTCACGGTGTCCTGGCTCGTCTCGGGTGGCGGGCTGTTGTTACTGCTCCGCTGGCTTTTACACCCCGTTGGCTTTTGGGTCCCTGGGGGACCTGAGGGCGGGGGGCGCCGGACGGGCCTGGACCATCGCCGGCTGGTCCTGCAAGGCACAAGACAGCATGCATTGTTAGACATACGGACAGGGGTGAGGGGTCATGTGGTGAGGTGGTGGGGTGGGGTGGGGTGAGGGGGTGGGGTGAGGGGGTGGGGTCGGGTGTGTGGGGTCAGGGTGTGGGGTGAGGGGATGGGGTGAGGGGGTTGGGGTGGGCGCACATGTGTTGTGAAGGGCCGCATACAGGCAGTGGGTTCTCATTTGGTGGCGTGTCTCCGACCTCCGCATCAGCAACCTCCCACTCCTCCGGTCCGCCAACAATGTCCAGTGCCCTCTGCTCATGCAAGGTGAGGGGACGGAGTTCTGGTGTCACCCTCCAGTCCTCTCCCGCTCCCGGTGGTTATGCGTGGACTTCTCCTGGGGGGGGGGGGGGCAACACACAAACAGCAACAGTGTTAGACGGTCTGTCGCATGCAGCCTAGGGGTTGGGTCTCTGATGGCATCAGTGCACAGGGCACCCGGCCATTGCGGCTGGCATGGGTGGGTGCAGCCTTGGGGGTCAGGGTGGGGGTGGGACTGTCCCCCTTGGGGATGGGGGGGTCACATGTGTGTGGGGGGGTAGGGTGGTTGGAGCCAGGGGCACAGTGCTGGGTACTCACCCTGGCTGCCCTGATGAGGTCGTGCAGCTTCTTCAGGCACTGGTTTGCGTTCCTGGCCATTGGCCCACGAACAATGGCGCCTGCTGTCCTGCAGCCCGGCTCGGGGTACAACACCAGCTTCCTCTCCTCCAAGGCGTTCAGGAGGGTGTCCAATTCGCTGTCCCTGAATTGCGGGGCTGCTCATCTGGCGGTCATCTTGCCTGCTACGGCTGTGTGTGGGGGGCGAATGCTTTTCAGCAGCCGCAGCGTCGCGTCAATGACGCAACCCGCATATCGATGGCTGATCGGCGGCCGCTCCCTCGGGCGCTTCACGTTGTGCCCGTGCTAGCCCCATGTTGTCCATTGAATAGCTGAACCTGGAAGCCCGATGACGCCGTCGTGAAACTCCACGGTTTTCATGACGGCGTCAACACTTAGCCCCATTTTCGGAGAATCCATCCCAAGGCCGCAATCAGCCATACTGAATGGTGTAGCAGGATTGAGGGGCCAAATGGCCCACTTCCACTCCTATTTCGTATGTCCTCAATTTCTTATTAGATTGGTCAAATATGATTTCCCTTTCATAAAAGCATGCTGGCTCTATCTAATCTTATGATTTTCTAAGCACCTTGTACTATTTTCCTCACAATAGATTCAGCATTTTCCTGCCAACTCATGCCATGTTAACAGGAAATTGTTCATTTAATGCCATACCTTTTAATCTAATTTCCCAATCTACGTTAGCCATCTTACCCCTAACACCTGTGTACTTGGCTTTATTTAATTTCAATATTTTAGCATTGAATTTATATAATCACACCTAAACTCAGTATTAAATGTCATCATAATATGATCATTCTTCCCAAAGGACCTCTTACTAATTAATCCTGCCTCATTACACAAAGGAGATCTGAAATAATATCTTCCTGGTTCTTACACAATTGGTCATTTTAGGAACCGATTCAAATGCATTCCATTTACAGATCCTCCAAACTGCTTTTGGAGATTTGATTTAAAGATTAAAGACCCTCACAATTATTGTATGGCCTTAGATACAAGCTCCTCTTATTTTTTTAATGAATACTCTGTCCAACTATATGCTACTCTTAGGGGACCTTTTAACTAACCCCACCAATATAATTTGCGCTTGTTATTTCTCATCAAATCATACAAATTCTGTTTCTTTTCCTTCTGAAGCAAAACCCTTTCCTCATTCCTGTCCTTAAATTATCTTTTATTATTCAGGAGGAGGACCACAGCACAGGCAGTCAGCAGCACCTAGATATTAATAAAAATAATCTTTATTGTCACAAGTAGTTTTACATTAACACTGCAATGAAGTTACTGTGAAAAGCCCCTAGTCGTCACATTCTGGCGCCTGTTCGGATACATAGAGGGAGAATTCAGAATGTCCAAATTACCTAACAGCACGTCTTTCAGGGCTTGTGGGAGGAAACCGGAGCACCAGGAGGAAACCCATGCAGACACTGGGAGAACGTGCAGACTCCGCATAGACAGTAACCCACGCCAGGAATCGAGCCTGAGACCCTGGCACAGTGAAGCAACAGTGCTAGCCACTGTGCTACCGTGCCATATATAAATGGGTAAGATAAGCGGGTGAGAGGACGATCCCTAGACAGGGAGGCAGTCCAGTCTGTGGCACCAGGATGGATCAATCATATTTTGACAAAAGTCTAGAGTGATAGGGGCGACACGGTAGCACAGTGGTTAGCACTGTTGCTTCACAGCGCCAGGGTTCCAGGTTCAATTCCCAGCTTGGGTCACTGTCTGTGCGGAACCTGCACGTTCTCCCCATGTCTGCGTGGGTTTCCTCCGGGTGCTCCAGTTTCCTCCCACAGTCCAAAGAGGAGCAGGTTAGGTGGATTGGCCATGATAAATTGCCCTTAATGTCCAAAATAGTTAGGTGGGGTTACTGGTGTTGTGTTATGAAATTTGGAATAACACAAGCTGTCACTTGGTGCAGTTTTGAGTAAAAGATGCTCCAGACTTTGAAGTGAGTTCAATGTGTTTTACTGAACTATTAGCACAGTTCTCAATGAGTTCAACTCTCTGCTGATCTAAATGTAGTAACTCAGTCTAACTGAACCAACATTTCTCTAAGCCACGTGCTGGGGTTTTATGCTGAGGATACACCCTGTCTCACTCTGTAGATGTTGGTCTGTGGAAAGAGGCGGGGTGTGAGTGCCTCATCCCTTTTATAGTGAGATACCACCCCTGAGTGTCCTGACTGCTCATTGGTCGTGTCCTATTCTATGTGTTCATTAGCTGCATGTTTGCATATCATGACAACTGGGTTACGGGGGTCTGGTGGAGGTGTGGCCTTAAGTAGGGTGCTTTTTCCAAGGGCCAGTGCAGACTCGATGGGCCGAATGACCTCCTTCTATACTGTAAATTCAATGATTCTATGAAAGCAGGTAGTTGATTGGTACAAGGTTCTTGTAGTCTGTCCTGACAAAAGTTGGGACTTACCTGGGAGGTGGAGAGGTAGGGGACCTGCACAGAACGAGTCCGCAGCAGAAAGACATAAATCAGGGCCCAGGTTCAAGACCTACACTTAACTGGAAGTCGGAGAGGCACATCAGGCAGCTGCTTGGATCGGTGTGTGCTGAACTTGTAGAAAGAGGGAAAAGAAAACAAAAAATGATATCACAGCAAAGTTGTAAGTTGATTGGTTGGTGAGTATCTACTCTAAAAGTCTGTGCGCAAATAGTTAAATCAACTCACTACTGTTAGAAAAAGTGTAAATAACTGGATTATAAAGAACATGAATATTTTACAAACCCTTAGGCACCTACCTGTTATGTTTTAGTTGTTCTGCTCTTTCTTCACAGTAAAAACAAAAGATGAAAAGGTTGCCACACTGGGTTACTTAACCAGATCGTCAGACTTTACCATGAGAGAGATGTTGCTTGCTCACAGTCTAAGGTGGAAAGGGAGGGAAATCTCCCAAATGCCTCTGATGATGTCACTGCATAATCATGTGATAATTACACAGAGATGCATTGGTTTACAACAAATAACATTATCTTATTGGCACAAGAGAAGGAGCGGACGGTGAGCAAGGGTGAGTAATTCTACTTTGTAGTTACTGATCTCCAGCTTTTAGTAAATGGTCCAAAAGCTTAAAGTATGACAGCGAATCTCGTCCCATGTAATGTTCATTCTGTGGCATGTCGGAAGTCATGGATGCTTCACATGGCCTAAATGAACACAAGTGCAGGAAAGGTTGCCAGCTTCGGAAAACTGAATTGCTGGTTTCGGCAACAGCTGGAGTCCCTGTTCTACCGCCACAGAGCTGAGAACTACATGGATAGCATATTTAAGGAGATGGTCACACACAGGTTAGGAGCATGCAAGCAGAGAGGGAATGAGTGACTGCTAGACAGCCAGGAGTCCCCTGATGCTATCTCACTCACTAACTGGTTTTCCATTTTGGAAATTTGAGACGGTGATCGGTTCTTCGAGGAGTGTACCAAGAGGTAAATTCATAATAACACAGCTGGCTGAGCTGCAAAGGTGAAGAAGAGTGGAAGAACAATTGTGGTAAGAGATTCAATAGTTAGGGGAAGAGACAAATGTTCCTGTGGCCATAGACATGACTCCAGGATGGTACTTTTCTTCCTTGGTGCCAGGGTCAAAGATGTCACTGAGCATGACATCCGTTTGGGGAGGGTCAACAGACAGAGGTTGTGATCCACATTGGTCACAATGACAAAGGTAGAAAGAGGGATGAAGTTCTGAAAACAGATTTACTGAGTTAAGAAAGAGATTGAAAAAACAGGACCTCTAAGGCAATGATCTCAGGATTACTCCCAATATCAAATGCTAGTGATGTAGAAATAGGAGGATTGAATGAATGAATATGTGGGTGGAGAAATGGTGTAGAGAGGAGGGCTTTAGATTTTGGGGTATTGGAAATATGTTATTCTCAAATTCTGAATAACGACTGTAGACTTACAGTTAACACAAACACTTTATTCAAAGGGTTCGTTCTGCTTCCAGAGCTCAACTAGATGTAAAACAGTCAAGAGGTATCACCAGTGAAACTAAGGTAAACTGCCAATACTAAGCTATCCCTGTGTGCTGCTGCTCACTAGCTCTGTGCTTCTAAAAGAGGCGGATCCTGCCTTGGGCTCGACCCTTTATACCCGTCTCTGATGCTGCCCTCTAGTGTTGCTGTGACTGTTACATCTGTGCTGCAGTCCCTGGTGTATGTGCAGATGTATGTACAGATGTACAGATCACTACATTCCCCCGTTTTGACTTGATATGTTTTCAGACTGGCCTCAAGAAAGCTGTACATAACAAGTGGTGAGAATAAGCAAAGCTGCACACTGCGAAAATGATAAAGTAATACAGAAACAATTAACAGTGTTATGAGTCTGTAGCGCACAAAGACTCCATGAGACGAATATAGTGAAGTCGATGAGGCTTTATTAAGCGTGTCTGTTCCCCAGCAGCCCGATAGTAAACTGGCATGCGGGGGAAGACACCGGCTTCTTATACTTCGCCTTCAGGGCGGAGCTTGAGGTCAACGGCCAACCAGGACCCGGGATCTGTCAGCCAATGACATTAGGGCTTCCAGTCCCACATGACCCCCAATACATACTACCACATTCACCCCTTGTCAAAATTGAACCCGGCGGGGTGATGCTTCGTATGGTGGTAAGGGTTTACAGGGCTGGTCCTGGGAGGATAGAACAGTTACATGGCAGTACAGTATTGGACAGTTTCGTCCTGTTACAACTATTTACAGAGGGTATAGGAAAACAAAATGTTCATTGAACAGTCCATCTTTGTTTTACATCGACGCCACGAGTCGGTCGGGCGGTCTGGTCGTCCGTGTCGATCGCCTCGGCCCCGGCGGTGGTGGTGGTGCTTGTACCAGTGTTGTCGCCTCCGGGAGCCGCACGGTTTCAGCTGTCGGTGCAAAAGGGAGGGGAACTGATCCTCCTGGGAAGGGGGCGGTCGCGGGGTGCGGCGGTGGCAGGAAGGGGGGCGGTTGGGTTGATGGTGTCGGGGGGGGGTGTGCGTGGTGCCGGCGGGCGCCAGATCCCGCAGGGAGACCGTGTCCTGTCGGCCGTCGGGGTACTCCACGTAGGCGTACTGGGGGTTTGCATGGAGGAGGTGAACCCTTTCGACCAACGGGTCCGCCTTATGTGCCCGCACATGCTTTCGGAGCAGGACGGGTCCTGGGCCGCCAGCCAGGTCGGCAGCGACGTTCCCGAGGAGGACCTCCTAGGGAAGACAAGGAGACGCTCGTGCGGCGTTTGATTAGTGCTTGTACATAATAACGACCGGATGGAATGGAGAGCGTCCGGGAGGACCTCCTGCCACCGTGAAACTGGGAGATCCCTGGACCGTAAGGCCAGTAGGACGGCCTTCCAGACCGTGCCGTTCTCCCTTTCTACTTGCCCGTTCCCCCGGGGGTTGTAGCTGGTCGTCCTGCTTGAGGCTATGCCCTTGCTGAGCAGGAACTGGCGCAGCTCGTCACTCATGAAAGAGGACCCCCTGTCGCTGTGGACGTATGCGGGGTAACCGAACAGCGTGAAGATGCTGTTCAGGGCTTTAATGACTGTGGCCGCGGTCATGTCGGAGCAGGGAATGGCAAAAGGGAAGCGGGAGTATTCGTCCACTACATTAAGAAAATATGCGTTGCGGTCGGTGGAGGGGAGGGGCCCTTTGAAATCGAGACTGAGGCGTTCAAAGGGGCGGGAAGCCTTAGTCAGGTGCGCTCCATCTGGCCTGAAAAAATGCGGCTTGCATTCCGCGCAGATGTGGCAGTCCCTTGTGACTGTACGGACCTCTTCTAAAGAGTATGGGAGATTGCGGGACTTGATGAAGTGGTAAAACCGAGTGACCCCCGGGTGGCAGAGGTCCTCGTGGAGGGTTTGGAGGCGGTTAATTTGTGCGTTGGCACATATGCCGCGGGATAGGGCATCGGACGGCTCGTTCAGCTTTCCGGGCCGATACAAGATCTCATAGTTAAAGGTGGGAGCTCGATCCTCCACCTTAAGATCTTGTCATTTTTAATCTTGCCCCGCTGTGCATTATCGAACATGAAGGCTACCGACCGTTGGTCAGTGAGGAGAGTGAATCTCCTGCCGGCCAGGTAATGCCTCCAATGTCGCACAGCTTCCACTATGGCTTGGGCTTCCTTTTCCACTGAGGAGTGGCGGATTTCTGAGGCGTGGAGGGTTCGGGAGAAGAAGGCCACGGGTCTGCCCGCTTGGTTAAGGGTAGCCGCTAGAGCTACGTCGGAGGCGTCGCTCTCGACCTGGAAGGGGAGGGACTCGTCGATGGCGCGCATCGTGGCCTTTGCGATGTCCGCTTTGATGCGGCTGAAGGCCTGGCAAGCCTCTGTCGACAGAGGGAAGGCCGTGGTCTGTATTAGGGGGCGGGCCTTGTCTGCGTACTGGGGGACCCACTGGGCGTAGTACGAAAAGAACCCCAGGCAGCGTTTCAGGGCTTTTGGGCAGTGCGGGAGGGGAAATTCCATGAGTACGTGCATACGTTCGGGGTCAGGGTCTATTATCCCATTGCGCACTATGTAGCCCAGAATGGCTAGCCGATCGATGCTAAAAACGCACTTGTCCTCGTTGTACGTGAGGTTCAAGGCTTTGGCGGTCTGGAGGAATTTTTGGAGGTTGGCGTCGTGGTCCTGCTGATCGTGGCCACAGATGGTTACATTGTCGAGGTACGGGAACGTGGCCCGTAACCCATGTTGATCAACCATTCGGTCCATCTCCCGTTGGAAGACCGAGACCCCGTTTGTGACGCCAAATGGGACCCTTAGGAAATGGTATAATCGCCCGTCTGCCTCGAAGGCTTTGTACTTGCGGTCACTTGGGTGGATGGGGAGCTGATGGTAGGCGGACTTGAGGTCCACGGTGGAGAAGACTTTATACTGGGCAATCCGATTGACCATGTCGGATATGCGGGAGAGAGGGTACGCGTCTAGTTGTGTGTACCTGTTGATGGTCTGGCTATAGTCAATGACCATCCTTTGTTTCTCCCCTGTCTTCACTACTACCACCTGCGCTCTCCAGGGACTATTGCTGGCCTGGATTATGCCCTCCTTTAGTAGCCGCTGGACTTCGGACCGAATGAAGGTCCGGTCTTGGGCGCTGTACCGTCTGCTCCTAGTGGCGACGGGTTTGCAATCCGGGGTGAGGTTCGCAAACAAGGACGGGGGTTGCACCTTGAGGGTAGCGAGGCCGCAGATAGTGAGTGGGGGTATGGGGCCGCCGAATTTAAACGTAAGGCTCTGTAGGTTACATTGGAAGTCTAAGCCCAGCAAGGTGGGGGCACAGAGTTGGGGAAGGACGTTAAGTTTGTAGTTTTTGAATTCCCTCCCCTGTACCGTTAGGGTAACTATGCAGAATCCCTGGATCTGTACGGAGTGGGATCCTGCAGCTAGGCAAATCTTTTGTGCGCTGGGGTAGGTAGTTAAGGAACAGCGTCTTACCGTGTCGGGGTGTATAAAACTTTCCGTGCTCCCGGAGTCGACTAGGCATGGCGTCTCGTGGCCGTTAATTAGGACCGTTGTCGTCGTCGTCTGGAGAGTCCGGGGCCGAGCCTGATCGAGCGTAACCGAAGCGAGCCGTGGTTGTAGTAGTGGGGTGGGGTCCGTTGTTGCCATCCAAGATGGCGTCGGGGATGAACAAAATGGCTGCCCCCATACATCGCACGTGGCTGAGGGGTCACAAGATGGCGTCGGGGTGGACAAAATGGCTGCCCCATGCGTCGTACAGGTCGGGGGCGGCCCAAGATGGCGGCGCCCCTCCTCCCCTCGTGGTGGTCGGGACCCAAAATGGCGGGGTCTGCGGGTCGCACATGGTGTGCTGGGGGGTCTGGGAGCGCTAGGACTGCGCGGAGTTCCTTCACTGCGAGCGCCAGGGCCGCGGGCGTTAGGACCGCGCGGAGCTCCCTCACTGCGAGCGCCACGGCCGCGGGCGCTAGGACCGCGCGGAGCTCCCTCGCCGGGGACAGCGGTGGTCGGGGCCCAAGCCGGCGGCGCCGGCGGGTCAGGCGCGGGGCCGCGAGCGCAAGGAGCGCAAGGAGCGCGAGGAGCTCCCTCACCGGGGACAGCGGCGGTCGGGGCCCAGGTTGGTTGCGCCGGCGGGTCAGGCGTGGGACGGGGGTGAGGGCCCAGGTCGGCGGCGCCGGCGGGACAGGCGTGGGGCTGCGAGCGCAAGGAGCGCGAGGAGCTCCCTCACCGGGGACAGCGGCGGTCGGGGCCCAGGTAGGCGGCGGCGGCGGGACAGGCGTGGGGCTGCGAGCGCAAGGAGCACGAGGAGCTCCCTCACCGGGGACAGCGGCGGTCGGGGCCCAGGTAGGCGGCGCCGGCGGGTCAGGCGTGGGGCGCGGGAGGGGGGTGAGGGTGGCGTTCGGGACGCGAAAGACCCATTCCTCTCCGTGGAGAGTGTTGGCCGGCACCCAAATCGGGAGCGCCGGCGGCGGGTCGTACATGGACTGCGGGGAGGAGGGTTGGGGAGCGTAGGCGGCGTGCAGGGCTCCCAGTTCTCCCGGGACCGCGGTGGTCGGGACCCAGAGCGGCTGCGCCTGCGGGTCGCACATGGCGTGCTGGGGGGGTTGGGAGGCATAGACTGCCTGTAGGCCTCCCTGTGGCCCCGGGACGGCGGCGACCTCGCGGGATCGGCACACCACCGCATAGTGGCCCTTTTTCCCGCATCTTTTGCAGATGGCTGCGCAGGCCGGACAGCGTTGTCGGGGGTGCTTCGCCTGGCCGCAGAAATAACAGCGGGCGCCCCCGGTGCGACTCGGCGTTTGGACTGCGCAAGCCTGTAGGGTGTCCGGGGGGGCGGTTTGCCGCGACGGGTACGTACGGGCCCAATGGCCTGCCGCGCGGTCGGGGCCGTAGGCGCGGGTAGCGCGGCGTAGAACTCGTCCATCGATTCTCCGGGAGCTTGCCGTCTCGTCGCGAGCTGGTAGCGAGCGTAGATTTGGTTAACTGGGCGGACATAGAGACTTTTCAGTGCTGCGAACGCCGTCTGGAAATAGTCGGTGTCTTCAATGAGGGTGAAAATCTCCGTGCTCACCCTCGAGTGCAGGACCTGCAGTTTTTGTTCGTCTGAGACCCGGCCGGTGGTCGGTCTGAGGTAGGCCTCGAAGCAAGTCTGCCAGTGTTTGAAGGCTGCTGCCGCATTCACTGCGTGGGGGCTGATCCTCAGGCATTCTGGAATGATCCTGAGCTTCATAGTCCTCTTTAGGCACGCTTAATAAATTGTAGCGCACAAAGACTCCATGAGACGAATATAGTGAAGTCGATGAGGCTTTATTAAGCGTGTCTGTTCCCCAGCAGCCCGATAGTAAACTGGCATGCGGGGGAAGACACCGGCTTCTTATACTTCGCCTTCAGGGCGGAGCTTGAGGTCAACGGCCAACCAGGACCCGGGATCTGTCAGCCAATGACATTAGGGCTTCCAGTCCCACATGACCCCCAATACATACTACCACAGAGTCCATCGTGAGAAATGTCTTGTGGGTTTGTTGAAGTGTCGTTACAAATCTAGCCGGTCGGGTGCCTTACGGCTTCTGCTGGAGCGTCTTAACGGTGGTGGTGGGGATGACGGTTTGATGTCATCAAGAGTACTGTCTGGCGTTGTGTGGCGAGGAACGTCCTGTGGACTAATGGACTTAGTCAAGTCCAGTGTGGGAAACATCGGCGTTGTAGGCCGAAGCATTAACAGATCCCGACGGTTATGGCGAAAGAGTACACCCGCCGACGACATGACAATGTAGGACCGCGGTGCCTCCTGCCTGATCACCGCGGCTGGCTCAGACCATCCGCCTTCTGGGTCCCTGATCCTGACGATGTCGCCCATGTTCAGTGGCTTGAGTGGGATCACATGTTGATCGTAGTATTGTTTTTGTTTGAATCGCAGTACCCGCATTTTGTCGAGTACCAGAACGTTATCGAGGTCTCGGAATTGAATCGCTGGGAAGATTGACCGGATGTCCCTGCCGAAGAGCATCTGCGCTGGCGACAGTCCTGAGCTCAATGGGGTTTCTCGTTGGGACAACAGTGCTAGGTTGATGTTCAAGTGTGCATCTGTTGCCTTGCTAATAAGTTGTTTCACAATGTGGACACCCTTTTCCACTTTCCCATTTGACTGTGGGTAGCGCGGACAGGATGTTACATGCCGAAAGCTGTAGCAGTCTGAGAACTCTTTCCATTCCCAGCTCGCGAAGTAGGGACCATTATCTGACATCACCACACGCGGGATTCCATGTCACGCGAATGTCTCCTGGCATGCCTTGATGACAGATGAAGACGTGAGATCATGGAGTTTCAGTACCTCCGGATTGTTTGAGTAATAGTCCATGATCAAGACATAATCACGCCGTGTGGCATGAAATAGGTCAATGCCCACTTTTGTCCACGGCGCCATTGTGAGTTTGTGTTGCTGCAGTGGTTCTTTACACTGTGCGGGTTGATGTCTTTGACAGGTGTCACATGTCATGACCATGTCCGTTATGTCTCGATTCATGCCAGGCCAGTACACAGCCGGTCGTGCTCGCCTTTTGCGTTTCTCAATTCCTAGGTGGTCTTCATGAATCTTACGTCGCATCTCAGGAGTGTGGCCGGAATCACAATCTGCGCATTGCGTAGCAGCAGGCCGTCAACTTCAATCAGTTCTGACTTGACATTCTGAAATTATGGACATTGTCCCCTCGTCCAACCGTGCTGGAGTAGGTGCAGCACCCTTCGTAAGATGGAGTCTTTCTGCGTCTCCTGTTGGATTAGGCAAAGCTTCTCATCCGAAGCAGGCAAATTCTCCATGCATAACTGTGTTCGGGCCTCGATTTCTCTGATGGGGGCTGATGGTGCGTTGTCAGTGCCAATTGATCAGGACAGTGCATCAGTAATGGCAAGATCTCTTCCCGGAGTGTATACTAGGGTGAAATCATATCTTCGCAGCTTCGTCATGATGCACTGCAAACGAGGTGTCATGTCATTTAGATCCTTGTCTATGATATGGACCAACGGTCTGTGGTCGGTTTCCACTAGGAACGTGGGCAGGCCGTACACACAGTCATGGAACTTCAGAATCCCAGTGAGGAGTCCGAGACATTCTTTTTCGATTTGTGCATATCTGCACTCAGTTGCGGTCATGGCGCTGGACGCGTAGCCACCGGGACCCAGTCAGGCTGGTCGGCCTGTTGGAGGAGAACGGCACCAATCCCGTCCTGGATGGCATCAGTGGAGATCTTGGTGGGTCTGGTTGCATCAAAGAAAGCAAGGGCCGATGCCCTCGTTAGTTGCTGTTTGAGATCCACCCATTCATTTTGGTGATGTTGTGTCCACTCAAACACAATGGTCTTTCGTAGGTGATTGCGTAAAGCTGCTGTCCGTGCGGACAGGTTTGGGATGAACCTGCCGAGGAAGTTGACGAAGCCCAGAAATCGTAGCACCGCCTTCTTGTCGTGTGGCGTCTTCATCGTCCATATTGCAGCGATTTTTGCCTCATCAGGGCTGACACCCTGAGGTCATATGGTGTCACCCAAAAAGGTTACTTCTTCGCAAATGTGCATTTTGCCTGGTTCAGTTTCAAACCATATTTATGAATCCTCTGAAACACCTTCTCCAGATGACAGAGGTGTTCTTCTTCAGTGGTGGACCATACGATGATGTCACCCACATAGACTCTGATACCCTTGATGCCCTCGGTCATTTGCTCCATTATCTTGTGGAAAATCTCTGTCGCAGAGATAATGCCAAAGGGCATGGCGTGTTGAACGTACACAGTAATCTGCTCGAGTCATCGAGCTGTATCTGCCCAATTCCCTGCGAGGTGTCGAGTTTGGTGAAGATATGAGCATTCGCCATCGAAGATGTGATCTCTTCACGCTTGGGTTGGGGTTGTGTTCCCGGCGAATGTTCTGGTACAGGTCCTTCGGGTCTATGCCTTTGCGAAGATCTCCAGAAGGTTTCTTAACACAGACAATGGAGCTAACCCAGTCAGTCGGCTGTGTGACTCGCGATATGACGCCTTGTGACTGCAATCTGTTGAGTTCCACTTTTAAATTCTCCCGCAGTGGAGTTGGAACCCTCCTGGGCGGCTGAATGACGGGTTTGGCGTCTGTCTTCAGCGTGATTTTGTATTGGCAGGGTAGGGTGCCCATGCCTTTGAATACGTCGGGGTATTCTTGTAGCATGCTGTGGATTTTAGCTGCCAGGCTTGATGGATCCTGGGTGTGCATGTAAATGCGTTGCACCAGCCGCAAGTCTTTGCAGGCCTGAGTGCCTAACAGTGATGATTTATTGTCGTCTACAATCTCAAATCGTAGCTGCTTGCGTATCATCTTGTTGTCCACCCGGAGATGGCACGATCCCTTTGAGGCGATCTGATTACCGTTGTAGTCCTTCAGCCGACATGCAGCGGGTATTATTTCATGGTCTCCTGGAATCGAATGGAGATCCTTCCTAGTGAGGAGGTCAGCTGAGACCCCAGTGTCAAGCTTGAAGACTAATGGAAAGTCATTGACTTACACAGTCGCAGTCCACTCACTGCTGGAATCAATGCTGTTGACTGGGTGAGGCGTGGCGATTGTTGCGTCATGTTCCTCAATTGTCTCGATCGTGTCCACGACAAACGAGTTGTCGCAAGCGAGGTTGTCCTCATCCGAGGAATACTCATCATTGGTTTTTTTGTGCTCCATTGTGTCTATGCTTTTTACGTTGAAGTTCATGTGTTTCTGTCTTGTTGTCTTCATTAGCAGTGAGCTCTGCACTGTGAGGCAAAGTGAATGTATTTGCCACACTTTAAACATTGTTTTCCAGAAGCTGGACATTGCCCTTTTAAGTGTGTGTGTCCACAGCGGGGACACGTCATGACATTGTCCCTCCATGCTCGCGCATGCGCAGTAGGCCTTTCTTCCGTGTCAAACCTTCGGGAGAACTGCGCATGCGTGTGGCCTGCATCCAGGTTCGCGCATGCGGGATTGCCGCTAGAGGAGCACCTTCTGGACGCCTGGGCCACCATTTTGATGGGCTCGACCTCGTGGTGAAGGCCTTGGTCCCCGTAAATAAACTCCTCATATTCTTCTTTACTTTTTTCATAAGTAGGGCATCATTGCATGGCTGTTTCTAGGGTTAGGTCTTTTTGTTTTAATAAGGATTTTCTAAGTCCCTCATCAGATATACCATTGACTTTCTGGTCTCTGATGCGGGAGTCACGGAGATTTTCAAAGTTGCAGGATTGAGCTGGTAATTTTAAATCAGTTACAAACCTGCTGAAAGGTTCTCCCGGTTTTTGTAAACGCCGGTGAACTTGAATCTTTCAAATATCTCATTGACTTCAGATTGACAGTGGGTTTCAAATTTTTTGATGATTATTTCCAGCTGGCCCTTGTCCTCCCCTTCCAGGTAGGTAAAGGAATTATATATTTCTCATGCCTGTGGACCTGCCAGGGATAAGAGCAAGGCTATCTTCCTGGCATCAGATGCTGAGGTTAGATCCTTAACTTCTAGATATATTTTGAAATGTTGTATAAAAAGTTTCCAATTGGAATGCATATCACCAGTGGTCTTGAGCAGGCGTGGAGCTTGGATTGGGTCCATCGTGCCGAATGGTATCTGAAGGGTCCGAATGCTGCGAGGCCTTCCTTGGTCGAATGTCTGGTTTAAATTCTCTTCTCTTGCTGGTGTCTAGCTGGCTTGCTGAAACCACTCCTGGTACTATATGTTATTCTCTAATTCTGAATAACGACTGTAGACTTACAGTTAACACAAACACTTTATTCAAAGGGTTCGTTCTGCTTCCAGAGCTCAACTAGATGTAAAACAGTCAAGAGGTATCACTAGTGAAACTAAGGTAAACTGCCAATGCTAAGCTATCCCTGTGTGCTGCTACTCACTAGCTCTGTGCTTCTAAAAGAGGCGAATCCTGCCTTGGGCTCGACCCTTTATAGCCGTCACTGATGCTCCCTGTAGTGATGCTGTGGCTGTCACATCTGCGCTGCAGTCCCTGGTGTATGTGCAGATGTATGTACAGATGTACAGATCACTATAGGAAATAGTTCTGGGGCAGGTGGGACCTGTACAAGGTGGATACACTTTAGCAGGACTATGATTAATGTCCTTGCAGAGAGATTTTCGAGTGCTGTTGGAGAGGATTTAAAGTAGCTTGTCAGGGGAATGGGATCCTGAGTGGGAATTCAGAAAGGAGTAAAACAAAGTTGGTAATGGGAAATAGAAAAGTAGCAAACAGAAGTGGAAGGAAGAAGAAATAAATGCCAGCGTTAAATATAGTCAAAATACGGAACAATATTAAAAAGGCAGAATTAAAGATATTCAATCTGAATGCATGCAGCATTCTCAACAAAATGAATCAATGGCCCAAGTAGAAGTAAATGGGTACAATTTAATTGCCATTATGGAGACAAGGCTGGCAACTGAATATTCAACGTTTAGGAAGGGCAGGCAAAAAGGAAAAAGAGGTGGCTTGCAGTTGATAAGAAGGGATGAGAGTAGTACATGTGTGAGAGAGGATCTTATATCAGAAAAACAAGATGTAGGATCTGTCTGGGTGGAGTGAAGGAACAGCAAGGGGCAGCAAACTTCAGAAGGGGTTGTTTTTTTAGATCAACAAACAGTAGTGGTGACGTAGTGCATGTTGTAAGTCAGGAAATCAGAGGGGCATGTAACAAGGTTAATACAGTAATCATGGGTGACTTCAATCTACATAAAGCTGGATAAATCTAATAGTACTAATTCTGTGCAGACTGAATATCTGGAATGCGTATGAGATGGTTTTCTCGAGCAATATGTTGACGAAGCAACCATAGATGGGGTTATTTCAGACCTAGTGTTATGAGACGAGAAAGGACTAATTAACAAATTGTTGTAAAAGAACCATTTGAGATGAGTGACCTTAATATGATAGAATTTTCCATTGAGATGTAGTTTAACACAAACCCAGCATCTTCAATTGAAACAAAGGACACTATAAAGGTATGAGGGGCAAATTGGCTGAGGTAGATTTGGAAATACATTAAAATGTATGATGGAAGACAGTTAATGGCTAGTATTTAAAGAATTAAAGCATGGTTTACAAAAAACATACTCTGTGCCTTTAAGGCACAAAACCCATTAGGAAAAGTGATCGAACCATAGCTAACAAGAAAAGTTAAATACTATATTAGATCAAAGGAAGAGTCTTTGTTGCCAAAAATATAGTAAACCTGGAGATTAATGGGAGCATTTTAGAAGTTAGCAAAGGAGGATCAAGAAACCCCACATGCCAACACCCATCCCACCCGCCATAGCCAAGTGCCCCACACACACATAGGCCACCCCCAGTGCTGTTGGAGTCCGACTATCACACAATGTGCATTATCTGTTCCCTCCAGGAGAAGTCAGCCCACAACTGCAGGGAGCGGGAGAAGATCGGGGGATCCCACCAGACCTCCGGCCCCACACTGTCGCAGAGCAGAGGGCGATCGTGGGATTGGAGAGCGGGCAGTAGCCGAGGCAGAGGACAGTATCGGAGATCCAAGTGAGCCCCCAATGAATTGCGATGTCCCTATGGCATGTATGTCATTCCTCCACCAAACACCCCACCCCACCATGCCAACACCACACCTACCCACGATCTAACCATGTGTCTTGTCTTTTGTCTTGCAGGATCACCTGATGATGAGGCAGCTCCATCTGGGGTCCTGGTGTGGGGTGCGGGTGTTGGAGGTGAACAGGGGCCAGGGTCCCAAGGAATCGGAGCTTACACCCGGGTCGCCCTCGGAGGCAGCAGGGAACAGGGCCAGATATGTGGGGGCACCATGTGGGAGGGCGTAACCAGTGGTTGACCCATCAACACACTCTGCCCCGAAACGCGACCCCACCCACTCTACCCACCCACCCCAGACGCCATCCCCACACACGCCATCCCAGGGGTTCATTGGGACTCAGCAGGCCATCATCATCCTCCATCCCGTGGACCAGGTCCACTGATACTGCCAACCCAGGGCCAGCACCTTGTCGGGAAGCATGAGGGAGGTGCAGGTGCGGGTGGAGGAGTGGGGTAGAGTGCACGGAAGAGGACAGGGGAAGGGGCTGGTTGGCAGGGGGAGGGTGTGGGGGGGTGGGAGGGGATGTTTGGCCTGGCTACCTATTTGTCTGGGGGCAGGATGGATGGGGGCAGGGGCGCTGTGGGCAAGCAGGGCTTGGTGGCAGTCAGTGGTCCTGCGGGGGTGGGCTAGCTGATAGTGTCACTGGTGGGATGTCTGCCATCCCATTGATGGGTTGGCTTGGGTCTGGGGGTCCCTCAGGGGTAGCCTAGGGGAAGGGTGGGAGCACCCGTACCTCTGGTGATGCTCTGTGCATCTTCGGGCCGCAGTGTGCAGTCAGTGGAGTGCACAGCCAGATGGCAGTCTTGCAGACCGCAGCACTGTGTTTGACATTTTAGTTGCTGTGATATGAAGAGTCTAAAGTTCTGTTCCTTTTTTACAAACACACATTTATTTCATTCCAACAACCTTTGCACAAAACTCTAACTTGATACAACATCCGTGCTAATGAAATGATTCACTCTGGCAACATTGCAAGGGATCACCACTCTTTTCAGCGACTTCAGAGTGTTATCATCCCCAAACCTGAAACTTGTGGAACTTTCAAATTCTTTAACCTTGTTACGATTTTCAGCATTCAAAGAGTCCAGGTAACATTTTAACCAGTCAATTCCACACACAGTAGATGTGAAGCCACTATCCAATACAGCACAGTTGAAGGATTCTGCAACCAACACCCTCATTACCGGCATAAAACTGCTTGTCAATAGGACAATGACTTCTTTCTGGTCACTATCTTCTTCCTCTTCTGACTCTTCCATGTCATGTGTCACTTCAAACACTCTATCATAACGAGGTGGACAGTTGAAAGCATAATGGTATTGAGAGTCACATCGAAAACATTGATTTATCATGCCCCGTGCATTTCTGGGGTTCATCTTCCTATTGTAGGTTCTAACTGGGTTTCTGTCTTCATAATTTCCTTGTCTCGGTCTCCTTCTATAGTCTTGAGCCCTGTTCGTATCCATACTGTTAGTAGTGTATCTTCCAGATTCTGCCTTATTGCAGGCAGACCTATTTGGGTCATCAGAGCCATCGGAATCGAATGTTTCCCCAGAAACTTTTGTAAACCTTTTGTCATCTGTTCGAATAAGGTATCCTTATCAGTAAACTGAACTCCTGTCAAAACCAGGAGCCTATCCATGTTGCTCACTCTAGCACAGTCAAGTAATTTAAAGGCCAACACAGACTGTGGAAATTCCAGATTGTGTTTCTGCAGCCTTTATATAGTCTGCCAAATTCCATTATATAGTCTTCCATGGAGATATCCTCCATTTTACAGAACTTATCAAAATCCGACCATGCTTCATACTGTAGCCACCTGGGTTGGCCACTTCCCGACTTAAAATGGAGATCCACAAAGCCTGCAGGGAAATTCAGCCAATACAGACAAAAACCAGCAAGTGCAGAAATTCTGTGTATTAGAACTTGCAAAAGCCCAGACAGCACTGAAACCAGCAGCCAGCTGCATATTAATGAGCGATCCCCGGGCACAATTGAAACACTTAAGGTGAATAAGGCCAAGCCAGACTCCTCGGCGCCGGCAGGAGCCAAGACAAAGGAAGGCCAATGGACACTCAGGGACTGCCCAGCGATTAGGGAACAACTCCAGTATTGGAGAAATCGATCCAAGTGATCGAAACGCAGTCCAATCACTTGGAACCAGGTACGGGGTCCGCCCCGAACGGCGGGAAGTCCCTGGGGACTATAAAATAGAGTCCCCAAGTTCAAATCGTCCTTCTTTGGCAGGGTCACTCAGCAACTTGAATCAACCCGTGAGAGTGACCTGTCTAAGCTGCCGCATCAACCAAGTAAGTCTCCAGTCAACGCTCGCTACGAGATAGGCAGTCCTAGCTACAAGTCCATACCAGCTTTTGAATCCTGCAGACTCAGGACCTGAACAAAAGGCCATTTGTTCCCCTGACCTGGTGGGCCAATTCCGAAGCTAAGTATAGGCCTTTTAGTGATAGAGAATAGTCTAGAAAGTAGAGTTTATGCAGGAGTAGTGATTTACTGTGTATAATAAATGTGTTTTGATTTGAATCTTACTAATTGGTGTGTTGAGTTATTGATCAGTACTTGAACTTGAACCTCGTGGCGGTATCATAAAGATACCTGGCGACTCTAGAGCAAATGTTATAGAAACAGAGCAAATTAAGTAAAGATACAACGGGCAACATTTAAGATCCAACCAAAAGTTAGCAACAATACGCATTTAACAAGTCATCTTTCTTATAAATCTTATCCATATAATGTAATAAAGTCTCCAGACCTTCTTCTGAGTCTAACTCTTCCAATTCCAGCTCAGAAAGCACTTTGTTTCGGATTTTACTGCCATATGGTAGAGAAAGAGCCAATGCCATACCTTGTTTTCTCTTTCAGGGGCTTAGCAGGGGCTGTTTAACACAGAGCTAAATCGCTGGCTTTGAAAGCAGACCAAGGCAGGCCAGCAGCACGGTTCAATTCCCGTAACAGCCTCCCCGAACAGGCGCTGGAATGTGGCGACTAGGGGCTTTTCACAGTAACTTCATTGAAGCCTACTTGTGACAATAAGCGAATTTTCATTTCACTTCTTTCATTTCATTTCATTTCATTTCCCAAAGCAGTTACCTTAGTCCACATAACTACTGCACTTCTCCATTGGTCGTACGATTCCCTTTCAGAAAATAAGGAAGGATAGTCATATCCAGCCATCTTTATCCTCGGTTCAGCCATATATCCCTTTTTTTTTCTTTTCTCACTCACTCCTTGGTTTGATCTGGAAAAGTTGTATCTTTCAACCCTTCACATTTACACAGCAACCATCCTCTGCTACCAATTGTTAGACATTTTAGTTGCTGTGGTATGAAGAGTCTAAAGTTCTGTTCCTTTTTCACAAACACACATTTGAAAAATAAAAATCGCTTATTGTCACAGGTGGGCTTCAAATGAAGTTACTGTGAAAAGCCCCTAGTCGCCACATTCCGGCGCCTGTTCGGGAGGCTGTTACGGGAATTGAACCGTGCTGCTGGCCTGCCTTGGTCTGCTTTCAAAGCCAGCGATTTAGCCGTTTCATTCCAACAGCCTTTGCACAAAACTCTAACCATCCATCACCTCACAGAGGCCACCTGAAGCCACCTGAAGCCCCTTTACATATCAGTGTCAATTAATGAATACTTAATATAAATGAGACAACTAATTGCAATGTCTCTTCACCCATTACTTAACACACTGGTGGTCTGTGTCCAGTCCTGGGGGCATACCCCGACACCACAGCTCATCCCCTGGTCATCCCCCACCACTCCTCCAACCTCTTTATGATTTATTTTTTGTCTTGACTGTTGTGCTAACTGCTCACGATTACTTTAACTCTCATTTCCCAGACTGTATTAAAATGACATTAAATGTTTCATCTACCTCTCAAATCTGTTGTCCCACTCTAAATCTAGGTCAGCACCCGTGAAGCGTGGAGCGGGTCTATGTGGTGCAGTCATGTGCTGCCTGGGTGCTGGCTTGGAGGGAGCAGTTTATGAGCAGCACCCCCTTGTTAGGCAGGTGAATGAGCTCGTGGGACAACCAGTTCCACTGTGAAGCTCGTCGGGTTTGTCATGATATGCAGACACGCAGATAATGATATACAGACAGGCACAGATAGGCAAGATAATGAACACAGAAAACAAGACATGACCAATGAGCAGACAGGACACTCAGGGGTGGTATCTCACTATAAAAGGCACGAGGCACTCACACTCCGCCTCTTTCCACTGATGACCATCTACAGAGTGAGTCAGGGTGTATGTACAGTATCACACCTCCACCACGTGGCTAAGAGCTAGTCTGGTTCAGTCAGACAGAGTACAAAGAACAAAGAACAAAGAAATGTACAGCACAGGAAGAGGCCCTTCGGCCCTCCAAGCCCGTGCCGACCATGCTGCCCGACTAAACTACAATCTTCTACACTTCCTGGGTCCGTATCCCTCTATTCCCATTCTATTCATGTATTTGTCAAGATGCCCCTTAAATGTCACTATCGTCCCTGCTTCCACCACCTCCTCCGGTAGCGAGTTCCAGGCACCCACTACCCTCTGCGTAAAAAACTTGCCTTGTACATCTACTGTAAACCTTGCCCCTCTCACCTTAAACCTATGCCCCCTAGTAATTGACCCCTCTACCCTGGGGAAAAGCCTCTGACTATCCAATCGTTTATGGTCGGAACTACGACGGTATCTGATCGTCTTCGAACCTCCGACTTTCATTCTTGATTAATGAAAACATTCTTGGCAAATGCTTTCGCTTTTGTTCGTCTTGCACCGGTCCAAGAATTTCACCTCTAGCGGCACAATACGAATGCCCCCGGCTGTCCCTCTTAATCATGGCCTCAGTTCCGAAAACCAACAAAATAGAACCGGGATCCTATTCCATTATTCCTAGCTGGAGTATTCAGGCGACCGGCCTGCTTTGAACACTCTAATTCTTTCAAAGTAAACGCTTCGGACCACCAGGACACTCAGCTTAGAGAATCAAGACAGCACCAAGAGGCAGGGGCTGGGTCAGGCGGTAGCTCGCCTCGCGGCGGACCGCCAGCTCGATCCCAAGATCCAACTACGAGCTTTTTTTTTTTTTTTGCGTAACCACACTTAGGTTAGCAGAGAGTCGTACTCATAGAGAACTGTGCGAACTGTGCCATTGGTTCAATAAATCAGATTGAACTAATTTCAAGGTCTGGAGTATCTTTTAGTTAAAGCTGCATCCAGTTGCAGCCTGTGTTATCTCAGAGTACATAACACGACAGGGTTCATTTCTGACACTAAGCGCATTTAAGAACGGGCTAAGGTCCCGGGCCAGTGGCCTGCTTGGCCATTGGAAAGCAGCCAGGAATTTGCATCCGATACGGCGCTTAAAACTATTCCCGTTAAAGCGCACCCAGAATTTTGTACTCTGCACAGAGTGCTCGCCTAGTTGAGAAAACCAGTATGTAGTTCTCCAGCTGTACAGCAGAATTTTCTCTCACATTTCTCTGGCATTTTGTTCATAGAAAATGTGGGGATGTGCTTTTTGCCGTCATGCTGGTGGGGTGGGGCCTGATAGAACTGGACACACCTGTACCACTGATATCAGGGCTAAAAAGGGTGCCCTGATCTGGACTAGAATGACTACTACCATCAACACCCCCCCCCCCCCCCCCCCCCCCACCACCACTCATGGATACAGGGAACCCCCGTTCCCACAAGCACTGGTCCCCACAAGCACTGAGATAACCCCCTGCACCTCAGATAAGAGGAAACTCCACCACCACCACAAGCACTGCGTGGACCCTTCCCCCTCACACAGAGGGCTTCCCAGGGGAGCCCTGCCAAGTTGGCACAACCAGAGTGCAGTAACAGGGAACTGCCCGGGCATATCCCTTTCCGCCCTGGGACTCTACTTACCTTTCTGCCCCGGCAGGATCCCTTCAACTGCTTTGCATTTTGTAAAAGCAGTTGTAAACCTTGCTGATGTGATGTCAGGGGGCAAGGGGGAGAACATATGGCAGGGAAGCCCTTTATAAATATTTAAATTTATTAAAATGTATTTGAATGAGGTTCCCACTCTTATTACATCACCGGCGAGGAGTGGGGAAAATCAGAAAATGAGATCTCGCCGCTGAGATTCCCGCTTCAGTGGTCTTACGAGATTTTCCACCTGCGTCACCATTTTTGCCCACGATAATTGCTGGCAGAAAATACAGGCCAATGTATTCTTTGCATCCACATTGAGAATTACTGTGAACTTTCAACATTTTGAGGACTGAGTTTTGTATTTTGCTTGTTTGCTTGTTTCCACATGTATGTAAACAACTAAGACTTTAGTTGCACAATGCACCACTTTGCCTGTACCAGACTTTACAAGACATTGGTTCCAATTTTAACTAAGGGTGAATGATAAATATGTTGGATGTAGAGCAAGTGTCAAGGCATGGGGGCTTGGGACACTTTAATTCCTGGGCCTCATTTAAATTGACTACGCCCAACATCTACTTGATGGTGCCATTGACACTAAGTGACAGAATCATTTGTTATTGCACTCCTGTAAATGGTGGCAACTATTCAAACACATATTTGCTTAGTATCTGTTTTAGGAAACTTGTTGGGCTGGTCTTTGAAAAAATAATTCTCTGACAACATGTTCAGGAACTCTCTTGTTTCTCTGGACTAACCAGTTTCTTCACATTCCTGCTCAAATTTCACAATGTTGTCCAAATAAAATAATTAAAATGTCAGGATTAGATTTGTGACTGAACTATTGTTATACAGTTAAATAAATCAGAAAACACGTAAATATTTGACTTCTTTTCACACTGATGTATTTTTCACATCGCTCATGTGAGTTAGGGGGAAAAATGGAAAGATTTTCTCTGATTAAAACTTTAATTTTACTTCTTTTCATAACGAATGCCATTCATTTTCCTTATTCAAATGAGCTTTATTTTTTTCTGTACAATTTTGAAATCATTTATTTCGCTCAGTTTTCTAGCTCCCACCATCCAATTTGAAGATGGAAATAACTTTTTTTTAAATCCCATTTATTCTCCACACAGACCTAAGTTAAATAGTTTTGGCAGCACATCTATGGTTCTGAAAGAGGAAGTCTTCAAAGCCATGATTCCAGCCATGTGATTGAGAGAGTTCAAGAGTTTTAGACCACTTTTCAATGTATTCATCCATGTTGAAACAAGAGGGAGCTCTGAAGCAATGAACAATTGCGCCTGTTATAACTCTTTGCTCGAACAATTCGGGACTAATCCCACTGTCCATTCTCTTGCCAAAGCCCTCTACATTCCTCTACTTCAAATATTTACTCAATTTTCCTTCAACCATTCCCTGTCACAAAGCATATCATGCGCTAACAATGTACATGAAGAAATTGGACCTAACAATTTAATCTTAAGTTCATTACGAGCTGCTCAGCTAGGAAACATTCTTTGCCTTTTGACTCTCATAACTCTGCATAATTTTTTAATCTGTATTAAATCTCCACTCAGTTTTCTCTGTTCCAGTACAAATAAGATTAATTCTCTCTTCATAACTATATTTCCCTCAGAACTGTGGCAGAACCTCTGTTTATGCATCAAATTGTACTTCTGGCAAAGTTACGGTGACAGATCTGGAGCGGTCAGAGGAAATTCCAGGCTTAGTTCTCTTTCTGTGCGCTCACAAGCTTAATTATGATTCTGTTGCATCGATACTCCCATTGCTTCGTTTTACTCCCAACATTTATTTTTAAACAGTTAAGGAAAACTTTATTACAGATTATCTTTCAAACACAAAAAAAGCCAGAAGCTGAATTTAGAAAAAGTAATTTCACAGACATTGTGCATCCTGGATATACATTTAACGCTCCACTACTTGTGCTCTGTTGAATGGAGCAGTGACATATCAGGTAGCTGCTAAATAATAGTCAGAATTATTCACAATATGTCTGGTGTGGATGCGGTTTCATTGAAAGGCCTTGACCCAGCTTTGAATTATTCTGCAGCATTCGCTCCAGAATTTTTGCCATTGCAAACTACAATCTTCACTTTGTCCACTTTCATGAGTTTGGTGAGTTCTCAAAATTACACATCACTTAGGACAAATACGTACAGATTATCACAGAATCTGTACGTATTCAAAGAGCTCCTCAAGTTAACTTGCTTCCCCAAGGCATTGTTGATTGCTTTGTCAAATTGCAGCAAGACCTGGAGTCAGTTGAAGGGTAATCTGATGGGACTGTATCAGTTCGTCCAGACTCTTCTGCAGGCTGTTGCTGAGGGGGACAACTGGTACGCCATGGCTAGGGATTACCTCATACATTGTTAATTGTATATTAATTGCTTGCAGGTGTTGGACATTAACTGGTGATTTTACTTGAATCTCTGCAAATAGACACAGACGGAAAGGTGGTTATTATGTTGCAAGGTGTATGCTTGCAATATGTGATTCTGCATACAAATATAAATGTTTGTAAAGTTTAGCTCCAGTTTTATCCTTCATCAGCTGGTTTTCTGGATATTGTTTAACACACTGGACCATATATATTTCACCTGCCTAATCATTTGCCAATCTGCCTAAGACTTCTTGAAGTTCTTCTTATCTCCTCGGTGTTGGCTAAATCCCTTATTGTTATGTCATTGGCAGATTTTGAGATAGTGCTTCCTATTCCCAATTCTAAATCATTCATATGAAACCAAACGTTTTGTGGTAGTCGGTATTAGAGGTATTATGGTACCCTGAAGAATGCTGTAAGACCATTGGTGTGGGAGGTATCTGAGACTGCTATTTTCATTGCTGAAGCCTGCCTGCTGGTTCCGCCCAGTAAGGCGGAGTACAAGAGCCTGAGTCTCCCCAGCATCTGCATTCTGTACCTGCGCTGCTGGGGGAAACATCTAGTGCAATAAAGCCTTCAATTGCCTCCAATCTCATCTCAGGAGTTATTGATCGAGCATCAATTTATTGCACTACATTTTAAAGAATGGAGCTCCGAATCAAGCTGGAGTGTCTTCCAATCAGCTCCCACGCGGAAAACTCAGCGGCAACCTTCAAACACTGGCTGGTGTGCTTCAAAGGATACCTCAGGACGGCCACGTCCTACGGAGGACCAGAAGATGCAAGTTCTCCACTCGAGGGTGAGCCCAGACATCTACACCCTCATCGAGGATGCGGACGATTTCGAGACCGCAATGATCCTGCTGAAAGGACACTATATTCGCCCTGTAAACCAGGTCTACGCCCGACATCTGCTAGCGACGAGGCGACAAATCCCCGGGGAATCGCTGGTTCTACCGTACGCTCCTGGTGTTAGGAAGGAACTGTGACTGCCCGCAAGTTTCGGCCAGCGACCACACAGAACCTTTGATCCGGGACACTTTCGTTGCAGGCATGCTGTCCTCACAAATCCTGGAGAAAAAGACACTAGGCCTCAAGGAGGCACGGACCCTTGCTAGCTCCCTGGATGTGGCCTCTCGAAACGCCCGCGCTTACATCCCTGACCGCGCGGCGGCCCCTTGGGCAGCGTGTAACCCCCCCCGCGGCCGACTCCGATGCATCCCCATCCCCCACAAGCTTGCACTGCGAGACTGCCAGGCAACCCTTGGGGGCCCCACTGCTATTTTTGCGGGCAAGCCAAGCACCCCCAGCAGCGCTGCCCGGCCCGCTCATCCATCTGCAAAGGGAGCGACAAAAAGGGCCATTTCGTGGCAGTATGCCAGGCCCAGGCGGTCGCCGCGGTCTCCGGGGGCGAATCGGGACCGCCACCACAACTCTCCCCTCCGGCCACGTGCGGCCAGCGGGCGGCGTCATATTCCTTCTCCAGGGCCACGTGCGGCCTCCGGGCGCCACCATCTTGTCCCCCAGGGACCACGTGCGACGGATGGGCGCCGCCATCTTGTACACCTCCAGCCATGTGCGACCAGTGGGCGCTGCCATCTTGGCTGGACTCTCAGGACCCCGACTCGGATGACCAAACACTGCCCGAGGAAAACATCCAAATTTTGCCACAATTTGCCTCGGTGACCCTGCACCAGTCTCGGCCCGGAACACTCTCGACTGCGACGACGACCGTGCTCATCAACAGGCATAAAACATCCTGCCTGATCGACTCCGGGAGCACAGAGAGTTTCATACACCCCAATACGGTTGTGGTGGTATGTATTAGGGGTATTAAGGTACCCTGGGATGCCGAGAGGCTATTGGTAGATAGACACTAGATCCAGATTGGATCAGCCACCTGCTGGCTCCACCCAGCAAGGTGGAGTATAAGAGGCCGGGTTCTCCCAGCAGCCGCATCCTGTAACTGTGCTGCTGGGGAACAAATCTGGGTAATAAAGCCATCGTTCGACACCTTCTCATCTCGTCTCGTGAGTGATTGATTGTGCAACAATTTATTATGCAAACCTTTAAGGACATGGAGCTCCGAATCATGCCGGAGTGCCTGCGAATCAGCCCCCACGCGGCAAACGCAGCGGCCACTTTTAAACATTTGTTAGCGTTTTTCCAGGGATACCTCCGAACGGTCCCCGGCATACCTACAGAAGACCAGAAAAAATAGGTCCTGCATGCCAGGGTAAGCCCTAAAATCTACATGCTTATAGAGGATGCGGAAGATTTCCCGACGGCGATCGCGATGCTGATAGGAATTTACGTTCGGCCCGTCAACCAGGTCTACGCACGCCACCAGCTCGCGACAAGACGGCAGATCCCCGGTGAATCGCTGGACGAATTCTACAATGCACTGTTGATACTGGGGAGAAACTGCAACTGCCCTTTGGTTGCGGCTACTGAACACACAGAGCTGCTAGTCCGAGATGTGTTCATGGCAGGTATGCTTCCATCCCAAATTCGCCAGCGATTGCTTGAAAGAGACACACTAGGCCTCAAAGAGGCACGGGCCCTCGCGGCCTCGTTTGATGTGGAGTCACAGAACGCCCGCGCCTACACCCCCTACCGTGCGGCAGCCCCTTGGGCACCGTGGACCCCCGGCGCGACCGAACTCCCTGGTCCCCCCACCCCCCCCCCCCCGCGTAGGCCTGCGCAGCCAGAGCGGCGGCTCACCCGGGGGGCCCCGCTGCTACTTTTGAGGGCAGGGGAAACACCCCCGGATGCGCTGCCCGGCCTACTCGGCCCTCTGTAAAGAGTGCAGGAAAAAGGGGCATTTGATCGCTGTGTGCCAGGCCCAGGGGGTAGCCGCAATCTCCGGGGGAGAACCCCAAACTCAGGCCCCCCAGCGATCCATGTGCGGCCAACGGGCACCGCCATCTTGGGTCCCGGAGTCCATGATGGAGGGATGGGCGCCGCCATTTTGTGCCCCCCAGCAACCTGTGATCCATGGGTGGCGCCATCTTGCCCACCCCTGACCATGTGCGACCCGTGGACGCCGCCATCTTGGCTGACGTCTAAGGACCCCGGGATGGATGGCCACACGGGGCCTGAAGAAAACGCCACGTGCAACAATTACGACTGGCTTCGGTGACCCTAGAACAGTCGCAGGCCCGAACGCTCCAAACAGCATCAACAATGATATTCGTTAACGGGTACGAGACGCCCTGCCTGATCGACTCTGGGAGAGTTTTATACATCCTGATACGGTGAGACGCTGTTCCCTTATGATCCACCCAAGTAATCAAAAACAAATTCTGGCGGCGGCGGCCCATTCGGTAGAGATGAAAGAATTCTGCATCGCGAACCTCACGTGCAGGGGAGGGAGTTCAAAAACTACCGGCTGTACGCCCTTCCCACCTCTGTGCTGCCACACTCCTGGGATTGGATTTTCAGTGCAATCTCCAGAGCTTAACGTTTAAATTCGGCAGCCCTATACCCCCACTCACTATCTGCAGCCTCGCGACCCTCAAGGTCGATCCGCCTTCTCTGTTCGTGAACCTCACTCCAGATTGCAAACCAGTCGCCACTAGGAGCAGACGGTACAGCACCCAGGACCGATCTTTAATCTGGTCAGGGAAGATATAATTCAGGCCAGCAATAGTCCCTGGAGAGCCCAGGTGGTAGTCGTAAAGACCGGGGAGAAACAGAGGATGGTCATAGACTATAGTCAGACCATCAACAGGTACACTCAGCTAGATGCGTACCCTCTCCCCCGCATATCCGACATGGTCAATCGGATTGTACAGTACAAGGTCTTTTCCACGGTGGACCTTAAGTCCGCCTACCACCAGCTCCCCATCTGCCCGAGTGACCGAAAACACACTGCCTTTGAAGCAGATCGGCGGCTCTATCATTTTTTAAGGGTTCCATTCGGCGTCACTAACGGGGTCTCGGTCTTCCAATGGGAGATGGACCGAATGGTTAATCGGTATGGTTTGCGGGCCACGTTCCCGTATCTCGACAACGTCACCATCTGCGGCCATGACCAGCAGGACCACGATGCCAACCTCCGCAAATTCCTCCAGACCGCAAAAGCCCTGAATCTCACATACAACAGGGAGAAATGCGTGTTTAGCACCGACCGTCTAGCCATCCTTGGCTATGTAGTGCGAAATGGAGTGATAGGCCCCGACCCCGAACGCAGGCGCCCCCTCATGGAGTTCCCCCTCCCCCACTGCTCCAAGGCCCTGAAACGCTGCCTGGGCTTCTTCTCTTATTACGCCCAGTGGGTCCCCAACTACGCGGACAAGGCCCGTCCGCTAATCCAGTCCACGGTCTTCCCCCTGTCGACAAGGGCCCAACAGGCCATCAGCCGCATCAAAGCGGATATCACAAAGGCCACGATGCACGCAATCGACGAGTCCCTCCCCTTCCAAGTCGAGAGCGACGCATCTGACGTAGCTCTGGCGGACACCCTCAACCAAGCGGGCAGACCCGTGGCTTTCTTCTCACGCAACCTCCACGCTTCAGAAATCCGCCATTACTCAGTTGAAAAGGAGGCCCAGGCCATAGTTGAAGCTGTGCGGCACTGAAGGCATTACTTGGCCGGCAGGAGATTCACCCTCCTCACTAACCAACTGCTTTCATGTTCGATAACGCACAGTGGGGCAAGATAAAGAACAATAAGATCTTACGGTGGAGGATCGAGCTCTCCCCCTACAACTATGAGGTCTTGTATCGTCCCAGGAAGCTAAACGAGCCTCCTGATGCCCTATCCCGCGGCACATGTGCCAACGCACAAGTGGACCACCTCCGGGCCCTCCACGAGGACCTCTACCACCCAGGGGTCATTTGATATTTCCATTTCATTAAGACCCGAAACCTGCCCTACTCCATCGAGGAGGTCAGGACCGCCACCAGAAATTGCCAAATCTGCACAGAGTGCAAGCCGCACTTCTACAGGCCAGAGAATGCTCACCTGATAAAGGCTTCCCATCCCTTTGAACGCCTCAGTATGGACTTCAAAAGGCCCCTCCCTTCCACCGACCGCAACACATACAACCACAACCGTGATTGACGAGTACTCCGGGTTCCCATTCGCCATCCCCTGCCCCGACATGACCGCAGCCACCGTCATAAAAGCCCTCCACAGTGTCTTCATGCTGTTTGGTTTCCCCGCCTCCATACACAGTGATAGGGGGTCCTCCTTCATGAGTGCCGAACTGCGTCAATTCCTGCTCAGCAAGGGCATTGCCTCGCGCAGGACGACTAGTTACAATCCCTGGGGAAACGGGCAGGTGGAGAGGGAGAATGGAACGGTCAGGAAGACCGTCCTACTGGCCCTACGGTCCAGGAATCTCCCAGTCTCCTGCTGGCAGGAAGTCTTCCCGGATGCTCTCTACGCCATCCGATCACTACTGTGTACCACGACCAACCAAACCCCTCACGAACGTCTCCTTGTCTTCCCAGGAAGTCCTCCTCCGGGACCTTGCTCCCAACCTGGCTGGCAGCTCCTGGATCCGTCCTGCTCTGCAAACACGTGTGGGCGCACAAGTCAGCCCCATTGGTCGAGAGGGTCCACCTCCTGCACGCTAACTCTCAATACGCCTACGTGGCGTACCCTAACGGCTGACAGGATACGGTCTCCCTACGGGACCTGGCGCCCGCTGGATCCCCACCCACACCTCCACTACCGATCCCATCCTCCCTCCCACCGGCGCACCCCACAGCCGCCCCCTTCCGGGTGGATTGGTCCTTCCACTGGTCCCATCTCGGGGTGATGAAGCTGCTGAAGAAGCCAAAGCCACCTCCCGGAGCCACGGATGCCCGAGCCGGCGCCTGCATCACCGCCAAAGCTATGACGATCGCAGAGGACGACCAGGGCCCCCGATCGACTAATTGCTTCACTCTGACTGTAAATAGTTATTGTAAATAGTTGTAACATGTAATGAGGCAAAACATTGTGCTGATGTATACTGGGTACCACCATAACCTACACCTCTACCACTGTATAACGCAAGGCCACCACCCCCGCCGGACTCTTTTTTAACAGGGGGTGAATGTGGTAGTCGGTATTAGGTGTATTACGGTACCCTGAATAATGCTGTAAGACCATTGGTGTGGGAGGTACCTGAGACTGCTATTTTCATTGGTGAAGTCTACCTCCTGGTTCCGCCCAGTAAGACGGAGTATAAGAGCCTGAGTCTCCCCAGCAGCTGCATTCTCTACCTGCGCTGCTGGGGGAAACGTCTAGTGCAATAAAGCCTTCAATTGTCTCCAATTTCGTCTCAGGAGTAATTGATCGAGCATTACTTTAAAAAAAAATTTAGAGTAGCCAATTATTTTTCTTTTCCAATTAAGGGGCAATTTAGCATGACCAATCCACCTAACCATCTTTGGGTTATGGGGGTGAAACCCACGCAGACATGGGGAGAATGTGCAAACTCCACACGGTCAGTGACCCAGGGTCGGGATTCGAATGAAACCAAATATGAATTTAGTATTGACCCCTCAGGCACACCGCTTCCAATCCATCATAAGCAAAAACAACAGCCATTTATTCTTTGTGTGTCCTGCTTGTCATTAAGTTATGCAATCTAAGAGCTTACTGAAAAATTGATGTTAATGTAGTTGATCTATATTTACCAGACTTATCCTTCTTTTCCTTGTGGAGCAATAATGGCAGATCAGCAACTCTGCAGTCCCACAGCACAACTTAAATACTTCAGAAGGATAAAAATGTTTTGAAAGAAGTGGCTGAAATATCACGAAGTAAAAGGAATAAATCTCAGCTATTTAAAAAAAAACAAGTGGACGAATGGTTACATTTATAATATTGGATCTTGAGAGTCCAGCTCACAGCCGTGATCCTAATTCAGATTCAGAGACAACCACACCAGACCACAATGGTATGAATTTTACATGCTGTAAGCAGGGCTAATGTTGCCACAAGCATGCAGGATATGTAAAGTCGAAGTTAAAGTTAGATCAGCCATGGTGATGTTGAATGGTGGAGCAGACTTGATGGGCCAATTGGCCTACTTCTACTTCTAATTCCTATGTTCAAATGTTCATGTGCTTAAAATCCGGCCTGATGTCATCAGGTCACGAATCCAGTGTCATCATGCCAATCCTCCATAATTCAGAAGTTAGATAGGCACCAGAATCAGCAGCTCATCCACCATTTTATAAAAGCTAATTATCAAATGTTTAAGTTTTGGAGTTAAGTTTTTTTTACATCAGCAAGTGTTGCAAAGACAGATTGCAAATAAAAGCTACAAGTGAGAATATGGCTGACCTTCCTGGAGACCTTCCAAGTGCTGGTAATTTGGTTTTTCATTCAATTTAAAACAGCATCTAGACCTTTCCCTGATGGAAGAGGGAATGCAGGAAGTGCCACAATGAAAATTATGAAGTACAGCATTTGGGCTGAACATCACTGCCTGCAGTGCGAATTGTGTATTCAGTGGGAGGCTCCTCCTTTGAAGAGGAGGAGGAGGAGAAGGAGGCGCTCAGCTGGCCAGCGAGGTATATCCTATGGTCTGGCGAGATGGGTAACCTGTTATTGAGCAAAGGCCTGTGGAAGGCAGGCATCAGCAGCAACAGTGGGCAGATAGAGGACAAGGCAGTATCCCGCCAATAGAGCCTACTGGACAAGGCTGGCATACTGAAAAATCAGGTTAAAGTCCAACAGGTTTATTTGGAATCACTAGCTTTCGGAACATAGCTCCTTCATCAGGTGAAAGACTCACCTGATGAAGGAGCTATGCTTCCATTATTTTCCATAATAGGGTGACCAGAACTGTACACAGTATTCCAAGTGTGGCCTTACCAATGTCTTGTACAACTTTAAAAAGACGTCCCAACTCCTGTATTCAATGTTCTGACCAATGAAACCAAGCATGCCGAATGTCTCCTTCACCACCCTTTCCATCTGTAACTCCACTTTCAAGGAGCTATGAACCTGTACTCCTGGATCTCTTTGTTCTAACTCTTCCCAACACCCTACCATTAACTGAGTAGGTCCTGCCCCAATTCAATCTACCAAAATGCATCACCTCACATTTATCTAAATTAAACTCCATCTGCCAGATTTGACAAAGAGTCATCGGACTCGAAACGTTAGCTATTTTCTCTCCCTACAGATGCTGCCAGACTTGCTGAGATTTTCCAGCATTTTCTCTTTCGTTCCATCTGCCATGCATCGACCCACTGTCCCAATTGATCAAGATCCCGTTGCAATCCGAGATAACCTTCTTCACTGTTCACAATGCCACCAATCTTGGTGTCATCTGCAAATTTACTAACCATGCCTCCTATATTCTCATCCAAATCATTAATCTAAATAACTAATAACAGTGGACTCAGCACTGTTCCCTGAGGCACACCACTGGTCACAGGCCTCCAGTTTGAAAACCAATCCTCTACAACCACCCTTTGTCTTCTGTCGTCAAGCCAATTTTGTATCCAATTTGCTACCTCACCCTGGATCCCATGAGATTTCATTTTATGCAACAACCTACCATGCTGTACCTTGTCAAAGGCCTTGCTAAAATCCATGTGGGCAACGTCGACTGCACTGCCCTAATCTATCTTCTTGGTTATCCCTTCAAAAAACTCAATCAAATTTGTGAGACATGATTTTCCACTCACAAAGCCATGCTGACTATCCGCAATCAGTCCTTGCCTCTCTAAATGCTTGTAGATCCTGTCTCTCAGAATACCTTCCAACAACTTACCCACCACAGACGTTAGGCTCACGGGTCTGCAATTCCCAGGTTATTCCCTGTGGCCCTTCTTAAACGAAGGCACAACATTTGCTACCCTCCAATCTTCAGGCACCTCACCTGCGGCTGTTGACGATTCAAATATCTCTGCTAGGGGACCCGCAATTTCTTCCCTAGCCTCCCACAACGTCCTGGGATACATTTCATTGGGTCCTGGAGATTTATCTACCTTGATGCGCTTTAAGATTTCCAGCACCTCATTCTCTGTAATATGTACACTCCTCAAGACGTGACTATTTATTTTCCCAAGTCCTCTAACATCCATGCCTTTCTCAACAGTAAATACTGATGAGAAATATTCATTTAGATCTCGCCCATCCCTTGTGGATCCGCACATAGATGACCTTGTAGATCCTTGGGACGTCCTACTCTCTCCCGAGTTACTCTTTTGCCTTTTATTTATTTGTAGAAGCTCTTTGGATTCTCCTTTGCCTTATTTGCCAAAGCAATCTCATGTCCCCTTTTTGCACTCCTGGGGCGAAATTCTCCCCCAACGGCGTGATGTCCGCCGACTGGCGCCAAACACGGTGCCAATCAGACGGGCATCGCGCCACCCAAAGGTGCGGAATGCTCCGCATTTTTGGGGGCCGAGCCCCAACATTGAGGGGCTAGGCCAACGCTGGAGGGATTTCCGCCCCGCCAGCTGGCGGAAATGGCGTTTGTTGCCCCGCCAGCTGGCGCGGAAATGCGGCGCATGCGCGGGAAACTGTCGGCGGCCGCTGACAGTTTCCCTCGCATGCGCAGTGGGGAGAGTCTCTTCCGCCTCCGCCATGGTGGAGGCCGTGGCGGAGGCGGAAGGGAAAGAGTGCCCCCACGGCGCAGGCCCGCCCGCGGATCGGTGGGCCCCGATCGCGGGCCAGGCCACCGTGGGGGCACCCCCCGGGGTCAGATCGCCCCGCGCCCCCCCCAGGACCCCGGAGCCCGCCCACGCCGCCTGGTCCCGCCGGTAAATACCAGCTTTGATTTACGCCGGCGGGACAGACAATATCTGGGCGGGACTTCGGCCCACCCGGGCCAGAGAATTGAGCGGGGGGTCCCGCCAACCGGCGCGGCCCGATTCCCGCCTCCGCCCAATCTCCGGTACCGGAGACTTCGGCGGGGACGGGGGCGGGGTTCACGGCGGCCAACGGCCATTCTCCGACCCGGCGGGGGGTCGGAGAAAGACGCCCCTGGTTTCTCGCTTAAATCTATTCCGACAACATCAATACTCTTCAACGGATCCACTTGAACCCAGCAGCCTATGCATGTCACATGCCTCCTTCTTTTTGACCAGGGCCTCAATATCCTGAGTCATCCACGGTTCCCTAATTCTACCAGCCTTGCCCTGTGCTTATCCTGAACCCTGGTTAACACACTTTTGAAAGCCTCCCACTTACCAGCCGTCCCTTTGCCTGCCAACAGACTCCCCCAATCAACTTTTGAAAGTTCCTGACTTCCGGTGACGGCGGGCGGGAGGCAGCCGCACATTGGAGGGCTCCCATTCGGAAACGGCATTTTCGGGGAGTAACTCCCGGTCCTAGGGCCAGCGACAGCAGTAAAAGTCGGGAGACAGCACAAGGAGAAGAAGGATGTCGAAAAACACCAAACAAACGGCCGGGAAAAAAGCGGCTGAAAGTCCGTTGGAGAGTGGAAAGGTCACCGCGGAGTCAACAAAGAAAATGGAGGCTGGAGCACCAGGGGAGGCCGCAGTGCTTACCGCTGAAGAAATAACTAAGGTGATGGCTGCGGAATTCCAAAAGCTGTTGGCGCAGATTGAGAAATGCATGGAGACGGTGAGGAAGGAGATGAGGGAGGTTTTGAATGTGCTGTTGGAGGAGGCGGTTTCCCCGGTGAAGACGGCGGTGGCGAGCGCAGTGGCAGAGGTGCGAGAGCAAGGGGAGGTGCTGAAGGAAGTGGAGGAGACGGTATTGCAGCATGGTGATCAACTTGCCTCGATGGGGAAGGAGATGCGGACGGTGATGGACACGAACAAGAATCTGCGAGGAAAAATGGAAGATCAGGAAAACAGATCCAGGCGACAGAATTTGAGGGTCGTGGGGCTGCCCAAAGGAGTTGAAGGATCGAAGCCAACTGAGTATTTTGCCGCGATGCTGGCAAAACTATTGGGGGAGGGGGAGGACCCCTCCCGATATGAACTGGATCGGGCTCATCGGTCGTGGAGGCCTGTACCAATGGCGAGTGAGCCGCCAAGGGCAGCGACTCTGTGCTTCCGTAGGTACAGTGTGAAGGAGAAGGTCCTGAGCTGGGCCAAGCAGAAGCGGGTGGTGCAGTGGGCTGGAGCTGGTATACGTGTATACCAGGACTTTACAGTGGAGCTGGCAAGGAGGCGGGCTGCCTTCAATCGGGTGAAGAGGGCACTGTACATTGGTAAGGTGCTGTGCGGCATTGTATATCCAGCGAAGCTGAGGGTGACTTATAAGCTCAGGGACTTTTATTTTGGAACGGCGGAAGCAGCGGAGGAGTTTGCGAAGGCAGAAGGACTGTGGCAGAACGGACAAATTGAGGAATGGTCATGTGCCGATGTAACCACATGACTGTATTTTCTTCTTTTTTTGTATCACTGCGCGCGGGTGTAGAGGCTAAAGGAGCCAATGTTGCATATATTTGGACAAGGGAAGGGATGGGACTTTCACTCGAAAGGAGGGCTCTTTGGGGTGTAGGTGGATATGCGGGGTTTGTGTGCTAAAAGGGGATCTTTGGGCTTTCCTAGGGCTGGGCAAGGGGGAAAGGGACCTGGGCGGGGGCCTCCACGCTGGCCGGTTTAAGCCGGCCAGTGAACGGGAAAAAGGTGGGGGGAGGGGCTGCGGCCATCGGAGCTTGGCAGAACAGGGTCCGAGTGGTCTAGCCGGGGTGGAAAGTTGGGGGGAGGGAACCGAGGTTGGGGGAGGGAACCGAGGTTGGGAGGAGGTGTTTTACAAGAGGTAGTGGACGGGAGGAGCTGGAGACTTGGGGGGGGGTGTACAACTTTGGGGTATCATGTACGATACTCTCTTAGAGGCTGGATGGCGTTGGTTGGGGGGATGGGTGGGGGGGGGTGGGGGGGTGGAGAGCTGTGTAGATTAAGGGTGACTACGGGTAATCCCTGATTCCTTTTTGTCATTTGTTTATGTAAACATGTGGGCTGATGTTTGGGGGTTGGTGGGCGGATGGGATCGTTGTTATTATGGGGATTGACATATCTTGTTGATTATTGTTTATTGTTGGTGGGTGTAAATGTGGGAGAAAATGTGAAAAAGGAGGAGAATTAAAAAATAATTAAAAAAAAAAAACTTTTGAAAGTTCCTGTCTAATACCATCAAAATTGATCTTGCCACAGTTTAAAATTTTAACTTTTGGGCCAGACCTATCACTGTACATAGCTATCTTAAAACTAATGGCATTATGGTCATTGGTCCCAACGTGATCCCTCACTAACACTTCTGTCACCTGCCCTTCCTTATTTCCCAAGAGGAGGTCAGGTTTTGCCCCCTCTCTAGTCGGGTCATCCACATACTGAATGAGAATTTCCTCCTGAATGCAATTCACAAATTTATCTCCATCCAAGCCCTAACGCTTTGGCTGTCCCAGTCAATGCTGAGAAAGTTAAAGTCCCCAACTATTACCACCCTAATTTATTTTGCAGCTATCTGTAATCTCCTTACTTATTTGCTCCTCAATTTCCCACTGACCATTTGGGAGCCTGTAATACAATCCTTTCAAAGGGATCTCTCCCTTCTTATATTTCAGTTCTACCCACATAGACTCAGTGGACGAACCCTCGGATATATCCCCTCTCAGTACTGCAGTGATATTCTCCGTAATCAAAAACACAACTCCCCCTCCTCTCTTACCTCCTGTTTTATCTTTCCAATTGTATCTGTACCCTGGAACATTGAGCTGCCAGTCCTGCCCCTCCCTTAGCCATGTTTCAGTAATAGCTATACTATCCCAGTCCCATGTACCCATCCATGCCCTGAGTTCATCTGCCATGCCTGTCGGGCCTCTTGCATTGAAATAAATGCAGTTTAATCTGGACGTCCATTGCTCTCTGCCGTACTATCTCAGGCCATCTGTCCTGTCATGTTTTGTACGCTCTCCCTGTGTTTTATTTCTCTTAGCCTTACTGGATCCATTCACTGAGTTCTCCACAGTCTCTCATGTACTGTGGCTCTTTTTGATTTTTTTTGCTTTTCACTTTTCCCCTTTCTGCCTTTTGTTCCTGTCCACACTTTACTTCCTGCATTGGTTCCCATCCCCGTGCCACATTAGTTTAAACCCTCCCCGGCAGCAGTAGCAAACACTCCCCCAAGGACATTGTTCTACTCCTGCTATGGTGCAGTCCATCTGGTTTGTACTGGTTCCACCTCCCCTGAACCGGTTCCAATGTCCCAGGAATTTTAATCCCTCCCTCTGGCACCACCTCTCAAGCCACATATTCATCTTATCTATCCTGACGTTCCTACTCTGACTAGCAGGTGGCATTGGTGAGGTCCTAATTTTTAGTTTAACTCCCGAAATTCAGCTTTTAGGACCTCACCACCTTTTTTTATCTATATTGTGGTACCTATATGCTGATATATAACTTACAACAACAACTAAAATGCCAAAAGAAAAAGAGAAAAAAGAAAAGAAAAACTACTTAGCAGTCACCAGCCAATCACTTACCTGCTGGCTATGACGTTACGGTTCGATTTTGTTCTAACTCTCACTTGCCCTCGAGTCTCCCTCGCAGTCCTGCTCTCCTCTCCACCCGATGATGAACACCTCTTTCCCCTCAGCACAAATTCCCACTCAGCTCTAAATTCTCAATACCCTCACTCTGGCTGAAATCTCACTCCGACTGACTGACCATGCATAAGCCCTCTGGTCGGTTATGCACACGCTCTCTGGGGCCTCTATGTCAGAGGTAGTTCCTTTTACAGCCTACTTCATAGCTGAATAGATAATTGCATCTTGTCCTTGACACTTGCCCAACTCTCACCTGTAGTTCCACATAGCTACTTGTGCATGGCAGCGGTCACACTTCTGTATCTGCATCAGTTGTCACACCAAACTAGGTGAGGGTCGCATGTGGGCTGATTTCCAGATGTGAGGAGTGATGTCTATCTCCAACCACCTTTTTTCAAGTGCACAAATAGTAGCTACCTTGATGGAAATATCAGAGGAAATGGTATTCCCTTCATGGTATTGACAGGAAAATCATCAACTTAAGGAAAACAGAGATAATCCACCAACGCTACCCAAATTCTATACTCCACTTGGTATAATTAATCATAACACAACTCTGAAGGCTGTCCATAGGTCGCCTAGCTTGTAAGCACAACCTCCAGAAATTACAGAATAATACAGTTCAGAAGAGACCATTCGGCCCATCACGTCGGCACCAACGCATGAAAAACACCTGACCTGTTTACCTAATCCCATTTGCCAGCACTTGGCCCATAGCCTTGAATGTTATGATGTGCCAAGTGCTCATCCAGGTACTTTTTAAAAGATGTGAGGCAACCCGCGTGTACCACACTCCCAGGTAGTGCATTCCAGTCCGTCACCACCCTCTGGGTAAAAGGATTTTCCTCACATCTGCCCTAAATCACCTGCCCCTACCATGAACTTGTGTCTCCTCATAACTGACTCTTCGACTAAGGGGAACAGCTTCTCCTTATCTACCTTATACACCCCTCATAATCTTGTACACCTCGATCAGGTCGCTCCTCAATCATCTCTGCTTTAGCAAAAACAACTCAAGCCTATCTAATCTCTCTTCATAACTTAAATGTTCCATCCCAGGCAACATCCTGGTGAATCTCCTCTGCACCCCCTCCAGTGCAATCACATCCTTCCTATAATATGCTGACCAGAAATGCTCACAGTACTCCAGCTGTGGCCTCACCAAAGTTCTATACAACTCCAACATGACCTCCCTGCTTTTGTAACCTGTGCCTCGATTGCAAAAGGTAAGTGTCCCATTTGCCTTTTTCACAACCCTATTAACCTGCCCTTTGGTCTTCAGAGATCTATGGACAAACACGCTAAGGTCCCTTTGTTCCTCGGAACTTCCCAGTGTCATGCTATTCATTGAATACTACTTTGTCAAATTACTCCTTCCAAAGTGTATTAGCTCACACTTTTCATGGTTAAATTCTGTCAGCCACTTTTCTGCCCATTTGACCATCCCAGCTATATCTTCCTGTAACCTAAGACAATCAACCTTACTGTTAACCACCTGGCCAATCTTTGTGTGAGCCACAAAACTTACTGATCCTATCCCCTACCTATGCCATTTATATAAATGACCAACAATAGGGGACCCAGCACAGATCCCTGTGGTACGCCACGGGACACTGGCTTCCAGTCACTAAAGCAGCCGTCTGTCACCACCCTCTGTCTCCTACAGTTAAGCCAATTTTGTATCCACCTTATCAAGTTACCTTCTTTATAAGTTTCCCATGTGGGATCTAGTCAAAGGCAAATGTCTGCATTGACAGCAATGTGACAAACAGGATTGCCAGAACGAGCTCAGCATTTGCCTGTTTCTACAAGAGATTGTGGAGGAAATAAGTTATCAAACAACAAAATTTGCTGTATACAAAGCTGCATACAAAGACAACACGTGAGACATGGACCACCTACTTCAGACAAGGCCGGCACGGTGGTGCAGTGGTTAGCACAGCTGCCTCACGGCGCCGAGGTCCCAGCTTCAATACCGGATCTGGGTCACTGTCCGTGTGGAGTTTGCACATTCTCCCCGTGTTTGCGTGGGTTTTACCCCCACGACCCAAAGATCAAAGATGTGCAGGGTAGGTGGATTGGCCATGCTAAATTGCCCCTTAATTGGAAAAAAATAATTGGGTACTCTTAAAAAAAAATTTTTATTTTTAAAAACTAGTCCAGACATAATAACTGGTTGGACAGATTCCACATGAAATGCATTTGGAATGGGCATCAATTGGGAGGAAAATATGTTCAACACTGAGGTACTTCAAACAGCAGAAATGTCTGGAATTGATGCACTCATCATCAGAGCCCAGTTCAGATGCAGTGAGCATGTAATACATACAAGTGATGATTTAAAGTGGCCATGTTTTCACAACTTAAACTTGGACACTGCCTGTGAAGTAGCCAAGGTGTTCAAGGACTCTTAAAAGTGAACCTCAGGAAATGTGACACGTCCACCACCACAGACTGGGAGACACGTGCACAAGGAAGAACTACCTGGGGAGCAATCTCAAATAGTGGTGTTATTTACTTTGAAAAGAAAACAATACAGGCAGCAAAGGACAAAAGGCAAGTTGTAAAGATTGGCAACCCCGACAAAATAAGACAATTCATCTTGACTACATTGTGGAAAGCTAGACAATTCTGCAATCAGGATCTCCCATCACATCGGGACACACAACAGATGACTCTCTCCACCCAGATCATGAGCATTGTGATTATCTGCTCTTCACAGTCCATGGCTTCCTTCATCGAGAGACTGGGACAGTCATGGCGGACCAAACCCAAAATCTCATTGATCGGACACTGGGTATTTATGCTGTCCTGCATTCCATCGCCTTGTCTCTGAGTGCCCACAGCCAGGGCGAAAAGGGGACGAGGAGACTGGAGCTGCAGCCAAATTTTGGCTCCTCTCCGAAAATCGGGAAAGGCCAAATGGACCTCAGGATGGTAAATGAGCTGCAATCACCATTGGGGGTGACCTCTCCTGATGGGCACAGTTTGGCGTGAGAACTGGTGCAAATACAGGAGTGTGACCACTGCCATGCATAAGTAGATACGTGGAGCTACAGGTGAGAGCTGGGCAAGTATCAAGGACAAGATGCAATTATCCATCCAGCTGTGAAGTAGGCTGCAAAAGGAACTACCTCTGACATACCCCTTTACTGGTACTGGCATTCCATTAGTTATATTGAAAGCATCATAGCACAGCAGTGGGGACAGATGTAAAGTCCATCAGCACAGGCACAGACGGTGCTTCAGATCATCCACTGCAGTCAACCAGATCTCCAGTTGTCTTGACTTGTCAAGTCACTAAGAACAGATGTGCAAGACCTAGAGAGTTAGGCTGGCCAAGCACAATCCACCTTCACCGTAATAAACTCATTCACAGCTGTTTCTTGTGTGAGCCACCAGTAAGGAAATACTGGCGAGGATGATCTGCTATCTCCCACATGACTCCTTTCAAAAGCCTTAGGTGCTCTTGGCCAACAGAACCAAGTGACCTATCCACCCTGTGTTGAGCTTTGTTTTAAGGAACAATCATTTTTATGTCTATCTCTATTAGCTGTCAAATTTCCTATTCTAGAATACACTTTCATGATAATTTAAAATAAATGAAAAAGTGCCAGTGTCACTAGACTAGTAATCAAAAGATTCAGGGTAATCCTCTGGGGATCCTGGTTCAAATCACACCATGGAAAATGGTGGAATTTAAGCTCAACAAAACAGTGGAGTAGTCCATCAGCCGACACTGAAATCGGGAAAGGCAATTAGTCAGAGAATCCCACGGCAGAGCAAAAATTGAGATTCACGCTGGGCGACAAACCGGTCACGAATCTCCATGCCCACCCCGCCAGCATGAACAGGTTTCCCAAAGGCCCAGAAGAGCTTCCCACCCTAACCCTGCGGGACCGGGCAAATAACTCATTAGAGCTTGTTTGCATGTCATTGGCGGGCAGGACATCATTCACAAGCCAAGTGGCATGCTCCAGCCACCCCCCAGGTGAGAGTCCCTCTGGCGTGAGTTGGTGCAAGTATTGATGAGCATGCACCTGGCAACTTGCAGTCCGAGGGGTGTCAAGGTGGTAAGTACCTCCCTCTCAACAATTGCTGCCAGGGTGCCGCAGGTGGTCCTTCCTGGGAGAGAGGGCCAAGAAGGGCTTGTGCTGGACTGGTGGGGCTCAGGACAGCAGTCTTCCTTGGGATGGGGCTCCTCTGGCTGCTCCCCCCATCTGCAGCCATCAAACAGTTAATCAGTATCTAACAATTACATATTTTCCATAATAAAGTGCCCCTGTACCATTTAGACAGTCACTCATTATCTCATAAATACACATCCATAATACTAAAGTGGCAATGTTCTCAACTGCACCCCTAAACCTTTTTAAAGGTTTGTCAGTATGCCACGTTTAAAGGTCTGTGAGATGAAGATGAAAGTAATGACTTTAAAGTGGTGAAAACCTTTGAAGTGGTTTTCACACAGTCAATTTCATACCTTTTGAAGTACTGAAGACACCTGCGTATGACCAGGAGACTGAATGATTCGAACTGGATTGTTGACATTAAAATTCACACTTCATTGCTTGCTAAAAACATCATGATTGATAGTTGTAGCGCACAAAGACTCCGAGAGACGAATAGAGTGAAGTCGATGAGGCTTTATTAAGCGTGTCTGTTTCCCCCGCAGTTCAGTAGTAGACTACCTGCGGGGGAGGGCTCCAGGTACTTATACTCCGCCCTCAGGGCGAAGCTAGAGGTCAACGTCCAACCAGGACCCGGGATCTGTCAGCCAATGACATCATGGCTTCACAGTCCCACATGACCTCTAATGCATGCTACCACATTCACCCCTTGTTAAAAATGAACCCGGCGGGGTGATGCTGCGCATGGTGGTAAGGGTTTACAAGGCTGGTCCTGGGAGGAAAACTTTCAATATAACAGTATGCACAAGGTTTTTTTTTTTGTTTTTTGTTTCAACTATTTACAGCAATCGTCAGGAAAAGACAAAATGTTCTCATTAAAAGTCCACATTGTACTGGTAGATCGACGCCACGAGTCGGTCAGGCGGTCTGGTCGTCCGTGTCGATCGCCTCGGCCCCGGTGGCGGTGGTGCTTGTTCTGGTGTTGTCTTCTCCGGGAGCCTTACAGTTTCAGCTTGGGCTTTATTCCTGGTCGGGCCTGGGAGGAGGACTGATCCTCCTGGGAAGGGGGCGGTCGCGGGGTGCGGCGGTGGCAGGAATGGGGGGGGTTGGGTAATTGGTGTCGGGGTGGTGTGTGTGTTGCCGGCGGGCGCCAGATCTCGCAGAGAGACCGTGTCCTGTCGGCCGTCGGGGTACTCCACGTAGGCGTACTGCGGGTTCGCGTGAAGGAGGTGAGCCCTTTCGACCAACGGGTTCGACTTGTGCGCCCGCACGTGCTTTCGGAGCAAGATGGGTCCTGGGGCCGCCAGCCAGGTCGGCAGCGACGTTCCAGAGGAGGACTTCCTGGGGAAGACAAGGAGGCGCTCATGAGGCGTTTGATTAGTGCTAGTACACAGTAGTGAACGGATGGAGTGGAGGGCGTCCGGAAGGACCTCCTGCCACCGGGAAACTGGGAGGTCCCTGGACCGTAGGGCCAGTAGGACGGTCTTCCAGACCGTGCCGTTCTCCCTCTCTACTTGCCCGTTCCCCCGGGGGTTGTAGCTCGTCGTCCTGCTCGAGGCTATCCCGTTGCCGAGCAGGAACTGGCGCAGCTCGTCACTCATGAAAGAGGACCCCCTGTCGCTGTGGACGTATGCGGGGCAACCGAACAGTGTGAATATGGTGTTCAGGGCTTTAATGACTGTGGCCGCGGTCATGTCAGAACAGGGGATGGCGAATGGGAAGCGGGAGTACTCGTCCACCACATTAAGGAAGTATGTGTTGCGGTCGGTGGAGGGGAGGGGTCCTTTGAAGTCCAGACTAAGGCGTTCAAAGGGGCGGGAAGCCTTAATCAGGTGCGCACCATCCGGCCTGAAAAAATGCGGTTTGCACTCTGCGCAGATGTGGCAGTTCCTTGTGACTGTACGGACCTCCTCTAAGGAGTATGGGAGGTTGCGGGACTTGATAAAGTGGAAAAACCGAGTGACCCCCGGGTGGCAGAGGTCCTCGTGGAGGGTTTGGAGGCGGTTAATTTGTGCGTTGGCACATGTGCCGCGGGATAGGGCATCAGACGGCTCGTTCAGCTTTCCGGGACGATACAAGATCTCGTAGTTGAAGGTGGAGAGCTCGATCCTCCACCTTAAGATCTTGTCGTTTTTGATTTTGCCCCGCTGTGCATTATCGAACATGAAGGCTACCGACCGTTGGTCGGTGAGGAGAGTGAATCTCCTGCCGGCCAGGTAATGCCTCCAATGTCGCACAGCTTCCACTATGGCTTGGGCTTCCTTTTCCACTGAGGAGTGGCGGATTTCTGAAGCGTGGAGGGTTCGGGAGAAAAAGGCCACGGGTCTGCCCGCTTGGTTAAGGGTGGCCGCTAGAGCTACGTCGGAGGCGTCGCTCTCGACCTGGAAGGGGAGGGACTCGTCGATGGCGCGCATCGTGGCCTTTGCGATATCCGCTTTGATGCGGCTGAAGGCCTGGCAAGCCTCTGTCGACAGAGGGAAGGTCGTGGTCTGTATTAGAGGGCGGGCCTTGTCTGCGTACTGGGGGACCCACTGGGCGTAGTATGAAAAGAACCCCAGGCAGCGTTTCAGGGCTTTTGAGCAGTGCGGGAGGGGAAATTCCATGAGGGCGCGCATGAGGGATCGGGGCCTATTATCCCATTGCGCACTACGTAGCCCAGGATGGCTAGCCGGTTGGTGCTAAAAACGCACTTGTCCTCGTTGTACGTGAGGTTCAAGGCTTTAGCGGTCTGGAGGAATTTTTGGAGGTTGGCGTCGTGGTCCTGCTGGTCGTGGCCGCAGATGGTGACATTGTCGAGATACAGGAACGTGGCCCGCAACCCGTGTTGATCAACCATTCGGTCCATCTCTCGTTGGAAGACCAAGACCCCGTTTGTGACGCCAAATGGGACCCTTAGGAAATGGTATAATCGCCCGTCTGCCTCGAAGGCTGTGTACTTGCGGTCACTTGGGCGGATGGGGAGCTGATGGTAGGCGGACTTGAGGTCCACGGTGGAGAAGACTTTATATTGGGCAATCCGATTGACCATGTCGGATATGCGGGGGAGAGGGTACGCGTCTAGTTGTGTGTACCTGTTGATGGTCTGGCTATAGTCTATGACCATCCTTTGCTTCTCCCCTGTCTTCACTACTACCACCTGTGCTCTCCAGGGACTATTGCTGGCCTGGATTATGCCTTCCTTTAGTAGCCGCTGGACTTCGGACCGGATGAAGGTCCGGTCCTGGGCGCTGTACCGTCTGCTCCTAGTGGCGACGGGTTTGCAATCCGGGGTGCGGTTCGCAAACAAGGACGGGGGTTGCACCTTGAGGGTTGCGAGGCCGCAGATAGTGAGTGGGGGTATTGGGCCGCCGAATTTGAAGGTAAGGCTCTGTAGATTGCACTGGAAGTCTAATCCCAGTAATGTGGGGGCGCAGAGTTGGGGAAGGACGTAGAGCCTGTAGTTTTTGAACTCCCTCCCCTGCACCGTTAGGGTAACTATGCAGAAACCTTTGATCTGTACGGAGTGGGATCCTGCAGCTAGGGAAATCTTTTGTGCGCTGGGACGGATGGTCAAAGAACAGCGTCTTACCGTGTCGGGGTGGATAAAGCTCTCCGTGCTCCCAGAGTCGACTAGGCATGGTGTCTCGTGCCCGTTTATCAGCACCGTTGTCGTCGTCGTCTGGAGTGTCCGGGGCCGAGCTTGGTCCAGCGTTATTGAAGCGAGACGTGGTTGTAGTAGTGGAGCGTCTTCTTCGAACCCCGTGGAGCCGTCGACACTGGGGTCCGGTGTTGCCGTCCAAGATGGCGTCGGGGATGAACAAAATGGCTGCCCCCATGCATCGCACATGGCTGGGGGGTCACAAGATGGCGGCGGGGGTGGACAAAATGGCCGCCCCCATGCGTCGTACAGGTCTCGGGTGGTCCAAGATGGCGGCGCCCTTCCTCCCCTCGTGGTGGCCGGGACCCAAAATGGCGGCGTCTGCGGGTCGCACATGGGGCGCTGGGGGGGGTTGGGGAGCGTTAGGAACGCGCGGGGCTCCCTCATCTCTGGGGACAGCGGTGGTCGCGACCCAAATTGGTAGCGCCGGCGGGTCATACGTGGGGCGCGGGGGGGGGGGTTTGGGGGGCGTTATAGCCGCGCATAACTCCCTCTTCTCCGGGGAGAGCGGTGGTCGGGACCCAAAGTGGTAGCGCCGGCGGGTCATACATGGGGCGCGGGGGGGGGGGTGTTGGGGAGCGTAAGCGGCGTGCAGGGCTCCCTGTTCTCCCGGGACCGCGGTGATCGGGACCCAGAGTGGCTGCGCCTGCGGGTCGTACATGGGGCGCTGGGGGGGTTGGGGAGCGTAAGCGGCGTGCAGAGCTCCCTGTTCTCCCAGGACAGCGGCGACCTCGCGGGACTGGCACACAACCGTGAAATGGCCCTTTTTCCCGCAGCTCTTGCAGATTGCTGCGCGGGCTGGGCAGCGCTGCCGGGGGTGTTTCGCCTGGCCGCAGAAATAGCAGCGGGCGCCCCCGGTGCGACTTGGAGTTTGGACCGCGCAAGCCTGTGGGGTGTCCGGGGGGGGGGGGGTGGGTTTGTCGCGACGGGTACGTACGGAGCCCAATGGGCTGCCGTGCGGTCGGGGCCGTAGGCACGGGTATTACGCGCGGCCACGTCTAGGGAGGCTGCTAGAGCCCGTGCCTCTGAGAGTCCTAGCGACTCTTTTTCTAGAAGTCTTTGGCGGATTTGGGAGGAGTTCATACCTGCCACAAAAGCATCGCGCATTAACATGTCCGTGTGTTCATTTGCGTTCACCGACGGGCAGCTGCAGGCTCGTCCCAAAATTAGTAGCGCGGCGTAGAATTCATCTATCGATTCTCCGCGACTTTGTAGTCTCGTTGCGAGTTGATAGCGAGCGTAGATCTGGTTTACTGGGCGGACATAGAGACTTTTCAGTGCTGCGAACGCCGTCTGGAAATCCTCTGCGTCTTCGATGAAAGAGAAAATCTCCGTGCTTAACCTCGAGTGTAGGACCTGTACTTTTTGGTCTTCTGTGACCCGGCCGGTGGCCGTTCTGAGGTAGGCCTCGAAATAAGTCTGCCAATGCTTGAAAGCTGCTGCCACGTTCACTGCGTGGGGGCTGATCCTCAGGCATTCCGGGATGATCCTGAGCTCCATAGTCCTTTTTAGGCACGCTTAATAAATTGTAGCGCACAAAGACTCCGAGAGACGAATAGAGTGAAGTCGATGAGGCTTTATTAAGCATGTATGTTTCCCCCGCAGTTCAGTAGTAGACTACCTGCAGGGGAGGGCTCCAGGTACTTATACTCCGCCTTCAGGGCGGAGCTAGAGGTCAACGTCCAACCAGGACCCGGGATCTGTCAGTCAATGACATCATGGCTTCACAGTCCCACATGACCCCTAATGCATACTACCACAATAGTTTGCTGGAACTTCAAAGCATTGAATCAGATAGTTTATTTTTATAGCTCTGCAGGGATCCATCAATTTAACCGTATTTTGTTATGAGTTTGCCTCTTTGTTCTCAAAGATAGAACAGTCCAGGGGCCTGCCCTTTCCCTTCCAAGAAGCACTCACGAGCAAAGAGGCAGGCTCATTAAAAAAAAATACACAGTTCCACACCGGAGGAAGCACGGGATGAGCAAAATTAATTCCAAACAAAGGACCCATGCACCGGTGCCACTGGAACACTCCCTGTCACATTGTCACACTCAGAGTCACTGTCTCATGAGTGAACCTATTAGCTAACCCACTTCTAAGGATCACTCGAAGTCTCCAGACCCTGCCGGTCTGGCTCGCCCATTATTATCAAATAGTTTGATCCCATCCATCCCGGACCTGGCCAGAAAATCTGACAAGCTCTGTGTCACAACCTCTGTCTTAAACCCTGGCTCCACGTTACACTGCAGCTAGGTTCACAGCAAATGCACATGTCACTTGGTTATCCCCATATATAGGACCTGCCTGCACACCAGTTTCTTAGCTTAGAGACGCATGATATTACAAGATGAACATTTCCACCACACAACCAGCTGCCACTGTTCCGGCGGGAAGGCACAAGGCTCAACCAATGAGAACACCTGCAGTAGACCACACAGGGAGAAATAGGACAGGTGCCACAGAGCCCATCGCTAACACCTGTTGTGAAAGATAGCGAGTGGTTCCCCAGTTGGCAGGGACGGGCGGTGAGGAGAGAGGCTTCCCACTTCAAGGGCTGGGTATCAGTCACTGATGGGCACAGGGGCATAGTGTGGACGACATGATGACGGAGGGCCCAAGGGAGGCGAGGAAAATGTTGAGAGTGGCACAGCAGTGCAACTCAGGGTGATCATGTAGTCTGGTGGCTTTGGATGGTCAAAGGAATGTTCACCTTGCTGACAGTCTCAGTTTCTCTCCCCTTCCCCCACAAAGAAATGGGTTTTGGAACTCAGTCTTTCAGGCTACCTATCTACCTGTCCGCTTCTGCCATCGTGGATGCACGGTTGCGCGGGTGGCAGGACCAGCCAGAATGGCCCTGCACGAGAGGAGCCTGACCCAGAACAGCAGGGACCAGCCAGTGAGGCTCAAGTGCTGGCCATCCACCAGGTTGAGGAGGAGGTGTAAAGGCAGCGCCGCATCAAACAACATTTGTACCATCAGTTGTTGTTCTTCGAGGAGCTACCGGACCACGTGTATCGGCATTGACCTGAGACTGTGGAGCTCACCAAGGAGACTGTGGGACACCTGTGCCAGATGGTAGCACACCTGGCACTGCGAGGGTTAGGAGAAAGACACCCGTTCTCGTGGCAATCAGGTTGATGGTGGCTCTTACCTCTGGTTCGTTCCAGGGTTCAAGCAGGGGACTTGTGCAGGATCTCACAATCGTTCGCTTTCAGGTGCATCTTAAATGTGACAGATACCCGAAGCGCAGACTATATAAACTTCCACCTGGACCAGGCCCACCAAGATGCCCTTGCTGCTGAATTTACTGCCATTGCTGGAATACCCCAGGTCCAGGGGGCTATTGATGAGAAGCATGTCACCCTCAGAGCACAGGTTGGTGCTCTTCATTAACAGGAAGGGGTTTCACTTCCTGAACTTGCAGTTGGTGTGTGATCACCAGCTGCATACCAGCTGTGCATGATACCCAGGAGCGTGCACGATGTTTACATCCAGGAATTCCTGGCACTTTTGAGGTGCTCCGTTGGGTGAAGGGTTGCCTAGTCGGCAAAAAGGCCTGCCCACTGAGGTCAAAGCTGATGACGCCTGTGCGAAGCCCCCAGACTGAGGCAGAGAGCCATTATAACGATACTCATTCAGCAACCATGGGTGTCTTTGAGCGGTGCATCAGTGAATTCCACCGCCTGGACCGCTCTAGTGAGCCTCTCCAATACAGCCCCCAGAGGGACACGCCCATCGTTATGGCCTGCTACATCCTGCACAACCTCACGCAACAGCGGAGCAATATGCTGGAGAAGGGGGGTGGTCGGCAGGCCTCTTTGTACGAGGAGGATGAGGATGGTGTCCAAAAAGGAGCCAGCAAGGACCCGGAGCTGGTACGGCAGGCCGCTGAAGGTGTAATTCAGGGTCATTCCACCAGGGACAACTTCATTACCTCCCAATTTACCGATTAGGAGGCACAAACACCGGCTGCCTGTCCACCCTCTTCCCCACACTCCTTGCCGCCAGCTTCCCTCGTCCTTAATTTCATCCCCTTCGCTCTCCCTCAGTCTTTCACTCCTTCCATCTCCTTTAAAAGTTCACTCCTCTCTCTCTCAGCCTTTCACTCCTTCCTAAGATTTCAGCTTCCGCTCCCCACTTCGAGGATCATCTTAGCATCTAGCACGGTGTTGGGCCAGGATTGGCAGTATCACTGGGTCTTGTCTGCGGAACAGAGGATGATGACGACTCATTGTGAGATGAGCTCTCGTGTTTGTTATTTTGTGACAATATTTGACTCTGGTCTTTAAGATAACATACCACTGCCTGCCCGGGTGAACCCTGCTTGTGCATTGGGGATTCCTTCTCATGGGCCCCAAGATGTTGGAGGATGAGGTGTGTTGGGGGAGGGGTAGGTTGTGTTGGGGAGGTGGTGAACGGATTGGGCTCATTTATTGGGGATGCTGTCATACTTGGTAGTCTCAAACAGCGGCCTACCATTGATGTATGCACCTGGGATGTTAATGCATCCAAGCCATCCTGAGAGCACCCCGCAACCTCCTCCACACCTCCCCAAGATGTCGATGCTCCGGGTTGTTCTGAGGGTCTGGAGCGAGGTGAGGGGCTGCAACCATGGATGGCCCAACCTCATCTGATGGGGTCCTGGAAGACAAAACACAAGAAGTCAGATCTTGGGAAGGATAGGTCCATGAGAGATGATAGACTCACTTGAGACAGGAACATCAGATTTGCATTGGACTCTCAGTTCCTTGCCGCATGCCAAACTCCCTGTCAACCACTGCTCTCGCCTTGGCCTTTCCCGTAAGTTCTATGGCTGTTTCCTCAAAGGGGAGCATATATCTGGGATGCCCCTGCCTGTCTTCTGATGCTCCCTCCGATTATGGCCAACTTTATCATTGGGGACACATAAAGGACATAGTGAGACACTGGCATGCCAGTTAGTTTGTTGGGGGGTGGGGGTGGGGGGGGGGGGGGGTTCTAGCTGCTGGAATGTGTGGGCAAGGCTGCTAATCAAAAAGTACAGGACATGTTTTGGGGGTTCCTGGAGGGCATTTTGTGAGGGGCATACAGGAATGTGCGGTATTACTGCCGTCCAGGGGATCGGAGTCAGATATGAGGGGGGTCAAGGACGGGAGTGATGCAAAGAGTACGCAGGTGGTTACTTACCTGAGCTATTCGGAGGTCGTTCATCTGTTTGTGGCATTGCATGCTGTAGCGCACAAAGACTCCGTGAGACGAATAGAGTGAAGTCGATGAGGCTTTATTAAGCTTGTCTGTTCCCCCGCAGCTCGATAGTAAACTGGCCTGCGGGGGAAGACTCCGGCTTCTTATACTCCGCCTTCAGGGCGGAGCTAGAGGTCAACGGCCAACCAGGACCCGGGATCTGTCAGCCAATGACATTAGGGCTTCCAGTCCCACATAACCCCCAATACATACTACCACATTCACCCCTTGTCAAAAATGAACCCGGCGGGGTGATGCTTCGTATGGTGGTAAGGGTTTACAGGGCTGGTCCTGGGAGGAAAAAAAAAACATTCACATGGCAATACAGTATTGTACAATTTTGTCCTGTTGCAACTATTTACAGAGGGTATAGGAAGAAAAGCAAAATGTTCTTGTGAAAAGTCCATATTTAGTTTTAGATCGACGCCACAAGTCGGTCGGATGGTCTGGTCGTCCGTGTCGATCGCCTCGGCCCCGGTGGTGGTGGTGCTTGTACCGGTGTTGTCGCCTCCAGGAGCCTTACGGTTTCAGCTTGGGCTTTATTCTTTGTCGGTGCTGAGGGGAGGGGAACCGATCCTCCTGGGAAGGGGGCGGTCGCGGGGTGCGGCGGTGGCAGGAAGGGGGGGGTTGGGTTGATGGTGTCGGGGGGGTGTGCGTGTTGCCGGCGGGCGCCAGATCCTGCAGGGAGACCGTGTCCTGTCGGCCGTCGGGGTACTCCACGTAGGCGTGCTGGGGGTTCGCGTGGAGGAGGTGAACCCTTTCGACCAACGGGTCCGCCTTATGTGCCCGCACATGCTTTCGGAGCAGGATGGGTCCTGGGGCCGCCAGCCAGGTCGGCAGCGACGTTCCAGAGGAGGACCTCCTAGGGAAAACAAGGAGACGCTCATGAGGCGTTTGATTAGTGCTCGTACATAATAACGACCGGATGGAGTGGAGAGCGTCCAGGAGGACCTCCTGCCACCGTGAAACTGGGAGGTCCCTGGACCGTAGGGCCAGTAGGACGGCCTTCCAGACCGTGCCGTTCTCCCTCTCTACTTGCCCGTTCCCCCGGGGGTTGTAGCTGGTCGTCCTGCTTGAGGCTATGCCCTTGCTGAGCAGGAGCTGGCGCAGCTCGTCACTCATGAAAGAGGACCCCCTGTCGCTGTGGACGTATGCGGGGTAACCGAACAGTGTGAAGATGCTGTTCAGGGCTTTAATGACTGTGGCCGCGGTCATGTCAGAACAGGGAATGGCAAAAGGGAAGCGGGAGTATTCGTCCACCACATTAAGAAAATATGCGTTGCGGTCGGTGGAGGGGAGGGGCCCTTTGAAATCGAGACTGAGGCGTTCAAAGGGGCGGGAAGCCTTAATCAGGTGCGCTCCATCCGGCCTGAAAAAATGCGGCTTGCATTCGCGCAGATGTGGCAGTCCCTTGTGACTGTACGGACCTCCTCTAAGAGTATGGGAGATTGCGGGACTTGATGAAGTGGTAAAACCGAGTGACCCCCGGGTGGCAGAGGTCCTCGTGGAGGGTTTGGAGGCGGTTAATTTGTGCGTTGGCACATGTGCCGCGGGATAGGGCATCGGACGGCTCGTTCAGCTTTCCGGGACGATACAAAATCTCATAGTTGAAGGTGGAGAGCTCGATCCTCCACCTTAAGATCTTGTCGTTTTTGATTTTGCCCCGCTGTGCATTATCGAACATGAAGGCTACCGAGCGTTGGTCAGTGAGGAGAGTGAATCTCCTGCCGGCCAGGTAATGCCTCCAATGTCGCACAGCTTCCACTATGGCTTGGGCTTCCTTTTCTACTGAAGAGTGGCGGATTTCTGAGGCGTGGAGGGTCCGGGAGAAAAAGGCCACGGGTCTGCCCGCTTGGTTAAGGGTGGCCGCTAGAGCTACGTCGGAGGCGTCGCTCTCAACCTGGAAGGGGAGGGACTCGTCGATGGCGCGCATCGTGGCCTTTGCGATATCCGCTTTGATGCGGCTGAAGGCCTGGCAAGCCTCTGTCGACAGAGGGAAGGTCGTGGTCTGTATTAGGGGGCGGGCCTTGTCTGCGTACTGGGGGACCCACTGGGCGTAGTATGAAAAGAACCCCAGGCAGCGTTTCAGGGCTTTTGGGCAGTGCGGGAGGGGAAATTCCATGAGTGCGCGCATACGTTCGGGGTCGGGGCCTATTATCCCATTGCGCACTACGTAGCCCAGAATGGCTAGCCGATCGGTGCTAAAAACGCACTTGTCCTCGTTGTACGTGAGGTTCAAGGCTTTGGCGGTCTGGAGGAATTTTTGGAGGTTGGCGTCGTGGTCCTGCTGATCGTGGCCGCAGATGGTTACATTGTCGAGATACGGGAACGTGGCCCGCAACCCATGTTGATCAACCATTCGGTCCATCTCCCGTTGGAAGACCGAGACCCCGTTTGTGACGCCAAAAGGGACCCGTAGGAAATGGTATAATCGCCCGTCTGCCTCGAAGGCTTTGTACTTGCGGTCACTTGGGCGGATGGGGAGCTGATGGTAGGCGGACTTGAGATCGATGGTGGAGAAGACTTTATATTGGGCAATCCGGTTGACCATGTCGGATATGCGGGGGAGAGGGTACGCGTCTAGTTGTGTGTACCTGTTGATGGTCTGGCTATAGTCAATGACCATCCTTTGTTTCTCCCCTGTCTTCACTACTACCACCTGCGCTCTCCAGGGACTATTGCTGGCCTGGATTATGCCCTCCTTTAGTAGCCGCTGGACTTCGGACCGAATGAAGGTCCGGTCCTGGGCGCTGTACCGTCTGCTCCTAGTGGCGACGGGTTTGCAATCCGGGGTGAGGTTCGCAAACAAGGACGGGGGTTGCACCTTGAGGGTTGCGAGGCCGCAGATAGTGAGTGGGGGTATTGGGCCGCCGAATTTGAACGTAAGGCTCTGTAGATTGCATTGGAAATCTAATCCCAGCAAGGTGGGGGCACAGAGTTGGGGAAGGACGTTTAGTTTGTAGTTTTTGAACTCCCTCCCCTGCACCGTTAGGGTAACTATGCAGAATCCCTGGATCTCTACGGAGTGGGATCCTGCAGCTAGGGAAATCTTTTGTGCGCTGGGATAGGTGGTCAAGGAACAGCGTCTTACCGTGTCGGGGTGTATAAAGCTCTCCGTGCTCCCGGAGTCGACTAGGCATGGCGTCTCGTGGCCGTTTATTAGCACCGTTGTCGTCGTCGTCTGGAGTGTCGGGGCCGAGCTTGATCGAGCGTAATTGAAGCGAGACGTGGTTGTAATAGTGGAGTGGGGTCCGTTGTTGCCATCCAAGATGGCGTCGGGGATGGACAAAATGGCCGCCCCCATACATCGCACGTGGCTGGGGGGTCACAAGATGGCGGCGGGGGTGGACAAAATGGCCGCCCCCACGCGTCGTACAGGTCTGGGGCGGTCCAAGATGGCGGCGCCCCTCCTCCCCTCGTGGTGGCCGGGACCCAAAATGGCGGCCTCTGTGGGTCGCACATGGTGCGCTGGGGGGGCTGGGGAGCGCTAGGAACGCGAGCGCTAGGACTGCGAGCGCTAGGACCACGAGCGCTAGCACCGCGCGGAGCTCCCTCACCGGGGACAGCGGTGGTCGGGGCCCAAGTAGGTGGCGCCGGCGGGTCAGGTGTGGGGCGCGGGGTGGGGGTTAGGGGGGCGTTAGGGACACGCAAAACTCCCTCCTCTCCGTGGAGAGTGTTGGCTGGGACCCAAAGCGGTAGCGCCGGCGGTGGGTCATACATGGGCTGCGGGGAGGGGGTTTGGGGAGCGTAAGCGGCGTGCAGAGCTCCCTGTTCTCCCGGGACCGCGGTGGTCGAGACCCAGAGCGGCTGCGCCTGCGGGTCGTACATGGCGTGCTGGGGGGGTTGGGGCGCGTAAACGGCTTGCAGGGCTCCCTGTTCTCCCGGGACAGCGGCGACCTCGCGGGACCGGCACACAACCGCATAATGGCCCTTTTTCCCACAGCTTTTGCAGATAGCTGCGCGGGCCGGGCAGCGCTGTCGGGGGTGTTTCGCCTGGCCGCAGAAATAACAGCGGGCGCCCCCGGTGCGACTCGGCGTTTGGACCGCGCAAGCCTGTGGGGTGTCCGGGGGGGGGTAGGGGGTTTGCCGCGACGTTACGTACGGGGCCCAATATGCTGCCGCGCAGTCGGGGCCGTAGGCGCGGGTATTACGCGCGGCCACGTCTAGGGAGGCTGCTATGGCCCGTGCCTCTGAGAGTCCTAGCGACTCTTTTTCTAGAAGTCTTTGGCGGATTTGGGATGATTGCATACCTGCCACAAAAGCATCGCGCATTAACATGTCCGTGTATTCGTTTGCGTTCACCGACGGGCAGCTGCAGGCTCGTCCCAAAATCAGCAGCGCGGCGTAGAATTCGTCCATCGATTCTCCGGGAGCTTGCCGTCTCGTCGCGAGCTGGTAGCGAGCGTAGATTTGGTTAACTGGGCGGACATAGAGACTTTTCAGTGCTGCGAACGCCGTCTGGAAATCCTCCGCGTCTTCGATGAGGGAGAAAACCTCCGTGCTCACCCTCGAGTGCAGGACCTGCAGTTTTTGGTCTTCTGTGACCCGGCCGGTGGTCGTTCTGAGGTAGGCCTCGAAGCAAGTCTGCCAGTGCTTGAAGGCTGCTGCCGCATTCACTGCGTGGGGGCTGATCCTCAGGCATTCCGGAATGATCCTGAGCTCCATAGTCCTTTTTTGGCACGCTTAATAAATTGTAGCGCACAAAGACTCCGTGAGACAAATAGAGTGAAGTCGATGAGACTTTATTAAGCGTGTCTGTTCCCCCGCAGCTCGATAGTAAACTGGCTTGCGGGGGAAGACTCCGGCTTCTTATACTCCGCCTTCAGGGCGGAGCTAGAGGTCAACGGCCAACCAGGACCCGGGATCTGTCAGCCAATGACATTAGGGCTTCCAGTCCCACATGACCCCCAATACATACTACCACACATGCCAATCCTCTTGGTGAGGCTGGCAGCACTCACTGCATCTGCCATCTCATCCCAGACTTTGGTCATTATTGATGGCTGCTATCTCCACCTTACCTGGGGATGAGGGTGCCTCCCCTTTCCTCGACAGCATCCAGCATCCTATTCACGTCAGCATCCCGAAACCTGGGAACAGGTCTTTACCAGTCATCTTATTGGCTGCAATGGAAGTGTGGGCTGTGGGGAGAACTTAAAATCTGCTCCAGCTTGTCAGCCTCATAATACTAATCCCTACCCCAGCGAATCAGACACCTTGGGATCCGGGACTCGGGCAAGATGCACGTGGCCAGCGTGCAGTAAATTTACATACTTTACATCGCTCTTCGCCAGCACTCCCAGCGGCAATGCAAACATGCTGCGATTCCTGGAAAATGGGAGCACTTAGACTCTGGAATGGAGAATCCCAGCCTTGAAGTTTGAAGCTCTTGGAAGATTTACTTGTGGTTTCAATTGTATGCAGCTCATTGAATGTTGGGCCCTGCTGAAATATGGATATACATAAAATGATAGAGGTGTAAAGTCTTTGAGAGCTTGCTGTGGGCAGGCAATAAGTGTTTACAGGCAATTATGGATCTTTTATCTTGCAGTTATACCTTGTCATGTTTCTGAAGGAATTCCATCTTCAACCTCTACACAGAATATAGCACCTGCCCATCAGTTTCTCATAGACATTCTGCACTGCTTTCTTACAGTTGCTAATCAAGGCAACTCTCATTGCACTGATCACATTCAAGTATGTATGCCCTTGCTGGCCATCAAACAAGTCATATGCTGTGACACTCTGTTACTTGTCCAGACTTCATTTTGTCATTTATCTTCACTTCTTTTTTGCCTGCCAATTCATACCTGTTTCTCCCCCCCCCCCTTAATGTTAATAAAGGCTGACAAATATCTATTTTGAACCTGTATTAAATGTCCCATATAAGGGCGGCACAGTGGCACAGTGTTAGCATTGCTGCTCCACAGTGCCAGGGACCTCGATGACTGTGTGGTATCTGCAATTTCTCCCCGTGTCTACATGGGTTTCCACCGGGTGCTCCTCCCATAGTCCAAAGATTATCAATGTGTGGAGCTACAGAGTTAAGCCTAGGGAGTGTGCTCTTTGGGTCGGTGCAGGCTCGATGGGCTGAATGGCCTCCTACTGCACTGTAGGAATGGTATTAATTCTATATGCAGCCATTTGTCTTTAAATGGCCTTTATAATTGAACTTCTGGCTATTTTTTCCACATTTCCTTTCTTCAAGAGGGAAGCCAAAGCTATGTGGGGAGTTCATGCTTATTATTCAAATAGGCTGACAATAATGTGCCGGCAATGAGTTCAGTGCACTTTTGCCGAACGTATCGCCCTCGGAGTAGCAATTCTGGCCCCATTACGCTGGGGTCGCAAAATTTAGCCTTGAAGTGCATGTTTGGAGATCCAAACTTGTATTCTACAGTCACTTCAACAATCAACTTAAAATCAACATGTTAAATACACAAGTTACTCCTCCAGAGTAAACAACATGAGGAACAACTTTAGTACCTTTCTACTCTTATTTCCTGAATTGTTTTTGTGTGGTGAGGAGTAAGTGGGGGAATGAGACACTTTGTACAACTGGAAGGGGCCTTGAATGTAGTTGACATCATGCTACTGAAGGGGAGATTGTGTAAGATGATTGTACCTGCTGTCTCGCATTCTCAACTTTATTATTTTCCTCAACAATCAGAGAACGTGCCAAGAATTGATCATTTCATCAGACTGAGTGAGAAGCGGCTGCTGTGGTGACAGGTAAAGTTAGTCACAGGAGTCGCCTATAGTTAATGTCATTGCAGCATTCATTACCTATTTACAGAGCAATTTGGAGGAACCTTTTTTCCACTGTGCATTCTTTGCCAATTATAAACTATAACAAAAGTGGGCAGGTACTATATTAAAAGAACAAATAACCAGCTATGCAACGTCAACGTTAAGGATCTTAACCTCATGGTTGTGGATCAAATTTCATTCAACCGGCTTTTTACACCTTCTTCAGCAAGCTTCTTTCTGTCTTCCAGACTCTCGAGAAATATTCATCAAAGGTAGAAAATTATTTTCAAAAGCTATGATTTACAAGAAAAGAACTAATTTAAATGTTATTTGTGGATGTAAACATTAACATTGATTATACCTAGCTGTTAAAAAGCTCTTAGAAATTACTATTGTTTCTGCTTCTAATAGTTTGCCTTATAATTTATTACTTTCTAGATTTGTCATACAACATTGTACTTTATCATTTTTTAAAAATGGTAACTATAGTAACTCGAGTTAATACCTGCTGTGGAGTATTTTGTGTTGGAAAGCAGTCACATGTCCCAAAGGTTTAGTTTGTTTTTTACTTCAGTATAAGCTTTTGTTTACGTCTCCAAGTCGGGCCGTCAAGATTGAAATATGATGTACATAATTGTGTCATATGGTTGAATAGGGTATCAGATGCCAGATGTTATGGTAGTATGATCTTTCACATGCCATGCTACCCATCTTGAATGTGGGGAAATGCTAAGTGGAGGCAGGCACCTCTCAAGAAAGAAAGAGGTGGCAAATTGAAGAAATTTGAGTCCCATCTTTTGATGAGTGAAAAAAGCAGATGAGTTAATTGGGGGTGGTGTGGGGGTGGGGGGGAGTGGTGGTTCTGGCCTTAGCACAGGTCATCTGATTGTTCCTCAAAAACAGAAGTTGTGGTTAAAAAGTAGTTAATTATGAAAGAACTGAACCCTAAAAGCAAAACACTGTCAATTTGTAATCACATGAACAAAGATATGGCAGAAAGATTTGTGTCTCGATCTTATTCAACTACCTGGAAATTGTGACTCATTTGGTTCCTTATTCAAAACAAATTTTCTAGCTGTTGCGCTGCTTTAGCGATAGAAAATAAATGATATACGACAGGCTGGACAGGTTCAGAAAACTCTGCTATTTATTTTTTTCAGTAACAAGCTGTTTAAAAGTGAATCAGCCAACCGACCTTAATTTGCATAAATACCTTGTTTGATGTGACGAAGGTGAGCTAAAGCAGGAAGTGTTCGGCGATAGAGCATAAACTGAAACTCATAAAGATAAGGATTGGTCTCACTCCAGCCAGCTAGTAAAGAGCAGGACAGTGCACATAGGCATAGTTATTCTTCTAATCTGCTGCAGTCCACATTATAGAGAATAATAAGTCTGGGGCGCCATTCTCCGTTATCGGCGAGATGTCCGCCGACCGGCGCCAAAAACGGCGCAAATCCCACCTGCATCACGCCGCCCCAAACGTCGCAAAGTCTCCGGCCTGGAATGGGCTAGCAGCGACGTGACGCTATCCGCGCTGGCTCACGTGGTTCACGCCTGCTCCCCCACCCGACCAGAACACCCAACCGGATGGCCGCCCGCCGCTCAGCCCCGAGGTTCCAGTCCCGTGACATTGAGGCGCTCCTGGATGCAGTGGAGCAGAGGAGGGAGGCCCTGTATCCCGGACACGGCCGCAGAGTTGCGCCACGCCTCAGCCGGCGTCTGTGGAGGGAGGTGGCAGAGGCCGTCAGCGCTGTGGCCCTGACACCACGGACAGGCACCCAGTGCCACAAGAAGGTGAACAACCTCATCAGAGCAGCCAGGGTGAGCCTCCCCCCCCCGCCTGATATCCATATCCCCCTCCCCATATCCCCCATATCCGCCCTCCCTCCTCCCCATATCCCCCCTCCCTCCTCCCCATATCCCCCCTCCCCCATATCCCCCATATCCCCCCTCCCCCATATCCCCCCTCCCCATATCCCCCATATCCCCCCTCCCCCATATCCCCCCCATATCCCCCCTCCCCCATATCCCCCCTCCCCCATATCCCCCATATCCCCCCTCCCCCATATCCCCCCTCCCCCATATCCCCCATATCCCCCCTCCCAAATATTCCCAATATACCCCCTCCCCCATATCCCCCCTCCCCATATCCCCCCTCCCCCATATCCCGCCTCCCCATATCCCCCATAACCCCCATATCCCCACTCCCCATATCCCCCATATCCCCCATCCCCCATATCCACCATATCCCCCTCCCCATATCCCCCTCCCCATATCCCCCCTCCCCCATATCCCCCCTCCACCATATCCCCCTCCCCATATCCCCCCTCCCCATATCCCCCATATCCCCCTCCGCATATCCCCCCTCCCCCATATCCCCCCTCACCCATATCCCCCCATATCCCGCATATCCCCCCTCCCCCATATCCCCCATATCCCCCCGCCCCCATATCCCCCATCTCCCCCTCCCCCATATCCTCCATATCCCCCCTCACCCATATCCCCCCTCCCCCATATCCCCCTCCCCCATATCCCCCATATCCCCCCTCCCAAATATCCCCAATATCCCCCCTCCCCATATCCCCCCTCCCCATATCCCCCCTCCCCCATATATCCCCCTCCCCCATATCCCCCATATCCCCCCTCCCCCATATCCCCTGTCCCCCATATCCCCCCTCCCCCTCTCCCCCATATCCCCCCTCCCCATATCCTCCTCCCCCATATCCCCATATCCCCCTCCCCCATATCCCCCCTCCCCCATATCCCCCATATCCCCCTCCACATATCCCCCCTCCCCCATATCCCCCCTCCCCCATATCCCCCCTCCCCCATTTCCCCAAGTGAATCCAGCCCTAACCTTAACCTCTGCAATACACGCGCAACCGATGGCGTGCATTCATATACCCGTCTAACACTGTTGCCTTTTACCACTGCCACCCTTCCCCCCCCCCCCCCACAAGAGAAACGCGCACACAACACCATGGAGCATGTGAGGACTGGAGGAGGCCCCGCTGATGAGAGGCCACTGACCGAACATGAGGGAAGGGCCCTGGAACTGGCTGGCGGACCTGAGGACCGGGAGGTTGCTGATACAGAGGTCGGGGGCCCACCAGCAAGTGAGCCACCGACAGCCCGTCCCCATATCCCCCCTCCCCCATATCCCCCTCCCCCATATCACCTGATCACTGCCTGCGTGTCGAACCATGCATGCTTCATTGTGTATCGCAGGAGCAAACGTCGAGGCACCCATCCCCGCAGATGCAGACGGCCCGCATGATGCTCCTCGGAGACCACGGGAGACGGAGAGACCCGGACCCTCTGGCAAGCGACGCCCGCAGGATGCCCCTCGGAGACCACTGGAGATGGAGAGACCTGGACCAACAGGGAGACGACGCCCCCGTCTCGTGCAGGTGCGACGACGCAGGCGTGTGCCACCCAGCGACGAGAGGGGCAGCCACAGGCCCCCGTCTCAGCTGAGCCACAAAACCACTACCCAGGACACCACTACCCAGGACACCCCTACCCAGGACACCCCTACCTAGGACACCACTACCAAGGACACCACTACCCAGGACACCACTACCCAGGAAACTGAAATACAGGACAGTGACACAGATTGGATGGGTGGAGACGAACCACCACCCCAAAGTGCCATGGACTCAGAGTCGGACGATGCGCACGACACAACGCCACTGCTGTCACCAACACCCTCCACCATCGCAGAGACGCTCACCTCGGTTGGGCACTTTCGTGATGAGGCGTCTGGTACATTCACTTGTGCGCACAACACAGCCGTCCCGGTACAGCAGGTGGAGGTAGGAGCAGCAGAGGGGCCCGGCGGTCGGAGGGCAGCCCAGCCCAAGCGAACATCTGCCGCTCAGATGGATCTCAGGTTCCTGGAGTTACCACACCCACCCATAGGACCGATGCAACCACCGAACCTGAGACGAGCGAAGAGGGTGACGGCCAGCTTGCGGCGGCTGCAGTCATGGGTGGAGGAGTCCACCCGCGTCCAGGAGCTGGGAGTGGTGCCGGTCATGCGTGCCACCCAGGCCGACACCACACGGGTGGCGTCCGCGGTGGAGGCAATGGGTGCGACGGTGTCAGACATGTGGAGCGGTTTGCGAGGCCTGGGGCTTTCCGTGCAGGCGGCGTCTGTGGCACAGGACATGGCTGCCCTCTCACAGGAGGCCATGAGCCAGCGGCAGATGGCAGAGGGGCTCAACTCCGTGGCACAGTCTCTGCAGGCCATGGTCCAGTCTCAGCAGGCCATGGCCCAGTCTCAGCAGGCCATGGCCCAGTCCTAGCAGGCCATCGCTGAGGGCATTGGCGCCATTGCCCATGTGCTAGCCGGCGTCGCCCAGACACAGACAGGGATGGCCAACTCCCTGAGCTCCATGACTGTAAACCTGCAGATCCTTGTCGATACCAGCAAGGGCCTCCAGGACTGGCTGTGCAAGATGTTGGGGGGGGGGCGTCGGATGGCCAGTCCGTTCGCATCCCCCACCCATGTAGAGGCCTGGGGGCCATCGGGCACCCCGAGGGAGGAGGAGGTGCTGTGGTCCGTCCCGGGTCCCCCTGTAGGGGAGGTCCCGGAACACCGCGACACCTCGGACTCCCCCCTTCCGTCCCAGGTGCATTGCGTGGGCAACGGGCAGGACAGGCTGGCAGCTCGCCATCCCAGTCGCCCGGGCCGCAGCCTGGCCCATCTAGGCCAGGACGCCCCAGGAAACGGCTGCCAAAGGGATCCTGTGTCAGAGGGCAGGAATCACAGGTGTCCACCTCCAGTTCTGCTGTACCGTCTGTGGAACCACGTAGACGTAGTCAAAGGGCCCGTAAGGCCAAACAATTAGACACTGAGTAAGTTGGCACGGGTGCAGGGCACAGATGAGTTTTAGGGGCTAGTGCACGTGCATGAACTCCTTTCGTTATTAAAGTCAATGTTACACCTACAGAAGCTGCCTTTGTGCTCTGTCCAAAGCGTGCGGGGGTGTCATGTACGTTGAGCGCAAGTGTGTGTGTGAGGGGTGGTCTTACCTCAGCCCCAGGTGAGTCTGCCCCCTTCCCCCTGGGCCGCCATCAACATCCCCCGGGCAGAGGACGGGACCGTGCGCTGCAGTGTCACAGCCGCATGCAGGGATGGTCCGGGTGGATGGTGGTACTGTGGCCATGGGTCAGACATCGTCCAACGATGTAGAGCCAGGAGCTCATCGCAGAGCGGGTTGTCATCATCCTCCATGGCCTGCAATAGACACGCGTCCACCCGCAACTGTGTGAGCCCGGCCGTTGTGCCGCAGGTGGACCGGCAATGGGGGGGTGGTGTGCATGCGGGTGGGGTGGGTGGGGTTGGGGAGGGGGGTGAGGGTGCTGGGTGAGTGGATGGGTGGGGGGTGTGGGTGGTCGGCTGTTGCCATGGTGTGCGGTCTGTGGCCATTCTACCCGATTCCCACGCCCATCTAGTCAGTGAAGCGGGCGGCTATCAGTCTGTCCCGTGCCCGCTGGCCCAGCTGGTAACGGTGGACAGCCACCCGCCCGTGTCTAGCCGGTCTGCCCTGACCATTGCCCCCATCCCCCTCATCTGGAGAGGACTGCGCCTCTTCCTGCTGCTCCTCCACTCCGCCCTCCTCTGCCTGCGGCACATCGCCCCTCTGCTGGGCTATATTGTGCAGGACGCAGCACACCACAATGATGCGGCCGACCCTATCTGACCGATAATGGAGGGCGCCCCCAGAGAGGTCCAGGCACCTGAAACGCATCTTCAGCATGCCAAAGCACCTCTCTATCACTCCCCTTGTCGCTACATGGGCATCATTGTAGCGGTTCTCCGCCTCATTGCGTGGCCTCCGTATAGGCGTCATCAGCCACGATCGCAATGGGTAGCCGCTGTCGCCCAGCAACCAGCCCCTCAGCCGGAGATGGCGCCCCTCGTACATGCCGGTGATGTATGACCGCGACAACACGTATGAGTCGTGTACACTGCCCGGGTAATGGGCGCAGACGTGCAGGATCATCATGCGGTGGTCGCAGACCACCTGTATGTTCATCGAATAGGTCCCCTTCCTATTGCTGAACACGGCCCTGTTATCTACAGGTGGCCGCATGGAGACGTGCATCCCATCAATCGCGCCCTGACACGCTCCTCCTCCTCCTCCTCCTCATCCAGGGCAACATGGACATTAACGGCTGCCGCCACGCGGCCAGCATCACAGGCTGATCGGAAAACATGACGGCCGGCGGGGGGGGGGAACGACGACATGTCATCATTGCCCTTACCCCCTCCTCCCCCCAGCCAGGTGGCATGGACCGCATGGGTCCGACTGTTGGAGGCTGGCACCTGGCCAGGTGGACCAACTCACCCCCCCCCCCCACGTCCCTCCCCGGCACGGACCCCATCCCCCCCGTCCCCCTCCCCGGCAGTCATTCTCCCGTCCCCGGCACTCACCCCCCCTCCCGGCACTCCCCCGGAGCCCAGCCCACTCTAACCACCCCCCCCCCCCCCCCCCGCCGCACACACACACACACACAACCCTACACACACCTCTCCCCCACACATACAGACTGCGGCCACGCCATCGCCTGCCCAGCGGCCAACCCCCCAGGCCGTCACCCACCTCCACGCTGGTCGGCGTCAACCTTGAGCACTGGTTGATGCCGATTGAAAGGAGATTTGATTTACGCCGACGTGACCCGTCATCACGTCGACGGGACTTCAGCCCATCCGGACGGGAGAATATCAGCAGCCCCAAAATCCATTGCCTTGCGCCCACCCGTGCCATTCTCCGAGGTCTGCTGCGCCATTGACGCCCCGCCAACTTTTCTCCCTTCGGAGACTTCGGCGGGCGGCGGGGGCGGAATTCACGACGGCCAACGGCCATTCTCCGACTTGGTGGGGGGTTGGAGAATCTCGCCCTGTATCACTAAAGATATTTCAAATAGCAGTAATGAAAATGTGGGAAAAAAAACATTTAACATTTATAAAAGATACTGTCAGTACATCAACTTCTTAATTATTCAGACCCACTTCCTATTAAGGGTACTGCCTCCTTTGTGACTGACCTACTGAGCACCTTATTGGAATGCCCTCTATTGACCTTTATGCTGCTTCACCTTATCCACATTTCATTTTATATTTATTTATAGAAGGATTGAAATAAAACGTGAAAATATTGTACTCAACATTTTAAATTGTTTACAGCAGCCCTTGCTTTAATCTCACTCTTACATCTTGTGGTGGTATGTATTACGGGTAATGTGGTACCTGTGAAACCGAGAGGCTATTGGCTGACAGGTCCTGGGTCCTGGTTGGATCTGCCGACTTCTGGCTCCGCCCTGAAGGCGGAGTATAAGAGCTCAAGCTTCTCCCTGCAGCCTCATTCTGTTGCTGAGCTGCTGGGGACAAGTCTCGCTTAATAAAGCCTAGATCGACTTCATCGCTTCTCGTCTCGCGTAAGTCATTGTGCGCTACAATTTATTAAGCGAGCTTAAAAGACTATGGAGCTCCGGATCGCTCCGGAGTGCCTGCGGATCAGCCCCCACGCAGCGAACTCGGCGGCCGTATTCAAACACTGGCAAGCATGCTTTGAAGGCTACCTCCGAACGGCCCCCGGCCGGATCACGGAAGAGCAGAAAATGCAGGTCCTGCATTCGAGGGTAAGCCCGGAAATTTACTCACTAATAGAAGACGCAGAGGATTTCCCGACGGCGCTCGCTTTGCTGAAGGGCATCTACGTTCGGCCCGTAAACCAGGTCTATGCGCGCCACCAACTCGCGACGAGACGGCAAATTCCCGGAGAATCGCTCGAGGAATTCTACGACGCGCTACTAATTTTGGGACGAGGCTGCAACTGCCCGCCGGTGAACGCAATCGAACACACGGACCTGCTAATTCATGATGCATTCGTGGCAGGTATGAACTCTCCCCAAATTCGTCAAAGACTTTTAGAAAGAGAGTCGCTAGGACTCTCAGAGGCACGGGCCCTTGCAGCCTCCCTTGATGTGGCCTCCCAAAACGCCACGCCTACGGCCCCGACCACGCGGCAGCCCCTTGGCGTCACGAATGGGGTCTCGGTCTTCCAACAGGAGATGGACCGAATGGTTGATGAGCACGGGTTGCAGGCCACGTTCCCGTATCTCGACAACGTAACCATCTGCGGCCACGATCAGCAGGACCACGACGCCAACCTCCAAAAGTTCCTCCAGACCGCTAACGCCCTGAACCTCACATATAACGAGGAAAAATGCGTTTTTAGTACAAACCGTTTGGCCATCCTGGGATACGTAGTGCGCAATGGAGTAATAGGCCCCGACCCCGAACGCAATTCCCCTCCCCCACTGCTCCAAAGCCCTGAAACGTTGCCTAGGCTTCTTTTCATATTATGCCCAGTGGGTCCCCCAGTACGCAGACAAGGCCCGCCCGCTAATACAGTCCACTACCTTCGCCCTGTCGACAGAGGCTCGCCAGGCCTTCAGCCGCATCAAAGTGGATATCGCAAAGGCCACGATGCGCGCCATCGACGAGTCCCTCCCCTTCCAGGTCGAGAGCGACGCATCCGATGTAGCTCTGGCGGCCACCCTTAACCAAGCGGGCAGACCCGTGGCCTTTTTCTCCCGGACCCTCCACGCCTCAGAAATCCGCCACTCCTCAGTGGAAAAGGAAGCCAAAGCCATAGTGGAAGCTGTGCAACATTGGAGGCATTACCTGGCCGGCAGGAGATTCACTCTCCTCACCGACCAACGGTAGCCTTTATGTTCGATAATGCTCAGCGGGGCAAAATTAAGAATGACAAGATCTTAAGTGGAGGATCGAACTCTCCACCTACAATTATGAGATCTTGTATCGTCCCGGAAAGCTGAACGAGCCGTCCGATGCCCTATCCCGCGGCACATGTGCCCACACACAAACAGACCGCCTCCAAGGCCTCCACGAGGACCTCTGCCACCCGGGGGTCACTCGATTCTACCATTTCGTAAAGTCCTGCAACCTCCCCTAGTCTGTGGAGGAGGTCCGTACAGTCACCAGGAACTGCCACATCTGCGCAGAGTGCAAACCGCACTTTTTCAGGCCGGATAGAGCGCACCTGATCAAGGCTTCCCGCACCTTTGAACGCCTCAGTTTGGATTTCAAAGGGCCCCTCCCCTCCACCGACCGCAACGCATACTTCCTATACGTGGTGGACGAGTACTCCCGTTTCCCCTTCGCCATCCCCTGCCCCGACATGACAGCGGCCACAGTCATTAAAGCCCTTGGCACCATAATCACACTGTTCGGTTTCCCCGCATATATCCATAGCGACAGGGTCTCCTCCTTCATGAGTGACGAGCTGCGCCAGTTCCTGCTCAGCAAGGGCATAGCCTCGAGCAGGATGACCAGCTACAACCCCCGGGGGAACGGGCAAGTAGAGAGTAGAGAGGGAGAACGGCACAGTCTGGAAGACCGTCCTAATGGCCCTACAGTCCAGGGATCTCCCAGTTTCCCGGTGGCAGGAGGTCCTCCCGGACGCTCTCCACTCCATCCGGTTGCTGCTGTGTACCACCACTAACCAAACGCCTCATGAGCGCCTCCTTGTCTTCCCCAGGAAGTCCTCCTCCGGAACGTTGCTGCCGACCTGGCTGGCGGCCCCAGGATCCATCTTGCTCCGGAAACACGTGTGGGCGCACAAATCGGACCCGTTGGTCGAGAGGGTCCACCTTCTCCACACAAACCCGCAGTACGCCTATGTGGCGTACCCCGACGGCCGGCAACACACGGTCTCCCTGTGGGACATGGCACCCGCCGGCAACACACACACACACCCCCGACACCAATCACCCCCTCCCTGCCACCGGCGCACCCCACGACCGCCCCCTTCCCGGGGGGGGATCGGTCCTCCTCCCATGCCCGCCCAGGAGTAAAACAGGAACAAACAGCGAAACGCTCCCGGAGACGACAACGCCCGAGCAAGCACCTGCACCACCACCGGGGCTGAGGCGATCGACGAGGAAGACCAGACCGCCCGCTCGACTCGTGGAATCCACGTGACACCAAGAAAAGCAAGAATGTTTTTGTGACAAAAATCTTTTTTGCTCGTATTGTAAATAGTTCTCACAAACTTGTACATAGCCCAGTGTAGGGCTAAAGCTGTATTAACACAGTCCGAAATTTGTTCCAGGGCCAGCCTTGTAAACCCCTACCACCATGCAAACCACCACCCTGCCGGGTTCCTTTTTAACAAGGGGTGAATGTGGTGGTATGTATTAGGGGTAATGTGGTACCTGTGAAGCCGAGAGGCTATTGGCTGACAGGTCCCGGGTCCTGGTTGGATCTGCCGACTTCTGGCTCCGCCCTGAAGGCGGAGTATAAGAGCTCGAGCTTCTCCCCGCAGCCTCATTCTGTTGCTGAGCTGCTGGGGACAAGTCTCGCTTAATAAAGCCTAGATCGAATTCATCGCTTCTCGTCTCGCGTAAGTCATTGTGCGATACACACGGGAAGATAGGTGTTTGTATGGTTGTGTAGAGGACATGTTACTGGACCAGTATTTCCCAGCACTAGTAATCCAAAGAATTCAAATCTCACCATAATATGGGGCAAGATTTCACGCAGAGCTAGTGGTCCACTTACCGGTTGGAAAGCGAGGTGTAAGTCCATCTTCACCGGCCCTGGAAATCACACCTGATTTTGTGGTCCTCAAGGCAATTGGTTGACGATGGTCATGTCTTTTGTCCCTCCCCCATCCCTCCTAAGAAACCACACATCCAAGAGCTGCCGGTTCATCAAAGGACCCGCCAGCTCTTCAATCTCAGCAGTGCCACCAAGAGCAGTGGCCACTGATCGGACTACAGTAGGGTCAAACAAGAAGCAGTAAGTCTGGGGGTAAAAGAAGTGGGGTGCTTCACTGGGTCCTGTTAGGTAGGTCCTTAGTAAGCGCTGGAGAGGGTCCTTGTGAGGGCAGCCCTCCATAAATGGGTGGGCAGGAGGGACCTCCTTCCACTCCGCCCCAATGGTGTGCAGGGTATTCCTGGTTCCTTTCACATGTGGCATGGGCCCACCCAACCCCCACTACTGGTGGAATACTGGGGCAGCAGGAAGAGGCCCTTAGTAGGCTACTTAAGCGCCTCCATTTGTCCAAGGGTGCAGCATCCACTATCTACCCCACAGTTGGTAAAATACAAGAGGAAAATACCAGTAAGCTATACCTACTGTTGCATTGGAGGAAAGGTTGTAAAATTCCAGCTATGAATTTAGTTTTAAATATTGGAAATAAAATGTTGTTATCTGTAAAATTGAGCATGAAGCTATGAGGTTGCGATAAGAAGCACAACCAATATTCCACCATTAATTAACCTGCTTATCTTCTGTCCCTGTGGCATGAGGTGTACTCACAGTTGGGAGAAAATACCCTAAGAGACTTCAGCATTGGATTCAATGAAGTCTCGTGGAGGGGATTTTCCGTTTCTGAGATGAAGTGCTGACACCAATGCAGAATTTGTGGACTTCCACAACAGAAAAACTGGCGCCAAAGCTGGACCAATTCCGATACTATTAAGGGGCTAGCACCAGTGCCGCGTGGAACACAATCGATTCCAATGGAAAATGGTGCGGGATTCGCCGGTCCGTGATTGACACTCGGGAGACTGACAAGCTGCAGCCGCACATACACATTACACTCCCCACACACAAGCCAACAAGATGGCACTGGTTGTGTTGAAGCGTGCTCATACATCTGATGGCTCAGCTGGGGCCAGAGGGCAACTGGGAAGACACCTATACGACCTGTGACACTGAGTTCAAAGTGTGCTGTTAGTAGTGTGCGCCGCTGCATGGCTGCCTTGCAGGCTGCGGCAATGGTGTTCCCGTGCCCGTCCACCCTGAACTGACAGCCCACCTCCAGACTACCCCCGCCACCCGCCCCCGGCTCCTCCCCGCCCGGCCCTGGCAGAAGCCCCCTGGGCAGCGGCACAGCTGTCAGCAAACTATGGCATTGCTGGGCACTTTCCGTACACTCTCTCTCCCTCAGCAGCCGCCATGTCGGTTTCACGATTTTTAAAAGCACAAGTGAACCGCGCTGTAGGGAACTTGGCCCATCGGAGGCAGAGAATCGCGGAGGCCCTGGAGAATACCGGGTCGAGGCCGCTAATGATATGCAAACGGTGTCTACTATACGTGCATTTCGGAATGCATTGATGCCGCTTTTGAGGTGTTGGAACATTGCGACTTGGCATCAAATTGGCACCTGCTGCGATTTTGCCATCGGAGCCGATTCGCCACCCAATCACCTTTCCCGATTTCGCCATTGGCTGACGGAGAATCCCGCCCCGTGTCTTTGAGTTAAACATGTGTAAACTGAATCTCAATTGCTGCCCTCCCTCAGCAGATGAATGAATACCCCTCCATGTACCCCTCCCAGTGGAATTAAAGCCGGTAGTGATGACCCCGATGAGAATTTTATCCCCCCCCCCCACGCCCAACCAACCTCACGGCAGGTTTTGAGGTGGGGAGAGCGTGAAATTGCATGGAGGGTATTCCCTCTATGATCCTGCCTGCCAATTTATGATGGGGCAGGCAGGGCCCCAGGGGTGGCGAGGAGACTACTTTGCCTCAAGTTAGGGCCTTTTCCTTTCCAGCCCAATTTTTTTAGGCTGGCAGGCAAATGATAGGACATACACAGGAGCGATGATGGTGTCTGGGACATTGTCTGCAAGATGTGATTCATGAGGATGACCATGTCAGGTTTTTGCTTGATACGTGAGACAGCTCTTCCAATTTCGGCACAAGCACCCAGAAATAAGAAGCTTTTCAGAGTCAACGGGCCTGGTTGTGCCATTGTCATTTCCAGTGCCTAGGTCGATGCTGTCTGGTTTCATTTTTTTTTGCCTTTCCTGTGGTGGTTTGATCCCAATTTAGTGGCTTCAGATGGCAGTTAAGAGTTAACCATTGATGTGAGTCTGGAGTCACATGTAAGCCAGACCTGGTAAGGATGTCAGAATTTCTTTCCTGAAGGGGTATAGGTGAACCAGATGGGATTATATGACAAATCAACAATGATTAAATGGGCCTTAATTGTTAGGGTCCCCCCCCCCTCCATCCAGAAAGTTTTTCCTGCCAACAGACAGGGGAATGTCCCACTGCCATTTCATCCTCAGCAAGCATTGATTGGCAGAGGGCAGCACTTCCATTCTCATTGGGCGGAAGTCCCATCTTATAGAGCCCCTTCAGGCACAGTGCTGCAATGGCCGGAAGAGGCAATGTGCCTGGGACTAAGCGCAAGGAGCCAGAGTGAAGGCTGGGGTCCCAGGGATATGCCAGGAGGTCACGGGGCCGAGAGAAGGTGCTCCCAGTCACACGGGAGCTTCTGATTGAGGTGCACCCCACCCCCTATCTGTCCGAGAAGTAGATTTCTGTTTCCGTCTTGATCTATCCTGGTATGGCATCAGGCCGATTGTGAGTCACCTAATTCACTCCACTCGGTATGATCTGGATTTGCATATTTAAATACCCAGACGCCAGATTCATCCGGTGCACAGGAGTGAACAGCCGTGCCTGCAAGACCTCGCTATTATATTTCTCTTTGGTAATATATTGGGACTCTTTGCTTCGCAATCCAGAATGGTCTGATGGTGTGATTATAAATAAACCACCAATTGCTAACTTCAAGCAAAACTGATTTTTGAACAATGATTGATTAATATTGAGTTTGCACACTCCACAGAACTATAACTAGTAATCAAGTAATCTATATTAAAGTAATAATTAATTTATTTTTAAAAAAAATATTTATTAAAGTTTTTTAACACAATTTTTCTCCCTTACAAACAATAACCCCGCCCCCCGTAACAAAAAAACCCGAGAAATCGCGCAGAGCAAGATATATACATGGCAAAATGATATATTGACACAGCTTTGTACACTGGCCCTCACCCGTACGTGCCAGTTTCCCCAACCCTTCATGTTATCTCTTGCTCATCCACCCTCCCAGGCAGTCCCCCCTTCCCCCCCCCCCCTCGCCCCCCCCCCCTCCCAGGGCGTCCCCTCCACTCTCCCCCCCCCCCCCCCCCAAGGTTGCAGCTGCTGCTGACCGACCTTCCTCTAACGCTCCGCGAGATAGTCTAGGAACGGTTGCCACCGCCTGTAGAACCCCTGCGCAGACCCTCTCAAGGCGAACTTAATCCTCTCCAACTTTATGAACCCAGCCATATCATTTATCCAGGCCTCCAGGCTGGGGGGCTTCGCCTCCTTCCACATTAGCAAGATCCTTCGCCGGGTTACTAGGGATGCAAAGGCCAGAATGCCGGCCTCTTTCGTCTCCTGCACTCCTGGTTCGTCCACTACTCCAAATATTGCTAGCCCCCAGCTTGGCTTGACCCGGACTTTCACCACCTGAGATATTGCTCCCACCACTCCTCTCCAGAACCCCTCCAGTGCCGGGCATGACCAAAACATATGGACATGGTTCGCCGGGCTCCCTGAGCACCTTCCACATCTGTCCTCTACCCCAAAGAACCTACTCAACCTTGCCCCCGTCAAGTACGCTCTGTGGACCACCTTAAATTGTATCAGGCTGAGCCTGGCACACGAGGAGGAGGAATTAACCCTACCTAGGGCATCAGCCCACAGACCTTCCTCGAGCTCCTCCCCCAGCTCCTTCTCCCATTTACCCTTCAACTCTTCTACCAGCGCTTCCCCCTCTTCTTTCAACTCCTGGTGTATTTCCGACACCTTGCCCTCCCCGACCCATACACCCGAGATCACCCTATCTTGAACTTCTTGTGCCGGGAGCAACGGGAATTCCCTCACCTGTCGCCTCACAAAAGCCCTCACCTGCATATATCTGAATGCATTTCCCGGGGGTAGCTCGAACCTCTCCTCCAGTGCCCCTAGGCTCGCAAATGTCCCGTCGATGAACAGGTCCCCCATTCTTCCAATCCCCGCCCGATGCCAGCTCTGGAACCCCCCCGTCCATCTTCCCTGGGACAAACTGGTGGTTACCCCTGATCGGGGACCACATCAATGCTCCCATTGCACCCCGGTGCCGTCTCCACTGGCCCCAGATCCTTAGTGTTGCCGCCACCACCGGGCTCGTGGTATACTTTGTCAGCGAGAGCGGCAGCGGTGCCGTCACCAACGCCCCCAGGCTCGTTCCTTTACAGGACGCCATCTCCACCCTCTTCCATGCCGCCCCCTCTCCTTCGATAACCCACTTGCGGATCATCGCCACATTTGCTGACCAGTAGTAGCTCCCCAGGTTTGCAGCGCCAACCCTCCTCGGTCCCTGCTGCGTTCCAGGAACCCTCTCCTTACTCTCGGGGTCTTATTCGCCCACACAAACCCCATAATACTCCTGCCTACTCTCTTAAAAAAGGCCTTAGTGATCACGATGGGAAGGCACTGAAACACAAACAGAAACCTCGGAAGGACCACCATTTTGACCGACTGCACTCTACCCGCCAGTGAGAGCGGTAACATGTCCCATCTTTTGAAATCCTCCTCCATTTGCTCCACCAACCTCGTCAGACTCAGTTTATGTAGGGTCCCCCAACTCCTGGCTATCTGGATCCCCAGATACCGAAAGCTCCCCTCCGCCTTCCTCAGCGGTAGGTCCCCTATCCCTCTTTCTTGGTAATACAAAGAGCTCACTCTTCCCTACATTGAGCTTATAGCCCGAAATCTCCCCAAACTCCCTTAGAGTCTGCATGACCTCCACCATCCCCTCCATTGGATCCGCCACGTACAGCAACAGGTCATCCGCATATAGCGACACCCCATGCTTTTCTCCCCCTCGGACCACCCCCTCCATTTATTAGACTCCCTCAATGACATGGCCAATGGTTCGATCGCCAATGCGAACAACAGGGGGACGGGGGCACCCCTGCCTGGTCCCTCGGTACAGTCGAAAGTACTCCGACCTCCACCGGTTCGTCACTACACTCGCCATCTGGGCTCTGTGAAGGAGCTTAACCCAATTAATAAACCCTACCCCGAACCCAAACCTATGCAGCACCTCCCAGAGGTACTCCCACTCTACTCGGTCGAAGGCCTTCTCCCCGTCCATAGCTGCCACTATCTCCGCCTCTCCCTCCTCCGATGGCATCATTATCACGTTTAAGAGCCGCCGCACATTGGTGTTTAGTTGCCTGCCCTTTACAAATCCCATCTGGTCCTCGTGGATTACCCCCGGGACACAGTCCTCGATCCTCGTGGCCAGCACTTTTGCCAGCAACTTTGCATCCACATTGAGGAGCGAGATCGACCTGTACGATCCACATTGCAGTGGGTCCTTGTCCCGCTTTAGGATCAAAGAAATTGTCGCTTCCGACATTGTCGGGGGCAGGGTCCCCTCCCGCTTGCCTCATTAAAGGTCCTCACCAGTAGCGGGGCCAACAGGTCTGCGTACTCCCTGTAGAACTCCACCGGGAATCCGTCCGGTCCCGGGGCCTTCCCCACCTGCATGCTCCCCAATCCCTTGCTCAGCTCCTCCAACCCAATTGGTGCCCCCAAACCAGCCACCTCTTGCACCTCCACCCTCGGGAATCTCAGCTGATCTAGGAATCGTCTCATCCCCTCTTCCCCCGCTGCGGGCTGGGATCTGTACAGCTCTTCATAAAAGGCCTTGAATAACTCGTTTATTTTCATTTGCACTCCGAACCGTGGCTCCCCTTCCATCTTTGACTCCCCCTATTTCCCTCGCTGCCATCCTCTTACGGAGATGGTGTGCCAGCATCCGACTAGCCTTTTCCCCATACTCGTAGGTCGCCCACTGCGCTTTCCTCCACTGTGCCTCCACCTTCCCTGTGGTCAACAGGTCAAACTCAGTCTGGAGTTTTTCGCCAAGTAATCTTTCCTCCGGGGCCTCTGCGTATCTCCTGGCCACTCTCAAAATCTCCCCCACTAACTTCTCCCTTTCCATACCCTCTGTCTTCTCCCTATGAGCCCTAATGGAAACTAGCTCTCCCCTGATCATTGCCTTCAATGCCTCCCATACCACCCCCACCCGCAGCTCCCCATTGTCGTTGGCCTCCAAGTACCTTTCGATACACCCTCTCACCTTCCCACACACCACCTCGTCCGCCAGCAGTCCCACATCCAGCCGCCACAACGGGCGTTGGTCCCTCTCCTCTCCCAGCTCCAGTTCCACCCAGTGCGGGGCATGGTCCGAAACGGCTATAGCCGAATACTCTGTCCCCTCCACCCTCGGGATGAGCGCCCTACCCAGAACAAAGAAATCTATCCGGGAGTAGGCTTTGTGTACTTGGGAGAAGAAAGAAAATTCCCTGGCCTGCGGCCTTGCAAACCGCCATGGGTCCACTCCCCTCATCTGATCCATAAACCCCCTAAGTACCTTGGCCGCCGCCGGCCTCTTTCCAGTCCTTGATTTGGAGCGGTCCAGTGCTGGATCCAACACTGTATTGAAGTCCCCTCCCATTATCAGGCCTCCTATCTCCAGGTCCGGAATGCATGTGCTTCATGAATCCTGCGTCATCCCAGTTCGGGGCGTATACGTTTACCAACACCACCCACGTCCCTTGCAGCCTACCACTCACCATTACATATCGCCCTCCATTGTCCGCTACAATAGTCTTGGCCTCAAATGACACCCGCTTTCCCACCAATATTGCCACCCCTCTATTCTTCGCGTCCAGTCCCGAGTGGAATACCTGTCCTACCCATCCCTTTCTTAGCCTGACCTGGTCCGCCACCTTCAGGTGTGTCTCTTGGAGCATGGCCACGTCCGCCTTCAGTCCCTTTAAGTGCGCAAACACTCAAGCCCTCTTCACCGGCCCATACAGGCCCCTCACATTCAACGTTATCAGCCGGATTGGAGAGGCTCTCACCCCCCCCACGCCCCGCCGACTCGCCATCTCCTTTTCTGGGCCAGTCCCGTGTCCACGCCTCCCTCACCCTCCAGTCCCCCAGAGGGGGGACCCCCGTCCCGACCACCTCTTCTGTGTCCAATTCCCTTTCGGCCAGTGCAGCAGCAACCCTTTTTCCCCCCCCCCCCACTTTCCCCCCCTCCCCTCCCCCCCGCCAGACCCCTGTCTAGCTTTTTTGCTCCCCCCATGTCACTCCCGTAAGTCAGCTGACGCCTGCTGACCCCGGCTTCCCCCGTCGTCCCATTGACCTCCCCGCGTGGGAGTCTCCCAATCCATATGCATTCCTTCGTTCCCCTTCCCGCCTTTCCAAAGCCCGCTCCGCCCCCTCTGGCGCAGCTCCTGTCGCGGCCTTGTCTCTCTCCCCCAGCCCATGTAACATTTCCTGCGCGTGATTGACCCCCTATATACAACAACCATCACACATCAAACCCCAAAACATCCCCCCCCACCCTCACAAACCCTCAGTTAGAGTCCAACTTTTCGGCTTGTACAAAGGTCCACGCCTCTTCAGGCGTTTCGAAGTAAGAGTGTTGGCCCTTGTATGTGACCCACAGTCGCGCTGGCTGCAGCATTCCGAATTTCACTTCTTTCCGGTACAACGCCGCTTTGGCCCGGTTGAAACCCGCTCTCCGCTTTGTAACCTCCGTGCTCCAGTCCGGGTATATTCGGATCTCTGCATTGTCCTACCTACTGCTCCGCTCCTTCTTGGCCCATCTCAGGACCCACTCTCTGTCCGTGAACCAGTGGAACCTCACCACCATCGCCCTTGGCGGCTCATTTGCCTGGGGCTTCTTCGCCAGCACCCGATGTGCCTCGTCCAACTCCAGCGGCCTCGAAGGGGCCTTCGTGCCCATCATCGCCTCGAGCATCGTGCTCGCGTATGCCCTGGCATCAGCCCCCTCCACTCCCTCAGGGAGACCCAGGATTCGCAGATTCTTTCTCCTCTACCTGTTCTCCAGGTCTTCGAGTCTTCCCGCCCACCTCTTAGCTCCGCATAGCCGCAACCGGAAGTCGAGAGGGAATCCTTTTGGCAGTGTTTGCTTCACCAGTCTGCCCCAAAATGTCTATGGAAACTCCTGAAAAAGGTCTGGGAGTCCGTTCCAGACGGGAGCTGCCGAATGTGCGACCTACTCCTCCATGGCCGCCACCGGAAGCCTCGTCCCTGCTTCTTCAATGGCCTTGGTAGAACTTTTCACAGTTGTTCCCTCTGCTGCTAGAATTCACCTTTGATAGAGTCAAGTCAGATTGCAGCTTTCAGCTTGCCCTTCCCCACCTGCATGCTGGAAGAGGCCCTGTTTATCCTGTTGCAGCCAAATCTTTTACTGTTTCTGCCGGGTCTGGTAGCCAAAAGGCATAACATTCCTGGGGGACACTGTCAGGGGAATGCTGCAGTCTTCTTCCCACACCGGGAAATGTCAAACAAATGCCGTGGGGGCCCTGTAAAAGAGCCCAAAAGTCCGTTCCAAGCGGGAGCTACCGAATATGCGACCTAGCTCTGCATAGCCGCACCCGGAAGTCCAGTAATAATTAATTTAAACTACACGTGCTGCTTTATCGGTGTTGTGATCTATTTCTTTTACACTCGACTGTCTAGAATCTCCTGGTGAGAAGTACCCAAGATCCTCTGAGCTCATACTTATAGTGGGAACTAGTGGTGCCCTCTAGTGGTTGTGTTACCCTAAAATGTAATAATTACCCCTTTATTTGTCTACATATATACATATCATTACACTCACCAGAGCGCCGTTTAGTACTGGTCTAGACAAACATTGACCAGGTGTAATGGCACCTTGAGGAGTCTCTCAGGCCATTGGAGACTCCCAGGTTGTAGGGAACAGGGAAGGGGAGTATCCTGGCACTCATGCAACCTGGTTACCTTGGCATTGCCAGGGTGCCTGGCTGGCAGCACCAGGGTGCCCAAGTGCCAAGTCAGCACTGTCAGTGCTTGGGCATGAGTGGCCCTTGCCTACTGTATGGGGGGGTGAGGGGACTTCCCAGATACCTTGACAAGGTTGAGGGGGTCAATAAAACATGGGGGGGGGGGCTGAAAGAGGGAGTGGGGGGAAAATGGGACTGCCATCAAAAGTAGTGCCCCGATCTGAAAACAGCTGTTGCAGCTGGCAAGATCAGCTCGCCAACCGGAAACCTCTCTGAGTGTGGCCTCAGCAGGGAGAAATGAAATGAAAATCGCTTATTTTCACAAGTAGGCTTCAATGAAGTTACTGTGAAAAGCCCCTAGTCGCCACATTCCGGAGCCTGTTCGGGGAGGCTGGTACGGGAATTGAACTGTGCTGCTGGCCTGCCTTGGTCTGCTGTAAAAGCCAGCGATTTAGCCCAGTGTGCTAAACCAGCCCCAGAAAAATTTTCAATTTTGTTATTGCGATGGCCGGGTGAGACCAAAATAAACGGCAACGTGCCGCAGAATAGCGGGGTGAGTCCCGGCGCTGCAGCCACCAAGAAACACCCAGCCAAAAGCGGACTTAAATATTTGTCTGCTGAATCACACCCACAATCTCATTGGAATATGTCCAAACTTATGATCGTAAATGGTCACACATCAACAATAAAATCAAGATCAAGGAAATACCAAAGCCTCGCAAGTATACTTCTTCTTCGAGGCTTAAAAATTATAAGCTTAAAAACATTTCTCCATCATTTATGCACATTATGTGAAGTCATTTTTATTTATTTAAAATTTGGACTGCTCAGAGGTGGCAAATTTAACACAAATAAAATTGCTGATTCTTTGTGATGAACCCATTCTCAGCCATGTTAATAAAATTACACCAGGTTGTCACTCTTAAATATATTTGGAAGAAGTATTTAATGGGCAGACATAAAAGATCAAGCAGACTGGAGTGTTCTGCAGTTATATAGGCAACTCACTTGCAACTTATGGCACGGTAGCACAGTGGTTAGCACTGTGGCTTCACAGCACCAAGATCCCAGGTTCGATTCCCGGCTTGGGTCACTGTCTGTGTGGAGTCTGCACGTTCTCCCCGTGTCTGCATGGGTTTCCTCCGGGTGCTCCGGTTTCCTCCCACAAGTCCCGAAAGACCTGCTGTTCGGTAATGTGGACAATCTGAATTCTCCCTCAGTGTACCCGAACAGGCGCCAGAATGTGGCGACTAGGGGCTTTTCACAGTAACTTTATTGCAGTGTTAATGTAAGCCTACTTGTGACAATAAAGATTATTATTATTATGATTAATTTTCATTACTGCCACATTTTGCAGCATTGGTAACTTAAAAACCCGAATGGAAAATTAGCCAATTAAGTTTGTTACAAATTGTTTCAAATGGTTTACTTGCCTTGATTATTACCAGTGACCAGTTTTCCTACGTCTCAAAAGTATTTTTTCACTATATTTATAGTTAAGTAGCTCATTCATGCACATTAGGTGAAGACATTTTTCTTTTTTTAAATTTGTACTGCTCAGAGGTGGCAAATTCAACACAAATAAAATTGCTGATTCTTTGTGATGAACCCATTCTCAGCCATACAGTTCAAATAGCTACAATGAAACATGTAAACATGCATTACTGAAGTATCCTTGCTGTCAGCTGATGAGATAGCATTTGTTAATTGTTGTAAGTCATTGATGTTCATGAACTCTACTTTGCTTCTGCATTCTTTGCAGTTATATTTCTCATTATTGGAAAAAGCCCAAGTAAATTGTTTCGTTTTCAAAATCAATCTTCGCCTTAACCTTCCCAAGCTGCCAATGCTGACTCATACCAAGAAACAGATTGAAGGCATTGAGCGAATTCAGGTACATCCTGCAACTGACTATTCTTAAAGATTTGTCACAACAAAACTGAAGGCTATTAAACCTATAAGAGTATCATAAACTGAGCCAATTGTGTCACATATGTCTCCGTTTCACAAGGTATCACTGAATAGCAGTTTTTAGTCCAGGGCGATACACTTGATTTTTCCTGTTTTTATAAGAGAATTTTATGCTGTAATTTTCAGAAAGGATAATGTCAATTTTAACCTTTTCTGCTTGGTGTAAACTGGGTGGCCAGGCATTTAGAATATCCCATGAGACTCTTCCAAAATCACATACCGATCCCTCAAGCTCTGGTTTTAACCTGTCCTTCTCAATAACTCCAGGGGACACACCTCTGAAACCACTCTCGTTATCCTTTAAATATACAAATCAGGCACAAGTAGGAAAGTAATTGTATTTTTAGCCCCTAGCAGGAAGAGGTTCCTGGACTAGGAGATTCCCAAAAGGTACAATTTTGAACTGTTGTTGATTTTCCTAAGGAGCACGATTGCCTCACTGGCCCACTCCTCTCCCAATTCCTTTGTTGACAAATCTGAGTACCTGGGGCCATTCCTCTTTTGCTTCTTTGGTCCTCAGCAGTGGACTCCCCTTGCTGGACAATACTGTGCACGCTACCCATTGTCAAACTGCCACCTCCTGCTAGATTTAGATGGAGAACTGGGGATGTGCTGATTCAGGCCTGAGAGTTAAAATCTTTAGGCTTGCTGGTATATCATGAAAATCGCTATTGTCTTGGGCCTTCGCCACCTGGTAGCCAACCAAATTCAAACAGCGGCTATAATCTCTGCCACTGAGGTTTCAGATAATGTCAATGATAAAAATGTTCAATTCAATTTTAGGGTGAATTCTATGCTCAAAAAGAATGTGTAAAACTATAGATCACCTTTTTTAGGGGCTGGTTTGGCACAGTGGGCTAAATAGCTGGCTTGTAATAAAAAACACTGCCAGCAGCGCGGGTTCAATTCTCATACTGGCCTCCCCGAACAGGCGCCGGAATGTGGCGACTAGGGGCTTTTCACAGTAACTTCATTAAAGCCTACTTGTGACAATAAACAATTATTATTATTATTATCAACCTTTACTGCTCCAAGGAGACCAACTCCCATCATCTGTAGCATCTCCTTAATACTTTCGACTAACGTTCCACCAGTTAGCCTATGTTTTAGTGGTTACCATGGCCACAAACGGGTTGTTAATTTGGCGACAACTCCTCTTACGAGTTATACATGAATGGATTTTATAATAACAAGCTTTATTATGTGACTGATTTAGTTTTCCTTTCACTTAAATTACATGCAAATAATACAACTGGGGTTCTCCTACCTACATCAATGAGCCCCCTCTGATATTCAAGAACAACAACAACCCTACTGGCCAGCTCCTGCCCTGCACGGTAGCACAATGGTTAGCACTGTTGCTTCACAGCACCAGGGACCCAGGTTCGATTCCCAGCTTGGGTCACTGTCTGTGCGGAGTCTGCGTGGGTTTCTTCCGGGTCTCCGGTTTCCTCCCACAAGTCCCAAAATATGTGCTGTTTGGTGAATTGAACATTCTGAATGCTTCCTCAGTGTACCCAAACAAGCGCCGGAGTGTGGCGACTAGGGAATTTTCACAGTAACTGCCTATGTGTGATACTAATAAAGATTATTATTGTTCCAGACCTTCCACATGGCTGTATTAATCTTGAGCTCACAAACATCCTGAAGTTAAAGGGCATCCAGCTTAATTCTTATACAATAACACAAACTTGGCATGAATTTATGTGATAGATAGTTTGCACTTTTAGCTGAGGATGTATTTTTTGGAGTAAATTCAGTTTATAATCATTTGGCTCTGTGCTACAAGGTTTGGGGGCAGGAATCTGTCTGTCAGAAGCATGAAATGATGTCATTATGAATCAGCAGTTGATTTTTCACTGAGTCTGATCTGTTTTCTCCTGGAGTTCACAGAATGATCGTTCAAGTACATTTTGGAGCCTCACTTCCTAGGCTCACTATTGCTTTCACTTTGCTTGAAATTACAATTGTTGGCAATATTTCCCCAGTCAATGGAAAGTAAAATCTGACGCAGTCTATAACCAGCTGTCCATGGACCATTTTCATTGGAATTGATTGTGTTCCATGCCGGTGCTAGCCCTTCCACAGTAACAGAATCAGTTCAGGTATGGCGCCAGTTTTGCTGTCATGAAAGTCTACGAATTCTGCATTAGTGTCAACAATTAATCTCAGAAATGGAGAATCCCGCCCGCTATGTTTCAAAAAGTATTTTGTTGGCTGTAAAGCGCTTTGAGATATTTGGCGGTCATGAAATGCATTTTAAATGTGAGTCCTTCTTTTGTGCAAAAGAATTAGGGCAGAGACTTGGAACAACTATTTTTCATACGGAGAATTTTGAGACTGAAGAATGTGTTATCAGACTTAATGATTAAAGTATAGACCATTTAGAAAATAGTTTGATCGGTGCTTAAAGAAAAGAAGAATAAAGGATATACAAATAGGCGAAACTAAGAGAGGATAAAGACAAAAAAAAAAATAGGCGAAATGGCTGTTGCTGGTATAAGTTCTATGTAAACCTCTGACTAAATTTTCCATTGCTTCCTGAACCCAAAGGTGAAAATGCTATCTTGAGATCCTTCCCATTCTTTCATTAATTTGTATACATTTAGTATTTGTGGTGATATGCATCACTGTATATACACAAGGGGTTAATGTAAATACACTACAACTAAGTAACCACTAGAGGAAGCACTAGAGATGTCATGACACACAGACATACAGCCAAGGGGTCATTACAACAGGACACAACTAATTGGGAATCAGGATACCCAGAGGTGGCATTACCACAAGGGGGCATTACACAACCCATATAAAAGGACAGGGCACACATGCTCTTTCTTTTTCCACTGGGAACATCTGCAGAGTGAGTCAGGTGTATATATCACATAACATCTACAGCACGTGGCTAAGAGCTAGTCTGGTTCAGTCAGACAGAGTAATCACACTTAGGTTAGCAGAGAGTCAAACTCACAGAATACTGAGCTAACAGGTTCAATAAATCAAATTGAACTAAATTCAAGGTCTGGAGTACATTTCAGTTATAGCTGCATCCAGTTGCAGCCCATGTTATCTCAGTGTGCATAACATGACAGTATTCTCATCCTTGTGTTTAAATCTTTTAACAGCTTTCACCCCTTTCTAACTCTGTAATCCTTCTCCAACCCCACAATTCTCCACAGATTTTTTTCCCTCTAACTCTGACCTTCTGTACATTCCTCCTTTCCTTCACCCCACATCTGGGGCGAGATTCTCCAACCCCTCCCCGCCGGGTCGGAGAATCGCCGGGGGCTGGCGTGAATCCCGCCCCCGCCGGTTGCCGAATTCTCCGGCACCGGATATTCGGCGGGGGCGGGAATCGCGCCGCGCCAGTTGGCGGGCCCCCCCCCCCCGCGATTCTCTGGCCCGGATGGGCTGAAGTCCGCTGCTAGAATGCCTGTCCCGCCGGCGTAGATTAAACCACCTACCTTACCGGCGGGACAAGGCGATGCGGGCGGGCTCCGGCCTGGCCCGCGATCGGGGCCCACCGATCCGCGGGCGGGCCTGTGCCGTGGGGGCACTCTTTTCCTTCCGCCTTCGCCACGGTCTCCACCATGGCAGAGGCGGAAGAGACTCCCTCCACAGCGCATGCGCGTGGATACCGTGAGCGGCCGCTAACGCTCCCGCGCATGCGCCGCACAGCAATGTCATTTACGCGCCAGCTGGCAGGGCACTTCCGCCAACTGGTGGGGCGGAAATCAGTCCGGCGCGGGCCTAGCCCCTCAAGGTTGGGGCTCAGCCCCCAAGATGCGGAGGATTCCGCACCTTTTGGGCGGTGCGATGCCCGACTGATTTGCGCCGTTTTTGGCGCCGATCGGCGGACATCGTGCCGATACCGGAGAATTTTGCCCCAGGTGTCCATGCCCTTAGTCGCTTTAGGCCCATACTTTGAAATTTCCTTCTTCACTACAACATTGAATACACTTCAAAATGCGTCCTGGGCTTGACAATGCTGTGGGATATCTCAAGGTTACGAAAGGCATTATATAAATGTCAATCTTCCTCTCTTCTTTCCATCTCTATAATATCATCAGACATTATCCTGCCTCTGCTCATCTGTTGCTGAAACCCTCACAAATGGCTTTTTTATTGCAGACTTGACAATTATAGTATCCTCTCACATTCGATGCTCCATAAACTTGAGGCCATACAAAAGTCTGCTACCCTGTCCTATGGGCACCATGTTTCGTTAGTTCACCACTCTGGTGCTTGCTAATATGCATTGGCTTTGTGTTGAGCAATGTCTCAGTTATAAGATTCTCATCATTCTTTCAATCCCTCCATGGCCTCGCCCAATCCAACTTCCAATACTCTCCTGCAGTCACACAATCCTCCAAAATATATCTGTGCTCCTCTAATTCTGATATTTTGAGCAGCCCTGATTTCATTAGCCTCTGCTTTGAGAACCATCCCTGCCAGGGTGTTATGTTGTGGAATTTCTTCATAAAACTTCTCTAACTCTCTTTCCTCCCTTAAGATGCTTCTTCAACCGAACTCTTTTACCAAGGGCTGAATTTGACTATTTTTGGAGAGGTGAGGGATGCAGAATGGAAGCTGAGTGGTCCACTGCTCCCATCCCCACCATCACAACCCATCAAATCAAGCATCGGATAGCCAATTAATGGCAGTCAGGCAGAAGGAGGTCTATTAGTAGTGTGAAGGCAGCTCTAGGTCCAATCGGGACTCTAGGCCTGGATGTCATGCAACACAGGGGAAACGAATAAATGGCTCAGTATAGTATTTTAAAAGTGATTTTTAATTAGGTAGTCACTGGTGGAGGGCAGACACATTTTAAAAATGCTTATTTTTGTTGATGAATGTTTTTCATCTGAATTAATACAATTGCAGCGACATATCATTCTTCTGTACATCATCTTAATGGGAAGAAAGAATTACATTCTTTTGTGCTGCCCAATTGTCCTGGCTCATTGAAGACTATAGTGCAAATTCTTTTAAATTGTTCCTTGAACTGTGATCTAGGCTGTACATTTTGGGACCAATTTCCTAGTTGGACCCAAAGTGGAAACTTTACTCTATTGTTTATAGAACTTGTGTCAATACAAAATCATTACAGTTTAATATCAGTCCAAAATCACTGGCACAAATGGGAAGTCAAAACATCAATCTCGCTTTTGGATTCAAGTAAACTTTTCCATAGTAGGTGAATTTACACAGTCCCCTGGCTTCATATCATATATAATCTGATCCATTGTGCAACCAATATATATATTATTGTAAATAAATGTTATTTCTTTCTATCCTACAACTCATGCTGGATTTTTCGTGGACCTCACAAAACCTGTGAGGTTGAGACTTTTGACCTCACTAGTAGTGGATGAAAGGTTCTTTAAAAGTAGATTTGGCAAGTTTTTGCAGTGCATTTACTAGATGATACATACTGCTGTATATGAGCTGTGGATGAAGTGGATATGAGTCCAATGACAAGACTGTTGATCAAGCAGACCTCTCTCTATTCTAGTTGATGTTGACCGTAATGTGTTTTTGGCAATTTTGTCCATCCAAGGGTGTAGTCCATATTCCATCCTGCTACTAATAATGAAGGTATTACTCGAGAGGTTGAAACAAAGCAGTTTAATCTTAAGGAATTTCTAAAATAGTGGAGTCCATTCTTATTATTTTAATTTAATATTGCACTTACTTTAATATAAAATAATTCAACACATTTTTTTGATTTTTAGATGACATTGGTAAAACAGCATTTTCAGCAAAACAGCCATATTTGTAATTAACGCTCCATTTTTCTCTGAATTGGTGGTACAGACACCAGGAAATATCCATCAAATGTTAATATATCAGGAGACCTCCTCAATCATTCCAATCTGACCATTCCAATTGAGTTTGAATGCACAGCTGTTGTCCAGTCAGCACACAATTAATTTCAAATACTGTGAGCGAACGGTTCAATCTAACTTGTCTTTTTAAAAGGCTAGATTTTAAAAGCTAAAATTTCCCTCTGCTCATTTTAATGATTCTATGTTCTGTTAAGTGTGCGACCTTAGCTGGTGGACACTGCATATTTAGTACCAGATTAATGACCCCCTCATTCTTACCTTTACAAATGCTAATTTTCTCATTGTTCAAAATGTTTCATAGTTCACTGGAGTCTAACCGTTGTAAAGGTCATATTTTGTTCTTCTTCTTTAACAGAGTAATGTTCCATAAACGAGGCCTAAAACAGAGTAGGTAATTAAATACAGGCCTAGCATTACTTATCGTTGAATGATTATAATGATGGCAATCAGTTCCCTGGACTGCAGCACACTTGCACAATGAACAGTGAGGGTGACACTTCCCTATGCTGCTGGTGATAGGATGGGGGCAGGGGTTCACCCAACAGAGCTACAGCCATGCACAAAGAGATAGGGACATGTGAGGCATTTCTCATGCAAAAGATTTGGGACATGTTTGTTGCATTTCTTCCACTCCTATAATGTCTGTGACCAAACTCAAACCTCAGAGATATGCAGGCTGGCAGCTGTGGAGACATTTAGCCATCCTGTCCCTGATGGATACCAACTGCAGACAATATTTTAAGGACTGTACTGTATTCTTAGTGGCCATTAAAATCCAATTTTACCAATTTCTGTCGAAAAATTTATAACTTCGTTTGGGTGATGAATCAGTAAAACCTGATTTTTGAAGGGAAATGATGCCCATTTTTCTTAGCTGAACTCCAGTTCGGAGATCTGTGTGAGTTGAATCACAATTTTAGGATGAAAAGGCTTAATGATGATTGCTGGATGGATTAGTAATAAAATGGATCACAATTCTTCATTCTGAGTAAATACTGCAAAATTAAACTGCAACCACATTTTCCGTAGAGTTGAAAGATATTTGCACAATGTATAGTGCTGATGTGCTTGATTTTAATAACCAGCATTTTGGAACACAGTCTCATCTATTCGCAAGAAAAATAACTTGAAAATGATCACATTTTGTAATCGAGCAAACCTACATCACTTTAATTTTGGAATTGCCATTGAGACCGTAAAAGGGGGTCTGGAAAAGTACAACTAATTTTGGGCTGTCAAGATGTAACTTTGCTTGTAAGCCTCTTGCTTGCTTTCTTCACGTTCAACCTAAAATCTGATTTTCGCTCATTTTTCTCTGAACCAATCCTGTGTTTTTAGACTCTGTAGCTATAAAACTTGACTCCCTACTGCTGGATTATCCGCAATACAAATGCTGTTTAAGCTCCAAAATGGCAGCTGCAGTGCAGGAACACTGGTGTGAGCTGTGCTGGACGTGAATTTGGTGAGGACAATAGAACGAATACAAGGAATACGCAACAAAAGCATGCCTGTTCGGCAGACTGCGATATCGATCGAGGTGATCTGACACCAGCCTTGCCATTTTTGGAGCTCAACACTCCAGCTAATGCCATCACTTTAACAGCTGGACACTTATTCAACAGCACTTATTCAATACCATTTAAAGGGTTTATCAATTACTTCCAGGTTAGTTGCTGCTGGTTTGGTTCACAAATGTGCTAATAGAGCGGACTACTGCCTGTAAGCTTGAAATAACGGGCATCGCATTCGCTGTTAGAAGGAGGGTCGGGGATGAGGGTACCTTCATTTTTGATTGTTGAATCCTGGAGCAGCCATGGCTTCTGTAATGGTCGTTCATATGATGGTGAGTACCATCTCACCTGTGGAGATAAGGACAGGCAGCTGTGTGTTTTCCTCACTGATGAACTCAAGCTGCCTCTAGCTGTGCACAAACTTGTCCTACAAGAGAAATGAAAGTGTTTCACTGAAAGTCGAGTGATAATACTGTCATGGTTGACTAGCTGGCAGTGTATACAAGCTATCAGATGCTGGTGTGAGGCTTTCAGCAGTGCAAAGTGTGTGAGGGTGAGGTAGATCCATAAATGTAAATTGTGAGTCTCTAATGGAGATTAGGTGAGTAATGTTGTGTGGTGCATTGAGCAGTAGGAGGCTAATGATGCAATTGCTGGGACACAATATTTGAAGATACATTAATTGCCCCGACCATTCATTTGCAGCCAATGAAAATTTTGCAACTCTGCACTCTTTGCCTTGACTACCAAGGCTATCTGGTCCCACTTCCTTCACAAAGTTTGTCTGGTGAGCCTCTTAGCTAGGACACCTCTCTCCTCTGCACCATCTCCTCGGGTGAGGTTCTCAGTGTAACACCAGAGGACCTGCCCTCTCTCCTCTTGTCATGATATGCATTCATGCACATACTGAGATACAGACAGGAAGTGACAGACACTCAGTACAGCCAATCAACACACAGGACAGAACACAATCAATCACCAGGCAGAACATTAGAGGGGGGTTTCCCACTATAAAACACACGAGGCATCAGCACTCTGCCTCTTTCCACTGGTGACAACTGTAATGACAGTCAGGGTGTATATATCAGTTAGCACCTTCTACACGTGGCTCAGAGCTAGTCTGGTCTAGTTAGTTATAGTAAGCACGCTTAGATTAGTAGAGTGTCAACCCACAGTGAACTGTGCACACTGCTCAGGAAGTTCAATAAAGCGTATTGAACTTACACCAAGGTTTAGTGTCTACTTTCAAGTACAACTGCATCCAGCTGCAGTCAGTGTTCCCCCAGGGTGAATAACACGACATGGTACCAGTAGTCTACTATCTCTAAGTGGTTTACCTCGAGTGATTCTGTGACGACCAGCAAGTGCCTTCCAGCAGCATGGAGAAGCTCCAGGCCCCTCCACAGCTACGGATCTTCGGCAATCTCGGCGCCAACTGGCAGGACTTCAAGCAAAGGTTCCTTCTCTACATTGAGGCCTCTGACCTCGCGGATGCGTCCGATGCCAGAAAAATTCAAGATCGTTTTGGAGATGTTCGACAGTCACTATGAAGTCGAAACAAACGAGACCTTTGAGCGCTATATATTCCAGCAACGCCTTCAGGGTAAGGATGAACTGTTCCAATCCTTTCTAACTCATCTCTCCAGATTAGCGCAGTCCTGCAATTATGGTGCAACTTCTGCTTCCATGATCAGGGATCAGATCGTGTTTGGGGTGCATTCCGATTCCTTGCAGGAGCAACTCCTCAAAATTAAGCACATGACCATGCCAGTCGCAATCGAGACGTGTATAGTGCATGAGCATGCGAGAAATCGGTACTCCTGTTTCAAATCGGCAGAATACGAAAAACTTGCCTCCCACGAGGCAGAGAGTGTACAGGCCATCGCCCGGATGCAGCACCTCAGTATCGATGAAAGCGGCCATTTTGCGTGCTTTTCCCAGGGCCCCACGCATGCGCAACATGAACGGGAGAACAAAGCGGCCGAAAACCAAACTGCGCAGGTGCGAACGTCGGCTCACCGCACTGCGCATGTGCGACGACTCACGGAGCAGAACAACGTCAATGTCATGACGTGCCCGAACTGCAGCACCGCCCATTTAAAGCGATAATGCCCTGCAAAAGGCAGGCGATGTTTAAATTGCGGGAAGCCTGGACATTATGCAGCCTTGTGCAGGTCTGCACCACCAGTCAAGGGCCAGCGATCCCAATTCCAATGCAAGCGCGTTCGATGTGTACAGCAAGGTTTACTGGATTCTGATCCTGGTAGCACTACGGATCCAGAGGATTACTGCCTGGAGTCCCCATATCAGGGGCTGGTTTAGCACACTGGGCTAAATCACTAGCTTTTAAAACAGACCAAGGCAGGCCAGCAGCACGGTTCAATTCCCATACCAGCCTCCCCGAACAGGCGCCGGAATGTGGCGACTAGAGGCTTTTCACAGTAATTTCATTGAAGCTTACTTGTGACAATAAGCAATTTTCATTTTTCATTTTCATATCAAGACGCCTATCTATTCTGAATGTAGATTCTGCGGACGAATGGCGTGCTGTCATACAAGTAAATCAATGCAGCATCCAGTTCAAGCTGGACTCTGGTGCTTCTGCCAATCTCATCTCTCAAGCTGATTTTGACCGCATTAAAAAGCAACCAAAACTTCTTCCGCCAGCCTGCCAGCTCCTCGGTTATAATGGCAATGCCATAACTGCACTAGGATCTTGTCATTTATTTGTCTTCAACAAAACCATCAATGCCACACTGCGATTCAAAATCGTCAAGCCTGATATGGCACCCCTGCTTGGTGCCCATGCATGCAAGCTACTCAACCTCGTACAGCGAGTCCATGCCATGTCTTCTTCTTCCAATGTGGATCTTCAGGCTGACATTGATGACATCCTTGCGCAATACCCGGATGTGTTTAGTGGAATGGGTACTCTGCCATACTGCTACAAGATCTTACTCAGGCCTGATGCCACGCCTGTAATCCATGCACCACGCCGGGTGCCGGCTCCTCTGAAGGAACGTTTAAAGACACAGCTACAGGAGCTCCAAGACCAGGGCATAATCTCCAAAGTGACAGAGCCGACTGACTGGGTCAGCTCAATGGTCTGTGTGAAGAAGCCCTCGGGAGAGTTGCGGATATGCATAGATCCCAAAGATCTTAACCGGAACATAATGGGGGAACACTACATGATCCCGAAGCGGAAGGAACTGACCAGTGAGATGGCACATGCCAAATTCTTCATGAAGCTAGATGCATCGCGTGGTTTCTGGCAGATACAACTGGATGTTCAACACACCATTTGGCAGGTACTGTTATAACCGTATGCCGTTTGGCATTGTTCCAGTCTCTGAAATTTTCCACAGGATCATGGAGCAGATGATGGAGGGCATTGAGGGTGTGCGTGGCTACGTAGATGATGTAATCATATGGTCCACGACTCCCGAGGAACACATATCTCGTCTCAAACAAGTCTTTCGACGTGTCCATGCAAACGGCCTCAAGCTGAACAAGGTCAAGTGCTCCTTTGGCATGTCATCCATCAAGTTCTTGGGCGACCAAATATCCCAGCAGGGTGTGCGACCAGATTCGGACAAAGTCAAGGCCATTAACGCCATGAAGACCCCGGAAGACAAAACGGCGGTGCTACGCTTCCTCGGTTTGGTGAACTTCTTGGGAAAATTCATTCCCAACCTGGCCTCACATACCATGGCTCTCAGGCATCTGGTGAGGAAGTCCACTGCATTCCAGTGGCTACCCACACATCAAGCAGAGTGGCTCGAGCTCAAAGCAAAGCCCACCACTGCTCCAGTACTAGCAGTTTTTGACCCGGACAGGGAAACAAAAATCTCCACGGAAGCAAGCCAGGATGGCTTTGGTGCGGTGCTCCTCCAGAGGGATGACTCCTCGTCCTGGATTCCAGTTGCTTATGCGTCAAGGGCCATGACTCCTACTGAACAGAGGTATGCCCAGGTAAAAAAAGAGTGGCTGGGCCTCCTAACCGGCATTGTAAAGTTCCATGACTATGTCTACAGTCTACCAACATTCACAGTGGAGACTGACCACAGACCCTTGGTCCATATCATTCATAAGGACTTGAATGACATGATGCCCAGGCTTCAGCGCATTCTCCTTCGACTCCGACGGTATGATTTTGAGTTAGTATACACACCAGGCAAGGAGCTGATAATTGCGGCTGCCCTGTCCTGCTCCATCACCTCGCCCTGTGAACAGGTTGACTTTATCCGCCAGATTGAGGCACAGGTGCAGCTGTGTGCCAGCAACCTCCCGGCCTCAGATGAAAGAGTGATCAGCATTCGTGAAGAGACTGCCAAAGACGCTCTTCTGCAGCGTGTAATGCACCACCTCACAAATGGCTGGCAAAAAGGGCAAGGCCCTCAGTTCCTTAATGTAAATGACGACCTGACAGTCGTCAAGGGGATCCTCCTCAAGCTGGATTGTATTGTTATTCCTCACAGCCTGTAGAGCTTAGTGCTCAAACAAATCCACGAGGGACACCTTGGTGTCAAAAAGTGTAGTCGCAGGGCCCGGCAGGCTGTCTATTGGCCTGGGATCAACCAGGACATATCCAACATGGTCCTCAATTGTGCAACCTGCCAGTGCTTCCAGCCTGCTAGGGCAAAAGAAACACTCCAGCAACACGAGATCCTCCAGCAACACGAGATTGTGACCTCTCCATAGTCCAAGGTGGGATCAACCTTTTTCACGCCAATGGGCGTGACTATGTGCTCATCATCGATTACTTCTCAAGTTACCCGGAAGTTGTGAAGCTGTCAGACCTCACATCAAGGACAGTCATCAAGGCCTGCAAGGAGACATTTGCCAGGCATGGTATTCCACTCACTGTCATGAGTGACAATGGTCCCTGCTTCCACAGCCAAGAGTGGTCCAATTTTGCCAGGTCGTACTAATTCAAACACATTACCTCAAGCCCACACTACCCGCAGTCCAACGGGAAGGTTGAGAAAGGGATCCATATAGTGAAGCAACGGCTCTGCAAGGCTGCGGACTCTGCTTCGGACTTCAACCTTGCGCTGTTGGTGTACAGGGCAACCCCTCTGTCCACCTGTCTGTCTCCGGCTCAACTCCTCATGAATAGAGACCTGCGGACGACTGTTCCAGCCATACACTTACCAGACCTGAATCACCTCCCAGTGCTACAAAAGGTGCAGCAACTCAGGAACAGGCAATAGCTGACGTACGATGCTCATGCTACCGATTTGCCTGTGCTATCTCCGGAAGATGCTGTTCGGATCAAGCTACCTGATGGAGGCTGGTCAACTCCAGCTGTTGTTGTTCGACAGGCTGTTCCCAGATTGTTTGTAGTTCGTATGGCTGATGGCTCCATTGTCAGGCACAACAGAAGGGCACTGCGCAAAGTTGCCTGCCCACCACCAAATCTCACTTTTTCAGATGTTGTTATGCCGCCTCCAGACACCTCGCATCACGAGGCCACCAATCTGGCAGCAATCCCGCCTGTCAAGGCGCCATCGTCCCCACCTCCACCTCTCAGGCGGTCGACAAGGATCAGACGCAAGCCCCAGAGATTGGACTTATAGACATTTATCTTGTAAATTTTGTTCTGGATCTGCACGCTGGACACCTCTCATGTATATATTCATCCACTTGCTATTTAATGTAAATAGTTACACATGTACATCCAGTCGCATATGCTCCAAGCAACCGACAAATTTTTTTTTTTAAAAGGGAGGAAGTCATGATATGCACTCATGCACATAATGAGATACAGACAGGCAGTGACAGACACTCAGTACAGCCAATCAACACACAGGACAGAACACAACCAATCAGCAGGCAGAACACTAGAGGGGGGTTTCCCACTATAAAACACACGAGGCATCAACACTTTGCCTCATTCCACTGGTGACAACTGTAATGACAGTCAGGGTGTATATATCAGTTAGCACCTTCTACACGTGGCTCAGAGCTAGTCTGGTCTAGTTAGTTATAGTTAGCATGCTTAGATTAGTAGAGTGTCATTCCACAGCGAACTGTGTGCACTGCTTAACAAGTTCAATGAAGCGTATTGAACTTACACCAAAGTTTGGTGTCTACTTTCAAGTACAACTGCATCCAGTTGCAGTCCATGTTACCCCAGGGTGAATAACACAACACCTCTCACCCGTTGCACCATCATTTGCTCTTCCTGCTCAAACTCTCTGTAGCAACAAATTTCAGAATTTGTTGCAACCAGAGTGCACCTTCCCTTGGGTTGACAGTGGGCTAGGATCACATGACAAAATTCTGGTCCCAATGCCAGTGGGTGGTGGTGGGCGGTGGGGGTGAGGTTGGGGAGCAGTGGGTGTTGGTGGTGGTGTTGATAATCAGACTATACCCTAGAGGGTTGGGGTAGGTATATGCTATAGTCACCCAGAGCTACAAGTGGTTTTAATTGTTCTAACGTTTTCTGAGTAACAATTATTGTGCAATGGTTGGACGTTTGTGATTTAAATCGGAGTATTGGATGGTTCCCTGTGTGGGGCAATTAGCCATCGGACATTTGCGCTTTCTGGGCAATTGCTCTGAAACACGTGCCTGGGAATTTCCAGTGAAGTTCCCCAGCACATCTTTTGGGTAATCCCCCCAGATACATTTCGCTGGAGTTCAGAAGTTATGGACCATGTAAATAGGTAGAGAGCAGCTTGGATTTGTTCGACAAATCATGGTTCACTAACCTGATTGAGATGTTTGATGAATCAAGATGGTTGAGTTACACAGTTGATATTATATATGTGGGTTGGAGTAATGCAGTTGGCATTGGTGCTCGAGTAATAAAGTTGATACTATGTATGTGGATTAGCATAATACGTGTGGACAAAAGTAATACAGTTGATAATGTGTATGTAGTCGAGTGTAATACAGTTGACGTGGGCCAAAGTAATACATTTCATTTTGTACATGGGCTAGAGAATTACAGTTGATATTGTATATGTTCAATAGGGTAAACCAGTTCATATTGTACATGTGGGCTAGAATAATACAGTTGACACATGGACCAGAGTAATACAGTTAATATTGTGTATGTGCACGAGAGTAAGAGAGTTAACATGAGGACTAAAGTAATACAGTTGGTATTGCATACGTGGAATTGAGTCATAACGTTTATATTGTGTATGTGGATAAGAGTCATACAGTTCATATAGTGTATGCCGACTAGGGTAATACGGCTGATATGTGTCCCAGAGTAATACAGCTGATATTGTTTATGTGGACTTTCAAAAGGCGTTTGACAACGTACCAGATAATAGACTTGTAAGCAAAGTTGAAGCCCATGGATTTAAAGTGATAGTGGCAGTGTGGGTACAACATTGGCTGTGGAACAGAGAGTAGAGTGGTGTATATTAGTCAGACTCGAAGGAAATGAAGTGTTGTTTCCCAGGCATCTTGTTACGATACCCTGGGCTAGGACGCAGTCAATTCCAGCTCCCCTTGACCCAGAGTCACAACTCAATTCAATTAAGCAATAATCCTTAGAACAATACTCAAAGTCTTTGACTACCCAATAATTCCAGTCACCAGGTTTGAAAATTTAAACAAGATGGCCGGGTTTCTCCGAGCCTCCACGCCAAAATTGCGCTCGGCGCAGGGGCGGAGAATGGGGTCTCAGACCCGCGGCGCTGGGATGTGATTCTCCACGAACCGGAGAATCGGCAGCAGCCGCGCGCACGCGTGGCCAATGCCGCGCCGGTCGGGGGACGTTGCAAGTGGCCCCCGCAGCGATTCTCTGCGATCGACCGACTGAGGTCCCACCGAGTTCCGCCGGCGTGGTTCCAACCTGGGTTCACCCACCGGAAACTTGGAGTCGCGGCCGCGCTGGCCGTCTTGGTGGGTGGACGGGGAGTATCAGACTCCAGGGGGGGGGGCCCCCATGACGGACAGGCCTGTGACCGGGACCTACCAATCGGTAGGTGTGCGCGATCCAGGGGAGGCCTATCATCTTCCGCGCTGGCCCACTGTGTTTCTCCGCCATGTTGCGTGGGGGCCGGTGCGAAAATGGCCGCCGCACACCTGCGTGGACCCGCGGCCGGAATTGCAGGGCCCCGTATAGACAGCTGGAGCTGCATGGCGCACGCAGTTGCCCTGCTATCCTTCTTAAAACCGGATAATCACTCTGGACTTTTTGAAAAAAGTCTGGAGTGATTCGCACCCATTTTCCGACGGGCGTGGGGACAGAGCCCCATTTTCGGAGAATCCCGGCCAATTAATTTTTATTTACAACAAGAATAATCATGAAATATGCAGAAAATACAGCTGGTTAATTGTTAACTAATTCCTAATCTCCTACTTTAATTTTCCACTCCCCCCACCCTCCACACACACACACACACACACACACATACATGACAGACAAACAAAGAGAAGAAGAGAGGGGTGAAAATAATAAGGAAAGTAAAAAAAGATAAAAGTCTTCAATTCAAATGGTTGTTTCTAGCACACCTTCCTTCAAGGCTTTCAGTTTGAGATTTCTGTTTCCAGTCTGTAATAGTTTTCACTGTAGATTCACTGGAAGGAAATTTTGTAAACAATGAGGAGCACAGAAAGATTTCAGGAGAACATCTTCTGGTAAATAGGCAGATGCGTGGAAAATGAATTTTTAAGTAGAGAAGTAGGAAAAGTGAGAAAAGCAAGAAAACAAAATGGTTCTATTTTAAGCACAGGAACAGATGGACCTGGAGGTACTTGTCTACATATTTGTGATTGCAGCAGGATAAGTATAAAATGTTAAAACATTTGGCTCCCTTTGCTTCATTAATAGAGTAATATGGTGGAATTTTGCCAAACTGTGTCAGAGTGTCAGGCTCTGACTGAAAACAGACATGTAACTCTCCAGATGCAAAGCTGGTTTACACTCCAGATTCTCTGGCACTTAGTGAGCAGAATGTCTGGGTGCACGGTTTGCGTCGTCACTCTGGTGGGGCATGATAGAACCAGCAAGGCCGGCCCCACAGAGAACAAGCCGCCATCTTTAAAGGGCGCCTTGGCGCAACTCTTCCCCCCCCCCCCAACCAACCAACACGGCAGTATCGGGGACACTCTTCCACCCATCCCCACCCCTTCAACATCATGGGAGTACTGGGGGCACTCTTCCCCCTTGCAAGCATCAGCCCTTCCCCCAACCACCATAGGGCTCTCCAGAGGGCCCACCAGAGCAGTGCCCAGGCATTTTCCTCTCCCTCTGGGGACTATACTTACCTTGGCAACCCCGATGGGTTCCCTTTGATTATTAACCAATCTTATATATCCACCTGATGTTGCCATAGTGTGGAGCTGGTAGTGAATGGACTGCCCTGTGTAAGTCCCTTCCTGCCTTCAGTTTTCCTGCCCAATGTTACTGAGGGCCAGTCCTCAAATGGATCTAACCTTTCCCAAAGGGAGTCTTGGGCAACTAACTGGTCATTGGGCAGCCTGCTTCCAAAGCCAGATGTCCAAAGTTTGCTTGAGTGTAAATCTGTCCCAGGGATCAGCCATATATTTTTTCTCTGCTCTACCTGTTGCACTTGAATGTCCTCCCTGAGTCTCAACAACCAGAAATAGATACAGTACTCAAGATGGTCTCAGAGAACAACACTGAACAGTCTGAGCATGGTGTTCACTGATCAGCTCAGTCACATACTCATTCAATTCTATCAGGCACCAGAAAGCTGGCACTGGGGGCTAGCGAAAGCCTACCAGTAGCTCAAATTGTGCTCAAATATTCAGTTATGGACATGTTAGCTCTTGCTGAATTTGCCCTCAGGAGGCCAAATTATCAGTAATAATAAGAGAAAATCATCCTTTATAAAAGCGTAGAGAGCATTCTCTTGCAGGATCAACATTCCTTTCCCCATTCCCCTTCTCTGCAACCATCATCATAGACTTTGCCTGAAGTGTTTTTAATAAACAGCAGCTCCCAGCACACTCATGGGGAGGCTCACTGAGGTAACGTTTCTTGAGCCTTAATGACCCTTACACATTTTATTCTCGGTCTCCTGGTAGATAACAGATTGAACAATCACATTGTGCAATATTAGATACCTTGGATGCAGAGCAGGCCTCAAGAGTATCTATAATTTGGACAACCAATACCCAATGAACTTCAGCTCAAAGCTAAAAATTGAAATTAAATTCTGTATTGCACGTTGCATAATTTTATCCCCGAGCTGACTTTTGATGGATTCAGCCATTTGTCAGCGGCTCTATGTAAAAGAAGAACTGCAAAACTAATCCCAATATCTTTCTATGGTACTTTATCTACTTCAAATATTTATCCAATTCTCCCTTAAAAGATGCAATGGCATAACCATTCCCTGCGATAAAACATTCCACACTCTCAACAACCCTATGAGTAAAGAAACTTCTAACCTTTGCCACCCTGCCCCCCCCCCCCCCTCACTCGGTTAGTGCCAATTTTAAATTGATGACTGCTTGTCACTGAGGAAATAGTTTAAAGGTTAGTTTTAAAGAGCTGCTGCCGCACAAGATTTTACATTCCTTAATCAAGTTCTCTGGTTAGCTTTGCATGTGTGAATAACCTACTCAAATATAGGGGCCTATCCGAATCTTCAGCATAACCAGCCCTGAGCTGCTTGTGCAGATGGATATATCTTATCCCAAATTTTACTAGAGTGGGGAATTTGGAGCTTGGGAATATTTGTTTTTAAGAAAACAAATTTAAAGAAAATAAATTAATATAATTAAAGTAAAATTACCTCATGCTTACCAACATGCAAATATCAATTGTCTAACTGAAAGCTGAAATTTACTGTGGATGAAAGAGATGATTTGCTTTATTCCATTTGGAAACACAAATGTAATATATCCTAGGCTGTGCTATTTTTAAATATTTTATTTTACTTTTTGTGCATCACCCCTTGTAACTAACAGAACTATTCCCACACTGAATCACGGTTCAATGGGTGGCAATCTTTGTGGTACCTCAACAAGGGAATTCATTGTTCGATGTAGGTACAAATATTTTTAAGCTTATTGTGATGGACTGTATTTCTGAGAACTTTAAAAGTGGGAATAGAATGAAGAAAGATTTGTGGCCAAACATAAAGTTCAATCAAGAACTGAAAACATGCACAGGTCCTGGAATACAGGGTTTAAAACTTAGATTTGCTATCTAACATATGACTTACGGTCAATAATAAACATTTATGATACATAGGAACAGGAGTAGGCCATTCAGCCCGTTGAGCCTACCCTATCAATCACTGAGATCATGGCTGATCTGTGGTCTAACTCCATATGCTTATCTTTGCCCCATATCCTGTAATATCTTTGCTAAGTAGAATCAACCTATCTCAGATTTAAAATTTACCAACTGTTCCAGCTTCGATTGCTATTTGTGGGAGAGAGTTCCAAACCTCTACCACCCTTTGAGCAAAGACGTGCTTCCTAACATCTCTCCTGAACAGCCAAGTCCTAATTTTTAGACTATGCCCCCTAGCTTTAGAATCTCCAACCAGTGGAAATAGTTTATCTTTACCTACCCTGTCTTTTCTTGAATCAAGTGAGGATAAATTTCTCATTGGGTATTGTTGAATCTGTGGTAGGCAGAACGCATAGACAAAAGTAGAAATTACAGAACAAGGTTCATTTTAATACGTCCCGTCCCCTCCCCTCCACTCTATGACCTGCAGCTAGGCCTGGGTTTGTATACAACTGAAGCTCGCCTTCTAAAAGGGAAATCCCGTCCCGCACCTTATAGGGGAAGGCCTGCCTGTCTCAAAGGGGAAGTTCATATTCCGGGGCGGTCATGGAGATTATATAGTCCTGATCCTAGGACCTCCATTGCGGTTATAACAGGTATGTCAATAATTATTAAGAATCAAAATCAGAAATAGGCAGGAGTCCCAATAATTAGCCCAGTTGCCCTTTGACCAAATAATAAACTAAATAATGGTATTGTTCAACTAATATCAGGTCATCCATTAAAAGGCAAAAAGTGCCTGCAGTCCCCGCAGTAGTTTAGAAAAGCAGTGAGGGAAATAAAAAAACGGGAAATGGGTCTGCAGAATAAGTCAGAGTCAGTCAGTTCTAGGGTATGTGTCAGTCAGGTGTGAAGAGGATGAGAGCATGAGCAACTTAGTGTACTGTAATGCAGTGAGGACAGAAAGAGAATACATTAAGCGAGAATTAATAATGCAGGAGTAAATTGGAAATTTCCTGAAGGTCTATATGCACATAAAACATGTGGCTATCCAGAAAATGAATAGAAATTATTTAGGAATGCAGTAGGGAATGAGCAGGGCACATGGTCTGCAGTCTGAGCAATCTTTCCAGATACAGGGCAAAATCTTGTGCTGGTCGTGAAAGTGGGAAGCAATTCAGACAGGGAAACCTCATTGTGCAGGAGGCTAAAAATCAGCTTCCCAATGGTGTGATGAAATAAAGGGCGCGATTCTCCGGAAAGGTTTATAAGTGCGTTAGCGAGCGGGATCGGCCGCAAGCTTCCTGGCGCTCGGCCGAGCCAGACCAACAATGCTATTCAACAATAATTGGTCCACTTAACGAGGCCTCACGGGCTTTTTGCCACAAATGAAGGCTCGCCAGCCGATTCGCCGGGCTGTGCTCGCGAGCCCCCTGCTAACAAGGTCGAGCAGCACTTACACAGCACTTGCACAGCTTGCTCCACTCAGCTCGCAGCCATGGCGCCGAGACAACCGGTCCCAAGATTCAGGGCTGCAGACCTGGGGAGGCTCCTCGATGTGGTGAAGGCCAGGAGGGATATCCAATTCCCCCAAGGGTCCCGGAGGGTGAGCAATGGAGCAGCCAGTGCTGCCTAGGATGAAGTGGCGGCAAGTTTGGGGCGTGTGACCAGGAAGACTGGCCTCCAGTGCTGTAAGAAGGTCAATGAAGGTCAACCAAGCCAAAGAAAAACGAGGCAACATGCCTCAATGACTGCCAAAGAAGAACCAGGCAACGTACCTCAATGACTACCGTCCGGTGGCCCTGACTTCAGTCGTAATGAATTGCTTCAAGAGGTTGATCATGAAGCGCATCACCTCCATACTCCCAGAATGCCTTGGTCCACTACAATTCGCATACCGTCGCAACCGGTCCACAGCAAATGCCATTTCCCTGACCCGACACTCATCCCTAGAGCATCTCGACAACAAGAACTCCTGCATCAGACTTCTATTTATTGACTACTGCTCCGCCTTCAACACCATAATCCCAGCCAAGATCATATCAAAGCTCCAAAATCTGGGACTTGGCTCCCCACTCTGCAACTGGATCCTCGATTTTCTGACCAACAGACCACGATCAGTAAGAATGAACAACAACACCCCCTCCACAATAGTCCTCAATACTGGGGCCCCGCAAGGCTGCGTACTTAGCCCCCTACTCTACTCCCTGCACACACATGACTGCGTGGCAAAATTTGATTCCAACTCCATCTACAAGTTTGCTGACGATACGACCATAGTAGGCCGGATCTCGAATAACGAAGAGTCAGAATACAGGAGGGAGATAGAGAACCTAGTGGGATGGTGCAGCGACAACAATCTCTCCCTCAATGCCAGCAAAACTAAAGAGCTGGTCATTGACTTCTGGAAGCAAAGTACTGTACACACCCCTGTCAGCATCAACAGGGCCGCGGTGGAGATGGTTAGCAGTTTCAAATTCCTAGGAGTGCACATCTCCAAAAATCTGCCCTGGTCCACCCACGTCGATGCTACCACCAAGAAAGCACAACAGCTCCTATACTTCCTCGGGAAACTAAAGAAATATGGCATGTCCACATTAACCCTGACCAACTTTTACAGATGCACCATAGAAAGCATCCTATCTGGCTGCATCACAGCCTGGTATGGCAACTGCTCGGCCCAGGACCGCAAGAAACTTCAGAGAGTCGTGAACGCCGCCCAGTCCATCGCATGAACCTGCCTCCCATCCATTGACTCCATCGACACCTCCCGCTGCCTGGGGAAAGCGGGCAGTATAATCAAAGATCTCTCCCACCCGGCTTACTCACTCTTCCAACTTCTGCCATCGGGCAGGAGATATAGAAGTCTGAGAACACGCACGAACAGACTCAAAAACAACTTTTTCCCCACTGTCACCAGACTCCTAAATGACCATCTTATGGACTGACCTCATTAACACTACACCCTGTATGCTTCATCTGATGCCGGTGCTTATGTAGTTACATTGTATACCTTGTGTTGCCCTATTATGTATTTTCTTTTATTCCCTTTTCTTCCCATGTACGTAATGATCTGTTGAGCTGCTCGCAGAAAAATATTTTTCACTGTACCTTGGTACACGTGACAATAAACAAATCCAATCCAATCCAATCCAATCCGATCTACACCAGGCAGCATGGGTGAGTTGACACCACATCCCCCCGCACCAACAACCCCCCCCTCCCTGGGACCTTTCCTCCCCCACACAAGCATCCAAATACCAAACCCTCCATGCGGTCCCCAAACCCTCCCTCCGCGCTCCCTTCAACCCTCCCCCAACCCTTCCTTCACATCCCCCTCCCACCACTGTGAACCATGCATGTAGCTAATGATGCCTTCTCTGTGACTCCGCAAGGGAAGCTCTGCCACAATCACAGGGAGAGGGCCCAAACTGGCGGAGAGATGCCGAACATATGGATCCTCACCACCTATGAGGGACGGGCCCTGGAGGTGACCGGGGTGGCCAAGGACAGAGCGGTCGCCAATGCAGAGGTTGGTGGAAGCCGCAGAGGTGAGGATCCACAGGGCCCCACCCGGAGGATCTGTCACACGTGAGTAGTGATTTCCTTGCTGACTGACTCATCCCTCCCACTGACAACATATCCATTCTCCCACTAGTCCTCCAGCCAATGGCACCAGCCCATCCTGGGTGGCCCCTCTCCTGCCTCCCAGGAGAACACCTCAGAGGAGAGCTCCGAGGATGCCATGATCGACACGTCACAGCTGTCAACCGCACCCTTCACCAGCACAGAGACACGCACCTCGGTGGGAAACGTTAGTGGTCAGGCTTCTGTGGCACAGTCTGGTGAGCATCACACAGCTGCTGATGTACATCAGGCGGAGGCAGGAACCCCCAGGCGGAGGTCTGCTGAATCCCAGGACCCAGCTGGGTCCCAGCCTGATGGAGAGCCTCTTAAACAGGCTTACCAGGAGCTGATGGAGATGATAGGGAGCGGTTGGGACATTCAGAGGGAGATATTAGTGACACGCCAGCAGGTCCATAGCCGATTGGAGGAGTCCCAGAGGCTACGGACACAGGAGATGGCATAGGAAATGCGTGGCACTGAGGCCAACACTGTTAAGGTGGCGACCGCAGTGGAGAGCCTGGTGCATAATGTCGGCAGCATAAGTGAAGGTGTCCAAGGCATCAGGCAGTCGGTAATGGCCATGGCTGAGGGTCTCGGCAGAATGTCCGACTCACTTGGAGACGTGACCCAATACCTGACCTTGAGGAGATTCTGCAGGACATGTTCCGCTTTCAGATGGGAACGGCTGAGGTGCTGCGGAGCTTGCCCCAGTCGCAGATGTGCATTGCCGAGGCGCTGCAGAGCATGTCCCAATCACTGAGGAGAACGCTGAGGGCATTAACACCCTCAGACATCAGGGAGCCACCAGGGCTGGCAGAGCTAGATGATGCAGGAGCAGCCGGGGCTCCAACCAGCTGCCCCTCAGCCCCATGGTGAACCCCAGGGCCCTATGGGCACCGAGCGAGAGGAGAGGGTGTAGGGTTCCAACCCAGACCCGTCCCATTGAGTGGGGATGGTGATCACCAGCTTCCGTGAGTTCCACCCCTCTGATGAGGCTGTGTCTCGAGGTCAGCACACGGACAGGGTGGCACAGCTGTGCATGTGCCGCCAACAAGTGTGCCGGTGTCCTCCGGCACCAGAGTCACCAGGATGCCCACCAGGGGCATCGAATGTCATGGGATGTGCTAGTTTTGGAAATGATCCAGAGGAGGTTCACAAGAATGATCCCTGGGATGAAGAGCTTGTTGTATGAGGAACGGTTGAGGACTCTGGGTCTGTACTCGTTGGAGTTTAGAGTGATGAGGGGGGATCTTATTGATACTTACAGGATTTTGCGAGGCCTGGATAGAGTCGACATGGAGAGGATGTTGCCACTTGCAGAAAGAACTAGACCCAGAGGGCACAATCTCAGACTGCAGGGACGATCCTTTAAAACTCAGATAAGAAGGTATTTCTTCTGCCAGAGGATGGTGAATCTGTGGAACTCTTTGCCGCAGAAGGCTGTGGAGGCCAAATCACTGAATGTCTTTAAGACAGAGATAGATAGGTTCTTGATTAATAAGGGGATCAGTGGTTATGGGGAGAAGGCAGGAGAATGGGGATGAGAAAAATATCAGCCATGATTGAATGGTGGAGCAGACTCGATGGGCCAAGTGGCCTAATTCTGCTCCTATGCCTTATGGTCTTATGGATGAGGTAAACAGCAGGCTGCCTCCATCTCAGATGTGCATCCTGGGGCACACCTAGACGTAGCGGGAGAACTAGGAAAGTTAAGCCTGTTGAGGATCACTGAGGGCACTGGGGGAGGGGGGAGAGGGTGGGGGGGATAGGTAGGGGGTGAGAGAGGGGATGAGAGGGTGATGGGCAGAGTGGGGTGGCACCATCGGGCGAGTGAGGAATTGTTGGACACATGTGACACATTAAAACCATCGAGCCCAACCAGTATGACGCCCCTGCCACTTTCTTCCGCAATGTGGCCGATCTCTGAAACTTGGGTTCTGTGCCTGTGAGCAAAGAAGGCTATTCACCTCCTCGGCTCCCCGCAAAAGCCCTTTCGCCAGGCTCACATTTTTAAAAAGGAGAACTAATCGGCGCCACTTGCTGGGGAGGCGATTAATCACCGGAGGCCGTTGGATAAGGGGTCGCTTCTGTTAATTGTCTGGAAATAGGCCTTAAGTGGTGATAATTGGTTTCTCGCCAGGCTATGGTGAGATCCTGATTTCGCTCGTGGGAGCGGGTTGGTTGCATTGCAAATTATTTGGCGCCTGGTGAGTTTCTCGTTTTTGGCCTCCATGCTATTCACTGGCCTTGTTTCGCTTGAGCAAGAGTGCAACGAGGCCTGAGAATTGCGGCCAAAGGGATTACGTTCTCGGCGGTTTGAATGCGGGCCAAGCATTCCGATGTATTGGGAAGGATTTTTGCAGGCATCTGCATATCATGAATGCTCATTAAAAGGTAATCTTGCCAGAATTGAGTGCACCTTTCAAGTGAAGTTCTCTGCGAGTGGGAAATCTGTACCTTCAGAATCAGGACGGGATATAAGTTGTGCGGTAGGCAAAAGTACTCCACTTGTATGAGTTGGAGTGCGTAGCCAATGCTTTCTTCTCTCTGGAAAGCATTGCTCCACAACATAGCTTTAAACTGAGGGGTAATAGATATAGGACAGAGGTCAGAGGTAGGTTCTTTATGCAAAGAGTAGTGAGGCCGTGGAATGCCCTACCTGCTACAGTAGTGAACTCGCCAACATTGAGGGCATTTAAAAGTTTATTGGATAAACATATGGATGATAATGGCATAGTGTAGGTTAGATGGCTTTTGTTTCGGTGCAACATTGAGGGCTGAAGGGCCTGTACTGCGCTGTATTGTTCTATGTTCTATGTTCTAACAGGCTGCGATTGGGATCAGGTGGCAGCAGGTAAAAAGCAATGGACAGGCTGGCGAGATAGGGAGGGTGGTTGCCAAGACAAGGAAGGGCTGAGAGAGGGTAGGGAGGGGGAGGGGAAGAGTGGCTGTGCCAGATAGGGTGGGGGAGAGAGAGGGTGGCTCTGCCAGGTAGGGTGGGGGTGAAGGAGGGTGGCTGTTTGAGCTACAAAGCGAGGGAGTTGGCTGTCCAAGGGGGAGAGGGCGGATGGCTCTGCCAGGTAGGGAGGGGGAGGATAGCTGTGCCATGTAGGGACGGGGAGAGGCAGGGTGGCTGTCCCAGGTAGGGAGGGGGAGAGGGAAGATAGCTGTGCCAGGTAGGGGGGGTAGAAGGAGAGGGAGGGTAGCTGTGCCAGGTAGGGAAGGGAGGGGGAGGGTGGCTGTGCCAGGTAGGGAGGGGGAGGGGGAGGGAGGCTGTGCCAGGTAGGGAGGGGGTGGGTGGCTGTGCCAGGTAGGGAGGAGGAGGGGGAGGGAGGCTGTGTCAGGTAGGGAGGGGAGAGGCAGGGAGGCTGTGCCAGGTAGGGAGGGGGAGCTGGAGGGTGGCTGCCAGGTAGGAAGGGGGAGGTGGAGGGTGGCTGTGCCAGGTGGGGAGGGGGGGGGGGGAGGATGGCTCTGCCAGGTAGGGAGTTGGAGAGGGTGGGTGGCTGTGACAGGTAGCGAGGGGGAGGGGGAGAGTGGCTGTGCCAGGTAGGGAGGGGGAGGGAGGCTGTGCCAGGTAGGGAGCGGGAGGGAGGCTGTGCTAGGTAGGGAGGGGGTGGGAGGCTGTGCCAGGTAGGGAGGGGGAGAGGGAAGGAGGCTGTGCTAGGTAGGGAGGGGGAGGGAGGCTGTGCCAGGTAGGGAGGGGGAGGATGGCTGTGGCAGGTAGCGAGGGGGAGGGTGGCTGTGCCAGGTAGGGAGGGGGAGTGGAGGGTGGCTGTGGCAGGTAGCGAGGGGGAGGGTGGCTGTGCCAGGTAGGGAGGGGGAGTGGAGGGTGGCTGTGCCAGGTAGGGAGGGGGAGGATGGCTGTGCCAGGTAGCGAGGGGGAGGGGGAGGGTGGCTGTGCCAGGTTGGGAGGGGGAGGGTGGCTGTGACAGGTGGCGAGGGGGAGGGGAGGGTGGCTGTGCCAGGTAGGGAGGGGGAGGGGTGGGTGGCTGTGACAGGTAGGGAGGGGGAGGGTGGCTGTGACAGGTAGGGAGGGGGAGGGGGAGGGTGGCTGTGACAGGTAGCGAGGGGGAGGGGGAGGATGGCTGTGCCAGGTAGGGAGGGGGAGGGGAGGGTGGCTGTGCCAGGTAGGGAGGGAGAGGGGAGGGAGGCTGTGACAGGTAGGGAGGGGGAGGGAGGCTGTGCCAAGTAGGGAGGGGGAGAGGGAAGGAGGCTGTGCTAGGTAGGGAGGGGGAGGGAGGCTGTGCCAGGTAGGGAGGGGGAGGGGTGGGTGGCTGTGCCAGGTAGGGAGGGGGAGGGGAGGGTGGCTGTGACAGGTAGCGAGGGGGAGGGGGAGGATGGCTGTGCCAGGTAGGGAGGGGGAGGGGTGGGTGGCTGTGCCAGGTAGGGAGGGGGAGGGGGAGGGTGGCTGTGACAGGTAGCGAGGGGGAGGGGGAGGATGGCTGTGCCAGGTAGGGAGGGGGAGGGGAGGGAGGCTGTGCCAGGTAGGGAGGGGGAAGGGGGAGGATGGCTGTACCAGGTAGTGAGGGGAGAGGCATGGATGCTATGCCAGGTAGGGAGGGGGAGGGGAAGGGAGGCTGTGCCAGGTAGGGAGGGGGAGGGCAGGGTGGCTGTGCCAGGTACGGAGGGGGAGGGGCAGGATGGCTGTGCCAGGTACGGAGGGGGAGCGGGAGGGAGGCTGTGCCAGGTACGGAGGGGGAGGGGGAGGATGGCTGTGCCAGGTACGGAGGGGGAGGGGAGGGAGGCTGTGCCAGGTAGGGAGGGGGAGGGGGAGGATGGCTGTACCAGGTAGTGAGGGGAGAGGCAGGGATGCTATGCCAGGTAGGCAGGGGGAGGGGAAGGGAGGCCGTGCCAGGTAGGGAGGGGGAGGGCAGGGTGGCTGTGCCAGGTACGGAGGGGGAGGGGCAGGATGGCTGTGCCAGGTACGGAGGGGGAGCGGGAGGGAGGCTGTGCCAGGTACGGAGGGGAGGGGGAGGATGGCTGTGCCAGGTACGGAGGGGGAGGGGGAGGATGGCTGTGCCAGGTACGGAGGGGGAGGGGGAGGATGGCTGTGCCAGGTACGGAGGGGAGAGACAGGGAAGCTATCCAAGATTTGGAGAGTGCCATTTTGAGGCAGGGCGAGGGAGGGAGGGTGGCTGTTACACACAATTCCTTTTGTCAACAATGTTTTTCTATCAATTTGGTTGATGTGGGAACATGGATATACCATTTATTGTATCACATTGTGAGAAGTGGCAACTGAGTAGTGTGGCATGGGTCAGACTAATCCTTGGGCATCATTTGTAAAGCTGAGGGCTTGGGCCTCATCCATCAAGCCAGCAGATTCTCATCACTCTGGGACTGCTGTCTGGTCACTGTTGCTGGTGTCCACATAATAGAGCTCTTTGCAAGGCAATTCCTACATTTGGAGAATGGAGGCTCCCTCACTGGAAAGCGGGGAAAGACATGGCTCTCCCTCTGCACATGCTCTGTCTTGGTCCTCCCCTGTAAATTTCACAACCTTCTGAAAAGGCTGTCAGGATTTAAATGTCAGAGGCACCTTCTCCTGTCTTGCTATGCTCTCGCTAATTGTGAGCAGTTTTTCCTTGAAGGCAGAGAGAATAATTTGAGTGTTATCCCAATGAGTGGTAACCACTTTCTGAAAGCTCCTGTGCCCTACCTTGTCAGTGTTCCACACCCACACTGTCCTGTAACTGGTACAATGGTCATGGCTCCCACAAATTCAAACCATCTGTTCCATCTGATGCTGAGACCTGCAATGCAAACTCTTGTCTGAAATCACTCTACACTCAAAAGCTTACACTGCTTGATGTCCTTAAGTGTCAATTTGCCATGTCTACAAGGTGCCAATGTCACTCGCGGAGCACAGTAGGTGGTTTATATGCTTTCGGCATTGGACGGAGGTTCTGGACTGGGCGCCACCGCCATTTACCTGGGCTGCAGTATCGTCCAGGTTAGACGGGAGAATCTCCTGCTGCAAACCCTGGGAAACAGGACCTCATGCCTTCCCGAGCAGCCTGGAGGAGAATGTGCAGGGAGGCGTCGCTAACTGTGGGGCCACATGTTGACTTCTGTGATTAGCTCGGAGAACTCATGAATGGTAAGTGGTAGCAGCAGTGAGGATATCCAGGGCAGAAATATCGGAAGGTTTTACTGCAGTCTCAAGTCATCCACTCAGAGAGACAAACTGATGCTCCTGGAATACAGGGGATGAATGTCTGTTCAGGTGCCCTTTAAAGATGACCTGACCTTTGGCCTCGTGCGGGTGTCAATTTCCAACCTGCCCCACCACATGGTTCGTCACACTCTTCGCCCATGCATAGCTAATTGGCTGGCTGCCACATAGTCATGCATAGATAGTAGTCTGCCCCCGAGTGAGGGTGTCGCTCACTTCCTGTCCTATTGGTGACAACCTCGCTGCTCTGTAAAATTCCACCCACAGAAATGCTTCAATCTCGTGCAGCAATTTTTTTTTAAGAAAGGCTTTTTATTGCCTTTTTCATTGCCTTCCACAACCAATGCATGTTGCAATATCAAAGCAAAGAAACTCAAGGCTGGAGTGAGAAATAGGAAAAGAAGGAAGGGCAGCCGTGGTGTCTGAGAACCAAAGCAACCGGCTAGTCCTGGATACTGGAGAAATTATTAACCCCAATCATTGAACTGTGTGGAAGCAGCAGAATAACTTTCACGGTGTTGGACTGAAATTAAGGCAGTTTGATACAAAGAAATAAATGACCATCAGTCCCTTAAACATATTTTTATTATAATAATAATCTTTATTGTCACAAGTGTGCTTACAATAAGTATGCTTACGGGTGAATTGAGAATGTCCAAATTACCTAACAGCACGTCTTTCGGGACTTGTGGGAGGAAACGGGAGCACCCGGAGGAAACCCACGCAGACACGGGGAGAAGGTGCAGACTCCGCAGAGCCAGTGACACAAGCTGGGAATCGAACCAGGGACCATGGCGTTGTGAAGCAACAGTGCTAACCACTGTGCTACTGTGCCACCCACTTTAAATCTTAAGTAATATATAGTTGCTATAAATGTTACAGAATGCAAGGCTTTCGAATCCTAAGGTTGGTTAACATTGTGATACATAAAAGCAGGATCAGACTGAGTATAGCATGTGCAAATTAAACGTTAAGTGAGTCCACAGTGTTCAAAATAAATCACAAACTTATAGTAGTGGCAGTACTGATCGAAGCCAAGAACAATATATACCCTTGGGAAACCAACCATTATATGTTTGACTTTGTATCTGCGACATTGCTAGATAAATACATTGCACAATGGAAGAGTCCAGTGCATTTCCTGTCCATCACTCTGGACACAAAGTTTGGGGGGGGGGGAGAAGGAGGGGGTGGAAAAGACCTTAGCTAGCCAACGTGGAGGGTTGTCATTCTGGATTGTCTGCTTTTTAGCTCATTTATGTATGCATAAAACTGTTGCACGCTGTACCTTGTGGCGGGGCAGGTTGGGGTTACCTCATTTGTTCATATTTCTGGGTGCCATATTTAAATAGCACCAGCCTGCAACCCAGGACTTTTCACAGCGAGTGCTGGCCCTGAAAAGAGACAAATGCTGTGCAGCCAAGTTCAGCAGTATGGCACTAGCGGCACTCCTCCACGCAAGCGAGGACTGACAGGAGCTGCTTTATCTCCCTGCTGGGAGCCAGAGATCCACTGAGCACACTAACAAGGCTGGGGAGGAGGTCGCCAGTGCTGCCAGTGCCAACACTGTCCAGAAGAGGACTCCTATCCAGTGCAGAAAAAAGATGTACGATCTCATCCACTCGGCCAGAGTAAGTGAAAATTCTCCTCAGTCTCTACTCACACTCTCAAGGCCCACAGGCATTTGTAGCGTTACAGGCCATAACGATCTCCCATATGCAGGACACCGTCACTGATTCTCTCTCACCCATGTTAACATCTTCATCTCTTGTCAAACCCTGCACCAATTGTGTCTTCAGTTCTTGCAGAGGTCCATTCAGCATACATAAGGTAAGCTTTTTATGTGCTTTCACATCTTTCCTGCTCGCAGTCTGTCCATAAGACCATAAGACCATAAGTCATAGGAGTGGACATAAGGCCATTCGGCCCATCGAGTCCACTCCACCATTCAATCATGGCTGATTTCAACTCCATTTACCCGCTCTCTCTCCATAGCCCTTAATTCCTTGAGAAATCAAGAATTTATCAACTTCTGTCTTAAAGACACTCAACGTCCCGGCCTCCACCGCCCTCTGTGACAATGAATTCCACAGACCCACCACTCTCTGGCTGAAGAAATTTCTCCTCATCTCTGTTCTAAAGTGACTCCCTTTTATTCTAAGGCTGTGCCCTCGGGTCCTAGTCTCCCCTGCTAATGGAAACAACTTGCCTACGTCCACCCTATCTAAGCCATTCATTATCTTGTAAGTTTCTATTAGATCTCCCCATAACCTCCTAAACTCCAATGAATATAATCCCAGGATCCTCAGACGTTCATCGTATGTTAGGCCTACCATTCCTGGGATCATCCGTGTGAATCTCCGCTGGACCCGCTCCAGTGCCAGTATGACCTTCCTGAGGTGTGGGGCCCAAAATTGCTCACAGTATTCTAAATGGGGCCTAACTAATGCTTTATAAAGCTTCAGGAGTACATCCCTGCTTTTATATTCCAAGCCTCTTGAGATGAATGACAACATTGCATTTGCTTTCTTAATTACGGACTCAACCTGCAAGTTTACCTTTAGAGAATCCTGGACTAGGACTCCCAAGTCCCTTTGCACTTCAGCATTATGAATTTTGTCACCGTTTAGAAAATAGTCCATGCCTCTATTCTTTTTTCCAAAGTGCAAGACCTCGCACTTGCCCACGTTGAATTTCCATCTGCCTTTATGCAGGAAAAGATCACTGACAATGATAGGGAGAGATCCCAGACCGGAGCGGGAATGCCGGAGCGCAGACTATTCGCCCCCTTTATAGAGCAGGCAGCAGAGCTTGTTGGTGAGGAGCGGAACCCTGTCAGTGCTGAGGGTGAGACTGGCAGCCCCCCCCCCCCCCCCCCAAAGGTCAGTGAGGAGTGGAACCCTGTCAGTGCTGAGGGTGAGACTGCCCCCCCCCCCCCAAAAGGTCAGTGAGGAGCGGAACCCTGTCAGTACTGAGGGTGAGGCTGGCACCCCCCAAAGGTCAGTGAGGAGCGAAACCCTGTCAGTGCTGAGGGTGAGTCTGCCCCCCCCCCCCCCCCACAAAGGTCAGTGAGGAGCGGAACCCTGTCAGTGCTGAGAGTGAGAATGGCACCCCGCCAAAGTTCGAGGCCCCAACCATGAATCGTAGCCCACCTGCCGAATCTGTTAGTGTCCTTTAATGAGGGTGACTATCCAGCCAATCACTAATTTAACTTTCCCTTTTACAGACACTAGCAAGAAAAGGAGGAGGCACACCACAAGCTAGTCCATCAATCCCAGCCCCTAAACCACCTCGGCTGAGGGTAAGGAGGATCCACAAGATATAGAGCCATCATAGCATTCACCCTTCCTACCTCTGTGGGGCCTGGTCCTATAGCAGTCTCGGGGATCACCATCTGATGAGCGCACCACAGATTCTAGTCCACAGCAGGCGAAGCAATGATAGCCAAGGTCAGTGACACTCGGAGGACAAAGAACAAAGAACAAAGAAAAGTACAGCACAGGAACAGGCCCTTCGGCCCTCCAAGCCTGCGCCGACCATGCTGCCCGTCTGAACTAATATTTTCCGCACTTGCGGGGTCTGTATCCCTCTATTCCCATCCTCTTCATGTATTTGTCAAGATGCCCCTTAAACATCACTATCGCCCCTGCTTCCACCACCTCCTCTGGCAGCGGGTTCCAGGCACTCACTACCCTCTGTGTAAAATACTTATCTCGTACATCTCCTCTAAACCTTGCCCCTCGCATTTTAAACCTATGTCCCCTAGTAATTGATCCCTCTACCCTGGGAAAAAGTCTCTGACTATCCACTCTGTCTATGCCCCTCATAATTTTGTAGACCTCTATCAGGTTGCCCCTCAACTTCCTTCGTTCCAGTGAGAACAAACCAAGTTTATTCAACCTCTCCTCATAGCTAATGCCCTGCATACCAGGCAGCATCCTGGTAAATCTCTTCTGCACCCTCTCTAAAGCCTCCACATCCTTCAGGTAGTGTGGTGACCAGAATTGAACACTATACTCCAAGTGGTCTAACTAAGGTTCTAAGGACAGCTGAAGGTCAGACCTCTGCTGAGTTCAAGTGCGATGATGCGCCTCTGGACTCAGCCCTTAGAGAGGTGTTGGAGTTCCAGAGTCAGTCAGGGACACATCACGCAGGATCAAGGCCACCACCACATTTAGGACGGAGGATGGAGTAGTCTGTTCACGTTCAGTCTGATCTGATTAGGGGTGGTGTTTGAGCAGTGTGTCCAGGAAGCTTTTCTAACACAGTATGTAGATTGTCCGACCAGAGGAGGGGCAATATTGGATTTAGTACTGGGTAATGAACCAGGGCAAGTGATAGATTTGTTAGTGGGGGAGCATTTTGGAGATAGTGACCACAATTCTGTGACTTTCACTTTAGTAATGGAGAGGGCTAGGTACGTGCAACAGGGCAAGGTTTACAATTGGGGGAAGGGTAAATACGATGTTGTCAGACAAGAATTGGAGTGCATAAGTTGGGAACATAGGCTGGCAGGGAAGGACACAAGTGAAATGTGGAACTTGTTCAAGGAACAGGTGCTACGTGTCCTTGATATGTATGTCCCTGTCAGGCAGGGAAGAGATGGTCGAGTGAGGGAACCATGGTTGACAAGAGAGGTTGAATGTCTTGTTAAGAGGAAAAAGGAGACTTATGTAAGGCTGAAGAAACAAGGTTCAGACAGGGCATTGGAGGGATACAAGATAGCCAGGAGGGAACTGAAGAAAGGGATTAGGAGAGCTAAGAGAGGGCATGAACAATCTTTGGCGGGTAGGATCAAGGAAAACCCCAAGGCCTTTCACACATATGTGAGAAATATGAGAATGACTAGAGCGAGGGTAGGTCCGATCAAGGACAGTAGCGGGAGATTGTGTATTGAGTCTGAAGAGATAGGAGAAGTTTTGAACGAGTACTTTTCTTCTGTATTTACAAATGAGAGGGGCGATATTGTTGGAGAGGACAGTGTGAAACAGATTGGTAAGCTCGAGGAAATACTTGTTAGGAAGGAAGATGTGTTGGGCATTTTGAAAAACTTGAGGATAGACAAGTCCCCCGGGCCTGACGGGATATATCCAAGGATTCTATGGGAAGCAAGAGATGAAATTGCAGAGCCGTTGGCAATGATCTTTTCGTCCTCACTGTCAACAGGGGTGGTACCAGGGGATTGGAGAGTGGCGAATGTCGTGCCCCTGTTCAAAAAAGGGACTAGGGATAACCCTGGGAATTACAGGCCAGTTAGTCTTACTTCGGTGGTAGGCAAAGTAATGGAAAGGGTACTGAAGGATAGGATTTCTGAGCATCTGGAAAGACACTGCTTGATTAGGGATAGTCAGCACGGATTTGTGAGGGGTAGGTCTTGCCTTACAAGTCTTATTGAATTCTTTGAGGAGGTGACCAAGCATGTGGATGAAGGTAAAGCAGTGGATGTAGTGTACATGGATTTTAGTAAGGCATTTGATAAGGTTCCCCATGGTAGGCTTATGCAGAAAGTAAGGAGGCATGGGATAGTGGGAAATTTGGCCAGTTGGATAACGAACTGGCTAACCGATAGAAGTCAGAGAGTGGTGGTGGATGGTAAATATTCAGCCTGGATCCCAGTTACCAGTGGCGTACTGCAGGGATCAGTTCTGGGTCCTCTGCTGTTTGTGTTTTTCATTAATGACTTGGATGAGGGAGTTGAAGGGTGGGTCAGTAAATTTGCAGACGATACGAAGATTGGTGGAGTTGTGGATAGTGAGGAGGGCTGTTGTCGGCTGCAAAGAGACATAGATAGGATGCAGAGCTGGGCTGAGAAGTGGCAGATGGAGTTTAACCCTGAAAAGTGTGAGGTTGTCCATTTTGGAAGGACAAATATGAATGCGGAATACAGGGTTAACGGTAGAGTTCTTGGCAATGTGGAGGAACAGAGAGATCTTGGGGACTATGTTCATACATCTTTGAAAGTTGCCACTCAAGTGGATAGAGCTGTGAAGAAGGCCTATGGTGTGCTCGCGTTCATTAACAGAGGGATTGAATTTAAGAGCCGTGAGGTGATGATGCAGCTGTACAAAACTTTGGTAAGGCCACATTTGGAGTACTGTGTACAGTTCTGGTCGCCTCATTTTAGGAAGGATGTGGAAGCTTTGGAAAAGGTGCAAAGAAGATTTACCAGGATGTTGCCTGGAATGGAGAGTAGGTCTTACGAGGAAAGGTTGAGGGTGCTAGGCCTTTTCTCATTCGAACGGAGAAGGATGAGGGGCGACTTGATAGAGGTTTATAAGATGATCAGGGGAATAGAGAGTCGACAGTCAGAGACTTTTTCCCCGGGTGGAACAAACCATTACAAGGGGACATAAATTTAAGATGAAAGGTGGAAGATATAGGAGGGATATCAGAGGTAGGTTCTTTACCCAGAGAGTAGTGGGGGCATGGAATGCACTGCCTGTGGAAGTAGTTGAGTCGGAAACATTAGAGACCTTCAAGCAGCTATTGGATAGGTACATGGATTACGGTAAAATGATATAGTGTAGATTTATTTGTTCTTAAGGGCAGCACGGTAGCATTGTGGATAGCACAATGCTTCACAGCTCCAGGGTCCCAGGTTCGATTCCGGCTTGGGTCACTGTCTGTGCGGAGTCTGCACGTCCTCCCCGTGTCTGCATGGGTTTCCTCTGGGTGCTCCGGTTTCCTCCCACAGTCCAAAGATGTGCAGGTTAGGTGAATTGGCCAATGATAAATTGCCCTTAATGTCCAAAATTGCCCTTGGTGTTGGGTGGAGGTGTTGAGTTTGGGTAGGGTGCTCTTTCCAGGAGCCGGTGCTGACTCAAAGGGCCGAATGGCCTCCTTCTGCACTGTAAATTCAATGATAATCTATGATTAATCTAGGACAAAGGTTTGGCACAACATCGTGGGCCGAAGGGCCTGTTCTGTGCTGTATTTTCTATGTTCTATGTTCTATGTTCTATCTCTTGGCACCAACCTGGCAGCACATCAAGGTCATAATTGGAAGGGTGGTGACTACCATGGAGACCCTGGATCAGCAGATCATGGCTTCAGCCATGTGTGGGATCCATCAGTAGCTATGTAAGAGGGGGAGAGTGCAAGTCAATCTCCCTCCAGGAGCCCCTTCTCCTCAAGGAATCCGGAAAGGGCCCTCGGGCTTGCCGAGGAAGGAGGAACATCAGCTGGACACTCCGGGGCAATCCAACCAGAACTCGCCTGGGACTACCAGCCACTCCAAGTCTTGACTGGTCTCACAGCAGGACACCCAAAGAAGGCCAGGCCCTTGAGCCCCTGCCTCCAGAGAGTGCCTGCGAAGGTCATCACAGACAATAGGGCATAACCGCCAGCAGGCTGTCTCTACCTCTGCTGCAGTGATGTCGGGGATGCACTAAGATGTAGCTGTAGGGTCAGAAAAATAAAGACATTTTGCAAGCACAAAAGTGGCATGAATGTTCACAAGCTCTATATACCATGCACATATGTGCTTTTTTCTGTGAATATTTCATCTCGTGAACTGCTCTTCTATTTGATACAATGTTCTAAAGTCACACAAATGTTGTAGAGGCCGCCCCTCCTGACCTATATCCTATTGTGTGCTTCATACTCTGGTATCTCGCACCATCTCATTACAGTGCATTGCCTTTCTGTGTACAGCAGCGACACAAGTAAGGCCTCTGGCACCAGCAAAATGTTGGTCGTGCAATGCATATCTGAGACTTGCATCAGAGCATCATATCATGTCGGCTTATTGCAGTCTGGTTTATTCACCTAATGCTTCGTATCATGATGATGGAGAAAAAACACGGAAATTAGCACAACGTGTTGAACTTTAAATAAGACCTTTGAATTTCTCAAAATGGGTACACATGCCAAAGATGGCTGAGGATGTGCAGTCAACCACTGGCTGAATTGCTGTGGGGTGATTCTCTCCAAGAGAATGAAACTACACCCTGTTACCAGATGAGGTACTCTGAAAAGCACCTAGAAGCCAATTGTCAATTCCGGTGGGGACAAAGGGACAAAATGGCCATCTCAAGAGATTCCCTGTGTAATGGGCTTGAATTATTGTGGATTCACATTTGCCCTTGGAATATACAGAAATGGGTTAGAAGCCAGCTGAGAAGTTGCTCCAGTGGTCTGTCGGTATGTCTTCTGTGAGAACAAGTGCTGGAAATTAGACACAGATGTTAAAGCCACCGAGCACAGTCAAGGTACCCCTGCAAATAGCCATTTTGTTTTGCGTATATATTTCGATCTCTCTCTCTGGCTGTCGAAGTCAGTTAAAATCATCCAGGACCACAGTAGAAAAGAGAATTGGAAAGATTTTCCACTGAACTACAGAAGATTTGGAATCGCAAGACTGACTATTCGTTGACTGGAATCTCAAGCCACAACTCAATCATCATGTGTCAAGGACCCTTCCGTATACCTACTTAAATTTGAATTCAAATCTCCTTTCTAATCTGTATGCATCTATTTGCCTGTATTTCACCATTTACTTGCCTTTAATGATCAATAAACTTACTCGGTTTTTAACTCAAGAAAGCCTGGTTAAATTGGTTTCTTTTAAAACATAACTATTGGGTCTGGCAAAAAATGTATTCATGAAAAGGGATCCTTTTTAAGTTAAATGTTGTTGCGACCAATGGAAGAGGTTGAATAGACAAAAGGCGCCAGTTTATCTCCCTCATCCAGGATTGTAACAATTTGGGGTGAATCCCAGCCTGCCGGTGACAAATTGAGGCATCTTACCCAGGCCAACAACTTTGGGGAACCTCGGGCGAAATTCTCCGACCCCCCGCCGGGTCGGAGAATCGCCGGGGGCTGGCGTGAATCCCGCCCCCGCCGGTTGCCGAAGTCTCCGGCACCTGAGATTCGGCGGGGGCGGGAATCGCGCCGCGCCGGTTGGCGGGCCCCCCCGCGCGATTCTCCGGCCCGGATGGGCCGAAGTCCCGCCGCTAAAATGCCTGTCCCGCCGGCGTAAATTAAACCACCTACCTTACCGGCGGGACAAGGCGGCGCGGGCGGGCTCCAGGGTCCTGGGGCGGGGCGATCTGGCCCCGGGGGGTGCCCCCACGGTGGCCTGGCCTGTGATCGGGGCCCACCGATCCGCGGGCGGGCCTGTGCCGTGGGGGCACTCTTTGCCTTCCGCCTCCGCCACAGTCTCCACCATGGCGGAGGCAGAAGAGACTACTTCCACTGCGCATGCGTGGGAATGCTGTCAGCGGCCGCTGACGCTCCCGCGCATGCGCCGCCCGGAGATGTCATTTCCGCGCCAGCTGGCGGGGCACCAAAGGCCTTTTCCGCCAGCTGGCGGGGCGGAAATTCATCCGGCGCCGACCTAGCCCCTCAATGTTGGGGCTTGGCCCCCAAAGGTGCAGAGTATTCCGCATCTTTGGGGCGGCGCGATGCCCGTCTGATTTGCGCCGTTTTGGGCGACAGTCGGCGGACATCGCACCGTTTCAGGAGAATTTTGCCCGAGTATCTGGGATGAGTTGTAGCATTTGGCACTGAAGAATAGTCAATGAGGACTTTAAGGGTTTTAATGTGAACCTGCATTGGAGGTGATTTCACTCTGTGCATCTTTCAATCACCTCAATGTAATGGCTATAGGGCTTGAGTGTGGATTATATGCCCACCAATATTCTGGGATATTATTCACTCCTGGAAGCCTGCAGTGGAATAGAATGTCTGTGTTTTCAGCTGTGCAGTAGTCCCCATTTGTCCATCTGCATTATGCAGAGCAATGGACCTAACTGACACTCATTGACTCCTGGAATGCCTGCTAGAGGGCCATAACTATGCAAGATCAGAGATGTGTCTTAAGGCCCCAGATGCCGAGCAGTTACATGGGAGGATGTTGCCCTGCAGCAGAAGGCCTGGCTAGTGTGACTTGCCCAAATCGCAGAGACAGCACTCTGATGGCAGTTGACATGGGTACCTGATCGAGAGAGTGCTATCGGTGTGCCTCGTTTCCGTACGGACATCTGAGACTTCTGGAATGGAAATGTGGAGGTCTCTAATGGGATCAGCGCAAAACCCCTCTACATCTGATGTGTGCTCTTTAAAAAATTAAATTAACTAATTAATACCTAAATGCAATGTCTGTACTCTCAGGCCCACCGATGCAAAGGTTAGGCTGCACAAGAATTTGGGATAATCCAGACAAAGGCATGGGCATGAGTGATTGTCAGCAATCAGGTGATGCTGCTGAAGCTCGCACAGTGCATACACATGGTGACCTGACTCACTGGCTCCATGACTAATAGTGACAGATTACTGTATCCTAAAGAACAATTTCATGCTATGGACTCAGTATCATGACGAGGGCTGAACACTGATCTTCCATGAGGTATTTCCTGTGGAGAGATGTCAGAGTCTGGATTCTGATTAGATCTCGGACATCAAAGCGAGAACCAGCAAGTTGTGATTGTCCTCCTTGAGATATCTTGAACATGCAAATGGTCTGCTCAATCAAGGCGTGTGTCGCAAATGGTGCCACATTGTACCTTTTGTTTTTATTCGTTGATGAAATGCGGGCGGTGATGGCTAGGCCTGCATTTATTGCCCATTGCTAAATAGGGTGTTGGTAACCTCTCATATGCATTGATGAACAGATGCTTGGGATATGCCACACAGGTCCATAATAGAGCCTTGGAGTAAGCCATTTGCAAAAGAGTTCAATGCGACGGTCACAATTACACTCCCAGTCCCTGGGGCGTCAGCTCCTCCCAAAGAATGTTGCATATGTGATCCATCACATGTCTTGACAAACAAAGGCATCTATGGCACTATCTCTTCCTCGTCTGTGGGTATGAGAGGCATTGTCGGTAAACCCTTGGTTGTGCCCCACATCTCTGTGGAATGGGTCTGTCAGACTCAGCGTCTTCGTGGGATCCACTAACCCATGTTTCTCAGGGTGAGGCTCTACCTTTGTCCTACCTGACGGCAATGGGTCCTTCGACTCCTTAGTTGCCAGATTGACAGAAAAAAGGCAATGTTGCCTGCTGCATCCATTCTCTCTCCTCATCTCCGGTAAACCATTGAACAGAAACCTAATTGAACATAACTCTACAATGATCACTTTACAATTAGAGGCTAGGGAGGCACTGAAAAGCCCTGGGACAGCCTACATTCTGGGTATCCCATCCAGAGATCATCCCTTGCAGCTGTAGCACAGTCTTGAGTATCAATGACAGCGCACTCAATCCCCAATCCACCCCGACAAGCCCCCAAAGGCCCCAGGTATGACAGCACTTCCAGAAAAGAGCTTGGATCTGGATGAGTGTGGTACAACCAGGCTCTGGCAGTGTTGGCCAGGAGTCAGTATGACTGACTACTTTAGATTAGACTAGAGCCCAAGCTTGTACTAATGTAATGACTGTAATTGGGGAGGCCTGTAAATTCTGTAGCTGTCAGCTCTGAGGTGTGGAGGTCTTTGAAGCCTTAAGCATATGGTTGTTGTCCTTTTGCAGCTGGATCCTTCTGAGAGTTGGAGAAATGGCAATTGGAACACAATCAAAATCTAGGCCCAGGGTGGAATAGAGTCTCGTCAGAATGCACAGCGTGAGATAGCGTGCCCAAATTCTTCAATTGACATTTGAGTGTTCCTAATATGTCTCAGCTGGGAAATGATCTATTTGGTAAAGTGTAAATTAGTCGGATGTTCCTTCACTCAGCCCAAAAGTTCAGTATTCAACTCCTCCCACAAGCACAGAGTGCCCTCCCCTGGTGAGTTTTTTCATAGCTTATTTCTGTTCATTGGATAAAATGCTTTACAAAATGGTGATGCTCAGTTTTACTGTGAGACCAGCTTCCAAGCCCCTTGTCCCCATCTCCCCCTCCCCACTGAAGTTCTTCCGAAAATGGTGGAAGAGCAACAAGCACAGGTTTCCTTCCCTCTGATCACTCTCCTTCAACCCCTCTAATCTTGGGTCCCAATGATATAGTAATTGATATGCAGGACCTCCCCACTGAACTATTGAATGTTGATGTCCCGATGTCCCATGTGGAATTGATGCCTCTCAATCTTGGGGCTCTATGCACAGTGACGTACCAAGACCATGCCCCCACTCCATCATGAGATCAATGTGTGTCCCAACTGTATAACCTGTTCCCCACATACAGCATGCAGAGACCTCCACCGGCCGTAACTATGCCACCTGCAGCCCAGCATCAATCTAACAAACCCAAGGAACCCACTTGTGTGAGGGACTGACTATATGCACTGAACACTATGTTGGACACAACTGACACAGGGTGGACAGGCCTGTCTGCTCCCCTGTACTGCACACATGTCAGGCCTGCCAGGCACAGCTCTCAAAATTGGTGTGCTATTGCCCAGGATAGTCTATGTTCTCTGGCTCTGACTAATGTCTCCCCACCCAGCCATTAGTCTATGTACACCTATCTCCAGTCATTTCCCCCCTCCCCCTCAAGTCATGGTGTCAATCACCTCATAATTCCCCCCCACCATCAAGTCAGACCGCTTCACCTTCCCGTTGGTCTTATCATGGAGTTGGAGGTGCAGTGAGCACTGTGCAGCGAAAGGTATGTAAGCACTACACACTCAAGATCTCGAGTGAAGTGCGTGACGTTTATAAGAGTTGTGACTCATGCTGGTCGAAATTGATGCTGTTGGGGCTGTTTGGGAGGGGTGGAAGATTCTGGTGAGCCGGGTTTCTAATGACTATTCATGATATTCAAACGCAAGCAAATGCACTCCTTGACATGACACGATGGGCTACCCAGTCCAGTATTAAGGTAGAGAGTGGAATATTTAAACATACTTTCACACTGGTGGGAAACTGATTTTTGGCCACAGTCCAAATTTTCCAGCCCGCAATGATGTCTGTCACCAGCTGCACCAGAAAATTCCCCCAAACTTGTATCTACTGATAACTTAGTGTTATTCCATCAACACAGAGCACATTTATTTAGATCTGGCAGGCCCATTGGAAGCCATAGTTTTGAAATGAAAAATGAAAATCGCTTATTGTCACAAGTTGGCTTCAAAAGAAGTTACTGTGAAAAGCCCCTAGTCGCCACATTCCGGCGCCTGTTCGGGGAGGCTGGAGCTTTAATGTAATAACAGGATAATTTGATTTACAACCAATAATTCACTTATGTTCTTCTGCACCCTGTAACAGGTTAATCTGCCAATGCATTGCGAAGTTATTTTTATAAACTCCACCCTCGCAATAAAGATTCTGCCCTCAGTTATCAGTAGATTCATCTAACGTCATTAAAATGCACAGTTGTTGATGCTGGTACAATAACAAAGTCAGAATATAGGTTTGGCTGCCAGAACGTCAGATTTATTGCCAAATTACAGGGTGTGGCTCTGCAATGCTCCTTCTGGTGCACCGGGAACCTCACATGATTTCAACATTGCAAGTAAATCGTAAAGGTTTTACCAAATCTCACATTCCATGTTTGGAAAACACTTCATAAATATTACTAAAAGCAACTTTATTCTCGAAACCTACTGCAGCAATCTTGTTCAAGGCACATCAGTGGAAATGTTCTGATTAATGAATGTTAAAGCTATTATGGACCTAATTTTACTTTGAGCAATGAATGAATGCTGTTAACCATATATTGGTCATACATTTGCTCCTTGTCTTTCTTTGAGCTTTTGAACAGCAAGCTGCTGCCAGTCAAACATCTGAAAAGTGCAGGATGAATTGGATACCTGCAAGCTGTGTGATCAGGGAAAGCAAATGTGTAACTCGTTAACCAATGAGATCAAACAATAATTAGTGAGCAACACAAAGTCTGAGCCAGGAAATGTAAATGAAAATGTTGAATCAGAGAATGTGAAACAAAGAGACAAAAAGGGAGAGCTAAAAGAAGAGAGAAAATGTTACCAACATTATTTTTTTTTTAAACCACCAAAAATAATTAAAAGTGTTATAGATAGTTTTCAATGCCAGAGCCTTTAGAAAGAATTAAATCCATTCCATTGAAGCATATCCGGACTATAATTTGAAAGCCCCAGCTTTTTCTGGCAAGTTTAGTCCATATCTATAAGGTGAATACAATAACCGCACACCAATCAATACATTTGAATGGTGAGTCAGACGGTGAGATATTAAGGATGATTCAAAGTCCGATTTTGGGTGCATTTGGCGGGGTGTTTCGCAATGGATACAGTGGCAAGATTGACACCATTATTCAACGGCACTCAGCCATTTTTGGGGGCCTCAGGGAGTTTCTCCCTGTCGAAGCCACACTTTGAAAGTTTTCCAGCACTTGGGAGCTGAGCTCGCCAGCAGGACCTGCTCCCCACAGAGCAGGCGGCCATTTTTGAAGACTGCCCCAATCTCTACATGCCACTTTCAGAACCCTTTCACCCCCACCCAACTTAATACGGCTCCCTCAAACCCACCCCCTCACCCTTATTTCATAGGCGTGGCCCGCAGCTCCCGACCACCCAGGGGCTCTAATTGCTTCCAAGACTCCCCGGGCTGTGACCACTCATGGAAACCAGTACAAAACTGCATATGGTTGAGGTCTCGCTGGCATGGGCTGTGTTTCCCAGGCACCAGTGAATACAGCATCGGGACTTTTAAATGAGCCGAAATATCATTAAATGGCTCACGCCCAGCAAGGCCATGAAAGTCAGCCGACTTGGAGATCTCAGTGGAAGCCCAATTTGAGCCTCTCCCACGATTCACCCACCGTGATTTATTGCACAAGTGGAGTTGCTGGAAGTCGCTGTCTGATTTGTGAGTAATTAATGAGCATTGTTAACCTCGCTGATATATTTACAACAAAATCCAGCCCATAATATCTTATGAAAAGCTAAGTATAAAAAGAAATACAAAGAAATCTTGACACGAGGATTAAACAGATTCAGAATTCGAACCATAGAATTCCGACAGTGCATAAAAAGGCCATTTGGCCCATTGAGTCTGCACCTGACCCTCTGAAAGAGCACACCCCCTAGGCCCACCTCCCTGCATTATTCATGTAACCCCATCTAACCTGCACATCTTTGGACTGTGGGAGGAAACTGGAGCACACAGAGGAAAGCCACACAGACACGGGGAGAAAGTACAAACTCTACACAGACAGTCACCCAAGACCAGAATTGAACCTAGGTTCCTGGTGCTGTGAGGCAGCAGTGCTAGCTACTGTGCCAACGTGCCACCCCCATTACTTAAGGAAATGACATAGTATGCACCTACAGTACCTTAATCTGACCTACAATCAAGCAAATAGTGAGCCAGGATCTGTTGACATATAAACAGTCTTTTACCTGGCTTCTCAGAGTCGTTGTGCAATGAAATATCAATGATGTAAGTTTGCACGTTCTATTTTCTGCATGACCAACACAGCATCTTGATTGGATGAAGCTTCCTCTGTAAGAAAGAAAAGATGGAGAGCAATCTTTCATGCATCCGAGAAGCTTGAATCAGGTCAACCACCTCAGATTATACTTAAGAATATTAGGAAGCATCAAAATTTGATTTTACAGATTGTAATAAATTACACATTTATAATAAACAAACTCCAATTTAATTTAACAAATTCACTGAAATTCTGAGTCTTTTGTGATTTGGAATTTGTTTGTATGGCTGTATGGGACCGGATGACATTTCCTCTCAATGTATGTTCAACAATGTCATAACCACGATAGAGATTTCTTCTCATGATTTCGAAAGACAACACAAAGCCATTTACAATTTCACTACAGATCAGCATCTTTCAACTGAAAATCTTCCAACTATATTCAGGACGTCCCTGACATGTAATGTAGAATGTACAGTGCAGAAACGATCATTTGACGTAGCTTCTCCATGATCCACACAAGTCTCCTTCCACTCCTTCTGTCCGCCCCATATAACTGTCATGTGAGAGTACCTTTAAGAAATGGGTGTTTATAAATGGGTGTGTATATAAATATCTGTAGTGAGAGTACCTTTAAGAAATGGGTGTTTATAAATGGGTGTGTATATAAATATCTGTAGTAAGAGTACCTTTAAGAAATGGGTGTTTATAAATGGGTGTGTATATAAATATCTGTAGTGAGAGTACCTTTAAGAAATGGGTGTTTACTACTGCAGTGATGGGTGGAGCGGGGCTGTCTGTCAGCTTTTTACTTTTGTTTTAGGCTGTTTGCTGCAGGGTGTGTTTTAGTTTTGTTTTCAGAGCTGGATAGCTGCAGTCACAGCCAGAAGGTGTATGAATCTCTCTCTGTAGTCTAAAGACTGTAAATCGATCCTGGTGATTGAAAACTAATAACAGTAGTGACTTTAACCTGATGTGCTGCTGGTAAAAGGTGATTTAAATCTTATGGATGTTAAAAGGAAAGCTTAACGGTTTACTTAGTGTTGTAGTCTTTGGGGGTTGTGTTTGAATGAATGATTGCTAAGATTTTCACTGTATGTTTTAAAAAGGTTAACTTGAGTTCATGGAATGAACATTGTTTTGCTTTAAAAAATACGTTTCCATTTCTGCTGTACCAGACCTGTAGAGTGGGCCGTGTGCTCCCCATACCACAATCTGTAAAAGTTGTGGGTCAGGTGAACTCCATGATACACTTTGGGGTTCTCCAAACACTGGCCCATAACAAACTGGGGGCTCAACGGGGATAAAAGTCTATCTAGTGGATTGGCTTAGTGAACTTAAAGACAGTGAGGGGTGAGCATATTGTGGGTGCTTTTGTCATGATATGCAACATGCAGGTAATCATATACAGACAGGCAGCTAATGAACACAGAGAACAAGACATGACCAATGGGCAGGCAGGATACTCAGGGGTAGTATCTCACTATAAAAGGCACGAGGCACTCACACTCCCCCTCTTTCCACTGATGAACATCTACAGAGTGAGTCAGTGTGTATGTACAGGATCACACCTCCAGCATGTGACTAAGAGCTAGTCTGGTTCAGTCAGACAGAGTAACCATACTTAGGTTAGCAGAAAGTCGAACTCATAGAGAACTGTGCTAACTGTGCTACTGGTTCAATAAATCAAATTGAACTAACATCAAGGTCTGGAGTATCTTTTGGTTAAAGCTGCATCCAGTTGCAGCCTGTGTTATCCCAGAGTACATAACACATCATTCTATCAGGAGACTGCTTAATCTAGGTGGTTTACCTCAGTCCGTTCCGTGATGACGAGCGAATGTATCCCGGCACCATGGAGAAGATTCAGGCTCAGGACCTCGGACAATCTCAGTGCCAACTAGCGGACATTCAAGCAAATGTTTCTGCTGTACATCGAAGCATCAGACATCGTCGGTGTGTCTGATGCAAGGAAGATCGCGCTTCTCCTCTCAACAGCGGGTGATCAAGCCATCAAACTCTTCAACTCTTTTCACTTCACCAAAGGCCAGGACAAGACAAAGTTTCAGACCACCTGGACAAGTTTGACAGTCACTGTGAAGTGGACACCAATGAAATCTTCGAGCGCTACATATTCAAGCAGCGTCTACAAAGTAAAGATGAATCTTTCAACTCCTTCTTAACTAACCTCCGCCTGCTAGCGCTGTCCTGCAACTTTTGTGATATTGCTGACTCCATGATCAGAGACTAAATTGTTTTTGGAGTTCACTCTGATCCTCTGAGAGAGCAGCTACTGAAGATCAAGCATATTACCCTGCCAGTCGCGATTGAAACATGCACAGTGCATGAGCACGCCACAAATCGCTATGCCCAGTACAAATCGGCTGAAAATGAGACACTTGCCTCCCACGAGGCAGAGAGTGTGCAGGCCATCTCCCGGATGCAGCGCCTCAGCTTTGATGAAAGTGGCCATTTTGCACGCTTTTCCCAGGGCCCCACGCATGCATGATGCGAACGGGCTAACGAAGCAGCCAACACCCGCACTGCGCATGTGCGATGACACAGGGAGCGTCAGGACGGCGACATCATGGCGTGCTCGAACTGCGGCAACGCCCACTTAAAGAAACACTGCCCTGCAAGAGGCAGGCGATGTTTAAACTGCGGGAAGCCTGGACACTATGTAGCCTTGTGCAGGTCTGCACCACAGTTCAGGGGCCAGCGCTCCCAATTCCGACGATGGCGCATTCAGAATGGGCATCAACGATTACAGGATTCTGATCCTGACAGCACAACGGATCCAGAGGAAGAATGCCTGGACTCCGCCTACTGTGTGGGCATCATTACCAAATGTGAATATGCCACATCCAACTCATCACAAACTCAATCCATCCACAGACAAGGTCAAGGCCATTGAAGCCATGAAGGTCTCTAAAGACAAGAAGGTGGTGTTGCGCTTCCTGGACATGGTCAATTTTCTGGGCAAGTTCATTCCAAATTTGGCCTCACACATCACGGCCCTACGACACCTGGTGAAAAAGTCCACTGCCTTTGAGTGGAAGGCAGCACATCAGGCAGAGTGGTTGGAGCTGAAAGCCAAGCTCACCACTGCACCCGTTTTGGAATTTTTCGACCCAGACAGGGAGATGACAGATGCGAGCCAGGATGGCAATGGTGCGGTGCTGCTTCAACGCAATGACACTTCATCCTGGGCACCGGTAGCCAATGCATTGAGGGCCATGACGCCCACCGAAACAAGGTATGCGCAAATCGAGAAGGGATGCCTGGGTCTTCTCACTGGCATTCTCAAGTTTCACGACTATGTCTATGGCCTGCCGACATTCATTGTCGAGACGGATCATAGGCCTCTGGTCCATATTATCCACAAGGACCTGAACGACATGACACCTCGGTTGCAACGCATCATCCGCAAACTCAGCAGATACGACTTTGACTTAGTGTACACGCCTGGCAAGGAGCTCATCATCGCTGATGCATTGTCCCGCTCCATCACATTGCCCAGTGAACCGCTGGAAATCATCCGGCAGATTGAATCATAGGTGCAGCTGTGTGATAGCACCCTCCTGGCGTCTGATGAGAAGTCGGTTCGTATCCGCGAGGAGACAGCCAAAGACCCCCTCTTGCAGCGTGTCATACACCACCTCACTAATCGCTGGTAGAAAGGACGACCTGACGGTGATTGAAGATATCCTCCTCAAGCTGGACCAGATTGTCATTCCACTCAGCCTCCAGAGCCTGGTGCTCCATCAAATCCATGCAGGACACCTGGACGTCGAGAAGTGCAGACGCAGAGCCAGGCAGGCTGTCTACTGGCCCGGTATTAGCCAGGACACCTCGAACATGGTCCTCAACTGTGCGACCTGTCAACGCTTCCAGACAGCGGAGAGCAAGGAGACTATCCAGCAGCATGAAATCGAGACCTCTCCGTGGTCCAAGTTTGGCATCGACCTCTTTCGTGCGAATGGTCGTGACTACGTGTTGATTATTGACTATTTCTCCAATTACCCTGAAGTCGTGAAGCTCTCAGATCTCACATCTCGGACGGTCATCAAGGCCTGTAAGGAGACGTTCTCCACACATGGTATCCCACTCACTGTCATGAGTGACAATGGCCTGTGCTTCAACAGCCACGAGTGGTCTATGTTTGCCAAATCATACCATTTCAAACATGTCACTTCTAGCCCAGACTATCTGCAGTCCAATGGGAAGGTTGAAAAAGGGGTGGACATTGTGAAACAGCTCAGCTGCAAGGCCACGGATTCTGCTTCTGACATCTACCTCACGCTGCTTGCTTACAGGGCGACCACACTGTCCACTGGCATGTCGCCGGCTCAACTCCTGATGAACAGGGACCTGCGGACGACACTTCCAGCCATACACTTGCCCAACCTGGATCACCTCCCGATGCTGCAGAAGGTGCAGCAGCTCCGAAACCAGCAAAAGCAGGGCTTTGATGCTCATGCCACCGATTTGCCCGTGTTATCCCCGGCAGACACTGTCAGGATCAAGATACCGGGTGGTGGATGGTCTGCTCCAGCTGTTGTTGTTCGACAGGCTGCGCCCCGCTCGTATGTTGTACGTATGGCTGATGGTTGTGTTGTGTGACGAAACAGACAGGCACTGCGCAAAGTTGCCTGCCCGCAACCGCTTTCTTCTCCGTTTCCGTCTGTTGTATTGCCACCTCCTGATACCTCGAACTATGAGGCCACCAGTCAGGCTTCCATCCCGCCTGTCAAGGCGCCGTCGTCCCCACCACCACCTCTCTGGCGGTCGACAAGGATCAGACGCAAGCCCCAGAGACTGGACTTATGAACATTTGTTTTGTTTGCTATGTTCTGTTTTCTCACATTAGACAGCTGTCTTCACATGTAAATACGTTCACATATGCCACCGCTTGTAAATATGTTAATATATGCCACCACATGTAAGTACATTCCCATGTGCCAACAAAACATAAAAAAGGGGGGATGTCATGATATGCAGACATGCAGATAATGATACACAGACAGGCACAGACAGGCACAGACAGGCAGCTAATGAACACAGAGAACAGGACATGACCAATAAGCAGGCAGGGCACTCAGGGGTGGTATCTCACTATAAAAGGCATGAGGCACTCAGACTCCCCCTCTTTCCACTGATGAACATCTACAGAGTGAGTCAGGGTGTATGTACAGTATCACACCTCCAGCACGTGGCTAAGAGCTAGTCTGGTTCAGTCAGACAGTGTATCCACACTAAGGTTAGCAGAGAGTCGAACTCATAGAGAACTGTGCTACTGTGCTACTGGTTCAATAAATTAAATCAGATTGAACTGACTTCAAGGTCTGGAGTATCTTTTGGTTAAAGTTGCATCCAGTTGCAGTCTATGTTATCCCAGGGTACATAACAAATCACTTTTCAGGTATGGTATTTCAGTTTAAGTAGGGTGTGTGTTGTGGACAATGGCTCTTTCAGAGGCTCTGAAGTTTTTTGGGGTGGAGACGGTCACACGCAGTACCTTGCGGACAGAGACTAAAAGCAGAATGTTAGATTTGGCAAAAACATTGCAGTTAACATTACCTGACAAAATGCAAAAAGATGAGGTAATTATGGCGCTGGTTAAGCATTTAAAGTTGCCTGAGATACAGTTTGACTCATTGTAAATAGCAAAAATTCAGTTGCAAATTAAACAAATGGAACATGAGAAAGAATTAAAGCAGCTTGAATACAAAAGAGAGAGAGAGGAAAAAGAAAAAGAGAGAGAGAGGACAATGAAAGAGAAAGAGAGCGAGAGTAAAAAGAGAGAAAAGAAAGGAAAACAGAAAGAATTGACTTGCAGAACAAAAAGAAAGAGAAAGGGAGATACAGATCAGGGAAAAAGATAAAGAGAGAGAGTTTGAACTTCAGAAAATGGCCATGAAACATGACAGTCAGTTAAAATTGGCAGGCGTAAAGGGAAACATACAATTGGATGATCGTGATGAGGATAGTGATAAAGAGCATCATAGTCGAAGGCTTGTTGGGGATCTATTTAAATATGTCCAAGGTTTGATGAGAAGGAGGTAGAAGCCTTTTTCATTTCATTTGAGAAGGTAGGTAAACAAATGAAATGGCTACAGGACATGTGGGTATTACTGCAGGGGCTGTTTAGCACAGGGCTAAATCGCTGGCTTTGAAAGCAGACGAAGGCAGGCCAGCAGCATGGTTCAATTCCCATAACAGCCTCCCTGAACAGGCGCTGGAATGTGGCGACTAGGGGCTTTTCACAGTAACTTCATTTGAAGCCTACTTGTGACAATAAGCAATTTTTAAAAAATGTTTTTTCACTGATTCAAACAAAGCTGGTAGGTAGGGCTAGTGAAGTGTATGCATCACTATCAGAGGAGGTATCTGAGTCATATGAGGAGGTGAAAAAATCCATCTTAGGTGCATATGAATTAGTGCCTGAAGCCTACAGACAAAGGTTTAGAAATTTAAGGAACGAATTTGGTCAAATTCTTTGAAAGGACCAAACAGAGTAATTTTGATAGGTGGATAAGGGCTTTGAAAGTAGACCAAACGTATGATGCTCCCAGAGAAATTAGGCTTTGGAGGAGTTTAAAAATTCAATTCCTGATGTAGTGAGAACTCATGTGGAAGAGCAGAGGGTTAAAACAGCGAGGTCAGCAGCAGAAATGGCAGATGATTATGAATTAGTTCATAAATCAAAGTTTGGTTTCCGACATCAGTTTCAGCCTGTGAGGAATAGAAACTGGGGACATGAGAAATGACTCAAGTGGAAAAGGTAAAGGTGATCTGACGGGACATAATAAGGAGAGTGTACATCAGATTAAAAAAGAATTCCAGGCGGCTGGAAGAGCCATGAAAAGTTTCAAATGTTTTCACTGTAATAAACTAGGCCATGTAAAGCCACAGTGTTGGTGGTTGAAGAAAAGCACTGTGAAGGCTGATGTGGTGAAATGGATAAGACAGTGGGGCTTGTTAAAGTGGTAAAGGAAAGCCCAAGTGAAGCGGAGGAGGTGCAAAAGATTGTACAGCCTATTCGAGATAAGAAGGTGCCAGATCTCTTTAATGAATTTACTGTATGAGTAAAGTTTACTCATGTGTATCAGGAGGAGCAGATAAAGAAGTCACAATTTTAAGAGATATGGAAACTAGTCAATCTTTAATGGTAAGAGATGAGGAGTTATGTAGTTTGGGAAGAAGGTTGCCAGAAATGGTGGTAATATGTGGAATTCAGGGTGAGAGGAGTAGTGTTCCATTATATAAGGTAAGGTTGGAAAGTCCAGTGAAGAGTGATGAAGTGGTAGTAGGAGTAATAGAGAAACTATCTTGTCCAGGAATACAGTTTATCTTGGGAAATTATATAGCTGGGTCGCAAGTGGGAGTGATGCCTACTGTGGTTGATAAGCCAGTGGAAAATCAAACAACTGAAGTGTTGAAGGACGAATATCCTGGGATTTTTCCGGATTGTGTAGTAACTAGGTCGCAAAGTCACAGGTTAAGACAAGAAGAGAAATCAAAGAGTAAAGATGAAGGTGAAATGCAATTATCAGAAACGATTTTTGATCAGATGTTTGAAAAAGAACAAGAACAGATGGAGGATGAGGCGGATATTTTTAGTTCAAGAAAATTGGTGGAGTCACAACAAAAAGATATAGATATAAAACGGATGTATCAGAAAGCATATACGGAAGAGAAATCTGAGTGAAGACCAGAGTGTTATTACCGGAAAAATGATGTCTTGATGAGAAAATGGAGACCTTTACATATGCAGGCGGATGAAAAGCGGGCAGAAGTTCATCAAGTAGTATTGCCGGTAGGGTATAGAATGGAGGTGTTGCGAGTTGCACATGAGGTACCAGTGGGAGGTCATTTGGGAATCAGGAAAACACAAGCTAAAATACAAAAACATTTTTATTGGCCTGGACTACATAAAGATGTAGATAAAGACTTCCGGGTGCGGCTATGCAGAGCTAGGTCGCATATTCGGTAGCTCCCGCTTGGAACGGACTTTTGGGCCCTTTTACAGGGCCCCCACGGCATTTGTTTGACATTTCCCGGTGTGGCAAGAAGACTGCAGCATTCCCCTGACAGTGTCCCCTAGGAATGTTATGTCTTTTGGCTACCAGACCCGGCAGAAACAGTAAAAGATTTGGCTTTGGCTGCATGTTTACACAAAAGCCTCCTCCAGCATGCAGGCGGGGGAAGGGCAAGCTTAAAGCTGCAATCTGACTTGACTCTATCAAAGGGGAATTCTAGCAGCAGAGGGAACAACTGTGAAAAGATCTACCAAGGCCATTGAAGAAGCAGGGACGAGGCTTCCGGTGGCGGCCATGGAGGAGTAGGTCGCGTATTCGGCAGCTCCCGTCTGGAACTGACTCTCAGACCTTTTTCAGGAGTTTCCATAGGCTTTTTAAACGGACCAGAGGTGTAACGGCCAAAGGAGCGGCACTGGAGCAACGGGAGAAGCGAGGGAAAGAAAACAAAATGGCGGCGGCCAGGGACAAAGGGGAGCTGCAGGAGTTCATCAAGTGCTGCTTCGAGGAGCAGCGCGAGGAGATGCGCAAGGAGATGTTGGCGCCTATGCTTTCGGCAAATGAAGGATCCGGGATCACCCAGAAGGTCCACGAAGCTAAGATCCAGGAGGTACAGAAAAGAGTCAGTCAGAACGAGGACGAGCTCGTGGGCCTGGCGGTGAGAGTGGAGCAGAACGAGGCGCTACACAAGAGGTGGGCGGGAAGACTCGAAGACCTGGAGAACAGGTCGAGGAGAAAGAATCTGCGAATCCTGGGTCTCCCTGAGGGAGTGGAGGGGGCTGATGCCGGGGCAAATGCGAGCACGATGCTCGAGGCGATGATGGGCACGAAGGCCCCTTCGAGGCCGCTGGAGTTGGACGGGGCACATCGGGTGCTGGCGAAGAAGCCCCAGGCAAATGAGCCGCCAAGGGCGATGATGGTGAGGTTCCACCGGTTCACGGACAGAGAGTGGGTCCTGAGTTGGGCCAAGAAGGAGCGGAGCAGTAAGTGGGAAAATGCAGAGATCCGAATATACCCGGACTGGAGCACGGAGGTTGCAAAGCGGAGAGCGGGTTTCAACCGGGCCAAAGCGGCTTTGTACCGGAAAGAAGTGAATTTCGGAATGCTGCAGCCAGCGCGACTGTGGGTCACATTGAAGGGCCAACACTATTACTTTGAAACGCCTGAAGAGGCGTGGACCTTTGTACAAGCCGAAAAGTTGGATTCTAACTGAGGGTTTGTGAGGGGAGGGGGTATGTTTGAGGTTTCATGTGTGATGGTTGTTGTTAGGGGGTCAATCACGCGCAGGAAATGTTACATGGGCTGGGGGAGAGAGACAAGGCCTCGACAGGAGCTGCGCCAGAGGGGGCGGAGTGGGCTTTGGAAAGCGCGGGGTGTTTTCCCGCGCGCGGGAAGAAAGGCGGGAAGGGGAACGAAGGAATGCATATGGATTGGGAGGCTCCCACGCGGGGAGGTCAATGGGACAGCGGGGGAAGCCGGGGTCAGCAGGCGTCAGCTGACTTACGGGAGTGACATGGGGGAGCAAAAAAGCTAGACGCGGGGGGGAGGGGAGGGGGGGAAAAAGGGTTGCTGCGACACTGGCCGAAAGGGAATGGGACACAGAAGAGGTGGTCAGGATGGGGATCCCCCCTCTGGGGGACTGGAGGGTGAGGGAGGCATGGACACCGGACTGGCCCAGAAAAGGAGATGGCTAGTCGACGGGGTGTGGGGGGGTGGGGGTGAGAGCCCCTCCAATCCGGCTGATAACGTGGAATGTGAGGGGCCCGAATGGGCCGGTGAAGAGGGCTCGAGTGTTCGCGCACTTAAAGGGACTGAAGGCGGATGTGGCCATGCTCCAAGAGACACACCTGAAGGTGGCGGACCAGGTGAGGCTAAGAAAGGGATGGGTAGGACAGGTATTCCACTCGGGACTGGATGCGAAGAATAGAGGGGTGGCAATATAGGTGGGAAAGCGGGTGTCATTTGAGGCCAAGACTATTGCAGCGGATAATGGAGGGCGATATGTAATGGTGAGCGGTAGGCTGCAAAGGATGTGGGTGGTGTTGGTAAACGTATACGCCCCGAACTGGGATGATGCAGGATTCATGAAGCGCATGTTGGGGCGCATTCCGGACCTGGAGATAGAAGGCCTGATAATGGGAGGGGACTTCAATACAGTGTTGGATCCAGTACTAGACCGCTCCAAATCAAGGACTGGAAAGAGGCCGGCGGCAGCCAAGGTACTTAGGGGCTTTATGGATCAGATGGGGGGAGTGGACCCATGGCGGTTTGCAAGGCCGCAGGCCAGGGAATTTTCTTTCTTCTCCCATGTACACAAAGCCTACTCCCGGATAGATTTCTTTGTTCTGGGTAGGGCGCTCATCCCGAGGGTGGAGGGGACGGAGTATTCGGCTATAGCCGTTTCGGACCATGCCCCACACTGGGTGGAACTGGAGCTGGGAGAGGAGAGGGACCAACGCCCGTTGTGGCGGCTGGATGTGGGACTGCTGGCGGACGATGTGGTGTGTGGGAAGGTGAGGGAGTGAATTGAAAGGTACTTGGAGGCCAACGACAACGGGGAGGTGCAGGTGGGGGTGGTATGGTAGGCGTTGAAGGCGGTGATCAGGGGAGAGCTAGTTTCCATTAGGGCTCATAGGGAGAAGACAGAGGGTATGGAAAGGGAGAGGTTAGTGGGGGAGATTTTGAGAGTGGACAGGAGATATGCAGAGGCCCCGGAGGAAAGATTACTTGGGGAAAGACGACGGCTCCAGACGGAGTTTGACCTGTTGACCACAGGGAAGGCTGAGGCACAGTGGAGGAAAGCGCAGGGGGCGACCTACGAGTATGGGGAAAAGGCTAGTCGGATGCTGGCACACCACCTCCGTAAGAGGATGGCAGCGAGGGAAATAGGGGGAGTCAAAGATGGAAGGGGAGCCATGGTTCGGAGTGCGACGAAAATAAACGAGGTATTCAAGGCCTTTTATGAAGAGCTGTACAGATCGAGCCCCCAGCGGGGGAAGAGGGGATGAGACGATTCCTAGATCAGCTGAGATTCCCGAGGGTGGAGGAGCAAGAGGTGGCTGGTTCAGGGGCACCAATTGGGTTGGAGGAGCTGAGCAAGGGTTTGGGGAGCATGCAGGCGGGGAAGGCCCCGGGACCGGACGGATTCCCAGTGGAGTTCTACAGGAAGTACGCAGACCTGTTGGCCCCGCTACTGGTGAGGACCTTTAATGAGGCAAGAGAGGAGGGGACCCTGCCCCCGACAATGTCGGAAGCGACAATTTCTTTTGATCCTAAAGCGGGACAAGGACCCACTGCAATGTGGATCGTACAGGCCAATCTCGCTCCTCAATGTGGATGCAAAGTTGCTGGCAAAAGTGCTGGCCACGAGGATCGAGGAATGTGTCCCGGGGGTAATCCACGAGGACCAGACGGGATTTGTAAAGGGCAGGCAACTAAACACCAATGTGCGGCGGCTCTTAAACGTGATAATGATGCCATCGGAGGAGGGAGAGGCGGAGATACTGGCAGCTATGGCCGCGGAGAATGCCTTTGACCGAGTAGAGTGGGAGTACCTCTGGGAGGTGCTGCGTAGGTTTGGGTTCGGGGTAGGGTTTATCAATTGGGTTAAGCTCCTTTACAGAGCCCCGATGGCAAGTGTAGTGACGAACCGGCGGAGGTCGGAGTACTTTCGACTGTACCGAGGGACGAGGCAGGGGTGCCCCCTGTCCCCCCTGTTGTTCGCATTGGCGATCGAACCATTGGCCATGTCATTGAGGGAGTCTAATAAATGGAAGGGGGTGGTCCGAGGGGGAGAAGAGCATCGGGTGTCGCTATATGCGGATGACCTGTTGCTGTATGTGGCGGATCCAATGGAGGGGATGGTGGAGGTCATGCAGACTCTAAGGGAGTTTGGGGAGTTTTCGGGCTATAAGCTCAATGTAGGGAAGAGTGAGCTCTTTGTATTACAGGCAGGGGACCAAGAAAGAGGGATAGGGGACCTACCGCTGAGGAGGGCGGAGGGGAGCTTTCGGTATCTGGGGATCCAGATAGCCAGGAGTTGGGGGACCCTACATAAACTGAATCTGACGAGGTTGGTGGAGCAAATAGAGGAGGATTTCAAAAGATGGGACATGTTACCGCTCTCGCTGGCGGGTAGAGTGCAGTCGGTCAAAATGGTGGTCCTTCCGAGGTTTCTGTTTGTGTTTCAGTGCCTTCCCATCGTGATCACTAAGGCCTTTTTTAAGAGAGTAGGCAGGAGTATTATGGGGTTTGTGTGGGCGAATAAGACCCCGAGAGTAAGGAGAGGGTTCCTGGAACGCAGTAGGGACCGAGGAGGGTTGGCGCTGCCAAACCTGGGGAGCTACTACTGGGCAGCAAATGTGGTGATGATCCGCAAGTGAGTTATGGAGGGAGAGGGGGCGGCATGGAAGAGGATGGAGATGGCGTCCTGTAAAGGAACGAGCCTGGGGGCGTTGGTGACGGCACCGCTGCCGCTCTCGCCGACAAAGTATACCACGAGCCCGGTGGTGGCCGCAACGCTAAGGATCTGGGGCCAGTGGCGACGGCACCGGGTGCAATGGGAGCATCGGTGTGGTCCCCGATCAGGGGTAACCACCAGTTTGTCCCGGGGAAGATGGACGGGGGGTTCCAGAGCTGGCATCGGGCGGGGATTGGAAGAATGGGGGACCTGTTCATCGACGGGACGTTTGCGAGCCTAGGTGCACTGGAGGAGAAGTTCGAGTTACCCCCGGGAAATGCCTTTAGATATATGCAGGTGAGGGCTTTTGTAAGGCGACAGGTGAGGGAATTCCCGTTGCTCCCGGCACAAGAAGTTCAAGATAGGGTGATCTCGGGTGTATGGGTCGGGGAGGGCAAGGTGTCGGAAATACACCAGGAGTTGAAAGAAGAGGGGGAAGCGCTGGTAGAAGAGTTGAAGGGTAAATGGGAGGAGTAGCTGGGGGAGGAGATCGAGGAAGGTCCGTGGGCTGATGCCCTAGTTGGGTTAATTCCTCCTCCTCGTGTGCCAGGCTCAGCCTGATACAATTTAAGGTGGTCCACAGAGCGCACTTGACGGCGGCGAGGTTGAGTAGGTTCTTTGGGGTAGAGGACAGATGTGGAAGGTGGTCAGGGAGCCGGCGAACCATGTCCATATGTTTTGGTCATGCCCGGCACTGGAGGGGTTCTGGAGAGGAGTGGCGGGAGCAATATCTCAGGTGGTGAAAGTCCGGGTCAAGCCAAGCTGGGGGCTAGCAATATTTGGAGTAGTGGATGAACCGGGAGTGCAGGAGGCGAAAGAGGCCGACATTCTGGCCTTTGCGTCCCTAGTAGCCCGGCGAAGGATCTTGCTAATGTGGAAGGAGGCGAAGCCCCCCAGCCTGGAGGCCTGGATAAACGATATGGCTGGGTTCATAAAGTTGGAGAGGATTAAGTTCGCCTTGAGAGGGCCTGCGCAGGGGTTTTACAGGCGGTGGCAACCGTTCCTAGACTATCTCGCAGAGCGTTAGAGGAAGGTCGGTCAGCAGCAGCAGCAACCTTGGGGGGGGGGGAGGGAGGACATCCTGGGAGGGGGGGGAGAGGGGGGACTGCCTGGGAGGGTGGATGAGCAAGAGATAACATGAAGGGTTGGGGAAATTGGCACGTACGGGTGATGGCCAGTGTGCAAAGCTGTGTAAATATATCATTTTGCCATGTATATATATTGCTCTGCGTGATTTCTGGGTTTTTTTGTTACGGTGGGTGGGGGGGTATTGTTTGTAAGGGAGAAAAATTGTGTTAAAAAACTTTAATAAATATATATTTTTTTAAAAGATGTAGATAAATGTTGTCAATCATGTGACACATGTCAAGTGATAGGGAAACCTCAAGTAGTGATAAAACCAGCACCCTTACTACCCATTCCAGCATTTGAGGAACCTTTTACAAGGGTCCTAATTGATTGCGTAGGACCGCTTCCTAAAACAAAAAGTGGGAATCAATATCTGTTGACTGTAATGGGTGTGTCTACTAGGTTTCTAGAGGCCATTCCAGTATGTAATATTACAGCTAATAAGATTGTGGAGGAGTTACTTAAATTCTTTACTAGGTATGGACTACTCACAGAAATACAATCGGACCAAGGATCAAATTTTACCTCCAGGTTATTCAAAGAAGTTATGGATAGATTAAGAATAAAACAATTTAAATAATGTGCGTCCCATCCAGAATCGCAGGGAGCGTTAGAAAGCTGGCATCAGACATTTCACACAATGTCGAGGGCTTATTGTCATGATTATCCAGAGGATAATAAAGGAATTCTATTCGTACTGTTTGCAATTAGGGATACACCAAATGAGTCAACCAAATTCAGTCCTTTTGAACTAATTTTTGGTCATGAGGTAAGAGGACCACTTAAATTGATTAAGGAAAAATTGGTGAGTGAGAAATCAGAAATTACATTATTGGATTACGTGTCAAATTTTAGGGAACGGTTAACTAGAGCAGGTGAATTGGCGAGACAACATTTAAAAGTTGCACAAAATGTGATGAAACGGGTAGCGGACAAGAAATCCAAAGTTCGTAGTTTTGCCAGTGGAGATAAAGTTTTAGTGTTGTTACCATTGGTAGGTGAACCTTTAAAAGCAAGGTTTTGTGGACCTTATCAGATTGAAAGGAAATTAAGTGAGGTGAATTATGTGGTAAAAACACCAGATAGAAGTGATGCACGATCAATGACCACTAAGATGAGGTTGTAGTCCAACTGAAGGCTTTAATAAGCGAGATGTTTCCCCCAGCAGCTCAGGTGCAGAATGAGGGCTGCTGGGACAGCACGGGATCTTATACCGCACTTTTCAGGGCAGAGCTATTATACATTCTAGCCAATAGCAAGCATACAGGCTCTACCAATGGTACTTCAGCCTCTCAGGTACTGTAATACCTATCATACCACATTCACGCCCTGTTAAGAAAAAGTCCGGCGGGGGTGGTGGCCAGCAACTGCAAAACATAACAACATGGTATAATTAGTTATGGAGGTACCGTAATACCTCCGTACAGTGTTTAATAACTATTTACAAGTCTGGTAGCTATGTACATTTGGTGTTTTATATTTACAGATTACAGTTAAAATGAAGCAATCAGTCGATCGGGGGCCCTGGTCGTCCTCTGTGATCGTCAGAGCCTTGGTGGTAACTCCGGTGGAGGCTCGGGCGTCTGTGACTCCGGGAGCGTGGCTTCGATCTCCATGGCAACTTCGTTGCCCCTAGCCGGTGCTGGTGGGGAAAACGGCTGACCTGTGGAGGGAGCGCCTGCGGGGGGCGTCAGTGGGTGGGGGAGCCTATCGGGGGTGGCGGAAGGACCGATCCTCCTGTAAGGTGCTGTGGTGGAGGGGAGCATGGGACTGGTGGCTCGAATGTGCGTGGAGTTCCGGTGGGCACCAGGTCCCCTAGGGAGACCGTATCTTGTCGGCCGTCGGGGTTTGCCACGTAGGCGTACAGGGGGGTCAGCATGGAACAGATGGACCCTCTCGACCAACGGGTCCGACTTCTGCGCCCGCACGTGTTTTCGGAGCAGGATGGGTCCGGGTGCTGCCAGCCAGGTCGGGAGCAAGGTCCCAGAGGAGGACTTCCTAGGGAAGACAAGGAGACGTTCGTGAGGTGTCTGATTGGTGGTTGTACAAAGTAGTGACCGGATGGAGTGGAGGGCATCCAGGAGGACTTCTTGCCAGTGGGAGACTGTGAGGTTCTTGGACCGTAGGGCAAGTAGGACGGTCTTCCAGACCGTTCCGTTCTCCCTCTCCACCTGTCCGTTACCCCGGGGGTTGTAACCAGTCGTCCTGCTCGAGGCGATGCCCTTGCTGAGCAGGAATTGACGCAGTTCGTTGCTCATAAAGGAGGACCCCCTATCACTGTGCCTGTAAGCGGGGAACCCTAACAGTGCAAAGTTGCTATGGAGGGCCTTGATGACAGTGGAGGTGGTCATGTTGGGGCAGGGGATGGCGAATGGGAGCCGGGAGTACTCCTCAATCACGTTCAGGAACTACGTGCTGCGGACAGTGGAGGGGAGGGGGCCTTTGAAGTCCATACTGAGGCATTCAAAGGGACGGGAAGCCTTTATCAGGTGCGCTCTCTCTGGCCGGTAGAAGTGCGGTTTGCACTCTGCGCAGATTTGGCAGTCCCTGGTGGCTGTCCTGACTTCCTCGTTGGAGTAGGGCAGGTTGCGGGTCTTGACGAAATGGAAAAAGCGAGTGACCCCCGGATGGCAGAGGTCCTCGTGGAGGGCTCGGAGGCGATCCACTTGTGCGGTGGCACATGTGCCGCGGGACAGGGTGTCAGGAGGCTCATTTAGCTTCCCGCGACGATACAAGATCTCGTAGTTGTAGGTGGAGAGTTCGATCCTCCACCGCAAGATCTTGTCGTTTTTTATCTTGCCCCGCTGTGTATTATCGAACATGAAAGCCACCGACCGTTGGTCCGTAAGGAGAGTGAATCTCCTGCCGGCCAGGTAATGCCTCCAATGTCGCACAGCTTCTACTATGGCCTGGGCTCCTTTTCGACTCAGAAGTGACGGATTTCGGAAGCATGGAGGGTACGGGAGAAGAAGGCCACGGGTCTGCCCGCTTGGTTGAGGGTTGCCGCCAGAGCTACGTCGGACGCATCGCTCTCGACCTTGAAGGGGAGGGACTCGCCGATGGCTTACATCGTGGCCTTTGCAATGTCTGCTTTGATGCGGCTTAAGGCCTGGCGGGCCTCTATCAACAGGGGAAAAACTGTGGATTGGATCAGGGGACGGGCCTTGCCCGCATAGTTGGGGACCCATTGGGTGTAGTAGCTAAAAAACCCTAGGCAGCGTTTTAGGGCCTTAGAGCAGTGAGGGAGGGGGAACTCCATAAAGGGACGCATGCGTTCAGGGTCGGGGCCTATCACTCCATTTCGCATTACGTAGTCGAGAATGGCTAGACGGTCGGTGCTAAACACGTATTTATCCTTATTGTATGTAAGGTTAAGGATTTTAGTGGTCTGGAGAAATTTTCGGAGGTTGGTGTCGTGGTCCTGCTGGTCGTGGCCACAGATAGTGACATTATCGAGATACGGGAATGTTGCCCGTAAACCGTACCGGTCAACTATTCGGTCCATCTCGCGCTGGAAGACCGAGACCCCGTTAGTGACACCAAAGGGAACCCTTAAGAAGTGATAGAGCCACACATCTGCCTCAAAGGCAGTGTATTTGCGGTCACCAGTACGGGTGGGGAGCTGGTGGTAGGAGGACTTGAGATCCACCGTGGAGAAGACCTTATAATGTGCGATCCTGTTTACCAGGTCGGATATGCGGGGGAGGGGGTACGCGTCCAGCTGCGTAAACCGGTTGATGGTCTGACTGTAGTCGATGACCATCCTATGCTTCTCCCCGGTCTTTACCACCACTACTTGAGCTCTCCAGGGGCTGTTACTGGCTTCAATGACCCCTTCCTTCAGTAGCCTTTGGACCTCTGACCTAATAAAGATCCAGTCCTGGGCACTGTACCGTCTGCTCCTGGTGGCGACGGGTTTGCAATCCGGGGTGAGGTTCGCAAACAGGGAAGGCGGGTCGACCTTAAGGGTCGCGAGGCCGCAGACAGTAAAGGGGGGTATAGGGCCGCCGAATTGTAAAGTCAGACTTTGAAGGTTACACTGGAAGTCTAAACCCAGGAGTGTAGCTGCGTACAGGTGGGGAAGGACGTAGAGACGGAGGTTTTTGAACTCCCTTCCCTGGACTGTGAGGTTTGCTAAACAAAGCCCCTTTATTTCCACTGAGTGTGAACCGGAGGCCAGTGAGATGTTTTTATTAACAGGGTGGATGAGGAGGGAACAGCGCCTTACCGGGTCGGGGTGTATGAAGCTCTCCGTGCTCCCAGAGTCAATTAAGCAGGACGTCTCGTGCCCGTTGATGAAAACGGTCGTCGTAGCGGTTGAGAGTTTTCGAGGTCGAGACTGATCCAGAGTCACCGAGGCCAATCGCAGTAGTTGGGAATTCTGTTCAGGCAGTGGGTGGTCGGCCGAGCTGGGGTCCTGGGGGTTCATCCAAGATGGCGTCTCCCATTGGTCACACATGGCCGGGGGGTGCACAAAATGGCGGCGCCCACCCCTCAAGCGTGGCGTCCGTGGAACAAGATGGCGGTGCCCGCGGTCCGCACGTGGCCCTGGGATATGGGGGTGGCGATGACCGCTGGCCACACGGAGCCCATGGAGAAGTTTGTGGTGGCGGTCCGGATTTGCCGCAGGAGACCGCGGCCACCACGCGGGCCTGGCATACCCCCATGAAATGGCGCTTTTTGCCGCAACCCCTGCAGGTAGATGCGTGGGCCGGGCAGTGCTGGCGGGGATGCTTGGCCTGCCCGCAAAAGTAGTAGCGGGGCCCCTCGGGGTTGGCAGGCCGCCTTGCAGCGCAGGCCTGCGGGGGAACGGGGGAAGTCTCTGGGTCGGCCGCTGCGGGCGTTCCTGGAGGCCACATCCAGGGAGCCTGCAAGGGCCCATGCCTCCCTCAGATGCAGTGTGTCTTTCTCTAACAGATGCTGGCGGATTTGTGATGAAGGCATACCTGTCACGAAAGCGTCCCGGACTACGAGTACCGTGTGTTCGCCCGCCGAAACTTGCGGGCAGCCGCAGCTTCTGCCCAGCACCAGGAGTGCACGGTAGAATTCCTCCAATGATTCCCCAGGGGTTTGTCGCCTTGTTGCAAGCAGATGCCGGGCGTAGACCTGGTTAACCAGGCGAATATAGTGTCCTTTTAGCAGCTCGATTGCTGCATCGAAGTCTTCCGCTTCCTCGATGAGGGTGTAGATCTCCGGGCTCACCTCTGAGTGCAGGACGTGCAGTTTCTGCTCTCCCGTGGGTGTGTTTCCTGCCGACTCGAGATACCCTCTAAAACACAGCAGCCAGTGCTTAAAGATCGCCGCTGAGTTCGCCGTGTAGGGGCTAAGTTGCAGACACTCCGGCTTGATTCAGAGCTCCATCCTTTCTTCTTAAAATCTAGCCTATTAAATTGATGTACGATCAATGACCACTAAAACGAGGTTGTAGTCCAACTGAAGGCTTTAATAAGCTAGATGTTTCCCCCAGCAGCTCAGATACAGAATGAGGGCTGCTGGGACGGCACGGGTTCTTATACCCTGCCTATCAGGGCGGAGCTATTATACACTCTAGCCAATAGCAAGCATACAGGTTCTACCAATGGAACTTCAGCCTCTCAGGTACCGTAATATCTATAATACCACAAGAAGGAAAACTCACCGAGTGTGTCATGTGAATATGCTTAAATGCTACGTTGAAAGGGAAGGGGAGAAAAAGGAGGAGGTTTTAATGATTCTAACTCAAAATGATGAACCAAATCCAGATGACTTGGAATTTGACATACCTCAAATTAAATTGGAAAAAGAGGATGTTCTTAAAAATTGGGATAAATTGTTGAGTTACCTTCCTGAGCAAAAACGGACTGACCTGAAAGCTATTGATATCACGTGGGCAAGTTTGTCGAGATAAATTGGGAAGTACTAAAATGGCTATACATGATGTAGATGTGGGAAATGCTATTCCAATCAAACAATATACATACAGACTTAACCCGTTACAATTGGCACAGGTTAACAAAGAGATTGAGAGTATGCTGAAAAATGGCATAATTGAAGTGTGCTGCAGCCAATGGAGCTCACCCATAGTGATGGTACCTAAACTAGGTGGTACCCAATGGTTGTATGTGGACTATAGAAAGGTTAATGCAGTTACAAGAATGGACTCTTATCCTATCCCACGTTTGGAGGATTGCATTGAGAAAGTGGGACAATCAGCTTTTATTTCCAAACTGTGTTTACTCAAAGGTTACTGGCAGGTACCTTTATCCGAAAGGGCGAATGAGATTTCAGCTTTTGTGACTCCAGATGGTATATACACATTCAAATTTATGCCAGTTGGCATGAAAAACGCCCCAGTCACATTTCAATGGTTAACTAACAAAGTTGTTTCAGAATTACCCAATTGTGCGGTATATATCGACAATCTGGTAATTTCCAGCCAGACATGGAAAGAACATTTAAAACATCTGATGGAGTTTTTCGATCGACTTCAGGAGGCGGGTTTGGTGGTAAACTTAGCCAAAAGTGAATTTGGAAAAGCCCAAGTCACTTTCCTTGAGGAGTTTCCGATACCATCAAGGTGAAGTGAAATAATGCGATTTCTTGGCATGAGTGGATTTGATCGAACATTTGTGCAAACGTTTTGTAGCGTGGTTGCTCCACTGATGGGCTTGCTGAAGCAACGTCGAACATTTCAGTGGACAGCGGACTTTCAACAGGCATTTGACGGCCTGAAAGCTGTGATAACCAATGCCCCTGTGTTGGAGAATTGCAAGGGACTCTGTAATCGGATTGAACAAAAGTATCTGACTTTAAAGAGAAATGCCGAGGCTTAGAGAAATGGACGGATCGTGCGGAGACCATTTTGTTCAAGGAGACTGTCAATCAAGAAGACTTTCAGTTGGAGGAAGAAAAAAAAAAAATGGACTATATTATTATACCTGTTTGCGTGTGTTGTTTTTTGAAACGAAAATGTATATTTACTGTGTGCATTTCTTAAAGGATAGTGAAAAGGTGAAAAATGAAACCATCTTGAAGTTGATGGTTTATTCTTTTTTTCTTGGGGGGGAGGTGTCATGTGAGGGTACCTTTAAGAAATTGGTGTTTATAAATGGGTGTGTATATAAATATCTGTAGTGAGAGTACATTTAAGAAATGAGTGTTTATTACTGCAGTAATGTCAGAGGGTGGGTGGAGCTGGGCTGTTTGTCAGCTTTTTACTTTTGTTTTAGGCTGTTTGCTGCAGAGTGTGTTTTAGTTTTGTTTTCAGAGCTGGATAGCTGCAGTCACAGCCATAAGGTGTATGAATCTCTCTCTGTAATCCAAAGACTGTAAATCAATCCTGGTGAGTTAAAATTAATAACAGTAGTGACTTTAACCTGATGTGCTTCTGGTAAAAGGTGTTTTAAGTCTTATGGATGTTAAAAAGGAAAGCTTAAAGGTTTGCTTAGTGTTATAGTCTTAGGGGGTTGTATTTGAATTAATGGTTGCTAAGATGATCACTGTTCATAGAATAAACATTGTTTTGCTTTAAAAATTACTTTTCCATTTGTTTACCACACCTGTAGAGTGGGCCGTGTGCTCCCCATACCACAATCTAGTAAAAGTGTTGGGTCAGGTGAACTCCATGATACAGTTTGGGGTTCTCGAAACCCTGGCCCATAACATAACCTCCTAATCTTTCTTCCTTTTGTGTGTTTATTTAGTTCCCCCTTAAATGTATCTGTGCTATTTGCCTCAACTATTCCTTGTGGTGGGGCAGCATGGTGGCGCAGTGGGTTAGCCCTTTTGCCTCACGGCGCCGTGGTCCCAGCTCCGATCCCAGCTCTGGAGCACTGTCCGTGTGGAGTTTTACAACACCAGTTTAAAGTCCAACAGGAGCGCTGCTCCTTCATCAGGTGAAGGAGCAGCTCTCCGAAAGCTAGTGATATCGAAATAAACCTGTTGGACTTTAACCTGGTGTAGTAAGGCTTCTTACTGTGCTCACCCCAGTCCAACGCCGGCATCTCCACATCGTGTGGAGTTTGCACATTCTCCCCATGTTTGCGTGGGTTTCGCCCCCACAACCCAAAGATGTGCAGGCTAGGTGGATTGGCCACGCTAAATTGCCCCTTAATTGGAAAAAATGAATTGGGCAGTCTAAATTTATAAAAAGAAAAGAAAAACTATTCCTTGTGGTAGCAAGTTCCCCATTCTAGTCTTTAACTGTAAGAAGTGTTCTGTGCAGCAAGAAGCACGTGGTACCACAAGGATGAAGGTTGAATTAGCAACAGAGAATATTACTTGCAGACTCTTGAATTACAGTAATCTCTCTCATGTCAAATAAAGTTACTCCATAGGGCAGCACTGTGCGGTGCAGTGGTTAGCACTGCTGCCTCACGGCACCGAGATCCCAGGTTTGATCCCGGCTCTGGGTCACTGTCTGTGAGGAGTTTGCACATTCTCCCTGTGTTTGCATGGGTTTCGCCCCCACAACCAAAGACGTGCAGAGTAGGTGGATTGGCCTCGTTAAATTGTCCCTTAATTCAAAAAAATTAATTGGGTAATCTAAATTTATTTTTAAAAGTTACTTCATTACGAATTGTATTTAATCAGGCAATAACGATTTGGAAGACTGAATATCTGTAATGATTTATAATAATGCTGTCATTTATATAGCCATGTATATGCACTTCAAAATAGCACATACAGTAAGTTATTTGCTTGGTAAACAGTCAACCTGTGGCAGCAACATTTTGCCAATCGCTACACCTAGACTTGCCCACAGACTTGATATGGGGTTTTGCATTGGAACCAGCTGTAATTAGAAAGCCATTTGAGTGTGTTATGTTCTGTGTTGTGGACGTAGTACAGTACTAGTTCTTTAGCTAGTGGAATGATTTGTTGACAAACACATGGAAAGATAACTAATGAAATGTAATACAGATAGTAACAAAACAAATGAATTCAGTGAAGTCGCCTGGAGCTACTCTTAGTGCGACTACTCTCTTGTACGTCTTACTACCAACTGGTGGGTATCTCGACTCAGATGGTAGATCTCTATCGCCACCAGCTGGTTGGAGGTTGCATCGTTAATTATGATGGACAACGATATACAAAACTGTGTACAGGCATAGCACCACAGGGTGCAGCACCCTGATAGAGGATCTGGCACCTGAGTATGTCCAGGACAAGCAATTGTGTTGTTCCTTAACCAACCAGTTTGAAGAATTGTTACTCAGCAGTCCACAGTCTGAATTAACAAGTATTGGAATACTTAATTTGATGCCAAATGAAGAACAGGAAGTGAAACAGATAGAAAAAATTGTGGGGGGTGATTTCACCACTATGTCGCACCCAGCGCAGATTTGGGCGCGTGGCAGTTAAAAAAGCAGGAAAGGCGAAAATTGAAATGAAAATTGAAAATGAAAATCGTTTATTGTCACAAGTAGGCTTCAAAATGAAGTTACTGTGAAAAGCCCCAAGTCGCCACATTCTGGCGCCTGTTCGGGGAGGCTGGTATGGGAATTGAACTGTGCTGCTGGCCTGCCTTGGTCTGCTTTAAAAGCCAGCTCTTTAGCCCTGTGCTAAACCAGCCCCGGAGATTTGCACCAGGTGCGAATCAATTGCCATATAACTGGCCCACTCCCGATGCCGAGTTCCAGCTCTAGCCAAGATAGATAGATAGATAGATAGATAGAATCGACAGTGCAGAAGGAGACCATTCGGCCCATCAGATCTGCACTGACCCTTGGAAAGAGTACCCTACTTAAGCCCACATCTCCATCCCATCCCCGTAACCCAGTAACCCCAGCTAACCTTTTTGGACACTAAAGGCAATTTATCACAGATTATCATAGAATTTACAGTGCAGAAGGAGGCCATTCGGCCCATCGAGTCTGCACCGGCTCTTGGAAAGAGCACCCTACCCAAGGTCAACACCTCCACCCTATCCCCATAACCCAGTAACCCCACCCAACACGAAGGGAAATTTTGGACACTAACGGCAATTTATCAACCATGATCGTCATAGACTGAGCCATGCCTTAGACCATGGCTCAGTCAAGATGCTGACCTCATGCTGCAGACTTTCCACTGCGGTCATCACCCTGTCAGTGTTGTCCTCAGTACCGCGCATCATCGCCATCATCTCCTGCACTTGTAGCCTTTGGGAATTCCCCAATCGGCTATGAACTCACTGGAATGTCACTGATAACACTACCAACTGGTGGGTGTCTCGACTCACATGGTAGATCTCTATCGCCACCAGCTGGTTGGAGGTTGCATTGTTAATTATGATGGACAAGAGAGTAGTCGCACTGAATTTCCTGGCTTTTCCTAGCTTCTGCATCAGCTTTGGGATAACCTTATATGGAGGCGCGGCATCTGAATGGGACTCAGCTGAGACCTGGGATCCAGCAGACCTCCGACTGCTAACTCCCTTTCAGAGCTGCTGTGATAATAGATCAATTAATTTATGGACTATCTGATAAAAATGTAACGAAAAAACTTTCACAACAACAGTGTCGAACTTCAGAAATCGCGATTAAACAGCGCATAGTGCATGAACAGAAAAAAAATCAGTACCTTCAATTTATCCAAAGAAAAAATGGCGCCAAAACCTACCACAAGGCAGAGGCAGGATCTCACTCGATGCAGCAGCACTTTTTGCTTGGCAGCCATCTTGAGCGAGAGCGTTCCGGCCAGTACGCACATGCGCACTTCTCAAACAGAGAAAAAATGGCAAAATACACTTGCACGCATGCGTGAGAAGCCGTGCATGCACAGTTGCGAAAAGAGCGCACAGTACTGGAAACTCAGATTGCGCATGCGCAGTCGATTCCTACGTGTTACGTCACGAATGTCATGACGTCAAAGGACCCGGACCACGCCCACTTAAAAGGGAAATGCCCGAAAATTGCAAATAAGAAATTTAAAGCTACAAACCACAGATATTTTTCCTCGAATGACAAAATGAAGACCGAGCCTCCACCCACAGTTAAAGATTACCTCCGCAGCACCCTGAAACATACAGTTTGCAACATCCAAAGAGAAGAGCACAATGACAAATCCATAGCAAAAGATTTGTTCATTGACGATGATTACTCAGGAGATGAGTTCCTCATTGCACAAATAGAGCACCATGACACATCCTTGACAAGAAGCGATGATTTGCTCGCTGACGAATGCCACTCAGCCATGGATCAGTTCTCTGGATCTGATGGTCATTGCAGCAGCAACATGGGTGCCAAGTTCCATACAAGTCTCGTGGTGGGAGAATCCAGTACCATAACGACATGGCAGCTCGTCAACAAAATGGATGACAATCACATGTCACATATCCTAGCAGAAGGCGACGCCATGCAGAGAGCACAGATTGACTCCATTGAGGGAGTGATACCAGCTTCCCTCGCGAGCTTGTTGACAGCCTCCAGAATGGCCGCAAGCAACGACTCTAGAGCGACAGCCGTGAAGAAGGAAGACTGTTAAGGTCTATCCACCTTATTTGAGCCACCAGAAGAAGACTATGAAAGTCTACCCAGCTCATTTAATCGGCAAGAAGACACTGAATGTCTACCCACTGTATGTGAAAACAGTGACAAAGTGATCACACTCGACATACAGAGTGTGCAGGATCACAGCGAGACTGACAGATCTCAGCTCGTCTGTACAGAAATACAAAGTAGGACTACTCTTGGGTCCAGTGAGACCACGTCAATTGAAATCTTGAAGATTTTAACTCCTGAAGAGGAGCATAAAAAGATCACAGATGATTCAAATGTACCGGAAATGTCTCCACCAGAGGAGCACCAAGGCAGCAAAGAAGAACAATCAAATCCACCTCAAATGACTGATGCCACCAACATCAATACGACATCAGATCATTCTCACAGTTCTCAAAAAGAAACGCTCAATGTAACTGACACCAATAACTATGACCATTACTCAAATTATCCACACAGAACACACATTGAGCGCAACAAGAGTACAAACATGCCACGGCATGGCAACAAATCTCGCGAATTCACATTTGCTCCACAATAAACAAACAAAGCAGCTTTCAAGAAAGATGCAACACAGAATCGCTACCACAAGCATAAAAAAAGTATAAATCAGACAACAAAGTGATTCGACCATTCCGATGTATCGTGATGTTCTCACGTACACACATCAACACTGACGATGGTCACAACGACATCACGACATCAACTGCCACCTCAACGACAGGCGATGAGATCAACCCACCTGATCAAACTCATACAGTCTGGACTCACAAAGTTTTTAGTTAGGATTGGACTTTTTAAACGTCGATTGACTTTGTACAGTCATTACTACCATCACATTCTGTAAACAGCATTACTTGTTTCATCTATTCCCAGTTGACTTAATTCATTATGTTTGTTCAATTTTTGTTACAGAAAATCTGTAACACATTAAAAAAGGGGAGATGTAGTGATCTCTGTAGATGCATGTACACAAGGGGTTAATGGGTAAACAGCAGCACCACATGATCACTAGAGGGCTGGACCAACAGGGGTATAAAAAGCAGCCACACGGGCTCTCTCTCTCTCGTGGGTGCACTGTGAACAGGGTAACATCAGAATCACATAGATAGTTAGTGGAGTTATGTTTAGTTATTATTGTTAAATCTTGTTAACCAATTTCTAATTTCCATGTTAAGTTAAAGAACTCATGCATTAATAGTTATAGTTACTCAATAAATCTTTGTTGTTACTGGACGAGTTTGAGTCTTCTTCAACACGATTCAGAGGACCTCACCATCAGCCAAGGATTGAGTAACACGTGTTATCGACCACACAGGAAACACAACACCTCCGAAGTGTTTTCTTGGATGACGTGGGGAGGAATGACTCCAGATGGCCCGGCCCCATCAGATGGGGAATGACGGGCAGCACGGTAGCATAGTGTTTAACACAATTGCTCCACAGCTCCAGGATCCCAGGTTCGATTCCCAGCTTGGGTCACTGTCTGTGCGGAGTCTGCACATTCTCCCCGTGTGTGCGTGGATTTCCTCCGGGTGCTCCGGTTTCCTCCCACAGTCCAAAGCTGTGCAGGTTAGGTGGATTGGCCATGCTAAATTGCCCTTAGTGTCCACAATTGCCCTTAGTGTTGGGTGGGGCTACTGGGTTATGGGGATAGTGTGGAGATGTGGGTCTGGGTAGGGGGCTCTTTCCAAGAGCCGGTGCAGACTCGATGGGCTGAATGGCCTCCTTCTGTACTGTAAATTCTATGATTCTATGATTATTTCGTTTGACATGAAAAACTCACTTGAGACAGGTCATCTGGGTGAAGGCGCAGTGGATCCTCACCTCTGTGTGTCAGACAAATGTCACTGTCTGTGACTGCTCTATCCTCGATGATCCCCGTGCTCTCCAGGGCCCGTTCCTCATAGAGGGTGAGGACCCAGTCCCTAGTACTCCGTCCCCTTCTTTGCCTTTTCCTGCTTATTATGGGCTATCTTTTGCTGTGGGGACAAAGAGCGAGCTTTGTGAGCCACATGCTTGATGGATCAGGGGGTTCCATGGTAGGTGGCATGTGTCTGCACCGCAACTGAACATGAAGGGGTTGTGCGGAGGAACAAGCACGAAGATCAGATGTGGGAAGGGTGCAAGGTGTCAGCGACTAATTTGTTGGGATGGGAGAAATTGGGAATTTGAGGGGTGGCAGACAAAACTTATGTCAGAAGAGAGGTGGTAACTTACCCTTACAGCTCGGTGGAGGTCGTGTTCTTCTTCCGACATTGGACGATGATCGTCCTGATCATGCTGCCCACTCGGCGGTATTGGTGGCCCTACTGCTGGCCCTCCGACTCCGTCGGGGACACACAATATCCTATCTCTCATCCACAGCGTCAAGAAACTTGGCATGGTCGGCATCCCCAAAGCACTGAGCAGGTTTGCAGGCAGCCCTGTTTGTGTGTTAACTGGGCGTGAGTGGTGAGAGATCTTTTAAAAGCAGCTCCCTTTTGTTAACAGCAAGGCACTGTGGCTCGAGTCTGGCGAATCAGATGGTGAGAAACTTGTGGGGGTTCATTTCCAATACTAAGTGTCATTAAATATGGGATGTGATCTTGCCAATGCGGCCATTGAGAAACACCCTCTCAATTGCACCCCAAATCAAATTAGGAGAGATATAAAATAAACCGAAAGAAAAAGTAAAGAAAATGATTTTACATCATTTCTAATAATTAAAATCTGAAAGAATAAGACTTCACACTTATTTTTTTAAAACTTTCAATGCCGGAGAGGTTGTTTGACATCCTACGTTTCAAGATAAAATCAGTTGCGTTTGAGAATCATCACATCCCGCTCACCTTTGTTTAAAGGTGGCATGCAGCAGTCCGCTTTGTGCAGTTGTGACTGAGGGCGGCAAGTTTTCCTTTCACGGCACAAGGGATAGGAGCAGGAAAATGGCAGCTTACATGGAGGCTCGGGACTGGCAAGTGTGAGTCAATGGTGGAGGAAGGGTGTGAATTGGAGCCATGGGCATGAAGGAGTGAAGTGGGAAGAGCACGGTGCCATGGGTATAGTGGGGACAGTCAGTTAAGGTAAGAAAATGAACGGTGTCAGTACTGCCCAAGTATGGGTCCATCTCAGGTTGCTGGGCCTTACAGGACTTTGAATTCACCAGTGACATTTCAACTATTCCTCTAAGAGTACCTTGCACAATGTCCTTTGCAATGCATGGAAGGGAGGGCCAGCTGAGCTCACATATTACACTAATATGAACATTAATGAAAAAGTGAAAAAAAAACACAACACTTGTTTCGACCACAATAAAGGAAATATCCCTAGCCCCTCTTTAACCATCAATGTGTGCCAAACATGAGGCAAGCCAGTACAGTTAGCTCTTAGACTAAGTTAGTCTCGCCAAATAACAATGGCGTACACATGAATAAAGTGAAACCAATGTTATGTAAAATATTTACAAGTGAAACTTAATTTTGAAAAATTCCTTCAGCAACATTGTTCTTACGTTAATAGTAATGGAGTTGGACAGGAAAGTTTGGCCATGTTGCAAAGCCTTCCTGTTTATCTAGGAGGCCCTTTTATACACCACCTATTGCTTTTGCATTGTCAGCTGACCCTGCATTTCGCTCGTGAACGTTTCCCTCTGTCACATCATTGCACATACTCATGAACTATTTTGACACATTCACATAATAATGAAATGGATACAAGAAAAGTTTAATGCATACATGTAAATAATTGTTATTTATATTCTTTCTTGTAACAAACTATCCTACTGAGCCAATGTTGTCCTTCTGTCATGATGAAGGTGAATTTGTCGTTTCCATATAGAATGGCTTTATCCCTTGGACCTGACCTACTTAATCTGTCCTATTGTGTGTTATTTTCTCAGCGTGCTCTTCATTCTATGCCTGCTGCTTTCAACCTGCCACTGACATATTTCAATTATTTTTTCTATTTTCAAGTATTTAAATTTTACTTTCTATTCCCCCCTGCAAAGCCTCTGTAATCATTATTCTTGCTGTTTTGCTTAGTTTACAGACTGATGAATGTCTCACGCAAATTCCTAAATGGGCTACTGATTAGCAACTAAATTACACTCGCTCTAACCAGTTCTGATCAGCCATGTAATTTCTCCATACAATTTTTACTCTTATTATTTTCCTATCTGGTCTCCAACAATGAAAAACGCATATATTTGTGCAGTGTCAATCTAGTTACTAGCTTTTATAGGCCTGCATGGGTTGAATTCTCCTCCGCTATTATGCTCCAAATTAGGCAAGATTGCTGGTAGAAATGGCTTGAATATCAAGCATAAAGACTTACTCCCCCATTCTCAGTTATATATCTCTATCCCTGCGTAAACCTCACCAACAACCTAAGTGTAAAGTTCCAGGCGAGCGACCACACGGAAACGCTGACTTAGAAAAACTCAATATTTATTTATCTACTAGAATAAAACTCCTACTCCCCAAAGGGTCTCCCGTGGGGCCAGGCTATTTATGTCCCATGAGGCCCTTGGCTTAAGGGTGCAGCTCCACCTCCTCATAGAATCACAGAATAATGCAGTGCAAAAGAGGCCTTCGGCCCATCGAGTCTGCACTAGCGCATGAAAGACACCTGATCTACCTACCTAATCCCATTTGCCAACACTTTGTCATAGCCTTGAATGTTATGACGTGCAAGTGCTCATCCAGGTACTTTTTTAAGGATGTGAGGCAACCCACCTCTACCACCCTCCCAGGCAGTGCATTCCAGACCGTCACTACCCTCTGGGTAAAAAGGTTTTTCCTCAAATCCCATGAAACCTCCTGCCCTTCACCTTGACCATTTGTCCTCTCGTAACTGACCCTTTAACTAAGGGGAACAGCTGATCCCTATCCATGCTGTCTATGCCCCACATATTCTTGTACACCTCAATCAGGTCAACACTCAGCCTTCTCTGCTCCAGCGAAAACAATCCAAGCCTATCAACCTCTCTTTATAACTTGAATATTCCATCCCAGGCAACATCCTGGTGAATCGCCTCTGCACCCATTCCAGTGCAATCACATCGTTCGGATAATATGGCGACCAGAATTGCACACAATACTCCAGCTGTGGCCTCACTAAAGTTCCATACAACTCCAACATGACCCCCCTGGTTTTGTAGTCTATGCCTCGATTGCTAAAGGCAAGTGTCCCATATGCCTTTTTCACAACCCCTCCTCCCCCATATCGGGCCTGCCCCAATGCATTAAAGTCTAAGGTGGTTGCAGAGTTAGACCACCTGGAACGATTAGGGTTCATCCACCTGGTGCAGTTCGGGGATTGGGCTGCGCCAGTTGTCCCATGGGGCCCTTGGCTAAGGGTGCAGCTTCGCCCCTCCCCCCTCATCAGGGGAGATTGTATTTAGGTCAGGTTACAGGGACTCTGCTGCTGCAGACCCCATGGCCTCAGGTCAGGTTATAACACTTCCACACCATTATTTTAATTGCTCAGGTGATGTGAGTGTCATTGGTATTTTCTGCCCATCCCAAACAACTGAGAAGCTAGTCGTGAACTGGCTGTAAATGCATATAAAAATGAACAGGAAGGGTGGCGGCTTTCTTACTGCCTCATTTACCACGAAGACTGGCCCCTCTTATTGGGTGGAAAAATTGAATAAAAGGAGCTCTATTTAATGAGAGAAATTCAGAAAATACAGGGGCAAATACATCATCAAAACATCCTGAACAGAAACATCCTGCATATAACATCAATTCTCTTGCATTATATTTTGTCACATCGCCTCCACCATACCCAGTACCTCTCCCATCACCCATGGCATCTTCCCATGCAATCGCAGAAGGTGTAACACCTGCCCCTTTACCACTTCCATGCTTAACATCCCAGGCCCAAAACACTCATTCCAGGTTAAGCAGCGTTTCACTTGCACCTCTTTCAATCTGGTCGATTGCATTTGCTGCTCCCAATGTGGTCTCCTCTATATCGGAGAGACCAAACGCAGACTGGGTGATCGCTTTGCTGAGCACCTTCGGTCTGTGCGCATTCAGGACCCGGACCTTCCCGTTGCTTGCCATTTTAAAAAAAGACCCTTCTCCCCTGCCCACATGTCTGTCCTTGGCCTGCTGAAATGTTCCAGTGAAGCTCAACGCAAACTGGAGGAACAACATCTCACCTTCCGGTTAGGCACACTGCAGCCTTCCGGTCTCAACATCGAATTCAACAACTTCAGATGATTAGCTCTACCCCACCTCGACCCATTTGTTATTATCCCATTTTATTTCAACTGTCTTTTACCATTTCTTTCTTTCTTGTCTTTCTTAATATATATTTAACCCCCCCCCCCGCCCCCCCCCCCCCCCCCCCGTCTTATCCATCTTTCCTCACCCTTTCTCCCCTTTGCTTCCCCCTCCCTTCACATCTGTCACAGTTTACCCTCTGATGTTAGTTTCTCTGCTGTCTGGCCTTTCACACCTTTTGTTCTCTCTGGGGACTGCCATTCGCATTCTTTCCCCTTGGTTTCTGTGGCTATTAGCACCCCGTTTCCCTGGGTTTCTGTGGCTATGACTCATCTTTCATTCTCACTCCACAGTATAAATATTTCCCACTTTCTCTGTCTGTTAGCTTTGACAAAGAGTCATTGGACTCGAAACGTTAGCTCTTTTCTCTCCCTACAGATGCTGCCAGACCTGCTGAGATTTTCCAGCATTTTCTCTTTCGTTTCTGATTCCAGCATCCGCAGTAATTTGCTTTTATTACTATATTTTGTGTTGTTTCATCATTCAGACAGTAGTGCGTCAGTTAGCCAAAGGGCAAACTAGTGATTGCTCAAATAGCCTGTATCTGTGTGAGTGTATCCAGTGGCAGTACATTGAAGGGTTGTTGTGAACTGCAAGTATAATTAGCTGGCTGTCACTTCATACATAATAGTATATAATACAACCACATAGGAAAAAAAGTTGGATAAGACCAAATGTGGTAGCATGTCCGCTTTAAAGGGTGATATTTCATGGGCCATGTGATGGGCCAAGAGCCTATAGGACACACCGTGCAAACGTAAGCCTATCAGGTGTTTCTGCACAGTTCTGGCCACTGGGGCTTGGCCAGAGTTACCCCAGGAGCCGTGGGAACAATACCTGTGCATTAGTTGAGCTGTCCAGAGTATACGGTTTGCCTTAGTTAAATAAACTTCTTTTGTGTTTCAACACTGCCTGGTCGATCGTTCTGTAATATAACATTGGCAACTCGAGTAAAACAAGCCACTCGAAGGAAATTGTTGAAAATTTGGATGAGGTTGTGGGGGAGGAGTCTCTCAGAATACTAAAAGGTAAAAGATCAGCAGCAGCCAAATAGTGATGCCATTGTTTGGAAAAATTGATCTGTTTGGTCCGGAAATTGAATGTTGGGGCCAACCTATGGAAATGCTTTGCTGCTTTTATCATAGATTATCATAGAATTTACAGTGCAGAAGGAGGCCATTCGGCCCAACGAGTCTGCACCGGCTCTTGGAAAGAGCACCCTACCCAAGGTCAACACCTCCACCCTATCCCCATAACCCAGTAACCCCACCCAACACTAAGGGCAATTTATCATGGCAAACCCACCTAACCTGCACATCTTTGGACTGTGGGAGGAAACCGGAGCACCCGGAGGAAACCCACGCACACACGGGGAGGATGTGCAGACTCCACACAGACAGTGACCCAAGCCGGAATCGAACCTGGGACCCTGGAGCTGTGAAGCAATTGTGCTATCCACAATGCTACCGTGCTGCCCTAGCTTTATCGCTGTCAATGAAATAATGGCAGAAGAGAAACAAAAAGTAATATTATTCACTGTTCGCAGCCCACAAACATACGACTTTGTGTGGAGTTTAACATCTCCAGGGGCTCCTGACTCCAAGTCCTTTGATAAATTGGTGCAGTTACTGAGAGACCATTATAACCCCTAACCCTCCATCATTATGCGAAGATGCAAGTTTCATACAGCTATCAGAGGTCCAGGTAAAATGTTATCTGTTTTTGTAGCCAGACTTTGACAAATGTCTGAATATTGTGAATTTGGTAGTTCTCTCAGTGATATGCTGTGTGACCGGTTGGTCTGTGGGATCAACAACTTAACAATTCAGAAGAAGTTGCTGTCAGAAACCAAGATATCCTTAGGCAAGGCAGTTGAGTTGGCTCAAGCGACTGAATGCACTGAGCAAAGTGCTTTTGAATTGCAACACATGCAGACCGAAGGGTATCAGTTACGGCAGGAAGCAACGGCCACTACAGGTTCCAGAAGCAAAGGAGCAGAGGAGCCCTAAAAGAAGATAAATGACAGGCAGACACAAAGCTTAGAGGTTTGTTATCATTGTGGGATGAACACTCCAAGACAAAATGCAGGTACAAAGAATTCAACTGTTTCAGATGTAATAAGAAAGGCCATTTGTAAGCCAGGTGCCAAGGCAGACAGTTTCATTCAAATTCCCAAATCAAAACTTCCAACCTTTATCTAACAGGGACCAGGAGATGGCTTATCTGATGGTGTAGCAGCATTGATAGCTATCCACTTTAACCCTCGTTGTCAGTTTTAGAAGGCCACAAAGGAGTCCACAATGAGTAGTTGAAAGAAGTTTAGTTTATTTACAATAACTATTGTATACATCACACGGTAAATCCCTATTGTGTCTCCATTGCCGGTGCCTAACTGGCCGACTTTATATACCATACAACTCTACATTGTTTAGAGATCCCCCGCCTCCTTAACGGGGATCTCATATTTTGAAAGGTTTGTGGGTAAGTTAATTGTTCCCACCCGATAAGATACTTGTGGGTGACAACAAAAAGTAACTTGGACCTGGTAACGATAGCACATCATGGCAGAGAGAATGCTCCAAGCTTCATCAGCAAACCACGCGAGGCCTCGATGCAAGAAGCGGACCAAAGAAGAAAGATTTTCTATCCGCAGAGGACCAGGAAGTCCCCCAGACTAACCTTAAGAAGGCAATGGGAGCCGACAGCTGCCCAGCTCAATGTCAGCAGTGTAGCCCTGAGGACCTGGATTTACTGTCAGAAGAAATTCAATCACCTCAAACAAGTGATCATGGCCAGTGAATGTATCCTCAAATGCCATACTCCACCTGCTGTAAGACTAGGCCCACACACTGCTCAATGCGTCCCACCCACGTCACTCACCTTCACATGAATAACACTGTTGCAAGCCTCACACCCATACCTCTCAGCGTGTGCACACTGCCAGCTTGGCATGACCGACATGTATTGCCCATCCCTAGTTGTCCTTGAGCAGCAGGTGGTGAGCTAGCTTCTTGAACTGCTGCAGTTCTTAATGGCGTAAGCATACACCTCTTGCTGCTTCCACTTCCCTCACCACAGCCCTATCCTCATGTTGTTCTCCTCTCAAATATTCACCTGGTTGGGCCATTGTGCAAGAGGGTGAGCTGCAAGAGGAAGATGATGGAAGGAACACTATCACACAATAGCAGCCACCAGCTCAGATACTACAACTATGTATACTTTTGAAGGTGGTACAGAGACAGGAACAGCACATGGTGAGTTGCTGGGCATGAGTGGCCGGCATGCAGAACAGTGGGAAAGGGGTGCGCAGCTGTCAGCTTCTGAAAGCGCATCTGTTCTGCTTCAGAGGACTTACTTCAATGGAGCAGTGGACAGACAGATGTGTATGCATAATTAAGGAGAATCCCGCCCCGGGTCAGAGAATCACCGGTGACGCAGGAAATTCCCGCCCCCCACTCCGGCGCCGGGCCGTGATTCTCCGGTGACCGGAGAATCTGCGCCAGTCGCGCCCACGCGGTCGACTCGGCATCAGTCAGGCGATTCTCCGCAGTCGACCGGCTGAGTTCCCACTGAGTTCCGCCGGCATGGTTCCAACCTGGTACCACCCAGCGGGAACCCGGACCCGCGTCCGCAGTGGCTGTCGTGGTGGTGGGGCGGGGGGGGGGCGAGGGGATCAGACTCTGGGGGGAGCCTGCTCAATGGCCAGCCCACGATCATGGGCTGCCGATTGGTGGGTGTGCGCAATCTGGAGGGGGCCTACCTCCTTCCACGCGGGCCTGCTGTGTTGCTACAACATGCTGCGTGGCGCCAGCGCGGAAACAATGAACACGCGCATGCGCCAGCGCGGAAAGGCCATCACGCGCATGCGCAGACCGGCGCCAGCAATGCAGGGCCGCATATCGGCGCCGGTGCAGCGCACAGCACCCCAGGTGCCATGCTGGCCCCCTGTGGCCCACTGCATCGCTGGGCCAAGAGGCCTGTTGACGCCGGCGTGAAACACTCCGGTGTTTAAGCCGGCGTCAACACTTGGCCGGGGTTTTGGAGAATGTATTAGTATATGGCCTGGTCAAGTATTTGGACTACACAGAACTCACTTGAGTTTAGTTATCTGAATGAATGTGCAGTGGCTCATCACTCTTCTCTCGCAGACTCACCTCGCTCTCAGCGCATACCTCTGTTGGGATCCTCAGCTCAGGCATCCCACTGCCTGACTTCTCCCGCTTATAGTAGTTGTAGGCAAGGTTCCCCTGCAGGAACACAAATGGGGATGGTTTGAGCATAATTCCCGGTGGGTCAGATGTTGAGGATTCTTGACATGTGTGGGCACTGGGCACTGTGCATGAGCAGGGAGGAGTTCTGATGAGGAGTGCCAGGGGTGGTTTGAGGATGCTTGGGGGTGGTCGTGTCCTCGGGCCCTGCCAGTTGGCAAAATGTGGGATTGAGGTGACAATTTGAGGGGTGACGGAAAGGGGGAGTGCGGAGAGGAGACAGGGAGCACTTATTCTGGCAGAACTGGGTAGGGAATTTATCTTTTTCGGCATTGCACACCTGTCCTCTTGTTCAGGCTGCTGCCACTGACCAGTGCTGTGACCGTCTCCAAGGCGGGATTCATCACCTTGCTGGAGGCTCTCCAGCCAGCCCATGGGTATATTGTTGGCCGCCTCTCCTCCACGGCATCCAGCATTCGTGTGAGGGTTCCCTCCATAAATCAGGGAGCTGGTTTCCTCACTGCCATCCTCCCAGCTTGGGTGAGGGAAAGTGCTGTGCAGCCATTTAAATGCAGCGCCCCCTTCATTGAAGTGTTCATATGACTCCTGGGACAGGTGAATCAGACATTTCCAGCCTCAGGTGCCGTGTTTTTCATGTGGGGTAAAAAGAAATTCTTCTAAGTGCCTGAAAATTGTCTTCTGGATTGCGCCGCCAGAGCTGACAGGAATCTCACCAATTAAACTTTGTCATTTTGGGGGGGAAATTCCACCCGCGCTTGAGTCGCAATCGGATTATTCGGTGTTCCTGGTTGTGGGGTTGATCTGATTTCGCATCTGCTTTATCAAACTGTCATGCATTTGCTTTCATACTTGATATGGTCTTGATTCTGGACATATTTCTGCTGGATTCCAGGTACCATTGGTTGCATCTTTTAGTCAAACTTTCTGTGTGATGTTCGAGTGAGGTAACTTGTTACCTGTTCGCCAGTACGGGAATCTTTCAACTTACCCTGTTTTTCAAGTAATGCATCACATAAGCCTGGGAGTAGCAACAAATGATGACTGGGGAGGTTTGTCTGCATTGCTCCACAAAATAATAATTCCCCATTGGCTCCACAGTATGATGTAATGTGCACATTTGGAAATGGTATACATATTTTGTTCAAATCGTGCCATGTAACCTGTCAGCCAATGATCTGCATTGCAGAGTTAGGTGACCTTCTCCCAGTGTGAGCACAGATTTTACAATGGTGCTCCTTGTGCTCTCTTATCTTTGTCATTGTCTTGATGCTATCATGAATGGTGAATTTGCACATCAGTAATCCTGCAATGACTAGACTTGTGGTGCCCATAACATAAGTTTTTGTAGCAACATTTAAGAGTAATGGATCTCAGGGATGGACTACCTGAGCCATTGCATGCAGTGAGTTTGGCATTGTTTGATTGAAACACCGCTTGCCATTTTTGTGAGTGCATACATTTCAGTGTACGAAGTAGAAGAAAGTTTGCACCTGCACCAGTATCCAGCTTTGCAAATAGGCTTTGCTGACCCTGCATCTGTGGGCAGATGATTTGGTTGGTGGCAAAGGCTTCTGTTACTATCAATGTGCCAGCACATTCTTTGATATTCACCATGCTGAATGTCGGCTCATTTTATATGTTGATAGTCTGATCACTCTCATCATTTGACTGTGTAGCTTGACTAGACATGTCATTGATCCTGCCTTCATGCTATACGGTGCACACATTTGGTTGGTTAGGATTCTGTACCTGTCTGGCCTTTGGTTGTGGCTTTGCATGACCTCCAACCACATTTTCCAGCCTTTGCTTTCTGCACTAGCGCTTTCAATTGCCTCCGGTGCCATGTGCAATGTTTTCAGTGTTAAAGGCTGGGCAATTTCTAGGTGCATGTTTGAGGCACACACCATCGGCATTGCTTACCAGATTTGCCTGCATTGGCTAGTGTAACAATGGTGGAAATATATATACATAGCTGCTTTACCCATTACTATGGCTTTGCACTTGCACCGCTTTGTAGTACTGCCTCCAGGGTGTAACCTTTGGCTTGGTCCAAGAGGTCCTTTTGAAAAGATTCCATTTGAGTAGATGCTATCGCAAGCTTGATTATTCTGTTGGATAGCTCTGCTGCTGTGAAGTTGCAACCATGCCCCTTGTTTCTACATCTACTTATGAATTGATCAATGGTCTCTTTCAGTTGATGCCTAAAATACATGAATTCAGGTCAGTGAGTTCTGAAGTTGGGTTTCATTTGTGACTGATCTTCAATTGTTGACCATACTTATTTGTATTTTTAATATGGTCGTCAAATGTACAAGAAAATGTCTTTTTTACTTGGTATAGCTTTACTGAGGTAATGATTAATTAATTGGTAGAGCACATTAGAAATTGAAAATTGGCGGGGAATGAATCTGTTGTGTTCAGTCCCTGGAAGCCTTAATTTCCTATGAAAAAATTTTGATTTTTATGGCTTGTTTATCTGGTCAGAAATATTGAGGTACAGAAAACACAGCTTGACACTTTGCCGGAACAAAATAAATTCAGATCGGAGATTTATGTAGATAAAATAGTGAATGAAAAACAGGGAACATTCAAAGGAGAGATGAATAGGGTGCAAGCTAGGTACATACCCATGAGATATAAAGCCATGGTACCCTGGATGACCACGGTTATTGAGGAGAAAATAAGGAAGAAAAAAGGAGACATATGATACATGCCAGAATAATAATAGCGATGGAAATCAGGAACAGTTTCTCAAGTGCAAAAGAGAGGCTAAGGCTGAAATGAGGAAGTCTAAGTGGAAGCAGAAGGAAAGGATGGCAAATTGCACTAAAACAAATAGTAAAATATTCTTCAAACATATTAGTAGTAAAAGATTAGTGAAGGATAGAGTGGGGCCAATCTAGCTCAATGAAGCAGAGGGTATGGCAGAGGTACTAAATGAGTACTTTGCTTCTGTCTTTACCAAAATAGAATATAGGAACATGACATTCAGTCCCTCAAACCATGGCTGATCTGTGGCCTAAACTCTATATTCCTGCCTTTGGCCCATGTCCCTTAATACCATAGAATCAACAACAGTGCCAAATGAGGCAATTCGGCCCATCAAGTCTCCACCGGCCCTTGGAAAGTGCACCCTACTTAAGCACACACCTCCCCCTATCCCCATAACCCAGAAACCCCATTTAATCTTTTTGGACACTTTTGGGGCAATTTAGCATGGCCAATCCACCTAACTTGCACATCTTTGGACTGCGGAAGGGGACCGGAGCACCTGGAGGAAACCCATGCAGACACGGGGAGAAAGGTAGCATGGTAGCACGGTAGCATGGTGGTTAGCACAATTGCTTCACAGCTCCAGGATCCCAGGTTCGATTCCCGGCTTGGTTCACTGTCTGTGCGGAGTCTGCACCTTCTCCCCTTGTGTGCGTGGGTTTCCTCCGGGTGCTCCCGTTTCCTCCCACAGTCCAAAGATGTGCAGGTTAGGTGGATTGGTCATGCTAAAATTGCCCTTCATGTCCAAAATTGCCTTTAGTGTTGAGTCGGGTTGCTGGGTTGTGGGGATAGGGTGGAGGTGTGGGATTGGGTAGGGTGCTCTTTCAAAGAGCTGGTGCAGACTCGATGGGCCGAATGGCCTCCTTCTGCACTGTAAATTCTATGATCTATGATCTATGAACGTGCAGACTCCGCACAGACAGTGACCAAGCCGGGAATTGAATCTGGGACCCTGAAGCTGTGAATCAACAGTGCCAACCATTGTGTTACCGTGCCACCCCTGCCAAACAAAAATCCATCTATCTCAGATTTGAAATTAACAACTGTTCTAGCTTTGATTGCTGTTTGTGGGAGAGAGTTCCAAACCGCCACCACCATTTGCTGAAGAAGTGCTTCCCAACATCTCTCCTGAACGGTCCAGCCCTAATTTTGAGACTACGATTTAGACTCTCCAGTGGAAATAGTTTATCTTTATCTACCCTGTCTTTCCCTGTTAATATCTTGAATAATTTGATCATATCCCCTTAACCTTCTAAATTCCAGCAACAACAGGCCGATTTTGTGTAATGTCTCCTCATAACTTAAACCCTGTAGTCCAGGTATCATTTTTGTAAACCTACATAATAATAATAATAGTTGTTTATTGTCACAAGTAGGCTTCAATGAAGTTACTGTGAAAAGCCCCTAGTCGCCACATTCCGGCGCCTGTTCGGTGAGGCTGTTACGGGAATTGAACCCGCGCTGCTGGCATTGTGCTGCATTGCAAGCCATCTATTTAGCACACTGTGCTAAAACAGTCCCAGCACAAATGAAAATTGCTTTTTGTCAAAAGTAGGCTTCAAATGAAGTTACTGTGAAAAGCCCCTAGTCTCCACATTCCAGCTCCTGTTCAGGGAGGCTGGTATGCGAATTGAACCCGCGCTGCTGCTTTCTTCTGCTTTACAAGCCAGCTGTTTAGCCCACTGTGCTAAACCAGCCCCTTTTGCCCTCCCTCTAAGGCCAAAACATCCTTCCTAATGTGTGGTGCCCAGAATAGTATTTCAAGTGGGGTCTAACCAGGATTTTGTATTGCTGCAGCATAACCTCTGTGTGTTTTTACTCCAATCCTCTAGATATAAAGGCTAGCATTCCATTAGCCTTTTTCATTATTTTCTGCACTTGTTCGTGACATTTTAAGGATCTATGCACCCGAACCCCCAAATCCTTTTGGACTCCACTGTACTTAACCTCTTTCCATTTAGAAAGTACTCTGCTCTATCTTTTTTGGTCCAAAATGGATACCTCACACTTGCTTACATTGAATTATATCTGCCACAATTTTGCCCATTCACCTCGACTGTAAATATCTCCTTGCAATGTTATGCTATCATCTAGACTGACAACTTTGCATCATCAGCAAATTTGGATATATGACTTTCTATGTCATCATCCAAATCATTAATGAATAATGTGAATAATTTAGGGCCCAACACAGATCCCTGTGGTACACCACTAGTCACATCCTGCCAATCAGAATACTTACCCATTATCCCCCTCTCTGTTGCCTGCCACTCAACTAATTTCCTAACCATGCCAACAATTTGCCCTCAACTCCATGGGCTTCCACCTCGGTTAACAGTCTCCTATGTAGGACTTTATCAAAGTCTTTATGAATAACATCCATATATATTCCCCTTGTCCGCGAAGAATAATAATGGGCCGGGATTCTCCGGTATCCGGCGGGCAGGTCGTACCAGCGCCAAAGAGTGGTGTGAACCACTCTGGCGTCGGGCCGCCCGGAAGGTGCGGAAACCTCCGCACCTTCGGGGCTAGGCCAGCGCTGGAGTGGTTGGTGCCGCTCCAACCACCGCCGAAGGGCCTCCGCCAGCCGGCACAAGTTGGCACATGCACAGGAGTGCCAGCGTGTTCCCAGAATCGCTGGCGTGATCCCTGCGCATGCGAAGGGGGTTTCCTCGCCGCGCCGGCCATGGCGGAGCTTTACACAGGCCGGCACAGAGGGAAAGAGTGCCTCCACGGCACAGGCCCACCCGCAGATCAGTGGGGCAGGCTACCGTGGGGTGCCCCTCCTCCCCCGGGGCCAGAGCCCCCCGCGCCACCCCGAGGACTTTGCAGGCCGCCCTCAGAGCCAGGTCCGGCTGGGATGGACCATGTCTAATACATGCCGGCGGGATGGCCAAAAACGGGCGGCCCATCAGGGACCGGAGGGGGGGGGGCACTGCCAACGGCCCCCGATCAGTGCAGCGCAATCCCCGCCCCACCAAAAATCCAGCGCTGGAGAAATGTGATGAATTTCAATGCAAAGAAATGAGAAATGTGAGGTAATGCATTTTGGGAGAAGATATCTGGGGAGACAATACAAGCTCAATGGTACAACTTTGAGGGGAGTACAGAACATTGGGATTAAAGTGCATATTTCTCTGAAGGTGGCCAGGCAAGTTGAAACTGTTGTTCAGGAGGTTTATAGGATCCTTAGGTTTATAAAAAGAGGTATAGAGTATAAAAGCAAGGAAGTAATGCTGCACCTCTACAAATCATTGATCAGACCACATTTGGAATATTGTGTTCAGTTCTGGGCAACTTATTTAAGGAAGGATGTTAAAGCCCAAGTGAGAGTGCAGAGGAGATTTACTAGAATGATACCAGGCATGAGGAATATAGAAACAAGGAAGGACTGGAGAAATTGGGTTTGTTCTCCTAGGAATAGAGAAGATGAAGTGGTGACCTTATTGAGGTGTTCAAAACTATGAACAATTTTGACACTATAAAGAACAATATTCTGTTTCCACTAGTTGGTAAGTCAGTGACATGGGATCACAATTTCAAGATGGTCAGCGAGGGAGCTAGGAGTGAGGTAAGGAGAAGCTTCTTTACTCTGAGAGTTGTTGGGATTTGGAATGCACTGTCTGAGAGAGTGGTGGAGGCAGATTCCAAAGTAGGGTTCAAAAGAGAGCTAGATACATATTTGTAAGTGATGAATTTCAAGGACTACGGAGATAGAGCTGAGAAATGGGACTAGCTGGGTAGCTCTTTTCAGAGTCAGTGCAGTCCAAAGATGTGCAGGTTAGGTGGATTGGCCATGATAAATTGCCCTTCGTGTCCAAAATTGCCCTTAGTGTTGGGTGGGGTTACTGGGTTATGGGGATAGGGTGGAGGTGTTGACCTTGGGTAGGGTGCTCTTTCCAAGAGCCGGTGCAGACTCGATGGGCCGAATGGCCTCCTTCTGCACTGTAAATTCTATGATGGGCTGAATGACCTCCTTCTGTGCTGTAAAATTCTGTTTCTATTTCTTTGAGATCTGTTGCCTTCCAATTGAGTGTTGGAAATCTTGTGGTCACTTTTGAACTTTTCGCAGTATTTTTTAATGGTATCAGGAACTTTTGATAATTTTCATATTTATTCCAGCATTTCTGAACTTAATTATGCTCTGAGTTGCAGTTCCTTCAGGGCCACTACCTTAGCTGGTCTTAGGTTGCTGATTAACTATTATGGTGGTGCTGTTGAGCCTTTTCTGATTTTTACCAGATTTACTTGAGCTCCGCCTACAAAGCAATGATTTAGATGGGAAAATGGCTGCAACATTTCAAAAGTGAAAGCAAACAGTGAAAATAGTCATTTTTCTATAGGCTTGTTCCACGGTTAGTAGCTGTTACTGGATAGATTCATCTTCCCAGCCTAGTCTGCAATACTGAGCTCCCCGAAACCTACTGAAGGGATATTGCGCAGTCATGAATTCTCCCATCTGTGGAGTTCTATTTAAAGCAATACCAGCTGGAGCCTACTGCTTAATTTCTGATCCTGCTTAAATCTTGTGGCAGGTTACTTTAACTATTTATGCTTCCCTGGATTTTTGCAATCTTGCTGGGACAGAGGTGTGAGCCCAGGACAAAGGGACAGTGTGGGTAGAGTTTCTACAGAGCTGCAGAAACACTTACACATGGTGGGTTTTGACAATTGTTTCACTTTCATACTTGTTTTCTTCTTCTGGATGTGAAGGTTTAGATACTTACATTTTGCTCCGTCAAATCATCATAAACCATGCTGCCACCATGTTACATTCTTCTTCACTATGTAATGTAACATATCAGTCATACACAAGGACTGGGAAACAATAATATGGGTTGTTTATTTGATGATAAGATTATATACATATTACTCACTGGGATGCTAACTATAGTATATCTAATCTCTACCACTGCTGTATGCAGACTGATGACAAGTCATGGGACTAATGTATCACAGCCTTTCGAAGTAGTTATTGATTGACAGCAATTTAAAATACCTCCCCTTAAAGGTACATACACATCATATCACAACAGGGAAGACAGTGCAAATAACCAATCTTACCATTTTCCTTATGTCTTCTCTAATCATTCTACAGATTTACAGTTGGAGATTGGGCATTGCTACTGCAATTCTACCACCCTCTCCTCCCCCACTTTCCATTCCCCACCAGTAATCAATTTCTATTGTGTTTTACCAGTTCATCAGTAATTATCTGATAAGGGGCGGCACAGTGGCACAGTCATTTCCACTGCTGCCTCACAGTGCCAGAGACCCGAGTTCAATTCCGACCGAGGGTGACTGTGTGGAGTTTGTATGTTCTCCCCATGTCTGTGTGGGTTTCCTCTAGGTGCACCGGTTTCCTCCCAAAGATGTGCCGGTTAGGGGAATTTACCATACTAAATTGCCTTTTGGTGTCCAGGCTAGGTTAATAGGATAGGGCAGGGTGGACAGGGGAGTGGGCATAGGCAAAGTCCACTTTTGGAGGGTGCAGACTCAATGGGCCGAATGGCCTCCTTCTGCACTGTAGGGATTCTATGATTCTAGCTCTGCAAAGCCATACCAAGTCAAAAAAATACTTTTGTTTGCACATTTGCGAAGGTTTGCCAATCCATCCAACAGAGAGAAATATAGCCCCTTATGTTTTAAGTAATTACAAATGCTTGGAGACAATTATCGTCTCATCATCCCGCTTTGAAGTGGACAGACAAACATTAGCTATATTACGTAAGATTTTTTAAAAACTTCCGAAGTCTGCCAAATCATATGATAATGTTGAATTATGGAGACATTCAGAACTCTTGGAAAATTCTTTATTGGTCAAATATTGAAAAAATTCTGCATAGACTTATTTTTGGCACAGAAATGTTGACATAATAAAAACATAATAAAGTCATGGCAATAAAGGACTGTCTTCTGAGCACAATAAAACATGAACTGATAACATTTATATAACAGGTAATAAGAGCATAAAACACCAGTAGGAAGCTTTTCAACAGTGCACATTAAAGTTGTGGATTTCACATTTGATAAAGTGTGTCAGTATTACTTAAAGGGAATTCCAGTGATACCGTTCCTTTCTTTGACTTATTAAAAAGCCTTTTGTCTGAATGATTGCAGCTGGTTCGATAATTCAGATTAGTCCCTCATGTTTATTAATGCACTACATCTGTGCAAACAACATGTCAAGCAGAGAGTTTATTGTAATTGCCTGAGCAAACAGAACCTGAAAGAAGCAATTTCCAGTTACAATGTGCTATGACAAGTAATGAGGTAATTGGCATTCTGTCCTGATTACTTCCACCTTTCTTTTCATCAGGTCTATATTGTGTGTGATAGATATTTTTATGAAAATGAAGGTGTTTGATAATACTGTTCACTGCAGTTTTAACTTGGTGATTAAAGACAATCATCATTTACTACAGACAAGTTATCATCATTAATATTATTTATTCATATATAAATGGCTGGCCACCACCCAGTACAGTACTGGGTGGTTCTATACTTTGTGCATGCTATAATACCAGAATGCTATAGAATCAGCATATCTTTGTATAGATTGTAGCACTTGCACGTCAAAGGAAACTACCATCCATGATAATACCTGATTGACAGTTAGTTACTGGGCAGTTATTCAGCTGAATAATTATGACCATATCATAAACTGTTAGTGATACTCATTTTATAATATTTAATAGAAACACAATATAGAATTACTGCCTTAAATTCACTACCAGAAATGTATTATTCTCTACATTACATACCTCAAAATATGTTATGCATCACATGCACATGGTTATATAAGATCAGAGCCTGTCAAGAGAAAGTTCAATTTTCCAACAAATCTGACCTTAAGAATTGCTCCTATTGGACTTACTATTCTACTCCCACCGGTTGATGATAGAACTGATAAACTTGTAAAAATGGACCTTAGCCTCCCCAACAATTATTCCTGCTTACGTTCTCCTATCCTGATGTATTAACCCTTTGCCGGATATAGGTTTACAGCCAGCATTTACCTTCTGGTCCCTCACTTCATTGACTATTATTTACGTGTGAATTTGGACAATGACTGTCAGTGGGTTATTTGGCCATGAAGGGAACATATACGTACACACACACACACATGCGGTTTACCAGAATGCACATTAGGATGGACAATGCCTCTTCTTATTGTGTTGGTGTGACTTATCACTGGGCTCACCTTGCAGTTTAGCATTCTGTGCAACAACGTTTTCATTGGTTGTTTCCTTGCCTCACTCAGATATTTGCTGGCTGCTCTTCCATTCCAGCATCATCTGGTTAACGGTTGTACTGGCTGGAGGTTGCAGCATCTGTTGTGGTGGCTTTAGCTTTCTTACCGGCAATTGTCAGGTGTTTGAGACTCTTCTTGGTGCTGGTTTGGCTATTGGCTGTCTTCCACTTGAAGCATTGTGAGTACCATTTGACTGGTCTGACCTGAAAGGAGAGTCTGGCAGCTGCAAGACAAAATGGACAAAGTGGCTCTGCAAATAATGAAAACAGTTCCGAGCTAAAGTCCCAGTTGACAGTATCTTTTCTCTTGGGGCTTTGGAAATTTGCAGTTCTGTGACATTGACGACAGATGTTATTTTGACTTCTTCCACCATTTTAAGAAGGTTCAGGTTAGCACGGCATCTCTGCTGAAAAGAGAAAAAGACGAGTCAAGGATGATGTACGTGACCTCAAAGTTTTGCTTGCTGCCATACGTAATGGTTCCAGAATCATGCCAGTAACCAGAAGTCAGATTCCTCTGGTATATAGAGTAGTGTGTCTGTTGTGCAGCCCAAGGTCTTTCAGCCACACTTCCTTGTCTGAGAGGACTGTAACACTGGCTCCGATGTCTGGTTTAAAGTTTATGAGATGACCAATAGCCGAGATAACCTCTTTCCAGAACTAATATCTTAGATCTTCAACTTCATTCAAGAAGCATGGTTGTGTTTCCTTTTGGTGTGGTACTTTGATCTTTTAAATTGTCTTGGGATTATCTTTGTATCTAATTGTGTTAGATTTGCATAGCTTTTCCAAGTGTCCTAAGCAAATTAAACACTGTGCTGAGACAGTTGGACATTGATCACGTCTGTGGGGTCACTTGGCTCCTCAACATTGGCATAGTCATCCACCTTCTGGTGGTCAGTTAGAGTATTGCTTCCCTTGACCTGCTGAGCCTCTACTCCCTTGCTGTTTGATGAGCTAGATAGATGGAGTTGCTCCACACCATGGCTTGCTTTCTCCCCTTGAGATGGTTCTGTGCTGTAAAAGGATTTCTGATTGCCTGATCATCTGAAACCTTTTCAAGGGTCAACTCTTCCTTAGCTTGAAGCATGTCTGAGTGTGCATTCTGACAACAATTCTGAGCCGTTAGCTCGGATTTCAGGTCACCAACATCACAGCCTTCAGGCATTCTGTACAGCCATTTGATGAAAAATTCAGTTGGTTCCCCTGAACGCTGGAGACATTTGTTAAACTTTGGTCTTCAGGGATCTTGGCTGGATTCTCCGTTTCTGAGGCTTGGTGCTGGCACGAACGGAGAATCCGCGGGAGGTTCACGACAGGAAAACTGGCACGAACCCCTCACCGATTCTAATTCTGGTGAGGGGCTAGCACCGTCACTGCATGAAACTCCCGCGGCAAAAAGGGCCAGAGAATAGCTGGGTCCCGGGCCGTGCATGCATCAGTCACACTATAAAACATGGTGCCGGCCGTGCTCAAACCCTAACCCACCAACTACAACCCACTGGCCACCCCTTGGCCACCCCTCACCAGTTCCCCCAGCCCTAGCAGAAGCCTCCAACCAGCTGCACAGATGCTGGACGAGTGTGGCGGTGCTGGACACTGTCCGTAACCGGCACACCGGGTTCCCGACTACTAGGACCACACGTGGCCCATGCCGTCGGGAACTCGGTCCATCGGGTGCGGAGCATCACGGGTGGGCCGGCTGATGACATGCCAATGGCATTGAAACGCCGCGTGTCACAATGATGCCGGTTTGGAGGGGGAGGAAAATGGCCGACCATTGTCAAACCAACACTGGCACCGATTCCGGCGTCGGAATCCATTCTCTGCCCGATGGCTGATCGCCGTTTCGGTGTCGGGCTACGGAAAATCCAGCGCTTGTTTCTGCTCATATTAGAATATGTGTAAAATGATTTTAAAACATTACCAAATATGGTTGAGTATTCACTGATTGTTTGCCTAGCTATTATATCGTTGGCTATTGGACCTACTGAATAAAGGAATGTATTAACCTGATCGCCTTCTAACTCTTTGCCTATATCTGAAACAATCGCGCATTAAGGAATCTCTTTCTTCAGAGTCTCCAATTTTGTGATGGTCTCCACCTTGGATGACTGTAAGCTGGTCTGATGCAAGGTCATGCAAAATTAAAAGTGTGTAGAGCTTTCAATGCTGTAAGGAAGTCCAAGATGACTCTGCTGTACACTTCTTTTCAAAGAGGTTTCCTGCACTTGTCTCTTTGGGTGGGCTCCCGCAGTAATGGCCTTCGCGATTGCTCTGTTTTAAAATTTTCAGCTGTGATTGGATTGGCCATTCAGAATGCTCCCGACAGTATCTAAGTATTTTCTGGTCATGAAGCAATTGATTCCCAGCATTCCTGAGTCTTTTAATTGCTGATTATTTGATATTTAATTTAACTTTCTTCGTTTGAAGTGAGTTCAGCCGTCACATAATCAGGTATCAACTTGTAACTCTGGCTGTTAGCAATGACTGTGTATATAAATACAGTATAAGGACCAGGCTAGGAGTTGTCCCCATGCTTGCTTCTACACACGCTCCTGTCCAGGACAAGACTACCCTCTAGACTCCGACCATGTGGTCCTTTACATCACAGGGCAGGCAGTACTGTACCCAGTCCCACATTAACACTTTCTATGCCAGACCCTTTTACTGCACCGTACACATGGGCACAGCCACAACCACGGAGACACATACCCACATACGGCATGTGTACACCAAACACACACAGACATGCACACACAAGCATAGAGACATGTATGACATACAACACATTTTTTAAAAAAACTCACAGCAAAATAGAATTGATGGTTAGTCAGCATCTCATTGAGACAATCATACTTAACATTCTTGCTCTCAGTATAACCTGGTGAAGGAAATAATTATTTATGAGAAGGAGCATTTGTTTTCTCAGTTCGATGATAATGAATGGGAGAAAATCTATACTTATGTGGCACAAATTGTTAATATCTTTTGGGCCTTTTGATTTAATAACTTGGGTTAACATCAACTGTAAATGTATCAAAGATTGATCAAGATAACAGCAGCAAATCAAAACCAACCAAAGAAATCAATTTGCAATGACACTGATTTTAGAACACATATAAAACTGTTCAGAATACTTACAGGAGAAAATTACATCCACTTTATACTCTGTATATGTGCTATTGTGTGTAGCTGGAGCAGACACAATTAAATTAAAGAATCAGGCTTGTGTAACAGGCAGCATCTGTGGAGAAAGAAAGAGAGAACATTTTTTCAGGTTAATAATCTTTCATCAGAACTGGTTGATTAATTGATCTGAAACGTTAACTCTGTCCCTGTCTACAGATGCTGCAAAACCTGCTAAGTATTTCCAGCAATTTCATTTCAGATTTCCAACATCTGCAGCATTTTACTTTTGCCTATGACAGCCCTGGGCCCTATGGAATAATTATTTGATGACTGAAAGAGATTAATTTTCAGTTATCATCTTGTACAGTTTCAAATTTTCAGGTACTACATGTTGAGATGTATCAAAATCCATCTAATGATTGGAATAAGTGGTTGCAGCAATCTGTGCTTTTAGCTTTAAGTAGTGATGAAAGTAATTGTAATACAAGACATTCATAGCAGATTCTCACACCAACGGAGTAGCTTTGTGAATCTGCCTGACGATCGTGGGTCACCGTGGTTCAGAAAACCCCAATAAGGCATCTATTGCATACTCACAAGCAGTGGGGCTTGGATTCATTCATGACATGCCTGTTTGAGAAATGCAGCTTCAGGTTTTTGAACCACATCATGTGTTCTGTGATGTGTTGGGTGTTCTGGATCACATACAGGTCACCAACACTTGAAGTAGTGCAACACTATTTTATTAAAAGGTTAACTATTTAAACATACTTGAACTGTGGGTAAATATGATATCAGCTTTAACTAAAGACCTTTGCCTTATCCTAACCATTTGATGCGCTCAGCACATGGTGAATGTCTGTGTTGCAGGCTGTGAGCTCTGTGCTCCTAGCTGGCTGCTACTCGAATGAACGGGAACTCTGATGTCCCCTGTCTTTATAGTGCGTGTGCTCTCACTGGTGATTGGCTGCGGTGTTGTGTATGTTGATTGGTCCCACTGTGTGTCCATCAGTGTGTGTCTACACCATGATATACTGGTGTATATTATGACATCCCCCCTTTTATATAAAAAAGTGTGCCTGTGTGACAATAATAGTGTGTGGTGAATGTTCCTGACTACGTGTGTGCGAAATATTTACAGGACTATGTACATAAAACTAAGCTATTTGCATGGGCAGGTGCCTGGTGCAGAAAAAAACAGTGTGTCACACAAATAACGAGATGAACACTATATACAAACCACTTGAACGATTAAACGGAAGAACAGAACAGACCAGAGAGTCCATTAATGCAAAGTACACAAATTAAGTCTCTGAGGTGGGCGACGATTTCTGGTTGACCGCCTCAAGGGTGGGTCAGGATAAACCAGCTGAGGAGCGGGCTGGACTGCGTCAGGGTGAAGTGGATGCAGAGTAACCGGAATCTCTGCATAGTCCATGTCAGGGACAACAGGAGGGCATTGCACTGGTGGAGGACCACGTAGCGAGCGCGGAACGAGACAAAGGGCACGCCGATTACGGCGCAGAATGGAACCATCCGGTAGACGAACCAGGAACGAGCGGGGAGCCACATGCCGAAGAACCACAGCAGTTGCAGACCAGCCACCATCCGGAAGATGGATGCGGACGTTGTCATCTGGAGCCAGAGCAGGGAGATCAGCTGCACGGGTGTCATGAGCCGCCATGTGCTGTGCACGAGACAGTTGCATTCGTTGAAGGACCGGAGCGTGGTCGAGGTCTGGGACGTGAATGGACGGCACCGTCGTCCTCAGGGTGCGACCCATGAACAGCTGGGCCGGCGACAGGCCAGTGGACAGTGGGGCCGAGCGATCGGCCAGCAGGGCCAAGTAGAAGTCGGATCCCGCATCGGCAGCCTTGCAGAGGAGCCGTTTGACTATGTGGACGCCCTTCTCCGCTTTGCCATTGGATTGGGGGTACAAGGGACTGGATGTCACATGCACAAAGTTGTGCCTCCTGGCAAAGTTGGACCATTCCTGGCTTGCGAAGCAGGGGCCATTGTCCAACATCACAGTGAGTGGGATGTCGTGACGAGCAAAGGTGTCCTTACAGGCACGGATGACTGCAGACGATGTGATGTCATGCAAACGTACCACCTCTGGGTTGTTTGAAAAATAGTCTACAATCAGAACATAGTCCCTGCCCAGCGCGTGGAACAGGTCGATGCCGACCTTGGACCAAGGGGACGTGACCAACTCATGGGGTGGTAGGGTCTCATGTGGTTGGGCCGGCTGGAACCGCTGACAGGTGCGGCAGTTGAGCACTGAGTTGGCGATGTCGTCATTGATGCCGGGCCAGTACTGCCTCTCGGGCCCGTCGGCGGCACTTATCCACGCCAAGATGGCCCTCGTGTAGCTGTTCCAAGACGAGCTGGCGCATGCTGTGCGGGATAACAATGCGGTGCGGCTTCAGGAGGACACCATCAACTACCGCCAGATCATCTCTGATGTTATAGAACTGCAGGCATTGGCCCTTGAGCCACCCGTCTGTTAGGTGGCGCATGACACGCTGTAGCAGGGGGTCAGCCGCAGTCTCATGTCGAATTTGGACGAGGCGTTCATCCGTGGCCGGTAGATTGGAGGCCACGAAGGCCACATGGGCGTCAACCTGGCAGACGAATCCTGCTGGGTCACACGGGGTGTTGACTGCCCTGGACAGAGCGTCGGCTCTGATCAGGTCTTTGCCCGGGGTGTATACGAGCTGAAAGTCGTATCGCCGGAGTTTGAGCAAAATGCGCTGGAGGCGAGGCGTCATGTCGTTCAAGTCTTTTTGTATTATATTGACCAGCGGGCGATGGTCGGTTTCGACAGTGAATTGGGGAAGGCCGTACACATAATCATGAAATTTGACGACACCGGTCAACAGGCCCAGGCACTCCTTTTCTATCTGTGCGTAGCGCTGTTCCGTGGGGGTCATGGCGCGTGACGAATATGCAACGGGGGCCCATGATGAGGCCTCATCGCGTTGCAGGAGCACTGTCCCAATGCCTGACTGGCTGGCATCGGTCAAAATTTTTGTCTCTTTCGCTGGATCAAAAATAGCCAATACCGAGACCGTGGTAAGTTTGGTTTTAAAGTTCTCTCCATTCGCGCTCGTGGGCAGGAAGCCATTGGAAGTCTGTTGTCTTCCTGACCAGGTTCCCGAGAGCCGTGGTATGAGAGGCGAGGTTAGGGATGAACTTCCCTAGGAAGTTGACCATGCCCAGAAATCGGAGGATCGCCTTCTTGTCCTCTGGCTTTTTCATGGCTGTGATGGCAGCCACCTTGTCCGCATCCGGCCGCACACCCAACTGGGAGATGTGGTCCCCGAGGAACTTGAGTTCTGTCTGGCCAAAGGAGCATTTGGCTCTGTTGAGGCGTAGGCCCTGCTCCCGTATGCGTTTGAACACGCGCTGGAGGCGACTGATATGCTCCTGCGGGGTGGTGGACCAAATGATTATGTCGTCAACATAGACGTGAACACCTTCAATGCCTTCCATCATTTGTTCCATGATCCTGTGGAATACTTCTGACGCCGATATGATCCCAAACGGCATCCTGTTGTAACAATATCTGCCAAAAGGGGTGTTAAAGGTACACAGTTTCCTGCTGGATCTGTCTAGTTGAATTTGCCAGAATCCTTTCGAGGCGTCAAGTTTGGTGGAGAGCTTGGCCCAAGCCATCTCGCATGTGATCTCTTCGCGCTTGGGGATTGGGTAATGCTCCCTCATTATGTTGCGGTTCAGATCCTTTGGATCAATGCAGATTCTGAGCTCGCCCGAAGGCTTTTTTACACACACCATGGAACTGACCCAGTCGGTTGGTTCCGTAACTCTGGAGATCACTCCTTGGTCTTGGAGGTCCTGCAACTGCTGCTTGAGGCGGTCCTTGAGGGGTGCTGGGACTCTGCGAGGTGCATGCACCACAGGCGTGGCGTTCTGTTTGAGTATGATCTTGTAAGTATATGGGAGCGTGCCCATGCCTTTGAAGACGTTGCGGTGCTGGTCGGTGATGGCGTTGCGCCCTGAAGTCAGCATCCTGGAAGGCAGACGTGTCATCAGGAGAGAGAGAGTGAACTCTTTGGACGAGGTTTAGCAATTTGCATGCCTGTGCGCCAAGCAGAGAGTCCTTCGGGGAGCCCACGATCTTGAAAGGAAGGATGGCTTTTCGTGACTTGTGCGTCCCTTCGAGTTGGCATGAGCCGGTAGAAAGAATGATGTTGCCATTGTAGCCCAATAGCTGGCAGGCCGATGGGAGAATGGTTGGTTTGACACGAAGGCTTTGGAAAGCAGACCACGCCATGAAATTGGCGGAGGCACCAGTGTCCAGGCGGAATCGTATTTGGGACCGGTTGACCGTCAGGGTGGCACACCACTCATCGTCTGGATCAATGCTGTATACCGACAGCGACTGGTGTCTTTGCTTCGGGGACAGCCTGTTTTTCGTTACGACACCGATTCGAAAAGGCGCCTTTGGGTCCTCGGTGTCACTGCTGTGTGGGAGGTAGGCATCGGACTCGGTGGCCGTGGCTTGAATTGCCCGAAGATTCCTGCGAGGCTGGCTGAAGCGATATGAATTGGAAGGCTGAGTTGCTCAACAGCAGGCAGCATAGTGGCCAAGTCTTCCACATCGTAGGCATTGTCGAGATTTTGCGGGGCGTTGCCGCTTTAAATGGGCGGAGCCACAGTTGCCGCACGTCGTGACGTCAGCACGTTCGCTGTGCCACCGCGCATGCATGGTGCGGTCCTGCGTGGTGCGCACCTGCGCATTACGTTCCTCCATGCCGCCGTCCCCTCGTTTGGTGCGTACAAGTGCGGGAGTCTGTGAAAAGCGCGCAAAATGGCTGCCCTCATCCAGGCTGAGGCCCTGGAGGTGTTCAATCACTTGGACCCGTTCCGCCTCGTGGGGACCTTGCCGCCCCGTTTCAGCCGCTTGTATATGGGAGTACCGACTGGTGGCATTTTCATGTAGGACACAGGTCTCGATGGTGGTCGCTAGGGTGAGTTGCTTTACTTTGAGGAGCTGCTGACGTCGGGGGTCCGACTGAACACCGAAAACGATCTGGTCGCGTACCATGGAGTCGGAGGTGGGCCCGCAGCTGCAAGATTGCGTAAGGATGGGGAGGTGCATTCAAAAGGATTGGAAAGGTTCGTCCTTACCCTGCAAACGCTGCTGGAGCACGTAGCGTTCAAAACTTTCATTCACCTCTACGCTGCAGTGAGTGTCAAATTTGAGGAGAACCGTCTTGAACTTCGTCTTGTCTTCGTCATCTGCAAAGGTGAGAGAGTTGAAAATGTGGATGGCATGGTCCCTGGCTGTGGAGAGGAGAAGAGCAATCTTTCTGGTGTCCGTGGCTTTGAGGTAGAGCTGGAAGCGCTGTTTGAAAATCTTCCAGTTGGCCCCGAGGTTGCCGGCGATGAGGAGCGGCGGCGGCGGGCTGATGTTGTCCATGTTGCAGGATGACGGAATGCTGGCGGAAGGCAGATCACTTGCAGGTAGGTCTAAGAAGTGCTAGTATGCAACCACTCCATTGGGTGTTCTGGATCACATACAGGTCACCAACACTTGAAGTAATGCAACACTATTTTATTAAAAGGTTAACTATTTAAACATACTTGAACTGTGGGTAAATACGATACCAGCTTTAACTAAAGACCTTTGCCTTATCCTAACCAGTTGATGCACTCAGCACATGGTGAATGTCTGTGTTGCAGGCTGTGAGCTCTGTGCTCCTAGCTAGCTGCTACTCGAATGAGCAGGAACTCTGATGTCCTCTGTCTTTATAGTCCGTGTGCTCTCACTGGTGATTGGCTGTGGTGTTGTATATGTTGATTGGTCCCACTGTTTGTCCATCAGTGTGTGTCTGCACCATGATATACTGGTGTATATTATGACATTCTGTAGCTCCCCTCACCTCAGTCTCCTCACTTGCGGTCGCTGATGACTAAAATAATGATATCGGGAGAGACTCCTAGCCTTCTAAGTCAAGTCAAATTCACACAGCCCAAAAAGATTTAAGATTTCAAGCAAAACATTGAAGCTCAACAGGAAACATGAAGCTAACATGGGAAGAGGAGAAGGCTATTCAGCCCCTTGAGCCTGCTCTGCCATTCAATGAGATCATGGCTGATCTGTGGCCTAACTCCATACACTTCTCTTTGGCACATATCCCTTAATAACTTTGCTGAACAAAGATTTATCTGTCTCAGATTTAAAATTAACAACTGATCTAGCATCAATTGCCATTTGTGGGAGAGAGTTCCAAAACTCAACTACCCTTTGTGTGGAAAAGTGCTTCCTAACATCTTTCCTGAATCCCTCCTGAATGGTTTGGCCAATACGCTGTTCCGGTTCCCACCCCCTGCCACACTAGTTTAAACCCCCCTGTTTGGGAGGGTTTGAACGAGTGCGTCAGGAGGGGTGGGAACTGGAACAGCAGGCCAGTGAGACTGAGAGAAACAAAGCGCAGAGTAAGAGCAAGCAGAGGGAAGCCACAGGGATCAGCGGGACAGTAGGTCTGGAGTGCGATTGCTTCAATGCAAGAAGTATCACAGGTCAAACAGATGAACTGAGAGCCTGGATTACGGCATGGAACTATGATGTAATTGCAATTATGGAGACATGCTTAAAGGAGGGACAGGATTGGCAGCTTAACATTCTGGGATATCGGCGGAAGGGGAAACAAAAGAGGTGGGGGAGTTGCATTGCTGATTGGAGCAGATCGCAGCTGTGTTGAGGGAGGACACATTGGAGGGATCTTGTAGTGAGGCATTATGGGTGGAGCTCAGGAATAAGAAAGGTGAAATCACAATATTGGGAGTGTTCTATAGACCTCCCAACAGCTCACAGGAGACAGAGAATCAGTTGTGTAGACAGATACTGAAAAGGAGTGAAAAAAGCAGGGTAGTTGTGATGGATGATTTTAACTGCCCTCATATTAACTGGGAATTCCTTACAGCCAGGGGCTCGGATGGAGAGCAATTTGTTCGATGTGTCCAGGAGGACTTTTTGATACGGTATGTTGACAATCCAACCAGGGAGGGGGCCATACTAGACTTGGTATTGCAGAAAGAGCCAGGCCAGGTGATTGATGTTTCAGTGGACGAACATTTTGGGCTTAGTATTCATGGATAAGGACAAGAGTGACCCACAGGTGAGTGTGCTTAATTGGGCGAGGGCCAATTACATCCAAATTAGAAAGGAAGTGGGGAATGTGGATTGGGAGCAGGTTTTTGAGGGCAAATCTACGTCTGACATGTGGGAGGCTTTTAAAGGCCAGTTGATTGAAGTGCAGGACAGGCATGTCCCGGCAAAAATGAAGGATAGAAATGGCAGGATTCGGAACCATGGATGACAAGGGAAATTGTAAGCTTAGTCAAATGGAAAAAGGAAGCATGCGTTAGGTCTAGGCATCTAAAATCTGACAAAGCTCTTGAGGAATACAGTGAAAGTAGGAATGATCTTAAACGTGGAATTAGGAGGGCTAAAAGGGACCATGAAATGTCTTTAGCAAACATGGTCAAGGAGAATCCCAAGGTTTTTCTGCATATATTAGGAGCAAGAGGACAGCAAGATAAAGATTAGGCCCACTTAAGGACAATGGAGTGAAGCTATGTGTGGAACCACAGGAAGTGGGTGAAATCCTTAATGAGTACTTTGTGTCGGTATTCACCAGGGAGTAGGACGTGAAGGATGTTGAGGTCAGGGATAGGTGTGTGCACTCTCTTGAAAATGTCAATATATCAAAGGAGGAAGTGTTGAGTATCTTAAATTGTATTAAGGTAGACAAGTCCTCGGGGCCGGATGGGATCTATCCCAGGTTACTGGGGGAGGCAAGGGGAGAAAAAGCTGGAGCCTTAACAGATATCTTCACATCCTCTTTGACCACAGGTGATGTTCCAGCGGACTGGAGAACAGCCAATATTATTCCCTTCTTTCAGAAAGGAAGCTGGGACAATCCAGCAAATTATAGGTCGGTGAGCCTGACATAAGTGGTGGGGAAGCTTTTGGAAAAGATACTGAGGGACAGGATATATGCACATATGGAGAAAAATGGACTAGTTAGTGACAGGCAGCATGGTTTTGTACAGGGAAGGTAATGTCTCACCAACTTAATTGCATTTTTTGAAGAGGTGACAAAGGACCTGTTCCTGTGCTGTACTTTTCTTTGTTCTTTGTTCATCTTTGAAACAATAGATGGCAGCATTCAGTTAAACATTTTACTTATAAACTAAAGCCATTCGCCAACTGAAAACATGAAAACCTCTGGAGCAAAACCACCACAAAACCTCTCTCAATGAAGACATGACCCAAACAAGGCTGTGCTATTGCACCAACTCTCTTCTCCATCTTCCTTGTTACAGTATTGCACCTCACCTCCAGCAATCTACCCAAAGGCATGAATGTAATCTACCGAACAGACAAGAAACTGTTCAACCTACCCCTCCTTCAATGTCAAAAAAAACACTCCAAATTTAGTCATGGAGCAACAGTATGCAGATGATGGTTATGTGTGCCTATTCACCGGAACTGAACTCTTTTTTTTTTAATTTAGAGTAGCCAATTATTTTTCTTTTCCAATTAAGGGGTAATCTAGCGTGGCCAATCCACCTAACCAACACATCTTTGGGTTGTGGGGGTGAAACCCACGCAGACATGGGGAGAATGTGTAAACTCCACACGGACAGCGACCCAGGGCCGGGATTCAAATCCGGGTCCTCAGCACCGCAGTCCCAGTGCTAACCACTGCGCCACCTGCCGCCCTCGGAACTGAACTCTTAAGTCATTGTTGACTCTTTCCAAAGTAAATGGGAAAATGGGCCTTTCATTAAATAGCCAAACAACAAAAGCCCTCTTCCAACCAGGTCCCACAGCTCAACACCTCCTCGCATAGATTAAAATTGACGGTGAGAAACTGGAAAATGTGGACCTCTTTCCCATATCTTGATAATCTCGTCTTGACAAAAGCAGATTTAGAGAATGAAATTTATCATCACCTCCAATATACTATCTTAGAATTTGATCAACTGAGGAAAAGAGTTTTTGAGGTCAGGATCTCAAACACAAGACTAAAATCATGGTTTACTGGGCAGTAGTGATTCCAACGCTTGAATATGCTTCAGAGACATAGACAAACTACAGCCAGAACCTTAAGGAATGGAGAAGTACCAGAAGCAGTGCCTTTGCAATATCCTTCAAATCTGAAGACGGTCCAACAACAGTGTCTCTCCAAAGCCAACTTGCCCAGCATTGAGGCGCTAATCATTCAAACCCAGTTCTGCTGGGCAGCACATGTCATTTATATGCCTGACACTCAACTCCCGAAGCTCTACTTGGAACTCAGTCATGACAAGACACTCTCAGGAGGACAACAGAAACACTTAAAGAATGTTCTGATAGGGCAGCACTGTGGTGCAGTGGTTAGCATTGCTGCCTCACGGCGCCGAGGTCGCAGGTTCGATCTCGGCTCTGGGTCACTGTCTATGTGGAGTTTGCACATTCTCCCTGTGTTTGCGTGGGTTTCGCCCACACAACCCAAAAGGTGTGCATGGTAGGTGGATTGGCCACGCTAAATTGTCCCTTAATTGAAAAAAATTAATTGGGTACTCTAAATATATTTTTAAAAAGAGAATGTTCTGAAAGCATCCCTGAAGTGGTCAACATTCCCATTGGCTTGACTTATGGAAGTTCCTGGTTTGTGACTCACCAAAATGGAGAAGGTTCATTCGCGAAGACTCCAAATACATCCTACAAAGAGGCAAAGCCGAGGTGTGAGCACATAAACCACCCAACAAATCATCTACCCGCCCTTTCAAGATCCACCTGCCACACATGAAGTGGAGTCTGATCGCACATTGGACATATAAGCCATCTTATCGAATCAAGTTATGCTCAATCCCAAGGGACTGCCTAAGAAGAAGAAGAACTACTTCTAAACTAGAGAACAACCAAATGTGGGAGAACTAGCATGGGGCCACAAAAAACATAATTTTAATTAGGATTTGTTCTTAGGATATGGGCAACATTTGTTCTTAGGATATGGGTGCTGCATTTAGCACCCATTTTGAGTTGACCACAGAAAGTGGTGGTGAGCCTTCATTATGAAGCACTTCGGTGAAGGTGCTCTGATAATGCATAAGTTGTCAACTGCAAATTATTGATCCAGTAAATTAAGAAAGAAGCTTTGATGCATATCTAAGTCAATAACAGCAAAGATAATTTGTATTTATTTCCCACATTTAACTTCAAAGAACCATCATAACGCTCCTCACAGTCGTAAAATTCAACAAAAATAGACACTGAGCCAAAAAAAGAGATGTTAGGAGGGGACAACTGCAAAGACCCATAGAGGCAGATCAGATCATTCCAATCAGAGTGTTCAATTTACTCAGTGAAACATATATTTGCTAATTTCTGATTTCTTTGTAAAATAACCTTTGCTTAGCTATAGGTCTATTGATGGCAGACACCCTCCACTACCTTACCAAAAAAGCTATACATCCTGTGAGATTCCAAACAATGAGTGGCTGCATCTTATAAGACAGGACTTCATTTTGTGCCTTGGGGGAGTAGAATTGAAATAGCCATGTGGAATTCAGCTTAATGGTGTCAGAGACATAGAATAGAAGTAGACCATTCAGTCTTTCATGCCTGTTTTAGCATTCAGTAGATCATGATGTTAACACAGTTTACCCACATTGGTTCCAAATCAGTCAATGCCCTTGTCTAACAAATATCTGTCAATCCCAGATTTAACATTTTCAATTGACTTACTCCAACTGTTTTTGGGGTGAGAGTTCCGGATTGCCACTACTCTATGAATCAAGATTCTTGACATCACCTGTGAAAGACCTAGCTCTAATTTTAAGGTTATTTGTGTTGAACTCCACAAAGGAAAAGACTCCTCTCTATCTATAAGACCCTGTAATCATCTCAATTAAAAATCAAAACCACAGGAAAAATAAACCTTGTCCATGCAGCCTATTTTGCAGTATAATTCTAGGGAATCTGTGGTGCAATTCTCTCCCAAGACCAATATTTTATTCTTGAAATGCCGGGCTCAGAGCTGAGTGCAAATTCCAGATGTGGTCTAACCAGAGCTTTCGTCAGTGGTATTCCATCCCACATCCGACCTGTCATAATAAGTTGAGTAGCTTTCAGCACTATCTACACCACACACATTTGTTCCCCTGTTTTCAGTGTTCCCATTTTCATGGCTGGACCATGGAGTTCTACAGCTGTGCCCTATTGGGCATTGCTCGGAAAGTGATGTACCTTCCATTGTCTATTCGCTTCACTTCCTACCAGCATAATCTGATACTGCTCAGTCCTGCTGTGATATTCAGCAGGTGCTGGCACATCTAAGTTAATGTGGCCACTCTATATGCTAGCCTCTGCACTGTTGCCTGCAACAGATGTAGCTGTTAGTTAGCTGGTGTGGTCTTAAGAAGGGTGAGTTCTTCCAAGCTGTCCACTTCCTCTGTAGACATCTGCTTTTCTTCTTCATATGAAAGATTTGGAGGAAAGGGAAAGGTTGAAGGTTTAGTAATGGCAATACAAAAATGTAAATGTGCCTATTAAACATTTGACCATCAGTTGCAGAAGTAACTGGGCAGCACGGTAGCACAAGTGGATAGCACTGTGGCTTCACAGCGCCAGGGTCCCAGGTTCGATTTCCCGCTGGGTCACTGTCTGTGCGGAGTCTGCACGTTCTCCCCGTGTCTGCGTGGGTTTCCTCCAGGTGCTCCGGTTTCCTCCCACAGTCCAAAGACTTGCAGGTTAGGTCGATTGGCCATGATAAATTGCCCTTAGTGACCAAAAAGGTTAGGAGGGGTTATTGGGTTACGAGGATAGGGTGGAAGTGAGGGCTTAAGTGGGTCGGTGCAGACTTGATGGGCCGAATGGCCTCCTTCTGCACTGTATGTATATTCTATGTATATTCTAAGTGATCTGAAGGTGCAGTTGGTTGTGGGAGAGTGAAGGGGTTTCAGGTTAAATCAGTTACCCTGCTCTACCAAGCTACCAATCTCATCATTACCAATGCTGCCCGTACCACATGCCATGCTATCTTCATTGGGTTCTCCACCACCCTGATCACTTCCATCAATCCTGGCCCATGCCAAACTGTTCGGCATTCTCCTCTGCAAAATGAATTGAACAGCATTATGAGGGGCTAGCAAGGATGTGTGCTTCTTATGTATATAGTGCATTATATAAAAGGGAAAATCAGGCAGAAGTATGGGAGTGGGTATGTCATACAGTTACAGTAAGTGGTTACAGTGTGAATTGAGAAGGATTGCTGACGAGGTGTGGATTGAGTAGCTTAGAGATGAGATGAGGATGATGCTTGCCTCAGCAATGAAAAAAGGAAACATGAGGTGAGCATATGTTAAAAGTAAAGATGAGAGGTGGAACAATGTACCCTTGTGAATAATCTGAGGCATAAGAGGATGTAAAACCAGATGCTTGGAAGAGTTCAGCAAAGAAGTATCTGTATTGACCTTCCCAGACCTAGTGAAGCTATTAAAATGGTTCTTACACTGGATCCTATTCCTTGGTATCATAATCCTGCTCCTGGCTTCTTGGATGGCAAGAAACCATACCTTCTTAGTCGGGTCATGAGATCTCTTGTTCCCATTTATACAGAGCAGCACATTTTTCCTGATGTTATTGCAGCTATCATCACTTTCAGGGAATTGCCGGATAATCTGGACAGTGCCATGTCTTTTTTTGCAGCCGTCTAGGTGCTGACCAACAAGAATGTATCATTCTCCACATGTGAACCCTGACTGAATTCAGCCTCCGTTGAAGAACTGGATGGGTCCTTTCAGTGGTTGGGACTCTGAATAGAAACTCTGCTACCTGAGCCTCTGGCTTAACCTCTGCCTTAACAAAATTAGGCCTGATCATTAAAAACAACCAGGCCATCACATCTTGTGCAATTGTGGAGTCACTGTGCACTTCTATCATGATATCCTCCAACTTCATTCTCACTTAAAACTGAGGCTTAAGTCTCGGTATAATTGCTTTAAAAATTAGGAGAAATATGATAATTGAAAGATTTATTCTTCGCATACAAAACAACAAACTGAAGGTTCTATAGAAGCTGATAGAGATAAATTTAAACATTTAATCAGAATAGCATTTTAGAAAAGTATTTGATGGAATGACAAGTAGGAGGCATTATGTATTAAAATGTTCTCAGCTCAGTCACCTGGAGGATCCCCTTCAAGCCACTCACCATCCTGACTTGGTATTCCTTCACTGTCACAGGGTCAAAATCCTGAAGCTCCTTCCCTAACAGCACTATGGGTGTACCTACACCATAGGGACTGCAATGGTTCAAGAAGGCAGCTCGCCACCACATTCTACAGGGTTGGAGAATAAATGTTGGCCTAGCCAGTGACATCCACATCCCACAAAATAGATTTAAACTAACTTGTTGCCCAGCAGCCACCTTCTTTCTGGTTTGACATGGTGGCCATAAATTCCCAAAGCACCTTATCGCAATTCTTACTTGGAACACCTTTCTCTAATTTTCCTCTCTCTCATTGTAGGCAGTAATATGTTGGAATCAGCTGTTTTGGCTTTGTTCAGTGCTGGCAATCCCCCAATACTTTGCCCAAGTGATCATATTTCATCCACGAGGCCAGTGAGCAGTTCTGTATGATAATGCAGCTGAACACATTCTTGTCTTCATCCATCAAGTAAACACAAACACAATGCACACACATTTATAGCAGCAACCACATCCTTGACTGATCTTTTTCCCTCCTTTGTCATATATATTGTGACCAATTTTCACACTACCACACACCTCTAGCCCACTTCAGATGAGCTATCAATGCCTATCTATATTACTGGCACTTTCAATATCTGAAACTATTATCTTTCCTGTAAACTATCTCCTCATTGTGGTGGCTGCAGAATCCATTCAAGTTCTAAGAATGCACTTAAGTGCAATGTGTCGAGCCTTGCAATTGCTTTGCAGAGCTGACAACAAAATAGGTTTTTTGTGGCATGCACACTGACAGACTGCTGGAAATATGCACCTACAGATATTGTACTCCTCAAGACATTGGCCAGCTTGTGGCAAAATGACAAACTAAAGGGAAAGCCCACAATAAGTGCAACAATGTGCCCATTCTGCCACTGATTCAGTCTGTTATACTTTGATTTAATAGTGTCAACATGGTGTGAGGCAAATCATACTCAATATTCACCTTAAAAGATTAATGGGCTACAGACAGGCACTGCGGGTAGCCCTAATGAACCCTGAACAAATGCACGTGCGCTCAAAAATTTACATTTCTAAACCAATGTCTATGTTTGAAGCTGCACTTACTAATTGAGACATATTATCTATTTGGTTTATTGGAAAATTTAGGCATTTAGCAACAAATCGTTTGCCAATTCCATTGATTTCTTGAAGCAGCTCGAGTGTAGAAAGAATATCCCCTACAGGTTTGTTTCTTACTTTCTTGGACAGTATGCCTTTCATCAGCAGATAATTCAAATATTGGCTGGGAAGAAGAGTTTTGCTTTGAATCCCCTCTAAACCTTCTACCCTTTACCATAAATCTCTGCCCTCAACCAAGGAGAATACGACCTTCCTATCCATTCTTTTGGGACCGCTCATAATTTTGCAAACCTCAATTAGATCTTCCCTCAGCCTCCTGTCTTCCAAAGTAAACAACCCTAGCTTATAGGTTTCTTTTGGCATCCAAAATTGAAATTTATTTTAAAAAATGCAAATCAAGTACCACTTCAGTGCTTTTCATTTTCAAAGTGCAGTAATTATTCCAAATCTGTACCATGATAAAGTTTAGGTGCTTCCTTATTTTTCTCATGTAAATAAAAGGAAGTGTTTATAAATGCTCTAAATACAGGATTTGATTTCAGTCAGCTTTCCACTCATAATTTCACAGCTTCCCCCATATCCAGTAGTCTAGAACTGAATATATATTCTATCCCTACTGTGTATTTTTCTTCCTCGGTATATCACCTTGTGCTTATCCAAATCACCTTGAATTTGCTACTGAAAAACCTGCTCCACTTTCCAATTTGGATCCCTTTGTACTTGGTTTGCCTTTTGTTTAAAACAGTCCCAGCCCTAGAAGTAATGTCAGCTTCAAAACGTGCCCAGGTCAATCCATTTATAAGCACTGTAAACAACAGTGGCCCTGGCACTGATTGCTGTGGCTCCCCACGAGAGACCACTTGTCATGTCGAGGCAGCTCAATCCAGAACCATCCTTTTGTTTTTTTTACTGGTTCAGCCAATGCTCACTCGACTCATTCATACCTCCTTCCCAGCCCGTTGACCAATCAAAAGCATTTCTGAAATTTGAATATCATACATCGACAGAAATTCCATTGTCAACGAGGTTCATTGTTTCTCAAAGAGTTCCAGTAATTCGTTAAGAAGGACCTCCCTCCCATTGATCCATGCCAAGTATCCCTTACCCTTCTACAGCCACATAAATGTTTCATTATTTTCTCTTCACCTGGCATAAACCCAGTTGAGATTTGGCTATTACATTCCTTAATTTACCGATTTCAAATCCCTCCTTTGAATAAGAAAATATGCCACACCATCCTACTTGTAGGCAAACCTTAATGTTCCCAGCGGACTGAATCATAGAAATTAAGCAGGCAATGGATCCATCAGGTCCACACCATCTGATAAGTAGCCATCCAGCATAATCTCACTCTCTGCTTCTAGGTTCACCGCTTTGAAGGTTGCAGCACTTCAAGTGCATCTCCAAGTATCTTTTAAATGTTATGAAGGTTTCTGCCTCTAGCGTCCTTTCAAACAATGAGTTCCAGATTCCCACCATTCTCTGAGTGACAACACATCCTTTTGAATCCCCTCTAAACTTCTTACATCTTATCCTAAATCTATGCCCTTAGTTTTACACACCCTCAACCATAGAATAGGGCCTTCCGATTCACTCTATCTAGAAACCCTCATTGTGGAATCGCTTAGCTCTGTCGAATACTTGCTGCTTATGCTATTTTACATACAAGTAGTCCTGTGTTGTACCTTCACAGGATGACACCCCATTTTTAGGTATGCCTGGTGTTGCTCATGACATGCTCTCCTGCACTCTTCATTGAACTATGGTTGATCCCGGGCTTGGTGGTAATGGTAGAGTGGGGGATATGCCAGGCCATGAGATTGTAGATTGTGGTTCAGTTCAATTCTTTTTAAAATAAATTTAGAGTACCCAATTTATTTTTTTCCAATTAAGAAGCAATTTAGTGTGGCCAATCCACGTACTCTGCACATCTTTTGGGTTGTGGGGGCGAAACCTACGCAAACACGGGGAGAATGTCCCCAAACTCCACACAGACAGTGACCCAGAACTGGGATCGAACCTGGGATCTCGGCGCCGTAATGCTAACCACTGGGCCACCGTGCTGCCCGGTTCAGTTCAATTCTGTTGCTGCTGATGGCCCACAGTGCCTGATAGGTGCCCAGTCTTGCTAGATTAGTCTATCCCATTTAGCACGGTGGTCGAGCCACACAACACGATGAAGGGTATCCTCAATGTGAATATGGGACTTTCTCTTCATAAGGACTGTGCAGTGGTCACTTCTACTGGTACTGTCATGGACAGATGCATCTTCAATAGGCAGATAGGTGAGTATGTTTTTTCTCGCTTGCTGGTTTCCTCACCACCTGCTGCAGTCCCAGTCTAGCAGCTATGTCCTTTAGGACCTGCCCATCTCAGTCTGTGGTGATACTACCGAGACACTCTTGGTGATGGACATTTGAGTCCCCCACCCAGAGTACATTCTTCATCCTTACCACCCTCGGTGCTTCCTCCAAATGGTGTTCAACATGGAGGAGTACTGATTCATCAGCTGATGGTGGCCGGTACATGATAATCAGCAAGAGGTTCCTATATCCATGTTTAACCTGAAGACATGAGATTTCATGAGGTCCAGAGCTGATGTTGAGGACGTCCAGGGCGACTCCCTCCTGACTGTATACAACTGTGCCGCCACCGTTACTGGGTCTGTGATGCCAGTGAGGAATGATGATAGTTGTGCCAGGCACATTGTCTGCAAGGTATGATTCCGTGAGAATGAATATGTCAGGTTGTTGATTTATTAGTCTGTGTGATAGCTCTCCCAACTTTGGCACCAGCCCCCAGATGTAGGTAAGAATTACTTTGCAGGGTCGACAGGGTTAGGTTTGCCATTGTCGCTTCCGATGCCTAGTCCAGGTGGTCCATCTGGTTGCAATCCTTTTTGTATTTTATAGCAGTTGTGTACAACTGAGTAGCTGTGGGAGGCCATTTCAGAGGTCACTTAAGAGTGAGTAACATTGTTGTGGCTCTAGAGTCACATGTCAGCCTACCAAGTAAGGATTGCAGACGACCTTCCCTAAAGGGCATTAGTGAACCAGATGGGGTTTTAGGACAATCAACAATGCTTTCATGGTCATCATTAGACTTTTAATTCCAGATATTTTATTGAGTTTAAATTCCACCATTTGCTATGTTGGGATTCGAACTGCGGTCCCCAGATCATTAACCTGAACCTCTGGATTACCAGTCCAGTGAAGATTTCACTTCACCACAGCCTCCCAGTCGCCTCGAAAACCATTAAGCTATGCTGCAGCATGTCAAGATCAATGATCTGTGAGAAGAAAGTGAAAGTGTTCTCTCTGCAGACTCAAATCCTTGAGCTCTCTCCCAAACATTCAAGTTCAAAGATTTGTGAGATGAAGGTAAACGCCTTCCCTTTTAGGGCCGGGATTCTCCCCTGCCCGGTGGGGTGGGGGGCCCCGGTGGGATGGAGTGGCGTGAACCACTCCGGCGTCGGGCCACCACAAAGATGCAGATTTCTCCGCACCTTTAGGGGCCAAGCCCTCACCTTGAGAGGCTAGGTCTGCGCCGGAGTGGTTGGTGTGCCGCCGGACGGCGGGAAAGGCCTTTGTTGCCACGCCAGCCGGGGCCGAAAAGGACTTCGCCGGTCGGCGGAAGTCCACGCATGCGCGGGAACGTCAGCGGCTGCTGACGTCATCCCCGCGCATGCGCGGGGGGGGGGTCACTTCCGCATCGGCCATCGCGGCGGCTGTGGCCGAGGCGGAAGGAAAAGTGTGCCCCCATGGCACAGGCCGACCCGCGGATCGGTGGGCCCCGATCATGGGCCAGGCCACCGTGGGGGCACCCCCCAGGGGCCAGATCACCCCGCGCCCCCCCAGGACCCCAGAGCCCGCCCACACCGTCAGTCCCGCCAGTAAGGTAGGTGGTTTGATTTAAGTCGGTGGGACTGGCATGACAGCAGCGGGACTACGGCCCATCGCGGGCCGGAGAATCGCCGGGGGGGCCCACCGACTGGCGCGGTGCGATTCCCACCCCCACCGAATTTTCGGTGCCGGAGAATTCGGCGGCCGGCGGGGGCAGGATTCACGTCGCCCCCCCACCCCCCCCGGCGATTCTCTGACCCGGCGGGGGGTCGAAAAATCCCGCCCTAGGTTTCCAAGTATGCAGAGAGGCTTGAAAAAGTTACAGGGCAATGAAATTGACTGCAATAAAAGCACTTCTAAGGTTCTTACCACATTCAAGGGAAAATGTTTATCTTCATCTCACAGGCCTTTGAACTTTACACAATGGGAATTGAAAGGTTTTAGGGGTACAGAGAGAAGACTTTCACTTTCCTCTCACAGATCTTTGATCTTGACATGCTGAAATACAGTTTGATGATTTTCAAGGCTAGAGATGGGAAGACCAGCCAAATGACCCCCAACCCAGGAAAGACCCCCGACCTGAGCCCTCCAGTCCAGCCCAACCCCCTCAACCCCTATCTCCTCTGAAGGACCCCCCTCAGTACCCTGGAAGCATGTGTTAGGAGGGTCCTCACTCCCTTGCTCCCCCTTGGAATCCAGGTTAGCACTGCCAAGAGGCAGGGCCTGAAGAGGAAGGCTGAAGGGGGGGGGGGGTGCTGAAGAGGTGACCGAGGTTGCTCTTGCCAGCGATGAGAGGAATTGCAACATTATTCTGAGATCAAAGCGCCATTTAAAAATGGCACCCAATCTCTGAGGAGTGGGACCTGTCAGTGAGTTTAGGCCCCGCCTCTCACAGGTCCAGCGTAGAACCGATCATAGAATCATAGAATCCCTACAGTGCAGAAGAAAGACATTTGACGCTCTGAAAGAGCACCCTATCTAGATACATGCCCCCACTCTATCCCTGTAACCCAGTAACCCCATCTAACCTTTGGACACTGAGAGGCAACTTAGAATGGCCAATCCACCTAACCTGCATAGCTTTGGACTGTGGAGGAAACCAGAGCACCCGGAGGAAACCCATGCAGACACAGGGAAAATTTACAAATTCCTCTCAGGCAGTCACGCAAGGCTGGAATTGGACCCGGGTCCCTGGCGCTGTGAAGCAACAGTGCTAACCACTGTGCCACCATGCCGGGAAAAAATTCTAAGTACCATTGAATAGCACATCAGCTTCACTCCTAGAACCAGCGGGAAGCAGGCCCGATTCTTCGCTGGCTGGAGCACTTTGTTATAATGATCAGATGATCTGATTTTATTTGTGCATTGGACATTGGGAAGTGAGGCTGGAGAAGTAGTAATAGGGAACAAAGAAATGATAGAGGAACTGAATAGGTATTTTGCATCAGCCTTCACAGTGGCAGACACTAGTGGCATACCACAGATCTTCAAGAGCGTCAGGGGGCAGAGGTGAGTGTAGTGGCCATCACTAAGGAGAAGGTGCTGGGGAAACTGAAAGGTTTGAAGATGGATAAATCACTCGGACTGGATGGACTATACCCCAGGGTTCTGAAGGAGATAGCTGAGGAGTTTGTGGAGGCATTGGTGGTGATCTTTCAGGAATCTCTGGAGACTGGGAGGGTCTCAGAGGATTGGAAAATGGCTAATGTAACACCACTGCTTTAGACGGGAGGGAGGCAGAAGACAGGAAATTATAGGCCGGTTAGCTTGACTTTGGTCATTGGTAAGATTTTACAGTCTATTATTAAGGATGAGATTGCGGAGCACTTTGATGTACATGTAAAATAAGGTTGAGTCAGCACGGCTTCATTAAGGGGAGGTTATACCTGTCAAACCTGTTAGAATTCTTTCAGGAGGTAACAAGGGAGATAGACAAAGGAGAGCCAGTGGACTTGATCTATTTTGATTTCCAGAAGGCCTTTGACAATGTTCCATACAGGGGGTTGCTGAATAAAATAAGAGCCCATGGTGTTAGGGGCAGGGTAGTGGCATGGATAGAGGATTGGCTGACTGGCAGAAGGAAGAGAGTGGGGATAAAGGGGTCTTTTTCATGATGGCAGCCAGTGACTAGTAGTATTCCGCAGTTACCAGTTTGGGACCACAACTATTTACATTATAAATTAACAATCTGGAAAAAGGAACTGAAGGCATTGGTGCTAAGTTTGTAGAACCAATGGGTCGGAGAATCGCCAGGGGCTGGCGTGAATCCCGCCCCCGCCAGTTGCCGAAGTCTCCGGCACTGGATATTCGGCGGGGGCGGGAATCGCGTCGCGCCGGTTGGCGGGCCCCCCCGCTCGATTCTCCGGCCCGGATGGGCCGAAGTCCCGCCGCTAAAATGCCTGTCCCGCCGGCGTAGATTAAACCACCTACCTTACCGGCGGGACAAGGCGGCGCGGGCGGGCTCCGGGCTCGCAGGGCGATCTGGCCCCGGAGGGTGCCCCCACGGTGGCCTGGCCCGCGATCGGGGCCCACCGATCCGCGGGCGGGCCTATGCCGTGGGGGCGCTCTTTCCCTTCCGCCTCCGCCACGGTCTCCACCATGGCGGAGGCGAAAGAGACTCCCTCCACTGCGCATGCGCGGGAATGCCGTCAGCGGTCGCTGACGCTCCTGCGCATGCACCGCCCGGAGATATCATTTCCGCGCCAGCTGGCGGGGCACCAAAGGCCTTTTCCGCCAGCTGGCGTGGCGGAAATTCGTCCGCCGCCGACCTAGCCCCTCAATATTGGGGCTCGGCCCCCAAAGATGCGGAGCATTCCGCACCTTTGGGGCAGCGCAATGCCCGTCTGATTTGCGCCGTTTTGGGCGCCAGTCGGCAGACATCGCGCCGTTTCCGGAGATTTCCGCCCATGAAGAGGGACAGGTTGTGTTCAGTAAGCAGGGGGGCTGCAGAAGGACCTGGGCTAAGAGAATGGGCAAAGAAGTGGCAGATGGAATACAATGTGGAAAAGTGTGAGGTTATGCACTTTGGTAGGAAGAATAGAGGCCGAGACAATTTTTTAAATGAGAAACGGCTTTGGAAATCTGATGCACAAAGGGACTTAGGGGTCCTAGTTAAGGATTCTCTTAAGGTTAGCATGAAGGTTCAGTTGGTAGTTAGCAAGGCTAATTTTATCATCGATTTCAAGAGGGCGAGAATACAAGAGAAAGGATGCACTGCTGAGGCTATTTAAGGTTCTGGTCTGACCCCATTTGGAATACTGTGAGCAGTTTTGGGTTCCAGATCTAAGGAAGGATGTGCTGGCCTTGGAGAGGGTCCAGAGGAGGTTCAAAAGAATGATCCTGAAATGAAGGGCTTGTCACAGGAGGAGCAGTTGAAGACTCTGAGCCTGGACTCTATGGAGTTTAGAAGGATGAGGGGGGATCTTATTGAAACTTACAGAATACTAAGAAGCCTAGATAGAGTGGACGTGGAGAGGATGTTTCCACTAGTAGGAGCACTAGAGCCCAGGCGTACAGCCTCAGACTGAAGGGGTGATCCTTTAAAACTGAGATGAGGAGGAGTTTCTTCAGGCTGAGGAATCTGTGTAACTTATTGCCCTAGAAGGCTGTGGAGACCAAGGGCGGGATACTCCAAACCCCCGCCGGGTCGGAGAATCGCCGGGGGGCGGCGTGAATCCCGCCCCCGGCTGCTGCCGAATTCTTCGGCCCCCCCAAAATTCCGTCGACATGAATCGTGCCGCCCGCCTCGGAGAATGGCGAGGACCGGGGCGACGCAATGGGCCCCGGGGCCGCCCAAATTCTCCGGGCCGGATGGGCCGAAGTCCGGTCACGTCGGCGTAAATCAAAGGGCCTATTTAACGGCGTCAACCAGTCGTGATGGTTGACGCCGGGCAGTGTGGAGGTAGGGCTCAGCGTTGGGCGGCCGCAGGAGAAGTGACGGTGAGAGGGCAGCCATGTCCCGGGCCATGGACGCCGCCCACACGGAACGTCCCAGGCCTTGCATACTGCAACCCATGTCTGACACCGTCACCCGTGCGGTTTTGGCCTGGGTGGCACGCATGACCGGCACCACTCCCAGCTCCTGCACGCGGGTGGACTCCTCCACCTGCGTCTGCAGCTGCCGCAAGCCGGCCGTCACCCCCTTCGATCGTCCCTTGGTCCGTGACTGCTTTGGGTGTATGGGTGGGTGTGGTAACTCCAGGTTCCCGGGACCCGTCTGGGCAGCAGATGGTTGCTTGCGCCTGTCGTGTTGTAGCAACAACACACCCAGCTGCCTGTGGGTTGACTTTCTACTACCCTAAGTAAACTAAAGCTAACTATCTAGACCAGGCTAGCTCTGATCCACGTGTTGGAGGTGTTGAATGATTTGTACACCCTGACTATCACTCTCGATATCACCAGTGGAAAGAGGCAGAGTGCTGATGCCTCGTGTGGTTTATAGGTGTAAGTCCCCCTCTGGTGTCCTGTCTTGTGATCGGTCGTGTTCTGTTCTGTACATTGATTGGCTCACCTGGATGTCTGTCACTGCCTGCTTTTACCTCATGATGTGCATGGGTGCATATTATGACATCCCCTCTTTTTTAAAAAAAATGTTAGAGCAGAAACAACATATTTACAAGAGTAACTATATACAAAATCGGTGAGTGGATGGATATGTACATGTGAGGTGTCTCGCGTGCAGAAACATAACATCATATATACGGGGAATTATTAGTAAGTCCAATCGTTGAGGCTGTCAATGGATTCTCGTGGGCCGCCTGAGAGGTGGAGGCGGAGATGATGGTGTCTTGACCGGTTGGCATGCAGCCAGGCTGGTGGCCTCATGGAGCGAGGTGTCCGGGTCGGGTAAAGTGACATCTGGGAAAGTGAGATCCGGTGGTGGGCATGCGAGTTTGCGTAGCGCCCTTCTGTTGCGCCTTACAATCAATCCATCCGCCATGCAAACCACGAACGACCTGGGAACAGCCTGTCGAACCACAACAGCAGGAGCTGACCAGCCGCCACCAGGCAACTGAATGCGAACAGTGTCCTTCGGAGAGAGGAGCGGCAGATCCGTAGCGTGAGCATCATATGTGATCTTCTGCCGGGTTCTGATCTGCTGCATCTTTTGCAACACTGGAAAGTGATCCAGGTCAGGTACATGAATGGCCGGAACAGTCATCTGCAGGTTACGATTCATTAGGAGCTGAGCCAGAGATAACCCATTGAACAAAGGGGTTGCCGTATATGCCAGAAGAGTGAGATTGAAGTCCGAAGCTGAGTTTGCAGCCTTACAGAGCACTTGCCTCACGGCTTGGACCCCTTTTTCGACCTTCGCATTAGATTGTGGCAATGCGGGCTCAAGGTGATGTGCTGGAAGTGGTATTGCTTTGCAAAGTTGGACCATTCTTGACTGAAGAAACAGGGACCATTGTCGCTCATGACCGTGAGTGGAATTCCATGCCTGGTGAATGCCTCTTTGCAGGCCCGCTTTACGGTCCGGGATGTTAGGTCCGATAGTTTCACTACCTCGGGGTAACTGGAGAAGTAATCAATTATCAGGACGTAGTCACGCCCGTTGACATGAAAGAGGTCCACACCAACTTTAGACCACAAAGCGGTCATGAGCTCATGCTCATGGTGGAGCATCTCTTTGGGCTGAGCAGGCAGGAACCGCTGGCATGTCACGCAGTTGAGGACCATATTTGAGATGTCCTCATTGATACCGGGCCAATAGACAGCCTGCCGCGCCCTGCGCCTACACTTCTAAATACCGAGATGTCCCTCGTGTATCTGCGTGAGCACCAAGCTCTGGAGGCTGCGCAGGATGATGATGTGATCCAATTTCAGAAGGATCCCTCGACAACAGTCATCCTTTACATTATAGTATTGGGGGCATTGCCCTTTCTGCCAGCCATTCGTGAGGTGATGTGTGACCCGTTGCAGCAGAGGGTCCTTGGCGGTCTCCTCCCGAATGATGCTGAGTCGGTCGTCAGATGACGGGAGAGTTCTGGCACACAGTTTCACCTGCGCCCCGATGTCGTGCATGAAGTCTATCTGCTCACATGGTGAGATGATGGCACGGGAAAGGGCATCCGCGATGATTAGCTCCTTCTTAGGTGTGTAAACCAGTTCAAAACCATACCTGCGGAGCCAAAGGAGAATGCGCTGGAGCCTGGGTCACATGTCATTTAAGTCCTTGTGTATAATGTGCACCGGGGTCTGTGGTCCGTCTCCACGGTAAATGTCGGGAGACCATACACATAATCGTGGAATTTCACAATGCCAGTGAGCAGGCCCAGGCATTCTTTCTCAATTTGAGCATAGCGTCGCTCAGTGGGCGTCATGGCCCTGGACACGTAGGCCACTGGAGCCCAGCACGAGGTATCGTCCTTCTGCAGGTGCACCGCCCCAATGCTGTCCTGGCTGACATCTGTGGAGATCTTGGTCTCCCTTGCTGGGTCAAAGAAGGCTAGAACAGGAGAGGTGATTAGCTTCGCTTTCAACTCAAGCCACTCTTCTTGATGTGCGGGCAACCACTGGAAAGTGGTGGACTTTTTCACAAGGTGTCTGAGGGCCGTGGTGTGTGACGCGAGATTGGGAATGAACTTCCCCAGAAAGTTCACCATCCCCAAGAAGCGGAGGACCGCCTTCTTGTCCTCTGGAGTCTTCATCGTGTTAATTACCTGGACTTTGTCTGAGTCCGGCTGCACACCCTGTTGTGAGATCTGATCGCCCAGAAATTTAATTGACAACCTGCCAAAGGAGTATTTAGTTTTGTTGAGCTTCAGGCCCATAGCATGTGTGCACCTGAAGACCTGCTGCAGACGGGCAACATGTTCCTCCGGGATCGTGGACCAGATGATGCCATCGTCAACATAGACCCGTACACTGTCAATGCCCTCGAGCATTTGCTCCATTATTCGATGAAAGATTTTGGAGGCCGACACATGCCAAATGGCATTGGGTTGTAGCAATATCTCCCGAAGGGAGTGTTAAATGTGCATAGCTTCCAGCTGGACTCGTCCAGCTGTATCTGCCAGAAGCCCTTCGATGCGTCCAGCTTTGTAAAATATTTGGCATGCGCCATTTCACTCGTCAGCTCATCCCGCTTCGGGATCGGATAGTGTTCCCTCATAATGTTGCGGTTCAGATCCTTGGGATCGATGCAAATGCGCAGTTCTTCCGAGGGCTTCTTGACGCAGACCATCGAGCTGACCCAGTCAGTTGGTTCCGTCACCTTGGATATTATCCCTTGATCCTGGAGATCCTGCAGTTGCACCTTCAGACGGTCCTTGAGGGGTGCCGGCACCCGGCGGGCCGCATGGATGACAGGCGTGGCATCAGGCCTGAGCAGAATTTTATAGCAGTAGGGCAGCGTGCCCATCCCAGTGAACACACCCGGATATTGCAGTAGGAGCTCCACAATGTCGGCTTGCAGGGTGTTGTGAGCTGAGGACATGGCATGGACACGCTGAACTAGCTGGAGGAGCTTGCATGCTTGGGCACCCAGCAGAGAAGCCTTGCCGGGCTGGACGATCTCAAACCGCAAAGTGGCCTTGACGGCCCTGTTGGATACTTGCAGGTGACAGGACCCTAGCGCCGTGATGGCATTCCCATTGTAGTCGAGCAACTGGCAGGCCGGTAATATTAGGTTGGCTGAAGCACCGGTGTCGAGCTTGAACCGGATTCTACAATCGTTGACCTGTGCTGTGGCACGCCACTCGTCCGCACAATCCACTTTAAGGATGGGTGTCTGTGTTGGTGAAAGTGAGGAAACATGGTTATGCATGGTGATGATGCCTACTCGATACGTGGACTCTGGGCAGATGTCCTCTGGATCGGTGATGGGATCCGGTTCCAAGTCCAGAGGCCTTGCTGCACACTTCGAACTCGTTTTCGTTGGACCTGGTACCACTGGCCCCTGTCGGTGGTGCAGATCTGCACAGAGCAGCATAATGGCCAAGCTTCTTGCAGTTGAGACATCACCTGCCTGTCGCGGGGCATTGCCGCTTTAAATGGGCGGTGCCACAATTGGGGCACGTCATTACGTCGACGTCGTGTTGTTCGGCACTTCGTCGCGCCAGCGTGTGCGGTCAGCCGCCGCTCGCTGGAAAAGCACGCAAAATGCCCGCTCATCGATGCTCAGGCCCCACATTCGGGCGATGGCCTGTACACTCTCAGCCTCGTGGGAGGCGGGTTGGTCCTGCTCTGCCAACTTCAGGCGGGAATAGCGACTTTTCACCAGTTCGTGGACTTTGCATGTCTCGATGGCCACTGGCAAGGTCATATTTTTTATTTTTAGGAGCTGCTCCTGCAGGGCGTCGGAGTGGATGCCAATCACAATCTAATCCCTGATGAGGGAGTCAGCGGTGTCTCCGTAGTTGCAGGACTGCGCTAGAATGCAAAGCTGAGTCAGAAAAGACTGAAAAGGCTCGTCCTTACCCTGAAGGCGCTGCTGGAATACGTAATGCTCGAAGCTTTTGTTTGTCTTGACCTCGCAGTGACTGTCGAATTTTGCGAGGACAGTCTGGAACTTTGCCTTGTCCTCACCGTCGGAGAAAGTGAGCGAATTGAAGATTTGGATGGCCTGGTCCCCCATAGTAGACAGCAGCAGGGCGGTTTTTCGCGCATCGGAGGCACTTTCGAGGCCCGAGGCCTCAAGGTATAGGCTGAATTTTAGCTTGAAGGCCCGCCAGTTAGCGCCAAGGTTCCCGGAGATGCGGAGGTGCCTGGATCTTTTCCATGCCACAGGAAGGCAGTTGCTGGTCTCCAGAGAATTTTCAAAGGTAAATTACTTAGAGGCAGTAGCCACTTCTGGTATCATGGTGTGTTGTTCACCCTGGGGTAACACGGATTGCACACGATGCAATTAACTGATTTAGTATGCACCTAACAAAGGCATTGGTTCAATAAAAGATATATTGAACTCTAGCAACAAAACACACAGCTGCCTGTGGGTTGACTCTCTACTACCCTAAGTAAACTAAAGCTAACTATCTAGACCAGATAGTCTCTGATCCACGTGTTGGAGGTGTTGAATGGTTTGCACACCCTGACTATCACTATAGCTATCACTAGTGGAAAGAGGCAGAGTGCTGATGCCTCGTGTGTTTTATAGGTGTAAGTCCCCCTCTGGTGTCCTGTCTTGTGATTGGTCGTGTTCTGTTCTGTACATTGATTGGCTCACCTGGGTGTCTGTCACTGCCTGCTTTTACCTCATGATGTGCATGGATGCATATTATGACATCCCCTCTTTTTAAAAAAAAATGTTAGAGCAGAAACAACATATTTACAAGAGTAACTATATACAAAATCGGTGAGTGGATGGATATGTACATGTAAGGTGTCTCGCGTGCAGAAAGATAACATCATATATACAGGGAATTATTTATAAGTCCAATCGTTGAGGCTGTCGATGGATTCTCGTGGACCGCCTGAGAGGTGGAGGCGGAGATGATGGTGTCTTGACCGGTTGGCATGCAGCCAGGCTGGTGGCCTCATGGAGCGAGGTGTCCGGGCCGGGCAAAGTGACATCTGGGAAAGTGTGATCCGGTGGTGGGCATGCGAGTTTGCGTAGCGCCCTTCTGTTGCGCCTTACAATCGATCCATCCGCCATGCGAACCACGAACGACCTGGGAGCAGCCTGTCGAGCCACAACAGCAGGAGCTGACCAGCTGCCACCAGGCAACTGAATGCGAACAGTGTCCTTCGGAGAGAGGAGCGGCAGATCCGTAGCGTGAGCATCATATGTGATCTTCTGCCTGGTTCTGATCTGCTGCATCTTTTGCAACACTGGAAAGTGATCCAGGTCAGGTACATGAATGGCCGGAACAGTCATCCGCAGGTTACGATTCATTAGGAGCTGAGCCGGAGATAACCCATTGAACAAAGGGGTTGCCCTATATGCCAGAAGAGTGAGATTGAAGTCCGAAGCTGAGTCTGCAGCCTTACAGAGCATTTGCCTCATGGCGTGGATCCCTTTTTCGACCTTCGCATTAGATTGTGGCAATGTGGGCTCAAGGTGATGTGCTGGATGTAGTATTGCTTTGCAAAGTTGGACCATTCTTGACTGAAGAAACAGGGACTATTGTCGCTCAATGAGTGGAATTCCGTGCCTGGCGAATGCCTCGTTGCAGGCCCGCTTTACGGTCCGGGATGTTAGGTCCGATAGTTTCACTACCTCGGGGTAACTGGAGAAGTAATCAATTATCAGGACGTAGTCACGCCCGTTGACATGAAAGAGGTCCACACCAACTTTAGACCACGAAGCGGTCATGAGCTCATGCTGGTGGAGCATCTCTTTGGGCTGAGCAGGCAGGAACCGCTGGCATGTCACGCAGTTGCTTGAAGGCCCGCCAGTTGGCGCCAAGGTTCCCGGAGATGCGGAGCAGCGGTGGCGCCTGGATCTTTTCCATGCCACAGGAAGGCAGTTGCTGGTCTTCAGAGAATTTTCAAAGCTAAATTACTTAGAGGCAGTAGCCACTTCTGGTATCATGGTGTGTTGTTCACCCTGGGGTAACACGGATTGCACACGATGCAATTAACTGATCAAATTTGCACCAAACGAAGGCGTTGGTACAATAAACGATTTATTGAACTCTAGAAACAAAACACACAGCTGCCTGTGGGTTGACTCTCTACTACCCTAAGTAAACTATAGCTAACTATCTAGACCACGCTAGCTCTGATCCACATGTTGGAGGTGTTGAATGATTTGTACACCCTGACTATCACTATAGCGATCATCAGTGGAAAGAGGCAGAGTGCTGATGCCTCGTGTGTTTTATAGGTGTAAGTCCCCCTCTGGTGTCCTGTCTTGTGATTGGTCGTGTTCTGTTCTGTACATTGATTGGCTCACCTGGGTGTCTGTCACTGCCTGCTTTTACCTCATGATGTGCATGGATGCATATTATGACAGCGCCGGGCTGTCCTCCCACCGCCTGGCCCATCGGCTGCTCCTGCCTCCACCTGCTGTACCGGAACGGCTGTGTTGTGCGCACCAGTTAGTGTCCCAGATGCCTCATCGCTAAAGTGCCCAACCGAGGTGAGTGTCTCTGCGATGGTGGAGGGTGTAGGAGATAGCAGTGGCGTAGTGTCATGCTCCTCATCCGACCCAAAGTCCAGGGTCCCCTGGAGTGGTGATTCTTGTCCATCCGCCCCCTGTGTGTGGGTGTCATGTGCGTCAGTGTCCTGTGCGCGGTGTGCAGGGCGTCAGTGTCCTGGGTGGGTGTGTCCTGGGTAGGTGTGTCTGGGTAGGTGTGTCCTGGGTAGGTGTGTCCTAGGTCGGCTGCGACGGGGGCCTGTTCCTGTGGCTGCCCCCCTTGTCGCTGGGTCTGGCCTGCCGGCGTCACCACACTCGCACTAGATGGGGGCGTTGTCTCCCTTGTGCTCTGGGTTTGTCCCTGGCTCGTGGCCAACCTGGATTGGCCTGGGGGCATCATATGCCTGATGGGCCTTGTCTGTCCCTGGCTCGTAGCCGCCCTGGATCATGCTGGGGGCGTCGTATGCCTGATTGGCCTTGTCTGTCCCTGGCTCGTGGCCGCCCTGGATCATCCTGGGGGCATCGTATGCCGAATGGGCCAGGTCTGTCCCTGGCTCGTGGCCGCCCTGGATCGTCCTGGGGGCGGTCGGCATCCGCGGGGACGGGTGGGCCAACGTTGGGTTCTGCAATACACAATACAGCATACATGGTTAGACACGCAGACGGCGATAGGGTGCAGGGGGGATATGGGGGAAAGGGGATATGGGGGAAGGGGGATATGGGGGAAGGAGGATTTGGGGGATATGGGGGATATTGGGGGAAGGGGGTTATGGGGGATATGGGGGAAGGGGGTTATGGGGGATATGGGGGATTTGGGGGAAGAGGATATGGGGATATGGGGGAAGGGGGAAAGGGGAGCAGGCAGTGGGGGGTCTCACTTGGTGGTGTGCCCCCAACCTCTGCATCCACAACCTCCCGGTCCTCGGGTCCGCCTGCAAGTTTCAGGGCCCTCTGCTCATGGATGGTGAGTGGTCGCAGTTCCTGTGGACCCCCTCCGGTCCTCTCATGCTCCCGGTTGTTGTGTGCGTGCTTCTCCTGTGGGGGGCGGGAGGGTGGCAGGGATAAAGGGCAACACTGTTAGGCAGAGATATACATGCGGACCAGCGGTTGTGTGTATGCTGGCAAAGGTTCACAACCCATCCTGCTACTGCAGCCTGCATGGGTGGGTGCAGCCATGTCGGTTGCACCTAGGGCTGTGCCTCCCATTGGAGGTGGGGGGGGAGGTACTCACCCTGGCTGCCCTGACAAGGTCATTGATCTTCTTGTGACACTGGATGCCTGTCCTTGCTGTCACGGCCACGGAACTGACGGCCTCTGCCACCTCCCTCCACAGGCGCTGGCTGAGGCGTGGGGCGACCCTGCGGCCGTGTCCGGGGTACAGGACATCCCTCCTCTGCTCCACTGTGTCCAGAATGCGTCCCGCTCATGTAACCTCAGCGCTGTGCGGCGGGCAGCCATTTTGACAGGTCTCCAGGGGGGGCGGCCGTCTTTTGTGCTGCGACGTGGGGGGGGCCCGTCTTTTGTGCTGCGACGCGGGGGGGGGGGGGGGGGCGGCTTTGTGCTGCGACGCGGAGGGACCGTCGTTTGTGTTGCGACGTGGGGGGGCCGTCTTTTGTGCTGCGACGCGGGGGGGGGCGTCCTTTGTGCTGCGATGCCGCACGGCGTCACTGACAGCCCACGCGTCCGTGACGGGTGACGCCATCGCGAATGGCGTCACGCCACTGCTAGCCCATTCTGTGCCGGAGAATTCGTGACATTTCGGGGGCCCGACGCCAGAGTGATTCGCACTGTTTTTGCCGCCAGGTTCAGGCCATTGTGCCGATTCACGGAGAATCCCACCCCAAGTCACTGAGTGTTTTTAAGACAGAGATAGATAGGTTCTTGATTATTTGAGGATCAGGGATTATGGGGAGAAGGCAGGAGAAAAATATCAGCCATGATTGAATGGCAGAGCAGACTCAACGAGACAAATTCTGCTTCTATACCTTATGGTCTTATGGTCTTTTTTATGTGATGTCAATTAAGAGGTAAAAATTAGTCGGACACCAGGAGTAATTTCCTTACTCTTCTTCAAACTAATGCACCAGGATCTTTTTAATCTATCGAAGAGGGCAGGCAGGGCATCACACTGAAAGACAGCACCTCCAAGATTGCTGCACTACCTCTGCACTGCACTGGAGTATTAACCTTGACCTTCATGCCGAAGTCCTGGGACTTAATCGCACATTTTGACTCAGAGAGGAGAGTACTGTTAGCAGAGCTGCAGCTGATAAGAGTCAGAATCTAACAAAGTTCTTCTCTCTTCAGATACTGCCTGACCTACTGAGTACATTCAGCATTTTCTGTTTCTATTTTGGATTCTAGTATTTTTCTCTTGCTTCAGCAAAATGCTGTTGGGGCTAAAATGATTACGTTCTGAGGACAATTTACATAGAGTAGGCTTGTATTGCCTTCGATTTCAAAGATTAAAAGTGATTCAACTGAAGTATTTAAGATGATTGAAGTATTTGATAGGGTAGAATAATAGCAACTATTTTTACTTATGTGAGAGTTCAGAACAATGGCTCATAACCTTCAAATTAGAGTGATTCCATTCAGGAGTTACATCAGGAAGCACTTCTTCACACAAAATCTCTCTCCTAAAAGGCTACTGAGGTGAAGTCAATTAAAAATGTCAAAACAAATAGATTTTTGTTAAGCAAGTGTAACAGAACCAAGACTGGTGGATTAAATTATTATTTTTTAAAAATAATTTTTTAAAAATGTACCCAATTCATTTTTTCCAATTAAAGGGCAATTTAGCATGGCCAATCTACCTAGCCTGCACATCTTTGGGTTGTGGGGGTGAAACCAACGCAAACACGGGGAGAATGTGCAAAATCCACACGGTCAGTGACCCAGAGCCGGGATCGAACCTGGGACATCGGCGCCGTGAGGCAGCAATGTTGACCACTGCGCCACCGTGTTGCCTGGTGGATAAAATTAGGATGTATATGAAGAATTAGGAGCAGAAGTAGGCCATATTGTCACTACAGTGTAGGCTAATAATGTAAGCCAATATAGGTCAACCATGATCTAACTGATCAAATTTCAGATGTGGAATAGCCTACTCCTGTTCCTATGAGTTCTAACCGCTGCATTTAACAGGTTCCTTTCCTTTTTAGTGTATCTTTTTGGAATGTTAGTTGTTGTTCACCAGGTAGCGCTCTTGCCCCTACTTCATAAGGTTCTAGGTTCCAGTCCCACTCCAGGGTTTGAGCACAAAAAACAAAGCTGATGCTCCCATGCAATACTGAGAGAGTGCTGCACTTCCGGATGTGCTGTCTTTCAGATGAGATATTGGGCTGAATTCCTCTGCCCCGCCAGCCGCAAGAACGCCATGGGCGACCCGCAGACAATGGAGAAGGCTATTGACCTCGGGCCAGATTCTCCGGCCACGGGGCGGATGCAGCCAGAGAATCCCACCCACTAAATCAGGCCTCATCTGCCTTGCTCATGTGGATGGAAAGATTTGCTTTGAAAAAAAGTAGTGGAGTTATCCCTTGGCAATATTTATCCCTTAATCAACATCCCAAAGAACAGATTACCTAATCATTCTTACATTGCTGCTGGTGGAGCGAGTGCTGCGCTTCCTGATGTGCTGTCTTTCAGAGCATATTGGTTGGTGCGTTTCCTATATTACAACAGTGATTACACTTCAGAAAGTAATTCATTGGCTGTAAAGCACTTTGAGACATCCTGTGGTCATGAAAAGTGCAATCTAAAAGCAGGTCTTTCTTTACCAGTGAAACCTGCTGTTTACCCAGGCGATGAATTATGCTATGCTGGGGACAACATTTTCCCTTTACAGTGGAGAGCTTCATCCAGACCAAGGTTGTTTTAATCCCTGATGCTGAAGGAAACAAAAGTTTTCCTCTAGTGTGACATTTTGGCCCAGGACTGAAAATGGCTTGGCAATGCTGAGGGAGATGCTCTGGAGTGCAACTGCACTAATTGTTTTTCCAGCATGTTTCACCAGGTGTGCAGTTTCTGTAACAATCTTTTTCTAAGTGCCATTAAAAGTTTACCATTGTTAGATCTATGTGTTGCCTCTCCGCAACAAGTCTCTATCTTCCGTTAAATGTGTGCTTGTGTTTTTTTTCAAAGCAGGTTGTCTTTCACAGAACGCAGTTTGAATTTGTTAATATGATTTATGTCACAGAGGAAAAATAGTGTGATAACATCACGGTTTATTGAATGGGTATAATGGGTAGAAAATCCAGTGACTGATTAATGGGGATAGCTCTAATGGAGTTGAAATCATTTCATTTGATCTTTTGTATATATTCTGTCTCTGTTGCAGTCATTCACCAATTGGTACTTCGTACATTGTTCTAGCCTTTGTGCTTGTGATGTTTTGATGACTAATCAGGATTGTCTGCAATAAATATATCCCCTTGACTCTGTTAAATATTTATTCCATTGAAAGAGAATGGCAGCCTGTGCAGCAATAATACTCAAGACAGAGAGTTGCATTTTACACAATTATCTGTTTGTTCCCTTTCACTGTTCCCACTGTGAAATTTATTTCTTGAAAATTATAGACAGAAATCTCATGAGAACAGGCAGTCCCTGTCTACAGTGTGTAAAGGCAGGGATCTTTTCAATTAGTTGCAGTACTCCGAGAGCAGAGCTGAGAAGAGCTGGGCCAGCTTCTGGTCCATTGACAGCATTAATCATGCCGAGTGGGTGCTGAGGGAAAAGGGAAAGTGGAAATGAATCACAAAGGAGAGGAAAGGAAAGGAAAGATGGGAAAAGAATTGCAATGATGAGGAGCGGGAAAGCAGAATGGATTGTACTGAAAGAGAGGGGAAAGAGGGAAATGAACAGCAACAAAGGAGAGAGGAATGCATTATGTGGCGATGAAGAGTAAAGGGCCTTGGGTTGAAGCTGCAAACATTCACCCAGTGGGCAGAGACGGGAGGAGCTTAATGGCAACAGGAATTGAACTGAGGAAAATGGGGAACACCATGAAGTGAGGAAATTAGAAATAAAATAGTGGATGCAATCCTTCCCTCTTTGAATACTTTCATAGGTTGGGACCAATTCTGAGTCCCGACTTTGGATGGATCAGAGGTGTGCTAACATGAAGAATATTCTGGGGATGGTGGTGCGACCAATTAAGTGCCGCCTCCGCATTCATCCTTAAAAGATTCCCAAGGTTGAAGTGCAGGGCATTGAACCCACTTAAATGGAGGTCAGCAAGCTCACTATGAGACCAGTGGGTGTGCTGCTGAGCTCCAGACAGATGGAGCAGCAGGAAGGTACTGTGGCCGCCATTAGCATGTGTGGAACAGACGATAAGTTTACTGATATATGACAAGCGGAGGCATCTGTCTCCAAAATGCCTTTGCTCAATGACAAGGCCGCAATATGGACAGACAACAGACTTGACATTTGTTGCCAGTGAGCTCTTCAAAAGTCTCAAATGTAATGAGGCTCCAACATTCCTTTGTGAGGTTGACTGCCCCCACCTGCCAGGGAGTCAATACAGCAGGGTGAGGCAAGGATGGGGGGTAGGGGAGGCGGGGTGCAGACATCACTCACAACATTCCAACTGCATCCAAAAACAGCAGTTAATTATCCTTTTAAGTGCCTTGGTTGGACATTTATACCAGGCAGACATTTGCTGCTGTAGGTTTCCCACATCTGGAAATATCCCTAGAGCTGGAACCAAATCAGGAGGGCAAACCAACATGCAGCGTATCAAATTTTCACATCACCCTATCACCCACCGTGCCCCCCCCCCCCCCCCCCCCCCCGCCCAAACCCGTCTCCCAAACCACATTGGTGGGGCTGGTAAGATTTCTCCCTCACAGTATCAGTTTGAATGTGAGAAGTAGAAGTAAAGTGCCAGCTTATTCTGAATTGGAGGGGAAGAAGAGAAGCAATTAGAATGAGGGGACAGTAGAAGACAGAAAGGTTGAATTGAAGAAGCAGAGTGAAAAAAGTGTTGCTATATGTACTATCCTGTACGACAGGCGACCACCAAGTTGATCAACGGATAAACGGTTCATTCAGATAAGTAACTATTTACAGAGAGTAAGATAAAGGCTACCGTACTCCACGACTCCAGCTTCCAAACTGAAAGGAAAACCCGCGTTCAGCGTGAGGATTTGGCCGCTTCAGCCCGATTGGCCAAATGGATCACATGACCCTCCAAGAACTTGCCCTTGAAGGGGCACACCACCACATCCCTCTCCTTTTAAGTTCCTGATTAATGCATATCAATAACAGTGGATCTATTTACAATAATATGCAACAAATGGATATCAACACAGTCCCTTATAAGGTAAGTTGGTCTAGGAACTTCCTGATCCTTTGGGAGCATCACAATTCACTAGCAGCTGCTACTGCAGTAGAGGTAAATCGGTTTGAACCTCACTGTGTTGACTCTTGACTTGTGAAGATGAGTCGGTGCAGATAACTTCTCCAGTTTCCACTGGGACATTACTGGGCTCTTCCTGCTTGTTGCAGCATTACTTCCATCCATAACAATATCACTGACAGGGATACCAGGAGCTGGCTGCCCCACTGGCTCCGTGCGAGATTCTCTTCTTCTCAAATGGTCCAGGTGTTTCCTTAACCTTTAACCTTGGACATTGATTTCATATGACATTGGACCTGTCTGGCCACGACTGTTCCAAGGGTTCACTTTGGACCATCACCAAAATTCTTTACATATACCACCTCAAATGTTTTCTCAGTTTTTGTCGAGTTGTGATGTCTCTTCAGTGTGTTCTGTTTTGCCTCCACCTTCCCTGCCAAATTCGGAAATATCAGACCCAACCTTGTTCTGATGAGTCTGTCCATTCGTAACTCGTCAGGTGTAACACCTGTCGTCACATGAGGTATTGTTCTGTCGGCGATCAGGAAACAGGTCCGTTTGGTTTATAGAGAGGTTGATGACTGTTTCTTCATGGCAGCTTAATATGTTTGAACAGCTCTCTCAGCCAGTCCATTTGAAGCAGGGTGGTAGGGAGCAGTTTGAAGATGTTGACCGCCATTAGTTCTCATGAAATGCTGGAACTCTTCACTGGTGAATGCAGGCCCATTATCAGAGACTAGCGCCTCGGGCAACCCATGAGTGGCAAATGTCTATCGCATTTTCTCTACTGTTGCTGATAAGGTTGTGGACTTCATTTCACATACATCCAGCCACTTGGAGTGCACAACTATCATGAACAGGAACATCGTGCCCATGAAAGGTCCCACAAAATCGACGTGTAGTTGGACCCGTGGTCAATCTGGCCCTCCTAAGGGTGGATTAGGGCCACAGACAGCAATTTTTGTGACAATTGACATTGGTCACATTGCTTGACAAGATTCTCTATATCAACATCATCCTGGGCCACGACACATAACTGTGTTCAAGCATCTTCATCTTTGTCATTCTAGGTAATAATAACTTTCTAGCAGGAGTGGGAAACGCTCCCCATATTAATACACCATCTTCACAACTTCACTTGTCTTTTCTTAACTGAAAGGGCCTTAATGGCTTAGACCTATTAACATAATGCCAGCCGCGGAGGACCATATCATTGTAAAATCCCTACATAGCAATAGGATTCCATTCGGCACAATGAGTCTGCACTGACCCTTTGAAAGACCACACCTCTTAGGTCAACCCCCTGCCCTATCCCAGTAACCCCACACAACCTTTGGACACTTTGGGGCAATTTAGGATGGCCAGGCCACCTAATCTGCACACCTTTGGACTGTGTGAGGAAACTGGAGCAACCGGAGGAAACCTACGCAAACACGGGGAGAATGTGCACCGACGTGGGTAAAGTATCGAGAAAGTTCAGAAAAATAACCTCCATGGCACTGGCAGAAGTGGTACACTTTCCGGTAGGGGAAGGCATCTTACAGCATCCGCATTTGGTATGTATGTGCCGATGCTGAAACATATACTCGTAGGCTGCTAATAATAGAGCCCAGCATTGGACCCTTATCCTCCCTAAATAAACCTAACAGGGGTTTGTGGTCCCAAAAGAAAAATGCTGGAAAATCTCAGCAGCTCTGGCAGCATTTGTAGGGAGAGAAAAGAGCTAATGTTTTGAGTCCAGTTGACCCTTTTTCAAAGCCAGGGGTATGTGATCAGTAGTTACTATGGAATGCTGTCCATAAACATGTCGTTGGAACTACTTCACTCCAAAGATTATGGCTGGCCCTTCTTTTTCGATTTGTGAGTAAGTTTTTACAGCATCAGAGTCCTCGAGGCAGAGATGATGGGCCTTTCTGCACCATCTTATGAGATAAGGAGACGGTCACAGGTAAGAATGATCTCTTTGGAGGGTCAAAATGAACTAAGAGATAGGCACAGCTGATTTAACCTATTCAAAAGCTTCCTTCTGATGCTCTCCAATACCACTTCTGATGCTACTTGATCAGTGTGTGTGGGGCTGCCAACATTGTAGAAAGATTGGGGACAAATCTTCTGTAATAAGTCTCAATTCCTAAAAAGGATTTCAATTCTGACACATTTTTGGGGCTGTTTTGTTTTTATCTTCTCCTCCAGAGGGTGCAGCCATTGGGCATCTACTCTAAACCACAAGTACGTAATTTCATGGGCCTGGAAAGTACATTTTTCCCTCTTCAGCCTAACTCCACCCTTCTTAAATCTTTTTGAATCCCTCTTTGAGATTTGCGAGGTGCTCTCCTTCGGACGCTCCTGTAATCAGTACATCATCTAGATGGACAACTCCTTTAGGTAGCTCCTCTAATAAACTCTCCATCGTGCACTGGAAAATTGCACATGCCGATGAGACTCCGCGAGGTAGCCAGGTATACTAGTATCCACACTTGTGAGTATTTATAGTAACAAATTCTCTAGATACTTCGTCTAATTCTAATTGCTGGTATGCATGGATCATATCAAGTTTAGTGTCCATTAAACATCCTGCATTTAAACAATTATGCTTTTGAAAAACAAGGCATATGACTTGTCAATGACTTGTCAAGTCATATTGTTCAAGAGAATTCTTGGTATTGGGTAGTGGTCCAATTTTGCTGCAATGATTCACAGTTAATTTATAGTCCCCACATATCCCAATGGTTCTATCTTGTTTAACCACTGGTGGGATGGGAGCTGCCCATTCTGAAAACTGTACGGGATTGATGATACCTAATTCTTCCAGTTGCTTGAGTTCAGACTTAACCTTCTCGATTACCGCATAGGGTACAGGTCAGACTCTGTGAAACTTAGGTGAGACCTCAAAATCTATTTAAAGTTTTGCCTTTAGGCCCTGTATGTTGCCTAACTTGTCTTGGAAGACCCCCTGGTATTTTTTAAAGACGTCATGAAAACCTCCTTTGTTAATTTTGATCATTTGTAGCCAATTTAATTTAGTTTGACGAAGTTTTTCTTGGCTCATCAAACTTGGCTCATCAAACTCCCCCCCACCACTATTGGAGATAGCTGTGCTGACTGCTGCCAGTAACTTACAGGTTTTGTTGTTGTTCCTAGAATCCTTAAATCTTCCCCAATTTACATGGCTAGCCTGGCTGTAGTGCTTCTTAACTTCAGGGGCTGAACCCCCCCTCCCCCTTGAAAATAATGATACATTTGTTCGCCTACAACTGCAGCGGAGCCACCTCCATTCTGCGTAGTTGACCATTTATCATCAACACAATCGTGATTGGGTTTATCTTACTCACCTCAATGTTGTTTAATCCATATACTTCAGATTCCTTCTCGACAATGTGTACTGGAATCGGATTTTTTTTTTTGGCCCCTGTTAGGCTCTGCTTAGTCTCGCACTTTGCTCTTAATGTGCCCCTCCTATTGCAGGCATAGCAAGTAGCTTTCCTGAATTTACATCTCTCCTGGGGTAATTTCCCCCATACTGCTCTGGTCTCTGGACTCTCTTTTGTTCCAAAACATTTTGCTCATTACTTTTTCCACCCTCATCCCTGGTGCCACGACTACTAGTGTGTAATAACCTGCACGGGACACAACTGGCTGGGCATGATAGTTTCCCCATTCTCATTGGAAGTGCAAGCTCCCCTACTAGAGGTGGGGTAGCTTATCAGTGTTGGTATGAAAGGTTGGTAGTGTGGAGCCGATCAGAAAGGAGAGAGGACCCGATAAGATTTAACTGGGCCTCATTGTTGTGTTTTGTGATATAACCGTTGTAATGATGCACACAGAACATTTAGTTGTTCAACTAGAAAGATGATTTATTAACAAACACATGGAAAGATTACTGACAAACTAGAATACAGACGATGGCTACTAAATAAATTCAGTGAATTCTCCTGGAGCTACTCTAAGTGCGACTATCCTGTTGTACATCTTACTACCAACTGGCGGGTGTCTTGAGTCATGTGATAGATCTCTATCACCACCAGATGGTTGGAGGTTGCATTGCAAACTATACAGAACTGTGCACAGGCATATCACCACACTCATGTAGATAATATTGTTGTTAAATAAATGTCTTTAGTACAACTTGCTGTGGATGCCCCATGCCATATTAAACAGCAGCTTCCCATCAAACTTTGTGGATCTCACCTGCTTGCATGGTCTGTAGTTCTGTTGTCCCCCTTTTGGCACTTGTCACAGCCTAGGTGATCTCGAATCTCTTCTTTATGGTAATCTCTGCATTTGCTAATTTATTTTGTAAGGCTGTGTTATTAACGCCACAGATTTTCCTGTCTCTCAACGTGTCATTGAGTGCAGACCTGAACTGGCACTGCTCAGCAATTTGTTCTCGATGTGCCACAAATGCTCCTATCATCTCCCCTGGGGCTGTTGTCATTGAATAATTAAATTTGTATCATTGCATTATCACCAAGCGCTTCAGGTGTTAATGACTAATTTCATAAGATCCTCGAAAGCTTTTGAGTTAGGGGCATTTGGAGAAGTCAGACTCCTTATCAGGTAAAAGGTTGGAGCCCTGCAGGCTGTTAATAGGATTACCCACTACTTCTCTTCCCCCCCACAATTTCATTGGCCACAAAAAATGTTCTGCAGGCATATATAAAGCATCCATTGCTCTGTGTTAGGGTTGAAAGATTTAAGTTTCCCAAAATGGGACATTTTGACTCCTGAATGAGGTTTCTTCAAAATTGGCTTCCACACAAGTCTGCTGTCCCAATTTCTGTAGCAGTAGGATGGCACTCTGATTGATCTTCATCGCCATATATAGTATCCTGTAAGACCGGTGACCACCAAGCAGATCACGAATAAATGGTTTATTAAGGTAATCAACTATCTACAGAGAGTGCAATACCATACTCTACGACTCCAGACTCGCAACTGCAAGGAAAACCCGTGCTCAGCCGCAGAATCTGCACGCTCCAGCCCAATTGGCTGAATGGGTCACATGATCCTCCGAGAACTTGCCCTTTAAAGGGGCACGCTACCGCACAACCATTTGGGAGTTCTAGAGGAAGATAAAGTGTTGTGAGCAATCTCTGAAGTTTCTCCTGATCTCCTACTTTTCTTCTCCTGTTTAGCAATTTTATAATTTCTCGAGGAGATCCATTGACCTCCTACTGAAGTCACCATGTGAGATTGGGGTAATTATTAGTTGAAAATCCAAATGTCAGGGCAGCACGGTGGCGCAGTGGGTTTGCCCTGCTGCCTCACGGCGCTGAGGTCCCGGGTTCGATCCCGGCTCTGGGTCACTGTCCGTGTGGAGTTTGCACATTCTCCCCCTATTTGTGTGGGTTTCGCCCACACAACCCAAAGATGTGCAGGCTAGGTGGATTGGCCACGCTAAATTCCCCTGTAATTGGAAAACAATTAATTGGGTATTCTAAATTTAAAAAAAAAGAAAATCCAAATGTCACTTTTTTTATGATTAAAATGATCTCAATTATTAATGGTTAAAAGTGAGCAAGATTAACCCGAAGCTAAAATTTCTAAAATTAATAATTCTAAGATTTCCCTAGATGTATGTCCCTAGTCTCAAGAAATGCAGTACCCCTTGGTAATGTAAATGAAAGAGGTTGATGTAGCTGCAGCTTTAGTGAAAAAGCCCATGAAATCATTAATTTTCACATGTCAAGGGGTTTATAATCAGAGCTGTTCTTGAGCCAGTGCTTCTGGAGCTGTTTCAGCTGTTTTGAAGTTGCTGGTCAGTTTTTGCTACTTTCATCGCCTTATGTTTTGTGGGATTATTGAATTTGAAACTGTGAGAAAGAAAAGTGACATATGAACGGAAAATTCTGGGAATATGCAGAAATAGGTCAGTTAGTATTTGTGAAGAGAGAAACAAAGTTAACCTTTCAATTCGATGCCCTATCGCCAGTTCTGGCAAAGGGAATTGACCTGAAACATATCGCCCACGTTTTACAGTGGTAATGATAGCCAAACTGTCAACAGAAATCCAAACGTTGTCAGTGATTTTATGCATCACCTGAGCATGTGCCGTTAACGTCCACCCCAGAGTGCAATCAATGGGAAATCTCTGAAGTAATGAAAACTTCCACTATTTTCTGTTTACTTTGCTGTAAAAATCTTTGTCAAAAGAGGCCTAACTGGGTTTTTAACACCATACTAAGTTAATGATTATTGATGAATTCCCTCACTGCCCTGAAAAGCTGATTTAATATTTGTAGGATGTCACATCTTGACATTATGATAAAATTGATATTTTTCAATGTTTATCTTCATTTAATTTCTATCTTAATCATAATCACTTATTTTGACATCTTAAATTTTAAGTTCAAATTAAATGATTCAGTACCTTTAACCTCCTGGTTTGCTGTCAGTGAGAATACTTCAATGCGATTGGTTGTTCATCCTTCTTGCTGTTATCAATGCTGCTCCATGCCTGGAGACCCCTTGACATTAAAAAAATGGAAATCTGTGGCACAAAGATTGTGCAATCTTATGGGCAGCTTTTTTTGAGGTCATCAGCAAGTGTTGTTACTTCACCACTGAGAGAAAAATCCAAGCTGTTAATCCTGCTTCTCTCTCCTAACAATACTGCCTTTCCAACATTTTCAGTTTTTATTTCAGATTTCTAGCATCTGCAGTATTCCTCTTTTGTCGGAGTGGAAGGAAAAGGGACACCCCTCTGGTGCCCTAGGTTGGAACCTTTTATGCCATTTAGATGGTAATGTTCCAAAAGGAAAGAAGGCTCTACATTTATAACCTGTCATTTACGATTTCAAGATGTCTAAGAAAACCTTAAAATTGGTTGTAAAGAGCTTCAGGACAGCCTAAGGACATGGAAGAAGCTAGGAAAATAAAAATGTAAGTCTATTCAGTGAAGTACTTTTGAAGTTCAGTCACTGTTGTAATGTAGAAAATGCAGCAGCCAATCTATACATGGCGAAATCTCACAACCACAATGTGATAATGGCCAAATAATATCATGGAATGAAGTTTGTTGGAGGATTAATGTTGACCAGGGCACTGGAGAGAACTTCCTTTCTTGTTTTCATACTAATGCCATAAGACCTTTCATGTTCAGGTGAGAGGATAAACCAGGGGTTGGTTTAGCACAGTGGGCTAAACAGCTGGCTTGTAATGCAGAGCAATGCCAACAGCGCGGGTTCAATTCCCATACTGGCCTCCCCGAACAGGTGCCGGAATGTGGCGACTAGGGGCTATTCACAGTAACGTCATTGAAGCCTACTTGTGACAATAAGCAATTATTAGGGGCTGGTTTAGCACAGAGGTCTAAACAATGCAGAACAATGCCAGCAGCGTGGGTTCAATTCCTGTACTAGCCTCCCCGAACAGGCGCCGGAATGTGGCGACTAGGGGTTTTCACAGTAACTTAATTGAAGCCTACTTGTGGCAATAAGAAATTATTATTATTGTTATAAACAAAAGGATACACCTTTGACATTGTAGCTCCTCATGTACTTCACCTAGATTTTGTGCTCAAGTCTCTGATATGGGAGCTGAACCCACTATTACACGAGAACCAGCCCTACAGCCTTTAAAAATCTGAGGAACAGGTCGTGTCTCTGCTATCAAGTTTCCTTCTGGTCAGTAAACAGTGCAGATTTAATGCATTTTGCAGTCGATCAACTTCTGTTGTTGGCACCAAAGCATATAATACATTCCACTGCAAATCTCTCAGAAAGGAGCCAAACAAAGTGTTAAACATGATATATTTCCAGGCAGCATTCCTCCCACCTCAATGTACAGTTTACCTATTTCTAAAATTGCAACCAGAGTATTAGCAGATTGATCTCCCTAATTAGCTTGGCATTTACGCTATTACGCGTCAATCTGTAAGAAATAAAAATGCCGAAACAGACAATTTTACCGTTATGGGTGTGTTGTGTGTGCTTATTTGACCCTTGAAGCCCAGGAGAATAATTAAACAGGTGCAACTTGTGACAGGACAGTACTTACAATATAAATTAAACATTCTCAAGGAATGTGTTCTTCCACATTTTCTAACCAAATAAAATATATTTTTAGTACTGCTAGTGCTGACATATGTATGACCTAAGATTTAGTCTTTTCATTTTACTATCTGTCCTTTCACAGTTGATATGAATATTGTACATTTGAGCAGCAGATTGAGGATTTCCATCATGAACCTTTACCGATACTGTTCATTGTTCAATTATAATGGTCAGTTTTAAAATTACTATTCGCTAAATACCAGAGTCCAATTAGTGTTGATGGTCTCATTTATACAAACCCCATGCAGGCGCTCAGTTTGAAATTAATCCAGCTCCAAATCAAATTAGCATTTTGAAAAAGAAAAATATGAACTTTACTGGTTGCACATAGATGCAATTATATATTTTCCTTACAAGGTATTTATAAGAGCATAAAAAGGTTACTCGAGCTAAGTGATTTTCAGGAACTAGAGGAATTACTAAACAGGGTCTTTTCTCTGGAAAATTGAAAGTTGTGGTACATGCTAATAGACCTTTGTAGCGCACAATGACTTACACAAGACGAGAAGCGATGAAGTCTATCGAGGCTTTATTAAGCGAGACTTGTTCCCCAGCAGCTCAGTTACAGAATGAGGCTGCGGGGAGAACTCGAGCTCTTATACTCCGCCTTCAGGGCGGAGCCAGAAGTCGGCAGATCCAACCAGGACCCGGGACCTGTCAGCCAATAGCGTCTCTGCTTCACAGGTACCATATTACCCCTAATACATACCACCACAACCTTTAAGGGCCAGAACTTGTTGCCAAAATAACAGTGAGTTAAAGGGGCAATTCTGTATTAGTGTGTAAATAATTCAGCAATCAGTGGCAAGAAAGAGGTAGATCATAAGATGCAAATCACCACAAGCTGCTGAATGATTTGCATGCTCCACTGTTAGCCTTGTGAAAACCAGAACTTACTGTCAATCTTCCTATACGCTTCAAGAAATCATTGCATTAGTGCTGCAAAAGTCAATTAAATTCACTGCAGAAAATTAGGACTGATATTTTGTGGTGTAAGGATACTTATAATGATGAGATGTATGTTACTGGAATGTCACTCAATCTTAGAGACCCAAAAGGAAACAATTAGAATTGCAGGGTCACACCACTGCAGGTAGTAAATTGTTCTCAGAGATTTTTAACATGTTTCAATTTTCTTTTTTTTCCCTTTCCTGTCTGTTTCTTTTTTTCCCTTTTCACCCTATTTCCTTCTCCAGCATTAACTCTGTTTCTTTCAATTCCATTGGTTAAGAAGATGGACTATTGGTCCGGTCATTCACCAAGCTCCCAGTGTGTTCAGTTACTGTCATGGAGCATGGAGGACCTGCCTGCTTACCATTGGCTGGGGACTATTGACAATCCCACAATCCTGTGGGAGTATGAGCTTCCCCAATGAGGGGGGCGGAGAAATCATTAGCAGACTCCCTGTATAAATAAAGCTGGCCAGTTTGGAACCAGCAGGAAGGAGTAAGCAGCAAGCGAGGTTGCTGTTGTTGTGTGTGTATATTTTATAGTAAATAAATGTTATTTCTTTGTATCCTTGAAACTCGTGCTGGATTCTTCGTGGCCCTCACAAAACTGGCGATGAGGGTTAAAGTGAATAGCTGTCTACACTGCTGAAGCCACCTCCCTGGATTTTTGTTGGATACAGGTTGGAAGTTGTTTTCTATTACACCATGCCTCTGTACGGACGTTTGGATGTTTTTGATGCTGCGCTGGAAAGCTGGAACCAGTACGCACAACGGATGCGTTACTATTTCCGGGCAAACAATATCACCGAAAACGAGCGCCAGGTGGTCATATTGCTCACCGCCTGCGGCCCGCATACGTTTGGGGTGATTAGGAGCCTTGCGTACCCAGCTGCGCCGGACACCAAAATGTTTGATGAACTTGTGAATTTAGTGGGGCAGCATTTTAACCCAACCCCATCCACGATAGTCCAATGTTACCGGTTTAATACCGCTGAGAGTACCCCAGGAGAATCCCTTACCGATTTTCTATCCAGGCTATGCAGGATTGCGGAGTACTGTGACTATGGTGAGACCTTGTCAGAAATGTTACGCGACCGTTTGGTTTGCGGTATTAACCATGCGACCACCCAGAGAAAGTTGTTAGGAGAGCCAACATTGACTTTTCAACAGGCCATTCAAATAGTATTGTCCCGAGAGAGCGCAGAACAAGGAATGCAGGAGCTACAGGGAATGGAAGTGCATGCCTTGGGGCGCAACCCCTTCCGTCCGAAAACGTCCCCCCACACTCCTGCGGTACCTTGGGCGAGGCGACATGTAGATCGACGCCAGTGGCCGTCGGACATTCCTCCCCGAAGGGAGCCTTCTCCAGAACCAATGGATGAGGAGCCATGTCCGTGTCAGACTTGTAGGCGGCGACCCCGTCATGGATGCCGGTCCTGGGGGCGCCAGAGGCGCCGTCGTTCCGACTGAAACTGGGACCAGCCCAGGGGCCGTACCTTCATAGAACATAGAACATAGAAAATACAGCACAGAACAGGCCCTTCGGCCCACGATGTTGTGCCGAACCTTTGTCCTAGATTAATCATAGATTATCATTGAATTTACAGTTCAGAAGGAGGCCATTCGGCCCTTTGAGTCTGCACCAGTTCTTGGAAAGAGCACCCTACCCAAACTCAACACCTCCACCCAACACCAAGGGCAATTTGGACATTAAGGGCAATTTATCATTGGCCAATTCACCTAACCCGCACATCTTTGGACTGTGGGAGGAAACCGGAGCACCCGGAGGAAACCCACGCAGACAAGGAGAGGACGTGCAGACTCCGCACAGACAATGACCCAAGCTGGAATCGAACCTGGGACCATGGATCTGTGAAGCAATTGTGCTATCCACAATGCTACCGTGCTGCCCTTAAGAACAAATAAATCTACACTATATCATTTTCCCGTAATCCATGTACCTATCCAACAGCTGCTTGAAGGTCCCTAATGTTTCCGACTCAACTACTTCCACAGGCAGTGCATTCCATGCCCCCACTACTCTCTCAGTAAAGAACCTACCTCTGATATCCCTCCTATATCTTCCACCTTTCACCTTAAATTTATGTCCCCTTGTAATGGTGTGTTCCACCTGGGGAAAAAGTCTCTGACTGTCTACTCTATCTATTCCCCTGATCATCTTATAAACCTCTATCAAGTCGCCCCTCATCCTTCTCCGCTCTAATGAGAAAAGGCCTAGCACCCTCAACCTTTCCTCGTAAGACCTACTCTCCATTCCAGGCAACATCCTGGTAAATCTTCTTTGCACCTTTTCCAGAGCTTCCACATCCTTCCTAAAATGAGGCGACCAGAACTGTACACAGTACTCCAAATGTGGCCTTACCAAAGTTTTGTACAGCTGCATCATTACCTCATGGCTCTTAAATTCAATCCCTCTGTTAATGAACGCGAGCACACCATAGGCCTTCTTCACAGCTCTATCCACTTGAGTGGCAACTTTCAAAGATGTATGAACATAGACCCCAAGGTCTCTCTGCTCCTCCACAATGCCAAGAACTCTACCGTTAACCCTGTATTCCGCATTCATATTTGTCCTTCCAAAATGGACAACCTCACACTTTTCAGGGTTAAACTCCATCTGCCACTTCTCAGCCCAGCTCTGCATCCTATCTATGTCTCTTTGCAGCCGACAACAGCCCTCCTTACTATCCACAACTCCACCAATCTTCGTATCGTCTGCAAATTTACTGACCCACCCTTCAACTCCCTCATCCAAGTCATTAATGAAAATCACAAACAGCAGAGGACCCAGAACTGATCCCTGCGGTACACCACTGGTAACTGGGATCCAGGCTGAATATTTGCCATCCACCACCACTCTCTGACTTCTATCGGTTAGCCAGTTCGTTATCCAACTGGCCAAATTTCCCACTATCCCATGCCTCCTTACTTTGTGCAGAAGCCTACCATGGGGAAAAATTCCATGTGGATGAACCTGCGACGACTACTCCTGAGGATGTAGAGACGGAGGACGACTGCCTGCAGCTGCATTGTGTGGCAGCTCCCCATGTGGCCCCCATTAAGGTGACAGTACGGGTCAGTGATCACCCGCTTGAGATGGAGTTGGACACTGGCGCAGCGGTCTCTGTGATCGCCCAGAGGACATTCGATCGCATCAAGCAGGGTATACAGACCCTTACATTAACCGACACACAGGCCAGGTTGGCCACCTACATGGGGGAACCATTGGATATTGCAGGAACTACGATGACCCCTGTTGTTTATGGACGTCAGGAGGGGCATTTCCCACTTATCGTGGTGCGCGGCCATGGGCCCAGCCTGTTGGGTCGGGACTGGTTGCGCCATTTGCGCTTGCAGTGGTAGCACATCCTCCAAACAGTTTCTGGAGGGTTGACTGAGGTGCTTGGACGATACCCAGATGTATTCCAGCCCGGTTTGGGGAAAATAAAAAGGGCCATAGCCCGTATCCAAGTCGAACCAGGAGCGACGCCACGCTATTTCCGGGTGTGCCCAGTGCCTTACGCCTTGCTCGAGAAGGTAGAAGGGGAGCTCACTCGTTTGGAAACTTTGGGTATTATCAGGCCCGTCTGTTTCGCTGACTGGGCAGCACCAATTGTACCTGTAATGAAGCCAGATGCCACAGCTCGCTTGTGCGGGGACTATAAACTTACAGTAAATACGGCTTCACGACCTGACCAATATGCCTCGCATAGAGGATCTCTACGCAAAGCTTTCAGGGGGACTCTCGTTCACAAAATTAGATATGAGCCACGCCTACCTACAGTTGGAGCTGGACCCTGCCTCCCGACCATATGTAACGATTAATACACACCGGGGCCTGTATGAATATACACGTTTGCCCTTTGGAGTATCCCTGCCTGCACTATTTTTCAACGCGTTATGGAGGTCATTTTGAGAGGTTTACTGCATGACGCTGTCTACTTAGATGATGTTTTGATCACAGGGACGTCGGAGCAGGAACATTTGGAAAATCAGGAGGCTGTCCTTAGACGCTTTTCGGAGGCTGGAGTCCGTTTACGTCGCACAAAGTGCGTCTTTCAGGCGAAGGAAGTAGTCTACCTGGGTTCTTTTCTCGGCCTCGTAAACTATTACAGGATGTTCCTCCCCAATCTGGCAACTATGCTGGCCCCGTTGCATCTTCTGTTAAAGAAAAATCACACCTGGGTTTGGGGTCAGCCGCAAGAAACCGCTTTCCGGCAGGTAAAACGACAATTGTCATCGTCTGGGATACTAACCCACTATGATCCTGGAAAGCCTTTGCTCGTCACATGTGATGCATCCCCGTATGGTTTTGGGGGCCGTCCTGTCCCACAAGATGGAGAACGGGGCCGCGCGGCCGATAGCCTTAGCCTCCCGCACATTGACTGCAGTGGAAAAAAAGTACACGCAGATCGAGAAGGAAGGCCTGGCAGTGGTCTTTGCGGTGAAACGTTTCCACCAGTACGTGTATGGCCGCCACTTCACTATCGTGACCGATCATAAGCCTCTGCTGGGACTTTTCCCAGAGGATAAGCCAATACCACCAATTGCTTCCACACGGATCCAGCGCTGGGCTTTGTCGCTCGCTGCATACGAGTATTCTCTGGAGCACAAACCAGGAACGCAGATAGCGAATGCCGACGCACTGAGCTGATTGACTTTATCAACCGGCCCCATGTCGACCCCCACGACCGGTGAGGTGGTTGCAACCCTACATTTTATGGACACCTTGCCTGTCATGGCATCACAGATCCGTGAGTGGACCCAGATGGAGCCAGTCCTGTCAAAGGTTCGACACATAGTCCTGTATGGTGGGCAGCATAGACAGCTCCCAGGCGAGTTGTGGGCATTTTCCTCCAAGCTGTCAGAATTCAGCGTGGAAGACGGCATCCTCTTGTGGGGGACACGTGTGATTGTCCCGGAAAAAGGACAGGAGTTGATACTAAGAGAATCCAGGTGTGACAAAAATGAAAATGTTGGCCCGGAGTTATGTTTGGTGGTCAGGCCTCGACGCCGACATTGAGAAGGTGCCCCAAAACTGCTCCATTTGTCAGGAGCATCAGAAGCTTCCGCCGGCCGCGCCCCAACATCACTGGGAATGGCCAGGGCGGCCTTGGGCGCGCTTGCATGCGGATTTGCCGGCCCTTTTCAAGGATCCATTTTCCTTTTATTAATCGACTCCCAGTCTAAATGGCGAGAGGTGTATAAGATGCTAGGCACAACGTCCTGCGCAACAATTGAGAAGATGCGTTTGTCTTTTAGTACGCATGGCCTCCCCGAGGTGCTGGTCACGGATAACGGCACTCCATTCACCAGTGAGGAGTTTGCGAGGTTCATGAAGATGAATGGCATACGCCATATCCGCACTGCCCCTTAACACCCGGCTTCAAATGGGTTGGCGGAGCACGCAGTGCAGACATTCAAACAAGGCCTAAAAAAGCAGTCTTCTGGGTCAATGGACATGAGACTGGCTCGCTTTTTGTTTTCGTATCGGACCACTCCCCATGCGGTGACTGGAGTAGCTCCCGCAAAACTCCTAATGGGCCAGCGACTTCGCACCCGCCTTAGTATGGTTTTCCCGGACATTGGCGCAAAAGTACGCCGCACACAAGAATGGCAGGGACAGGGTTTTTCTCGGCATCGGCCGATTCGGCAGTTTGCGCCCGGTGACCCAGTGCTCGTTCGCAATTTTGCTGATGGTGCCCAGTGGGTCCCTGGCGTAATCTTTCGCCAAACAGGCCCTATATCTTACCAGGTGCAAGCCCAGGGTCATCTCCAGCGCAAACATGTAGACCACGTTCGGTCCAGAAGACTATTCCTTTCAAAGATTCCCCGCCCCCGGAGCTCATTTCTACTGCCGCAGAGACCAGAGACAATGGAAAGTAGTCCTCACAATCTTTCTCTGGTGCCTCACTCAAAGCCTGCGCAGGTCGTTACAGAACCACATGGAGATAGAAACGCCGAGATGACGGAGGCAGCAGACTCTGACTCCGAGATGGAGACACAGGCCGCATCAGAGGGGGAATACTTGGGCCCACGGGCCGTGGATGTACAACCGTTACGCTGTTCATCACGGACGCACTGGTCTCCGTCTCGTTACACGCCACCCGATCCAGCGCCTCGTGCAAATGGTGTCCGGCCTGCGACAAAACGAGTCTGACGCCCTCCTTCCTTGGATTCCTTGGACTTTGTGGGGGGAGGGATGTTATAACCTGCCTGCTTACCATTGGCTGGGGAGTAATGACAATCCTGTGGGAGTATGTGCTTCCCCAATGAGGGGGGTGGAGGAATCATTAGCAGACTCCCTGTATAAATAAAGCTGGCCAGTTTGGAACCAGCAGGAAGGAGTAAGCAGCAAGTGAGGCTGCTGCTGCTGCTTCTGTTGCTTCTGTGTGTGTATATATATATATATATATATATATATATATATATATATATGTTATAGTAAATAAATGTTATTTCTTTGTATCCTTGAAACTCGTGCTGGATTATCGTGGCCCTCACAAAAACATGACTTTGTACAAAGTTTGGAGTCCACCCCTTCCAGTGTAAAAGTGGGGGTCAACTCCATGGAAACACTTGCAGAGCCAGCCATGGTGCAACATTAGAGGACCAGTGCCTCAGCTTCCATGGCAGCACAACCAAAGGTCACACAGGTCTGAGTTGAGTGGAAATTCAGACTAAAGTCATGTAAGCTCAATTTAATCCCATGCAGGTTCAGACTGCTACTCTCATGCTGCAGATCGAGTGCCTAAAGGAGGTTCCAGGGTCTCACAGCTCCGCAACAAGTTGTCCTTTGGCAGATTACTAAGATTGTTGTGAACTGCTCCGAGGCAGTGACAATGGCTCATGCAGCATGAACCTGTTGGCCTCTCTTAAGATGACAGCACTGATCCTCCTAGCACTGCTGCCCCATAAATGCCTGTGTTGTTGCCTGTCAGACAGCTAACCCAGACTGCAGCAGCCCATGCTGAGGTACAGCAGTCCAAAGTCAAGTCTTCCCGAGCCAGAGTTGCAATGGGGACATACTGCATGGCCTTTCGTAGTCTCCCCCACTGAATGTCAGCAGCCTTTCTGCAGCTGTGAGACAGGCAAACGGAAGACAAGACACAAAGGAAATGCATAAGAGTGATGAATTTTGTAAAGATAATTAGATTATTTTGTATGAAATTTGAATTTGTTTCAAAAAGTTGAAATGGAGTGTTTGCTTTGTGGTGCCTTTAATTTGAGCATTGCAACATAGAAACATTAAACTTATAAGCAGCCAGGTCATTAAGCCCCTCGAGCTTGCTCAATTTATGATCATGGCTCACTGGTTGTGTCTCAACTCCACTTTGTCATCTGCCCCCATAACCCTTGACTCCCGTGTCTATAAAAGAGCTGTCATGGTCTCCCTTGATTTTATTCAGTGATCCCGACTCCATTATTTTCTGTGGAAGAAAATTCCACCTACCAACAACACTTTTGAAAGAAAAAAGTTAACCTCATCTCTGGAGTAAACGGTAGAGCTCATATTTTTAAACTGTGTCCCCTGTTTGTAATCTTTCCCAAAGGGGAAACATCCTCTCAGTATACATCCAATCAAATCCTCTCTGGATCTTTATCTGTCTCAATAAGATCATCTTTCATTCTTTGAAATTCCAATGGGTACAGGCCCAAACTGTTTAACTTTTCTTCATAAGATAAGCCCCTCACTCCTGGAATGAGTTGAGTGAACCTTCTAGATCAAGAGGACACAGCAATGGTTTATAACATAGGGGTGGTAAGATGTGGGACTATTGTTGAGTGGGGAATTAAGTTTGCGTTCACTAGTACCAAAATCAGATGAGTCAATTACAGACAGCCATACAAGAAAAGGGTTTCTTCCTCCCTTTCTCCTCTTCCTCTTCTGCTGCTCATTGTATAACTGGTGACTGGGGTTGTACCTTCATAATGATGAGGTTGTCAGGATGTAAAACCATTATGAATCATGACTCCGAGTTTGGAGAGTACATAGGACTCTTCCAGAATGGTCCAAGCTGCAGAAGAGTTGCTTGAGCACATCAATCTTCCATTTGCCAGCCTAACATTAGATACAGGGAAGCTAGAGACGTGTGTGTGGTTGAGCACTGAAATCATGAGCCGAGGTGTCAGCATATAACTGTTGTTATCCAATAGTGATCCTCTGGGCCTTTTGTAGTGGTTCAGATGTTGATGAGACACTGGACTGACACAGAATAAAGGCAGGATTATTTCTCCTCATCCCTGTTTTAAACAGTTTTAAACATTCTTAAAATGGGTCCCCTGGTTCAAGTCTCTTTCACAGATAGGGTCACCTTCAGGAGTATCTCCCATATCAAATATCCTCAGGATCATTGGACATTGATCTGGATAATGTACTGAGCTTGGTCACAATTCAACCTGACATTCAGGAAATTGAACCCTTTGCAGTTACGGTGCATCTCTGAATTTAGATTTGCCATCCACAAAGCAACATGTGTGCAGTCAATGGCACACTGCACCATGGAAGCCATGTGCACACACCCTGTTTCTCTAAAGGCAATACATTACCCCTCTTTGTAAACCGTGCATCAGTCACCTCCTTTATATAAACACACTGGTTGCGATTTCCCCAAGCCCCCAGCCGCGTGTTTCTCGGCCGAGCACCGTACACCAGAGGTGGGATTCTATCTTCCCATTGCTTGTCAATGGGATTTCCCATTAAAGTCACCTCACACTGCCGGGAAACATGTAGGCGGGGGTGCCAGTGGGAAAAGTGAATCACAACGACTGGTGAATTCCGGTGATTATTTCTGACTTAAGTTAAAGTATGAGAAATGCTCCCTGAAGACCCTGGTGGTCAGGGCCGTCTGCTGATATCCTTTCTCTCCCATCTCCTCCCCTCCTATTTCAATCAGTTTGTTCTCGTCTGTGAAATTTCCCTATCATGCTGTAGACCAAGGGAAATGGAAACTACAGCACCCATGACTGAGAGCAAGTGGTCTGAGCAGAACTCTTGAAGTGAGAGCCAAGGTCTTCACAAGTGCCGCATCATTGCCTATACATTTTACCAACATCATACCAGAGTGGAAAATACCAATCAATTCCACTAACTCAGCAGCTGCCAGTAGAAATAAATCAGCAACTAACCTGAGGTTAGTTGATAATCCCATTAAATAGCATAAGTGGGGGTTCCGTCTTTCTTTGGATTTTTGTTTATTGTCACGTGTACCGAGGTAGAGTGAAAAGTATTTTTCTGTGAACAGCTCAAACAGATCATTAAGTACATGAGAAGAAAAGAAAATCAAAAGAAAATACATAATAGAGCAACAATGTAAATACATAGACACCGGCATCGGGTGAAGCATACAGGGTGTAGTATTAATCAGGTCAGTCCATAAGAGAGTCGTTTAGGAATCTGGTAACAATGGGGAAGAAGCTGTTTTTGAATCTGTTTGTTCGTGTTCGCAGACTTTATGTATCTCCTGCCCGATGGAAGCAGTTGAAAGAGTGAGTAAGCCGGGTGGGAGGGGTCTTTGATTATGCTGCCCGCTTTCCCCAGGCAGCAGGAGGTGTAGATGGAGTCAATGGATGGGAGACAGGTTCATGTGATGGACTGTGCTGTGTTCACGACTCTCTGAAGTTTCTTGCGGTCTTGGGCCGAGCAATTGCCATACCAGGCTGTGATGCAGCCTGATAGGATGCTTTCTATGGTGCATCTGTGCTGCTGAACATGTCAACTGTGTGAGGATAAGATGTTTGTTGTGTCACTGAAAATGTCACTGTTACAATCTAACCAGTATGACATAACTGATGTCAAAATTTGTCTACTCGGCATGCTTCCATTTCAGGTTCCAAGCGCCCATGCTACCGACCTACCCAAAATGGCGGTTGTCGCAATCCACACCATAAGTGTGTATGTGTGTGAGATGCTGGTGTAATTTTGTTCTTGGCAACAGTACAGGTTTGTGGTGAAAATATGGGCACCACAGAGCTAAGTTTTGCGACCAGGATCTTTTTGACTTTCGTCCTATTTACTCAACCACCTTGAAGAAGTCAACTGCTTCTGGAAGGCAACTCTATCTACAAGGCACAAGTCAGGAGTGTAATTGGATACTCTCCACTTGTCTGGATGAGTGCAGCCCTCACAACACAAGAAGCTCCACACCATCCAGGACAAAGCAGCACGCTTGATTGCTCCTCCTTCCACAAACATTCAAACCCTCCATCATCGACGAACACTGACAGCTTTATGTAACATCTACAGGATGCACTGCAGCAACTCACCAAGGTTCCTTTGACAAATCCTTCTAAACCCACGACCACTACCATCTAGAAGGACAAGAGCAGCAGACACCTGGGAACCCCATCACCTGGAGGACCCCTCCAAGTCATTCACGATCCTCACTTGGAAATATATTGCCGTTGCTTCATTGTCGCTGGGGTAACATCCTGGAACTCCCTTCCTAACAGCACAGTAGGTGTACCTGCACCTCCATGACTGCAGCGACTCAAGAAGGCAACTTATCACCACCTTCTGAAAGCAACTAGGGATGGGCAATAAAAGCTGACCTAACAAGTGATGCCCATATCCCTTAAACAAATTTTTATAAAGGTAACAATTGCTCTCTTGTATTTCCTTCAATTAGCCATTAAACCACATGCCATACATTGGCATTTCATTTGGCATTCAGCCTAGATTTCATCACAGCTATCCTTGTTTTCCGTGGCTCTTTCCTGAAGCCACAGAGGGCATATAGAGAAGTAACACTGCCAAATTCCGTCTCCTGTCATCCATCACTGGATGACAATCAGAAACCATAGGCAATTTCCCCAACTAAACTTTGAGGCATTAAGGCTAATTGGAACGTCTCTCATGCTCCTCAACACAGATCAAGGGATTGAACCTCGGTCTCCCCTTTGTGTATAGCTTGTCCGCTCACTGGATAAATGTGCTGAGCCAATGGTGGGACTCTAAAATGAACTTAACTAATCATGAGGCGACTTGACAGGGTGCATGTGGAAAGGATGTTTCCTCTTGCGGGAGAATCTGGAACTAGGAGTCACTGTTTAAATAGAAGGGTCAACCAATTAAGACATGTTTTCTCAGAGGATGGTGTGTCTCTGGAACTCTCCCTTAAAAGACAGTGAAAGCTGTTTTTGAATGTTTTCAAGGCAGAGCAAGATAGTTTCTTGATTAACAAGGGGGTGAAAGGTTAGCAGGTGCAGGCAGTTGAGTTCACAGTCAGAGCAGCCATGATTTTATTGAATGATGGAGCAGGCTCGAGGGGCCGAGTGGCCTATGCTCCTAATTCGAATGTAACTCTTCTTAAAACAGAATTGGACATTAATTACAATTTTACAATGACAGTGAACCCTATTTTATATAAATAGCTCCTGTTTGGCAAGAAGTTCTGTGGCTGTACATGTTTGTACAATGCAAGGTATTTTTTGCCAATCTTTGCATCTGTTCTGTGAAGGAAGAAAATGCGTGGAACCAGTCTTGGGAATGCGATGCACATTTTCTAATTGCGGACTGTTTGGGAATCAGTTAAGTTTTAATAAATTATCAGTTTGTTTAAAAACAAGAATTGCATTTGTTCCAATCAGTTGTAAGTTTTGCTGGGAAAATTGAAAATTATAACAAAAAAGGAAGCAACGCGTTTACAGTTATCTGGACTTATAGAAGGAGGACATAATTGGTTAAAATAGACAATACCCTTTATCCCGCAGAGATGATATCCCACTACCCCATTTATTTTCGGGGCATCTCTGGTAATAAAATATGAATAAATATCTTTTTGAAAGTAGCATCAAGCATATCTTCACTTCAAACCAAGACTTTCATCCTGAGTTCATTTCCCAACCCTTTAAGCTCATGGCTTGATATAATAGATTTTGATATCGTGGAGTTATACGCTCAATGTATCTACTTAGTGATTCGTTGGTTTCCGAAATATTCCACCAGCTAAAACCTGATTATTGTCGATGCAACCTTAAACAAACAATATTTTGCCACAGACAGGTTGAGGCAAGTTGTTAATGTTAATCCATGACATCTAAATGCAGTGCGGTACAGTATAGTGTTGATTAAGTTCCTGTCACCAATGTCAATTTGGGCAAGATTTTCATGTATGACTCGTGATGTGTTCTCTAATTCTCTTCCCATTTTTCAGATTTAGATTCATGGCTTTTGGAAAACCCGCCGTCTTGTTTTATTCCCTCTGCTTCTTGCAAAGTGCGTTGGTAACCACTAGAGGGGAGGAGACTGCTGATCCTCTCAACTACTACACCATTGAGATAGAGGAGGGAGAGGACGTAGCCAGAGACGTGGCTAAAAGGAATGGGTTAGAGTACGTCCTGCCGGTCAGTTCAACTGTTTTCAATACTGTATAACACTTACGCGAATTTCTGGGGGGGGTTTCAGTGCGATTGTGACAATAATTTGCAGACGAAAGGTATTTCATACAGTGAGCTGTGCAGCCAAAGCCACTGCAGTGAAAAGAGACATTGAGGGTGAAGAAAGATTCTTGCACAGTTTAGGTTATTTGAAAAAAAATAACAGGTTTCAAGTTTAGTCTTTTTCTGCATGTCTTCAGAATGTTTTCTTTATCACACTACCTGTCTCAAGAATTTAATAATTATCCTTGTAATTGCAAGCGTTTTAATGGAATGTGCATGAAGTTTGAAATGTATTTCTCTTTAAAAAAAAAAGATAGATACGAAACCAGTCTGGTTCATTCCCTTGAAGATAAATGCGCGGTGCTCCTTTTAGTGTTTGGGGAAATGGTGACAATTATTGAGATGCAGTCTATGTTCCAGAGCATAGTGCTCACATTCTCAATAAAATGAAAGAGCTGTCTCCTTTATTTTCTGCTCTGTTACTTTAAGAAGTTGAAACTATTAATAAGGATAGAAAAGAAGCAAGCATACTAAGAACCTCTGCTTTTATAGGTTGTATATCTTTTTGCGAAGAAGTTAGTGTACAAGCATATGATCTCATTATTTGCTTGCAACTTTTATGTATTTTTTTACCTTTATTGTGGATTATATTTGAAATGTACTTAAAACATTATCAAGATAATTGATTGCTAGTTTCTGCCCTACTTAAAAATCCTTGTGAACAATTTGAAATCAACTTGAGGTGGACATAAATATTATTGATCTATATTTTCCTTTATCGTGGTCTATACTTGAAATGTAAAGCCAAAATAATCTAGATAATTAATTGCCAGTTTATGTCAATCCTTTAAAAAAAAAACTTCTGAACAATTAGAAATCAACTGGACGTGAATGTATTATTGACATTTTATGATTCAAATCTAAATTAATAAATCAAGTTGTTAGGTTTTACCTATAGAATTATAACATCTCTATTTATCTGATTTGGCTACTTAAGGCAAGAGATGCCATGGACTGTTAACCTTTTTGGACACTAAGTTCAACCTGTTATTTCACTGAGCTTGTCATTTCTGCTCACAGAAGGTTAACATGCAAAACAAAAATCTAGCTGCAAGCTGGTAGGAATGACTCTTTGTGTTGCTAATTATCCCACTGCATAATTATTAATATCACGAGTGGGAGCAGGAAACAAGCAGACACCATATAGTTGAGAATCCTATGATTCTGGCAGGAAGCTAGCCTGCATTAATAAAATGTGCCTGTGCCATTATCACAGTAGATAGAAGTGTTCCTTGTTAAGGATCATTTATTAACTGAGATCATCTTTTAGTTCGCCTTCGGGTAATGACTAATGTCAATGGCAAATTTCACAGTTGTCTAGAGAAATGAATTAAATTTGCAATAAAAAGCCCTTTGGCTTGTTGTACATGTTCATTTATTGGAGTAGTTGAACTAGAAGAACTGTAAGGCAACCAAGAACATCGGCTTAATTTTCCTTATGTATAATAGTGACCTTTTAGCTCTGTGTTGGAACAATACACATTATGAACTGCTGAATGGAATTTAAAGCACAATGTAGTAGTGGCTCCAGGTGTAGCGTGCCAGAGATATGTAATATGCAGCTCTTCACTAATATGGTCCATTTTGAATTTTTCTCTGGGTGGAGTGGGGGGGGGGGGGGGGGGGGGAATATATGTTACAGTTCAGAGGCAACAGATTTTTGATTTTTACTTCATAATGACTAGTCATAAGTCAACTTTATTAAAATGTAATTAATACTACAATATTTGAGCCTGCTGTGAGTCAGGGTGACCAGATCACTTGCATATACTCGTGTAATATTGCAGGCCTCCACCTGCTCCTATCTTATATGTATCTATGTATAGCTACAATAAAACTGCTTATAGTGAACAGTTGTGATTTACCACATTACAAGGTGCATTGAAGGGTTTGGTTTATTATATTACAAATTGTTTCAAAATTCCATCTTCAGAGGAGTGCAGATTTCCAATGCTTTTAGTTAAATGGACAGTAAAAGCAGAATATGTACTTACTGTTTCACAGCTCCAGCTCACTTTGTAACCACCAATCCAGTCCTATGGAGCCCTGGCTAAAGCACATTCAAATTGTCCATAGATTTAGATCCGATTTTATAACCCGCCAATTTAGAGTAATTTGATTTATTCCCTCATTCTGTAAAATCTCTGAATGTAAGATTGTCAAAGCTGCCCAAGTTTGCCAAAAAAGCAAAAATGATCTATTATAAGAAAACATTTATGAATGAAACATTAGCCTTTCTAACATGCATTAAACTGAGATCTGTGAATGGGGCAATAGATTGACTGCATTCAATGCATTGAGTGCCATTATAATTGAAGCAGTTGAATGGACTTGTGTATCAAGATTAAATGGTTAAGGTAGTGACCGGACTAAAAGTTCCACCAAATGAGATTGAATGGAACATATTTGCTATATTGAGATTTTATGATTAGATTTTTGCTTCAATTTGGAATTAAGAAAAAAAAGCAGTTGACCAGCGTAGCAATAGAAACTAATTATTGAACGTTTTATTAATAAGAGACCACAATCACTAATATTTTGAAAGTTTTACTAATAAGAGACCACAATCACATAAACCTTTATGCTGCACTGATGAAAATGTGTTTTTGTGGTTTTGGTAATTATTTTTGAATGAGACTAATGAGCAAACATTTTGTGTATTTGAACTATTCATGTTACTCTTAAATAAAAATACTTTGCCTACTTCACAACAAATAATTAGAAAAGGTCCACATCTCGGTCTGAACGATTAGCATAAAGGTCATTAAATCCTCAAAGCATAATGATTGCCTTTTCCCTACCGCAGAATAACCAACTCAAATTTAGCAAGGTCAAAGAGCAGATTGCCTGTAAAATTTCACACTGCACCAGTCGGCTTTCACCAGGTGCAGAGTTTGCCTCTGGCTATAGTCTTCCATGTTTACCTTGTACTGTAAGTGTGAGTCATGGGCAAGGGTGTATGTTTTTATACAATAGCTTTTATTAGTTTAAGAAAAAACTTGTATTAGTTTTTTTAAAAACTTGTATCGTTCAAAATATATAATGGATGAGTTCAAAGAGAAAATGTGGTAGTGACAGTGCAAACTTAACATTTCTGATCAAACTTGGAAGGTTGCATATCTGTGAAGAATTGTATCCGAAGCAATTAATTAAGTTAACAGAACTGGAACAGTGTTGAACCACATCACCAGACTTTAAAATTCACCGGTCTGACTTCTACTGAGTAACAAATTTCAATTTAATACAAGTAAAAGAGTAGATAAGTCTTTCGAAGATAATGAGAAACCAATGTATAAGTTCAAATAAATAAAGTGTATACGTTCTGTGCAGTATTTATGGCATTCAAACAATAGGTACCTGTGCAGTGAATTTATATGCAGATGCAGTGGGTATTGCTAACTGCTGGAGTGATTGATTTTTGTTTCTCCTGTATTTGAATTCTGGAACATTCTTTAATGTAAGGTAATCCCAAACAGCATTGAAATACCCAATTACTTCAAACAATTAGCACAGTAAGAAAACAAATTACCTTAGGGCCTGAATCATTTCAATAATGGAATGCATAAAAGTACAAGTCTTAACATCAGTGAGGAAAATACATTCTAAAATGCCACACACATGTAATTTTCTGAATTAATTATCATGCTATTGTTATCATTACTGTATCTTATTAGTATAGTTTGAAAGATAACATCCGGTCCTTGTGATAGGATCAGACTGTGTTTCCCAATACTGAGAAGCACCAACAGAAGCCGCACAAGAAAGATGCACCTTTTCTTACTGTGCATAAGGACACTGATCGCGTTTGAGCCTCGCTGCCTCCTATTTTGCTTTGAACTATAATTTATAAAGTTATAAATTATGAAATATTAAACAGTTACAAGTATAAATAATTCACCAATCAACAAATAAAGTGACAGCCTATTAATCAGTCTGTGTATTTGTTTACATCCCACTGAAGTCTGAGGCACAGCATTTGTACCGCCGAGGCCTGTACACTTTTCACTGCATTTTTTGGTGAAAAATTTGGCAATTTCAGAGATCGAACAGCAGTGCTAATTTCAATAAGACCTGCAAAAAAGAGTGGGAAATTGTGATCCATGATTATCTGATGCCTGTTCCTTCCAATGCAGGTAGCAGACCAATTTTGTGCTGCCTGCTCATTACCACGATTGTAGCATTCAAACAGCAGTAAGCACACTGCTGAGTGGCAGCTTGGCTAAGCATGAGGTGCAAGACTATGGGGGAATTAGCACCACTTGAATCTCAGGGCGGCACGGTAGCACAGCAGTTAGCACTGTTGCTTCACAGCACCAGGGTCCCAGGTTCGATACCCGGCTTGGGTCACTGTCTGTGCAGAGTCTGCACGCTCTCCCTGTGTCTGCGTGGGTTTACTTCGGGTGCTCCGGTTTCCTCCCACAAGTCCCGAAAGACATGCTGTTGGATAATTTGGACATTCTGATTTCTCCCTCTGTGTACCCAAACAGGCGCCGGAATGTGGCGACTAGGGGATTTTCGCAGAAACTTCATTGCAGTGTTAATGTAAGCCTCCTTGTGACAATAAGGATTATTATTATTATACAACTTAAAACAACCTGCATTTTTTAGGGGGGAGCTGCACCTTGGCTGCAGAAGGCAGAGCAGGAAGATCACTGAGTAATATCACAACAGAATAGAGAGCATGCTCGAAGTTTCTTTGATGGAAGCCTGGTTGTAGAAGGTGGACAGGAGGAGAGACTTGGTCTAGCTACAGGGTACTGTCATGCCATCCAGACAGTCATTGTGAAGGCAATGGAAGTAAATAGCCATCCCTTAGCAATGTTGCCCCAAAGATCTGGATGCAATGCTGCAAGAAGTTCAATGACCTCACACAAGTAATCAAGGTCAGCGAATGCATCGTCAAATGTCAGATCCTTACAGATAAACCACTGGTCTCTCTCATTGCTCCAGTTCCCCCTCCCCATCACTGAATCCTATCCTTACGCCTTTCTTTTGTCGGATATCAAGAACACTGGAACCTGGCCAGGCAATGGTGCAGGAGCAAGAGCGGGAAGAGGGAGAAAAGATTGATGAAGGAGAAATAACCCCACTGACTCACTCACAGCGACTCAAAAGAACGTTGTTAGGGTGGCCTACAAGCAAAAGCTGATGGATATTTCCAATGAAATACTTGATGCATTGGCTAGCCTGCCTGAAAGTCTTCTGCCACTGTTGCAAAGGGCCTTGCAGAGACTCACAATATTACAACAATCTGTCGTTCAACACTGGAATTTGAAATGTAACCAAACACATGAGATCAGTTCAATGAAAGCCTCTCACAGAAAGAGAGTAGGCAAGACCGCTGTCCTTATACTTACAACATGGTGCCAGAGAATGATAAAATTTTAATTTTTGAAACCTGGAAATGTAGCAGAAAAGATACCGTCGCCCCCGGAACACAGTTTCAAAATCTGAAAAAGCTGCTGAAAAAAGCAAATGAAAACTAACAAAAGGCTGCAAGAGACAAAGAAAAAGCACACACAGGCTGCAAGTGAAATTAGCATCTGCAGAACAAATGGCAAAAGAGAAACACACACAGGCAGCAAGTGGAGTTACTGGCTGCAAAGAAAAAGGAAACATCGACCAAGACTGCAAGTAAATTACTGAGTGAGTAAAAATGGCAGCAGTAAATATTCCAACCCCATCTCCAGTTACACTGGACAGTGATGTATTGACAAGCGTGGCAGTTTTCCCCCCACTTACAATGGCAAAGATTGCAATAGACTTAATTAACAAACCTGAGAAGATAAGAGCAGCCAACACTGTTAACACTGCTGGGGAGGGACTGCTACACACTGCGTACCACCCTGAACCTCACAGACAAGCAAAGAGAACAGATTTTGAAAGCTTTGAATGCACATTTTGATCCCAAGTGAATGTTACCTATGATTGTTATGTATTCAACACTAGGGTTCAGAGTGAAAATGAGGCCATTTGAATGGTATACCACAGCAGTAACACAGCTCGCGGAATCATGTGAACAGCTGATCTGATTAAGAATAAATTTGATTCTAGGGGTGAGAGATCCCTCAGTGAGAGTAAGGCTACTGCAAAAAAGAGAAACTAATGCTAAAGAAAACGATCGACATGTGTTGAAATGTCTCTGTTGTGAAACACCAGCTAGAGCATATGTATGGCAGAGCAGATCAGGAGATACATTGTTGAGGAACACTCCATGAAAGAATGGAGCAATCGTAGACAAAGGGCATGATGCAAGTACTGCAGAGCACAGCAAGGGCAGGAAAAGCAGTATTGGCCACCATGGGGAAAATATGTTTTAACTGCAAGAATCAGAGTCACTTTTTACATAAACGCCTGGCCAGAAAAAAAGCAAAATATGGTTATGCAGATGGCCACTGGAGAGATATCAGCAGATGAGTCTGATGAAGAAGTATACACGATACAACAGGTTGGTTCAGTTAAGTCTATTGGAGAGAAATGGTTCGTGACTATTACAATGGTGACTGCCAAGGGAGAGCACAGGTGTGTAATGCATCACAATCACCTTCAGATGTGTGTGAAGTGTCTCAACATGGTCATCTGGAAATGAAGCCCTGTAAAGCAAGAAGCTATATGATGGCACGATACTCAAACAGCGAGGACAACTTAGTCTGACAGGCCAATACCAAGGCATGAAGGGAGATCTTGAGTTTCAGATTATAGATAGGTCTTGGCAGTCACTAATCTCCGCTGCAGCAAGTCTAAAACTTGGACTGGTGACCCTGAATGTGCCAACCTAGAAAGAGTGGAAAAAGACCCCAGAAAGAAGGATACAAGAGACTGCAGAGACAGAAGGTCTCAAGAGAGAGGGAAACAATTTCAAGTAAACTACAAGATAATTGTCGCCCACATCGGTGCAACAAAATACACCAGCCAAAGGTAATTGTTCAGCAGAAAGATCTTCACATCAGAGCTGAACTGGAAGAGTTGAAGGGTAAGATTCCAGTTTGGTCCATACCTTTGAAAACACAGAATAAACGTAAGTCTTCAATGAACCAAGCTATGCAAGATCTGACTGAACAAATTTCAAGGACAACACAAAGGTACCAGGAGGAAAGAATGACCCATAATTCCACAGTTGTCAACTCAAAATGGAGGTATTCAACCAGATATACAAGCACAATCACAGGAATATGTGTTCAACTAGTGCAGATGTTCCTCCACAGCAAATGGGTGGTCAGGCAGAAAGGATCTCAGCAGCTATACTGAGTACAGAACTACCATCAATCCCAGAGATCCACAAGTCCCCAACAACCGCAATAGAACCACAGCAATCACCAAGGGAACAACAGTCTCTGGTCAAAGAACTTCATCCAGAAGAACAGTCAACGTGCATGGCTTCCATTAAGTGACTGCACAATTTAAATACTGTGAGCAATGCATTGCAGAGACTCACTAGTAGATTAAACAGATGTTAATACATGAGAATATTGGGTAACAGGGACATGCATGGAAAGTGTATTTTGTTCACTAGGAAAAAGGGGATATTTGTATTTTTCTATTATGAAAGGGGGATGATTTGAAAGGTAATCAGTCTGATTAACACCTCAGGTTTTCGTTGTCATGTGACCATGGCATGTATCTGCCTCTGTAGTCCGACAACTTGAGATCAATTCAATAAAAGCCTCTCCCAGAGACACAGACGAATGAAGATTGTACTTGCAACAAACCCATTACGAGGATCACTGAGGTAACACTGCCTCAGCCCCTGCTCCTCCAGAATCACAGTGGCTTCATGGATACAAATCTACTGTCCTTTCTTAGGATAACAGCATCTGTCCTCTCACCACTGACACTCCATCAGTCTCCTTGCTGTTGTTTGCCAGCCAACCAGCTCTGACTGATGCTGCCCTTGGCGAAGAAGTACCAACCCAAAGCTGGACCTCATAAGACCAGATCTGCATGAGGTCATCCTCCAAGGCCATCTGCAATCTCTTCCACTGAATGTTAGCAACCTTCTACCATCCATGCTGCAGACCCTGTGGTTGCAGTGCATAGGAGCACTGCTCTGAGGCTGTAGGTTTGCCTACGACAGGTGACGGGTTTCAAGCAGCAATCACCTCATTAGTAAAACTAGGACATTTGATCATACTGTCCCTCAATAAGGTTGAGGTAAATGAACTGCTCCCTGAAGACCCTGGGGAGATAGGACCTCCTGCTTAGATCCCTACTTCCCCTCCCTCACTAACAGCTTTGTCTCCCCTCTGCTCATTCCCCCTGTCATGTTGCAGGTCAAGGACAATAGAGACTATCGTATGGTAGACTGGGGCCAGGTTGTCTGAGCAGAACACTTTACAGGAGAAACAAGGCCTTCAGCACATGCCACATCATTTCCTCTAGACTTTACCAACTTTAAGTAAACCTCCAAGCTATTCTACTGATTCAGTATCCACCAGTAGAATTAATCAGCCTACTGCTGAACTGCTTAAGATACACCTCTTAATCAAGTTTTAGAACATCTGAAATAACACATTTTTGGGGCTCAGTCTTATACTTTGTTTTATAACGCGTCTGTAAGGTGCCTTGGAACGTTTAGTTACGTTAAATATGTAATATAAATACTTATATATTGTATAAATACAAGTTGTTGCTGGAGTTAATAACAGAATATATGCAGTACTGCAGAGATTTTTTTATATTTATTTGTGGGATGTGGGCATCATTTGCAAGGGCAGCATTTATTTCCCATCCATAATTGCCTTTGAGAAGGTGGGAAGCCTGTGAAGAAGCATTATCCTGATGTCGCACAGCCCATCTGCCTGATGTGACCCCAGGATCCTAACTTGGATCTCACAAGTCCAGACAATATGTCAGCGTGTCATTCTGTAAACAGCACGCTCTGAACAGCAAGGGGGAGCAAAGCATCAGCATAATTTAAAGGATACGGCTTGAAATTACAGGTAAGGTAATCTTGAAAAATTGCTTTTGCAAAGCGTCTGGATGCCCTCTGGTGTGTTTTGGGAGATTTGTGGTGTGTTCTGGATTTGCAGGATGCATTGCTGCATCTTCTCAGGGAGGGTGGAGGAGTTTGTGACCTGTTCTGAGGCTGTAACTGGTATGGGGGTAGCACTGGCTGTGCCTCTGGGTCTGCAGCACCACAGGAAGATGAAACAGAGGCTGTGGAAAGGGCATTTCTGAGCCATTCCCTCTGCCATTTTGGAACTGGACTCTCTCTCTCTCTCTCTCCCCCCCCCCCCCCCCCCCCCCCCCAAGCTCCTTGTTAGTGACAGCAAACAGACCAGTCACAGTTTATTTGCAACACTGTTTTGCTACCTCGTACAAACCAGAAAAGACACCTTTCCTGAGTTTACTGTGAACTGGCACAAAAACCATCCTTGGCCTGACTGGAGCTCATTTATGTATGGATGAGTCACCATGTGTGTGCTGGTTTCAACTCTATATGTGCCTTCAAGATAGCTAAGCTGATGGCTGAAAGTGTCAGATCAAGTCATGTCATGTGGTCTCCTCAGCAGTACTGCCTTGTTGCTCTTTCTTGTTCACACACACACTCTCTCTGTCTCTCACTCACTCAGACCCTTCTTGTTGTGGCTGCGTAGGTGACCATTCCTGTGTGTCTCAAAACAAGAACTCAGAAGGGGGTTGGGAGCAGTTCCATGGTCACATCGTTTTTAGCTTGTTCATCATGCCAAAGAGCAAATGAGGGTGAGCTGGGAGTTGAGAGGAGTCATAAGGCAGGAAAATGCCAGCATCTACAATGTCCTGTGACATTGTGTGCTGCAGGTCATATCACAGCTAGCACCATGATGCTGACAATCATCTCCTCCATGTGGCTCAGGAGATTCCGCTGTTCTTGTCTTCTGTTGGCTCTGCTCTGCTCTCTTCTGTGCCATCTTGTCCTGCCGGAGAGAGCAGAATGTCAATAGTTATGTAGCTTTGTGTTAGGATGATGTGCCTGCCATAGCTGAATAGCTGGACATGTGTAGATGCAGCAAGAGGTGTGTGAGAGGCTGGCAACTTTGTAATATCTGTGAGGTTGAGTTGGAGGATCTGGATGGTAGGCCCTTATCCGAGTATCAGTGTGTGCTGCTATATGACTGATGAATATGTGGACAGTAAGCAGCATGACAGGATGGCGATACGGTGAATAGGAGGTGTTATGAGAAGATGCATTCACTGCCCTAGACAACTTGTCTGAGAACTTTAGACTCTGTGGCACTGCTGCCAAGTCCTTGTGTGCAGATCCCAGAAGCTAACCTTCCCGCCCTTGGTCATCTGCACCTAATCTCTTCTAAGCTGCTATTTAAGGGACTCCTGACACCCGCCTCCCCCACAGAAACAAAATGTTGGTTCTCCTGCCCACCTCCACCGCTGTTTCCAGCAGTGTCTTTGTCACCCGTGAAAACTCTCTCTGCTGTGGTGTTCCATTTTCTATGTTTCTATTCAAACAACATTTTTCAGTGCAGCTTTGCTTTAAGAATACCTGCCTTTAAGAACAGCAGACTGGCTGCACAACTTGGTGTCAACACAATGCTGATCGGTCTCTGTTGTGTATAGAAGCATTCAGCACAGAGGAAACCAGCAGCAAGGAACCTGTTCTAACCTACACTCCAATTATAGTCATGAAATTGGGGCACCAAATACGTGTACTTCCCATTTTCAATGAAATTGGCACAGGCAAGTCATGAATTGCAACAGGAAGACAAATTTTTAGTCTGTGTGACCAAATAAATATCATTATTTAGCCGCATTGTCATGACAACCATTAAATCACAACTTCCCTCACTGGTGTAGCTTCATGAGATCAGCTATAAGGATGATTTCTACTATCAGAATGGCCTCCTTCTGCACTGTAAAGTTATCTCAAAGAGTTATGAGGAGACAACTAAGAAATTTGGACTTTTCAGATTTGAAAGGGAAGAGAGGTGATAGAAACATGCAACGTTAAATTAAACAAAATGGATAGACTTCAAAGGTAAACTCAGAAAATAGTTTCAAACTAAACCAACAAGAGCAAAAGACACAGGTTCAAGTCAGTGAAACACCAAATATTGGGTTGATATCAAGAAGCTCTCCATAAAAAATGTCTCATTTGGACTTGTTGGTAAAGTAATGAAGGTTAAAAGCCATAAATGATTGTGAAATAAGTGCATAACAGAAGAGATGACATTGGTTTTGTGGAAGAATGGGCCAAGATTAGCTGCATGGCCTTCCTCATCTGTATTTATGCTGTGGGCCGCTATTTTCTCCGTTGAGTCCGCCTCATTACCACTGCTAACGACGATGGAAAATTTGGCACTTAACCAAAGCTTCCATTCACTGCAGGGGGACCGAGAATCACACTGTCGTGAACAGATCGAGAATTCTGCCCATGATCTTCTGGCCCCTTGTTTTTGTGTACAGAGCCAATGCTCCTGATCTATGTTTTAACTGCTATTTCTTGAATTCAATTAATAAAATTTGGAATCGAAAACTAATCTGAGTAATGGTGACCTTGAATCGATCATCAACTGTCGTGAGAATCCATCCAGTTCACTAGAATCATGGAATCCATACAGTGCAGAAAGAGGCCATTCAGCCCATCGAGTCTGCTCCGACCCTCTGAAAGAGCACCCTACTAAGGCCAGTGCCCCCACCTTATCCCCGCAACCCCATCTAACACCCTAACACTCGGGGGCAATTTAGCATGGCCAATCCACCTAACCTGTACATCTTTGGACTGTGGGAGGAAACTGGAGCACTCGGTGGAAACACGCAGACACGGGGAGAAAGTGCAAACTCCACACAGACAGTCACCCGAGGCCATAATTGAACTTGGGTCCCTGGCGCTGTGAGGCAGCAGCGCTAACCATTGTGACACCATTCTGCACTTTTAGGGAAGGGTAACTTTCGGGAAGGTAACCTGCTATCCTTACCTGGTCTGACCTACATATGACTCCAGATTCTCAGCAATGTGGTTGACTCTTAACTGCTCTTAAATGGCCCTGCAAGCCACTCAGTTCAAAGGCAATTAGGGATGGGAAACAAATGCTGGCCTGACGAGAAACACGCATATCCCATGAAAGGATTAAAAGGAGGAGGACAGATTCATCAGCTGAAGGAGGATGGTAGGTGGTAATCAATGGGATGTTTCCTTGCCCATGTTTAACCTGATGCCTTGAGACTTCAAGGGGTCTGGATGCAATGTTAAGGACAAGGATCACTCCCTCCTGACTGTATCTCTGCTGGCCTGTGCTCCTGGTGAGACAGGACATGGCCAGAGTTGGAGGTTGAGGAGTCTGATATATTGGCTGATGGGTCACACTCACGGTATCATCCTATATCATGCTATTGCTTGACTAGGCTGTGAGATGGCTCTACAAAGTTTGAGTCACAATCCCAAATGTTAGTGAACAGGACATTGCCGGGGCGATTAGGCAGCGGCTGTAGGGTATGACTGTCATTGCCAGTACCTAGGTCAATGCTGGCTGGCCCATTTAGTTTTATTAACTGCTAAGATATTTCAGAGGGGAGTCAAGAGTCATCCACAGTTCTGTTGATCTGCAGTCACATACAGGCCAGACCAGGTCAGAGTGACAGATTTCCTTCCCTGTGGGCATTAGTAGACAAAATGTTTTTTTTTTAATGACAATCAGGTAGTTTCAAAATTATCATAACTGAGACTGTTTTATATTCCAGACTTATTAATTCAGTTGCATAAAATTCCCTAGCTCCCACAGTGGGATTTGAGCTCATGTCCTCAGAGCGTTAGTCCCAGGCCTCTGGATCACTAGCGCAGTAAATTACCACTATGCTACCATCCCTTGGAGGGAATGCAAATTAGGTCACTTCACCCCGACCCAGAATATTCCAGTAGGGTTGTGGTCACTAGGGAACGTGATCTTGGGCAGTAAGTGCCAGGATTTTTGGCTTGCACACTTTCAGTCTCCAGTTCGCTAACACTCTAACTGGTACATTTAGATTGCCCTTTAAGTATTGAGATAGAATTATAATAAATAAAATACACAGGCATCTTGATTTGAGTTCCAACCTTAGAAATAAACACATGCTACTCTTAGAAATAATATGAAAATGTTACGAACAATAATTGTATTTAACGTTGAAGGGCAGAGTACAGAGACAAAGAGAAAAAAGTACTAATGAAGAGAAGTGGAATAAAGTCTGGAATTTCTGAAAGTACATGATGGGTCTGTTAATACTTTTAAAAGAAAATGTGGCTTAATAGGATAGATTATCAGTCAGTCATTTAATAAGTGTTGTGGATGAACTGCATGTATTAGAAACCACCCAATACACTTTGCATTGTGGAAACCAAAATCTGTTGGTGTCCATAATGGCACTAAGACCACAATTCCAGACTTACTCTGTGTGAGAAGTTTTTTAAAAGTATATTTTTATTCAAAATGTTACCGAATTTTTACAACTACTACTAAACAAAAGGCAACAAAAAACAAAAAAAGAATTAACAACTTAACAAAACAAAATGGGATAACTACCATTTACAAGAAAAATCTATCCACAACCCATACAGCGCCCCTCCCCTGGTTTGCTGCTGCTGACCTCCTCACTCAACGTTCCGCGAGAAAGTCAAGGAACGGTTGCCACCACCTGGAGAACCCCATCAAGGACCCTCTCAGGGCAAACTTTATCCTCTCCAAACCTAGAAACCCAGCCATGTCACTGACCCAAGTCTCCACACTTGGGGGTATCGCATCCCTCCACATTAACAAGATCCGTCTCCGGGCTACCAAGGAGGCAAAGGCCAGGACTCCGGCTTCTTTTGGCTCCTGCACTCCCGGATCTTCTGAAACCCCAAATATCGCTATCCCCAGACTCGGCTTTACCCGAGTGTCCAAGACCTTGGACATAGCCTTTGTAAAGCCTCGCCAGAATTCTTTAAGTGGCAGGCATGCCCAAAACATATGGACATGGTTTGCTGGGCTCCCTGAGCACCTCACACACCTGTCCTCCACCCCAAAGAACTTACTCATTCTTGCTGCTGTCATGTGCGCCCGGTGTACCACCTTAAACTGAATCAGGCTAAGCCTGGCACAAGATGAGGAGGAATTGACCCTGCCCAGGGCGTCCGCCCACAGGCCCTCATCCAGCTCCTTCTCCCACTTGCCTTTCAGCTTCTCCGCCGAGGCCTCCTCCGCCTCCTGCAGCTCCTGGTATATGTCTGATACCTTTCCGTCTCCTAGCCACATGCCCGAGACCACCCTGTTCTATGTCCTGTGGGCAGGTAGCAGTGGAAATTCCACCACCTGCTTCAAGAAAGCATGGACCTGCAAGTACCTAAAGGTGTTCCCCGGGGGCAAGCTGAATTTCTCCTCCAGCGCCCTCAGGCTAGCAAATGTCCCATCCAAAAACAGGTCCCCCATCCTTTTGATACCCACTCTGTGCCAGCTTAACCCCCCGTCTATTCTACCTGGGACAAACCTGTTTTGTATCGGGGTCCAGACTGAGGCTCCTACCTCCCCGCTGTGCCTTCTCCACTGACCCCAGACCCTCAGCGCCTCCATCACCAACGGGCTCGTGGTGTACCGTGCCGGCGGGAGCGGCAGTGGTGCAGTTATCAGTGCCCCTAAGCGAGTGTCCCTGCAAGACGCCGCCTCCAGCCGTTTCCATGCCACCTCTCTCTTCCCCCCCCCCCCCCCCCCACTACCCATTTCCGAATAATGGATATGTTCGCTGCCCAATAATAACTGCAGAAGTTCGGCATCGCCAGTACCCCCCCCCCCCCCTTAAAGTCCCCCTCCATCTGATCCACAAGCCGTGTTAGGTTGAGCTTGTGCAGGGCATCCCAACACTTAGCCACTCATATGCCCAAGTAGCGAAAGCTCCTCTCCACCATCTTGAGCGGGAGCTCTCCCAGTCTTTTTTCCTGGCCACTCGCATGGATCACAAAAAGTGATCCCCCCTCCTCTTCCCCCAACCAGCTCCCTCCAGTTTCTAGACCTCCTCAGCGCCATGGCCAACGACTCAATTGCCAGGGCAAACAGCAGGGGGGACGGGGGCACCCCGCCTCGTCCCTCGATGCAGCCTAAAGTACTCCGACCGCAGCTGGTTCGTGGACACACTCCCTACGGGGGCCTGATACAGTAATTTGACCCACCCTATGAATTCCTCGCCTAATCCAAATCTGCCTAACACTTCCCACAGGTACTCCCACTCCACCCGATTGAAGGCTTTTCCCACATCCATTGCAGCCACCACTTCTGCAACCCCTCCTTCCGAGGGCATCATGATCACATTAAAGTGCTTCCGCACATTCGTGTTCAGCTGCCTGCCCTTGACAAACCCCGTCTGGTCCTCATGGATCACCCGGGACACAGTCCTCAATTCTAGTGGCCAGGATCTTGGCCAGCAGCTTGGCGTCTACATGAAGGAGTGATATCGGCCTGTAGGAGCCACATTGCAGCGGGTCCTTATCTCGCTCAAGGACGAGCCTGATCCAGGCCCGCGACATTGTCGGGGGAAGGGTTCCCCTTTCCTTAGCCTCGTTGAAGGTTCTCAGCAATAGCGGGCTCAACAGCTCTGAAAAGTTCCGATAGAACTCTACAGGATATCCGTCCGGTCCCGGGGCCTTGCCCGACTGCATACCCTCCAAACCTTTAACCAATTCCTCCAACTCAATCAGGACCCCTAATCCCTCTACTAGCTCCTCCTCCACCTTCGGAAACCTCAGTTGGTCTAAGGATTGCTTCATCCCTTCCCTCCCCTCCGGGGGTTCTGACTCATACAATTTACCATAAAAATCCCTGAAGACCTCATTGATCCTTTCCGAGCTCAGGACCGTGTTACCCCCTCTGTCCCTAATTCCCCCAATTTCCCTGGCCGCCTCTCTCTTCCGTAGTTGGTGCGCCAGCATCCTACTTGCCTTCTCCCCATACTCGTACACCGCTCCTTCTAACTTCCTCAACTGAGCCTCTGCCTTCCCTGTGGTAAGCAAGTCAAACTCCGTCTGCAGGCTCCGGTGCTCCTTTAGCAGCCCCTCCTCAGGGGACTCCGCATTCCTCCTGTCCACCTTGAGTATCTCCCCCACCAACCTCTCCCTCTCCATCCTATCCTTCTTCTCTCTGTGGGCCCTGATAGAAATTAGCTCTCCCCTGATAACTGCCTTCAGTGCCTCCCAGACCATACTCACTGATACCTCCCCTGTATCATTGGTCGCCACATAGCTTTGGATACTCCTCCTAATCCACCCACAGACTTCCTCAACTGCCAATAGTCGTACGTCCAATCTCCATCAAGGGCGCTGGCCTCTCTCTGCCCCCAGCCTCAACTCCACCCAGTGCGGAGCATGGTCCGAGACCGCAATGGCTGAGTACTCTACCCTCTCCATTCTCGGGATTAGCGCCCTGCTCACCACAAAAAAATCTATCCGCAAGTACACTTTGTGGACATGGTAGAAGAAAGAAAACTCCTTCGCCCTTGCCCACGCGAATCTCCACGGGTCCACTCCCCCCATCTGGTCCATGAACCCCCTCAGGACCTTGGCAGCTGCCGGCCTCTTACCTCATCTAGACCTAGACCGGTCTAGTGCCGGGTCCAGGACCGTGTTAAAGTCCCCCCCCCCCCCCCCCCCCCCCCCCCCCCCCCCCATTACCAGACTGCATGACTCCAGATCTGGAATTTTACTCAACATTTGCTTCATAAAATCTGCATCGTCCCAATTCGGGGCATACACGTTCACTAGCGCCACCCGGGCCCCCCGTTGCTTGCCATTCACCATAATATATCTACCCCCTTTATCCGCCACAATACCCCCCCCCCCCCGCCTTAAATGCCACCCGTTTGCTCACCAAGATTGCGACCCCCTTGGTCTTCGCATCCAGCCCCGAGTGAAAGACCTGCCCCACCCATCCCTTCTTCAGCCTAGTTTGATCAGCGAGCTTTAGATGCATTTCTTGTAGCATAGCTATGCCTGCCTTTAGCCCCTTTAAGTGCGAGAACACACGGGCCCTCTTGACCGGCCCATTCAGGCCCCTCACGTTCCATGTAATCAGCCTGGTCGGAGGGTTAATTATCCCCCCCTGCCGACTAACCATCTCCTTTTTTAGGCCAGCCACGTGTCCGTGCTTCCCGCACACTCCAGCCCCCCAGCCGGAGGCTCCCCGTCCCGACTCCCCCTTTTACTCTGAAAGTTGCTTCCCCTCCAGCCAGCAAAGCAGCATCCCAGCCTCCCCCCCCCCCCCCGGCCCCTCTCCCAAGTCAAGCATCCGCTTAACCCCCCTTACCCCCCAGTTGCACACCCCTAAGTCAGCTGACTCATGCTGACCCGGGCCGTTCCCGCCTCTACCTCCAATCCCACTGTTGGCTCCCTCTACAGGTCTCCACCCTCTCCCCACCCCCAACCAAGTGAGGGAGAGAGAGCCCACTCCCTTATTCCCGTGTGTCAAGAGAAAAAAAAAAGCTCAATCAAACAAACAAACTTTGGGTGCTATCCCCAACGTTGAGCGACTCCCCCCCACCCCGCAAACTGCTCTCGCTGTCCGGCCCGTCCCCGCTGCCTGTGATGCAGCTCTGTACCAACAGCAAACAGGCCCAGAACATCGAGGGCCCAGCAAAGGGGGCAAACAAAAAGAAAACACGGGGGAAAGCCAACATAACACCGCCCCCCCGGGTGCCCCAACAACATACAGCGGTCCATTAGTTCGAGTCCAGCTTTTCGTTCTTAATAAAAGTCCACGCCTCATCCGGCGTATCGAAATAATGGTGCCGGTCTAGGTACGTGACCCACAGCCTTGCCGGTTGTAGCAGCCCGAACTTCACGCCTTTGCTGTGGAGGACCGCCTTGGCCCGCTTGAATCCCACACGCCTCCTGGCCAGCTCTGCACCCCAGTCCTGGTAAATACAGATCTCGCAGTTCTCCCACATACTGCTTCGCTCCTTCTTTGCCCATCGCATGACACACTCCTTGTCGGTGAAGCGGTGGAATCTTACCACTATAGCTCTCGGCGGCTCGTTCGCCTTCGGCTTCCTTGCCAGTGCTCTGTGCGCCCCATCCAGCTTCAGGGGCTGCGGGAAGGCCCCCGCGCCCATCAGCGTTCCCAGCATCGTGGTCACATACGCACCCGCATCCGACCCGCGCCTTCAAGGAGACGCAGAATCCACAGGTTCTGCCTCCTCGACCTATTTTCAAGGTCTTCCAGCTTCTCCTGCCGTCTTTTGTGCAGGGCCTCGTGCGCCTCCACTCTAACCGCCAGGCCCAAAATCTCATCCTCGTTGTCAGAGGCCTTTTGCTGCACCTCCTTAATTGCCGTCCCCTGCATCTTGTGGGTCTCCACCAACCTTTGAATAGAAGCCTTCATAGGGGCCAGCATCTCCGCCTTTAACTCGGTGAAGCAGCTCCTAAGAAACTCCTGCTGCTCCCGTGACCACTGGGCCCACGCTGCCTGATCCCTGCCGGCCGCCATCTTGCTTTTTCGCACCCGTTCTCCTCTCTTCTCCAAAGCCGCTTTTTTGATCGCCCCACTCCTGGTCCACTCCATACAGTGCTGGGGGACCCTCACTGCTTCCTTCCCACACCGGGAATCGTCGTCCAAGTGCCGTTGGAGCTCCGTACAGGGGCCCAAAAGTCCGTTGTCGGCAGGAGCTGCCGACCGTGTGACCAACCTAGGCATAGCCGCAACCGGAAGTCTGTGTGAGAAGTTAATGATGTGCCTCAATGTTTTGGGTGTAGACACTTTGTCATTGATTTCATTTCTGATCAAGATGGCTTTGTAACTAACTGCCCATTTTTCACTTCACAGACATGGGCCTGATGCATATTTTCTATTTTTATTTGGTGCATATTACGTTCTGTTTATTATTAAAATATAATTCCAGTTTCCCAATTCACTTACCAGTTGAGTGAATGACATGACAGTCCCATTGTAGAAAATAACATACAGCTTATTGTGAAAATTGCAGGCTAATTTTCAATTGTTTAACTTACAAGAAGCAATATTTTTCTGTGCACTGACCAAGTTTCTGAATTACATTTTTTCGAAGCATTAGTTTAAGTTTAAACACATGAATTGGTCCCAGGAGTGATTTTGAGCAAAGTGTTGTCACCTTCACGTCAGCTTCCCAACCTGATCAGGGATCACAGCCTATGAGCTGATACCACACTTGTTGGCAATATGGGTGATAGCTTGCAGCATGTTCTGGAACCAATTTCTTCGACCTGTGGTGCATCAGTAGTGCAGGTTAACATGGCCGAGATGTGCTGTGTGATGAGATCGGTGTACCAGACATGCACTAGCCTCATTAAGTGCCCAGCTTTCAAGCAAGTGAGCACATAGCATTATTTTGTGCTAACTTGTGGAGCTCCATGTGTACAGGAACATACAAACATCCAAAATAGAAGCAGAAAAAGGGCATTTGGCCCCTCGGTTCAATAAGATCATGGCTGATCTGTTTGTGTTTTGCATTCTATATTCCCATCAACCCCTGATAACATTTGATTCCTTTACCTACCAAGAATCAACCTGCTTCGACCTTAACATTTGATTATCCTTGCCTAACAAGAATCTATTTACCTCCACCTTAAAACTATTCAGTGAAGCCCCCCCCCCCCCCACCTCCATCACCTGAGGCAGAGTTCCAAAGTCGCACAACCCTCTGAGAAAAAAATTCTCCTCACCTCAAAGGGGAACCCATAATTTTAAAACAGTACCGCCTACAACGTCAAAGGCTTTGCTCTTTTTTTCCACATTTTCAATACATTTTAATACGAAGTTGCTGTTATTACAGATTATTTCCATAATTTTCTATCTGTGGTAACATTGAAATATTTGAATGGTGTTGCCTTTTTTACCTGCTATAAATATGGCAATCAGTAAGGTTGCACTTCTTTCTTTAGATATCGATATTATATTGCTTTCAGAGTCACCAGGTATCAAATGATACCTCCACAAGGTTCAACCGGATATCGATCAAAGACCCAACAACCAGTTAGTTAGTTCAAGTTCAATGGTACTTTATTTACACACAAGATTAACTTACACATGCAACATAAACACTACTAGTTAAACTACACCTAACAACTATGACAACCTGTACTTAACTTCAGGCACCCGGCTTAGGTCAGAGGAACAGTGGCCTTTGTTCAAATCTGGATCTGCTGGGTCTGGAGAAGTAACTGCGGTTCAGCTAGGCTCATCTGTCTGGTAGCGAGCGTTGAACTTGAACTGGCTTCTGGTGGTGCTACGATTGGAGATGGACGTTGCCGGAGCGCCAGGTCCAAAAGTGTCTCTCTTTTTCCTGGGGGGTTTCGCGCTCTTTTGGGCAGTCCTTAGGTTTGGACCCAATTAATTGGGCAGTTCCCGGTCACTGCCTTCAATCTGAGCCAGTAAAGGGGCGGGTGCCTGGAAGGCTGGGCGTGTCCTAAGCGGTCATTAACCTTGCTGTTTATGCTTCCTGAGTAAAGGGAGTGGCGCCAAAATTCTGGACTTGTATCGGTTACCTGAGTATCAATCCTTTGTCTTACGGAGATGGGTCATTAAAATGCTAATCGGTTGGGGGTTTCGATGCTGGCTCGATTCTCTGCTCACGAATATACATGCAGGCTCTGTGCCTGCCTGAATCTTATATTGTCCACATTTCCCTTTAGGCTTTGTGAAAGTCTATGTTTCTTGTTGTAAGTGGCCATCCCAGATGGCTACAGTGGCAGCGCCAATGATTAGTGAGGTTATTTTGTCTGACAACTCACTTGAGACATGTCATCTGGGTTAAGGGGCAGTGGCTGCTCAGCTGGGTGGTGCAGGCCAACCTCACCATCGGTGACCGCTCTGTCCTCAGACAACCTCACGATTTCCATGGCCTGCTTCTCATAGGGGATGAGGACTGGCATCCTGATGCCTCTCTGGGCCCTTTCCCACCTTAACAATTAGGAGGGTGATACTGCAGAGGGGGTGACAGTAGGGGAGCCGAGGCCTCCCAGTCTTGCTGTATTATTATTGGACGGCAAATGCAGGGAAGAAGTGGGGTTGGAGCAAGGAGCGGGGGAGGCTCTGTGGGTAAAGATGGAGGCGGGCTTTTGTAGGGGTCAGGGTTGCAGGTGCTGGCAATGGCACCACTGACAATGACCCCAGGGAAGTATTCGGTCAGTCTTGTGGTGATGGCCACGTTGAGGGTTTGGGCCAGTTTGGACAGCACTTTAAGCTGGGGGTCAGGTCAGGGGGATGCTGATTAGGGGGAATCATGGATTTGGAGGATGGATGCGAGGTTTCGGGGATGGGACAAGAAAGAGATTAAGGAAATGAAGGAATTGTTCCTCGGTGGGGGGGGGGGGGGGGGGGGGTGCTATTTGCGAATTTAGAGGAATTGGGAGAGAAGTATGGGTTGGTGTGGGGGGGGGAAGGTTTTAGGTACATGCAGTTGTGGGACTTTGCGAGGAAGGTTTTCCAGACCTTCCCGATAGTACTGGCATCCTCGTTGCTGAAGGCGGCGCTGTCAGCGGAGGGTTCGGAGTGGGGGGTTGTCTCAGTGAATTACGGGATGATCCTGGAGGAGGATAGGGTGCCCATGGAGCTGGGGGTGGCGCTAGAAGAGGTGTGAGGTGTTGCGGAATGTGAATGCCTCGAATTTGTGCGCAAGGTTGGGGCTAATACATTAAGTAACATACCACATATCACACTAACCATTAAACAACAAGGAAACATCACTGTTCCATATTGGTACCAATACAAAGCTATATCAGCTCATTTTCACTAAAAACACACTGTATCACCCCTCGTAGTTTCCTCAACAGAAACAGAGGATAAGCCTGAGACTGTGTTGTCATTTCCAGAGCTTTGCCATAGAAATGATCTGTCCAATAATTTGTGACTTGTTCCACATCTCCATGCCATTCTCCATCCAGGAGCCGCAGCTGTACAGGCCCTTCCACACAGCCCAATTTCACCAGAACCAAATCCTGGTTTCTACATATTCCAATGGCGCTCAATGACAGCACGAGTGCCGCTCAAGGTGCAGTTGAACATCCTTGACTCCCAGCGTGTTTACCCCGCGGTGGTGTCCCAGTTAACTATAGCACTCACCACACCAGCACCAAAAGCATCAGCAAACTGCAAAAGCATTTCTTCAATGGCATTATCAGGTGGCCCAATTGGATCAATGTCATGCACTGATTCCTGATGTGTCTTCGTGCTTCACAGCGGATTGCCTTCTGGATTCATACCTCCCCCTGAACCCGGTGCTCCAGGACTCTGGTATCTTTAAAAAAAAAAAAAATTATTCTTTTTGACGACAGAAAAACAGCAACAGCAGCCTCCAGGCATCTGCAGCCACGAGCAGGAGCAAGCAACAAACACAACCTGCAGCTGTGTAGTGCTCACATAACTAGCAATGCCAATGCCTTAGTATCAATGCCCTTCGGCTGTACAGCCAGAGGCTGCTCATCAGCCAAAGGGAGTTAAATTGACCTTCAGCATATAACCACAAACAAAGCTCTGTCCAGGGTGTGTTTGGCAGGGTAAACGGGCAGCAGTTATTCCCAATTATGGGTGTGGACAATTCGGAGGATGGCCTGTGGGACCCACAGGTGCTGAGCCCCCCCCCCCCCCACCCGAGCACTGGAGGAGCAGATTCAGTCCCCCTGGGCTGCATGCATGAAAACTAAAATGGCTACTCAACACCTCCGTTTCCCCCAGTTGTCATCGCACTAGGTTCCCGCTTTAAATTGGAGTACTAATCGGCACCCAAGTGACACCTCACTGGGGAGTCCGTTAGATCCTGGGAGGCTGTTAGATTGGGTGTCTATCTTGTTAATGAGGTAGTTAATTGGTGATAATTGGTTTCTCGCCATGTCTGGGGGGGATCCGGAACCCACCAATGGGAGTGGGCCAGTAAGATCACAAACCGATCAGTTCCCAACATGGATCCCAATTGCGGCCTGTCTCGCGATTTAAGCAGCTCGCACGGAGCCGCGTCAGGCGCAACGTGCTGTTAAATCGCACCCAGTATTATCAATTCACCCACAATCACTCGTGATGCTCGAGAAGCCACTCCAATTTAATTTTACTCTACAACATTGAGTTTTGCTTTCAGTCCACCGCATGTCTCCCGACCTCCCCATTATGAACTTTCAACATTTTGCCATGTATTCTTTTTTAAATCATCTTTTCTAACCGCTTTTCTTACCTTTAGGTAGCCATTGTGCTTTACATTTACCCAATTGTGCTGGATGAACTGTCTCTTTGTATTATTGTGCTCATGTCATCTGGCACTCGGCAAATAGCACCTGAATGCCATGTACTATGCACTGGCTGCACAGAAAATTTCCAGAAAAGCCACTGAAAAATAATGTATAAATATTTCCAACTTGATGTGCATCTAGGAAAATAAAAGATTGTGCAACAAAATGAAAAACAGGATTTTTTCTTTGAAAAAGTGAAAGGTTATATGCCTTTTCCTATTTCTAGGATTTCTCACCTGTTTGTGGTGATTTAGTGTCACTACAGCTGACCTGAGGATGACCTTGTTTTTATTCGCTCTTGGAATGTGAATGTTGCTGGCGCAGTTTTTGCCCATCCTTAGTAGCCTTTGAGGAGGTGGGTTGGTGGTGAGCCACCTCCTTGAACCACTTACGGTGATATTAGGGAGGGAGTTCCACAAATTTGATTTGGTAACAGTGAAGGAATAGAGATATAGTTCCAAGTCAGGATAGTGTGACTTGGAGGCAAACTTGCAAGTGGTGATGTTCTCATCCATTTGCTGCCCTTTTCTTTGTAGGTGGTAGAGGAAACACGCTCCCCACCCCCCACCCACAACATCACCATGAGTGTACCTAAAGTTTAGAAGGTACTGTTGAAGGAGTCTTAGTGAGTTGCTGTTGTGAACAGCAAAAGGAGCTGTGTGCTGATGGTGGAGGGAACACATTTTTATGGTAGTGGATGGAGAGTCGATCCAGCAGGCTGCTTTGTACTGGATTCTGTTTTTGTTCATGCAGGCCAATGGAGAACATTCCATCGCACTCCTGACTTATGCCTGGTAGATGGCAGGCAGGCTTTGGAGAATCAGGAGCCGATTTACTCACTGCAAAAGTGCCAGCCTCTGACCTCTCGCAGCAACATTTATATGGTTAGTTCAGTTCGGTTTCTGGTTGGAATTCAGTGATGGTAACATCATTGAATGTCTGAGGGAGATGATTAGATTCTCTCTTATTCGGAGATATACATTGCCTGGCACTTGTGTGACATGAATGTTGCTTCCCTGAATGTTGTTGAGGTCTTGCTCCATGGGGCATGGACTGCTTCAGTATAGGAAGAGTCACAAATGGTGCTGAACATTGTGCAATAATGAGTGAACATACTCACTTCTGACGTCATGATGGAGAGAAGTTTATTGATGAAGCAGCTGAAGATAGTTGGACCGAGGACACTACCCTGAGGAACTCCTTCAGCAATGTCCCAGGACTGAGATGATTCCCCTTCCACAACCATAAACAACTTTTTTCATACTAACTTGGACTCCAACCAATGTAGATTTTTCTTCCCTTGATTACCGTCAACTTCAATTTTGTTAAGAGTCCTTAATGCCATACTCGATCAACTACTGCCTTGATGTCAAGGGCAGTAACTTTCACCACACATCTGGAATTCCGATCTTTTGTCCATGTTTGGGCTCGGGCTGCACATAGGTCAGAAGCTGAGTGGCCCTGGTGGAACCCAATCTGAGCATCGGTGAGCAGGTCATTTCTCAGTACATGTCAGTGACACCTTGCCTCACTTTGCTGATGATGAGAGTAGGCTGATGGGGTGGTAGTTGGCCAGATTAGATTTGACCTGCTTTTTATGGACAGGGTATACTTCGGAAATTTTCCACATAGTGGGTAGATGCCTGTGTTATCCTCGAAGTGAGATAACATTTAACATAATTAACTTAATCGTTCAATTCCTGATTTAGTGACACTTCTCTGATAGTAACATTTTGGTACCATGGAATTTATTGCAGCAAATTCTATTTGTAACTGTGCTTTACACATATCATATAACGATATAAAAATATGTGTGTGTGTATATATATATATATGTATATTTTTTCAAATTACTCAGTTTGCATCAGTTTTAATTGTCATTAATGACTATTTAAAACATGAATATTTTGCAAACTAATTGGTTGTGAGAAGTCAAAAATTGTTCCTGAATAATGCATAACCAAGCAATTACAGATTTACATTTAACTGAAAATAGTCACATCTCATTACTTTTCGTGAGATTATTGCAGCTGTGTCATTCATGGCTTGGAATGCAGGCAAATAGTTGAAGTCAATCTGAATAACCACAACTGAAAGATTTAAGTGATTATTGAAAGAACAGATTCAAATTCAGTTAGGGCAGCATGGGTGCAGTGAGGATTTCAGCTCTGGAAATCAATGATACAGAGCAAGAGAAGCATTGATTCAGTCCTGTTACCGTTTCCAAAAAACCCACAAACTGTGCCTGTGGTATTTCCCTCCAGCAGTATGGAAATAGAAAGAAAGAAGCCTAGGTGGCGCTTTGCAGCTCCGCAGGTCAGTTACACAAAGGTGTTGACTTGAATAACTGTGGGAACATACATGCCTCTTCGATAGCAGGAAAATGAAGGCCAGGCAGCCCTTTAACCGGCCAGAACTTCACCACGGCAAGATAAAAACAGAAAAATAAATCTCAAACTCGGATTAACCTGGATTTTTGAGGAGGAAGTTAATTTGGCTCCACTTTTCCAGGCCAAAGTATGTCAAAAGTGCTAAAAGTTCCTGTGGTTCTTTGAATTCTTGAATACATACATTTCAGTTCCAAGAATAATCCTGGGATTCCTTTTTGTACATATGGGATTCTTTTTTGTACATATTGTTACAATCTGAGCAGTGATTAGTGACATTCTTTTTCGGAAGTCTGAAAAACCAGACATTTACTGAAAGAATGAGGCCACAGGGTTCACGGTTTAAAACAAAATAATTTTACTACCTAAGAATCCAACAACTTGATTGCTCACAACTGCATTCTATCTTAAATAGTTAGGTTAAAAAATATTAAACACAGTTCATTGTACTGTAAACCAAACTTCTCTCCTTCAACACCAATTTAATTTACGCCCCCAAAACTCAAGTCAGATACTTACAGAAATCTGAGGTTTAACCATTTGGTCTGAATATGGTTTCAAAGATCTGTTTTAAGGGATGAGGTTTCTTTGTCGTTTTACATATTTCCAGCAAGATTTTTCCCTTCAAATCTCCAACTATCGCATAGTTGTGAACTCCAGTTCAACACCGGCATCGCTAACATTTTACGTGATGCCACCTCGGGTCAGAACTCTCTTATGCTTTAGCTCTAATATTCTTTAGCTTTGGAGTATTGTATCTAAAACTCTCTCTTTCTCTCTATCCTCAGTTTGGCTCTTCCAGAAGTCTGGCTCACTGTCAGTGGAGTAGTTCAGTTAACAAGAGCTAGCCAGTACACACAATTTTAACTTAACTCTGAATGAGATTTTTCTTGCAGCAAGCTTGTTCTGGATTAAAACTAATAACCCTGCTTGAGATCAGAGCCACACCTGCAATTTACTCACCCCTAAAAAAATGTTTTGCTGACCATTTTTCTATTGTTTATCCCACAGGCAACTTGGTCACATGATTAGCTACTGGAAGCCAGGTACTTAACAAGAAACCTTTCACAGAAACCTAGCTCTTAAAAGGACCATCATCCCAACGTAAAGCATAGGGTTTTTCCCCACCAGAAACACTTGAGCCATCAAAACATGAGTTTTGAAAATATAAAGACAATTTTGCACTCAAATAGTTCAGCATATTTTGAAATGATGGGGATGATGTTTTTAGAATGTAGGCAATGACTTCAATATAGATTTGAAGATGTTTAGGATAAGGAATAGTGAAGCTTTAAGGCACACATTTTCAAATAGATTTCCTAAAGAAAATGGACAAACGTGAGAGAAGAACTTTATGTGAATTGCTTCTGTGTGTTTTACTGCACATGCAATCTGACAGATTGATTATGTGTATGTGACATTTGCAATGATACTGCTAATGATTTGTTTGCTGAATACAAATGAAGTCATTTATAATGCATTCCATAAATAAATGGAAAGTCTGAGATTTGAATTCTGGTACGGGATTCCGTTAAGGATTAGCCTTTTCCCAAATAATCATTGGTCTTGAATTTCTGGGAATATATTTGTGGAGATGCATTATAACTCTAAAAATATGTACATATTCTAAATTTATATGTATATATTTATGTTAATCCTCAACATCCTTGGAGCAGCACGCAAATATGTTGCTTTGGGAGATTCATAGCAGGACAATTGTTGATTAAAAGTAAAAGTGCATCTACATTTCACGAAGTGGCTCCTAACTATATTCACACAATAGTTGAGAGCAGAATGAACTTACCAAACAAAGCATGAACTTGTCTAGTGGGGACTTTCATTATTCTAATATTTACAAGAGCTGGAAGATGCTAATAAGGTGACTTTAGTAATTCTGCTTCAGCTTCAGAGAAAGCTGCATCAGCTTGTTCGGGATGACATTTGATCCCATGAGCAAAATGCCCACAGCCAAAAAGATTTCTGAGAAGGCTAAAGATGTATTGTCTGGACACAGAATTTATCAATAATCACAAACAGAAGATCATCTGGTTTGGCTTCCACTACTTTCACAAACATGCAACTAGTCATAATTCCCTGGGGCACTGCAATGCAATACTGTACATTTCAGTCTGTTACTTCCAAATATTCTATCAACCACATTAATCAAACAAATTATTTTGCATTGTAATCACTGCACCTGAATTCTGTATTCAGTATTCAATTATTTTCAATGAAGGGAAGAGAACCGATAAATTCCTGGGTGAGCTTTAAATATAGCAAATTTGGTACTGTAATTGACAGTTTATCTGTTTTCTTATTTTCTATGGTTAAAGTGCTTTGATGTGTAAACTTACTGTGTTTTCTTACCCATGGAGTGGTTTGTTGCAATTCAAATACATTCCAGCAGCAAGCTTTTGTGAATTAAAAGAAAAAATTATTTATTATCACACACTTCCTGGAGGTATAAACTCACACACACTTGGCTAAGACGCAAAGGAGCGCAAGGTTTGGGATGCCCTGAAAAACTCTCGCTTTGGGGAGGACCATGACTTGGGTGGGCAAATATTTCCCCCCACGGGGATCTGAGACCTTCTTATTTCTGGGCTGCGAGCTGGAGGACCTTTGGTGCTTGCTCCTTTAATGGGCAGGGACCAGAAGCCCAATAGCCAGACAATCAGGGGAATGATGATGACTTGGAGTGAGGACAGATCAATACTCCTCATATCTCCTGTGAATGTCTGAATCCTGCCTGACAGAGACCTGAGCATGACCTGCCACTGAGCAGGATGATCTCTGGGCGATTGGATGCTGAATGACACCTCTCAGCTGCTACTGCCTCCTGCAAGGTTAGTGGTACCTATGTGAGTCTGCACTAATTTTACAAGTGGACAGATTCTCACAAGCTTTCAGCCGATGGCTTCTTCCTGATGAAAGAAAGCTCTCACTGAAGGGTTTGGGGGTTGGTGCCTGTGACCAGGATTACATCAGCATGACGGTGGTGTTACAGTGGGAGGGGGGACAATCTTTGAGCCTCCATCATCTGTGAGAGGAGATTGAGGATGTACCAGCGTTGTATTTCCAGCCTCAACGTGGGGGCTGGCTGTGCATGCTGCAATGAAATGGGAGCAGGGAGGCACTTTAACAGTGCACAACGTGACTTTTAATGCATGAAATGGTGTTAACATTGGTGATTACTCTCTACTCATGCTTAAACTCACCCGAGCCCACAGGGTGATAATTTCTTAAATCCCCTTACTCTACTGCTGCATCTAGGTGTCTCCCCAAGATCTAAAACTGAGGGTGATGAGGCCTACTGACTGCCACACCTTCTTGCCTGAGATGACCTTGATGGGCATTCCTGGAGGGTTGGAACATTGGGAGTCTAGGCCTGCTTTCGGGCAGCACAGGTGTTGTTGTGCCACCATTCATGGTGTGCGGAGCTGGAGATGTGTCAATCACAGGAAGTGGGGAGTCAGATTTCCTAGTTGGAAGGCCTCAGGCTATGCACCAGACAATCGTCTTTCTTGTGGGTGCATTGGCCTCCTTCATTGAATGGAGGTGTAGCTGGAGTGAGATCCAGAAATGGTACTATCCTCTGGCGCAGACACTCTTGGATTCCCACAAGTGCCTACACCTGCAATTGATGCCCTGCACCATGCAACTCATGTCCTCAGCCATGGAGTGGACATCCCCAACCTTAAAATGCACATCCTGTACCAAGGTCTCCATTGCAGACACCACCCTCGCAATGTTGGCTTGCAGTCTGAAGAAGGATGCTGATACCCCTTCCTGATATTCACGACTCTGCCTTTGCAGCTCCAGCAGCTGTAGGATGACCGAACCCAGGGGCACATCATCTGACTGGGACTCCGCAGAGTCCTGGGCTCCAGCATCCGTCTGGGTACCGGATTCCTGGACACCTCTGCCGCCACCTGTTGTGAATCATCAGGTGAGGTACTCACTAGTGAGGGACGCTGAAGTCTGTCTACTCATTATTCCAACTGAGGTGTGAGTATCTGCACTGGTGGAGGAGACAGGTGACAGTTGTAAACCCTCTTCGATGCTATTCTCAGTTTTATTTCCCTCGAAGCTGCTCATGTTTGTCGTCTCCAGAGGGTGAGAGGATGATCCGGGCTGGTCGACTGATTGACCTGCAATGGAAGAAAAATGACATTTAGTGAATGACAGGGGCATGAGGACAGCAGGAACTGAACTCACTTGGTAAGAATGTCTGACATGTTTGAGAGGTGAGCGGGATGTGAAGAGGAGAGATCCATTGAGGGGATAAGGCGGGGGGGCGGGGGGGGGAGCGGATCTCGTGATTTGTAGCTCACAGATAAACCCTGGGAGATGTTATCAGGCACAAGGCAGTTAGGGTTCAGCGAAGTCCCTGGGAGCTGAGAAGGTGGAGGGACATCACTAGTTCCATGCTGGTGAGGGGTGGGGGTCAGAAGAATCCCTGGGAGCCATTTATAGCTCAATGCAGTGATTGGAGTTTAGAGAAACCCATGGGCTTAATGAAGCTAGTTGTTTGAAAAAGAGTTGGAATTGTGCTGGTCATTAGAGGTGGGATTGCAGTTTTGTGAATCCCGTGGTATAGTCTCAGAAGAAGAGATTTCACCATAAAGAGTTGTTGAGACATTCTGAGTCAGGGCAGTTTTTGAGGGAATTCAGAGGTTGGATCTTTGAAAGAATGAGAGGGTTGACAATCATTGCTGATTACAAAGAGAAACAATGATGCAAAGAGAAGTGAGAACAACAAGAAACACAGTGACATCGGTGTGAATTCAAGCAGAATAGTAATTTTGGTAACTGCACCAGGTGAGGAACAAATAATTTAACACACAATGAATGGAATTCATTTTGTTAAATCTAATTGAATAGCAAATATTAAAGGAGGCAATATTGATTATTTCATTTGAGATTTAAAATAACTGCAGTACCACAAATGGTACAAAAATATCTGAGCTGAATCTTCTCTTAACAGTAGACCGCATGTGGCCTGTTATTCATGTTAAATTGATGGACAGTGAAGCACACTACTCTCAAACGTCATGACTCAATGTCTGAAGCTTACTGTTACAATCCACATAGAAACTAATAATTTTTTTAAGTCGAATTTCCTAGAGACCGACAGAAATAAACTGAAGGGCATGATCTCATCTTTTAAGAATTTCACTGTAACAAACTATCTGAAATCTAAATAGATCAAAAGATTCTGAGGCCGGAGGAAGAGTCATATTTGGCTTAAAATGTTAAGGCCATTTCTCTCTTCACAGATGCTGCCAGACCTGCTGAGTATTTCCACTTTCTGTTTTTATGTTAGATTTCCAGCATCTGCAGTATTTTGCTTCCATTAACCTAAAACAAATGCTGCTCAACAGGTAATTAATACATGTAAGTACAGAAAAGGTAGTTTCACATTAAGCAACTAATGCAATCAAGATACCTCTCATAACTCATTTTACTGTGTTTGGCAATTTTGCCAGATATATGGCATTATAAAACCCAGTCCCATGATTCCAGCTTTCCAATAGGCTCACTTCTCCCACCTATGGAAGGCTGAATCTTCCAGTGTCCTTCATGAATCATCCCACTCCTCCAAAGTGAACAGACTTCAACCAGCAAGGGCCATCTTTACGACTCCTTGATCCTTAAACCTCCAAAAGTCCCTTATATTTTCTTTTCCATGACAACCAGATCACATGGACTTGTCTCCACCCAAAGGTTTAGTATGGCCACAATCCCGCCTATTAATTTAAAGGAGACATTTTATAACAAAAACATTTTGTAAAGTCCTGCTTTCATAACCATGCTGTTTGCAAAGGAGCTCTAGAATTTTGTACCAGTAACAGTGAAAGAATGATGATTATATTTCCAAGTCAGCATGGAGGGGAGTTTCCAGGTGGTGGTGTTCCTAGATATCTACTGCCTTGATCCTTCTAGATGGTGTGCTTGAAGGTGCTGTCCAGGGAGCCTTGGTGAGTTCCAGTTGTGCATCTTGTAGATGGTACAAATTACTCCTGCTGTTGGTGGATGGAGTGGATCTTTGTGAATGGGGTGCCAATCAAGCAGGCTGCTTTGTCCTGGATGCTATCAATTTCCTGAGTTGGAGCTGCACTCATCCAGGCAAGTGGGGAATATTCCATCAGATGCCTTGCTTGTGCTTTTTAAATGGTGGACTGGCTTTGGGGAGTCAGGAGGTGAGTTACTTGTGTAAGTAACTCTGGCCTCTGGCCTGCCCTTGTAGCCACAGTATTTATGTGGCTAGTCTAGTTCAGTTTCTGGTCAATGATAACCCTCAGGATGTTGATCGTTGGAGGATTCAACAATGTTAATGACATTGAATGTCAAGGGGAAGTGCTTGGATTCTCTTTTGTTGCAGATGGTTATTGCCTGGCATTTGTGTGACGCAAATGTTACTTGGCACTTGTCCAGGCCTTGTTGCATTTGGACATGGCCTGCTTTTAGTATCTGAAGAATCGCCAATGTTGCTGGCCATTGTGCAATCATCAGCAAATGACCTCACTTCTGATCGTATGATGGAAGGAAGCTCATTGATGAAACTGAAGATGGTTGGGCTGAGGACACTACTCTGAGGAATTCCTGCAGTGATGTCCTGGAGATCAGATGACTGACCTCCAACAACCACAGCCATCTTCCTTTCTACTAGGTTATGACTCCAACCAGTGGAAAGTTTTCCCCTGATTCCCATTGACTCCAGTTTTGCAAAGGCTCCATGATGCCACACTTGGTCAAACGCTGCCTTTGATGTCAAGGGCACATTCAGGACAACGTATATCTAGAAGATCTGTAGTCTTATTTTTAAAATTACTTTTGTGGGTTTTGATAAACCTCCGGAAACGGCTCTCTCAATAAGCCTTTGTTCCAGTTTAACACAAGGACTTTTATGCAGGAGCCAACCATGGTCACCATTAACTCACCTTACAAATTAATGTTGCAATTACAAGTCCTGCTCCCCAGCACACATATATGGCATGAATGGACACATGGATTTGGAGAGCTCCACAGATTTGCTCCATCTTGTAACATACCTGTGCGTAATGCTGCTACTATTCTGCTGGTAAATAGACTAGTGCTATTTTTCTGGTAACTTGAGAAGTTCCTATTGATTAAGAACCATTAATAACGTTAGACTAATTTATGAGGGGAATTACGAAGTAGGCCCATTATTATGTGATTTATGCCACTAACACGTCAGATAAATTTAGAGAGGCTATATTTCCAGTGTCCAACCTTGTGTGATAGGATCGCAGATTGGAAAATGGAGCATGAAAGTCAGTGGCCCAATTCACAGTCGTTCTAACTTCCTAGCTACGAAGATTAATGGGGCATCTTGAGCATGTGAAAGGCACTAAATGAATGCAAGATTTTTTTTTTCTTTCATTATAGTGAATGAAAAACCAAGAGCACCAGATATCAGGTGTACTGACTTCTAAGTTCAACTTTCCAATCTGTCAAACAATGTTACCTCTGGGTACAATTTTACATACTTCTCATAAATGACAGTTGATATTGAGCCAAAAGAGGTTCCAGTGGTTATCTGCATGCACTACAGCTAGACAAAGATCTGACAAACATCAATCTGATTTACAGGTTAAATTATACAGAGTTAGAAGAATGAAGGAAGCTACGAATAGCGTATTTTACTCAATTAAGGCAGAGTGTATTTTCTGCAAATGATTGATTCATATTTGTGCTACTCTTACAGAGTATTTTAAATGGGTTAACAACTTTGTAAAATGATGCACACAGGAACTTAATCCCAATGCACTAAAAATATTGCACAAAAGAAATTCAGCCTCTAGAGTTGTGATGCAAACCTGTTTTTGCTGAAGAAAAGATCTGTGACTTATTGCAGAGGCTGATTTACTTCTGCAGCCTATTGTGAGAAACCAGTTTCCTATCCTTAAAGATAGGGCATACAGTCTTGCCTCTCAGCCAAGTGTGATCCATCGCACAAACATCAAATGAAAACGTATCAAAATCAACACATTTACATGCCCCGGATATTTTACTAAACTTTTAGAATTTTTAAGGGGTCGGAAATGTCTAATGTCTTTTATTCTTGACAACTTTGGTTTCATCGTAGAACATTGAACATAGAACTGTGCAGCACAGTACAGTCCTTTTGGCCCATGATGTTGTGCCGAACTAGTCTGAAACGAAGATCAAATCAACCTACTCCCAAGTATTCTAGTGCACTCCATATGCCTATCCAATAACCACTTGAAAGTTCCTAAAGTGTCCGACTCCACAACCATAGCTGGGAGTGTGTTCCACGCCCCAACCACTCTCTGAGTAAAGAACCTACCTCTGACATCCCTCCTATATCTTCCACCATGAACCTTATAGTTAGGCCCCCTTGTAACAGTTATATCCACCCGAGGAAAAAGTCACTGAACGTCCACTCTATCTATCCCTCTCATCATCTTATACACCTCAATTAAGTCGCCTCTCATCCTCTTTCGCTCCAATGAGAAAAGCCCTAGCTCCCTCAACCTTTCCTCATAAGACCCACCCACCAATCCAGGCAGCATCCTGGTAAATCTCCTTTGCACCCTTTCAATGCTTCCACATCCTTCCTATAATGAGGTGACCAGAACTGCACACAATACTCCAAATGTGGTCTAACCAAGGTCTTGTACAGTTGCAGCATAACCTCACGGCTCTTAAACTCAATCCCCCTGTTAATAAATGCGAACACACTATAGGCTTTCTTCACGGCTCTGTCCACTTGGGTGGCAACTTTCAGAGATCTATGGACATGAACTCCGAGATCTCTCTGCCCCTCCACATTCTTCAGAACCCTGCCGTTAACCATGTAATCCGCATTCAAATTTGTCCTACCAAAATGAATCACCTCACACTTATCAGGATTAAACTCCATCTGCCACTTTTCAGCCCAGCTCTGCATCCTATCAATGTCTCTTTGCAGCCTACAACAGCCCTCCACATTATCCACTACTCCACCAATCTTGGTGTCATCAGCAAATTTACTAACCCAAACTTCAACTCCATCATCGAAGTCATTGATAAAAATCACAGCAGAGGACCCAGCACTGATCCCTGAGGTACACTGCTGGTGACTGGGCTCCAGGATGAAAATTTACCATCTACCACCACCCTCTGTCTTCTCTGTGATAGCCAGTTACTGATCCAATCGGCCGAATTTCCCTCTATCCCATGCCTCCTTACTTTCTGCATGAGCCGCCCATGGGGCACCTTATCAAACGCCTTACTAAAATCCATGTATACAACATCAACTGCTCTACCTTCATCTATGTACTTAGTTACCTCCTCAAAGGATACAATCAAACTTGTGAGGCAAGACTTACCCCTCACAAATCCATGCTGACTATCCTGTATTAAGCTGTATCTTTCCAAATGATCATAAATCCTATTCCTCAGGACCCTTTCCAATAATTTACCAATGATTGAAGTGAGACTAATCGGCCTATAATTCCCAGGGTTACACCTATTCCCTTTCTTAAACAAGGGGACAACATCCGCCTCTCTCCAGTCTTCTGGCACTATTCCTGTAGACAGTGAGGACATAAAGATCAAAGCCAAAGGCTCTGCAATCTCATTCCTCGCCTCCCAACGCATCCTAGGATATATCCCATCAGGCCCAGGGGACTTATCTATCCTCAAGCTTCTCAAAATTTCTAACACATCTTCCTTCCGAATATCTACCTCCTCCAGCCTACCAGCCTGTATCGCACTATCCTCCTCAACAACATGGCCCCTCTCCTTTGTGAACACTGAAGAAAAGTATTCATTTAGGGCCTCTCTTATATCTTCAGATTCCATGCACACATTCCCACTACTGTCCTTGACCGGCCCTAACTTCACCTTGGTCATTCTTTTATTCCTCAACTTAAGTGTAAAAAGCCTTGGGGTTTTCCTTGATCCTATCCACCAAGGGCCTCTCATGCCCCCTCCGAGCTCTCCTAAGCCCTTTCTTGAGCTCCTTCCTAGCTATCTTGTATCCCTCAAGTGCCCTAACTGAACCTTGTTTTCTCATCCTTACATAAGCCCCCTTCTTCCTCTTGACAAGACAATCAACCTCTTTTGTAAACCATGGTTCCCTCACTCGACCATTTCCTCCCTACCTGACAGGGACATACATATCAAGGAAACGCAGTATTTGCTCCTTGAACAAGCTCCACGTCTCAATTGTGCCTATCCCTGACAGTTCCTGTTTCCATCTTATGCTCCCCAATTCTTGCCTAATCGCATCGTAATTACCCTTCCCCCAGTTATAAACCTTGCCCTGCCGTATGTTCCTACCCCTCTCCATTGCTATAGTGAAAGTCACCAAATTGTGGTCACTTTCTCCAAAGTGCTCTCCCACAACCAAATCCAGCACTTAACCCGGTTCATTACCCAGTACCAAATCCAATGTGGCCCCGCCTCTTGTCGGTCTATCCACATATTGTGTGAGGAAACCCTCCTGTACACACTGGATAAAAACAGCCCCATCCAAACCATTCGAATTATCGTGGTTCCAATCAATATTTGGAAAGTTAAAGTCACCCATGACAACTAAACTGTGACTACCGCACCTATCCCAAAATCTGCATTGCAATCTTTTCCTCCACATCTCTGGTACTATTTGGGGGCCTAGAGAAAACTCCTAACAAAGTGACCGTTCCTTTCCTATTTCTAACTTCACCCCACACTACCTCGGTAGACAGATCCTCCTCAAACTTCTTTTCTGCAGCCATTATACTGTCCTTGATTAACAATGCTACTCCTCCACCTCTTTTACCACCTTCCCTAATCTTACTGAAACATCTAAACCCCGGAACCTCCAACAACCATTCCTTCCCCTGTTCTATCCACGTCTCCGTAATGGCCACACCATCGTAGTCCCAGGTACCAATCCATGCTTCAGCCTCACCAACCTTATTCCTGATGCTCCTCGCATTGAAGTAGACACATTTCAAACCACCTTCATGCCTGCAGGTCCACTCTTGTGACCTTGGTACCTTCCTCCATACTGCCCTATCCTCAACTTTGTGAACTCCAGCAAAGCTCTCCTGGACTACAAATCAGTTTCCCATCCCCCATCCAAATTAGTTTAAACCCCCCCGAAGAGCTGTAGCAAATTTCCCTCCCAGGATATTGGTGCCCCTCTGATTCAGGTGTAAACCATCCTGTTTGTACAGGTCCCACCTTCCCCGGAATGTGCTCCAATTATCCAAGGAACTGAAACCCTCCCTCCTACACCATCCCTGTAGCCGCGTGTTAAACTGAACTCTCTCCCTGTTCCTGACCTCGCCAGCACGTGGCACTGACAGCAAACCAGAGATGAAAACACGGTCTGTCCTGGCTCTCAGCTTCCACCTTAGCTCCCTGAATTCCCGTTTTACATCTCCGTCCCTTTTCCTACCTATGTCGTTGGTACCAATGTGTACCACAACTTGTGACTGCTCCCCCTTAAGGATCCTGATAACACGATCAGAGACGTCACGGACCTTGGCACCCAAGAGGCAACACACCAACCGTGAGCCTCTATCGTTGCCACAGAACCGCCTATCTGTACCTCTAACTATAAAGTCTCCAATAACTAATGCTCTCCTGCTCTCCCCCCTTCCCTTCTGAGCCACAGGGACAGACTCAGTGCCAGAGACCTGGTCACCGTGGCTTACCTCTGGTAGGTAGGTCCCCCCCCAACAGTATCCAAAACTGTATACCTGTTATTGAGGGGAACAACCGCAGGGGATCCCTGCACTGACTGCTTCTTCCCCCTCCTTTTAAACGTCACCCAGCTACCTTCATTCTTAGGAGTAACTACATCCCTGTAGCTTCTATCTATAACCGACTCTGCCTCCCGAATGATCCTCGGTTCATCCAATTCCAGCTCTAGTTCCCTTACACGGTCTTTGAGGAGCTGGAGATGGGTGCACTTCCCGCAGGTGAACTCAGCAGGGCTACTGACAGTGTCCCTGATCTCGAACATTCAGCAGGGGGAACATTGCACTGCCCTCTCTGCCATCCCTTCCATTTATCCACTTGACAATTACAGGGAAAAAAAGCTTACCTGATTTTCACACTCCCCGACAGCAGCTTTCAACTGGTCCCCACAGTCTATACTCACTGAGAGCTCCTGAGAGTCGCAGTGACTGCACCTGAGGCAAATCACTCCCCGCAACAGCCAATCAGCGTCGCCACTCTGCCGCCCACTGCAGGATACTTGCCTCAACTTGTCCCCACAGTCTGTCCTTACTGAGAGCTCCTTCTAGTCGCAGTGACTGCACCTGAGGCAAATCACTCCCCACAACAGCCAATCAGCATCGCCACTCTGCCGCCCTCTGCAGGATGAATCATCTTGAATGTCGTTTAAATGGGACCTCTTGTTTCATACTTGGTGGGGCCTAGGTAGGCTGCTATTTCAGAGGGCTGGTGTAGACTTGATGGGCCAAATAGCCTCCATCTGCACCGCAGGGATTCTATGATTTATTTTGTGTCAATCTATGAGGCTTCCTGCTCTTCATTGGTTTTTCTGTTTCTAGCTGTCACACATACTTCATAGTGCAATGTCTGCATCACTCTGTCCAAGTCTTTTTTTTCAGTGTTTCTCTCTCTCTGGATTCCCTTTCTTCTGTGACTCACGCAGCCCAATGTTTTTTTTAAAAGCTGAAGTATGTTTAAGACTGGAGAGTGAATGCTGGATAGATGCATTGTTATTGGGATGGAATGTTGTTGGGATGAGAGAAAGATGAGGCTAATGTTCAGACTTGGAGGACCTTGGGGAAAGGTGTGTTAGTCAAGAGGAAGCAAATCATTTGGGCTAGACTTTGGAGGGAATGGACAGAAGGGAACAATGGCCTGTCAAGGAGTGGGATGGGGAGTACAACCTAATTGTTAAAGGGGATGGGTGAAGTGGAGAAATGTGTCTGTCCACTTAGATCTCTCTTTTCTACATTTTACTATCTTTCAATCCTTTCCTCATTTTTCCTCAAGTTCTCACTTCTGTCATTCTTTGGTTTCTTGTTCCCATCACTTTATGGCCACCCCTTTAGATCTTTTATAACCTACATGAGACCTATGGGTTGAACCAATTCACCTCCCCGTTATTCTCGTCTAGTATGAGTTTCCCCCGCTGAGGGGCCCCATCAGTGGAGCAATGGACTCTATATATAAGCTCAGCCCTGATGGAAGCCGAGGAGAGTAGCCCCAACTGGGACCAGTGCACGTTGTGTAGATAGTTACTTCAATAATAAACAAGCAGTTTCTTTATGCCTCTCGTGTGGACTCCTCTGTGGACATAATATTGGCGATGAGGATGGGATGTTATAACCCACCCAAGGCCTGTGGAGTGGGACCAATTAGTGGCCCCTTGATTCTTGTCTCCCCTTGATTCTAGTCTTGTCTAGTACGAGCTTCCCCGCTGAGTGGCGGGGGCCCTATCAGTGGAAGAATGGACTCTATGTATAAAAGCTCAGCCTGAGTGGGAGCCAAGCAGAGCAGTCCCAACTGGAACCTGTGTATGTTGTGTAAATTGTTACCTCAGTGATAAATAACCAGTTTTTATGCCTCTTGTGTGGACTCCTCTGTGGACACAAGCTCCAATTCCCATTTGCTTTCCTTCTCCATCTCTTGCTCTTAGTAGCTTTCCTCTTTCATGCCAGAGTGGCTGGGAAGCACTTGAGGTTGATGTGTAAGTAAGTGGAATGTTTGGGGTGTACCTGAGCTATGCAACCAGATGTTCTGATGTACCAGTAAGCACCTGCTTGTACCAGCTGGACGGACAGATGAACTGGTTGGCTGAAAAGCACTCAAATGCTGTTCATCAAACCAAGAAGCAGAGTGTGAGCAGTGTCTCAGTCACAGCACTTTCAGATCAGAGTCAGAGGGTTGTTGGTTAAAGTTTCACTCTCTTGACCTGAGCACATAATCCAAAATCACACTTTTGTGTTTTAAGAATCCAAATTAGACCAAAATGATACACTGCAAGTTACATGACTGCAGGAAGTGTTTTATTCAATACTTTGAACTGGCGACTCGCATGATTCCAGCAGCTTGCCTCAGTTTCAGTTTCTTTTTCTCAGCAACCACACCGAGGCTGAACTAATCATACACACACAACAAATACCAGGCACACAACAATTGAACAGTACAGACATGTCCAGTGTTTAGACATGTTGAGGCTATCTGAACTGGTCTGACAGGAAGAGAGTAACTCCAGGAGTGGGGAGGAGTTGGAATAACTGGCTAGCCACTAATGGTTATGGGTCAGATTGTGCTGGGTACTGAAGGGAGTTCAAGGAAGCGATTTGGCTGAACTGATGGAAGCAAGTCCCTGCAGAGCAGGTGGGGGCAGGCTACTCAATGGAGCAAGAAAATGAGCCACATCTGGTTACTGAAGAGCAGAAAAGGAACAGTTCATGGCTGAATATTTAAAGGAGCATGGGACTAGGACATCAGAATGCAGCAGAGGCATGAGGTGAAACCATAATTGAGAGATAATACTATTGCAATGATTGACAAAGGCTATCTAAAGCAATCAAAAATAACTCGAGAAAAAAGTGTTTTACCCAACACGGTAGCACAGTGGTTAGCACTGTTACTTCACAGTGCCAGAGACCTGGGTTAGATTCCCAGCTTGGATCACCTGTCTGTGCAGAGTCTGCACGTTCTCCCCGTGTCTGCGTGGGTTTCCTCCGGGTGGTCCAGTTTCCTTCCACAAGTCTCGAAAGACAGGCAGTTAGGTCATTTGGACATTCTGAATTCTCCCTCAGTGTACACGAACAGGTGCCGTAGTGTGGTGACAAGAGGAATTTCACAGTAACTTCATTGCAGTGTTAATGTAAGCCTACTTGTGACACTAATAAAGATTATTATTATTATTAATTCACACTGGGACCAGTACTCAAAGCTTAATCCAAGGCTTCCATCATGAAGTAGACTTCTCCAAGAAAATACTTCGCAAGAGATTTACTGTGTTCTATATGCATGAAAAATTCAAATAAATTTAACATAGTTACTTGGCTGGTCATTTTGTGCTACTTCCTATTCAGAAATAGCATTTTCTGCTTCTTGCTATTTGAGCTTGGGTGGTTTAATTGCTCAATAACCTATTGCCTACTCAGCTCATGTTAATACTTGCTGAGGTATTCAAATATTCACATTTAGTCAAGCAGAAAAGGAGTCATCACAAAAGGAGGCCATTCAGCTTGTCACATGCTTAGTACTAGCACTCTGGCTGGGACTGTTTATTCCAATTGTACTTCCCTGTCCTTTTCCTCACGTTGCTCCTCATCAAATACTGCCTCAGTTGTCACCTATTGCTCTATGAATAATCTTGAAACTGTGTACTCTTGTTGCCAATTCCACCATTACGGAAACAAGGTGGTAGATTTTGACTTTGTGCGATGGTGTAAAATGGATTCTTCAAATTTGTATTTCCATTGACTTCAATAGAAATAAAAGTTAAGAGAGATGTAAGGCAGGTTTGCTAACATTTTCACACAAAATCCCAAACTATCCCATAGGTTCATCCATTACCTGCTCCAAACAATGATTTTCTGATAGACACTGGGAGTGGTAAGTTTCCATGTCCCAAATGGATGCTCAAAAATGAGCTATTTTATGCAAAATAATCTAACCTTTTGGGGGGTTTTCTCAAATATTCCATGCTTTACATTTTGTTAAAATTAGGTTATTTCTCTTTATTACATGTAATGCTGTGCACCCCTTGCATGTCATACACGTCAGTCATTCATTTGGTATGCACCATTAGTGTTTTAAACTCAAATGTCCACCTGATTGTGCCTGTGAATAAATTTCAGCAAGATTTGCCTCAGCAGAGGCTGTTCTAAAGTATTAAAACTCTACTCTTACAGATATTCAAAATATTCTGTGTGCAGCGACTTGATTGGAAAGGGGAGGGATGAGTATCAATTGAGCTGAATACGTATGAGAGAATAAAGGGTATGCCAGGATGAACTGGTTGAAAGACAGTGGGGTTGGATGTGAGGAGACTGACATTATGTTCAGAGAAGTGAGAAAATATGACTGCTGACATGAATTGGTGGGTGGCAGTGTGAGAATTGTCCCTTTAAGGGAAACACAGCAGAGTAAGGGTCACATGGCCTGTGTGACCAATTGGGAGTGTGGAATCACCCCATAATGAGAGTGACTCTGAGGCAAAGAAACATTTTGGGACCTAGCTACGAGGCTGCTGTATAATTCTTATTAATAAATACCTTGTGTGCTCACTAATGAAGTTTGTGAAAGTGCAACTTTACAGAGTGTCAGCACAAACTTGTGAAAGAAATGGAGGAAATATTCCATTTGAACTGAGAGAGGGAGAGGGGTTGAAAGTATCATAATGAATTGATGGCAGAGGAATGGTTCCTTGATGCGAATGTGATCAACGGGTGAGTGATTTCAACACAACCTAATCATAATTACGAATAGAAAGTACAAAGATAAATCTGCAATTGTACGTTTTTATCACAAGAAATGAGGGGTAAAACGCCAAAGTGTTTGCCCTGATCTTCCATGTTGGAATGCAGAGTATAACATTTGTTCCACTGGCAGGCAATAACTAGTGGCATGCCACAGGGATCGGTGCTGGGACCCCAGCTATTCATAATATATATTAATGATTTGGATGAGGGAACAAAATGTAACATCTCAAAGTTTGCAGATGATACCAAGTTGGGTGGGAGAGTGAACTGTGATGAGGATGCAGAGATCCTACAGCATGATCTGGACAGGTTGGGTAAGTGGGCAAATCAATGGCAGATGCAGTATAATTTGGATAAGTGTGAGGTTATTCACTTTGGAAGCAAAAACAGGAAGGCACATTACTACCTGAACGGTTTTAAATTGGGAGAGGGGAGTGTGTAGCGGGACCTCGATGTCCTTGTGCACCAGTCGCTGAAAATAAGCATGCAGGTGCAACAGGTGGTAAAGAAGGCTGATGGTATGTTGGCCTTCATTGCGAGAGGTTTCGAGTACAGGAGCAGGGATGTGTTGTTGCAATTATACACGGCCTTGGTGAGGCTACGCCTAGAATATTGTGTGCAGTTTTAGTCTCCTTTTCTGAGGAAGGGTGTTCTTGCTCTCGAGGGAGTGCAGCGAAGGTTTACCAGACTGATTCCAGTGATGGCGGGACTGTCATATGAGGTGAGATTGACTAGGTTAGGATTGTTCTCCCTGGAGTACAGAAGAATGAGGGGGAATCTCATCGAGACTTATAAAATTCTAACAAGACTAGACAGGGTAGATGTTCTCGATGGTGGGTGTGTCCAGAACCAGGGGTCACAGTCTGAGGATTCAGGGTAAACCATTTCGAACAGAGATGAGGAGACATGTCTTCACCCAAAGAGTGGTGAGCCTGTGGAATTCATTACCACAGGAAGTAGTTGATGCTAAAACATTGAATAGATATAGCACTAGGGGCAAATGGGATCAAAGGTTATGGGGAGAAAGCAGGCTTAGGCTGTTGAGTTGGATGATCAGACATGATGGTGGTGAATGGCGGAGCAGGCTCGAAGGGCCAAAAGGCCTCCTCCTGCTCCTATCTTGTATGTATCTATTACTGGCCAGGATTTTACATGGAAACAATGACTTAGCCCACGAGCTGTAATGTTGGGAGCAAGCCTTCCTCCACTCGACCTGGAAGCTCTGATTGAACTTCAGTTGCTGATATCATGGCTGTATTACGAGAGAAATTGAACATAAAAGTAAGGATGTTATCCTTCACTTATACAGGGCATTGTTGAGGCCATATCTCGAATACTGTGTGCAGTTTTGGTCTCCTTATTTAAGGGAGAATGTCAATGTATTGGAGCTGGTTCAAAGGAGCTTTACTAGATTGACACTTGGATTGAATGGGTTGTCTTATGAGGAAAGGTTAGACAGACTGTCTTATTTCCACTGGAATTTAGAACAGTGAGGAATGACTTGAATGGTTTAAATAAGGTGGATGTGGGAAGGATGTTTCCTCTTGTAGCTGAGTCCAGAATTAAAGGGCACTATTTTCAAATTATGAGTTGCTCTTATAGATTGAGGATGAGATTTTTTTTTCTCCCTGAGGACTGTGCACCTTTGGGATTCTCTGCCTCAAAAGGCAGTGGAGGCAGGGTAACTGAATATTTTTAAGGTAGAGGTAGATCGGTTCTTGTTAGGCAAGGGAATCAAATCGGGGGTGGGATGGAAATGTGGAATTTGAAATACAAAGAAACAGCTTTAATATTATCGAATGGCAGAGGGGGCTCGAGGAGCCGAAAACCTATTTATTCTGCATGTTCGTATGTATGTTCTAGCCCTTTTGAGGTGGGATGTTCTGCTTCCAAGAAGTGGTGGCCAGTCTGGCAATGCTCCAGTCCCAGCAGTGCGACCAGGAGCTGAGACAACAACAGGGCCGAACTAATGAGCATCAAAGAGACCCAGAGGAAAGGTCAGTAGGGTCACAGGTCACTGGGGCTTATAAGGCTGGCTCCTGGTGATGGGGGGAGGGGAGGAATGGTCTTCCTGTGGAAGCATTATTTCTCTGGGAAGCCCTCCATGGGCCACAGGGTGACTGATCAGGAGGGATGGCGCCCACCTCCCAAGTCCATAGAGAAGCTTCCAGGTTTACGGAGTGTTCACCCCTGGTGGTGAGGTACCTTTCTGCTGCCACTGGTAAAATAGCATTAATTGGCCATTTAAGAGCCTCAATTGACCGAGGCCATGTATGTTGCCATTGGCGCCTACCTCACCACTGATAAAAGACCAGCAGAAATGAGAAGGTGACAGGCATGACAACCCCCCACCCCCACCACCTCTGACATCCCAATTTTACCCCTTCTCCAGCCTGGAAGGAATAAAATTGTGGCCACATATAGAGTATGCAACATGCCAAAAGCCTATTATTCAAGAGCTGTTAATGAATTGCCAGCTTTTTTAACCAGTTGGTCAGCATTTGTTATTTTACTACATTGATTTGTATATTGCTGTAAGGGCTATCAGAACAGTTTGTGCTCTAAACATCCATTAATTAATAACATGCTCTTGACTCAGGTCCCTTTTCTTAAAGCTAATGAATGCTGATCATTTGTGTTGAAGAAAAGTGGTAAAAAATTTCATAATTGTGGGTGAGGGGAGGGGCTCCCTTCTTATAGATAATAAACTGATCAGTTGGAATGGGCAATAATTGGAGATAATAACATGACAACAAGTTGGCATCATGGGCTGGTATTCCCACGCATCTATTCAGGTTCTCACAGAATTATGGATATCATTTTTCAAAAGGCAGATCAGCTGTATGTGCAGTTGCAGATTTGTCCAGTTTATGAGTGATTTAAATCGCAAGAAAGTTATTTAACTGTTTTGAGGTATCCTACAGTTCCTTTTAAGCTCCCAGAGAAGAATGCAATAGGTCATATTTTCATCGTGATTAAATATGATAAAAGGGTGATCTGCAATCTGGTATTAACTGTTGCTGTCATTTATTATCTGTACTCGATCGAAAGCCTTCTCTGCATTCATTGCCACTGCCACCTCCACGTCCTGTCCCTCCGGGGCATCGTTATCACGTTCAATAACCTCCTAACATTCGGCGTCAATTGCCTCCCGACAATCATGGACTGGGCCCGGCTGCTGTACAAAGCGCCAGGGTCTTGCTGCATGCAGACAACCTGTTGCTGTATATCCCAGATCCATTGAGGAGCATCGGGGGAATCATGAGTATCTTGGAGAAGTTTGGCCGGTTTTCCGGATACAAGCTAAATATAGGGAAGAGTGAGGTTTTTCCGATCGAGGCCGGGGGGGGGGCAGGAGCGAATATTGGGAGAGTTGCCGTTCAAGGTGGTGGGGGAGCTTCAGATACTTGGGCATCCAGGTACTACAGGGATGGGTGCAGTTGCATAAGCTGAATCTGGCTCAGTTGGTGGAGCAGATGAAGGGAACTTTTATGAGGTGGGATGTGCTGTCATTGGCGCTGACGGGGCAGGTGCAGACAGTGAAAATGACGGTGCTGCCCAGGCTCTTATTTGTTTTTCAGAGCCTCCCGATCATTTTGAAGAAGGTTAACACTTTGATTTTGGGGTTTGTGTGGGTGGGACAAACCTCACGGGTTACGAAGGTGTTGTTGGAGTGGGACGAGGGAGGGGGGGGCAGCGGGCTGACCTTGCCAAATATAGTGAATTGTTATTGGCCAGCTAATATAACTATGGTTAGGAAGTGGGTAGCAGTGGAAGGTTGCCCTGGGGGTGGATGGAGGCGGCCTCATGTAGGGGAATGAGTTTAGGAGCACTGTTGATGGCGCCTCTGCCATTCTCGCTGGCCAGGTACTCCACAAGACCAGTGCTGGTGGCGGTCCTGAGGGTATGGGGACAGTGGCGGCAGCATAGGAGGTTGGAAGGTGCCTCGGTGTGGGCACCAATCTATGACAATCATAGATTTACACTGTGGAGGGCTTGATGCAAGTTTTCAGGGTCGGCAGCAGGCAGGGGTCGAGCGGTTTCTGGACCTGTATGTAGGAGGCAGCTTTGCGAGTTTAGAGGACCTGGAGGAGGAATATGAGCTGCCCAGCGGGAATGGGTTTAGATATTTACAAATTTGGGACTTTGTGAGGAGGCAGCTTCCATTCTTTCCTGGCTTTTCGGCTTTGGGGTTGCAGGATAAGGTGCTGTCGAGGAGGGGGTGGGTGAAGGGGAGAAGTGAATGAAGGTAAGGTGTGCGATATTTATAAGGAGCTAATTGACTGGGAGGGAACCCCGATAGGAGAGGTCTAACTGATATGGGAGGAGGAACTTGGTGGCGGGGAGGAAATAGAGGCCAGGATGTGGGAGGAGGGTGAATGCGTCCTCATCGTGAGCAAGGCTTGGCCTTATCCAGTTTAAGGTAATTCACAGGGCACACATGACGGTGGCTAAGATGAGTAGGTTGTTTGAGGTGGTAGAGGGTAGGTGTGGGCGGTGCGTGGGGAGGCTTGCAAACTATGTTCACATGTTCTGGGTATGTCCAAAACTGAAGGGGTTCTGGCAGGGGTTCGTGGACGCAATGTCCAAGGTGTTGAGGATGAAGTTGGTCCTGCGTCCAGAAGTGACAATATTGGGGTGTCGGAAGACCCGGTAGTCCAGGGGGCGAGAGAGGCTGATGTCTTGGCCTTTGTCTCCCTGAAAGCCCGGAGACGGACTTTGCTTGGGTAGCGGGACCCGGAGCCACCAAAGTCCGGGGTATGGGTGAGCGACCTGGCGGAGCACCTGAACTTGGAAAAAAATCAAGTTCATCTTGAGAGAGTCAGTCGATGGGTTTGCCCGGAGGTGAAAGCCCCTCATCGACTTCTTCAAGGAGGATTGAGATGTCAGTGGGGTGGGGGATAGGTTAAAAGGGGTAAAAATGGGGAAGGCAGGATTGGAGGAGGAGAAGGGCAGGGCAGTTTGGATTTTGATGGGCTAGTTATTTATTTTGATGTTCCTGTTTGTTCTTGCTCTTGTTTATGTATTTGCTGTTTATATAAATGCCTTAATAAAAATATATTTTTTAAAAAATTATCTGTACTCATTTAAGTTATCCGTTGCTGAATTGCTGCCTTTCCGAGAAAAGTAATACTTTAAAATGTAACCATCATCAATCTGAATGGTCTAATGATGGTATAGCCCGGATATATAGAAGAGTTCCAGGACTGATCGTAAATTTGGCTTAGGCCCTGCTGCCAACCAAAACACATCAGGTGAGCCACTCCACACAACAGCTGTTGAACCAATGATGACGTGTTGGTGGGCACAATAATACAATACCAGAAGAGTCTATATAGCACGCCCAGAGGCGAAGGAAACAACATGAGACAAGTAACATTCAGTGACAAGTGATAATATAATCTTGTTTGTGCTTTATACTGTTTCACTTTTGTGAGCGCTGTGGTTGTCCTTACTGTCTTTCTTTTTGTGAATCCAGCAGTTTCGGGCTATTAATGGCCATCTCACTCAGAATTGCCAAATGGTATTGTTGTATTATTTATCCTTCATGTTGATTTTACAAATATAGTTGCCTACTTAAAACAGTTTTTGTGACCAAGCTCACAGTAATAATTTAGCATTAATTTTCTTTACACTTCAGTGAAGCATCTCAACCTTTTTCTAAAATGATGCATCAATGCATGTTATATTTTGGAGTCCTTCCAGGCTGGAGCTGGAAATATTTTCGGCGTCTCACAGTTTGCCATCCATTGTTGTGTAGGGGAGATCACTGAGACTTTCTATTCAAAGAGAACTGACTATATTTCATTCTCTCCTGGCAAAGAGCAGCAGATGGAGTGAGCACATGGTATCACTAGGATCTTGGTTCAGGGTGCCGTTGAGTCCATGCTCATTGCTTTTTGGATGCTATATGTCGACTCTGCCCTAGGCTGGAACCGAAAGGGATATTCACTCCCCAATTATCCAGCTTATAAAATTAATTAATTGGCAAGGCTAGCACTTATTCTTGACCCCTAATTTCTCGCAAGATAATTCAGTGGCTTGCTGAGGCACTTCAAAGGGCAGTTAAGATTTAAGACCTATGCACGCCTGGCAAGGACAGCAGATTTTCTTCCCCAAATGGCTTCAGCAAACCAGAGAGCTATTTACAGAACTCCAGTAATTTCATGGTCACTGTTTGTTATTAAGTCAAGGCTTATATAATTAACTGAAATTGCTGGGGTGGGATTTGAACAAGTGTCTCAAGATCTTCATTCCAAGGCCTCTGGATTACTTGTCCAGTAACATAATCGCTATGCTCCCGTATCCATATCCTCAGTGTGTGGCAAGAATCAGCAACTTAAGCAAGTCAGTGCCTGGTATGCTGGCAGCAGCCATGGTGCTTCAGCGCTGCGGCAGGCAGTTATGCCAGCTCTATTTGAGCCTCCATGATAAAGGGAGGATACTGGGCAACAAGGGCAACCTGCTGACCACATGATTCCAGTCCGGTGCTCAACCTTGCACAGTATTGATACAATAAATGCCATGCTGCCCCATGAAATGTGATTGAGTAGACCATTCACGTGCTGGACAATCAATTCAGTTGCCTGGAATGCCCTAGAGGGAAAACTGCTTAACACAGCAGGGCTAAGTGTCACAGGTATGATGGTCTGCACAACCTCACCAGCATTAGCTCAGATGGCTGTTTCGCTATATGGAACAATGCCAACAGCACGGGTTCAATTCCTGTACCAGCTGAGGTTACCATGAAGGTGCTGCCTTCTCAAGCTTGTCCCTCGCCTGAGATGTGGTGACCCTCAGGTTAAACCACCACCAGTCAGCTCTCTCTATCTCTAAGGGGACTTTCATTTCACACCAACACTCCTTTCCCCATTGACCTGGCTGCAGCACACTACTGCCCCCTGGTGTCTGACCAATTCCACTGCATATCTATCCTCCATGACTGCGAGTGTGAAAACCAGTAGGGAGTTTGCTGTGTTTTCATCATCAGTTTCTTCTTGGTGTTCCTCCAGTGCCTGGCCAGCTTATCGACTTGAAAGGAAAAAGTCACAAGCATAAGGCCGTGTTGTAGGGCTGGGGTGGGAAAGTAAGATGTGTACGCTGAACCATCTCAGTTTGGATGTCAGAAGAGAGTGGGCTGAATGGAGAGGTAGAATATCATATTTGGTGATTGAAGTGCTGTTGTTTCTCACTGCCTCCTGAGTATCAATTACTATAATAACCAGCACTATGTCTCCCATGTGGGCCAGGAGATGCAAATGTACCTGTTCCCGGCCCTGTTTAGCTCGAGTTGCCTCTGGTTGTGGGCCACCACATGCTGCAGGAGAGACAGAAGTGGCTCAGTAGATTTTGTGCAATCCCCAGGACTGATGTGTGGTTGAACAGCTGGAAGTGTGTGTGTGATATGTGGGTGCTAAGAATTTGTGGGTGATTTGAAGTTATGAATTTTGGATATGAGGCCTGATTGAAGGAGATAATATGGTAGATGAATGATTGAGGTGTGAGGATTTTAGCAATGGCTGATACTACTGGTGTAGTCCGTATGGTTTGACATTTGAAGATAGAATCAAAGAATCATGGAATCCCTACAGTGCCGAAGGAGGCCATTCCGCCCATCAAGTCGGCACCGACTCGCTGAAAGAGCGTCCTACCAAGGACCACTCCCCTGTCCCCACAAGGGGCAATTTTCATGGCTGATCCACCTAACTTCACATCTTTGGACTGTGGGAGGAAACCAGAGCGCCTGGAGGAAACCCATGCAGACACGAGGAGAATGTGCAAACTCCACACAGTCACCCAAGGCTGGAACTGAACCCAGGGTCCCTGGTGCCTAGGGGCAGCAGTGCTAACCACTGTGCCACACTGCACTTCGATTTTTCTTGCACCACTGCAGCCAGTTCCTTGACCTTGTTGGTGACCTATTCCCATTGTCTTTGAACCATGTATCTGGAGGACCGCCAACAAGACTTCCAGTACAGTATCTGAAAATTCTCTTGTTTTCTCCTCTAATGCCGATGCTCATTCAAGGACAAATTCTCTTCCATCTTGATTCCTAACAGCTACTACAGTGAAAATTCTATACCCTATAAGAGGTACAGACTAGTTTTTATCTGTGCAGAATGGTACTAAGTGGTGCAACCACTGGTAATTTTGACTCGCTACAGACGCATCCAACCAATGAGCATTACAGTTAATGGTGGCTGGATGATTAAAATGAGCAGGTTGCATGGAGCTGATGAAAAACCTTTCTGTTTTCATGTCAGATTTCCAGCATTCAAAATATTTTGTTTTTATGCCAAGATTCAGGTTTCCAGGTTGTATTCTAAAAACTCGAACATATGTATCCCAAATAATCATAAATGCAATAATTTTGATTTTGAATACGTGTAACGCTCAAGCCTGAAATATTTTAGATGCCTTGAGCTCGAGCTCTGATAGATATATTGGTAAGAGCACCCATGCCTCATTTAATTTTGCTTTGGTTGAGTTTGAATTAAGCTTTACATTATTATAATTTCATAATTAGTTTTCTTGGTAGTCCAAAAAGTTTGCCCAACCAAAGCATCTGTGCTTTATCAATGACTTCAGTCTTAAAATTTTACTTGTGTTCTAACAAAAATGTTACGGATGTTATCATCTACTTAATTAATTCCTGTGAATACAGTACAATTAATTATTAACAACCACCAACTTCAAGAATTGCTAAAGTCACTAAATAACAGACTCTAACTTCATGTTAAACTAAGGTCAACAGGGCCTATTAGTCTGAGAGTATTTAAAGAAATATCAGCCTGCGTTTTCACAAATTTGTGAGGACTTCACAGATCAAAAAAAATGCACGGGTGGAAAGTGGATTTTGAAATCCCGTCCCCATTTGCGAGAGTAGAGAAAGGAGGCAAGCCATGATTTTCGCGTGCAGGAAATCCGAACTCAGCAGGGCTACTGGAACTCTATTCAAACAGACCTTATTTCAACTGTAACAGGGGCATGAACCTGTAGTGTTGGAGTCACAAACTTTTAGAGCAGTGATAGAAGCTCCTGAATGGCGGACAAGGTCTGTAGAACTGCTGAGCCATCAAGTTATTTAAATCCCCCGACTATAAAAATTAAATTAAAGATAGGCTGCTATGTCAGTGAGAGTTGAAAAATCTGGACGTCTAGTTGCAATAGCTGTTTGTTGACATTACCTAGCATTATGTCATTATTAATGCTTGGCATGCCTTCCACAATATATTCATAGGGGGTAAGTTCACAGTTTCACAGCTCAAAGAGGTTATTGGAGGATGTTTCCTTTGATGTTGGCTTATTACTTTTTCTGAGTTACAAAGCCAGGGCTCCGAGTGTGGACAGGAGCGAACCCCTAATCCAGCTCCTTCCTGCTCCAAAAACCAATTCAAATTCAAATTGAATCCAATTCATGGTCCCCACAAGAGAGACATACCAGATCTGAACCCAAAAGGCTCTACACTTGATCTGAGCCAAAAGGCCGAGAATAATACAATGTTTTTTTTAATATAATGGATTAGGTACTTGAGATAAATTTAAAGGTTTTGAATGGACTTTCATGATCGGAAGCTTTTTTTGCTATAATGAAGGCTTTAATAGCTATTTAGAATTTTATTTTATTTCACAATAACATAGCCCCTGATGTCCGCCTATGATGGATACTGGATGAATTGACATGGAGGGTCTATGAGCAAGGAATGGTTGGTAGGGGGACATGAGTTGGCATTAAATTGGCATGGAGGGCATGAGGGCCATTGGTGTGGATGGGGGCATGAGTTGGCATGTGTTTATGAGCCCATGATGGTGGGTAAAGAAAGGGCATGGGTGGGGCAAGACCGTGATGATGGGGTGTGTGGGTTGAGGGCTTGAAGGCCTAAAATGTAATCAAACAATCAGCACAAAGCCTCAGAGAACTGAGACCGTCCTTTCAAACATCTCCCTCGGCAGCCCCTGTGGCTTCCTCCAGTCGGCATTCAGGGTACGTAGGTCCAATTCCACCCCTCCCTCGAGGAGTGAAGATTGCACCATTTGAGAAAAGTTTCTCCTGATGTGGACGTGGCGGGTCAGAGATTTCCCGACTTACCGACTCGGGAGTGAAAATCCGAGCCATGATTACATATATAAGTTGCAGTAGCAGTCACAAGATCACAAATAAATACAGATGGGGAGATCATTCAACCCATCTTAGCTCATCGATCCAGAAAGCCACTGAAATCTTTCAGATATAGCATTCAATTGCTTCTCTAATTTTTCCAGAATTTTTACTTCCACTGCTCTATCTGGGAATCCATTTCTTGAAATGGTCTTTTTTTTCCTGTGAAGAATTTCTTGATATCAGTCCTAAATTTGCTATTATTGTTTGACTTATTCTACTCTTATAGTTCAACCAGGCATTTTTAGATTTATCTTTTATATAATGGTTCCAGGTTTCCATAAGTCTATTACTCAAGATGTTTCCTTTCCAGGGTAAATAGTTTCAAGTCTTTCCAGCCTTTCCTCAAACCAGAGACATCAGAAATTAGTTTTCCCATTTTAGAAGTATTTTCCATACTTTAATGTCTCTGTTGTGTCTTGGTAACCAAAATTGGAAACTATACCATTGTGTGGTCTGGCCATAGAACAATGGGACAGAATTCCCCATCAAAATAACTGTGGCTACTGGCTTTGAAATTATTTATGTGTAAACACCCCAGGCAGGAGTAGATGTGCAGTTAAACATAAATATTAAAAGATTGTTGTCTCAATGGCAACGCTCCTCTATTAGTATGATGAAAATGGCATCTTGCTGTCTGTCATGGCACTGAAATTTATAGGGAAAAAATACTTGTTCATGGGATGTAGGTTTACTGGAAAAGGCAGCATTTATTGTCCATCCCTACTTGTCCTTGAGAATATGGTGGTGAGCTGGCTTATTGAACCACATGCAATCTATTTGGCTAAGGTATATCCACAGTGCTGTTTGAGAGGACGTTCCAGGATTATGTCCCAGCATCTATGAAGGAACAGCAAAATATCACCCGAGTAAGGATGGTGTGTGTCTTGGAAGGGACATTGCTGATTGTGATGTTCCCATGCATCTGTAGCCCTGGTTGTCCTTTTAGGTGATATAGGTTGCAGGGTTGGAAGGTGCTGTCAGAGAAGCCTTGGCGAGTTGTTGCAGTGTATCTTGTGTATGGTAAACACTGCTGCCACAATGCACCAACGGTGGAGGGTATGAATGTTCAGAGTAGTGCATGGGGTGCCAATCAAGTGGCTGCTTTGCCCAGAATGGTGTTGAAACAAGTGTTGTTGGAGCTGCTTTCATCCAGGCCAGTGCAGGTTATTCCATCAGACACCTGACGTTGCCTTGCATGTGGTGGAAAGGCGTTGGAGAGTCAGAAAGTGAGTCATTTGCCAGCTCTTGTAGCCACAATATTTATGTGGCTACTCCAAATCTTTAATGAGTGATGACTCCTAGGTTGTTGATTGTTTGGGATTCAATAATAGAAATGCCATTGGATGTCAATGGGAGATGGTTAGATGCTCTCTTGTTGGAGATGGTCACTGTCTTGTATTTGCATAACATTCATGTTATTTTTGCCACTGATCAGCCCAAGCCTGAAAGTTGTCCAGGTCTTTTACATGTAGGGTGTGTTTCATTATCTGTGGCATTGTGAATGGCACTGCACACTGTGTAATCACCAGTAAAAACCTCCCCAGTTCTGACTTTATGATGAAGGACAGATCATTGACTAAGCAATGGAAGATGTTTGGACCACAGATGCTGATCTTATGGACTTCAGCAGTGATATGTTGGGTTGAGGTGATTGGTTGACAACAACTAAAACCTTCTTACCTTCCGAAAGCAGAGAGGAGCGGACCTGCGTGGGACACTGCTGCAGGTAGGACAGCTGCTTGTCTGTTTGTTTATTTCAAAATTGAAAACAACCCGGTAAAGTGATGTCACAGGAGACTGTGACCTGATTGGCTGAAAGGTAAACTGGGCTAAATTTGAATATTTGTTGAGTTACTCGTTTTAATTTGACTTAGATTACTATATTTAAGTTGATTTGAATTACTATTTTTTAATTTTTATATCTCACTTAAATAACTATTTTGTGTTGATTTAAATTACTATTTTTAAGTTGATTTAAATAACTTTTAAAATATTAATTAAATAACTTTTAAAATTTCAATGAAATAACTATTTAATTTGTTGTCAGATCAAGCAAGATAAATACTCAGGGATAAAGCTAATTAAATGGTATGCAGGAGATTGGATATAATCCGACACAAAAACATCGTTCTAAAATTTAATTTCAAAAGTTTAATTTCAAGGAATAAATCATGGCAGGACAGCTCCAAGGTGTGGTCTGCTCCTCTTGCTCCATGTGGCAGGCTGGGGACAGTTCCAGTCCCCAGGGTCAGCATGTGTGCAGGAAGTGTCTCCAGTTAAAGCTCCTGGTAGCTCGGGTTTCAGAGCTGGAGCGGCGGCTGGAGACACTGTGGAGTATCCGTGAGTCGGAGAGCATCGTGGATAGCACGTACAGAGAGGTGGTCACACCGCAGGCTCAGACTCCGCAGGCAGGAAGGGAATGGGTGATATCAGGCAGGCAGGAAGGGAATGGGTGATACCAGACAGAGCAAGAGAGCGAGGCAGGTAGTGCAGGAATCTCCTGTGGCCATTCCCCTGCAGAACAGATATACCGCTTTGGATACTGTTGAGGGGAATGGCCTCTCAGGGGAAAACAGCAACAGCCAAACACGTGGCACCATGGTTGGTTCTGCTGCAGAGGGGAGGGGTGAGAAGTGTGACTGTGCAATAATTATAGGGGATTCAATTTTAAGGGGAATAGATAGGCGTTTCTGTGGCCGCAAACGAGACTCCAGGATGTTATGTTGCCTCCCTGGTGCTAGGGTCAAATATGGCTCGGAGCAGGTACAGGACATTCTGGATGGGGAGGGTGAACAGCCAGTGGTTGTGGTACACATCGGTACAAACGACATAGGTAAAAAAAGGGATGAGGTCCTAAAAGCAGAACACAGGGAACTAGGAAGGAGGTTAAGAAATCGGACCTCGATGGTAGTGATCTCAGGATTACTACCGGTGCCACTTACTAGTCAGAGTAGAAATGACAGGATATGTAGGATGAATACGTGGCTGAAGGGATGGTGTCAGGGGGAGGGTTTCAGATTCCTGGGCATTGGGATCGGTTCTGGGGGAGGTGGGACCTTTACAAGCTGGACGGGTTACACCTGAGCAGGACTGGAACTGATGTCCTAGGAAGGCTATTTGCTAGAGCGGTTGGGGAGTGTTTAAACTAATGTGGCAGGGGATGGGAACCGATGCAGAAAGTCGGAAGGTAGTAAAACGGGGACAGAAACAAAAGGCAGTAAGGGGGAAAGTGTAAGGCAGAGAAGCCACAGTCAAAAATCAAAAAGGGCGACAGTACAAGGTACAGTGACTGAGGGGAGCTCAGTGAATAGGCCCATTAATACTAAAAGGAATAAGACGGGAAGTAAAAACATAAATGGGAAGCGATGTGGCAGGTTGTTACATGAAGATACAGGTTCAACGACAAGGAAAATTAGGAGAAAGGTTAAGATGAAAAATAACTTAGGAGAGGTTACTGATCAAGGTGTTAAGATTCAAAACAGAGGTATAAAAGCCAACATAAGTGTACTTTACCTGAATGCTCGTTGTATTCGGAATAAGGTAAATGAGTTGATGGTGCAAATCATCGTGAATGACTATGATTTAGTGGCCATTACTGAAACATGGTTAAAGGATGGTCACGACTGAGAGTTAAATATCCAATGGTATCAAACTATTCGGCAGGACAGAGTGGATGGTAAGGGAGGTGGTGTTGCTCTGTTATTTAAGGATGACATCCGGGCAATAGTAAGGGATGACATCGGTGCTATGGAGGATAAGGTTGAATCCATTTGGGTGGAAATCAGGAATAGTAAGGCGAAAAAGTAACTGATAGGAGTAATCTATAGGCCACCAAATAGTAACATTATGGTGGGGCAGGCAATAAACAAAGAAATAACTGATACATGTAGAAATGGTACAGCAGTTATCATGGGGGATTTTAATCTACATGTCGATTGGTTCAACCAGGTCGGTCAAGGCAGCCTTGAGGAGGAGTTTATAGAATGTATCCGCGATAGTTTCCTAGAACAGTACGTAATGGAACCTACGAGGGAACAAGCGGTCCTAGATCTGGTCCTGTGTAATGAGACAGGATTGATTCAGGATCACATAGTTAGGGATCCTCTCGGAAGGAGCGATCACAATATGGTGGAATTTAAAATACAGATGGAGGGTGAGAAGGTAAAATCAAGCACTAGAGTTTTGTGCTTAAACAAAGGAGATTACAATGGGATGAGAGAAGAACTAGCTAAGGTAGTCTGGGAGCAAAGACTTTATAGTGAAACAGTTGAGAAACAGTGGAGAACCTTCCAAGTGATTTTTCACAGTGCTCAGCAAAGGTTTATACCAACAAAAAGGAAGGACGGTAAAAAGAGGGAAAATCGACCGTGGATTTCTAAGGAAATAAGGGAGAGTATCAAATTGAAGGAAAAAACATACAAAGTAGCAAAGATCAGTGGGAGACTAGAGGACTGGGAAATCTTTAGGGGGCAACAGAAAGCTACTAAAAAAGCTATAAAGAAGAGTAAGATAGATTATGAGAGTAAACTTGCTCAGAATATAAAAACAGATAGTAAAAGTTTCTACAAATACATAAAACAAAAAAGAGTGGCTAAGGTAAATATTGGTCCTTTAGAGGATGAGAAGGGAGATTTAGTAATGGGAGATGAGGAAATGGCTGAGGAACTGAACAGGTTTTTTGGGTCGGTCTTCACAGTGGAAGACACAAATAACATGCCAGTGACTGATGGAAATGAGGCTATGACAGGTGAGGACCTTGAGAGGATTGTTATCACCAATGAGGTAGTGATGGGCAAGCTAATGGGGCTAAAGGTAGACAAGTCTCCTGGACCTGATGGAATGCATCCCAGAGTGCTAAAAGAGATGGCTAGGGAAATTGCAAATGCACTAGTGATAATTTACCAAAATTCACTAGACTCTGGGGTGGTCCCGGCGGATTGGAAATTAGCAAACGTGACACCACTGTTTAAAAAAGGAGGTAGGCAGAAAGCGGGTAATTATAGGTCAGTGAGCTTAACTTCGGTAGTAGGGAAGATGCTGGAATCTATCATCAAGGAAGAAATAGCGAGGCATCTGGATGGAAATTGTCCCATTGGACAGACGCAGCATGGGTTCATAAAGGGCAGGTCGTGCCTAACTAATTTCGTGGAATTTTTTTGAAGACATTAACAGTGCGGTAGATAACGGGCAGCCAATGGACGTGGCACATCTGGATTTCCAGAAAGCCTTTGACCAGGTGCCACACAAAAGGTTGTTGCATAAGATAAAGATGCATGGCATTAAGGGGAAAGTAGTAGCATGGATAGAGGATTGGTTAATTAATAGAAAGCAAAGAGTGGGGATTAATGGGTGTTTCTCTGGTTGGCAATCAGTAGCTAGTGGTGTCCCTCAGGGATCAGTGTTGGGCCCACAACTGTTCACAATTTACATAGATGATTTGGAGTTGGGGACCAAGGGCAATGTGTTCAAGTTTGCAGACGACACTAAGATAAGTGGTAAAGCAAAAAGTGCAGAGGATACTGGAAGTCTGCAGAGGGATTTGGATAGGCTAAGTGAATGGGCTAGGGTCTGGCAGATGGAATACAATGTTGACAAATGTGAGGTTATCCATTTTGGTAGGAATAACAGCAAAAGGGATTATTATTTAAATGATAAAATATTAAAACATGCTGCTGTGCAGAGAGACCTGGGTGTGCTAGTGCATGAGTCGGTTGGTTTTCAGGTGCAACAGGTGATTAAGAAGGCAAATGGAATTTTGTCCTTCATTGCTAGAGGGATGGAGTTGAAGACTAGGGAGGTTCTGCTGCAATTGTTTAAGGTGTTAGTGAGGCCACACCTGGAGTATTGTGTTCAGTTTTGGTCTCCTTACTTGAGAAAGGACGTACTGGCACTGGAGGGTGTGCAGAGGAGATTCACTAGGTTAATCCCAGAGCTGAAGGGGTTGGATTACGAGGAGAGGTTGAGTAGACTGGGACTGTACTCGTTGGAATTTAGAAGGATGAGGGGGGATCTTATAGAAACATATAAGATTATGAAGGGAATAGATAGGATAGATGCGGGCAGGTTGTTTCCACTGGCGGGTGAAAGCAGAACTAGGGGGCATAGCCTCAAAATAAGGGGAAGTAGATTTAGGACTGAGTTTAGGAGGAACTTCTTCACCCAAAGGGTTGTGAATCTATGGAATTCCTTGCCCAGTGAAGCAGTAGAGGCTCATACATTAAATGTTTTTAAGATAAAGATAGATAGTTTTTTGAAGAATAAAGGGATTAAGGGTTATGGTGTTCGGGCCGGAAAGTGGAGCTGAGTCCACAAAAGATCAGCCATGATCTCATTGAGTGATGGAGCAGGCTCGAGGGGCCAGATGGCCTACTCCTGCTCCTAGTTCTTCTGTTCTCATGTTATTGATAATGAAGAACTACTTGACGGCACTGTCAACAGTACCTTTTATTACTTTGTAAAGCTAACAGTAGACAAATGGGCGCTAATTGGCCGGTTGGATTTTTCTTGTTTTTTGTGGACAAGACATACTTGGGCAATTCTCAATGTTGTCAGCTAGACATCTGTATTGTACTGAAACAGCTTGGCTGGGGCATGGCTCATTCTGGAGCAAAGATCTTCAGTACTACAGCGGGATGTTCTTGGGACTCATAATCTTTGCTGTATCCACTGCACCCAGCCAGTGATGTTGATGTTATGTACTGCAAATTGAATTGCCAGAAGACTGGCTTCCGTGATGGTGGAGACCTATTCATCCACTCAGCACCATTGGCTGAAGATGGTTGTAAACATTTCAATCTTGTCTTTGTTTGGGCTTCACCATCCTTGAGGATGGGGATATTTGTGGAGCTTCCTCCTTGGTTGCTTAATTATCTACCACCATTCACAACTGGATGTAGCAGTCCTGAAGTGCTCTGATCAGATTGATTGATTATGGGATCCCACAGTCATGTCAATAGCTTACTGATTCTGCTGTTTAGCATATCGCTATTTTGTACTTTAGCTTCATCAGGTGGGCATCATATATTCAGAGATGCTGTATGGTGGCCATTCCTACTTATACTGTCTTGGACAAATGGATCTGAGAGTGGTGAGGAAAGGTAAGGTATGTTTTTTTTCTTCTATCAGTTCTTTCACCACCTTGTGCAAGCCCAATCTGACTGCCATGTCTATCAGGACTCAGCCACCTTGGTCATTAATGAACCTAACAAGCCACCCTTGATGATGGACATTGAAGTCCCCTACCTAAGCTAATTTCTGTGATCTTGTTGTGATCCGTGTTTCTTCTAAGAGATGTTCTGAGCTGAGGGAATGCGAGCGGGGGTAATCCACAAGATCAGCATATATTTAGCACTTTTGACCTGATGCTATAATAATAATAATAAAAATAATAATCACTTATTGTCACAAGTAGGCTTCAATGAAGTTACTGTGAAAATCCCCTAATTGCCACATTCCGGCGCCTGTTAGGGGAGGCCGGTACGGGAATTGAACCCGCACTGCTGGCCTTGTTCTGCATTACGAATCAGCTGTTTAGCCCTCTGTGCTATGATCAAGGAATCCCAAATAAATGCTATTTCCTCCTGACAGTGCCACCACTTTTTGGAGTTAACCAGGGATGGTGATAGAGGTGTCTGAGGCATTGGCTCACAGGTATGATTCTGTGAGTATGATTATGTCAGCCTGTTACTTCACTAGTCTGTGGGACAGCTCTCCCAATTTTGGAACACGTCCTCAAATGTTTAAGAATAACCTTTATTAGTGTCACAAGTAGGCTTACATTAACACTGCAATGAAGTTACTGTGAAAAGCCCCTAGTCGCCACACTCGGCACGTGTTAAAGTACATGTCGTGTTGGGTGTTCTGGCCTACAAACAGGTCAACACGGCTGGAGATGGTGTAACTCTATTTTATTACCAACTCAACTGTAATAACATACTGTAACTTTGGGTACGTGCATTACCAGCTTATCTGTGGACCCTGTCCTATCACTATCTAGGTGAGGCACTCAGCATATGGTGAATGTGCTCTGTGCTCTGAGCTGGCTGCTGCTAGAATGAGCGGGAACTCTGGTGCCCCTGTCTTTATAGTGCCTGTGCTCTCACTGGTGATTGGCTGCGATGTTGTGTATGCTGGTTGGTCCTACTGTATGTCCATCAGTGTGTCAGTGTGTGTGATTGCACCATGATATGCTGAGGTATATCATGACATCCCCCCCCTTTTCGCAAAGAATATGTGCCTACATGAGAATAAATAAAATGTGTCTGATCATGTGTGTGTGCATTATTTACATCAATATATACATGTGGCTATACTATATACACGGGAAGGTGCCAGGTGCAGAGGAAAACTATGTTACACCAAGAACGAAACAAATGCTATTAACAAACGATGAAAAATTCTTAAACAGTATGGTAGAACATAAGAACATAAGAACTAGGAACAGGAGTAGGCCATCTGGCCCCTCGAGCCTGCTCCGCCATTTAATGAGATCATGGCTGATCTTTGTGGACTCAGCTCCACTCTCCGGCCCATACACCATATCCCCGAATCCCTTTATTCTTTAGAAAGGCATCTATCTTTTTCTTAAAAACGTTTAAAGAAGGAGCCTCAACTGCTTCACTGGGCAAGGAATTCCAGAGATTCACAACCCTTTGGGTGAAGAAGTTCCTCCTACACTCCGTCCTAAATCTACCTCCCCTTATTTTGAGGCTATGCCCCCTAGTTCTGCTTTCCCCGACCAGTGGAAACAACCTGCCCGCGTCTATCCTATCTATTCCCTTCATAATTTTATATGTCTCAATAAGATCCCCCCGCATCCTTCTAAACTCCAATGAGTACAGTCCCAGTCTACTCAACCTCTCATCATAATCTAATCCCCTCAACTCTGGGATCAACCTAGTGAATCACCTCTGCACTCCCTCCAGTGCCAATATGTCCTTTCTCAGGAAAGGAGACCAAAACTGAACACAATACTCCAGATGCGGCCTCACCAACACCCTATACAATTGCAGCATAACCTCACTAGTGTTGAACTCCATCCCTCTAGCAATGAAAGACAAAACTCGATTAGCCTTCTTAATCACCTGTTGCACCTGCACACCAACTTTTTGCGACTCGTGCACCAGCACACCCAGGTCCCTCTGCACAGCAGCATGTTTTAACATCTTACCGTTTAAATAATAATCTATTCTGCTGTTATTCCTCCCAAAATGGATAGCCTCACACTTGGCAACATTGAATTCCATCTGCCAGACCCTAGCCCATTCACCTAACCTATCCAAATCCTTCTGCAGACTTCCGGTATCCTCTGCACTTTTTGCTTTACCACTCATCTTCGTGTCATCTGCAAACTTTGACACATTGCACTTGGTCCCCAACTCCAAATCGTTTATGTAAATTGTGAACAACTGCGGGCCCAACACTGATCCTTGAGGGACCCCACTAGTTACAGGTTGCCAACCAGAAAAACACCCATTTATCCCCACTCTCTGCTTTCTGTTAGTTAACCAATCCTCTACCCATGCTACCACTTTACCCTCAATGCCATGCAGCTTTAGTTTATGCAGCAACCTTTTGTGTGGCACCTTGTCAAAAGCTTTCTGGAAATCCAGATATACCACATCCATTGGCTCCCCGTTATCTACTGCACTGGTAACGTCCTCAAAAAATTCTACCAAATTAGTCAGACACGACCTACCCTTTGTGAACCCATGCTGCGTCTGCCCAATGGGACAATTTCCCTCCAGGTGCCCCGCTATTTCCTCCTTAATGATAGATTCCAGCATTTTCCCTACAACCGAAGTTAAGCTTACCGGCCTATAATTACCCGCTTTCTGCCGACCTCCTTTTTTAAACAGTGGTGTCACGTTTGCTACTTTCCAATCCTCTGGGACCACCCCAGAGTCTAGTGAATTTTGATAAATTATCACTAGTGCGTTTACAATTTCCCTAGCCATCTCTTTGAACACTCTGGGATGCATCCCATCAGGGCCAGGAGACTTGTCTACCTATAGCCCCATTAGCTTGCCCAATACTGCCTCCTTAGTGATTACAATCATCTCAAGGTCCTCACCTATCATATCTTTATTTCCATCAGTCACTGGCATGTCATTTGTGTCCTCCACTGTGAAGACTGACCCAAAAAACCTGTTCAGCTCCTCAGCCATTTCCCCGTCTCCTATTATTAAATCTCCCTTCTCATCTTCCAAAGGACCAATATTTATTTTAGCCACTCTTTTTTGTCTGATATATTTGTAGAAGCTTTTACTATCTGCTTTTATGTTCTGAGCCAGTTTACTTTCATAGCCTACCTTACTCTTCTTTATAGCTTTTTTAGTAGCTTTAGGATCTTATTGAGACATATAAAATTATTAAAGTCTTCCCAGTCCTCTTGTCTCCCACTAATTTTTGCCACTTTGTATGTTTTTTCCTTCAATTTGATACTCTCCCTCACCTCCCTAGATATCCACGGTCGATTTTTCCCCTTTCTACCGTCTTTCTTTTTTGTCGGTATGAACCTTTTCTGAACACTGTGAAGATCGTTCGGAAGGTTCTCCACTGTTCCTCAACTGCTTCACCATGAAGTCTTTGCTCCCAGTCTACCTTAGCTAGTTCTTCTCTCATCCCAGTGTAATCGCCTTTGTTTAAGCACAAAACACTAGTGTTTGATTTTACCTTGTCATCCTCCAACTGTATTTTAAATTCCACCATATTGTGGTCGCTCCTTCCAAGAGGATCCCGAACTATGAGATCATTAATCAATCCTGCCTCATTACACAGGACCAGATCTAGGACCGCTTGTTCCCTTGTAGGTTCCATTACATACTGTTCCAGGAAATTATCCCGGGCACATTCTATAAACTCCTCCTCAAGGCTGCCTTTACCAACCTGGTTAAACCAATCGATATGCAGATTAAAATCTCCCATGATAACCGCTGTACCATTTCTACATGCATCCGTTATTTCTTTGCTTATTGCCTGCCCTACCATCCTGTTACTATTTGATGGCCTATAGACTACTCCTATCAGTGACCTTTTTGCCTTACTATTCCTGATTTCCACCCAAATTGATTCAACCTTGTCCTCCATAGCACCAATATCATCCCTTACTATTGCCCGGATGCCATCCTTAAACAACACAGCTACACCACCGCCCTTACCGTCCATTCTATCCTTTCGTATAGTCTGAAAGCCGTGGATATTTAACTCCCAGTCATGACCATCTTTTAACCATGTTTCAGTAATGGCCACTAAATCATAGTCATTCACGATGATTTGCGCCATCAACTCATTTACCTTATTTCGTATACTACGAGCATTCAGGTAAAGTACACTTATGCTGTTTTTTATGTCTTTGTTATGAATCCTAACACCTTGATCAGTAACTTTTCGCAATTTATTTTTCCTCTTACCCTTTCTCCTAATTTTCCTTGTCTTTGAACCCATATCTCTACATAATAACCTGTCACGTAAGCTGCTGCCTTGCTCTCCATTAACCATTATACTGTCCATAGCTTTACACTTCCCTTCCCCCCAACTTGCTAGTTTAAAGTCCTTGTGACCAACCTATTTATCCTATTCGCTAGAACACTGGTCCCAGAATGGTTCAGGTGAAGACCGTCCCAACGGTACAGGTCCCTCCTGCCCCAGTACTGATGCCAATGACCCATGAAATGGAATCCCTCTTTCCTGCAGCACTCCTTTAGCCATGTGTTAACTTCTCTAATTTTCTCAACCCTATGCCAATTGGCACGTGGCTCGGGTAGTAATCCAGAGATTATAACTCTGGAGGACCTGCCCTTTAATTTAGTCCCTAGTGTTTGATAATCCCCAAACAGGTCCTCTTTCCTAGTCTTACCTATGTTGTTAGTCCCAACGTGGACCACAACAACTGGATCCTCCAAGTCAGTGAGTCCAATAGTGCAAGGTTTATAAATCAAGTCTTTTTGGGTGGGCGACGAATTCGGGTTGACCGCCTCAAGGGTGGTTCGGGATCCACCGGCTGAGGAATGGGTCGAGTGAGGAGGAGGCAGGGTATCCGGAAGCTCAACAAAGTCCATGTCGGGGACAACAGGAGGGTGTGGCACCGGTGCAGAATTTCGTAGCGAGCGTGGAACCCGACGAAGGGCACACCGATTGCGGCGGCGAATGGAGCCATCAGGCAAACGAACCAGAAACGAGTGGGGAGCCACCTGTCTAAGAACCTCAGCGGTTGCTGACCAGCCACCCTCCGGAAGATGTATGCGGACATGATCTCCAGGCACCAGGACAGGAAGATCAGTCGCCTGAGCATCATGAGCCGCCTTGTGTTGCACACGCTCTTGTTGCATCCGCAGTACTGGAGCATGGTCGAGGTCTGGGACGTGAATGGACAGCACAGTGGTCCTGAGGGTGCGACCCATAAGCAGTTGGGCCGGCGATAGGCCCGTGGACAGTGGGGCCAAGCGATCTAAGTCAGATCCTGCATCAGCAGCCTTGCAGAGGAGCCGTTCTACAATGTGGACGCCCTTCTCTGCTTTGCAATTTGACTGAGGGTGCAGGGGACTGGACATCCCGTGTGCAAAGTTGTATGCACTAGCGAAGGAAGACCATTCCTGACTCGCGAAGCAGGGGCCATTGTCTGACATCACGGTGAGCGGAGTGCCTTGGTGAGCAAAGGTCAGCCGATGACGTGGTGTCGTGCAGGCATATGACCTCCGGATAGCTGGAAAAGTAGTCGATGATGATGTAGTCCCTGCCGAGCGCATGGAACAGGTCCACGCCCACCTTCGACCAGGGGGACGTGACCAACTCATGGGGCTGAAGGGTCTCACGTGGTTGTGTTGGCTGGAACTGCTGACAGGTGGGGCAATTGAGCACAGTGTTGGCAATGTCCTCATTTATTCCCGGTCAGTATACGGCCTCTCGGGCCCTCCGTCGGCACTTCTCAAGACCGAGATGGCCTTCGTGCAGCTGTTCTTTTTTTTATAAATATGTTTATTCAAATTTTCCAACAACATTTTTAACAAACCCCCCCCCCCAATAACAAAAAGAAAGAAACACAAACACAACAGTCAAAAATTATACAAACTTATACATTGGGTTTACCCATATGCAGTAACCCCCCCATATGACATTCAAAGGTACCCATAGGGAAGCCCCCCCTACCCACCCGAATTCCCCCCCGAAAGAGACCCCCCCCCCCCTCCTTGGATTGCTGCTGCTGCTGACTTCCTCCTAACGCTCCGTGAGATAGTCTAGGAACGGTTGCCACCGCCTGAAGAACCCCTGCACACACCCTCTCAAGGCAAACTTTATCCTCTCCAGCTTAATGAACCCTGCCATGTCATTTATCCAAGCTTCCACACTGGGGGGCTTCACATCCTTCCACATAGCAAGATCCTCCGCCGGGCTACCAGGGACGCAAAGGCCAGGATACCGGCCTCTTTCGCCTCCTGCACTCCCGGCTCGTCCGTTACCCCAAATAGTGCCAACCCCCAACTCCGCTTGACCTGGACTTTCACCACCTTGGACATAGTCCTCGCGAAATCCCTCCAAAACCCATCCAGTGCCGGGCATGACCAGAACATGTGGACGTGATTCGCCGGGCTTCCCGAGCACCTCCCACATCTATCCTCCACCCCAAAGAACCTACTCAACCTCGCCCCTGTCATATGCGCTCTATGAGTAACCTTAAATTGTATTAGGCTGAGCCTGGCGCAAGAGGAGGAAGAATTAATCCTACTCAGGGCATCAGCCCACAGACCCTCAGCTATCTCCTCCCCAAGCTCCTCCTCCCACTTGCCCTTTAACTCCTCTACCGAGGCCTCCTCCTCTTCTTTCAGCTCCTGGTAGATCGCCAAAACCCTGCGTTCTCCAACCCATACACCCAAAATCACCCTGTCCTGAGTCCCCTGTGCCGGGAGCAGCGGGAATTCCCTCACCTGCCGCCTCACAAACGCCCTCAGTGGCATATACCTGAAAGCTTTTCCTGGGGGTAACCCAAACTTCTCCTCCAGCACCCCTAGGCTCGCAAACGTCCCATCTATAAACAGGTCCCCCATTCTTCTAATCCCTGCCCGATGCCAACTCTGAAACCCCCCATCCATCCATCCCGGGATGAACCGATGGTTCTCCCGAATTGGGGACCAAACCGAGGCTCCCACCTCGCCCCTGTGTGGTCTCCACTGCCCCCAGATCTTCTACGTCGCCGTCACCACCGGACTCGTGGTGTACCTTGTTGGCGAGAGCGGCAGCGGTGCCGTCGCCAGCGCCCTCAGGCTCGTGCCCACACAGGACTCCATCTCCAACCTCTTCCATGCCGCCCCCTCTCCCTCCATTACCCACTTACGGATCATCGCCACATTGGCAGCCCAATAATAGTCGCACAAATTCGGCAGAGCCAGCCCTCCCTGTCCCTGCTACGCTCCAGAAACACCCTCTTTACCCTCGGGGTCTTATTTGCCCACACGAAACCCATGACACTCCTACCTACCCGTTTGAAAAAGGCTTTGGGAATCATAATGGGAAGGCACTGGAACACAAAGAGAAACCTCGGGAGGACCATCATTTTAACTGACTGCACCTTGCCCGCTAGCGAGAGTGGCAGCGCATCCCATCTTTTGAAATCCTCCTCCATCTGCTCCACCAACCGTGTCAAATTGTGTTTGTGCAGGGCCCCCCAACTCCCAGCCACCTAGATCCCTAAGTACCGAAAGCTCCTTTCCGCCCTCTTCAACGGCAGATCGTCTATCCCCTTCCCCTGGTCCCCTGGATGCACCACAAAGAGCTCGCTTTTCCCTTCATTGAGCTTATACCCTGAGAAGTCCCCAAACTCCCTTAGGATCCGCATGACCTCCGCCATCCCCTCCACTGGATTTGCCACATACAGCAACAGGTCGTCCGCATACAGCGACACCTGATGTTCCTCTCTCCCTCGGACCAGTCCCCTCCATTTCTTGGACTCCCTTAGTGCCATGGCCAGAGGCTCAATTGCCAATGCAAACAACAAGGGGGACAGGGGGCACCCCTGCCTCGTCCCTCGGTACAGCCGAAAGTACTCCGACCTCCGCCGATTCGTAGCCACACTCACCCCGGGGATCTATATAGCAACCTGACCCAGCTGATGAACCCCTCCCCGAACCCAAACCTCCGCAGCACTTCCCAAAGATACTCCCACTCCACCCGGTCGAAGGCCTTCTCCGCATCCATAGCTGCCGCTACCTCCGCTTCTCCCTCCACCGAGGACATCATAATCACATTAAGGAGCCTCCGCACATTAGTGTTTAGCTGCCTGCCCTTTACAAATCCTGTCTGGTCCTCATGAATCACCCCCGGGACACAGTCCTCAATTCTCGTAGCCAGCACTTTTGCCAGCAACTTAGCATCCACATTGAGGAGCGAGATCGGTCTATACGATCCACACTGCAGTGGGTCCTTCTCCCGCTTCAGGATCAGAGAGATCAGCGCCCCGGACATTGTCGGGGGCAAGGTCGCCCCCTCCCTTGCCTTATTGAAAGTCCTCACTAGCAACGGGCCTAGCAGGTTCACGTATTTCCTGTAAAACTCAACCGGGAACCCATCTGGCCCCGGGGCCTTCCCCGCCTGCATGCTCCCCAATCCTTTAACCAGCTCCTCCAGCCCAATTGGTGCCCCTAAACCAGCCACCTCCTGCTCCTCCACCCACGGGAACCTCAGCTGATCCAAAAATCGTCGCATCCCCTCTTCCCCCGCTGGGGGCTCAGATCTGTACAGATCCCCATAGAAGTCCCTAAATACCTCGTTTATTCTCACCGCACTCTGCACCGTATTCCCCCCGATATCCTTAACTCCACCTATCTCCCTCCCTCTTACGAAGCTGGTGTGCCAGCATCCAACTCGCCTTCTCCCCATACTCATACGTCACCCCCTGCGCTTTCCTCCACTGTGCCTCTGCTTTCCCAGTGGTCAACAGGTCGAACTCCGTCTGGAGGCTCCGCCGCTCCCTGAGTAGCCCCTCCTCGGGGGCCTCTGCATACCTCCTGTCCACCCTTAAGATCTCCCCCACCAAACTCTCCCTCTCCCTGCCCTCTCTCTTCTACCTGTGGGCCCTGATGGAGATTAACTCTCCCCTGACCACCGCCTTCAGCGCCTCCCAGACTACCCCCACATGCACCTCCCCGTTGTCATTGGCCTCCAAATATCTATCAATGCACCCCCGCACCCGCCCACACACCACCTCATCCGCCAATAATCCCACATCCAGACGCCACAGCGGGCGCTGGTCCCTCTCCTCCCCCAACTCCAGCTCCACCCAATGCGGGGCGTGGTCTGAGATGGCTATGGCTGAATACTCCGTTCCCTCCACTTTCGGGATTAGCGCCCTACTCGACATTTAAAAATCTATCCGGGAGTAGGCTCTATGGACGTGGGAGAAGAATGAAAATTCCCTGGCCAGGGGCCTGACAAACCTCCATGGATCCACTCCCCCCATCTGGTCCGTAAACCCCCTAAGCACCTTGGCCGCAGCCAGCCTCTTACCTGTCCTGGACCTGGAGCGATCCAATGCTGGGTCCAGCACCGTGTTGAAATCCCCCCCCATTATCAAACTTCCTACCTCCAGATCCGGAATCCGACCCAGCATGCGTTTCATAAATCCGGCATCATCCCAGTTTGGTGCATATACGTTTACCAGTACCACCCGCACCCCCTGCAACCTACCGCTCACCATCACATATCGACCCCCATTATCCACTACAATATTCATTGCCTCAAACGACACCCGCTTCCCCACCAGTATTGCAACCCCTCTGTTCATCGCATCCAGCCCTGAATGGAATACATGTCCTACCCATCCCTTTCTCAGCCTAACCTGATCTGCCACCTTCAAATGTGTCTCCTGGAGCATAACCACGTCTGCCTTCAGTCCCTTTAAGTGCGCGAACACCCGGGCCCTCTTGACCGGCCCGTTCAGGCCCCTCACATTCCAATTTATCAGCCGGATTGGGGGGCTACTCGTTTCCCCCCCCCCCCCCCCCCCCCTGACTAGCCATCTCCTTTTCTAGGCCAGCCACGTGCCCGCGCCTCACGCACCCTCCAGTCCCCCAGACGGCGGACCCCCGCCCCGACCACCTCTCCCACTTCCAGCTCCCTTTTGGCCAATGCAGCAGCAACCCTATTCCCCCCTCCCCCCCACTAGATCCACATCTAGCCCTTTTGCTCCCCCCATAACACTCCCGTAAGTCTGCTGACCCCGGCCCCTCCCGCCATTCCATCGACCCCCCCTCAGTGTGAGAATCCCCCCCCCTCCCCCTCCCTGGCAGTCAGTGTGCGCTCCTCTCCAGCACCGCCTATCCCCCCCTGGCCCCCACCCCCGTCCTTCCCTAGCGCAGGAAAAACCCGCGCTTTCCTGAGCCGGCCCCGCCCCCTCTGCCGCAGCTCCTTTTGCGGCCTTACCCCAATTTCCCATCCCCGGGCCTCCACTCCCCCTCTTCCTTCGTGGAGGTCTGCCCCTCCAACACCGTCGCCCACACTCTCCCACACTCTCCCACAGTCTCCCCATCAAATCCCTTCACCCATCCCCATCCAGCACCCAAACCTAAGGAACATTCCCTAGACATAATAAACACCATATACACAGTAAACAGCAAACATCAAACCCTCAATTTGAGTCCAACTTTTCAGTCCGCATAAAGCTCCATGCCTCATCAGGCGTTTCGAAATAGTGGTGCCGATCCTGGAACGTGACCCACAATCGCGCTGGCTGCAGCATACCGAACTTCACCGTCTTTCGATGGAGCACCGCCTTAGCCCGATTGAAACCAGCTCTCTTCTTAGCCACCTCTGCACTCCAGGCCTGATAGATTCGGATCTCCGTGTTCTCCCACCTGCTGCTCCACTCTTTCTTGGCCCATCTCAGGACACACTCTCTGTCCATAAAGCGGTGAAACCTCACCACTACAGCCCTTGGCGGCTCGTTGGCCTTGGGTCTCCTCGCTAGGACCCGGTGAGCCCCATCTAGCTCCAGTGGCCTCGGGAAGGCTCCCGCGCCCATCAGCGAATTGAGCATCGTGCTCACATATGCCCCAGCATCGGGCCTCTCCACTCCTTCGGGGAGACCCAGAATCCGAAGATTCTTCCTCCTCGACCTATTCTCCATGTCCTCAAATCTTTCCGCCCACCTCTTGTGCAGCGCCTCATGCGCCTCCACCTTCACCGCCAGGCCCAAGATCTCGTTCTCGTTCTCCAAGGCTTTTTGCCGCATCTCCCGGGATCGCCGCCCCTTGGGTCTTCTGGGTCTGCACTAGCTTTTCTATCGCCGCCTTCATTGGCGCCAGCATTTCGATTTTCAGCTCCTCAAAGCAGCGTTGAAGAAACCCCTGCTGCTCCTGCGACCACTGCGCCCATGCTGCTTGGTCTCCACCCGCCGCCATCTTGTTTTTTCTCCCTCTCACTTTTCGCTGCTGCAAGATCACTTTTTTCACCGCTCCACTCCTGGTCCAATCCATATAATGTCGGGGGGCCTTGCTGTCACCTTCCCACACTGGAAGCCGTCGAACAATTGCCGTTGGGGCCCCTCTAGAGAGCCCAAAAGTCCGATCCCGACGGGAACTGCCGAACGTGCGACCTACCTAGGCATAGCCGCAACCGGAAGTCTCGTGCAGCTGTTCTAAGACAAGCCGGTGCATGCTGTGTGGGATCACAATGCTTCAGGAGGACACCATCCATGACTGCCAAGTCGTCCCAAATGTTGTAAAACTGTGGTCATTGGCCCTTGAGCCACCCGTCCGTCATGTGGCGCATCACACGTTGCAGAAGGGGGTCAGCCAGTCTCACGGCGAATGTGGGCAAGGCGTTCGTCAGTGGCCGGCAGATTGGCAGAAGTGAAGGCTACATGTGCGTCGACTTGGCAAATGAACACCTCTGAGTCGGACGGAGTGTCGACTGCCCTGGACAGAGCGTCTGCTATGATCAGGTCCTTACCCGGGGTGTATACAAGTTGGAAGTAGTACCTCTGGAGTTTGAGCAGTATGCGCTGGAGGCAAGGGGTCATGTCATTAAGGTCCTTTTGGATGATGCCAACCAGCGGGCGATGGTCGGTCTCCACAGTGAACTGGGGAAGGCCATACACATAGTCGTGGAACTTGTCAACGCCAGTCAACAGGCCTAGGCACTCCTCAATTTGCGCATAGCGCTGCTCTGTGGGGGTCATGGCACGTGACTCATAGGCGACAGGGGCCCATGATGAGGTGTCATCGCGTTGCAGGAGGAACGCCCCAATGCAGGATTGGCTGGCGTCAGTCGAGATCTTCGTCTCCCTTGCAGGATCGAAGAACGTCTGTACCGGGGCGGTGGTGAGCTTGACCTTGAGCTCCTCCCATTCACGCTGGAATTCAGTTGTCTTCCTGACAAGGTGCCGGAGAGCTGTGGTGTGGGAAGCGAAGTTAGGGATGAACTTCCCCAGGAAGTTGACCATTCCTAGGAAGTGTGGCACCGCCTTCTTGTCTGTCGGCTTCTGCATAGCCGTGATGGCTGCCACCTTGTCAGCATCCGGTCACACACCCAATCGGGAGATGTGGTCCCCCAAGAACTTGAGCTTGGTTTGGCCAAAAGAACATTTGGCTCTGTTGAGGCGCAGGCCCTGGTCCCGTATCCGTTGAAAGACGCGTTGGAGGCGACTGGTGTGGTAGACCAAATAATGATATCGTCCACATAGACGCGCACGCCTTCGATGCCCTCCATCATCTGTTCCATGATGTGATGGAAAACTTCAGAGGCCGATATGATTCCAAATGGCATCCTATTGTAGCAGTATCTGCTAAATGGAGTGTTGAAGGTACACAGCTTCCTGCTGGACTGATCCAATTGAATCTGCCAGAAGCCCTTTGAGGCATCAAGCTTGGTGAATATTTTTGCCCAAGCCATCTTGCACGTGATCTCCTCACGTTTGGGTATAGGGTAATGTTCCCTCATTATTTAGCGATTTAAGTCTTTCGGATCAATACAGATCTGGAGCTCGCCGGAAGGCTTCTTGACGCATACCATGGAGCTGACCCATGCAGTTGGCTCCGTCACCCGGGAAAGCACTCCTTGGTCCTGAAGGTCCTGCAGCTGCTGCTTGAGGCGGTCCTTGAGGGGTGCTGGGACTCTGCGAGATGCATGAACTACCGAGGTGGCATCCTGTTTGAGCAGGATTTTGTATATGTAGGGCAGTGTACCCATGCCCTCAAAAGCATCCTGGTTGTGAGAGAGGATTGAGTTTAGTTTTGCCCTGAATTCCGCATCTTGGAAGTCAGACGGGCCTTCTGGAGAGAGAGAGAGAGAGAGAGAGTGTAGTCGCTGAATGAGGGGAGGAGTTTGCACGCCTGTGCGCCTAGCAGAGAGCCCTTTGAAGAGCCCACAATCTCGAAGGGTAGGATGGCTTTACGCGAGTTGTGCGTCACTTCGAGTTGGCACGACCCCGTGGTGGGGATGACGTTGCCATTTATAGTTGACCAGGTGACAGATGGAAGAATTGCTCATTTGGTCCTCAGAGTTTGAAATGCTGACCATGCGAGGAGATTTGCGGAAGCACCAGTGTCCAGGCGGAATGTGATCTGGGATCGGTTGTCCGTCAGGTGGCACACCACTTGTCGTCCGGATCAATGCTGTGCACCGACAGTGGCTGGTGCGTTCGACTTGGGGACAGCTTGTTCTTGTTGATGACAGCAATGCGGATAGGCTCCCTGTCCTCAGTGTCACTGGTCTGTATGATGTCAGGATCGGACTCGGTGAACGTGGGTAGAATTGCCCGAACATTTCTGCGAGGCTGGTTAAACTGTTGCGAGTTGGCAGGCTGAGGTGCTCGACAGCAGGCAGCATAGTGGCAAAGCCTGCCACAGCGTAGGCATTGTTGCGCTTTGGCCGGACATTGCCGCTTTAAATGGGTGGAGCCACAGTTGCCGCACGTCATGAAGTCATTGCGTTCGTTGCGTTAACGCGCATGCGTGGTGCGGTCTTGCGTAGTGCGTGCCTGCGCATCGAGTTCCTCCGCATCAACGTCCCCTCTTTTGGCGCGTACAAGCGCGGGAGGCCTCAGAAAGTGCGCGAAATGGCCGCCCTCCTCCGGGCCGCGGGCCAGGAGGTACTCGATCATCTGGACCCGCTCCGCCTTGTGGGGCCCCTGCCACGCTATTTCAGTCGCCTGGATGTGTGAGTACCGGCTGGGGGCGTTCTCATGCAGGGCGGAGGTCTCGATGGCCGTCGCTAGGGTGAGTTGCTTGATTTTAAGGAGCTGCTGGCGCAGGGTGTCTGACATGACCCCGAAACCTGTCTGGTCGCGTATCATGGAGTCAGAAGTGGGCCCATAGCCGCAGGACTGTGCGAGGATGCGGAGGTGCGTTAAATAAGACTGGAATGGCTCGTTCTTACCCTGCAGGCGCTGCTGGAACAGGTTCCTTTCGAAGCTTTCGTTGACTTCAACGCTGAAGTGTTCATCAAATTTTAGGAGCACTGTCTTGTATTTGGTTTTGTCCTTGCCGTCCGTGAATGTCAGGGAGTTAAAGATGTGAATGGCGTGTTGCCCTGCCGTGGAGAGAAGAAGTGCAATCTTCCTGGTGTCCGATGCATTCTCCCTGTCTGTGGCCTCTAGGAAGAGCTGGAAGCGCTGTTTAAAAAACTTCCAATTCACCCCGAGATTGCCAGCGATGCGTAGCGGCGGCGGCCGGTTGATATTCTCCATGCTGCAGGATGGCGGATTGCTAATAAGTTGCAGGTAGGTCTCACGGGGTCTAGTATGCGTCCACTCCTGGAACCATGTCGTGTTGGGTGTTCTGGTCTACAAACAGGTCAACACGGCTGGAGATGGTGTAACTTTATTTTATTAACAACTCAACTGTAATAACATACTGTAACTTTGGGTACGTGTATTACCAGCTTATCTGTGGACCCTGTCCTATCACTATCTAGGTGAGGCACTCAGCACATGGTGAATGTCTGAGAGGCAGGCTGTGAGCTCTGTGCTTTGAGCTGGCTGCTGCTAGAATGAGCGGGAACTCTGGTGTCCCCTGTCTTTATAGTGCATGTGCTCTCACTGGTGATTGGCTGCGATGTTGTGTATGCTGGTTGGTCCTTCTGTATGTCCATCAGTGTGTCAGTGTGTGTGTGATTGCACCATGATATGCTGATGTATATCATGACAGTACACTGGGGGAGAATTCAGAATGTCCAATTCACCTAACAAGCACAGACTTGTGGGAGGAAACGGGAGCACCCAGAGGAAACCCACGCAGACACAGGGAGAACGTGCAGACTCCGCACAGACAGTGACCCAAGCCAGGAATCGAACCAGGGTCCCGAGGGGATTTTCACAGTAACTTCATTGCAGTGTTTGACACTAATAAAGATTATCATTATGCTACCATGCCGCCCTTGGTGATGAGGACTTTGTAGGGACTGCTGGGCTGGATTTATTTTGCAGTATCTGAGTCCAGTGCCTGTGATGAATTTGAGATCCATCTGATTATTGTTATTAATCTTTGGAACAGTTTGTTACAACTGTAAAAACATTGCACAGGACAGAAAGTCTAGCGTCACACTTGGGAGATGCTGGGTAAAGATGGTAGGTGTCCTTCCCTGAAGGTCATGAAGTTAATGCAAGTTGGGTTTTTCTGACAACCCGACAGCTTCATGTTCACCATTACTTATACTAGCTTTTTATTCCTGATTTTTTTTTTTTTACTGAATTTAAATTCACAAACTGCTATGGTGGGATTTGAACTCATGTCTCTACATTATTCGTTCAGATCTCTGGTTACTTGATTGGCAACGTAAGTTTGGTACAGTATTAAAATGCATTGAAAAATTTGAAGCTTTACTTTTGTGGATGATACAAACTAAACTTAGCACATAAAGTTTTGTCAATTCATTTCTAAGCAACTGTTTATTGATTTGAGAAGTGATTTGAAAGGGAGGTGGAATGAAGATTGACTGGACTTTCTGGAAAGAGGTGGAGACTTGAGGGGCTGAATGGCCTCCTTGCTTGCTGCATTGAACCTATAGGATAAATTTCCAGGAAGACCTTGAAGTCCTGTCACCAGAACTGATAGCAGCTGGTGACCCAGCCCTGGTGGGTGGAAGGCCTTGGATGGCATTTGATCATCACCGGGGCCACTGTCCAATTGAGGATGGTGGCCCACCTCCAAGAGCTGCTGGCCCAATTAGAGGCTGGCAGTTCAGTTTTTCGGGTGAACGTGGTGCAAGGCAAACAGCTCTGATGATCTGGTGGGGTTGAGCTGTACACAGTACACCTGGAGCACCATTACCATGGAGACCGATGGCATGAGGGGCCATTCTGTGTACCACAGAATGCCCACAAAGCAAGCCCCCCCCCCCCATAACCTCATTGGAACCCGTTGGGAAATTACATGGAGGTTTCTCCACAGATAGAGCAGCAGTGGTTCCTCCTGACACAAGCGGAATGCAGGAAGTGCCCCTTAATTGACAATATGTCATTGTGGTGGGAAGACACTGGACTCCCCTCCCAGGGCTTTTCCTCATCATATTTCCAGTCCTCCAATCTTGCAGCCTGTCTCCAGTGCACCAGGAAGATTCAACCCTGTCCCTCTGTGATTAACACCGTAATCAGTTCCATTAATTTCCATTGACTCGCCTCTGTGGGACAGCTCTTCCAATTTTGGCACAAGTGCCAGTCAGTGGGGAGGGTTGGTTGGAGTGAGAGCGTAGTGCATCAACCATATACCTGCTGGAAAAGCATAGAATCACTATCGGCAACTTGTAGATTTCTGCATTATTTTGCACATGTGCAAACTCCAGCAGCTGCTGTCAGTTTCAGAGTAAGGATGGTGAACACGAACAGTTTTGTCTTTATTACTGCTGTAAAATCTGGGTCATTGATTTAACTTTCCTTTGAAGGATTATAGTGTAGATATACGAGGTGGAGGCAACCAAAAGATGGAGAGAGAATTTTGAGAGAATTCAATCTCTGGTTCGGTAGCTGGCCTCAAACATCTAAGACCTGTGTTCAACGTGCGCCTGTTATCGTTCTTATTTGTGACAGGCAGTGTTAGAATACAGTACTTGGTACTTCTCAGCCAGACCGCATTGATCCTTTCATGAAAACCAGTTGTTTGCCTTGGATTCAGTTTGGGGAGAAAACTTTCCATTTTGCCTCCAGGTATGGACTTTCCCATCAATCCTTCCAACTGGAGGAGGCTATCAAGCAGGGAGAAGGGAAAATAAATTTGGTTGAAGCGTTGAAACAGAACTCAATCTTTTCTAAAATTTGATGACTACTGATTTCCCTGTCAGTAAACATAATGCAGTTGGTAAAATAGCGAGTTTGTGAAAACATTTCCCGCAGCTTCATTTAAATATTTCCTTTGACATTTTAGTTCAGACTTCCCTTTCTAAGAACGGGATTTTTTTTTTGCTTTTGACACTACGTCATGCCTTAACCCTTTGCCTTCACTACAAAAGAAATGCCACTATTGAATTGAATGACTGGGTGGTGGAAAAAAAAGTCTACCAATGAGAGCAAAGGTTTAAATACTGCTCATTTGTAAATGTTAGTGCGGGGGAGGGGGGAGTCAGCTTTATTGCTGCAGTGAAGGCTCTGAAGTAATTCCATTCATCTTCCTAAATAACATAACGCAGTCTGGTTGAGAGTAGGAGAGAGGGGCACAATGAATTACTGTTAGTCTCCTCACTGAATAAACTGAGTTAACGTGTGTAGGAGCCAAATATCTGACAACAAATATGTTGCAGCAGCATCTAAAGGTGACCATGGAAACACATTAAAAGAAGGGGGGGGGCATGAGAACATTGTGAGTGCTAAATCATAACAAACGTGTTGAAATAGTTTGTAAACTATGTAACTGATTATGGGGTTAAAGGTTTAATTGCATTCAATGTTATTTTGAGAGATATTCTCATTGCTTTCTACTTTGCAGTGGAAGAGGTGGGGGGTGGGGGAATTCAAGCATTATCTAATTGTGCTCTGGCCACACTATAGGTGTTGTGGGAGCAGCTGCTCCCTGTTCTCACTTGTGATGGCAAAGGCCCACCAGAACACTGTAATTGCTGTTCCACTCACTTCCTGGAGCAGTTGGCAGTCAGTGCCAGTCAGCAGGGAACTGTCAGGGTGCAAGGGGAACCAATCAGGCATGCTACAATTTACATCTGATTGATGAAGGTATGAAGAATGTGGAAACAACCAATTAGAGCCATATCTCCTGAGTAACCTCCAGCATTGGCTCTTTTTATTCTTATTCTCAGCCATAGATTGTCAGAGATCTGGAAAATGGGGTTGTTTCCATTTTCTAAAACATAGCAGTATTTGAATGTCATGGATTCTGATTTTCTCATGCTTTCATTTGCGTAGCAATAATTAATCATGGCACAGTGTGTTTTTTGTCAAAATGAAATCTGGGAAATATTGAGAGCAGACATTCCGTGCTAATAGTGTTTACCTTTTATTTTACAAAACAGGTAAGTCTGAAAGGAAATACATTCAGCTTAGTTCATTAAATCAAGCAGAATTCACATGGAAGAGCAAAGCCATTCGGCATTAAAGAGAAATATAACTTTGTTTCATTTTCAGAGTTTAGGTCCAGGTAACAGTCTGAAAAAAAAACATTCTGTAAGAATGATTTGTAAAAGCTTTAAGCCTCTGAACATTTGTGGGTATCCACCAGCTTTACTAAGTAATCTAGCCTCTGACCACAAAATTGTTAAATTGTGCATGCAAAATGGTTTCAGGATATTCTGCCCATATTCCAGCAGGTTACTGTGAAAACTTGCCAGTACATATTGTGTAATTGATGCATTTTTAATTCAAAGGTCAACAGTTGCCAAAAGCACTTTCATTTAGTAACTACCACTTTTTCCTAAGCTCTGTAACCTGCTTAAATAATGTTACTTGGGGGTGATTCTCTGCCCGCGTTGTGCCCGGCACACATCCCGCTGTGCCAGGAGAATAGAGGGAGAGCCCCTAAACAGGGTTCATGGCAAGCGCAGAACAGGGCGCGATATTCCAGGCCCACTGCAGCTGACATAATGTGGTTCACAGCCTCACTGGGAATGAAGCAAATTTGCATATTTAAATATGCTTCATTATTTTAAAGCCGGATTTGCCCGGCTCCTGGGATTCCCCCTCCCTCCCCCTTCCCCGCTGGTGCAGCTGAGGCCGATGAAAATCACAACCCATCTCTCGCACTGGAGACTGTCATGATATACGCCAGTATATTATCATAGATTATGATAGAATTTACAGTGCAGAAGGAGGCCATTCAGCCCATCGAGTCTGCACCGACTCTTGGAAAGAGCACCCTACCCAAGGTCAATACCTCCACCCTATCCCCATAACCCAGTAACCCCACCCAACACTAAGGGCAATTTTGGGCACTAAGGGCAATTTATCATGGCCAATCCACCTAACCTGCATATCTTTGGACTGTGGGAGGGAACCGGAGCACCCGGAGGAAACCCACGCACACACGGGGAGGATGTGCAGACTCCACACAGACAGTGACCCAAGCCGGAATCGAACCTGGGACCCTGGAGCTGTGAAGCAATTGTGCTATCCACAATGCTACCGTGCTGCCCCACGGCAGACACACACACACTGATGGACATGCAGTGGGACCAATCAGCATACACAACACCGCAGCCAATCACCAGTGAGAGCACACGCACTATAAAGACAGGGGACAGGAGAGTTCCCGCTCACTCTAGTAGCAGCCAGCTCGGAGCACAGAGCTCACAGCCTGCAACACAGACATTCACCATGTGCTGAGTGCATCACCTGGTTAGGACTAGGCAAGGGTCAACAGTTAAAGCTGGTATCGCATTTACCCACAGTTCAAGTATGTTAATATAGTTAACCTTATAATAAAATAGAGTTGCACCACTTCCAGTGTTGGTGACCCGTTTGTGATCCAGAACACCCAATTCATCAGAGACCATAGGTGATACCTGCCGGGGAGTGGGGGCTCAGTGGTCATTGGAGCACCTGGGTGGTTGGGGGAATGGTAGGGCAGGACCCTGGCACCCCAGCACCTGCCAGGGTGCCAGCTGATAGTGCCAAGTTAGCATTGCCAAGGGGTGTGGCTTGAAAGGGACAGGGCCTGAAGAGGGCTGGGGGCTGAAGGGGTGGAGCAGGAATCTGGCAACCCCAGAGTGGGGTGTTGCTCACCTTAGAAATATAAATACCTACAGTGCAGAAGAAGGCCATTCGACATATCGAATCTGCACTGACCCTCCAAAAGAGCACTCTACCTAGGCCATCTCCTCTGCCCAATCCTCGTAAAAGACAGGGGGCTAGATTCTCCGCACACCGACTCCAAAATCGCGGCCGGCGCCAGGGCAGAGAATCCAGTTTGATGCATAACTGGGCCCGGCGCCGGTTCGGCGATTCTCCGGGCACCGAAAATCGGCGTCACCATGAGTATGCCGCGCCGCCGGGGGCCATTGCCAGTGGCCTGCTCAGCAATACTCCACTACTGACCGGCCGAGTTCCCGACGACGTGGAACTAACCACCTATTGCTGGTCGGGATGCTCGCCTGGCAGCTCCGGACTCAGTCCGCGGCAGCCCTGATCGGGGGTGGGCAGATCGGAGACCAGGGGCGGCCTTAGAGGCGGTCGGGGATTTAATATGCGGGCGTTGCGGGTTGGTCGTGCGGCCGATCAGGGGGGTCTCTTTCTTCAGTCTGGCTCCGCGGTCGGAATCCGCCATGGAGCATGGTGCAGCCGCTGGAGGCTGCTGGCGGCGCATGTGCGGCCTCTGACCCGGAAGTGCAGGGTCCCGTATCTGCAGCAAAAGCTGCGGGATTTCCGCCGGGTCCCTGCTAGCCCCCCGCAGGGCTATGAATTCATTTAACTTTTTTGCAGGAATTTCAGGAGTAAAGTTCCACGGTTTTTACACCGGCATGGGGACATAGTCTCAATGGAGAATCCAGCCTGGGCTGTTAGGTAATTTGGACATTCTGAATTCTCTCTCTGTGTACCCAAAGAGACGCTGGGGTGTGGCGACTGGGGGCTTTTCACAGTAACTTCATTGCAGTGTTAATGTAAGCCTACTTGTGACAATAAGAACGATTATTTTTATTACTTTTTACATTAAGGGTTAATTTAGAATGGCCAGCCGACCTAACCTGCACATCTTTGGACTGTGGGAGGAAACCAGAGCACCCGGAGGAAACCCACGCACACACTGGGTGATTGTGCAAAATTGCACACAGTCACGCAAGGTCTGAATCGAACCCGGGTCCCTGGCACTGTGAGGCAGTAACCACTGTGCCACCCTGCCGCCCTTGAGGGTACCGGCGATTGGGGGGTGGGGGCTGATGCCAACGAGCAGGTGGAGGTGGTCTGAATGGAGACCCCGTGGGGGAGCCCCGATGCCAGCGATGTGAGAATGATGGAGGTAAGGGGCACTGAAGCCCTAAAGTCGGTGATTTTAGGATGTGGGGCTTTTACTGTCACTTTGAGATCGGTGCTCCCTTTCTGTGAAGCCAGGCTTGCCTGCCTGTTTAGGCCCCGTCCTTCTCAGGACTGGTGCAACACTTCCTCCTCCCTTCAAAAACATTTCAAAGTGTAGGTGGATTGTGATCTGAATTATGCTGAACTACGTGGTGGGAATCAGACCTCATTTCCCACCGGAGATCACACTTCAAAATATTTTAGGGGAATTCCGTCCCTTATCTTTCCCATCTCTTCACTTGTTAATTCTGTAGCAGATCTCAGGCTGGGGACATCTAGTTCCCACAGATGATTTATTTTATTTTAAATCTTTGAAAAAAGGTTCCCTGGCATTATTTCCTCCAATAAGTGCAGTTCACCAGTCATCTGGATCTTCAGAATTTGTTTTGCATATATTGTTTTTATAAAGCACACATAGAACATACAGTGCAGAAGAAGGCCATTCGGCCCATCGAGTCTGCACCGACCCACTTAAGCCCTCACTTCCACCCTATCCCCGTAATCTGATAACACTCCCTCGTCTTTTTGTGTCACTAAGGGCAATTTATCATGGCCAATCCACCTAACCTGCACGTCTTTGGACTGTGGGAAGAAACCGGAGCACCCGGAGGAAACCCACGCAGACACGGGGAGAACGTGCAGACTCCGCACAGACAGTGACCCAACGGGGAATTGAACCTGGGACCCTGGAGCTGTGAAGCCACAGTGCTAGCCACTTGTGCTACCCTTGCAGTGTTACTCATTGTGTTAATTTTTGTCTGTACTTTAACAGTAAGAATCAGTATCATTTCATAGATTATCATAGAATTTACAGTGCAGAAGGAGGCCATTCGGCCCATCGTGTCTGCACCGGCTCTTGGAAAGAGCACCCTACCCAAGGTCAACACCTGCACCCTATCCCCATAACCCCACCCAACACTAAGGGCAATTTTGGACACTAAGGGCAATTTATCATGGCCAATCCACCTAACCTGCACATCTTTGGACTGTGGGAGGAAACCGGAGCACCCGGAGGAAATCCACGCACACACAGGGAGGATGTGCAGACTCGGCACAGACAGTGACACAAGCCGGAATCGAACCTGGGACCCTGGAGCTCTGAAGCAATTGTGCTATCCACAATGCTACCGTGCTGCCCAAAGAGGTTGTCAGGAACTCTCAAGTGAATGAAATGAATGAAAATTGCTTGTCACAAGTAGGCTTCAAATGAAGTTACTGTGAAAAGCCCCTAGTCGTCACATTCCGGCGCCTGTTCGAGGAGGCTGGTACGGGAATTAAACCGTGCTGCTGGCCTGCCTGGGTCTGCTTTCAAAGCCAGCGATTTAGCCCGGTGCTAAACCAGCCCCTAGTAAATTATATACTTCAGCAGCCTGGCTTTTATTCTATATGCTGCCTTGTACCTTTTGTATTTTAGTCTTAAAGGTAGAAAATGCTGGAAACATGCCTCAGGTACATTAACACTTAAAAGGGAAAAATAATTTTGAGCTATACATAATTCATTATCAGACCAACACACCAAAAACAATAACTCGAGTGTTCTCTGTGTATTTACAATATTTTTGTTTTTTTAAATTTCAGAATTAGCATTTTTTTAAGCTTTGCACCTTGTATCCTAGTTCGGTGGAATTCTCAGAGAAAAGTAATGACCAAAGTTGGGGTATGATCAGCTGAAAGCAAATCTGAGAAACTTGTAGATTTCTACCCCACTTGTCAAACAAAGGAATTTGATTAAGTATTTAAATAATGCAAACACAGGCTAAGGTTTCCCTTGGTTACAACATTCTAAGTGCATTTGTGACTATTTCACCTGTTTGTTATTTTGTGTGAAATTGTGAACATTCTGTAAAGTTAAATGTGTATGACTTTGGATAATTCTAGCAAAGAAATAATATGACCGTATTCATGACGTTGTCACAATGACTGGAAGAGTTCCGACCACTTAGGGTTTGAGTTGACCAAATGTCTTCTACTCATTCTTCAGCGTTCCTAATCCAAGCATAATATTGAAACAAAATTCTAATCCCAGTCTCCATTTTACAATGTGCAGCACCGAATCTTCGCCCCATCACACTTTCAGCTGACTAATTACATTTGTGCAAAATTTCTGGTTTTGACAATTATTTCCTGTTGCATTGGTTTCCATTGAATTACTGAATGAATTATTAGATGGACTGTGGTAAAAGATTTACAAATTGGTTGTGTTTTCTCTAGCTCCTTGAAATTCTGACCAAGAGCGTAACATCACTTTGCAAAACAAATTATACATTTCTCAAGATTGAACTGTAATAATAATTTCAACGAAAACATGGTGATTTTTATTTGGAAATATTTTTCTTAATGTAGCTGTCAGAATCAGTCAGGTTTTATACAGTGCAATATGCATACAATATGCAATTCAACAGCACATACTTGATACCCTAATGGATATTGGTTTTAAAAGCTATAAGTGAGCATGAAAAAATACATTTATCACACAGCGCAGAAACACAGTTAAAGATGAAGGAAATTTGTTCTTGGCTTGTTCTGCATGATTTGATTTTCAAGATTTGCTTTTGTTGAGGATGCATGTAATGTAGTTTTGCACTTATATACTTCTGGTTACAAAGAAGCTGCGGCCATATCACAGGTGTACACTTATTGTACATCAGTTTATAGAAGTTTAACAAAAGGCAAAATGGTGTGACTTGATATTACATTGTGCAATCATTATTGACTTCTGTATAATTGCTGACAAATAGCCTGCATCTTGTACGAATCTGGACTGGGCTAGTGCTTATATGCTTTATTTGTTTTACAGCAGCACGTATAGTATTCCCCATTAATCTCCCATTCTGACAGTTGAAAATTGCTGGCATAGCTGATGAAATTCTGAGGCATGGGCTCACGTGTGATTTATTAGCGACCTCATGCATGCAGGGTTGGATAGGTCAATGTTTGCAGCCAGTTGCTGCCACTGCTGCAACAGAATAACCCTCGGCATGAAAGGATGAAGATAGAGGAGAGATTTCAAAATGTATGAAATACCAAATCACCTGGTTATCAGATATTTCACAGCACTGGAGAACTCTATTTAGTGTTGCATCTCTTTACTAATGGAACCTTCATCCAAAATGAATGTAAGAAGAAATTGCAGTCTTAATTGTGGGAGCATCATTTTTATAAAGGTTAAAACAACATTAACATATTAATAAGGAAGCACAACATATTTGAACAATATGTATAAAGTATTTTTAAAAACCTCCCTGCTGAGCCAATAGTGTCTCCTGATATTATTTAGGTTATTGGTGAGGGTGCTTCATGACCCACATTCCCCTTTTTCTCAATAACCATTAATATTATACTGTAAAAATATGCAAATTTACCCAGCTTGACTCTTCACTAAAGGATGCTGCACTAAAGGAGCTGTCCTGGATGCCAGATGTGTTGTTCAAATGAGGCCTCGTCTGTCCCCTCAGGTGGGCATAGATCATCCCATTGCACTTTTAAAAGAGGAGCAAGGGGATTGTCTGACCGATGTTTATCCCTCAACCAACATCACTAAAACAGGTTATCTGGGCATTTATTTCTGTTTGGGACCTTGCTGTGTGCAGACTGGCCACCATTATAATGGTGACTACACTTCAAAAGTAGTTCAGAACAGCCCCAAATACATCTCTAATACCTTTGCTTCTGACTTTATTCATTGCTTAAATTCTCAATACTGGTCCAGTCTACTCACTGCTGTCACCTTCTAGTAACTGTTCATGTGCACCATCTAGATACAGAAGCAAATGTCAACAATATTATACTTGTCAGTTTGGCTTATGTGTGCATCTATGACCAAACTGCCTCATCACTGCACCCTAATCATTCATTATTTTTATGAACGTATTGCACGCCTTCTCGACTTTAAAAGGAAACATAATTACACAGCTTTCATTCACAGTCATTTTTGCACTGGAATATTCTAATCAGTGGTTTCAGTGTTATTGCTGAGCATAATTATATAATCGACACTGCATGTATACTTTAATATATTATAAAATAAGATTATTCATTCACTGCCAACTTTCGTGTTTCAATAAATGATTATTTTATTTAGTTATTAAGAACATTCCTCAGTTCTACGTAGACACGGGGAGAAAGTGCTAACTCCACACAGACAGTCACCCAAGGCTGGAATTGAACGCTGTCCTTGGCGTTGTGAGGCAGCAGTGCTAACCACTGTGCCACAGTTATCAGAATACATGGCTTTGAGGGTAAATCGTAGCATCCTTTAAAAAGAATGTGGATAAATATTGAGAAGGAAGATAAAATGAAAATGGGAAATGAGATTAGAGTAGATCGAACCTCCTTGAAAATTTAGCACTGGCCAGTTCTAATAGGCCAAATGACCTCCTTGTTCATCATAATTTTGAAGATGCAACATTCATCAGTTTATTTCTCTACTTTATATAATAAACTGGAGTTGTGGTTTTCCAAATTCAGTGCCTTGAGATTACGGTTGGGTTCTCCTGCACGAAGTACATTTTTGTTTTTCTATCTCTCCCAAACATCCTAGATTTCTTGGTAGATTTCTTAAGTCTATAGTGCAAGAGGAAATATTTGAGCAATAGTTTAGAGTTAATAGCAATGCTGTCACACTTTGCTAAATGCTGAATATTTCCACTACTATGAGTGTAAAAGTTAATACAAAATTCATTACAGTTTTGCATAAAGCTACCTTTTTTTTTTAAAAGCTACAAAGTTGCTCAACAGGAACATAAAACCCAGGAGTTTGTTTCCCCTTAGCTGTGTTTAATTTCCCTTCAAATGACACGAAACCCGGTAGATGTTGGAGTATTCCAAAAATAAATCAGTTAATGATAAACTTGGTGCAAAAACAACTAGCCAAGAGATGTCACACAGGTGAAGAACAAGAGGGAAACATTTGGAGGGACTTCTAGCAGCAATGAGTGGAATCTTGTGCCTCCTCTGTGGCGGTCTGGTGACATCGGGAATGTCACTTCATGGGGTGGGGTGGGGTGGTGGCAGTCAGGACCCCGGCAACTCCTACCTCCACCCTGATTAAGTCTGTCGCAGGAACTACCTTCTCACCCTGCCAGCAATTGGGGGCCTTAAGTGGACAACTAATGGCCACTGCCATTTGGGTAGAATCCTATGGAGGTGATGTGATCTCAGCCGCTGGCTGAAGAGCCAGCCAGAGCCCTGTGTCACCTCTCCGAGAAGGCCTGCCACATCTTGTGCCGCCGAGAGACTTGACATGCCAGCGACGGGTATCCCCCAGGATCAAAGATCCCGGGGGTGAAAGAATGAGGGCGCTAACAACTGACCAGCAAAAATGAAATGAAAGAAAATTCCAAGTTAAACATGAGTTTGGGAGTGAGTGACAGGATAGGCCTCTCTGTCTTTGTTGTTGATTTGGATTTGATTTTGTGCAAGGTGCTTGCAAGGGAGATTATTTCTCAATGACATCATCCACAGTGCGGGCAGGCTGGAGTCTGCAGCTGGCGTGTACTATTGCTGGCTGTGCCAGCCCTTTGCTGTATGGTGACCGCAGGTGTCCTGGCATCAGATGGCACATGCTTGACATCAGGATTTCTGCACATGTGGACTCTGTGCATACAATTTCCCATGATTGTTGATAAGTAGCTGTAACAGGATTACATAACCACTCAATGGTATCCTGGTGCATAATCAGACGATGCCTGACGTTATCATACTGGTTTGGCTCCTTTAATGCTGTGCCTCTGAAAGCACAAATGTGGCCTGAAAGAAGGATTCGATTTTACTATTACCCAAGCATTCAGAAATCTTAGTCGTTCGCTCTTGTCAGACGTCCAAGTTTTCTTTGAGGAAATAATTCACTCATAATTCAAAGTGGCTTCAATTCAAATGATTAAAAAATTAAATTTTTAGCACAAAATTCCCACTTTGGTATTGACATTCTTTATGCCAAAATATTGGGCGCGATTCACCGACCGGGCCCTGTCGGAACAGGGGCAGGGCGTGGTCCCGGTAGGTGCCAGGAGAGGCCTATTCCAGGATTTACTCGGACCGCCACGTCTTGCGAGATCCCATTAGATCTCGTGAGTCGCCGCGATCTGGATCCCGCCTATTGTGGCAATATTTGGCAAATCTGCATTTCGAATAAGTAGTTAGGCTCACTCTCATATGCACCTTGCCTGATCTACCTAAGGCATTGGGATTTAATTCCTTCAACTCGGAGACCTTGGGCGAGCGCCGTTCAGTGTTGGTCCCTGTTTGTGGAATGGCACTTCAGGAGAGTCTCCCAGGGGATCAGAGGCCCCCAGGCAGGGTAGCACCCTGGCACTGCTGGTGCCACCAGGCACCTTGGAACTGCCAGCTTGGTATCGGCCCGAAGGTGCTCAATGTGTGAGGTGGGTTCTGAGGGGGGGGGGGCAAGCGAGGCGGAGGTCCCCCTGAAAAGTGAGTTGGGGCTTTGAGGGGTCTGGGTGTTGCAATGGGGGGGGGTCCAGAGATGGAGGCCTTTTAAAAATGGCGTCCCGATCTCCTCCTGCACTGAGGAGTTCTGGCGGGCGGAGTTTCTCAGTGCAGGAAGTGTGGCCTCAGCGGGGCATTCCCTGCTGAAGCACTGGATTGCAACAGAGTCCTGTTCAATAGCTTGATGTTTCTCAACGCTGCATGCACTGGGAAACACCTGGCTAAATGGGCTCAACATGGCCTGCCCCTTATTCTGAACACTATGTCTCCTGGTTCTAGACTTACCAGCCAGGAGAAACATCCTGGGCAGGATTCTCCATTGCCCGACACTGTTATCATAATCGGTGATCGGACGGAGAAGTGACTCCGATGCCCAAAACGGGGCTGGCACTGGTTTGACCCCAGTCAGCCATGCTCACCCCCTCGGGAATGGTGTAATCATGTTGCGCACCATTGCAACGGCATAGGCCCGTCATCGGCTGGCCTTCCCGTGGTGCTCCGCCCCGGTGGGCCGAGTTCCCGAGCGCGCGGGACACATGTGGTCTCACTGGTCGGAAACTTGGCGCGGCGGCTGCAGACTGTGTCAGTCAGCGCCACACTCGGCTGGGATCCGTGCCGCTGGCCGGGAAGGCTTCCGCAAGTGCTGGGGGACTGGTGAGGGGTGGCCACTGGCGGTCTGTGGGGTCACGAAAGTGGGTCGGGCCACTCACGCCTGGCGCCATGTTGTACGGCACGACCGCTGCAGGTCATCAGCCGTGCGCATGCGCAGCCCAGGACCCAGCCATTCTCCATTTTCTGTGCGGGAGCCGGGTGTTTCACCCATCACTGCTGGTAGCCCCTCACCGGTCCCGGAATCGGTGAGGGATCGGCGCCGATTTGTTCATCGCAAAGCTCCCCAAATTCTCCGTTCAAACCGGAATTTAGCTGTTTAAACGGATAGGGAAGCCAAAACTGTACACAACACTCCAGGTGCTTGGAATATTGACTCTATACAACTACAGCAAGACATTTTTACTCCTCCACTTAATTCCTTTGCGATGAAGGCCAAACCAAAATGCCATTTGTCTTCATAATTACTTGTTGTACCTGCATGCACACTTTTAATGACACCCGAGTCCCTTTGTACATCAATGTTAAACGTTTTAGTTACCGTTGTATGAAGAGTCAGAAGTCCTGTTCCTTCTCAGCGAACACCCTTTCATTTCACTTCCACAGCCTCTGCACAAAACTCTTAACAACACACCACCTGACAGAGGCCACCTGAAGCCCCTTTACATATCAGTGTCAATTAATGGATACTTAACATAAATGAGACAACTAATTGCAATGTCTCTTAACCCATTACTTAACAGTCTCCCCTTCCTTGGAGTAAAAAAATAATTAGGTGAAAACAAAATTTCAAGAAACTCAAAAACACACACCCCCCCTTTTCTTTTTCTTTTTGTTTGGATGAGAAAGAAAAAAAAGACAGTCACAGAAACAAGCGCCCTTCATTAACAATATCCAAAGGTTTCTGTGAACATCAAACAGTCTGACAGTTGATAGCTCCTGTTGACCCATTTAATTTTTGTTATTTCCCCTCTGTCCAACATCTGCTTCAAACCTGCGATGTCTATCCATAACCTCTTTTCATTGACACTTTTTGTAGAGTGCACATTTTCCCACAGGGATTTATTGTCAATGTGACAGTCAATATGTATATTACCCAAATCCCATCATCCCAAAATTTCTGTCAATATCATACTTATATAAAAAGCCATATCCACCGCCTTTACAAGGCTTAACGTCTTAGCAGCCAAAGTGCTTTTTACCACTCTCCTTATTTTCTCTGTTTCCCACACAAGTGGGCAACATGTACCATTGTTCCCCAAAAGGAAAATTATAAAATCTTCTGCGCTTGAAACCCCATCACATAAATTTGAGTAGGACGCATCACTATAAACTATGAGTTTCAAGTGCTTAAGGTCACCTAAAACCGGGAATTTCAAAACACACTCCTGCATTTTTAGTTTGGCCAACACTTTATTTGCTATTATTATGTCTTCCACTTTGGGATCATTCATTTTTGTACTCAACTCTAAGACATCAAAACTCGCGTCCGGTCTAGTCTGTCTACCTAACCAGTTCAGTTGCCCAATTAAACTTTGCATTTGCTCTTTTTCTATCTTTGAAACCACTGCGTCTTTTTGTGAAACTCGGCCACGACTAATTGCTATTGGGCTGATGCTTTCCAAATAAGATTGCTGACATAAAGTTGCCCCTAACTTAGTCTGTCCGATTTCCAGTCCAATATATTTAAATGCACCGGAAGCCTGACTTCCGACCCTGAATTCTTTCCTCAAACCAGAGATTACAATAGCTTCAAAATCACTAGTCACACCCCACAAAAATTATTTGACATGCATCATAAAGATGCCAGAAAGGTTCCCTTTATAGTGCCAGTAAAACATTACCGGATCTACTTTCAACTGGCAACAGCCTAACTTTAACAAAATTGACCTTACCGAAAAATACCAGACTCTAGATGCATCATTTAATCCATATACACATTTGTTCAACTTCCAGAGTACCCCTTCTGTGTTAGCTGCTTCTTTAGGAGGACGGAGAAAAATGTCTCTCTGGAGCTGATGCCCCTGAAAAAAGGCAGCTTTTATATCTATAGATTTGCATTCCCATGCCTTTGTGGCCAAAAGAAGATTTTTAAAATAACCTTTCCTGCCGTAGGTGAATCTACCCTTAAATCCTGATCTTCTAAGTTTTCTTCAAATCCCCTTGCCACAAACCTGGCCTTTGTCTTATAAGTTCCATCCGGAAGAACCTTTTCCATGCAAATCCATCTGAGAGATAGAGTTCTTTGTCCCCTATCCGGTACTTCCGTGTATACCCCAAATTCACTCCAACTATGCAATTCTTGCTGTTTAACTTCTTTAATAACTTTTTCATCTAATTTATTTGAAGCCACCAAAATCTCACGTGCATGTGGGCTTCTACTCGTAGTCTTACTCATGTTTCGAGATCTTGACAAACTACATCCCCTCTCCCACCTGGTATCTCGTTCTGTACTGCTATTGCTTGATCTTTCCCTTCTGCTGTGGGATGTCCTTTCAATAGTTCTCGACCTTTTCCTGCGGACCAGTTCACTATCCGATCTACTATCTGAACTGGCACTGCGTTTCTGTGCCCTCCATTTTTGAACTTCATTTTCCCAAGCCATTGTCTTGACTCCTTCCCCTGAATGCTGTACATTCAACCAATCTTTATACTTTCCAGTGGCCTTCCCTGCTCTACTAATAACGGTTGCATCCTTCCATTGACTAGACTCTTCAGGCAAGTATGTCACTTTTGTACCAACTTTTGGCAGGAAAAATGGCCTGTTTTAATTCACCAGAAGTGTTGTGTTCCTCCACAGAAACCCTGTCTATATCAGTTAATTGGTCCTCATAGTTCTGTAACACATGAGTACCAGTTGACTCTGGTTCCTCGTCATGTCTATCTGCTCTGTCTAAATTTGAAAATTTGTAATCTGTACCCATTACCCTTGATGAATGGACCCTAACATTCATGTTGCATGTAATCATGGTAACATTGATTACCATGTTGCAAAATAATTGTTTTGCCACCTATGCCTATGATCTTCCCTGGGCCTTTCCATTCATTTGAATTGTCTCTCTTGTAGTATACCATGTCTCCTTGCTGAAAAACAGCATCTGATGGCCGTACGTTATGTCTTAAAGCTCTGCGAATTCTTTCAGAGACTTTTGCTTCCAAAAAAGCTTTTCTACTGTTATGTAATGCATTTAAATGTTCAGCAAAACCAGAGCTAATTGCAGTCCCCTCCCAAGCAGGAGGCTGGTCATCCAAAATGTACGGAATTTTAGGATTTCTACCAAACACTAATTGATAAGGACTATAGCCCCCAACCATCTGCAATGAATTCTTTGCATGTACTGCCCATGCTAAAGCTGAATTTAGCCTGCAATTTGGTTGATCTGCCAAAATTTTCCGAAGCATGTCATCGATGACAGCATGATTTCTTTCACAGACACCATTACTAAATGGGCTTTCTGCAGCCGTATTCATAACACTGATATTTATGTTTTCACATATATCCCTGAACTCATCATTAGCAAATTCTCCCCCATTGTCCGTAAGGAATTTTGCCAGTGAACCCATTCCTGTCCCTATCCAGTTTCATGTGTGCTTTCTTCATCGACAGTCTGCTCAGAAGCAAAGGTATCTCACTTGATACAACATCCGTGCTAATGAAATGATTCACTCCGGCAATATTGCAAGGGATCACCACTCTTTTCAGCGACTTCAGAGTATTATCATCCCCAAACATGAAACTTGTGGAACTTTCAAATTCCTTAACCTTGTTACGACTTTCAGCATTCAAGGAGTCCAGGTAACATTTTGACCAGTCAATTCCACACACAGTAGATGTGCAGCCACTGTCCAATACAGCACAATTGAAGGATTCTGCAACCAACACCCTCATTACCGGCGTAAAACTGCTTGTTAATAGGACAATGTCTTCTCTCTGAACACTATCTTTTTCCTCTTCTGACTCCCGTGTCAGATGTCGCTTCAAACACTATCATAACATTTTGGACAGTTGAAGACATAATGGTATTGAGAGTCACATCGAAAACATCGATTTATCATGCCCCGTGCATTTCTGGGGTTCATCTTCCTATTGTAAGTTCTAACTGGGTTTCTGTCTTCATAATTTCCTTGTCTCGATCTCCTTCTATAGTCTTGGGCCCTGTTCGTAGCCGTACAATTTTGCCATCCTGTTAGTAGTGTATCTTCCATATTCTGCCTTATTGCAGGCTGACCTATTTGAGTCATCAGAGCCATCGGAATTGAATGTTTCCCCAGAAACTTCTTTAAAGCTTTTGTCATCTGATCGAATAAGGTATCCTCATCCGTAAACTGAACTCCTGTCAAAACCAGGAGCCTATCCATGTTGCTCACTCTAGCACAGTCAAGTAATTTAAAGGCCAACACAGACTGTGGAAATTCCAAGTGGTGTTTCTGCAGCCTTTTATATAGCCTGCCAAATTCCATTATATAGTCTTCCATGGAGAATTCCTCTATTTTCCGGAACTTATCAAATTCCGACCATGCTTCATACGCACTTAAGTCATCTTTCTTGTAAATCTTATCCATATATTGTAATAGAGTCCCCAGACCTTCTTCTGAGTCTAACTCTTCCAATTACAGCTCGGAAAGAACTTTGTTTCGGATTTTACTGTCATAAGGTAGAGAAAGAGCCAATGCCATACCTTGTTTTCTCTTTCCCAAGGCAGTTACTTTAGTCCACATAACTACTGCACTTCCCCATTGGTCGTACGATTCCCTTTCAGAAAATAAGGGGGGGATAGTCCTATCTAGCCATCTTTATCCTGGGTTGAGCCATGTATCTTTTCTTTCCTTCTCACTCACTCCTTGGTTTGATCAGGAAAACTTGTATCTTTCAAACCTTCACATTTGCACAGCAACCATCCTCTGCTACCATTGTTAAACGTTTTAGTTACCGTTGTATGAAGAGTCAGAATTCCTGTTCCTTCTCAGCAAGCACCCTTTTAATTCACTTCCACAGCCTCTGCACAAAACTCCAACAACACACCACCTGACAGAGGCCACCTGAAGCCTCTTTACATATCAGTGTCAATTAATGGATACTTAACATAAATGAGACAACTAATTGCAATGTCTCTTAACCCATTACTTAACAATCAACACTTCCCAACCACTCACCATTTAATAAATACTTTGCTTTTCTGTTTTTCTGACTAAAGTAGATGACTTGACACTTAACCACATTATATTCCACGTTATATTTCATGCCCATTGACTTAGCCTGTCCAAATTCCCCTGGAGCCTCTTTGCATCCTCCTCACAACTTACATTTCTACCTAGTTTTGTGTCATCAGCTAATTTGAAAATATTATATTTGGTCTCCACATGCAAAATCATTTATAGAGAGTGTGAACAGCTGTGTATCTGGGATCCGTGTGGTACCTTGCTAGTAACAGCCTGCCATCCTGAGAATGATCTGTTTCTTCCAACTCTGTTTTCTGTCTGTTAGCCAGTTCTCAATACATACCAGTACTTTACCTAAATCCCGGGCGGTATTGACGCTGTCGGAAACGGCGTCGCGTTTCTCAATGGCACCAACACGGCCTCAGGATCAGCAATTCTGGCCCCTACAGGGGGCCAGCACGGCACCGAAGCGATCCACGCCGCTCCAGCTGCTGATCCTTGCTTGAACTGGGCGCCGCGGGGTCCACTCATGCGCAGTGGCACCGGCGCCAACACGTACATGCGCAGTGGCTCCCCCTTCTCCGTGCCAGCCCCGATGCAACATGGCACAGGACTGTAGGGGCCGGCGCAGAAGAAAGGAGGGTCCCCACCGGGGTCGCCCCCCCCCCCCCCCAGGCTGCCCCCAGACCCTTTGCGTCGAGGTCCCGCCAGCTGAGAGCAGGACTTGGTTATTTTACGACGTCCGCTCGGCCAATCCCGAGCCAAGAATTGGCCAGGGGGCCGCTACTGGCGCCGTGCCAACCACGCGTGGCGCCGATTCTCCGTTCTGCAGAGAATCACGTCCCAGCGTTGGCGTGGCGTGGCGCATTTCGTGACGGTCGCGGGAATTCTCCGGCCCGGCCCCGGGCTGAGAGAATCTCGCCCCCCATGTTTTGTTTACTAATTTCCTGTGTGGCACCTTATCAAAAGCCTTCTGAAAATTCAAATACACCTCACCACATGGCTCTCCTTCTATGCTACAAGTTATATGCTCACAAAATTCCAACAACGTTCTCAAACATGATTCCTTCTTCCGAAATCCATGATGCCTTTTCCGATTCATATTGGTATTTTCCAATTGCCTTGTTCTCGCACCATTTATGATACATTCTCGCATATTTCCTACTGCTGACATCAAACTAACAGGTTTGTAGTTCTTCTGTTTTCTCTCCTCCCTTCTTAAATAGTGGGATTACATTTGCTACTTTTCAGTCCGCATGAACCTTTCCAGAATCCATAGAATTTGAAAGATAGCCGCCAATCCATTCAATATCTCTATAGCCACCTTCTTAAACACTCTAGGATGTAACTCATCAGGTCCAGGGGATATTAAACTTCAATCCAATTAATTGTTCTCGTACTACTTCTTTATTGATACTAATTTCTTTCAGTTCCTTATTTTCATAAGCCCCTTGGTTTCATAACGTATTTGGGGTATATTCTGTATCTTCCTCGGTGAAAACCGACATGAGGGGCAGAATTTTCTGAAAAATTAGTGTAATATTTGGTGTGAAAATTGGTGCGATTCACATTGGCCCTGGTTCCGCGATCCTGACTGCAATTTTCAGGCACATGGAAGGATTTCATCTGAGGCACAATGTGTTTGATTCGCCCAACCTGGGAGTCATCTGGGCACTTCAATGAAGGGGACACTGCATTTAAACGGCTCCACTGCACCTGCTCTTATTCAAGCCAAATGGAAGGCAGCGAGGAAACTAGCTCCTAGATTTACAGAATGGGCCCTCAATGTGGATGCCGTGGAAGCGAGGCAGGCAGTAATATACCCTCAAGCTGACAGGAGACCCTCTCGCAAGGTGACAAATTCCACCTGGAAGATGGTTGCAGCACTGGTTAGTGTCAGCAGCCTGACCAAGAGGATGGGTGTGCAATGCTGAAGAAAGACGAATGATTTACTCTGATCAGCCAGGGTAAGTTCTCCCTGTATCCTCTCTACCCTCCACCTTTCCATCACCCCTCGGATTGTCACCTCAACTCCACGTGCTGCCACCTCTCATGGCCCCAGTAGCCAACCTCCCACGAGCTTCCTCACACCCCCTGGCACTCCTCATCAGAAGCCCTCCCTACCTATGCACAGTGCCAACACATGCCAGGTATTATCGATATCGTGCCTTCAGGCAGCCAGCTCACATGAGCCCCATGTGTTTTCCTGCAGAAGTTTTCCCAGAACCGATGCGAGTGAGACGAGATGGGTGGTGGGATGTCCGAGCTGAAGATCCCGACTCCTTGCGAGGAGAGAGCCCTGGAGTTCACATGGAAGGAGCAGGAACAATGGGCCTGTGCTAAGAGCAAGGAGAGCCTGCGAGAGAAAGGAAAGAAGACACTGCACCTTCATCCAAATGACCAGACTCAAGTGAACTCTGTGTAGTCCAAACGCTTGACCTTGGACCAGACCAGGTACGAATGCCTTGTTCCTTGCCTTGCAAGAACATCACCCAAAGAACCTGGCCCATCCACCAGCAGTGTCCTATTGCCCACTCTTGATAGGATCTTGGAGGAGATCTCGGAGGAGGATACAGATGAAGCATCACAGTTATCAATCACACCATCCACCAATGCAGAAACACACACTTCGGTTGGCAAACTTAGCAGGCAGGCTTCTGAATCTGGAGAGCACCACACAGCTTCTGATGCACATCAGGTGGAGGCAAGAATATCCCAGGGGTCAGACAGTCGGAGGTCTGCTGGATTCCAGGAGTCAGCTGTGTCCATCCAGGTGCCGTGCCTCAGGACAGTTCGATCCTCAGCTGCTGGAGATGCAAAGGCAGAACCGGGAATACCAGGAGGGTATTCAGTGACACTCCTGTGATTGCAAGGCTGAATGTAAGAGTTTCACAGCCTTCTGCCGCAGGAGTTGGTGTCCAATGCATGGCTCCCAGGCCAACACTGCAAGGGTAGAGTCTGCAGTGAAAAGTCTGAGGCAAGATGGATGTACATCAAAGCATGGCTCAGTCTGAGGACCATGGTTGAAGGATTCAGCTGTATGGTTCAATCAATGGCAGGCCTCCAGGACTCGCAGAGTCAGATGACGTTGAGGTTTCTGGAGCTCACTCTTGCTGCCTCTTCATCCCATGAAGTAGCTCGGGGACCCACGAGGACCTGGAGGAAGGAGGATCTGCTGGAGGGAGGAGGATCTATTGGAGCATATCCCTGGACCTTCCACCCAGTTGTCCCTGGGTGTGCAGAGTCATTCTGAATCCCCACTTCCTAAGACTGGCGCAACTTAGGCACAGTGGGCAGACAGAGTGATGCAACAACACCAGTGCCACCTGAAAGTAGTCTGGGACCCTCCATGATCTGGCACTCCAGAAGGCGCCCTCTAAGGGCATCTCAGGCAACAGGGCATGGAAAGCAGCAAGCCGCATCCACCTCTGATGTGCATCCTGGGAACACACTCCGACATTGTGAGAGGATACGCCAATGAAATTAATTGTAGAGGTACAGCATGGGCATGAGTGAAGTTAGGGCACAGTAGTTGGGTATTCTCATTGGTTAAATCTACACATGTCACGGAATTAAATATTATTGTTCTTTTCCACCTTAACATCCCCACATTCTTTAACCCTTCTCCAGTGGCAGAGCCTTCTCCCTATTGGGACACAGTTCTCACTGGCCCACAATGTCCTTCAGACGGTTAGGCCCACTCATTGAAAATGTTTCATTCGCAGTGATAGTACTCGGGCTTGATTCAGTGAACTCTAGACCCTCACCCCTAATCCCCCTCTAGAACTAAGGGACAAAGGAATGTAAGGCTGAACTTCACTCAGACATAAGCCAGGAGTCAGCGTACTGGCAGCAGACAGACAGGAGTCCGACATAAGCAGTAGATGAGGAGCATCACAGACCATTCCTCACTGCGAATTGTCATCAACCTCCTGCATTGACCGGGCAGCAGGCACTCAGGATTCCCCCGCCCCAGAACCCTGATGATTAAGATCTTGGCCATCTTCATCTCCTGGTCAAAGAAGAGTCATGACATTCTCGGGTGGGGGGGGGGAGGGGGGGTTCACACATTCAGACAAGTTTGTCCTTTTTCATAAGGTGGAAGGTCATGAAGGTGTCTCTAGCTCTCCTGTCCATGTGCACTCTTGCCCTGCCTGGTCTCCATCTTCCAGACCCCCAGCGGCCTCTTCCTCAACTGTCCCCTGAACGTGCTCCTTGTCTGGGACACCTGCTGCTCCTTGAGATGGTCCTCAGGATGGCAATCAGCCCGCCGCAGAGCCAGGTTGTGTAGGGCACAGCAGATAATGACAATGCCGGAGACCCTCTGGGGGCTGTGTTGGAGGGCCCTACCGGAGAGGTCAGAAGGCTGGAGTACAGATCGAGTGGCACTGTGAGCATCATTGCACCTGGCCTACCTGCGTTTTCAGGCCTCCCCCACTGGCATCATCAGTCAACACCTGAGGGGATATCCCTTATCCCCAACAAACCATCCCTGTGGCCTGCGCTGTCCCTTGAATATTCTGGGTATCTGCGATTGGCTGAGGATGTAACTATCTTGCATGCTCCCTGGAAAACAGGCACACAGGTGCATGAAGCGCATCTGATAGTCACACACCAGCTGCACATTGAGGGAGTGGAATCCGTTCCAGTTTATGAAGAGAATTCCCTGGTGCCACAGTGGGGCAGTCGATCACTCTCAGCACCTGTGGAAGACCAGCTGTGGTTCCAAAGGCCAGAGCTCTCTCGCCCTACTGGACCTGGTCCAGGTCAAAATGTATGAAGTCCAGAGCCCTAGCATAAAGTACATGCATGACCTCACGGATGCACCTATGAGCGAATACCTGCGATTTTCCACACAGGTCACCTGTGAAGCCCTGGACGGACCCTCTGTCAAAGATGGTCAGGATTGCTGTGAACTTCAAGGCCATATGGAGCAGGTGTTCTCCTGGCGCCAAGTTTGCAAGTATGTGGCACAAGTACCACACAGTCTCCCTGGGCAGGTGGAGTCTCCTATGGCACATGCAGCATGGTAGCATTGTGGATAGCACAAGTGCTTCACAGCTCCAGGGTCCCAGGTTCGATTCCAGCTTGGGTCACTGTCTGTGCGGAATCTGCACATCCTTCCCGTGTGTGCGTGGGTTTCCTCCGGGTGCTCCGGTTTCCTCCCACAGTCCAAAGATGTGCAGGTTAGATGGATTGGCCATGATAAATTGCCCTTAGTGTCCAAAATTGCCCTTCGTGTTGGGTGGGGTTACTGGGTTATGGGGATAGGGTGGAGGTGTTAACCTTGGGTAGGGTGCTCTTTCCAAGAGCCGGTGCAGACTCGATGGGCCGAATGGCCTCCTTCTGCACTGTAAATTCTATGATAATCTATGCTATCCGACAGCTCCATGATGGACACATGAGACCTGTACACCCATGGACTCCTTCTGTGCCTTTATGCCCCCGCATGGCTGGTGCAACCTCCGGCCCATGAGCCTGCCTTGTGGCCCTGGTCTCCTTCTGCTGGGTCTTTCCTGAGTGCCGCTGCAGTTGTTGCTGGAGTCTGTGCTCCTCCAGCGCCGTAATGGGTAGAATGGCCAGCTCCTCTGGCTCCAAACGCATATTGATTGGATTCCAGTGAGGGATGAGAGAGAGAAGGAGAGTCAGGTTGGTGCCACAGCCACTGGCCATCATTACCTACCCTGACCCACTGACCTTCTGGACCTAGAAGCAGCCAGTCCCAGACATTAGCCAGCGACAACTGCTTACTTCCACCTCGGGTGCCCTCCCATGTCCATAACAGGGCTGGCTCTGTTCTAGGGGAGGCATGAGTGCACAGTGGTTAACAGTGCTGCCTCACAGCACCAGCATCTGTGTTCATTTGTGGCCTGGGGTGATGGTGTGGAGTTTGCATGTTCTCCCCAATTCTGCGTGGGTTTGCTCCAGGTGCTCTGGTTTCCTCCTACAATCCAAAGCTGTGCAGGTAAGGTGGATTGGCCATGCTAAAATTGGCCCGTAGTGTCCAAAAGGTTAAGTGGGGTTATTGGGTTACGAGGGTAGGGTGGGGTGTGGGCCTAGGTAGGGACGGTCTTTCAAAGGATTGGTGGATACTTGATTGGCAGAATGACCTCCTTCCGCACTATAGTGATTCTATGATTCTGTATGCCCTCGCCCACTTTGACTCACCTTTGGCCTCCTGTTTGATTCTGCTCTCCCTTATGCCCTCTAACACGGGTGTTCTGACAAGAGAGTTATGTAATGATATGTATATAAGCAAGATAGTGAAGGGTTAATTATTACATCAGTGTAATTCAAACCTAGAGGGCAGCACCAGTTCTCAATATAAATATCAGACCTCAGGGAATGCTGGGTAGTTAGCAAATGAGAAAGCCTGAGAACAGCACGAGGAGTAGATTAGATTAGAGAGAATTAACACAAGTATATCATTAGTGACTACTAGATTATTGATTACTGCGAGACAGATTCAATGTTACTTTATTATTAATTATAGCTCAGTAGTGTGTGTAAACTTCATTTAATTTATCGTTATCTTATAAATTAGTTTTGTTTCAATCTAATGATTGGTGGTTTTTTGTCATCAACTCAACGGACCATTCTGGATCAAAAGACAAAGAACAACGACATATTATCACCAGAGGTAATATAACAGGTTATATGTTCGCTATTCCCTAATGGCCAGTGTCATCTTGACGGTAATGTCACCTTGGGGGGGTCTATTGGATCCTCAGTGGCAGGCGTTGGAGTCCGGTGTAAAAGTGAGCTTAGTGCATCTAGATCCCTTTCAGCCAAGCATTAAACCCTGAATCCGGAGTATTCATCCCATTCCTTGACTTTGAGACTGATCAGTTTTTATTGCTAACGGTTAACTTTTGATCACCAATTAGTTTGACGAACACGAGTCTCGGGAATGTTAGAGGGCACAATTGCTTTGGGGTAGGCAAATGTAATAGACACCCTTCTTACTCAGGCTGCATCATTCCGAGGTCTCATTGTTGTCATGCCACAACACTTAGGCCTCCTGGACAACTACTCCAGAGGCTGTGCCCACCACCTTTCCCCTCCACAGGGTGAACACTGTGTTGACTTCTCCTTCACAGTCGCATCCACCCAGCCTATCAGGCCCAGCTCTTTCACGCTTATCAAACCCGCCCCACAGCCGCACCAACTCATACTCCCATGCAACAGACAGCCACAACCCTAAAAGCTAATTTTAACAACACAGACAGCAAACTCGCACTGCACTAAAAGCTAATTTAAACAGCAGAAAGCAGACTGCAGGACCACACGCACCAACTTCGACCCTTAGATGTAATATTTTGTAATGGACTGGCCTCTGGAAAACTAGTAGACACATCCATTATAGACAATAAATTCTGATTCTCACTTGTCTTCTTAGAAGGGGTCTCACACAATCAATTAGGACTCTAGTAAATGTTCCCCAAATGTTGGAATGGGTATTTACGGTTCTGGTTTGAGTACTGCTTCAGGCTTTCCTAATGCCTGACGTGTGACATGTACGGCAAAAGTCAATTACATTCTTATGCAGTCCAGGCCAATAAAAATGGTTTGTATTTTTGCCTGAGTTTTCCTTACTCCTAACTGGAACTACTGGAACCGCACACACCACCCGCAACATCTCCTCTTTTCTATAATCCACCAGTAATATAATTTGATTAACCTCTGCCCACTTCTCATCTGCCAAAGGCCTCCACTTTCCCATTACTACATTATTTCTAATGTAATAACATTCCTGTATATACTGAGTATGTTTATTAAGCTACCAACACTCTGACTGTGCGTCCAGCTTTATTTTATTTTAATGAAAACATCGGAGTTTTCTAATCTCACTTTCACTCTCATAAATTTCCCGTTTAAAAGGGCAGCATGTGGCGCAGTGGATAGCACTGGGACTGCGGCGCTGAGGACCCAGGTTCGAATCCCGGCCCTGGATCACTGTCCGTGTGGAGTTTGCACATTCTCCCCATGTCTGCATGGGTTTCACCCCCACAACCGAAAGATGTGCAGAGTAGGTGGATTAGCCACGCTAAATTGCCCCTTAATTGGGAAAAAAAAAATTGGGTACTCTAAATTTATTTTTTAAAGTTTCCCGTTTAATCTGGCACAAAATCTCTTTAATATCCCTAATTATACCTCCTTTCTCTCTTTCACTCTCATAAGTTTCCCACTTAACCTGGCACATAACCTCTTTAATATCCCCAGCTATAGCTCCTTTGGCTTGAGCACCTCTGGATTTTTCAATTACCCCAGTTTCTAACCTTCACGGACTGAAAATTATGTTGAAAACCAAACCTTAATTTATCAGCTAATTCAAAATCATCTGCCATTTCTGCTGCCTGTCCAACAAGCTTAATCCTTTGCTCTTCCACATAAGTTCTCACTACTGTGGGCAGCACGGTAGCACACTTGTTAGCGCAGTTGCTTCACAGCTCCAGGGTCCCAGGTTCGATTCCCGGCTTGGGTCACTGTCTGTGCGGAGTCTGCATGTTCTCCCCGTGTGTGCGTGGGTGTGCTCCGGTTTCCTCCCACAGTCCAAAGATGTGTAGGTTAGGTGGATTGGCCGTGCTAAATTGCCCTTAGTGTCCAAAAAGGTTTGGTGGGGCTGCTGGGTTACGGCGATAGACTGGCAGTGTGGGCTTAAGTGGGGTTCTCTTTCCAAGAGCCGGTGCAGACTCGATGGGCCAAATGGCTTCCTTCTACTGCAGGAAGTGAACTTTTAAATTCCTCCAGAATAATAATTTCCCTAAGCACTTTATATGTTTGATCTATTTTTAATGCTATTATCGACCAATTTTGTTTGATTCTTTTGAATTCTATATCTGACCTCGTTCTTTCCTGATATTTCTAATCCTGTCTATAGGTGTCTGGCACTAGTTAATATGCACTTTAAATGGCTTTTCTCACCTCATTATAACCTCTAGATAACTACTCTGAAAACTATGCGAACACTTCACTAGCTCTACGTATTAATTTTGATTAAACCAAAAATACTCACATGGTTTTTGGCTTATTTAATTGTGTAGCCACTTTCTAAGTATGACCCTCTTCCCCCCTGAGCAATACACTCGCCTGAGCTCTTCTGGCAGGCCTGCCTGCCAGGTGCACACCTTGGAAGACCAGTTATAATTCAAGCCAGTCTTCCATCATGCTGACGTGAATGGACCTTCTTATGGAATATCTCGCAAGACTTTCCTCTTCCATTGCTGGTCCCGCCCGACGAAAATGGGAGTGAAAATACAAGCCTTAGCTTCTCTTGCCAGCCACAGTTGTTGAGTTTTTGTGTTTTGGAAGAATGTATATTTGTTGTGGACAATTTAATACTATTTTAAATACTAGCCATTGCCAATTTGCCATCGATTTTTCGGTGTATTTTCCCAATCCACCATAGCCAACTTGCCCTATTACCTTCATAGCTCCCTCCGTGAAGATTGGAGACCCTGGCTGGGATTCTCCCCTACCTGGCGGGGCGGTGGGTCCCGGCGGGATGGAGTGGCGGGAACCACTCCGGCGTCTGGCTGCCCCAAAGCCGGCGGGAAAGACATTTGGCACCACGCCAGCGGGGCTGAAAGGACTTCGCCGGCTGGCGGAAGTACGCACATGCGCGGGGCTGTCTCTTACGCGTCAGTCATGATGAAAGCTGTGGCCGAGGCGGAGGGAAAAAAGTGCCCCCTTGGCACAGACCCGCCCGCGGATCGTTGGGCCCCGATCGCGGGCCAGGCCACCGTGGGGGCACCCCCTGGGGCCAGATCGCCCCACCGGTAAGAGAGGTGGTTTGATTCTCACCGGTGGGACAGTCATTCCAGCAGTGGGACTTCGGCCCATCGTGGGTCGGAGAATCGCCGGGGGGGGGGCCCGCCGACCGGCACGGCGCGATTCCCGCCCCCGCCGAATATCCGGTGCCGGAGAATTCGGCAACCAGCGGGGGCGGGATTCACGCCAGCCCCCGGCGATTCTCTGATCCGGCGGGGGGTTGGAGAATCCCGCCCCCTAATTTCAGAATGAACTATATCACTTTCAACCTAAATATAAAATTTGATCATATTATGACCATGATGGCAGCAATATGAATATCACTCCAATCTGACCCTGCATAACTTCACTCTGAGCTTCGCTGTAGCAGTTGGACATCTGGTGGAAGCCACCTGTGTTAGAAGGAAAACTGAGGCATTGGTCATCAGATGTTGCATCATAGCTTTGTCCACAAGTATGCCATATCGCAAAGTATGGGTTCCCAGGTTTAGCTGGTGCTTGTCTACTCTCTGTTCCTTGGCATTTGATGCAGATTTCCTGGTAGCCTGCCTAATGCACCAAGCATGTCATTGTGCATACCCACCAGCTGCCTTCCATAGCCTACCCCTGTCAAAGTCCCCATCTGCATCCTCTTCAGCAGAACTCGTGTCAGAAAATGTGTGAGGTGCCTGCACTCATAATCGTAGGTGAGAAGAAGTTGTGGGATAAAGAGGGAGCGGATGTGAGAAGGAGGATCAGGTATGCACGTACTCTCATCGTGAACTCCAGTATGAGAGAATCTAACCATCAGCCCGTGACATTCAATGACATTACCACCACCAAATCCCCCCCCCCCTCATTCTGGTGGGTGACCATTGACCAGAAACTGAACTGGACTAGCCATATAAATATTGTGGTGATGAGGGCAGGTCAGAAGCTAGGAATCCTGTAGAGAGCAACTCACCTCCTGACCACCAAAGGCTGTCCACCATCTGCAAGGCACAAGTCATGAGTGTAATGGAACACTCTCGTCTTGCCTGGATGAGTGTAGCCCAAACAACATTCAAGAAGCTTGACACCATCCAGGACAAAGCAGTCCGCTTCATTAGCACCCTATCCACAAACATCTGGTCAGTAAAGTCCCCATAGTCCCAGATGACCGTAAGCTGCTTTCCCCTTTGAGGAAGGGAGCTGATTAGTGGTGATTTAACCTGAGGATGGTCTCATGTCAGGCAAGTGGCAAGGTTGAGAAGGCAGAGAACCTCAGCCTGTATGGGAATTGAACCCACCCTGCTGGTCTTGCTCTGCATCACAAACCAGCTGTCTAGCCAACTGAGCTGAACCTGCCCGATCCGCTGAAAACATCCACCCCCTCCACTACTGACACACAGTAGCGCAGTGTGTACCATCTACAAGATGCACTGCAGGAATTCACCAAGCTTCCAAACACAGCACCATCTAAACCCATGACCACTACCATCGAGAAGGATAAGAGCAGCCGAAACATGGGAACAGCACCAAAAGCTCTCCGTCAAGTCACGCATCATCCTGACTTGGAAATATATCGCCGTTCCTTCACTGTCGCTGGGGCAAAATCCTGGAGCGCCCACCCTAACAGCACTGTAGGTGTACCTACACCACATGGACTGCAGCAGTTCAAGAAGACAGCTGACCAACACATTCGCGAGGGCAGTGGGGGTGGAAAATAAATGCTGGACTAACAGTAAAACCCACACCCATGAATGAAATTTAAAAATGTTTTAAAAACTGATCGAGCCCACTATTGGCCAGCTGCTCAGAAATTGCTGTTGCAATAATGGTCAGTACTGACGCCTTTATGTGGGTGAGGATATACTGGCACATCTCTACCTTTATGTTCAGCACTTGCTGCCTTAGATTTTAACATATCCATAAAAAATAGATGCAGGAGGAGGCCATTCGGCCCTTTGAGCAAGCCCCGCCATTCATATTGAGCATCAAGTTCAATGCCCTGATCCCGCCTCCTTCCCCCTCCCCCTCACCACATATCCCTTGATCCCTTTAGCCCCAAGAACTTTATCTAATTCCTTCTTGAAATTACACAATATTTTAGCCTCAGCTACTTTCTGTTGTAGCCACTTCCATAGATTGACCACACTCTTGGGTGAAGACACTCCTCCACACTTTAGTCCTAAAAGGTTTACCCCTTATCCTCAAACTATGACCCCTAGTTCTGGACTCCTCCCCCCCTCTCTCACCCCCCCTCTCTCCCCCCACCCTCTCCCCCTCCCCCCTCTCCCCGTCCCCCCCTCTTCCCCTCACCCCTCATCCCCCCCTCTCCCCCTCCCCCTCCTCTTACCCACTCCTCTTCCCCCCTGTTCTTTCTCCCCCTTCTTTCTCCTCCCCCTCTTCTTTCTCCTCCCCCTCTTTCTCCTCCCCCTCCTCTTTTTCCTCCTCTTCTTTTTCCCCCCTCCTCTTCCCCCTCCCCCTTTCATGATATCCACATCAGCATATCATGGTGCAATCACACACACTGATGGACAGGCAGTTGTACCAACCAGCACACACAAAACATCACAGCCAATCACCAGTGAGAGCACACGCACTATAAAACAGGGAACACCACAGTTCCCGCTCATTCTACCAGGAGATAGCTCAGAGCACAGAGCTTACAGCGTGCCACTCAGACATACACCATGTGCTGAGTGCCTCACTAAGATAGTGATAGGGCTGGGTCCACAGGTTAGCTGGTGAAGTACGTACCCAAGCCAACAGTTAGTTGTTACCGTTGTTTAGACGATAAAACAGAGTTGTACCATCTACAGCTGTGTTGGATCATTTGTGCATCAGAACACCCAACATAACATGATACCAGTAGTGGACGCTAACCAGCGACTGTGAGACCTACCTGCACCCTTTCAGAAATCCGCCATCCTGCTCCATGGAAAACATCAACCCGCCGCAGCCGCTCCGAATTGCTGGAAATCTTGGCGTAAACTGGAAGCTGTTTAAACAGCGCCTCCAGCTCTTCTTAGAAGCCACAGACATGGAGAACGCATCGGACACCAGGAAAATCACCCTCCTCCTCTCCACGGCGGGGCAACACGCCATCCACATCTATAACTCCCTGGCATTCGCGGAAGGCGAGGACAAAACAAAATATAAGACGGTGCTTCTGAATTTCGAGGAACACTTCAGCATGGAAGTTAATGAGAGCTTTGAGAGGTACCTATTCCAGCAGCGCCTGCAGGGTAAGGATGAGCCTTTCCAATCTTACTTGACACACCTCCGTATTCTCGCGCAGTCCTGCGGCTATGAGGCCACCTCCGACTCCATGATACGGGATCAGATAGTTTTTGGGGTCATCTCGGACACCCTCCGCCAGCAGCTCCTTAAAATAAAGTGCTTCACCCTCGCGACTGCCATCGAGACCTGCGTCCTCCATGAGAACGCGACCACCCGGTGCTCCCAAATCCAGACGGCTGAAACGGCACAACACGGGTCCTACGAGGCGGAGCGGGTCCAGTCAATCGAGTTCCTCCCGGCCCGTGGCCCGGAAGAGGGCGGCCATTTCGTGTGCTTTACGAGGCCTCCCGCGCTTGTACGCGCCAAAAGAGGGGACGTTGACGCAGAGGGACGTGATGCGCAGGCATGCTCTATGCCGGACCGCACCGCGCATGCACGGTGGCGCAATGAATGCAACGAACGCCATGACGTCACGACGTGCGGCAACTGTGGCTTCGCCCACTTAAAGCGGCAATGTCCAGCCAAAGCGCGACAATGCCTCCGCTGTGGCAGGATAGGCCACTATGCTGCCTGCTGTCGAGCAGCTCAACCTGCCAACTCCCAACAATTCCGCCAGCCTCGCAGGCCCAGCCGCCGCAGAATCGGCATCAGCAGCCTTGCAGAGGAGCCGCTTGATGATATGGACGCCCTTTTCTGCACTGTAAATTCTATGATTCTATGATGGAGGGCATCGAAGGGGTACGCGTCTATGTAGACGACGTTATCATCTGGTCCACCACACCACAGGAGCACATCAGTCGTCTCCAGCGTGCCTTTGCACGGATACGGAATCAGGGCCTGTGCCTTAACCGAGCCAAGTGCTCTTTTGGCCAGACTGAGCTAAAGTTTTTGGGGGACCACATCTCCCGGTCGGGTGTGCGGCCGGATGCCGACAAAGTGGCAGCCATCGCAGCCATGCAGCAGCCGTCAGACAAGAAGGCAGTGCTGCGCTTTCTCGGGTCAACTTCCTGGGGAAGTTCATTTCTAACCTTGCTTCGCACACGACTGCTCTTCGCCACCTGGTCAAAAAGACAACTGAATTCCAGTGGCTGCCCGCACACCAGAGAGAATGGGAGGAGTTCAAGGTCAAGCTCACCACCGCCCCGGTACTGGCGTTTTTCGATACCACACAGGAAACAAAGATCTCAACTGACGCCAGCCAGTCCGGCATTGGGGCGATATTCCTGCAACGGGACAACACCGCATCATGGGCTCCGGTCGTCTATGCGTCGCGGGCCATGACCCCCACAGAACAGCGCTATGCGCAGATTGAGAAGGAGTGCCTAGGCCTGTTGACTGGCATCGACAAGTTTCACGACTATGTATACGGCCTTCCGCAGTTCGCTGTGGAGACCGATCATCGCCCCCTGGTCGGCATCATTCCGAAGGACCTCAACGATATGACCCCTCGCCTCCAGCGCATTCTGCTCAAGCTCCGGAGGTACGACTTCCAACTTTTCTACACCCCGGGGAAGGATCTCATCATCGCAGATGCTCTGTCCAGGGCGGTCAACACACTGCCCGACTTGGAGGGGTTCGTTTGTCAGGTCGACGCACAAGTAGCCTTCACATCGGCCAATCTGCCGGCCACTGATGCATGTCTGGCCCACATTCGCCGTGAGACTGCGGCTGATCCCCTTCTCCAGCGTGTGATGCGCCACATGACGGAAGGGTGGCTCAAGGGGTAGTGCCCACAATTTTACAACGTCCGGGACAACTTGGCCGTCATTGATGGTGTCCTCTTGAAGTTGGACCGGATCGTGATCCCACACAGCATGCACCGGCTTGTCCTCGAACAACTGCACGAAGGCCATCTCGGTGTTGAAAAGTGCAGGCGGAGGGCCCAAGAGGCTGTGTACTGGCCAGGCATCAGTCATTGCCAACATGGTGCTCAACTGCCCCACCTGCCAAAGGTCTCAGCCGGCGCAACCCCCTGAGACCCTTCAGCCCCATGAGTTGGTCACGTCCCCCTGGGCGAAGGTGGGCGTGGACCTCTTTCATGTGCTCGGCAGGGACTACATTATTCTTATTGACTACTTCTCAAGTTATCCGGACGTCATACGCCTGCACGACATGACGTCATCAGCTGTCATCCGGGCATGCAAAGAAGCCTTTGCTCGCCATGGAATTCCGCTCATCGTCATGTCTGACAACGGGCCTTGCTTTGCGAGCCAAGAATGGTCTTCCTTTGCCACATCATACAACTTCACGCATGTGACGTCCAGTCCCTTGCATCCCCAATCAAATGGCAAGGCGGAAAAGGGCATCCACATTGTGAAGCGGCTCCTCTGCAAGGCTGCTGATGCCGGATTGGACTTCTGTTTAGCCTGCTGGCCTATCGCTCAGCCCCACTGTCAACGGGCCTCTCGCCAGCCCAGCTGTTAATGGGTCGCATCCTCAGGACCACTGTGCCGTCCATTCATGTTCCTGACCTCGACCATGCTCCAGTATTGTGAAGGATGCAACAACAGCGTGCTCAGCAGAAGGTGGCACATGACGCTCGGGCGACTGATCTTCCTGCCCTGGCACCTGGAGACAACGTCCGCATACACCTACCAGAGGGTGGCTGGTCGACAACTGCCGAGGTTCTCAGCTGCGTGGCTCCCCGCTCGTTCCTGGTTCGTATGCTTGATGGCTCCATTCGCCGCCTTAATCGGCGGGCCCTTCGTCTGGTTCTGCGCTCACTACTGGATCATGCACCGGTGCCACGCCCTCCTGTGGTCCCTGATGTCGACTTTGTTGAGCTTCCTGCCACTCTGCCTCTTCCTCTCTCACCCATGGCCAGGCCCATTCCTCAGCCGGTGGATCCTGACCCACCCTTGAGGCGGTCAACCCAAATTCGTCGCCCACCTGAGAGACTTGACTTATGAGCCTGTTAGTACATTGGACTCACTGAATTGTTTTACAGTACTGTTAACGAGTTCTTTTCTTGTCGTTCATTGTTCCAGAAGTTTTCTCTCGTCGTTTGCTGATTGCATTTGTTTTGTTATTGGTACAACCTCGTTGTTCTGTTGCACCTGACACCTTCCTCTGTATATAGTTTAGCCTCATGTACATGTTGTAAATATTACACACACAAACTCAGATGCACTCAATACACATTTCTATTTCTTAGCATGTAGGCACATATCCTTTGTGAAAGGGGGGGATGTCATGATATCCACATCAGCATATCATCGTGCAATCATACACACACTGATGGACAGGCAGTTGGACCAACCAGCACACACATAACATCGCAGCCAATCACCAGTGAGAGTACACGCACTATAAAACAGGGAACACCACAGTTCCCGCTCATTCTACCAGGAGATAGCTCAGAGCACAGAGCTCACAGAGTGCCACTCAGACATACACCATGTGCTGAGTGCCTCACTAAGATAGTGATAGGGCTGGGTCCACAGGTTAGCTGGTGAAGCACGCACTCAAGCCTGCAGTTAGTTGTTATCGTTGTTTAGACAATAAAACAGAGTTGTACCATCTACAGCCGTGTTGGATCATTTGTGCATCAGAACACCCAACACGACACCCCCCTCTTTCTCCCCTCCCCCCCTCTTTCTCCCCTCCCCCCCTCTTTCTCCCCTCCCCCCCTCTTTCTCCCCCCCCCCTTTGTGTAAGGCCCTTTAAATTTATTGCAATATATAGCTCAAGTATTGCAATCCTTGCCTATTTGTTATTTTGGGGCTTGATTTGCACTTGTCATTGAACAATTTCAATGCTATAAAATGGTACAAATGCCACAATAATGTCACTTCCACAACGTTATAATTTTACTCTGAAACAGCTGCCTCTCAGACTGAAGCTCTCTGAATTTAACCAAACTCGAATTTCAGATTTACTTACCAGGCAGGTAACAGTTTAAAAACAGTCCTGTTCAGACCACTAAGGCCACAAGCTTCAAACAGGACAAAGTAGCTAAAAAGAAATATAAGCAAAAACTGGACCTAGTTGTCTTAGCTTTGAGAGCCAGATTGCCTGGTGTGGGCCTGGGACTGACTGCCTTGTTTTATAGTTTTGAGACTCCCTCACTGAACAACGACAATAATTGAACTGGAGCATCTGGCTCTTCACGGCTCGGAATAAAGAATGCTAGCTGCTAAGCAGTTAGTTCTGTGCTTGTCCTTCGGTATGAGTATACTGTAGAGATAATTACATTAAAAAAACTGTCTGAAATTGTGTTTGCTGATGGAACTAAACAGAGCTTATTGATTTTGGACCTGTTACACTTTTGTTATTTAAGAACACAAACCTGAATGTTTCAAGATATTTAATACACAATGCTTCCATGGGAGTGATAACAAATTAGTTTTGAGCACAAGGTTTCTCTGGCACTCTTACTCCAGCTGCCTGTTTTGTCTATCTATGAATGCCGTGAACACATGTTGCCCTAAGGTCTGTAACTGAGCTGCGCTTGGCCTTTTTTTTCTCTCCAACCTTGGTCTTGTTGAAAGGCTGATGTGTGTTGTGCTGTGCACATGGCAGAGCGAATCCCTTCCTGGTGAGGATATCAGAGCATGGGAAAACAAAATCCTACAGTTCCTTTTGCCCTTGTTCCATCCCATTTCACCCTGTACACCAACCGTGCATGGCCACTTGTCACTGACCCCTGCCTTGTCCCATTTTCTTTCTCTCTTTGAGGTTGCACATGTGTGACAGCACTGAGTGACATCGTGTTCTGAAACTGATTGTACAACATTGTCCAGCACAAACCATGCATAAACTTGAGTGGCTACGTGCAGAGCCAGCGCAGAGTGTGGAGCAAATGCCTTTGGAGGTGGCCAGGAATGGGGCAGGGTCTTTGACAGACCTCATTGTGCTTGTATCTGACTGCAGAATCACTGGAGTAGAAATGAGGAATAGTGACTGAGAACAGAGTCCAAAACAAATTGGGTTTGATAAATCTGTGATTCAACTGTTACTCTTTTCCCCCCCAAACTTTAAACTGTTACCTTAACGTAGCTCAACACCATTTCCTGGGTTAAAGTCAAGATTTTATATCCGCAGCCATAAAACCTGACAAAGACCTATAATACTTGAATAAAACCTCATCGGTTTACCATGACATCAAACAATACATTGCATTTGTTGCCAGTTCTATAAATTGCGAAAAGATGGCTCTTTCTAATTGAGCTAGTGATTTTTAGTTTAAAACAAGTTAATATAACATTAATATTCCACTTTATCGATCTGCCACATGAACAAAATGTGCACCTACACCAACCTGTAAACTGGTGCGCATGTTACAAAGAAAAGATTTTAAAAAATGTAATTCAATTCGAAATACCAAAAATGACTTGGAGGTAGAGGTTGCAATTGTACACTGCACCAAAGGGATCAAAAGCATAAGTTTCACTTTTATTTTTAATAATTTTGTTACACAGATGAATTTCCCGCAAATAAGTTTGCCATTTCAGCTACGTATTGTTCTAAAAGCACTACTTATCCTTGGCAACTCTCAAAGAATGAACATAACTTTGCTCATACAACATCTATATGTCACTTCTTGATACTGAAGATTATAAAATAATCCTCAACTCAAAGTATTTTCTTCACAAAATAAAACCGATTGATTTTAATGCAGAAAGGCTGCAAAAGGGCTTGGTTTTGAATCTTTTACCGTATTCTACGTAAAGTTTTATGTAACTTAAGGCACACTTGGACGTGTTTCAAAAATATACTGTTGATTGTTCTGCAATGAAGTGTATTCAGACAGTAGCTCTGACCATTTCACTGAATTTTCATTACTGTGCTTTATATCACTGATGTAAGGAATCACCAATGTAAATAAAAGATGCTGAATTAAAATATCATATCTGTACTGGAAATGACAAACAATTATGTCTAAAATGCATCATTAAAACAGACTATTAAATGCTTTATCTACCCACAATTGATTTTTTTTGTCATTAGCCACCTCTTTAACTGAGAACTATTCAAGCAGATTAAGATAAATAATTTTGCGATAGCTGCAAGAACATTGGAGGAAAAATGAACTTCCACCACCTAATTACCATGAGCTTCACTGCAAGTAATTAGCTTGTAACTGTGATTCTGTAAACCTTGTGATGCAATGCCATCCATGAGTTTAAATAGGCACATTTGTAAAGTATGCTCAGTGAAAGCACCCTGCAAAATAAGATGTCTCTGAATACAAGGGGGCTACAAGAAACTTAAAGGAGAGAATTAAAGTTGGTAAAACAACCTGAAGGCTCAAGTAACATATGGAAATCAATTGAACTTCGTACCAGCAGTTTATGATATCATCTGAAATCTTTTAGCTTTCTGCAACTTAACCTGATGTGAATCTGCAGGAATATGAGTGTGCAGAGAATAGTTATTTTATCAAAAAATCTCCATGGTGTTTTGTGAATAATAATGTGAGCAATAATAAAGTTTCACTTGCAATAAATAATTTGTAACCTACACTTTCATGAATTGCACCAGTTCCATTTAACTTAACCGTATTCTCTAACTCACATTAAGTTCTGTCTAAATACTAGGCACACTATATCACACAAAGTACTACATTTAATTACATTTATCATAATGTGACAACAGTCAACTCCTCTCCTCAAATACATAATTACCAATAAAATCAAGCTCACGTAATTAAAACATTAATGATATTATTTGTGTCGGCATGTAGGGATTTGAAAAATGGTACCCGCGAAAGTTAGAAATCTGAGACAAAAACAGGGGGAAAAAAATGCAGCAGTCTGCCAGCTCTGAAAAACGAAAAGGTGGGCGAACATTTCAAGCATAGATCCAATTTAGAATCAGGCTCTATACCTGAAATTTTGACCTACCTTTTCTCCTTCAGTACTGACCAACTGAATTTCCAGCATTTCCTGCCCTTATGAATAATATCATTGACATTAAATATGTGTAAATAGCATTGTAACTCACTGAAACCTACATCACTCATGAGTCATAGGTCACTAAATGGCAGTGTGCATGCAAGATTCTACACATACTCTGCTGTACTCTGGATACAGAATTAGTCGTACACAGAAAGAGGACTGCCTAACTCACCAGCATCAACGCACAAGTCACTTGTGACGGTTCTACTGAAAAGGAAACTAAATTGTATATTCAACAGCGTATCATTATGCATTTTTCATCTGACAATGATAGCATTAGTGGAAACATTTGTTTTATTAGAATGTTCCAATTAAACTTACTCTGACCCATTGTATATATAAAGGTCCCATTATGCTTCCTTTGTCCATATACAATGCAGCTTTTAACCCTTTTCAGATGATTTCATCTGCCATTGTGAAACTCAAAATAGCGATGATTAAAGTTAAAAATTGTCAAATCTGTTTCCAGAACCATACTGTTTAATAACTTGTTAATGGAGCCAATTTATATTTCTTAATTTTTTAAAATGTATTTGCAGTGCCAAATCTATAGAATATGTGGTATGATATATTTCATAATTCATGCAATGCATATTACACAATCATTGTTTATAATAAAACTGCCAAAATTAGAAAAATTAATTTCAGCACTGTTGCTGCTGTAAACTGCCAACAATAGGAATATAGTGGTGCCTCCAAAAGATTTGTGACAATGGAAGTTTGGTATATTATTGAGACAAATGGTTCAAATTACTCATTCTGGATCTTTGATAACGGCAACTCTGAGGACTGAGTTGAACATGAGAAATTAGTCCTTGTAACCACAATGACTAGCAAAAATAGTTCAATGATTTGTACAAATGCAGTTGTAAACTAGTATTACACATTTGCAAAGAAAATTATAGATGAGTCTTTCTATTTTAACATAAAAGCAGTGCATGCATTTTTAAATATAAAGTTAAATCTAACAAACTTAATTTTTCTTGATTTTTGCTGCATAAATAGCTAATTCATTACTCCAGGTCTTGCACATTTGTTGAATATTCTACTAGACAAGTGATATAAATCTTAACATACCATTACAATGGGTTTTATTAGAATGTTACCGATTACAGTCTATGGCCATCAGCGTTCGGACCTTTTATTATTAAATGAGACTCTATGTATCTTTACAGGTGCCAAAGATGGATATGTGCATGATAAATTTAATTGAATATCATGCACATATATTACAAATATACAAGACAAACAATCTCATGCTATATCTTGCACAAACATTGCGATTACCATAGAAAAATAAAAACTTGGAGCAGGAGTAGATTCCGTCATTCAATATCATCATGGCTGATGCTCAATTGCAATGCCATATTCTCACTTTCTCCCCATAAACCCTTGATGCTATTAAAATCTAAAGATTATCTATTTCTTTCTTGAATACACTCTGTGAATTGGCTGCACAGCCTTTTGTGGTAGAGAATTCCATAGGTTCACTACCCTTTGAGTGGATAAATCTTTCCTAATCTCAGTCCTATATTGTCTACCACATACTGTGAGAGTGTCCCCTGGTTCTAGATTCCCCAATCAGGGAAAACATCCTCCTTGCATCTCATCTGTCCAGCCTTGATAGAGTTATCAGATATCTTTCAGGTTTTAATTCCTTTAAATACATAAACGGAATTATATGCACACAATTCACCATTAATTTAAAATATGGCACTGAGTTTCTGTTCTGGAGTTAGGGCTCTGACACTTAGAACCATAGAATCCCTACGTGCTTCAGGAGGACTTCCATTGACAAGCTGCAGGAAGATAAAATCCTGCTGCCAACGAATGGCGCATGGCCAAGAAACATGCTGCAGTCCCTCTGGTGTAGGTACACCCACAGTGCTGTTAGGGAGGGGGTTCCAGGATTTTGACAGTGACAGTGAAGGAACAGTGATATATTTCCACGTCAGGATGGTGAATGGTTTGGAAAGGATATTCCAACAAAAGAACAACAAACAAAGAAAGGTACAGCACAGGAACAGGCCCTTCGGCCCTCCAAGCCCGTGTCGACCATGCTGCCCGACTAAACTAGAATCTTCCACACTTCCTGAGTCCGTATCCCCCTATTCCCATCCTATTCATGTATTTGTCAAGATGCCCCTTAAATGTCACTATCGCCCCTGCTTCCACCACCTCCTCCGGCAGCGAGTTCCAGGCACCCACTACGCTCTGTGTAAAAGAACTTGCCTCGTACATCTCCTCTAACCCTTTCCCCTCGCACCTTAAACCTATTCCAGGTGGAAGTGTTCCCATGTATCTGCTATCCTTGTTCCTCTAAACGGTAGTAGAGGTGGGCTTGGAAGGTGCTGTTAAAGGAGTCTTGGTGAATACCTGCAATGCATCTTGTAGATGGTACACAATGTTTGTCAGTGGTGGAGGGAGTAAATGCTTGTGGAAGGGGTACCAATCAAGCGGGATGCTTTGCCCTGCATGGTGACCAGCTTCTTACGTGTTGTTGGAGCTGCACTTTGGAGCTGCCTTCGATTGGATTGGATTTGTTTATTGTCACGTGTACCGAGGTACAGTGAAAAGAATTTTTCTGCGTGCAGCTCAACAGATCATTAAATACATGGGAAAAAAAGGAATAAAAGAAAATACATAATAGGGCAACACAACATATCCAATGTAACTACATAAGCACTGGCATCGGATGAAGCATACAGGGTGTAGTGTTAATGAGGTCAGTCCATAAGAGGGTCATTTAGGAGTCTGGTGACAGTGGGGAAGAAGCTGTTTTTGAGTCTGTTCGTGCGTGTTCTCAGACTTCTGTATCTCCTGCCCGATGGAAGAGTGAGTAAGCCGGGTGGGAGGGAACTCTGATTATGCTGCCCACTTTCCCCAGGCAGCGGGAGGTGTAGATGGAGTCAATGGATGGGAGGCAGGTTCGTGTGATGGACTGGGCGGTGTTCACGACTCTGAAGTTTCTTGCGGTCCTGGGCCAAGCAGTTGCCATACCAGGCTGTGATGCAGCCCGATAGGATGCTTTCTATGGTGCATCTGTAAAAGTTGGTAAGGGTTAATGTGGACATGCCGAATTTCCTTAGTTTCCTGAGGAAGTACAAACGCTGTTGTGCTTTCTTGGTGGTAGCGTCGACATGGGTGGACCAGGACAGATTTTTGGAGATGTGCACCCCTAGGAATTTGAAACTGCTAACCATCTCCACCTCGGCCCCGTTGATGCTGACAGGGGTGTGTACAGTACTTTGCTTCCTGAAGTCAATGACCAGCTCTTTAGTTTTGCTGGCATTGAGGGAGAGATTGTTGCCACTACACCACTCCACTAGGTTCTCTATCTCCCGCCTGTATTCTGACTCGTCGTTATTCGAGATCCGGCCCACTATGGTCGTATCGTCAGCAAACTTGTAGATGGAGTTGGGACCAAGTTTTGCCACGCAGTCGTGTGTGTACAGGGAGTAGAGTAGCATCCAGCCAAGTGGAGACTATGTCATGCCACTCCTGATTTGTGCCTTGCAGATTGTGACAGTAGAGAGTATTTCCCCTGTTGCTCATCGACTCCGGATTTGCTAGTGCTCCTCGATGCCATACTCGTTCAAATGTGGCCTTGCTGTCAAGGGTAATCACTCTCACCTCACCTACAGAGAGTGTCTACTTTCATACCCTAACTGGCAGAAGGCTGTTCTGTTCTGTCTTGTTCACCTAAGAGGAACCCAGCATCTCATTAATGTTAGAATAGTCCATAATACTGGGGTATCACTGGCAACATTGGTTGGACATCACATCCGAAACATTTCACAGCACCTTTATGAGGAAAACATTTACATTGTCCTCCTCTCCTACTTTATTCGCTTTCAGCCAAATGTAAAATCTTTGGCCGAATATCCTTTTGTCCATAAATCCAAAAACCCACTTTTTTTTAACCTCATTAACCTTTCAGGCAGGAAGTCTAATTGTTTGTCTACACTCTTCTTTACCTTGTGATTTCTGTGGTGAACATGTCAAAAATAAACTTTTTCAGGTATCATAGAATCATAGAATTTACAGTGCAGAAGGAGACCATTCCACCCATCGAGTCTGCACCGGCCCTTGGCAATAGAACCCCACTCAAGCATACGCCTCCACCCTCTCCCCGTAACCCCACTTAACCTTTTGGACACTAATGGCAATTTAGCATGGCCAATCCACCTAACCTGCACATCTTTGGACTGTGGGAGGAAACTGGAGCACCCGGAGGAATCCCACGCAGACATGGGGAGAACGTGCAGACTCCGCACAGACCAAGCCGGGAATCTAACCTGGGACCCTTAGCTGTGAAGCAACTGTGCTAACCACTGTGCTACCGTGCTGCATTTCCTGTATTTCTTATTCAGTGATGCATCTTACATTTTTAACCAGTTTATTTACTTTAGAGTATAGCTAGCCTAGGCTTCCCCTTTTGCAATGCAAGTTTGCATGCGGTCTCTGAAAATCAAAATGATCTGAAATCCAAAACGCAATTGAGCGCATGGGTTGTGGATAAAGGATACTCAACCTGTAATTAATCCTCTTTGTTCGGGTTCAATTCCACTATTGTTCGCAAGTATGCCTTCAGTACCATTATTTTTCAATTGTGTATCATGCTGAATCACTGTGTAACTGATCACAATGTGCATAGGGAGCAATCTTTCAATTTGCTCAAATTTCCTCAAAGTTAGCTTCAGGAGTTCCAAAAACATTTCACAATGCTCTTCAGTCCTTCATTTCTCAAATTAAATGTAAAAGCAAAAATTCTATCTCAGCCTCGTCGTTATTTTTCCGTTGGGCATTGCACTGAGTAAGATGAACACATGGTCAAGTAGGCAGCTGTTAATTAACTAACTTTATTTACTTCTCCCCAACAGAGAGTGCAGCAGAGAGGGCAATATAACAAAATGCTCGGATCTTGCAATATACTACAGGATCAAACAGGGTTCTGTTCTGGCACTGACACTCTTTGCAGCAGTCAGGTGCCTTCAGGTCAACGACAGAGAATGTCTACTTATCTACCATAACAGATAGAAAGCTGTTCATTAGAAAGCTGTTCAGCCTTGCTTGCCAGAGATCCAAAACAAAGGTGTGCCATGTCCTCACCAGGTAGTTGCTCTACACTACATTAGTATTCCATACCATCAGCAGCAAATGGACAGTCTTTTCAGGCTTATGAAGAGTTTGGTTTGACCATCAGCATCAGGAAGACAAATGTCATGGTCCAGAATGTTGCCATAATGCTATCTATCAGCATGGACAATGTGATGTTGGAGGTTGTTGATAGCTTCACATATCTCGGCACCACAATCACCATCAATCTGTCACTTGATGTTGAAATCAACACAGTCAGCTGTTATGTCCAAGCTGAGTAAGAGAGTGTGGAACAATAGCAGCCTGACTGTGAACACCCAACTGCGAGTCTTCCAAATCCGCGTCCTCACTGCACTCCTCTGCAGTGGTGAGACCTGGATAACAGGAATATCTAGGCAGGACCAGGTCACCAGAGGCCCTGAGCATGTTTATTCATGCATACACTCATTGCTGACCCACCAACGTCTACGTTGGCTCAGCCACGTTCATCAGATGGCGGCCATGTGTTCAAAAGACCTATATGGTGAACTTGCCACTGAGTCATGACTTCCTGTGCAACCAAGCCGACAAGGACACCTGCAAGCTGAAATGAATATGGCAAACATCACAATTTTAACTGAGTTGCTGACAGCCGTGACATCTGGAGGCTGGGAGGGGGGCATTGGAAGAGGTGAAAAACGGAAAGCTCAGCTGGCCAAGAGGAGGGCGCAGAGACAACAGAGGCTAACAAATCCTGAACCTTCTCAGCCCACTGTCTTACTCTGCAAGGTTGAGAAGGCAGGCCTTCATGAATAACCTCCGCCGATACGGGAATTAAACCCATGCTGTTGGCCTCACTCTGCTGGCCACACTCCGCATTATGAACTAGCTGTCCAGCCAACTCTCAGGTTTAATCACCATCAATCAGCTCTCCCTCTCAAAGGGAAAAGCAGCCGATGGCCATCTGGGACTATGGCGATTTTACTTTTTACTTCCACTGCAGCAAATGTGGCAGAGACTGCCTTTCTGCAATGGGGCATCTCAGCCACACAGATGATGCTTAACATAGAGTTGATAATCATGACACAAAACAATTAGGCAATTTTAACATCCCCCAGTTTCCTTCACATGGGTAGAGTAACTTTCTCAGTAGACAGTTAGGTCCCCCTCCCTCCTCCATCCCCCCCAACCTAAATATACGTTCATGTACACAAGTCAGCGTGTTATTGGACTAAAAAGGCATTGTTGCCACATTGTCTTATATCCTGACCTGAAATCCACCCACTTGCACTTTTCAGCAGCAGTCACTGAACAGCAATCTGGGGCGTCATTCTCCGCCGGCGGGAGTCTCCGTTTTGCCGGCGCCTGGGGGTTTCCCGACGGCGTGGGGCTGCCCCACAATGGGAAACCCCATTGACCGGCCGGTGTTACGGAGACTCCCGCCGGCCGGTCGGGGCTGAAATGTGGCGGGGCGGGTAGGAGAATTTCGCCCCAGGAGTGGGAATTCTGGTTGATTTTCTATTTCCTAACCGAAACACACGAAGGCCAATTATGCCCTACTTTAAGCTCCCGAAAGCTGAAGATCACCCTAATTCAGTATAAAGAACAAAGAAAGGTACAGCACAAGAACAGGCCCTTCGGCCCTCCAAGCCCATGCCGACCATGCTGCCCATCTAAACTAAAATCTTCCACACTTTCTGGGTCCGTATCCCCCTATTCCCATCCTGTTCATGTATTTGTCAAGATGCCCCTTGAATGTCACGATCGGCCCTGTTTCCACCACCTCCTCCGGTAACGAGTTCCAGGCACCCACTACCCTCTGTGTAAACAACTTGCCTCGTACATCTCCTCTAAACCTTGCCCCTCGCACCTTAAACCTATGCCCCCTAGTAATTGACCCCTCTACCCCGGGGAAAAGCCTCTGAGTATCCACTCTGTCTATGCCCCTCATAGTTTTGTAGACCTCTATCAGGTCGCCCTGATACAAACTAGAAATTGAACCTGAGATCTCTTGGATGATACCGTTGCATAAATGCTCCCACAATTGTGACAGCGAGAACACTGCTGGTTTTTTTTTTTGAAGTTCATTGCCCATCATCCCCATCGTCATCACCATCCGTGTTCTGTCAGTAGTTGTTTCTGCACTGAAGTTTCCCCAGAATTATGTCTCATTGTTAAATAGTCGAAGAAGCACAGGCAGCACTTATAACCTTTCATGAATTTGAGGCCAGGTCCATTCAGATGAGAGGTTCTACACCTGCAATATGAACTCAAACAATCAACTCACCTGTCCAATTCGGAAATGCTGACTGACTCTGCTGCTCAATGTTTCCAGATTTTTAGCTTTGCTTCATTTCTTTAAACATTTGCAGCTTTTTTACTGCTTTCAGTTGATTTTGTTAATCATTTCAGAGTAAAATAATAATGAATGTCTGGTTCAAAATTAGCCTTACTTTTTAAGCGTGTATATTAAATACCAAGCCAGGCAATAGCTTCCGCAGTAGCTAAATGGAGCTCTTGTTGAATTTTGGCAGGGGACAGTCTTCAATGCCCCGGCTCAACATGGCGCCGGGCTACAGGGGCCAGTGCGGAAGAAAGGAGGCCCCCAGCCAGAGAGGCCGACCACGGGCCAGGCTACAACGGAGGCCTCCCTGGGGTCGGACCCCCCTCCCCCCACAGGCTGTCCCCCGACCCTTCCACGCCGAGTTCCCGCCAGCTGAGAGCAGGTGTGGACGGCGCTGTTGGGACTTGGGTTTTTTACGACGCCGGAGAATCGCGTGCCGGCGTCGGGGCAGCATGGTGCAATTCGTGCCGGTCGTGGGGATTCTCCGGCCCGCCCCCGGGCTGAGAGAATCCCACCCTAGATGTTTCATATGTATGTAAACTTTGATCACATATATATATATATATTTCCTGGAAGTTTTGTTACTTTAATTTTTTTCACAAAGTAAGCAAGAACCTAAAGCAATTCTTTGGAGAAAGAAAGAGATTCCTCTCCTTACTCCAACCTTAAGTAATTTACTAACTAGACCAAAAGACAGAGAACATCTTAGCCAAACGACAATCTTACTGACCATGTGGTTAGTTGTCTTGTAGAAGACAGTTTTAACCTGTTAGAGTTTTAACTAATCCATTTGAATTAAACCTAAGGACAAAATAATAATGTGAATACATCATTGTGATGTAATAGGTCAAGCTTTTCTTTCCCCCTCAAGAATACAGACTGGACTCAATTTCAATTAATTCTGACAACTTGCTCTCAAGATTCTACCAGCAGACTACAATAATAGAAATGTTTGCAGTTTTACAACAATGCTGCGACAGTATGCAAATCGTGCTAAATAAAGTTGGTCAGAAGAGGAAGAATGCAATGTTCTGAAAAATCTTAAGATGGTACAATGTCATTTGATCCCCAGTGAGAATGTGGTGTGTCTTGGGGTGACTTTTAATTTTGCACATCCTTCACAATATACCTAGCTTGCAGAACAGGTCACAAATGGAGTGACAGAATGTAAACTGATGACCTAAAGTGTGACTGCACCATTTACCATTTCAGTTTTGCTTTAATGGAATTCCTTAAAAGACTCCTTGGTAACGGCAACGCTTTGGCTACAATTGCCTTTTGTGTGCATGTGCTGCTTTGGGAGAATTTTCGGAACAATTCCACATTGATCAACCAGCAGGGGGAAGCAAGATTTAAGGAAACAGATTTTGGCAAAAAACAAAGATTTGATTCTGTGTATTACCATAGTGCTACTGTTTAAAAGGTGCACTCTGTTACCATATTTTGATAAACATTATGGTTATGTTTCGTTCTTACTGTTTAGTAAGAGATATTAATCGAGTATATAAATGTCGTAGGAGAAAAAAGACTGACATTGAAAAGGGTTGTTGAATCGGACATTAACAACTCCTGGCTTCTCGTACATGAATGCGGTAGACTGTTACTCAATTTCTATTCTGTTGTACGGGACACTGTGTAATATTATACTTGAGATGGTCACTGTGATTGGAATTCCTTTGAGCAGAGCTTACATGAATCTAGTGTAAAAGAAGAAAAAGAGTCTGAAGACTCAGCTAGAAGACTATATCAAGTGCCTTGATTCTTAGAAATTAGACTGCATTCATCCTGTTATTTAGTGTTAGTTATTTTCTGTCGAAATATTATGTTGCACTTTCTTCACCCCGGTAATGTCTGTCCTCATTTCTATTCAATATTGTTCATGAAAACACTTCTGCTCTGCACACCCATTATAAAATGTAGTTTGATAGTTTTAACTACATTCATGTCATAAACTCATCAGAATACCACCATTGTTTTTTTTATCAAGAACAGATTTTGACAGCCTGGCCTGTTCCTCTCTTATGCTTATTGTTATTTTAACATTTTTCCCACAGCTTGCTATTTTTGCTCCTCCTCTTTAGATTCCTTTACAAACACTGATTGGTCATTTTGAGGGATATCCTGTTCCCTGGCCTCTATCAGTGCTGCTGTTTGGGTAGCCACACAAGGATGTGTGTGAGCAAGTCACGTTTACTCTTTATGATTTTGCCTCTCTCTCTTTTTGGAGAAATGTTCAGCTTCTGTTGAGCACCTCCCTGAGACATCAGGAACTTGCCATATATGGGGAATATCTTTATCCTGTATCCACTATTGATATTTTCACTATGACATGTTCAGACTGCACACTGAATATATTTGAAAATTAGACCACTTTAAATGAATCTCATTTGTGACTACGATCCTCTTAGACTTAATCTGGCAAGAACAAAATAATAAATTATGAAAATTCTCAAATTAACTATTGTTTTTAATCAGGTTACCCAGTATTGCCGTGGACCATGCTGAAGGTTTTTATTGGATAATTCAAGTACATTCCAAACGGAGTTCACATGTAATGTTTTGGACCTATGAAGATATTTTTTCATATTACACAATTTAATAAAAGTCTTTTTTAAATACGCCATTAACAAAACATGGCCCACAGGCCTAATGAACTGTTTTGTGCACAGGGAATTCCAGATAAGTACACATGCAAAATTATCCATGACTTCACAAATTGAACTGTAATTGAGCATATAGAAGGAGAATTATAGCAAAAAGTCTATTATGGCGAAGTGTTATCCTGCTAGCCTATTTTTTGTGAACTATTTTAGCTAAGTTTCTAGTGTTAAGTTTCGACTGCTTTGACCACAATAGGCAAATCAGTTAATTCATGAATAAATGAATTTTATCAAAATGGAGCAAAGTATTGTGAGAAATTGTTTAAATAATCCAGTAATAAGATTGAAGCAATTTGAGGTCACATAGCTGTAGACAAATTGCACTCATAATGATTGTGCTGTTTGCCTCTAATGTCATTTTCAAAAACAAAATGGTACATAGGAGCAAATTGCTGTTTAGAGAGAATTGTTCTTTCTCCAAATCTCTCTCATCCCTGTGGAGAAGCACCTGGCTTCCATTCAATGTCTCTTCGTGTTGGCACAGAGCACAGATTGGGAACTCAACATGTGGGGGATTGCAGGCGCAAAACCACATCCTACCACAATGTGATACAGTTGCAGAGTATTGTACCACAAAGCTCTCCGTTGTCTTCGGATGAGAGGTATTCTAACATTGCAACAAGTAATCTATGCATGCAAATTTGGGAAACAATATTATTTTGGGTTTTCTAACAATACAGAAAGGGAAGGAAAACCAAATGGATGAACTTTAACCTTGGGGCTGTAAAGCTGCTGGTGGTGGATGGTCATTATTAAAGTCAGTGGAAAGGACAACGGGTGAAGTGTTAATGGCAGCTCACTTGCTGCTGTCCATTTTATGCCCTTGCAGATTTTAAAATTTCCGCCCAAGAAGCTTGATTCTGTTTTTTCTGTAACAGTATAGATGAGTTTTTTCTGAAATGACTTTAGTTAGGACACAAGGGCTAATGATAGACATTAGATAGATTGAAATAGAAGTATGCACCCATTTTTGCCATTGAGGTGGGAAGCTCGATATTGGAAATTTCATGACTAGGCAGATCCACCTTCATATAAATAATAATAATCTTTATTATTGTCACAAGTAGACTTACATTAACACTGCAATGAAGTTACTCTGAAAATCCTCTTGCCCGTATTTCCCCTCCAGGAAGGCGTAAGCAGGATCTAGTCGAGTTAGCCGACCCTGGAAGCAGCGTGGATATGCAGCCTTGGAAGTGCTGAGGCAGGTTGCTTAGAAGGCCCGCCTCGGTTCTCTGGGAGTTTGTCTCAGTTGTATTCATGGCTATTAGGCCATCTAGCTCTTACCCCTCACATCCCCCGTCTCCATGCCCTTCACACCATAAGCAGTGTGAATTGAGTTATAATTTCTATTTTTGATGCTATAAAAGCTCTGTCTTTAGTGGAGTTATAAGAAAAGCAGTTTCTTTCAAAGTAGATTTTGGAATGGATGTTTTTAAAGTGAATTTCAAGACTTGCCATTGTTATTACATGGCTCATTGTTTCTATGGTGCTTACTGGGTGGGCGGGCATGGATGATGTGGTGGGAGGGAGCATGGTAAGACCTTATAAGCATTCCTGGTAAAATATTACCAAATCCAGACTATGGTTTATGGCGCCTTGGAGAGGCTGTGAACCATATGTTCTCGAGAAGCTGGCCTGACTCCACAGTGAGTACGAGATGCCTACCTCCACACTGGAAACGGCCACATTGAGAGTGGAGAGCTGTGGCAACAATTGCTGGTGCCATGAATGGGGGTGGGAATCCCCAAATTAGGCCCTGCCCACCAACTTTAAAGACGTCCACAGTAGGCCCCACACCGTGAAAATGTGGCCCCCGGTCCCACACTTATCAAAGACATCAACTGGCAGCACACTTTGTTGGGAGCATAATATTACATGCAATTAAAATTGAAAAGAAGTGAATAATTAAAGTGTAGTGGCAGAATAAAGCGAAAAATATGCTGGAAGTCATAGAAGATGTTCAAAAGGGAATTCAACCCAAATTAACAATTTGCCGAGGCTGATCATAAAGAGGATACAAGGTGAGAGCCCAAAATAATAATGAGAAATAAAGTCCAGCAGGACAGTGATGGCACAGATTGTTAAAATCACCACCATCCTGAAATTTGTTTCCCCTAGGGCCTTTTCTAGTCTGCTGCATGAGGTATCACCTGTGTCCAAGCCTGAAGTGCACAACTGCATTAAGCAGGTTACCAAAACCTCCTTGATCAGATCCAATCAGTACAAAACTCTCTCAATGGACACCGACAACCAGACTGACAGAGCTCTGTGATTTGCAACCAAAGCTGTCTTTCCTCCTGATCAGGGGATCATGGACTGCATGCATGCAACTATCACAACACCAGAGGACAAGCCAAGAGCTTTCCTCATCAGTGAGGGCTATTATTTCATCAATCTCCAGCTAATGTGTGAAAATCTGTATCAGTCTCAGTTGCAGCTGTGTTCGTCATGAGATACTCATCCACGGTGTTAGGGGGCACTCTGCAATGTTCCTCAAACGGAGCCATATCATTGGGGTATGCTGCATATAGTGCATCATGGTTATTCAATGAGTGGGTGGAAAAGGCCCAGGAACAAATCAGACGAGCAGGAATTGGATGAATGCGAGGGAGAACTGGAAGAAGGAAATGCAGGCAAAACCTGGCAGCCAGAGAGGCAAGCTTGGTCTCTCAGCCCAAATGTGAAAAAAATGATGAATTTATTTACAACCAGAAGATTGAACTAAAACCTCTTGACACCCACGTGCTCAACGCTTACCTTTACACTAGTATCCAAACGTAACTGCCATTATAAATTGCTCCCCTGACGTGGCTTCAGGAGAGTTACTGGAATGAAAGAATGAGTTGGATTTCTCTGGAATCCCTACAGTGCAGAAGGAGGCAATTTAGCCCATCGAATTTGCACCGACCCTCCTGGAGCGCACTCTACCCAGGTCTACTTACCCACCCCACCATATCTCTATAACCTAGCCTGCACATCCCTGGACACTAAGGGGCAATTTTGAATGGCCAATTCACCAAACCGCACATCTTTGGACTTTGCAGAAATGCCCTTCTGCATCCCAGAATCTCCCAGAGTACTTTACAACCAATTAAGTACTTTTGCAGTGCAGTCACTCTTATATTGTTGGGAATGTGACAGTTAATTTACATAGGTCCACCTCAAAGGGTAGACAGGGCCTTTGTTTAACAACTCATCAGAAAGACACCTTTGACAGTGCTGTCCTCCCTCAGTACTGCACTGGAATGTCAGCCTAGATTTGTGCTCAAGTTGTAGAATGTTGCTGGTTCTCAGTGGGGACCCTGAAGATGATTGTAGCCAGTGACCTCTTACGTAGGTGCATTCTTGCTTTAAATAAATCTCCAACTGACCTACCAGAACTTCATTCCTGGAAGTGGGTATCAGGTCAGTTCCATCAATTACAAACATACAAAATCAATGTATGAAAAGAACAGGTGGCCCAACAAGTCTTTCCCAGATCGTCATGGACAAACATTTCCTTAATCTCCCCATCCCATCCACCTCATACCTACCTTTATAGAAATGTAATCTCTTGAGAGAAGCAAAGAAATCCCAGAGTGAAACTCTAGGATAAATAAGGCAAAAATACTTTGGAAAGTTCCAAACTGCTGAAGACATTCTTGAAGACATTCAGAGAGTCTGTACCCACCATCCCAGCTCACAATGTATTCCAGCAGTGCATTACTCTCTGAGAAAAGAAAATCAGCTTAACGTCTAGTCTCTTCTCAAATATCTTAAACTGATATCCTCTGGTCATCCTCGAGCTATTAAACTGGAATAATCTAGCAATAGGGTCTTTATCCCGCTCATTCCTTATTTAATAGGTCACTAGCAGGTGTGCTATAAGAGAAGAAGGTAAAACCCCTTGAGCATTCTGAAGTATCTGAGGTTAATTAAGTTAGGTATTTTTCTTGTAGCTCTCCTCTGGACTTTTTCCAAGGCCATTCTATCTTCCCACATGGGAGGAGTAAGACTGGATGCAGTATTCTAATTGTGGTCAGACCAGTAACCAGGTAGTATCAAATTGGCGTGAATTAATTTGTACCATACAGTTATTTTGATACAGTTAGCTTCAGTTACAGCTTCTCTACATTGGTCAAGAACTTTCAGTAATACAATGGGACCAGAATTGATCATTCTTTTAACTTGTTTCAGTATTCTGCTGTTGCTATATTTACTTGCTATAAATATGGCAGTCAAGAAGGTTGCCCTTTTATCTAGATATTGATATTATATTGCTTTCAGAATTGCCAGGTATCCAACGATACCACCACAAGGTTCAACTGGATATCGATCAAAGACCCAGCAACCAGTTAGTTAGTTCAAGTTCAATAATACTTTATTGACACCCAAGATTAACTTATACATGCAACATAAACACTACAAGCTAAACTACACCTAACAACTATGACAACCTGTACTTAACTTCAGGCACCCGGCTTAGGTCAGAGGAACAGTGGCCTTTGTTCGAATCTGGATCTGCTGCGTCTGGAGAAGTAACTGCGGTTCAGCTAGGCTCAACCGTCTGGTAGCGAGCGTTGAACTTGGACTTGCTTCTGGTTGTGGTGCTGCAGTTGGCGATGGACGTTGCCGGAGCACCAGGTCCAAAAGAGATCCTTGGGGGGTTTCACGCTCTTTTGGGTGGTCCTTAGGCTAAGACCCAATAATTCGGCAGACTTCGATCACTGCCTTCGATCTGAGCCAATAAAGGGGCGGGTGCCTTGATGGCTGGGCATGTACTAAGCGGTCATTGACCTTGCTGTTTATGCTTCCTGAGTAAAGGGAGTGGCGCCGATGTGTCTGGGCTTGTATCGGTTATCTGAGTATCAGTCCTTTGTCTTACGGAGATGGGTCATTAAAATGCTAATCGGTTGGGGGTTTCGATACTGTCTGGATTCTCTGCTCACGAATATCCATGCAGGCTCTGTGCCTGCCTGAGTCTTACATTGGCCATATTTCCCTGTAGGCTTTGCGAACATCCATGTTTCTTGTTGTAAGTGGCCATCCCAGATGCCTACAGTTCCTTGAAAATAGTTTGTGTAGTCAGTATTGACCTTGCCAAAATACACTGCTTGTATCTAAATTAAATGTCATTTTTGGATTTAATTGCACACCTCTGCCATCCTATCTCTTGCCCATTGATGAAATAATCAAGTCTAAGAATTCCCGTACAAGCCTCCTCGAACAGGCGCCGGAATGTGGCGACTAGGGGCTTTTCACAGTAACTTCATTTGAAGCCTACTTATGACAATAAGCGATTTTCATTTCAATTCATAAGAATTAATGGATGGAATTCTCCAGCCATTGGGATTCTTTTTTCCCGGTGGCTTGAATGGGAAATCCCATTCACAAGCGGTGGGAAGAGAAACCCACCACTAGCGAATGGCACGCCACCGAGAAACACATCATGACAGCAGTATAATTAAGTTACAAACTTATTCTTTCTATCCAGAACTATTGGGTCATTTTTTGCAGCAGCACAGTAACTTAAAGCATGCGCTGTTAGTTAGATCTTTTCCTGCACCCGCTCAGATTGAAATCGCACTGCTTTGTAAGTGCAAGTTGATGCGGTAAGGGAAATGGGCATGGATCTTGGTGAATGGAAGGACCAATTGTCTGTCTCCTTAACTAATGGGAATTGAACATTAAGAAGGATACAGGAACAATGGAGAAAGAGGGTGAACCAGAGCCGAATCAGGTACAGAAAGAGAAAAAAAAGACTAGGTGAAGAAAGAGAGGATGAGACAGAAATCAAAACAAAGGAACAATTTAAAGGATTTTAAAAATAAAATCGAAGAAATTACTGCGTACAGGAATAAGAGTCAGCGGTTTAAATAGTAGTTCCCCTTCTAAGCTAGAGAAATTGATTGGTACACCATTAATATTGCATAAATACTGTGCCTGCAAAAACAAGTCAGAGGCTGGGAATTCTGTGGAGAGTAGCTCACCTTCTGACTCTCCAAAGCCTGACCGCCATCTACAAGGCACAAGTCAGGAGTGTGATGGCTTACTCTCCACTTGGCAGTATGAGTGCAGTTCCAACAACACTCAAGAAGCTCAACACCATCCAGAACAAAGCAGCCTGCTTGATTGGCACTCCACCATCTTCAGTATCCACTCCCTCCACCACTGATGCACAGTGGCAGAAATGTGTACCATCTACAAGATTCTCTGCAGAAATTCACCAAGGCTCCTTCAACTGCACCTTCCAAACACGCTACCTCTTCTGGCTAGAAGGACAAGGGCAGGAGACACACGGGAACGCTACCACCTGCAAGTTCCCCTCCAAATCATACCATCCTGACATGGAACTATGTAGCCATTTCTTCAATGTTACTGGATCAAAATCCTGGAACTCCCTCATTAACAGCACTATGGGTGTATCTGCACCACATGGACGGCAGCAGTTCAAGTAGGCAGCTTACCACCAGCTTCTCAAAGGCAATAATGGGTGAGCAACACATGTTGGCCTGGCCCATGTTGCCCACATCCCGTAAAATTTTTTTTAAAAACATCGTGTCATGAATAGGGAATGTGTGTTGTTAAGTACCAGCTTTAACTTTGAGTTTAATATGCAAATGCATAATGTTCATAAAGATAATTGGGAGGTTGAGGGCATGATGCTTTTGGGTGAGATCATCAGCAGAGCAGTATAAATGGAGAAAGTTATGTCAATTCACAACATTTCTTCCTCACCTGAACTTACTGGCCAATTTGTGCTTTAATGCAATCAGGCTTCACAATCTCACCAATATTTTCCCAGAAAAATTTGAGCCAGTATAATTTAACCATTTGAATTTTGAAAAGAAATAGCAGTGAATGTTCACAATGAATTAGGGCAGGGTTTTTCAAAGTGTGGAGCGCAGTCGGGTGTTGGGAGGGTTGCGGATCTATCAGTCGCGCCCTTCCAACGGTGGTCCTGATCATGGGAGAAGCACCGAACTGCTGGCTACGACCAGCATTTACATTGAGAATGGAGGCCGCTGCCACCTTTTAAATGAAAATAAATGAGGCTCTGTGGAATCTTCTAGCCAGAAGTGGCAGCAGAGAGCAGATCACATGCCCTGCAAGCACACTAGATGTCAACCCCCCCCCCCCCCCCCCTCCCAGTACGTGCTTTTGGCACCAAATCACTGAGCAATGTCCTTTCCATTTTCCAGCTGCTGGCAAGTGAACTGTGAAGAAGAATGGTTTTCTTAAAAGTAAGATACAGCCAGAGACCCAAATAGACAGTCTATCTATTGGACAGTATCTCACAACACACAACAGAATCTGCCAGAGAGAGCTGCTCAGGAGGGTCGAGAGCAGAGCAGTGCTCGTGTTACCTCTGTACAGAGCTCCAGAGCTCTGGTTAATGGCCTACAAAGAAGAAACTTAACTCGGGAATAAAGCAGTATACAGATGGTTCCTTGAGGCATGGTATTGTCAATTGTGCAAATAAGGATGCAAAACCCATGTGTGTTATGTGTTGAGAAGTACTGGCAAATGAGAGGAGAAGTTTCAGATTTATAAAGAGAAGTGGTGGGTGAAAAATTCCTTTTGAGTTTGAGAACCCAGAATCAGTTATTAACTTATAGCTGACTCCAAATTAAAAGACTACTGCTGCTGTAGCTGACCTGTAATAGCACATTAAAAGCACACCAAAAGCCCATGTGTAGCATCTCCCAGAGTATCCAGTGTTGAGTAAAACCAGCATTTTGATGCTACTGCCCTTTATGATGCACTATATGTGCGAGGTTGGATTTTCCGTTTTCATAAAGATGAAGACGGCACAAAAGAACTGGCTGAACTCTGCACCTGATATGCACAATGCCCTCTCCTCCTTTGAACCCAACTCAAGTGAGATTGTGAGGACCAAGCAGGCTGCCCTTTCACATTAAAGTTAAGCAAATGTGGTGATTGTCGCGAAGTTTGGCTGGCATGGGTCCTGAAGGTCTGCCGGTTCACAAAAGTGGGTCTCGGGAAAAAAAGTTAGAAAAATGCTGAATTTGGGTAGCGTGTCCCAATCCTGGAAATCAAACTTTAGGAAGGATATGAAGGCTTCAAAGAGGTTACAGAAAATATTAATAGTTCCAGGGATGAGAGACGATGGTTATGTGGATAGGTCCGAGAAGGTGGAGCTGCTCCCCTTAGAAAAGAGTTGAGGAGATTTTAAAGAGGTGTTTAATATCATGAGAATTTGAGATGGAGTAGAGAGCGAGAGAGAGAAACTGTTCCCATTGGAGGAAGGGTCGAGAAGCAGGCACCACTAATTTAAGATGAATAACAAAAGAAATAATGCATAAAAAGGAAAATCTTTTTTTCACTGCATGTCATTAAGATCTGGAATGCGCTGCCCGAGTGTGGTGGAGGAGAAGCAATGGTATCTTTCAGGGGTGGGGGGGCAGGATTCAAGAGAATCAGGGGGCAGAGGTGAGTGTAGTGGCTATCACTAAGGCGAAGGTTCTGGGGATACTGAAAGTTCTGAAGGTGGATAGATCACCTGGACTGGATGGACTACATCCAGGGTTCTAAAAGAGATAGCCGAGGAGATTCCGGAGGCATTGGTGGTGATCTTTTAGGAATCACTGGAGGCAGGGAGGGTCCCAGAGAACTGGAAAATGGCTAATGTAACGCCCCTGTTTAAGAAGCGTGGGAGGTAGAAAATGGGAAATTATAGGCCTGTTAGCCTGACTTCGGTCATTGGTAAGATTTTAGAGTCCATTATTAAGGATGAGATTGCAGGGTACTTTTAAGTGCATGGTAAAATAGGACTGAATCAGCACGCTGTCGTCAAGGATAGGTCATGTCTGTTAGAATTCTTTGAAGAGGTAACAAGGAAGTTAGACAAAGGAGAATCAGTGGATGTGATCTATTTAGATTTCCAGAAGGCCTTCAACAAGGTGCCGAATAGGAGGCTGTTAAATAAGTGTTCAGGATAAGATACTAGCATGGTTCGAGGAATGGCTGACTGGCAGAAGGCAGAGAGTGGGGATAAAGGGGTATTTTTCAAGATGGCAGACGGTGACGAGTGATGTTCCGCAGGGCTCAGTGTTGGGACCACAACTTTTCACAATATACATTAATGATCTGGAAGAAGGAACTGAGGGCACTGTTGCTAAGTTTTCAGATGATACAAAGATATGCAGAGGGATAGGTAGTATTGAGGAAGCAGGGGGCTACAGAAGGACTCGGACAGGCTAGGAGAGTGGGTAAAGAAGTGGCAGATGGTATACAATATAAAAAGATGTAAGATTGTGCACATTGGTAGGAGTAATAGAGGCATAGACTATTTTCTCAATGGGAAAGGACTTCGGTAATCAGAAGCACAAAGGGACTTATGAGTTCTAGTTCAAGATTCTCTTAAGGTTAACATAGAACATAGAAAATACAGCACAGAACAGGCCCTTCGGCCCACGATGTTGTGCCGAACCTTTGTCCTAGATTAATCATAGATTATCATTGAATTTACAGTGCAGAAGGAGGCCATTCGGCCCTTTGAGTCTGCACCGGCTCTTGGAAAGAGCACCCTACCCAAACTCAACACCTCCACCCAACACCAAGGGCAATTTGGACATTAAGGGCAATTTATCATTGGCCAATTCACCTAACCCGCACATCTTTGGATTGTGGGAGGAAACCGGAGCACCCGGAGGAAACCCACGCAGACACGGGGAGGACGTGCAGACTCCGCACAGACAGTGACCCAAGCCGGAATCGAACCTGGGACCCTGGAGCTGTGAAGCAATTGTGCTATCCACAATGCTACCGTGCTGCCCTTGAGAACAAATAAATCTACACTATATCATTTTACCGTAATCCATGTACCTATCCAATAGCTGCTTGAAGGTCCCTAATGTTTCCGACTCAACTACTTCCACAGGCAGTGCATTCCATGCCCCCACTACTCTCTGGGTAAAGAACCTACCTCTGATATCCCTCCTATATCTTCCACCTTTCACCTTAAATTTATGTCCCCTTGTAATGGTTTGTTCCACCCGGGGAAAAAGTCTCTGACTGTCTACTCTATTTTTCCCCTGATCATCTTATAAACCTCTATCAAGTCGCCCCTCATCCTTCTCCGTTCTAATGAGAAAAGGCCTAGCACCCTCAACCTTTCCTCATAAGACCTACTCTCCATTCCAGGCAACATCCTGGTAAATCTTCTTTGCACCTTTTCCAAAGCTTCCACATCCTTCCTAAAATGAGGCGACCAGAACTGTACACAGTACTCCAAATGTGGCCTTACCAAAGTTTTGTACAGCTGCATCATCACCTCACGGCTCTTAAATTCAATCCCTCTGTTAATGAACGCGAGCACACCATAGGCCTTCTTCACAGCTCTATCCACTTGAGTGGCAACTTTCAAAGATGTATGAACATAGACCCCAAGATCTCTCTGCTCCTCCACATTGCCAAGAACTCTACCGTTAACCCTGTATTCCGCATTCATATTTGTCCTTCCAAAATGGACAAGCTCACACTTTTCAGGGTTAAACTCCATCTGCCACTTCTCAGCCCAGCTCTGCATCCTATCTATGTCTCTTTGCAGCCGACAACAGCCCTCCTTACTATCCACAACTCCACCAATCTTCGTATCGTCTGCAAATTTACTGACCCACCCTTCAACTCCCTCATCCAAGTCATTAATGAAAATCACAAACAGCAGAGGACCCAGAACTGATCCCTGCGGTACGCCACTGGTAACTGGGATCAAGGCTGAATATTTGCCATCCACCACCACTCTCTGACTTCTATCGGTTAGCCAGTTCGTTATCCAACTGGCCAAATTTCCCACTATCCCATGCCTCCTTACTTTCTGCATAAGCCTACCATGGGGAACTTTATCAAATGCCTTACTAAAATCCATGTACACTACATCCACTGCTTTACCTTCATCCACATGCTTGGTCACCTCCTCAAAGAATTCAATAAGATTTGTAAGGCAAGACCTACCCCTCACAAATCCGTGCTGACTATCCCTAATCAAGCAGTGTCTTTCCAGATGCTCAGAAATCCTATCCTTCAGTACCCTTTCCATTACTTTGCCTACCACCGAAGTAAGACTAACTGGCCTGTAATTCCCAAGGTTATCCCTAGTCCCTTTTTTGAACAGGGGCACGACATTCGCCACTCTCCAATCCCCTGGTACCACCCCTGTTGACTGTTGACAGTGAGGACGAAAAGATCATTGCCAACGGCTCTGCAATTTCATCTCTTGCTTCCATTGGATTTCGGCGGCAGCGGTGCGCAGGGGCCTTCTTGGAGGTGAGTAGTGAATTTAAAACCACTTACCTTTACAGGAGCAGCCCATTGGATTTCGGCGGCAGCGGTGCGCAGGGGCCTTCTTGGAGGTGAGTAGTGAATTTAAAACCACTTACCTTTACAGGAGCAGCCCATTGGATTTCGGCGGCAGCGGTGCGCAGGGGCCTTCTTGGAGGTGAGTAGTGAATTTAAAACCACTTACCTTTACAGGAGCAGCCCTTTGGATTTCGGCGGCAGCGGTGCGCAGGGGCCTTCTGGGAGGTGAGTAGTTAGTTTAAAAGCACTTACCTTTACAGGAGCAGCCCATTGGATTTCGGCGGCAGCGGTGCGCAGGGGCCTTCTTGGAGGTGAGTAGTGAATTTAAAACCACTTACCTTTACAGGAGCAGCCCATTGGATTTCGGCGGCAGCGGTGCGCAGGGGCCTTCTGGGAGGTGAGTAGTTAGTTTAAAAACCTTACCTTTACAGGAGCAGCCCATTGGATTTTGGTGCGCAGGGGCCTTCTTGGAGGTGAGTAGTTACAGCAGTTTTATTTGTTTTTATATAAGGCGGGAACCGGAAGTTCTACCTCTGGCAAGTGCCCCCCCCCCCCCCCCCCCCCCCCCAACCAATAAATTCTGGTGGAGAGGAAACCCGAGACACTACACGTGTAGTGTCTCCCACCTGCCCTCCTCCTCTAACCTAATAATAAGACCCATTGGTGTAAGGTAAGTGCCATATTATATTATTAGCATTGTGCAGGTCAAGGATCGGTGGTGGAGGAGCAGTCTCTGTCAGCGAGAGAACCTGAGAACATCTCAGACACTCAGAAGGCAAGTAAGTGATTTTTACTTTTATACCTTTTTTCAAATTGTGTGTGTCGGGGGGGAAATTGAAGCGACATCACAGAAAAGCTGTGACCTGAGTGGCTGGTTGGGATTCTAACCTAAATTTAAAAAATATTTGAGTATTTGGGAACTAATTAAACATAATAACTTAATTATAATTTAGAGGATATCTAAGCCAGAGATCGGAGAGTATTATAGTTAGCTATCGCATTTCTATTAGAAATTTAGTGCTAGGAAACAGATAGTTGACAGTAACTTTGCAATTTAAAAAAAAAAAAGTATTTAAAAAAAAAAAAAAAGAGACAAATTTTAATTTTAATTAATTGACGCAATGTCAGTTAGAGGGGTGCTGTGCTCTGACTGTGAGATGTGGCAGGTCCGGGAGGCTTCCAGCGTCCCGGGTGGCTTCATCTGCAGAAAGTGCACCCAACTGGAGCTCCTCACAGACCGCATGGTTCGGTTGGAGCAGCAATTGGATGCACTTAGGAGCATGCAGGTGGCGGAAAGCGTCATAGATCGCAGTTATGTAAATGTGGTCACACCCAAGGTGCAGGCAGAGAAATGGGTGACCACCAGAAAGGGCAGGCAGTCAGTGCAGGAATCCCCTGTGGTTGTCCCCCTCTCGAACAGATATACCCCTTTGGATACTGTCGGGGGGGATAGCCTATCAGGGGAAAACAGCAGCAGCCAGAGCAGTGGCACCACGGCTGGCTCTGATGTTCAGAAGGGAGGGTCAAAGCGCAGAAGAGTAATAGTAATAGGGGACTCTATAGTCAGGGGCACAGATAGGCGCTTCTGTGGACGTGAAAGAGACTCCAGGATGGTATGTTGCCTCCCTGGTGCCAGGGTCCAGGATGTCTCCGAACGGGTAGAGGGAATTCTGAAGGGGGAGGGCAAACAGGCAGAGGTCGTTGTACATATTGGTACTAACGACATAGGCAGGAAGGGGCATGAGGTCCTGCAGCAGGAGTTCAGGGAGCTAGGCAGAAAGTTAAAGGACAGGACCTCGAGGGTTGTAATCTCGGGATTACTCCCTGTGCCACGTGCCAGTGAGGCTAGAAATAGGAAGATAGAGCAGACAAACACGTGGCTAAACAGCTGGTGTAGGAGGGAGGGTTTCCGTTTTCTGGACCACTGGGAGCTCTTCCGGGGCAGGTGTGACCTGTATAAGATGGACGGGTTGCATCTAAACCGGAGAGGCATAAATATCCTGGCCGCGAGGTTTGCTAGTGTCACACGGGAGGGTTTAAACTAGTATGGCAGGGGGGTGGGTACGGGAGCAATAGGTCAGAAGGTGAGAGCATTGAGGGAGAACTAGGGAATAGGGACAGTGTGGCTCTGAGGCAGAGCAGACGGGGAAAAGTTGCTGAACACAGCGGGTCTGGTGGCCTGAAGTGCATATGTTTTAATGCAAGGAGCATTACGGGTAAGGCAGATGAACTTAGAGCTTGGATTACTACTTGGAACTATGATGTTATTGCCATTACAGAGACCTGGTTGAGGGAAGGGCAGGATTGGCAGCTAAACGTTCCAGGATTTAGATGTTTCAGGCGGGATAGAGGGGGATGTAAAAGGGGAGGCGGAGTTGCGCTACTTGTTCGGGAGAATATCACAGCTATACTGCGAGAGGACACCTCAGAGGGCAGTGAGGCTATATGGGTAGAGATCAGGAATAAGAAGGGTGCAGTCACAATGTTGGGGGTATACTACAGGCCTCCCAACAGCCAGCGGGAGATAGAGGAGCAGATAGGTAGACAGATTTTGGAAAAGAGTAAAAACAACAGGGTTGTGGTGATGGGAGACTTCAACTTCCCCAATATTGACTGGGACTCACTTAGTGCCAGGGGCTTAGACGGGGCAGAGTTTGTAAGGAGCATCCAGGAGGGCTTCTTAAAACAATATGTAAACAGTCCAACTAGGGAAGGGGCGGTACTGGACCTGGTATTGGGGAATGAGCCCGGCCAGGTGGTAGATGTTTCAGTAGGGGAGCATTTCGGTAACAGTGACCACAATTCAGTAAGTTTTAAAGTACTGGTGGACAAGGATAAGAGTGGTCCGAGGATGAATGTGCTAAATTGGGGGAAGGCTAATTATGACAATATTAGGCGGGAACTGAAGAACATAGATTGGGGGCGGATGTTTGAGGGCAAATCAACATCTGACATGTGGGAGGCTTTCAAGTGTCAGTTGAAGGGAATACAGGACAGGCATGTTCCTGTGAGGAAGAAAGATAAATACGGCAATTTTCGGGAACCTTGGATGACGAGTGATATTGTAGGCCTCGTCAAAAAGAAAAAGGAGGCATTTGTCAGGGCTAAAAGGCTGGGAACAGACGAAGCATGTGTGGCATATAAGGAAAGTAGGAAGGAACTTAAGCAAGGAGTCAGGAGGGCTAGAAGGGGTCATGAAAAGTCATTGGCAAATAGGGTTAAGGAAAATCCCAAGGCTTTTTACACTTACATAAAAAGCAAGAGGGTAGCCAGGGAAAGGGTTGGCCCACTGAAAGATAGGCAAGGGAATCTATGTGTGGAGCCAGAGGAAATGGACGAGGTACTAAATGAATACTTTGCATCAGTATTCACCAAAGAGAAGGAATTGGTAGATGTTGAGTCTGGAGAAGGGGGTGTAGATAGCCTGGGTCACATTGTGATCCAAAAAGACGAGGTGTTGGGTGTCTTAAAAAATATTAAGGTAGATAAGTCCCCAGGGCCTGATGGGATCTACCCCAGAATACTGAAGGAGGCTGGAGAGGAAATTGCTGAGGCCTTGACAGAAATCTTTGGATCCTCGCTGTCTTCAGGGGATGTCCCGGAGGACTGGAGAATAGCCAATGTTGTTCCTCTGTTTAAGAAGGGTAGCAAGGATAATCCCGGGAACTACAGGCCGGTGAGCCTTACTTCAGTGGTAGGGAAATTACTGGAGAGAATTCTTCGAGACAGGATCTACTCCCATTTGGAAGCAAATGGACGTATTAGTGAGAGGCAGCACGGTTTTGTGAAGGGGAGGTCGTGTCTCACTAACTTGATAGAGTTTTTCGAGGAGGTCACTAAGATGATTGATGCAGGTAGGGCAGTGGATGTTGTCTACATGGACTTCAGTAAGGCCTTTGACAAGGTCCCTCATGGTAGACTAGTACAAAAGGTGAAGTCACACGGGATCGGGGTGAGCTGGCAAGGTGGATTCAGAACTGGCTAGGCCATAGAAGGCAGAGGGTAGCAATGGAGGGATGCTTTTCTAATTGGAGGGCTGTGACCAGTGGTGTTCCACAGGGATCAGTGCTGGGACCTTTGCTGTTTGTAGTATATATAAATGATTTGGAGGAAAATGTAACTGGTCTGATTAGTAAGTTTGCAGACGACACAAAGGTTGGTGGAATTGCGGATAGCGATGAGGACTGTCTGAGGATACAGCAGGATTTAGGTTGTCTGGAGACTTGGGCGGAGAGATGGCAGATGGAGTTTAATCCGGACAAATGTGAGGTAATGCATTTTGGAAGGGCTAATGCAGGTAGGGAATATACAGTGAATGGTAGAACCCTCAAGAGTATTGAAAGTCAAAGAGATCTAGGAGTACAGGTCCACAGGTCATTGAAAGGGGCAACACAGGTGGAGAAGGTAGTCAAGAAGGCATACGGCATGCTTGCCTTCATTGGACGGGGCATTGAGTATAAGAATTGGCAAGTCATGTTGCAGCTGTATAGAACCTTAGTTAGGCCACACTTGGAGTATAGTGTTCAATTCTGGTCGCCACACTACCAGAAGGATGTGGAGGCTTTAGAGAGGGTGCAGAAGAGATTTACCAGAATGTTGCCTGGTATGGAGGGCATAAGCTATGAGGAGCGATTGAATAAACTCGGTTTGTTCTCTCTGGAACGAAGGAGGTTGAGGGGCGACCTGATAGAGGTCTACAAAATTATGAGGGGCATAGACAGAGTGGATAGTCAGAGGCTTTTCCCCAGGGTAGAGGGGTCAATTACTAGGGGGCATAGGTTTAAGGTGAGAGGGGCAAGGTTTAGAGTAGATGTACGAGGCAAGTTTTTTACGCAGAGGGTAGTGGGTGCCTGGAACTCGCTACCGGAGGAGGTAGTGGAAGCAGGGACGATAGGGACATTTAAGGGGCATCTTGACAAATATATGAATAGGATGGGAATAGAAGGATACGGACCCAGGAAGTGTAGAAGATTGTAGTTTAGTCGGGCAGTATGGTCGGCGCGGGCTTGGAGGGCCGAAGGGCCTGTTCCTGTGCTGTACATTTCTTTGTTCTTTGTTCTTTGTTCCCATAGAATCCTTGGATATATCCCGTCAGGCCCGGGGGACTTGTCTATCCTCAAGTTTTTCAAAATGCCCAACACATCTTCCTTCCTAACAAGTATTTCCTCGAGCTTACCAATCTGTTTCACACTGTCCTCTCCAACAATATCGCCCCTCTCATTTGTAAATACAGAAGAAAAGTACTCGTTCAAGACCTCTCCTATCTCTTCAGACTCAATACACAATCTCCCGCTACTGTCCTTGATCGGACCTACCCTCGCTCTAGTCATTCTCATATTTCTCACATATGCGTAAAAGGCCTTGGGGTTTTCCTTGATCCTACCCGCCAAAGATTGTTCATGCCCTCTCTTAGCTCTCCTAATCCCTTTCTTCAGTTCCCTCCTGGCTATCTTGTATCCCTCCAATGCCCTGTCTGAACCTTGTTTCCTCAGCCTTACATAAGTCACCTTTTTCCTCTTAACAAGACATTCAACCTCTCTTGTCAACCATGGTTCCCTCACTCGACCATCTCTTCCCTGCCTGACAGGGACATACATATCAAGGACACGTAGCACCTGTTCCTTGAACAAGTTCCACATTTCACTTGTGTCCTTCCCTGCCAGCCTATGTTCCCAACTTATGCACTTCAATTCTTGTCTGACAACATCGTATTTACCCTTCCCCCAATTGTAAACCTTGCCCTGTTGCACGTACCTATCCCTCTCCATTACTAAAGTGAAAGTCACAGAATTGTGGTCACTATCTCCAAAATGCTCCCCCACTAACAAATCTATCACTTGCCCTGGCTCATTACCCAGTACTAAATCCAATATTGCCCCTCCTCTGGTCGGACAATCTACATACTGTGTTAGAAAAGCTTCCTGGACACACTGCACAAACACCACCCATCCAAACTATTTGATCTAAAGAGTTTCCACTCAATATTTGGGAAGTTAAAGTCGCCCATGACTACTACCCTATGACTTCTGCACCTTTCCAAAATCTGTTTCCCCATCTGTTCCTCCACATCTCTGCTACTATTGGGGGGCCTATAGAAAACTCCTAACAAGGTGACTGCTCCTTTCCTATTTCTGACTTCAACCCATACTACCTCAGTAGGCTGATACTCCTCGAACTGCCTTTCTGCAGCTGTTATACTATCTCTAATTAATAATGCCACCCCCCCACCTCTTTTACCACCCTCCCTAATCTTATTGAAACATCTATAACCAGGGACCTCCAACAACCATTTCTGCCCCTCTTCTATCCAAGTTTCCGTGATGGCCACCACATCGTAGTCCCAAGTACCGATCCATGCCTTAAGTTCACCCACCTTATTCCTGATGCTTCTTGCGTTGAAGTATACACACTTCAACCCATCTCCGTGCCTGCAATTACTCTCCTTTGTCAATGTTCCCTTCCCCACTGCCTCATTACACGCTTTGGCGTCCTGAATATCGGCTACCTTAGTTGCTGGACTACAAATCCGGTTCCCATTCCCCTGCCAAATTAGTTTAAACCCTCCCGAAGAGTACTAGAAAACCTCCCTCCCAGGATATTGGTGCCCCTCTGGTTCAGATGCAACCCGTCCTGCTTGTACAGGTCCCACCTTCCCCAGAATGCGCTCCAATTATCCAAATACGTGAAGCCCTCCCTCCTACACCATTCCTGCAGCCACGTGTTCAACTGCACTCTCTCCCTATTCCTAGCCTCGCTATCACGTGGCACCGGCAACAAACCAGAGATGACAACTCTGTCTGTCCTGGCTTTTAACTTCCAGCCGAACTCCCTAAACTTGTTTATTATCTCCACACCCCTTTTCCTACCTATGTCGTTGGTACCAATGTGCACCACGACTTCTGGCTGCTCCCCCTCCCCCTTAAGGATCCTGAAGACACGATCCGAGACATCCCTGGCCCTGGCACCCGGGAGGCAACATACCTTCCGGGAGTCTCGCTCGCGACCACAGAATCTCCTATCTATTCCCCTAACCATTGAATCTCCTACAACTATTGCTTTTCTATTCTCCCCCCTTCCCTTCTGAGCCCCAGAGCCAGACTCAGTGCCAGAGACCTGGCCGCTAGGGCCTTCCCCCGGTAGGTCATCCCCCCCAACAGCATCCAAAACGGTATACTTGTTTTGAAGGGGAACGGCCACGAGGGATCCCTACACTTTCTGCCTGTTTGTTTTTTTCCCCCTGACTGTAACCCAGCTATTCTTGTCCTGTACCTTGGGTGTGGTTACCTCCTTGTAACTCTTCTCAATCACCCCCTCTGCCTCCCGGATGATCCGAAGTTCATCCAGCTTCAGCTCCAGTTCCCTAACACGGTCTTTGAGGAGCTGAAGTTGGGTGCACTTCCCGCAGGTATAGTCAGTGGGGACACCGGTGGTATCCCTCACCACCCACATCCTACAGGAGGAGCATGTAACTGACCTAGCCTCCATCCCCTCTTACCTGACAGAATATAGCTGCCCTGTGGAATAACTAGATCTCCGCCCTCCGACCCTGCTCCCAGTCAGCTACACTTTCTGTAAACTCCTGGCTCTCTTCGCACTCTTTGCGGAAATGTTGGAAACAAAATGAAAGGAGCACCTTACTCCCTCCTCACCTAACTCCCTCGGTCACCAAACTCTCACTATCGCACTCAAATGCACCAAATTCAGCACTCCCTCGGTCACCAAACTCTCACTATCGCACTGAAATGCACCAAATTCAGCACTCAGTGCAAAACTGAACGTGCAGGTTCAGTCGGCAATTAGGAAGGCAAATGCAATGTCAGCATTCATGTCAAGATGGCTGGAATACAAGACCATTGGCCTTGTGCTGGCCTTGGAAAGGGTCCAGAGGAGGTTCACAAGAATGATTCCTGGAATGAAGAGCTTGTTGTGTGAGGAACGGTTGAGGACTCTGGGTCTGTACTTGTTGGAGTTTAGGAGGATGAGGGAGGCTTTTACTGAAACTTACAAGATACTGCGAGGCCTGGATAGAGTGGACTTGGAGAAGATATTTCCACCAGTAGGAAAAACTAGAACCGGAGGCCTCAGCCTCAGACTGAAGGGATAATCCTTTAAAACTGAGTTGAGGAGGAATTTCTTCAACAAGAGGGTGGTGAATCTGTGGAACTCATTGCCGCAGAAGGCTGTGGAGGCGAAATCACTGAGTGTCTTTAAGACAGAGATAGGTTCTTGATTAATAAGGCGATCAGGGGTAATGGGGAGAAGACAGGAGAATGGGGATGAGAAACATATCGGGCGGGATTTTCTCAGCCCGGGGCTGGGCCGGAGAATCCCCGCGACCGGCGCGAGAGAATCAGCGACATTGGCGCCGGCATTGTTGGCGCACCACCAGTCGCGGGCCGCTCTACGCGGCCCCCCTGCCGATTCTCGGCCCAGGATGGGCCAAGTGGCCGCCGTGAAAAACCCGAGTCCCGCCGGCACCGTCCACACCTGCTCTCAGCCGGCAGGACCTCGTGGTGGAAGGGTTGGGGGGCGGCCTGTGGGGGGGGGGGGGAGACCCACCCCGGGGGGGGGGCTCCAATGTGGCCTGGCCCACGTTCAGGGCCCACCGATTGGTGAGCTGGCCTCTCTGGCTGGGGGCCTCTTTTCTTCCGCGAAGGCCTCTGTAGCCCTGCGCCATGTGTCGGGGCAGGCGCGTTGAAGGGAGCCACTTCGCATGCACGCGTTTGCGCATGTGTGCATCCCGCGGCTCCCCAGTTCACAACAAGATCAGCAGCTGGAGCGGTGTGAACCACTCCTGTGCCGTGTGGGCCCCCTGTAGGGGCCGGAATTGCTGATCCAGAGGCCGTGTTTCGCGACGGTGTTTCCGATGGCGCCAACACTTAGCCTCAGGATCACAGAATCCCGTCCATCAGCTATGATTGAATGGCAGAGCAGATTTGATGGACCGAATGGCTTAATTCTACTCCTATGTATTAGAAGAAAATGCAGGGCCATGGGGAAAGGGTGAGGGAATGGAACCCGCTGAGTTGCTCATGCAGAAAGCCAGTATGAACATGACTAGCTGAATATTCTCCTTCTCTGCTGTAACCACTCTACGATTCTAACCCAAGAGTTAATCCAAATATCGGAATTACTCATAGGGTTATTAAGCGTGCTTCAGCAAAATAACAGACTGAAAAACCAACATGTGACAGGCAGTGAAACATTTGAAGAATACTGAGGTGGAGCTTGTTTTAGAGGTATATTGCATCAAGGAAGCTGTTTAAGGCTATCCGGAACACTTAAATCTCCAAGAGAAAAGAAAGGTCTAGAAGGGCATTATCAGATAAGAATTTTAAAATAAAAGCAGTGGGGTTCAGAAAGCTTTGTGAATACTTATAAAATTTGCTCTGATATGAAATGGAGCCAACTGCAGGTGGACCTGGTATCCTATGGTAATTCATTGCAGGTGAGAGTAAACTGATTCAATTATTTTCCCTACCATATGGTAAGTCTAATAAATAATTGTCAGAATTTATTTGTACATTCGAAACCCGTGTTTATTGTCAGTTGCAGCTAAAGATTTATAAAATATTAAAAGCTAGCATGGCCTTTAACTTTCTGAACTTTTGAGTTTTTTAATTATAACGTCGGAAATGTTTGATATGCGCTAATAATTAGATTTTTTTTTTACAAATTTGGAATAAAAATTAATTTACACAGTAGACTTTAATATTGTCATGAATAGCAAGCACCAATAAGTTTTAAAAAGAGGCTGAATGATGTTGCTGTTAATGTCCAATAATTTTGATGGTTAGAGCTTATTTTTAATTTCACAGAACTTGATTCAGAATTTATAGTCAGCTTGACTTCTAATAAGCAGGACCTTCTCAGCATTGACTCAGTACCAAGGTACACAGGGTCACCTCAGTCAGGTCGAGCAGGTCAAAGGAGCCTCCGGAGAAAGTCTCTAAATTGGTTCAGCTGGTAGGGCATAATTTCTGACCCCGTCCCCTTTCAAACTCCACAGAGAAATGAACAGAAGACTTCAAGAAGAAGAAAGTGACCTCTGCAAAGCAATGACATTTTCCTTCTTTCTCCCAGTCTATGGATGTCCAAGGGAAGAGTGCAGTTTAGCTACATTTTGATATTCTAGAGCCATGATAATCCATGAAAATGGAGAATCTAAATAGGCAGAACTGAGCAAGCATTTTGCCAGATGGAGTAAACATGTCACCAGCCTTGTAGTGTCTCGGATTCAAGATACACCTTCTGCTGTTTGCTGTTTGCTCCTTCCTTCATTGTAGCTTGCCAAGTCCCGACCTGGAACATTCACATGGCAACTAGAGAAAAGGAGGACAAGGAATATTACCATCTTCCTCTCTTCCAATCAGATAAAATACTAACTCAAAACACATGACTTAGTTTAGAATGAGGTTTGAGAGCTGGAATACCTTTCAGAAAAGAACTGCACTCTGCCCAAATAAGAGAAATATGAAACTAAAATTAGACTGCAAAAATATCACAAATAATGTTTATGCATCGTAGTGTCTGTGTGAGTAAATTCATATATTGTCAACTGGCTTCCCATTTTCAAGGCAGTATTTTCAACAATCCTGTAGTTGATGAAAGCGGAACAGAATAAGCAATAATTAAAAGATACCTTACTAGTTTTCACCAAGTTCCACGTACAATCCTTGTAAAGTATCATTAGTATAGGTTGGAGTAAACATACATACGAATTAGGGGCAAGAATAGGCATAAATACCGAGACTATGATAAATATAGTTTTAAAAATGGTAAGGAGAAATTCAGGGGAAAATTCCTTGCACAGTGTTTAAAAATAAAGTGTCAAATGATGCTTTCTTTGGATTTAGTAACATCTGGCCTGTAGTGTTTTTTTCCACCGGCGTGGGTCTTTCAATGTGTATCTCCACTTAGCTCATTGCAATTAGCATTTGTTTCAGTCCTGGAGGTTGATCAAGAGGAATCAGCGATTTTAAAACTCTGTACCGGCAAAGTACAAAGCTGTACACAGCTGGCTCTGAATTTTGAAAGTGCTGACACCTCCTGATCGGGTATTCAGCAATGAAAAGGATAACGGTTCTCGTTAACCCTGTGGAGTACTCACTAATAGATCTGCCACTGATGCAAATGAGGGGTCCTTTGCCTATCTCAGAGCAAAATATCAAATATCTCTGGAGCTTCGGGAAGAAGGATAAAACTACAATTTCTTCCATCAGGTAGGAGAAATCATCAGTAGCGATCTTACAGGACATCCTTTAAAAACAAAATCAATACTTACAAGATTATGATTATTTTTCTTTCTTTTGTTCCAAAGAATCGATAAAAATTGTAAACCTGTAGCGAAGACCGTTGGAGTCTGATTGTATATACTGATTGATCAATGACCATCTATGCTCTTGATCTCAATTTGATCTTCCCTTGTAAGAAAGGGGTCAGGAGGCTAACAGTAGCATGGACTAAATTCAAAGGGCCCGTATTATGTGCAGTCTTTGATTAAGATAGCGATGATTGCAATATCCTGATGTTTTAATATTGGCTTGGAGATGGGTGAAGTTATAAATAGTGTGAGATGCCTCAGCTTAAATCAGTTCTGTCTATTTAATCCAGTGCTTATTGGGGCCATAAACTGAAAGCTAATAATTTTGGTGAGTCCTGAAATAAAGCCAGAAGCTTGAATTCCTGCCATTAGCCCTTGATGATGAATAGGGCTAATGAATACAAGTGGTCAGAATCTGTGACCAGCTGCATCAAGGCAGGTAATACAGCTCAGATTTAATTGGGAGCAGGTATTGGTAGGCTGTATTACTTTAATTGGTAAGGAGGATTTCTAAATGGAAAGGACAAAGTATAATGGCCAAATTGTGCTGTACAATAGCACTTAGGCTCGGATTGTATGCATTCGTTAATCTGCTGAGGAATGAGGCAATTCTGAACAATTTTCTCAGTGAAACCAACTCCAGAGAGCTTGTCCCTTTTGTTCTCCCTTGGGAAATGCAAGATTGAAACAGAAAATACCTCTATGGAGGCAATCATTTGCCACGTGTGGAAAGCGGATACAGCTGTAAACTATGAAAAAGGGATCTTTGTAGTACAATAAAGGATGGAAAAGGAGATAAAGCCAGGGATAAGAGTGAGCCTGTCACTGCTTCAGTGAAGGTATAAAGTGATGACATTTACAGTGACAATTAAGACCATAAAAAGAACTCTGTAAAATTTAGATTCAGAAATTTGATCTTTAAAAGACAGGCTGCGATAATTAAAAATAGACTTAAACTGTTAAGCAAGTCATCAAGGAAAGAAGGGTTATAGGAGCCTTTTAAAAAGTTAACGATGCAGTTGCCATTACACTAGGACCCATATTTTCTGTCCAAATCAACTACACCTCATCATTAGACAGTAACATAACATAAAAAAATGTTGGTTTGTAAATAAGGGTGGCCTTTAAGAAGCAAATTGTTAATCTTCGTAAATTATTTAAGAAGCTTACACCATTGAGTATTATGATGACATCAGCATTGTTACCAAAAGGTTTTGTGTCAGGTTGTCGAAGGACATATATTCAGTGAATTTCTTGAAATGATCCTGTTGTAGTAATGTTAAAATGAATAGGAAATCTTGTCTTTTAAAAACCAAAGGATTGTAATATGACATTAACCTCAGATGTTGCTATCCTGCACTCAGTTGTACGCCCTACAATTAAAGGTTACATGGTACAAATAGCAAACAATTTTCTTAATTAAATCTGCCATTCTTGAGTCTTTTCTTTCTGTAATGAAATGTTAATGTTGCTCATGGTTACAACAATATTAAAATAGATGATCACAACTGCAATAGCACAATAATCAATGCATGTATGATCTGACAGCACCATTAAAAGATGATGCAGTAGAAATTAGTCTGGTCCTGTTTTGACATTCAGGCTTGGCTCTGCCGTGGTGAATATATGTCTGAAGCAGGAGGCCTGAGGAACATGAGAAATTGGTCCTTGTGCCTCATCTGCATATTCAGGCTGAGCTGCCTATGAAGGTATGACCGAGAGAAACCTGTTTTGGTCTGCCTGCCTCACTGCCACTGGCCCTTAGTTAAATCACAAGAGGAGGATTTGGGGACGCTACAGGGCTGGTATGGGGATGGGAGGTGATCGGGACTCCCTAAGGAGTTGGTGGAGTAATCCTGAAACTCCTCCTTCTAGAATTCGCTACCCAAAGGAAGGTCTGACCCCCACAGCACTATGACCTCCAACTTGGGTAGGGCACAAAGGCAGGTACCAGATTCACCCCAGGGATTGAACGCTGTGCTGTTGATTCGCCTTTGGTTGGTTCCTGGTGTTGCGGAAGAATCGAGAGTGGGGCAGGCCCCATACCTGCTCTGTTCAGGTGGCTAAATTTCAAAAGGGGACCTTTAATAGGAGTTAAGGGCATAATTTACTTGTTCAATGGAGACCTCCGAACTGTTTACTGCCTAAAAATGGGTTCTGAAAAGTTGGAAGTGGGACCAATGTCTGCATAAGTTGGGCACATGCGATCCCACAGCTAAATTGGTCCACTTTTCGTCCACTTCTACACACACCAATTCCAACCCCAATGTGTTGAAAAAGATTTGGCTAAATGCAGTACAATATCCTACCCGATGCTGATGCTCAACAGACCCCAACCAGGGAGTCTTGGTATTTCATAAGAAAAGTTCCAATCCCTCCCAATACCACACCCCCAATATCCACCAGCACAATGGGCGGGATTCTCCACGCCCACGCCGAAGTGACCGCGCCGTCGTGAACGCCGTCGAGGTTCACGATGGCGCGGAACGGCCCCGGTCCCGACCGATTCAGGCCCTGACAGTGGGCCAGTATCGGGGCCACGTCATCTACCCGCGCCAGGCTTTGCCGCCCGCGTAAAAGCGGCGCTGCAGGATGACGCGGCCGGCGCCGCGCATGCGTGGTTGCCGTCCTCTCTAAGTCCGCCCCGCAAGAAGATGGCGGACGGATCTTGCGGGGCCGCGGAAGGAAGGAGGTCCTCCTTCAGAGAGGACGGCCCGGCGATCGGTGGGCACCGATCGCGGGCCACCCCACATTTCAGGTGAAGCCCGGTGCAGGATCCCCCTGCACCAGTGGAGAATCGCGCCCAATGTGTTGAAACCTATCACCACATGATATTTTGTGAATTCCTAATGGACTTAAACAAGGCAAAGGTTTCACTTAAAGTAATATTGACAGTATGGTCTGAGGCATCCTCGGTGGAGTGGCTTAAATGTTTGGCAGAGATTGAGCATATTCGTATCAATTGTGTTGTTATGACACTTGTGGTAATCGATATTATGATTCAATACATTCCATAATCTCTTCTTACTTTGTAATGATGCAGGTTGGAAATCTAAAAGGGTTCCACATCTTGAAGTCTCGAAGTAAAAGAATCACAAAACGGAGCATAGAGCGACTGGTGAGACGGCTTTCCCAGGATCCCCAGGTGGGTTTCATGTATTGGTAAATGATGGAAAGTGAGATGTGTACCTCTGCTAACGGCTGAGTTCACATGTTCAAAGCAAGCTGTTTGATGCACAACAAAGACTCGGTGTGTTAAATTGACATTAAACTAAAGTTTTGAGACATTTTCTTTGCACAAATGACAGATTGCATGATTACAACCGAATTAATATATTTTTCCATGGATCAAACCAGAATATGTCACACCCAGGATAATACTTACTCGGATTACAATTATATTAAACAATTCATCGAGGCACCATGGTGGCGCAGTGGTTAGCACTAGGACTGCGGCGCTGAGGACCTGGGTTCGAATCCTGACCCTGGGTCGCTGTCCGTGTGGAGTTTGCACGTTCTCCCCGTGTCTGCATGGGTTTCACCCCCACAACCCAAAGATGTGGGGGGCAGGTGGATTGGCCACGCTAAATTGGAAAAAAATAATAATTGTGTACTCTAAATTTTTTTTTTAAATTAAACAATTCATTTTACTCTTATACATATTTTAAATATATAAAGAATTAAAATCTAGTTAATTACACAGACACTGAGTAGTCAGTTGTTTCTGTTTTGTAAGTAATTTGTTCTTGTTCTTTGGTTTTTGTGTGGATGTTAACCTTTAACCTTTAAAGCCTTTGAGGATTGTACTTTGCCCTGAAAATTATATTGGGATGGTGTACAAGCAATTCAGCGGACACAGATAATGCTTGTTGAAAAGTCTTTGTTTCATGTTCCACTTTAAATGGATCTGTAATCTGTTGATCAATAACTAACGAGTGCATTTGTTTTTTTAATTGGTTAAGCATTTTAAACTAAAAACCAAAATACTGCACGGTTCTGACGGAACGTCATTGACCTGAAATGTTAACCCCACCTTCCTCTTTGCACAGATGCTGTGTGACCTGCTGAGTGTCTGCAGCATTTTCAGTTTAACCTCTTTAAAAATGTTAATCTCATAGTTTGTATTAATACACAGGCTGTTGCCCAATATTTCTAGCTTTGAATCAGCACACATGCTGAAGTGTAATACAGGTGTATAAGTCTGAGGCCACATAACATTTGCCCTTCACATCCATTGCAGTATCACTGCAGTCTGGTGAACAGCCAAGTTTTAAAAGGTTCTCAGGACATTCAAGAGGGACTATTCCCGTGTAACTTTGATCTCTTTAGTATAAGCTGCAAATAGAAATCTTTTGCAACGATCGGCAGTTTTTAACATGGAGGAGAACTATTTACTCAATTTCATATTTCTAATACATTTCTTCTTTTTGTGGGTCAACATCTCTGAATCTATTATAAGAGATCAAGTGCTTTCATTCACATGAATAAACACTAAGTATGATTGGTAACTGTGCTAATACCATCCTCTGCCATCTCGTCTCTTGGTTTTGCTGAAGGCAATGCCTGTGCTGATGGTCACTAAATGACAAAGTCAAATAGATTGACAGATATGGTACAGTGTTGCAAGATAGACAATTTGGAGACAAGTATTTTGTCCGATAAATTCAATGCAGCAGACGAGAGTAAAATCCTTTTGCGCCTGAAGTATTATTTTGCAGCAAGTCTTATGGAACTTGTCACTGGCTAAATATTTCCAAAATTACCAAGATAAACTGACATAGTTAATCTTTATCAATCCAATTTGTGGTAAAACCGCAGAAGGAAACCACTGTACCTGATTTTTGAATACTGAATGAGCTTTCCTAACTGGGCAAGCAGTTTTAATTATATTGGTTTATAAATCTATTATTATTGTCATTAACAGGAATAACAAAAAGAATCTGCAAATTTAAAAACAGATCATTATGTTGGCTAATGTAAAGGGAATTTAATGAATGATAATTATGGATATGTTGAAAGATTAATTATTGTTATAACTAAATATGTGTGCCCATCTGGACAATGGTCTTGGAAATTAAAATAATTTGTAGTGTTGTTGTTGAAGTTCAAATGGAGCCTGATTACATAATTGAGGACAGGAAATTCTTGTTGGGGCCAGATTCTCATGTTGGAGGCGAGAATTGGGAGCTGGGAAATTTCCTGACATTGTGGTTGCACATCCAACCCCTGTGGGATTTTCATCAGCAGGAGACCCGTCCACTGGTGCCTTGATTATGAATGTGTGTAGTTAATCACCCCATATACCTAAGTTGGTCTGGCTGTTGCAGCAAAACCATTGTCCTCTGCACTTGTGAGGACGCATCCATTGGAAAAATTATGATAACACCTACCCTTACAAAAAAGGGCATCTGTAATGGTGTGAATGCGGCAGTGAGCAGCTGACTGAGAAATGCCACCTCGATCAGCAGATGAGAGGTCATCATTAAGATGTCCATTACTATCTCCTTGGACAGTTGCAATCTCTCCCTGCACTAACCCTCTGACATTTTCATGAAAGTGTCATAATGGTGTGGCTTCGGTGTGTTAAATAAATCTTTGTAATCTTTTGTATGTTAGTAGTAAGTCTTTATTAACTATTGTAACATATGCATATATACAGTAAAGAGGATATGCATGGAGCTATTGCTTTGTCTAAATCTTAATACATGTCTGGCCAACACCACACTGATTCTTGGCCTGGGTCATGTGCCTTCTTACATCACTGTGGGAAACTCTTTACTCAGTCTCACATTAACTCTATATATACCAGACCCTTACACTACGTAGGTAAGGTCACCTGTGCTCTGGGTATTCTCCTCCTCCATGGCCTTGGCTCTTGAAGTCTACGAACTTGCTCTCTCATGGCCGTTCCTCACGTTGCACAATGCTGCCACTGCACTGCGTGATTGTCTGCAGGTATAAGGAATCATTTTCTGTGGCAGAATTTCTTCCTTGGGATAGAATTTGTGCAAGCCTGGCTGAATGGCCTGATGACCCATTGGTGCCAGATTTTTGAACCGCTACTATCTACCTACATTCCTACTATCTAACTACCTACATAGTTTAAGGGTCTGGTATATATAGAGTTAATGTGAGACTGAATTCTGACAGAGGTCAACACTGCCTCTTTCCCCCACTCCCTTGTGCAACTCCAGCACCTTACCTAGACCTTTCCTGATCATTTTACTGCAAAGGTCTCCTTACTTACACACTTCCCAGAACTTTTCTGCCCTTCAAAATGGCCTCCCGTTCCCTTTTGACTGCACTGTGCTGACATGGTTTATAAAGCCTTCTGAGCTCCTCCTGACCTCATGAAAATCCCAGGTTGCTGCTCCAGCAGTCCACTTAATGGCGGAGACCATGGGCTGAATTCTCCACTGTCAGGATTCTCCATTTTGCCGACAGCCCGGGGGTTTCCTGGTGCGGTGGGACAGGGAAACCCGCCCCTCGCCTCTCATGCTACCCCCGGCCTCTTGACTCATGTAATTTCCCCTATCAATGAAAATGGCTGGCACAAGAAGTGGGATTGGGAATTCTAGATCTATACTCCAGCTGCTATTTCATTTCCCCGTCCGATTCCATGCAGTCCCACATCAGGACCACAAAATCTGGCCCTTGCTGTGCTAACTAAAATGTTGTCTGGGTTGAGAACAGTATTGAAATGTATAGATATAGGTACAGACTGACTTGTTCATATCCTCCATATTCACTTAAGTAGAGAATGAAACAAATGGACACAACTCAGCCAAGTTATACACTTGTTTAAGCACCTTTTCCACTGACCTCAATTCGCCGTTGCCCACTGTGTGCCCCCACCAAGGTTGAATTTCACCTCCATTGGTTCCTGCACTGTTGCACTGTGGGTGGACAATGACAGTATTCAATGATGAGGATGCAGGGATGGTTAGGAATATTGTAGTTTCTTTCTCAATTACCATTTAGTGCTCAGCAGACGTGATCTACCCAAATGGGAACAGAGTCCCATAACAAGCACGTTTAGCTGGGTATTTCCCAGTGCTCAGAGTGTGGAGAAACCGCACGCTATCGAATGGGACTCTGTTTCCATTCCGGTAGATTCGGGGCCTCAGCGAAGAACTCCCCGACAGGTCGCACTTAGTCCTGTTTTCTGTGCGGAGGCATTCTGCTCACCGAAACTCCTCAGTGCAGCAGGAGATCGGGGCGCTATTTTTAAAAGGCATCCTGATCGCTCAATCCCCCGATGTGACCCCCAAACAACTTCCCCCAGCCTCAATTCACCTATAAGGGGGTCCTCATCTGTGCAGGGCATCCCTGGGCCCAATCCCTGTCACGGGAAAAATGCCAGGCTGGCAACCATGTGGCACTGCCAGAGTGCCAGGCTGGCAGTACCAAGGTGCCTGGATGCCACCAGCAGTGTCAGGGTACCACCCTGCCCAGAGGCAAGCACCTGGGGCTCTGCGATCCCCTGGGAGACTCACACAAGTGCTGTTCTGTTAGTCCCCGTTTGTGGAGACCAGCACTGAACGGCCCTCGCCGAGGTCTCCAAGGCGAAGGGGTTAGATCCCAATGAGTTGATTGGATCATGGGAGTGCGTAGTACATTGAGTCTCGCTCTAATATGCAGATTTGCTAAAAGATGATCTGCCCACAATGGGCGGGATTCACATCGCGACATCTCGTTGGATCTTGCGAGCGTGGCGAGCTTGGTTGATCCTGGAAGAGGAATCTACCGGCCACATCGCGCTGCGTTGCCTTTCGGGCATGATGCAGCCGGTAGATCGTGCCTAGAGTTTTTTTTAATGCAGAAATCATGAGGTTAAATATAGTTGTGTACAACCCATTGTAAGGTGGATTGTTCGTGGTCTGTTAAAGCTATTGGTTTTAAGGTCTTAAAGGCCTTTTGTGTTCTGTCCTGTGAGAAATGTATTTCAATCATTTGTTTAGTTGCACAGGAAAAGGAATGGTTTTGCATGAGCTGTGTGTGCAGCAGGATTCCTCCAGTCCTCAGTTGCATCATGACTGAAAGAAAATAGAAAAAAACCTGAACACTATTGAGCCGATGAGCTATACTGGGTTACAAATACCAGCAGCATTGCTCAGCGTGACTCAGAAACTAATGATAGTAAATTATCTTAAAAGAAAACAGCTTCCTGCGGCTGTATACTTGTACTTCCTGATCAAATTTAGTACTTTTGATATTTACTGAATACTACTGTATAAACTCATATAGAGTGGGACTAAAGAATAATATTATTTATGAACACTTAATTTTAAATCGTTTTAGGGCAGCATGGTGGCACAGAGGTTAGCACTGCTGCCTCTCAGCACCAGGGACCCGGGTTCAATTCCTGCCTTGGGTGACTGTGTGGTGTTTGCACATTCTCCCTTTCTTGGCGTGGGTTTCCTCTGGGTGCTCTGCTTTCCTCCCACATTCCAAAGGTGTGTGGGTTAGGTGGGGTTACGGGGACAGGGTGGAGAAGGCCTCGCTAGAGCTCATTCAGAGGGTCAGTGCAGACTTGATGACCTCCTTCTGTACTGTAGCAGTTCTATGATTCTATGTATCTCGGGAGATGACAGAAAACCGTTTATTTTATAAATGAGCTCCCATGAGTAAAATAGAACATTAAAAAGAAAATATTGTCTGGATCGGTGGCAGGAAAAAAGGATTTCCAAAGACGAGGTGGCAGGACCATACTTTGACACCGATGGCCATCATGCCAGTTTGTCAGCACAATTCCAACACAATTCCAACACTGAGACATTTTTGAGAAGGCCAGGTTGGAGTAGAAGGTAAGTAGCAGCAAGCCATTTGCAGTAAGTAAGGAGTCAATTCCTGCAGGCCCCTTTCCTGCAGTGACTCAAATTTTCCCTTTGCCAGCTGAACCCTATACTGTCGCCAAAATATGACCGTAAGAGGAGGCGGCCTCAAGGTGTGTGTCGGGGATAACATTTCATCCCAGTAAGAATTCTTATCCCCTAGCCATCCAGTGGAGGAGTTGCATCTCCAGTTTATGCTCTCTCCCTCTCTCGCTTGTGCATCAGTAGCCCCCACCTCAGATAGTGGGAATGCTTTTGTGTCATCACTGGTGGGCCTCCTTTTGGCCATCCAGCCTTGGGTACACTTTCTCATTCTTTAATTGGACGGCAAGCCATCCTCTGGTCATTAATTGGCCAGCTTGCCTAAAGTTATGCTGGGTGAATATTTCTGACGGGGCAGGGTCGGGGGTGCATTTGGTCCAGGCTCATCGGGGTTCCAAAAATGGAAAATCTAAACCAGCGTGTCAAGTCACCTGAGGATTGTGGATATTTGTGTGTGTATGGGTCTCTGCGTAGGGGGTTTCATGCAAATATGCAGATTTTAGGTTTACAAAATGAATAGTTTTAGGTTGAGATCAAAGTTTCCTCAAGCCAAACCCAAACCCAATTCAAAATGCCCATTTCTGCTCTTAACTGAAGAGGGAAGGTGATTGGGTAGAACTGATGGAAGAAGGCACGATGCAATTTTGATAAATGAAGGTGTTGAAATTTAACAGCTGTCAGCCAGGTTTCCCAAGCATTGGGCAACTCAGTAGCATTCTCAAGATGAGGACTATCCAGGGGTGGCACGTTCATACCTAATTCTTGGATCTAGGTACCTGCCAGAGGACCCTGCCCAAATAACCTTCCTCCAAGGCCTCCAACTTTCCCCACCAATCCCAATTGAACCCCAATTCCCCCAACAATCGGAACCCAATCCCCTCACCATTTCCTCAGCAACCCCAAACGATCCCCCCACCCCACTCAAGACTTCCAAACCCTAGCCACAACCAAGTCCCAATTTCTCACACCCCACTCTGAGGTCTGATTCCCTCCCAGTCATATCAACATCACCCCAACCATTATCAGGCCCCAAACTCCCTGCTCCCCTGTACCAGGCCCGAATTCCCTTCCAACTATGTCCCAATTATCCTCCACCATCGGGCCCCAATGCTGCCACCAAGGACAATACAACACAATGCCCCATCTCACCACCACCCCCCACTCCCCCCAAAATCCACCAGGCATCAATTTCACCCATCACCCCCACAATCAAAGGGTGGAATTTTAATCATGGCCTGCTACTCCTAACGGCTAAACAGGAAGTGGATGCCATTTCTGCTCTCTTGCTTTATGCTTATTTCCACAAAATCACAGTGAAAAAATATATAGTGTGGCAGCATGAATAGGAGCCATGCCATCATCTGGCAGTAGATTAAAACTGCCATCAGCTGACATTACAGCAGCTACAGACGGGGATAAACAGAGAGGCTATTCATCTTTATTTCATGTTTGTAGTGGTGTCCAGTTTTCTACTCGCCACTTGGTGGGACGTGGTTGAAGTTGCCGGCACAGGTGGCCCATCCTTCTCGACATTGTAAAAGAGATTGTCGAAGATCACTCTCGATGGGGGTGTAGCAATTAATTCAAAGCACTGTAAGGGCTCCGTTGGCCAATATCCTGAGATGGATGAACATAGAACATTACAGCGCAGTACAGGCCCTTCGGCCCTTGATGTTGCGCCGACCTGTGAAACCACTCTAAAGCCCATCTACACTATTCCCTTATCGTCCATATGCCTATCCAATGACCATTTGAATGCCCTCAGTGTTGGTGAGTCTACTACTGTTGCAGACAGGGCATTCCACGCCCTTACTACTCTCTGAGTAAAGAACCTACCTCTGATATCTGTCTTGTATCTATCTCCCCTCAATTAAAGCTATGTCCCCTCGTGCTAGACATCACCATCTGAGGAAAAAGGTTCTCACTGTCCACCCTATCTAATCCTCTGATCATCTTGTATGCCTCAATTAAGTCACCTCTTAACCTTCTTCTCTCTAACGAAAACAGCCTCAAGTCCCTCAGCCTTTCCTCATAAGATCTTCCCTCCATACCAGGCAACATTCTGGTAAATCTCCTCTGCACCCTTTTCAATGCTTCCACGTCCTTCCTATAATGCGGTGACCAGAATTGCACGCAATACTCCAAATGCGGCCGCACCAGAGTTTTGTACAGCTGCAACATGACCTCATGGCTCCGAAACTCAATCCCTCTACCAATAAAAGCTAACACACTGTACGCCTTCTTAACAACCCTCTCAACCTGGATGGCAACTTTCAGGGGTCTATGATGGACACCGAGATCTCTCTGCTCATCCACACTGCCAAGAATCTTACCATTAGCCCAGTACTCTGTCTTCCTGTTATTCCTTCCAAAATGAATCACCCCACACTTTTCTGCATTAAACTCCATTTGCCACCTCTCAGCCCAGCTCTGCAGCTTATCTATGTCCCTCTGTAACTTGTAACATCCTTCCACACTGTCCACAACTCCACCGACTTTAGTGTCATCTGCAAATTTACTCACCCATCCTTCTACGCCCTCCTCCAGGTCATTTATAAAAGTGACAAACAGCAGTGGCCCCAAAACAGATCCTTGTGGTACACCACTAGTAACTGGACTCCAGTCTGAACACTTCCCATCAACCACCACCCTTCGTCTTCTTCCAGCGAGCCAATTTCTGATCCAAACTGCTAAATCACCCTGAATCCCATGCCTCCGTATTTTCTGCAGTAGCCTGCCAGGGGGAACCTTATCAAACACTTTACTGAAATCCATATACACCACATCAACTGCTTTACCCTCATCCACCTGTTTGGTCACCTTCTCAAAGAACTCAATTAGGTTTGTGAGGCACGACCTACCCTTCACAAAACCGGATTGACTATCTCTAATCAAATTATTCCTTTCCAGATGATTATACACCCTATCTCTTATAAATCTTTCCAAGATTTTGCCCACAACAGAAGTAAGGCTCACTGGTCCATAGTTACTGGGGTTGTCTCTACTCCCTCTCTTGAACAAGGGGACAACATTTGCTATCCTCCAGTCTTCTGGCACTATTCCTGTAGACAAAGCTGACTTAAAGATCAAAGCCAAAGGCTCAGCAATTTCCTCCCTAGCTTCCCAGAGAATCCTAGGATAAATCCCATACGGCCCAGGGGACTTATCTATTTGCACACTTTCCAGAATTGCTAACACCTCCCCCTTATGAACCTCAAGCCCTTCTAGTCTAGTAGCCAGAATCTCAGTATTCACCTCGACAACATTGTCTTTTTCCTGTGTGAATACTGACGAGAAATATTCATTTAGCACCTCTCCTATCTCCTCGGACTCCAAGCACAACTTCCCACTACTGTCCTTGACTGGCCCTACTCTTACCCAAGTCATTCTTTCATTCCTGACATATCTCTAGAAAGCTTTAGGGTTATCCTTGATCCTACCTGCCAAAGACTTCTCATGTCCCCTCCTGGCTCTTCTTAGCTCTCTCTTTAGGTCCTTCCTGACTAACTTGTAACTCTCGAGCGCCCTAACTGAACCTTCATGTCTCATCTTTACATAAGCCTCCTTCTTCCTCTTGACAAGTGTTTCAGCTGCCTTAGTAAACCACGTTTCCCTTGCTCGACCACTTCCTCCCTGCCTGACAGGTACATACTTATCTTTTTTTTAAAAAAAGATGTTTATTCAAATTTTCCAACAACATTTTTAACGAACCCCCTCCCAATGACAAAAAGAAACACAAACACAACAGTCAAAAATTGTACAAAACTTTTACACTGGGTTTCCACATATACAGTATCCCCCCCATATGGCATTCAAAGGTACTCGTAGGGAAGCCCCCCCCCACCCAAATTCCCCCCCCGAAAGAGACCCCCCCTCGCCCCCCCCCCCCACCCTTGGGTTGCTGCTGCTGCTGACCTCCTCCTAACGCTCCGCGAGATAGTCTATGAACGGTTGCCACCGCCTGAAGAACCCCTGCACAGGCCCTCGTAAGGCAAACTTTATCCTCTCCAGCTTAATGAACTCTGCCATGTCATTTATCCAGGCTTCCACACTGGGGGGGCTTCGCGTCCTTCCATAATGGCAAGATCCTCCGCCGGGCTACCAGGGACGCAAAGGCCAGGATACCGGCCTCTTTCGCCTCCTGCACTCCCGGCTCGTCCGTTACCCCAAATAGTGCCAACCCCCAACTCGGCTCGACCTGGACTTTCACCACCTTGGACATAGTCCTCACAAAACCACTCCAAAACCCATCCAGTGCTGGTCATGACCAGAACATGTGGACGTGATTCGCCGGGCTTCCCGAGCACCTCCCACATCTATCCTCCACCCCAAAGAACCTACTCAACCTCGCCCCTGTCATATGCGCTCTGTGAATAACCTTGAATTGTATTAGGCTGAGCCTGGCGCAAGAGGAGGAAGAATTAACCCTACTCAGGGCATCAGCCCACCTCATCTAACTCCTCCCCAAGCTCCTCCTCCCACTTGCCCTTTAACTCCTCTACCGAGGCCTCCTCCTCTTCTTTCAGCTCCTGGTAGATCGCCAAAACCCTGCCTTCTCCAACCCATACACCCGAAATCACCCTGTCCTGAGTCCCCTGTGCCGGGAGCAGCGGGAATTCCCTCAGCTGCCGCCTCACAAACGCACTCACTTGCATATATCTGAAAGCATTTCCCGGGCGTAACCCAAACTTCTCCTCCAGCGCCCCCAGGCTCGCAAACGTCCCATCTATAAACAGGTCCCCCATTCTTCTAATCCCTGCCCGATGCCAGCTCCGAAATCCCCCATCCATCCTTCCCGGGACAAATCGATGGTTCTCCCGAATCGGGGACCAAACCGTGGCTCCATCCTTGCCCCTGTGTCATCTCCACTGCCCCCAGATCTTCAACGTCGCCGCCACCACCAGACTCGTGGTGTACCTTGTCGGCGAGAGCGGCAGCGGTGCCGTCGTCAGCGCTCTCAGGCTCGTGCCCACACAGGACGCCATCTCCAACCTCTTCCATGCCGCCCCCTCTCCCTCCATTACCCACTTACAGATCGTCGCCACATTGGCTGCCCAATAATAGTCGCACAAATTCGGCAGAGCCAGCCCTCCTTGTCCCGACTACGCTCCAGAAACACCCTCTTTACCCTCGGGGTCTTATTTGCCCACACGAAACCCACACTACCCGTTTGAAAAAGACCTTGGGAATCATAATGGGAAGGCACTGGAACACAAAAAGAAACCTCGGGAGGACCATCATTTTAACCGACTGCACCTTGCCCGCTAGCGAGAGTGGAAGCACATCCCATCTTTTGAAATCCTCCTCCATCTGCTCCACCAACCGCGTCAAATTGAATTTGTGCAGGGCCCCCCAACTCCCAGCCACCTGGATCCCTAAGTACCGAAAGCTCCTTTCCGCCCTCTTCAACAGCAGGTCGTCTATCCCCTTTCCCTGGTCCCCTGGATGCACCACAAAGAGCTCGCTTTTCCCTACATTGAGCTTATACCCCGAGAAGTCCCCAAACTCCCTTAGGATCCGCATAACCTCCGCCATCCCCTCCACTGCATCTGCCACACACAGCAACAGGTCGTCCGCATTCAGCGACACCCGACGTTCCTCTCTCCCTCGGACCAGTCCCCTCCATTTCCTGTACTCCCTTAGTGCCATGGCCAGAGGCTCAATTGCCAATGCAAACAGCAAGGGGGACAGGGGGCACCCCTGCCTCGTCCCTCGGTACAGCCGAAAGTACTCCGACCTCCGCCGATTCGTAGCCACACTCACCCCGGGGATCTATATAGCAACCTGACCCAGCCGATGAACCCCTCCCCGAACCCAAACCTCCACAGCACTTCCCAAAGATACTCCCACTCCACCCGGTCGAAGGCCTTCTCCGCGTCCATAGCTGCCACTACCTCCGCTTCTCCCTCCACCGAGGGCATCATAATCACATTAAGGAGCCTCCGCACATTAGTGTTTAGCTGCCTGCCCTTTACAAATCCTGTCTGGTCCTCATGAATCACCCCCGGGACACAGTCCTCAATTCTCGTAGCCAGCACTTTTGCCAGCAACTTAGCGTCCACATTGAGGAGCGAGATCGGTCTATACGACCCACACTGCAGTGGGTCCTTGTCCCGCTTCAGGATCAGAGAGATCAGCGCCCTGGACATTGTCGGGGCAAGGTCCCCCCCTCCCTTGCCTTATTGAAAGTCCTCACTAGCAACGGGCCTAGCAGGTCCACGTATTTCCTGTAAAACTCGACCGGGAACCCATCTGGCCCCGGGGCATTCCCCGCCTGCATGCTCCCCAATACTTTAACCAGCTCCTCCAGCCCAATTGGCGCCCCTAAACCAGCCACCTCCTGCTCCTCCACCCTCGGGAACCTCAGCTGATCCAAAAATCGTCGCATCCCCTCTTCCCCCGCTGGGGGCTCAGATCTGTACAGATCCCCATAGAAGTCCCTAAATACCTCGTTTATTCTCACCGCACTCCGCACCCTATTCTCCCCGCTATCCTTAACTCCACCTATCTCCCTCGCTGCCTCCCTCTTACAAAGCTGGTGTGCCAGCATCCGACTCGCCTTCTCCCCATACTCGTACGTCGCCCCCTGCGCTTTCCTCCACTGTGCCTCTGCGTTCCCTGTGGTCAACAGGTCGAACTCCGTCTGGAGGTTCCGCCGCTCCCTGAGTAGCCCCTCCTCGGGGGCCTCTACATATCTCCTGTCCACCCTTAAGATCTCCCCCACCAACCTCTCCCTCTCCATGCTCTCTCTCTTCTCCCTGTGGGCCCTGATGGAGATTAACTCTCCCCTGACCACCGCTTCAGCGCCTCCCAGACTACCCCCACCTGCACCTCCCCGTTGTCATTGGCCTCCAAATATCTTTCAATGCACCCCCGCACCCGCCCGCACACCTCCTCATCCGCCAATAATCCCACATCTAGACGCCACAGCGGGCGCTGGTCCCGCTCCTCTCCTAACTCCAGCTCCACCCAATGCGGGGCGTGGTCTGAGATGGCTACGGCCGAATACTCCGTTCCCTCCACTTTCGGGATTAGTGCCCTACTCAAAATTTAAAAATTTATCCGGGAGTAGGCTCTATGGCCGTGGGAAAAGAATGAAAATTCCCTGGCCTGGGGCCTGACAAACCTCCATGGATCCACTCCCCCCATCTGGTCCATAAACCCCCTAAGCACCTTGGCCGCAGCCGGCCTCTTACCCGTCCTGGACCTAGAGCGATCCAGTGCTGGGTCCAGCACCGTGTTGAAATCCCCCCCCATTAGGGGCTATTTAGCACAGGGCTAAATCGCTGGCTTTGAAAGCAGACCAAGGCAGGCCAGCAGCACGGTTCAATTCCCGTACTAGCCTCCCCGAACAGGTGCCGGAATGTGGCGACTAGGGGCTTTTCACAGTAACTTCATTTGAAGCCTACTTGTGAAAATAAGCGATTTTCATTTTTATTTCATTTTTCATTTCATTATCAAGCTTCCTACCTCCAGGTCCGGAATCCGACCCAGCATGCGTTTCATAAATCCGGCATCATCCCGTTCGGGGTAGAACGTTTACCGGTACCACCCGCACCCCCTGCAACCTACCGCTCACCATCACATATCGACCTCCATTATCAACTACAATATTCCTTGCCTCAAACGGCACCCGCTTCCCCACCAGTATTGCAACCCCTCTGTTCTTCGCATCCAGCCCTGAATGGAATACCTGTCCTACCCATCCCTTTCTCAGCCTAACCTGATCTGCCACCTTCAAATGTGTCTCCTGGAGCATAACCACACCTGCCTTCAGTCCCTTTAAGTGCGCGAATACCCGGGCCCTCTTAACCGGCCCGTTCAGGCCCCTCACATTCCAGGTTATCAACCGGATTGGGGGGCTGCTCATCCCCCACCCACCCCCCGCCAACTAGCCATCTCCTTTTCTAGGCCAGCCACGTGCCCGCGCCCCCCGCACCCTCCAGTCCCCCAGACAGCGGACCCCCGCCCCGACCACCTCTCCTACTTCCAGCTCCCCTTTGGCCAATGCAGCAGCAACCCTATACCCGCTCTCTTCCACCCCCCCTCCCCCCGCTAGATCCACATCTAGCCCTTTTGCTCCCCCCATAACACTCCCGTAAGTCAGCTGACTCCTGCTGACCCCGGCCTCTCCCGCCATTCCATCGACCCCCTCCAGTGTGAGAATCCCCCCTCCCCCTCCCTGGCAGTCAGTGTACGCTCCTCTCCAGCACCGCCCACCCCCCCCGGCCCCCACCCCCGTCCTTCCCTAGCGCGGGAAAAAGCCCGTGCTTTCCTGAGCCGGATCCGCCCCCTCTGGCGCAGGTCCTTTTGCGGCCTTACCCCAATTCCCCATCCCCCGGCCTCGACTCTCCCCTCTTCCTTTGTGGGGTCTGCCCCTCCAACACCGACGCCCACAGTCTCCCCATCAAATCCCTTCACCCACCCTCTTCCCGCACCCAAACCAGAGGAACATTCCCTAAACTTAATAAACACCATATACACAGCAAACATCCCACAACAAGCCCTCAACTTGAGTCCAACTTTTCAGTCCGTATAAAGCTCCATGCCTCATCAGGCGTTTCGAAATAGTGGTGCCGATCCTGGAACGTGACCCACAATCGCGCTGGCTGCAGCATACCGAACTTCACCCCCTTTCGATGGAGCACCGCCTTAGCCCGATTGAAACCAGCTCTATTCTTCGCCACCTCTGCACTCCAGTCCTGATAGATTCGGATCTCCGTGTTTTCCCACCTGCTGCTCCGCTCTTTCTTGGCCCATCTCAGGACACACTCTCTGTCCATAAAGCGGTGAAACCTCACCACTACAGCCCTTGGCGGCTCGTTGGCCTTGCGTCTCCTTGCTAGGACCCGGTGAGCCCCATCTAGCTCCAGGGGCCTCGGGAAGGCTCCCGCGCCCATCAGCGAATTGAGCATCGTGCTCACATATGCCCCAGCATCGGGCCCCTCCACTCCTTCGGGGAGACCCAGAATCCAAAGATTCTTCCTCCTCGACCTATCCTCCAGGTCCTCAAATCTTTCCGCCCACCTCTTGTGCAGTGCCTTGTGCGCCTCCACCTTCACCGCCAGGCCCAAGATCTCGTCCTCGTTCTCCGAGGCTTTTTGCCACACCTCCCGGATCGCCGGCCCTTGGGCCTTCTGGGTCTCCACTAGCTTCTCAATCACCGCCTTCATTGGCGCCAGCATTTCGGTTTTCAGCTCCTCAAAGCAGCGTCGAAGAAACCCCTGCTGCTCCTGCGACCACTGCGCCCATGCTGCTTGGTCTCCACCCGCCGCCATCCTGTTTTTTCTCCCTCTCACTTTTCGCTGCTCCAAGATCACTTTTTCCACCGCTCCACTCCTGGTCCAATCCATATGATGTCGGGGGGACCCTGCTGTCACCTTCCCACACTGGAAGCCGTCGAACCATTGCCGTTGGGGCCCCTCTAGAGAGCCCAAAAGTCCGTTCCCGGCGGGAGCTGCCGAACGTGCGATCTACCTAGGCATAGCCGTAACCGGAAGTCCTCTAGTACCAGGTACATACTTATCAAGGACACGCAGTAGCTGTTCCTTGAACAAGCTCCACATTTCCATTGTGCCCATCCCCTGCAGTTTTCCTCTCCATCCGATGCATCCTAAGTCTTGCCTCATCGCATCATAATTGCCTTTCCCCCAGATATAACTCTTGCCCTGCGGTATATACCTATCCCTTTCCATCACTAAAGTAAACGTAATCGATTATGGTCACTATCACCAAAGTGCTCGCCTACCTCCAAATCTAACACCTGTCCTGGTTCATTACCCAGTACCAAATCCAATATGGCCTCGCCTCTCGTTGGCCTATCTACATACTGTGTCAGGAAACCCTCCTGCACACATTGGACAAAAACGGACCCATCTAAAGTACTCGAACTATAGCGTTTCCAGTCAATATTTGGAAAGTTAAAGTCCCCCATAACAACTACCCTGTTGCTTTCGCTCCTATCCAGAATCATCTTTGCAATCCTTTCCTCTACATCTCTGGAACTTTTCAGAGGCCTATAGAAAATCCCTAACAGGGTGACCTCTCCTTTTCTGTTTCTAACCTCAGCCCATACTACCTCAGTAGACGAGTCCTCATCAAACGTCCTTTCTGCCACCGTAATACTGTGCTTGACTACCAATGTCACCCCTCCCCCTCTTTTACCACCTTCCCTGAGCTTACTGAAATATCTAAACCTGGCACCTGTGCACATGTGCTCAGTACTGACACTGCCTCCATCGCCATAACTGACTCACCCTTGCCGGTCCCGTGCCTCCATGCAACTGTCGTTCCCCTACTCAACCCTCCCTGTGTCCGGAGTTAAAAAGCTTTTGCTCTAATGAGTATTCATGGCATGCAAATATATTACAAGTAGGAACCCACTGCAGGCCAGTGTGAAGGCTGTCACACTGCCGACTTCGGGCGCGATCGAACGGCCACACTGCGCCAGAAAAGCAGCTCGCCGAGGCACAGTGTGGCCGATGAAAGCCGGGAGACCCCACTCCCAGGATCTACCCGGATCACCACGCCTCGTGAGATCCAACGTAGTCTCACAAGATTGTGGGCAGGATCACTTTTTGGCAAATCTGCATATTTGAGGGAGGTAGTCACTCTAATGTGCAGATTCCTGAGATGCCTGAGGCTTTGAGATTCATCCCTTTCACCTCAGAGACTTCGGGCGAGCGCCGTTCAGCACTGGTCCCCACAAACGGGGAGCAGGCGGAATGGCACTCGTGTGGGTCTCCCAGGGGATCGGAGGCTGCATGCCCTTTGAGCAGGGTGGTGTCCTGGCACTGCTGGTATCACCTGGGTGCCCTTTCAGTGCCAAATTGGCACCCTGGCAGTGCCATCTGGGTGCAGCCTGGCATTGCCAAAGTGCCCAGGTGGCCATGCCAGCTGGCATTTAAAAATGACATCACGATCTTGCGCTACATTGGGGAGTTCCGGCGAGCACAGTTCTCCACTGTACAAAATGGGGCTATGTGTGACCTCGGCCACACGTTCGCCCATTCAGGCCCCTTATACAAGCAAACCACGTTGAATAGCCATGTGTTTCTTGGCCCTGCGAGCGCCAGGAAACACACAGCTAAACACGCTCGCTAGGGGACTTTGTTCCCTTTGGGAGAATCATGGTTTTCCTTTCTGTTCCTCAGCCTCCCCATCAGAAAAGCAAAATTTTGGCTTCTGCCTAATTCAGCCTTCCTGCATGCCACATTTCCTGCTCTCGCAGGCTCCAAAAAAATCCCCCAAGGATTCTGAACTCCCCCTCACCATTAGGAGCTCACTTTCCCATTTCGTCCCCCACACCCCTTACCACCAGGAGCTGACTCTAGCCCCCCTCCGACCCCACCACCACCAGATTCTGATCTCTCCACCCCTGACCCAAGGCCTCGGACCTTCCATCTCTTGATCAGACCGCTGACCTCCTGTCCAGGAATTGCAGCCACCCCCCCCCTCCCCCCGCCCCCCCGTGATCAACGCCGCCTTTCCCGGGTTGCGCTCAACCTGTGCTGCAATTGCCCACCACTTTGTCCCCAGTTTGACCCCATTCCCAGCAAAGACTAACATGCTCCTTTCTGCTGCTGTCACTGGCTAGTTTTCTCCATGACTGGAGGCCGCGTTGTTAAGCAGGCTGGGCCTCTGGGAGGGGAACTGATCACTGATATCAGAGATGTGTTGCTTTGTGGAGGAAAAATCTGTTAAATTGGTCAAAACTTAACAGAGACATGAAGGTTTTCAATTTGTTAAATGTTGCACATGATTTAAATTATTGATCTCCCTTAATCAGATCGTAAACTGTTGGTCAAAATCTAGCTATGACTACGATAAAACATTAATTCATTCGTGAGGCTAGGCATCGCTCAGAAGGCCAATGTTTAGTACCCATTCCTAGTTGCCCTTGAGAAAGTAATGGTGAGCTGTGTAGTCAACACCCATAGTGCTGTTCGGGCAGATGTTCCAGGATTTTGATCCAGCGATAAGTGAAGGAATAATGATATATTTCCAAATTAGGACAGTGTGTGGCTGAAAGGGGAAACTTGCAGGAGGTGGTGTTCGCATTTTCTGCTGCCCTTGTCCTTCTAGGTGGTAGAGGCACATTTGAGAAGTGCTGTTGAAGAAGCCTTAGCGATTGCTGGAGTCAATCTTTTCAATAGCACATTATAAGACTGAGTGGGAAATCAAACACTGTCGTTAGGCTCCTGCACCACAGTTCCCAATAATTTTACAGTATCTTTTATGTTGAGCAGGACATTTACAATAATATTCAGATCATTGCAGGGCCAGTTAGCTCAGTGGGCTAGATAGCAACCGCATGGGTTCAACTCCTATTATTCAAAACATTTCCAGGTTCCATTTGGTGTTTACAAAAACCTGGAGCAGAATTTTACATTCCTAACAACCCCGATTTCTCTGCAATTTTATGCTGGTGTGGACGTGGCCTTGGAGGGTCCATATGCCCTTGTCCCAGTTGAGTCCCTAAAGCAGCCAATTATTGCCCATTTACCAGTAAACCTGACCAGCCGTAAATTGCACACTGGCGGGAGGAGTTCTGGAGTATGGGGGAACGCCCAAAAATAAATGGCTGTGGGCGGGAAGGCCGGTGGTGCCTCCATCAGCTGTTCCATTTAACATTGAGCCGTTGAGGTGTGATAACCGCAGGACCTCCCTCCCCGCAGCCTCTCCGCTGCCAGCCCAATCCTTGTGTGCCCACTCCCTCAGCCTTCCCATACCCTCACCGCCCTGAGATCCCCAAAACCTATCTCTTCCTGGAATCCAGGGACTGCTTGGAGTCCCAGCCCTGCTCACACCAGTTTCTGTTGCTGTGCAGACTAGAGAACTGCCTCCCAATCAGATTGGCTGACAGCAATCTAAGATGGTGGGGGGGAGTGAATTCTCTGCCAGCTGGAACCTCAATTCTGCCGGCATGCACAGCGGGTTTCCTGGCAGCGCGGGGGTGCCTACAATGGGAATATACATTGGACAGCGGCGGGAACAGAGAATCCTGCTGCCAGCGATGGCACACTGCCGAGAAACATGCAGCTGGGGAGGTGGAGAATTCAGTCAGGTATTTCCTCCTGAGTGAGGAATGGAACTGTCTCCAGCCAATTAATGCCTATTGGGAGTGCGAAATCACTGCAGGGCATGACGGTATCGACGGTATGTGCTCCCCGCTGCCTCTATGGATGGCGGTAAAGGACACCTCAGCATCCTGAAAATTCTGGTCCTGAACTTTTCTGAATGCTATTCCAGTTTTTAGCAGCATGTTCTGGAGCCAACCAGAGACGTGGTATTGTGCAATCAGATAGGAGAAATTAAAGATCTCAGAGTGAAGTTGCTCCAAGGTAGCAGCGACCATGATATGATTGAGTTTTACATTCCGTTTGAGGGAGAGAGGTCTGAGAACATGGATGGGATTTTCTGGCCTTTCCCACCAGTGGAATCTTACTGTCCTGCCAAAGGCGACCCTCTGCCAAGGGTTCCCCCACTCACTTAGAGAAAAAACATATAATTGTGGAAAGGTCAAAAGGTTGGACAGAATATAAGGAACAGCAAAGGATGACTAAAAGATTAGTAAGGAGGTAAAATTAGAGTACGAACAAAATCTAGCCAGAAATATAAAAACAGAAAGGAAGAGTTTTTTTATCAATGTTTTAAAAGAAAAACAAAGTGATGATTGGTCCTTTAGAAAGTGAATCTGGAGCATTGATAATAGAACATAAGGAAATGCAGATTAATTGAACAGATTTTTGCATCCGTCTTCGCCATCGAGGATACAAGTAACATCCCAGAAGCAGTTAGAAACCAAGAAATGGAAGGCAGCGAGCAACTCAGGAAAATTACAGTCACCAGATAAGTGATACTCTTGGTGTGTCCAGTGGTGGTGTCCACATTGAAGATTTGGAGGCAGTTCAGACAATATTTTATGTTGGGGGCCGGGTGCTCAGTAGCACAGTGGGTAGCATTGTTGCTTTGCAGCGCCAGGACCCGGGTTCGATTCCTACATGGGTTACTGTCTGCACGGAGTCTGCAAGTTCTCCCGTATCTGTGTGGATTTCCTCTGGATGCACCGGTTTCCTCCCAGAAGTCCCGAAAGAGTGCTTGTTCGGTGATTTGGACATTCTGAATTCTCTCTCTGTGTACCCAAACAGGCGCCGGAGTGTGGCGACTAGGAGATTTTCACAGTAACTTCATTGCAGTTGTAAGCCTACTCGTGACACTAGTAAAGATTATTATTATTGTTAATAAACTGTTGGAGCTGTGGGCTAATTAGAGCTCAGGTACTGATGGACTTCATACTAGGGTCTTCAAAGAAATGTCTAGTGAGATAGTTGATGCATTGATTGTAATTTTCCAAAACTGCCGAGCTTCGGGGAAGGTCCCATTAATTTGGAAGAAAACAAATGTAACTCCATTATTCAAAATCAAAGGGAGACAGAGGGTGCGATTTAAGGGAACAATTTTGAAGTGTCATTTTGGGCACGACTGGCGGGGTGTTTCTCTAAAGCCTCGTTGGCAAGATCGTGGTCCGGACTTAACAGCACTTATTGCCGGACATGAGCCCCCATGAGCTTCTTGCTTTTGCTGGCTGCCTCGCTGTCTGCTTTGCCAGATTTGCACTTCAGTATCTCGCCGATAATAAGGGGGAGCTGCTTTTAAACACTCCATTACCACTCACTCCCAGTCAACCCACAAGCATGGCAGTGCACAGACCTACTCCATGCTTTGGGCATGCCGACCTGGCAAGGCTTTTCAACACCATCGATGAGAGGCCAACCCGGAGCATGCCACCAAGGAGATGGTGGTGGTCTCCAGTTCTTCCGAATCACCCCTCCTGACACCAGCCCATCTCAAGGACTGCAGGCAGAACAGGGTGGTATGGCGACACCGCTACTTCGGCTGGGGCCCTCCGGCTCCAGGCCCTCCAGAGGATGTCTGCCAAGGGAATCAAAGGTCACAGGGCATGAAAAGCAGCAAGCTGCCTTCACCACTGATGGGCATCCTGGGCAGCACGGTAGCATGTGGCTATCACAGTTGCTTCACAGCTACAGGGTGCCAGGTTTAATTCCCAGCTTGGGTCACTGTCTGTGCGGAGTCTGCACATCCTCCCCGTGTGTGCGTGGGTTTCCTCCGGGTGCCAAGGTTTCCTCCCACGTCCAAAGATGTGCAGGTTAGGTGGATTGGCCATGATAAATTGCCCCTTAGTGTCCAAAAATGGTAGGTGGGGTTGCTGGGTTACGGGGATGAGGTGGAGGCATAGGCTTAGGTGGGGAGCTCTTTCCAAGGGGCGGTGCAGACTCAATGGGCCGAATGGTCTCCTTCTGCACTGTAAATTCTATGATTCTATGATTCTGGACTAGGAAAGATCAAGAAGATTGAGGGGAATTGAGTGGGCACGTGAGGTGCGGGGGGGGGGGGATCTGTAGCTACGGGGAATGGAAATGTCAAATGTTCACAATTAAAACATGTTACCCCCTGATGCATGTGAAGCTTCTGTCATGATAATTTCACGCAGGCCTGCCTGCACCCCCACCCCATTCAGAGTTTGGGTTTGAGCGCGCTATCAGCAGAAAGACAGCAGTCAGGCTTTGGCATAAAGTGAGAAACACCAGAGTTTACCTCACAGCGAGTGATCATCACTCTCCTGCCTTGTATATCGACCCACTGATAGTGTATTTTTTATAAATGTAGAGTAGCCAATTATTTTTCTTTTCCAACTAAGGGACAATTTAGCATGGCCAATCCACCTAACCAGCACATTTTTGGGTTGTGTGGGTGAAACCCACGCAGACATGGGGAGAATGTGCAGACTCCAGGGCTGGGATTCGAACCCGGGTCCTCAGCGCCGCAGTCCCAGTGCTAACCACTGAGCCACATGTTGCCCCTGATCCTCTGATAGTGTTGACAGTCTCCACATGAACCAACCTGGGATCCGTGTTTGAGCGGAAAAGATAAATAGGGTGATCACAAGGACTTTTAACTAGCAAATAGGGGCGGAGAGAAGGATAAAACTACAAGAAGTATAATGGTTGATGGGAACCAAAGCAGCAGGTCAGCATGTGAGGAGAAGGTAGAGGTTAATGGGATGAACAGGCAGGGCCAGTTTAATGACTTACGGAGAGGAAGGGAAGCGTAAGAAATCAAAATGTAAGGTGACTGTGACAGTGAAAGTTGGGGATGAGGTTGAGTGTTATCAAAGATTAATAAAGGAGGTCAGAATGTGTGAAAAGAGTAGTGCGCAAGAAAATCCTGCAAGGGAAAGACAATCAGTAGGACATATTTAAAAACATGTACCTAAATGCACACACTCTTCAGAATAAGATCAATGAGCTGATGACACAAATAAAGGCAAATGGGTATGATTTGGTGGGGACTATTGAAACATGGCTGCAGGAGGACAGGGACTGGGAGTTAAATGGCCAAGTGTCTCCGTATTCCGGAAGGACAGACAGGATGGAGCAGGAGGTGGAGTTGCTTTATTGGTTAATGATGACATCAAGTCATAATTAAGAAATGATATTGGCACTGAGGGCCAAAATGTTGAATCGATCTGGGTGGAAATTAAAAATGAGGGGGAAAAACCCTTGGTAGGAGTAATCTATAGGCCCCCGAGCAATACTTCCAAAGTGGGGTATAGTATAAACCAATAAATAATGAGGGCTTATGAGAAGGGCACAACAGTAATCATGGGTGATTTTAATATGCAAATTGACTGGATTAATTAAATTGGCAAAGGTCAATCTCGAGGGAGATTTCGTAGAGTGTATGAGGGATTGTTTCTTAGAGCAATATGTTATGGTGCAAACCAGGGAGCAGCCTATTTTAGATTTAGTATTCTGTAACGAAGAAGGGTTGATAAATAGTCTTGTCATTAAGGATCCTCTTGGAAGGGGTGATCACAACATGCTAAAATTTCAAATTCAGATTTAGCGAGAGAGGACAGACTGCCTAGTATTTTTGTGTTGGGCAAAGGTAATTATAAAGGCCTGAGGCAAGAGTTGGCCGAAGTAAATTGGGCACAAATAATTGAGAGTAGGACAGTTGAGGAACAATGGCGGATAGTCAGGGAGATATTAAATCCCTCCCATTTAATGTATATTCCTGAGAAGAAGAGGAATTGTAAAAGGGAGAAAAATGTTTTGTGGCTAAACAAGGAAGTGACGGAAGACATAAAGACAAAAACTAGTCCACACCATACTGCAAAAGCTAGTGGTAAACTGGAGGATTGTGAGAACAGATTCAGCAAAAGGTTCCTAAAAATAAAATCAAAAGAGCCAAGATGAACTATGAAAGGAAAATAGCAGAAAACATAAACACTGACACCAAAAGCTTCTATAAGTATAAAGAGGAAGAAAATAGCTATAGTAAATGTTGGCCCTTTAGAGGACGATACTGGTGAGATAATAATGGGGAACATAGAGGTGGTGGCGGAGGCACTGAACCAATATTTTACCTCTGTCTTCACAGTAGAAGATAATAGAACATTTCCAAAAACTACAGTTAATGCAGAGGAACTTGGAGCAATAATCAAGGGAGATGGTATTGAATAAACAAATGGGATTAAAGGCAGATAAATTTCCGCTACCAGATGGCCTGCACCCTAGTGTGTTAAAGGAGGTAGCAGCAGAGCTAGTGGATGCACTGGTTCCGATATTTCAGAATTTCCTGGATTCTAAAGGGTCCCGGTGGATTGGAAACACACTAATGTGATGCCCCTACTCAAAAAAGGAGAGAGGCAAAAAGTAGGAAACTATAGATCGGTTAACTTGACCTCTGTAGTGGGGCAGTTTCTGGAATCAATCATTAAGGAGGAGATAACTGAACATTTGGAAGGACAAAGCTCAATCCACCATTGTCAGCATGGTTTTATGAAGGGTTAGTCATGTTTTACAAGCTTACTTGAGTTCTTTGAGTATGTAACCAGCAAGGTAGATAATGGGGAACCTGTAGATATGGTATATCTGGACTTCCAGAAGGTGTTTGACAAGGTGCCGCAAAAAAGACTGATCCAGAAGGTGAGATTGCAGGGGATTGGGGGTAGAGTACTAGATTGGATGGAGGATTGGCTGACTGGCATCAAGCAGGGGGTCGAGATAAATGGGTCGTTCTCTGGCAGGCGACCTGTAACTAGCGGGGCACCACAGAGATCAGTCCTTGAACCTCAACTGTTTACAATATATATAAGTGATCTGCAAGCAGGGACAGAGTGTAACATAGCAACATTTATGGATGATACTAAAATAGGTAGGAAAGCAGACACTGAAGGTTTTACAGATGTATATAAATAGGCTCGGAGATTGAGCCAAAATTTGGCAGATGGAATATAATGCAGATAAGAACGTAGAACATACAGTGCAGAAGGAGGTCATTCGGCCCATTGAGTCTGCACCGACCCACTTAAGCCCTCACTTCCACCCTATCCCCGTAACCCAATAACCCCTCCTAACCTTTTTGGTCACTAAGGACAATTTACCATGGCCAATCCACCTAACCTGCTCGTCTTTGGACTGTGGGAGGAAAACGGAACACCCGGAGGAAACCCACGCAGACACTGGGAGAATGTGCAGACACCGCACAGACAGTGACCCAGAGGGGAATCGAACCTGGGACCCTGGTGCTGTGAAGCCACAGTGCTATCTACTTGGCTGAAAAAAAATGGAAAGGCAAATTATTATCTAAATGGAAAGCAGGTTCAAAATGTATCTGGGCAGAGAGATGTGGGTGTCTTTGCTCACGAACCACAGAATGTCGATATGCAGTACAGCATGTAATTAAAAAGGCAAATGGAATGTTAGCATTTGTTGCAAAAGGACTGGAGTATAAAAGTAGAGAGGTATTATTGCAATTGTATACGGTGTTGATGAGACCACATCTGGAGTATTGTGTCCAGTTTTGGTCTCCTTATTTGGGGGAAGATAGAAGGAAGGATGTGGTGATATTGAAGGCAGTTGAGAGGTGGTTCACCAGATTGATTCCAGTTATGAAAGGGTTGACTTATGAGGAGAGATTAAACAGTTTGGGTTTATACTCGCTGGTGTTTAGAAGGATGAGAGGGGATCTGATCAAGGTATATAAAACACTAAATGGGATTGATAAAGTAAATGTAGACCATATGTTGTCGGGCAAGCTGGAACGAGAGGTCACAGATATGGGTTGAGAGGTGACAGGTTTAGAACTGAAATGAGGACGAACTACTTCTCGCAGAGGCTGTTGAATTTGTGGAACTCGCTGACCAATAGTATGGTGGAAGCTGAGTCATGAAATGGTTTGAAGAGGGAGATACATATATTTCTAATAAACAAAACAGGATATGGGGAGCAGGTAGGGAGGTGGATGATAATAATCTTCATTAGTGTAACAGGTAGGCTTATATTAACACTGCAATGAAGTTACTGTGAAAATCCCCTCGTCACCACACTCCAGCGCCTGTTCGGGTACATTGACGGAGAATTCAGAATGTCCAATTCACCTAACAGCACGTCTTTCAGGATTTGTGGGAGGAAACCGGAGGAACCCCACGCAGACACTGGGAGAACGTGCAGACTCCACACAGACAGTGACCCAAGCCGGGAATCGATCCCCGGCCCCTGGCTCTGTGAAGCAACAGCACTAACCAGCCCTATTTGAGACCATGCAGAGATCAGCTATGACCTGATTGAATGGCAGAGCATGGCCAATCCACCTAACCTGCACATCTTTGGACTGTGGGAGGAAACCGGAGCACCCGGAGGAAACCCACGCACACACGGGGAGGACGTGCAGACTCCCACAGTCAGTGACCCAAGCCGGGAATTGAACCTGGGACCCTGGAGCTGTGAAGCAATTGTGCTAACCACTATGCTACCGTGCTGCCCAGGTGTAGCACTGTCTCTTTGTTGAGACACATTATTGCGGCTCATGCTGTCCATCATCTCTTCAAACGACCGGTACCCTTGAGCTCCATGCCAGAAAATGGAAATGGCTTCTTACCGCCTCACCCCCCTTCAGCAGCTTCACATTTTTAAAATGAAATACTAAATGATGTTTACGTGATTTCTCACTGGGGAGCTGGTTAATTCCCAGGAGGCCATTGCATTCGACTTCAATCTTGCTAATGTAATGCAAATTCATGCAAATGAGGGCCAATGATATGCTCTCCATATTTGATCCAGTACTCGCCATTCCGAGCGGGCAGGTTAGATAGCACACCAATTCACAACCCATCATGAATCTCAATTTTCCCCTTTTCAGCTGTTCAACCAACCTACCCAGATCCGTGCCGGGCGCAATACGGTCGTTAAATCACACCCATAAAAAGTGAAACCACAGACCAGTTAGCTCAACATTTGTCATGGGGAAATTGTTAAGAGATATTATTAAAGAAGCTTTTGTTGGGCACTTGGATAACCTTAAAATAATCAAGCAGAGTCAACATGGTTTTTTGAAAGGAAAAGCATGTTTAACCAATTTATTAGAGTTATTTGAGGAAGTAACCTGTGCTGTGAATAAAGCGAAACCAGTGGATTGGATTGAATATGTTTATTGTCACGTGTACCGAGGTACAGTGAAAAGTATTTTTCTGCGAGCAGCTCAACAGATCATTAAGTACATGAAAAGAAAAGGAAATAAAAGGCAACACAAGGAAACTACATAAGCATTGGATGAAGCATGCAGGGGTGTAATGTTAATGAGGTCAGTCCATAAGAGGGTCATTTAGGAGTCTGGTAACAGCGGGGAGGAAGCTGCTTTTGAGTCTGTTTGTGCGTGTTCTCAGACTTCTGTATCTCCTGCCCGATGGAAGAAGTTGGAAGAGTAAGTAAGCCGGGTGGGAGGGATCTTTGATTATGCTGCCCGCTTTTCCAAGGCAGCGGGAGGTGTAGATGGAGTCAATGGATGGGAGGCAGGTTTGTGTGATGGACTAGGCTGTGTTCACAACTCTCTTGAGGTTTCTTGCGGTCTTGGGCCGAGCAGTTGCCATACCAGGCTGTGATGCAGCCAGATAGGATGCTTTATTTTATGCATCTGTAAAAGTTGGTAAGATTTAATGTGGACATTCTGAATTTCCCTAGTTTCCTGAGGAAGAATAGGCGCTGTTGTGCTTTCTTGGTCATACTACCCGTCGACGTGGGTGGACCAGGACAGATTTTTGGAGATGTTCACCCCTATGAATTTGAAACTGCTAACCATCTCCACCTCGGCCCCGTTGAAGCTGACAGGGCTGTGTACAGAACTTTGTTTCCTGAAGTCAATGACCAGCTCTTTATTTTTGCTGGCATTGAGGGAGAGATTGTTGTCGCTGCACCACTCCACTAGGTTCTCTATCTCCCTGCTGTATTCTGACTCCTCGTTATTCGAGATCCGGCCCACTATGGTCGTATCGTCAGTCAACTTGTCGACGGAATTGGAACCAAATTGTGCCACGCAGTCGTATGTGTACAGGGAGTAGAATAGGGGGCTAAAGACGCAGCCTTGCGGGGCCCTGGTATTGAGGACTATTGTGGAGGAGGTGTTGTTGCTCATTCTTACTGATTGTGGTCTGTGGGTCAGAAAGTCGAGGATCCAGTTGCAGAGTGAGGAGCCAAGTCCTAGGTTTTGGAGCTTTGATATGAGCTTGGCTGGGATTATGGTGTTGACGGCGGAGCTGTAGTCAATAAATAGGAACCTGATGTCGGAGTCCTTGTTGTCGAGATGCTCTAGTGATGTGTAGGGCCAGGGAAGTGGCGTCTGCTGTGAACCGGTTGCAGCGGTATGCGAATTGCAGTGGATCAAGGCGTTCTGGGAGTATGGAGGTGATGCGCTTCATGACCAACCTCTCGAAGCACTTCATTACGACTGAAGTCAGGGCCACCTGACGGTAGAAATTGTGGCACATTGCCTGGTTCTTCTTTGGCACCGGTATGATGGTGGTCTTCTTGAAGCAGGTGGGGACCTCGGAGTGGAGTAGGTACAGGTTAAAGATGTCCATGAACACATCTGCCAGCTGGTCCGCACAGGCTCTGAGTGCATGACCAAGGATTCCCATCCGGACCCGTCGCCTTCCAAGAGTTCACTTTCAGGAAGGTCGATCTGACTTCGGAAGCTGTGATTGTGGGTATGGGTGAGTTATGGGCTGCTAGGGCACTCGACAGCGGATTGTTGGTTTCCTGCTCGAACTGAGCATAGAATGCATTGAGTTCATTGGGGAGGGGTGCGCTGCTGCTGGAGATACTGCTCGGCTTCGCTTTGTAGCCCGTTATGTTGTTTCGGCCTTGCCACAACCGCCGAGAGTCTGTCTGTGACTCTAGCTTGGTTTGATATTCTCTCTTGGCATCTCGGATGGCTTTGCGGAGGTCATACCTGGATTTCTTGTCTTGGTTAGGGTCGTCTGACTTGAACGCCTCAGACCTGTCCTTCAGTAGGGAGTCAATCTTGCGATTGAGCCATGGTTCCCGGTTGGGGAACATACGTACTGCTTTCTTTGGCACGCAGTCGTCCACACATTTGCTGATGAAGTCTGTGACGGTGGTGGCATACTCATTTGAGTTGGTCGCTGAGTTCTTAAATATGGACCAGTCCACTGTCTCTAAGCCGTCATGTTGGAGCTCTTCTGTTTCCTCGGACCAGCATTGCACAACCTTCTTAGCTGGATTCTCCCGCTTGAGTTTCTGCTTTTATGCCGGGAGAAGGAGCACCGTCTTATGGTCTGATTTTCCAAAGTGCGGTCGGGGGATGGAACGGTAGGCGCCCTTGAATTTTGAGTAGCAGTGGTCAAGAGTGTTGTCGCCCCTGGTGGGACAGGAGATGTGCTAGTGGAATTTTGGTATTACACTCTTGAGGTTGGCCTTGTTGAAGTTCCCGGCCATGATATACAAGGCCCCCGGGTGTTCTGTTTCATAGTTTTTTGTAACTGTGTACAGTTCATCCAGCGCCTTCTTCATTTCTGCCAGGGGTGGGATGTAGACCGCTGTGATAATGGATGTACTGTCCTTAGTTTTCAAGGAGACATTTGATAAAGTGCCACAACAAAGGTTAGAGCGGAAAGTGAAAGCTCATGTTGCAGGTGGTAACATATTGGTCTGGATAGAAGATTGGTTGACTAACAGGATGTCGAGCGCAGACATAAATGGGTATTTTTCCGGTTGGCAAAATGTAATGAGGGTTGTGCCAGAGGGATCAGTGCTAGGACCTCAACTGTTTACTATTTACATTAATGACTTTTATGAAGGAATTGAAGGAACGTTTGCAAAATTTGCTGATAACACAAGGACAGAAAGGAAAGTAAATTGCAAAGAGAACATAAGGCGGCTGCAAAATATATAGATAAGCTAAGTGAGTGCCCAAAGATTTGGTGCATAGAGTATAATGTGGGAAAATGTGAAATTCTTTATTTTGGCAGGAAAAATAAAAAAGAATCATATTATCAAAATGGTGAGAGATTGCAGAGCTCTGAGGTGCAAAGGGATCTGGGTGTCCTCGTGCTTAAATCGGAAAGGCTAGTGTACAGGAAATTTAATAGAATGTTATCATTTATTGTGAGAGGAATTGATGACAAAAGTAGGGAGGTTGTACTTCAGTTGCACAGGGCACCAGTGAGACCACATCTGAAGTACTGTGTACATTATTGGTCACCTGGTTTAAGGAAGGATGTGAAGGCATTGAAAGCTGTTCAGAGAAAGTTCACCAGACTAATTCCTGGAATGGGTGGATTGTTGTATGAGGAAATGTTGGATGGTTTAGGCTTGTATCCACCTGAGTTTCAAAAACGAAGAGGCAACTTGATTGAAATATATATGATCCTGAGTGATCTTGGGGTGGATATGGAGACAATGTTTTCTTTTATGGAGAATCTAGAACTAAGGTTCACGGTTTAAAAATAAGGGGTCGGCCATTTAAAACAGACGAGGCAAAATATTTTCTCTCAGAGGATTGAGAGTCTTTGGAACTCTCTTCCTGAGGATGTTGTGGAAACAGAGGACGCAATCTACCAGTCGCTTTGCGCCGAATGGCGATACAGCTGTAGATGTCGGGAGATCCCCCTTACGGGATCTAACCAGCTTGCCACTCCTTGTGAGATCAAACGCGATCTTGTGATCTGAATCCTACCCTGGGATCTATTCCTTCACCACTGAGACCTCAGGTGAACGCCATTCAGTTCTGGTCTTCACAAATGGGGACCAGATGTAACAGCATGTGAGGGGTCTCCCAAGGGATCGGAGGCCCCCAGGTGGTTGCCCTCTTGGCAGCTGACACCCTGGCACTGCAGGTTCTACCTGGGCACCTTTCCAGCTGGCAGGGACACTGTCAGGCTGGCAGTTCCAATGTGCCAGGCTGGCATTTTCCCACGCTGCGGATCAGGCCCGGGGATGCCCTGCCTATGTCAGCGGGAAGTGGGGTGCCCAAGCTCTCCCTTATAGGTGAGTTGGGGCTATGGGGTGGTCAGGGACTTGAGAGACTGGGACTCAATTTAAAAATGGCATTCAAATCTCTTACTGCACTGAGGAGGTCCAGCGAACGGAGCTCCTCAGTGCAGGAAACGGGACTAAATGCTGCCATGGTGGAGCATTCCCCGGCAACAAAATCCCAACAGATAGCATGGTGTTTCCTGACATTGCGAGCGCTGGGAAACACTCGGTTAAACGTGCTCATCACGAGACTCTGTTGTAATTGGGTTAGTCCGCGCCCAGAATCTTTGAATATTTCGAATGAAAAGCTGGATGAAAAAAATCAGCCACCATCTTATTAAATGGCAGAGAAGCTCAAAGAGCTTAATTGACTCCTTATTCATATATTGGCATATTATGAGGTGCTTGTGTGTGGTATCCTAGCTCTGACTCCCTGAGAAGGGATAGAGATGCGATGGAAAGAAGGGTGAGGATGTTGTTACCCAATGCCTATCCCCAGGGGCTGTTGTATGGGGAAGGGTCTGATGGGATGGACAGCACAGTGGTGCAGTGGTTCACACTGCTGCCTCACAGTGCCAGGGACCCGGGTTCAATTCTGGCCTTGTGTGACTGTGGTATTTGCATGTTCTCCCCGTGTCTGAGTGGGTTACCTCTGGGTGCTTTCTGTTTTGTGCAGGTTTGGTGGATTGGCCATGATCAATGCCCGGGGTTACGGGGATGGGGTGGGGAGTGGATAGAGTGCTCTTTCGGAGGGTCGGGCAGACGCAATAGGTCAAATGGCCTTTCGAGGGATTCTATAGATTCTATGGAAGGGTGTAGTTTGTTTATGGGGGTGCTGTGGGGAAGCTCCCCCGCTCTTTCTGGCCAACAAGCAATGCTATAAAAGCTTTCTCTCCAGAGCAATCCTAATTTCACTTCAGCTACTGGGTTTCCTGCCCTAGGAAACTGCAAAGCAGGTTAAATCAGAGGCTGTCTGCCTCAGGAAAGTATTTAAATCACCAACTCGTCTACTGGGAATAGGTTGCTGCTCGGTCCTGGGTAGCTGGGTTGAAGTCATGTTTGAAATGTTTCTGTATCCTGAAAATCTCCTTCTCACTTCAACCTTCCAGCCAACTTAGTGTCAGGGATCTTTGGGATACTAGTCGAGTCCTGCTGCAGGACTCCACTCATCAGCCCAGATCAGGCTTTTTTTGCCAGATTCAGGTGAGAGATGTAGGTGAGGCTCAGCATTTAAAAGCTCCCAGTCTCTGTGTTGTGGAGGACCAGACAGCTTCCATTGAGCCTCAATCAATTCCTTGATAGAGCAGGTCGTGCTTCATTGAAATCGTCCCCAAAAAGATCTATCATGCAGCATAATCAAGGTAAAATCCTTCTACAATAAACTGGCAAATTAGCATTTTGTTCCCGATTAAGAAACATTTAAACAGTTGCCAATTTTACATATTAATTTAGGTACAGTATGAAGCAATGGATAATAGAACTCTTGTACATTCTGCATTGTATTTTGTACGTGATACATGAGAATTTCAATACTAAATAGTCTAGGGGCTGGTTTAGCACACTGGGCTAAATTGCTGGCTTTTAATGCAGACCAAGGCAGGCCAGCAGCATGGTTCGATTCCCATACCAGCCTCCCCGAATCGGCGCCGGAATGTGGCGACTAGGGGCTTTTCACAGTAACTTCATTGAAGCCTACCCGTGACAATAAGCGATTTTCATTTCATTTAATTTCAGAATCCCACCATGTATAAATCGTCTTTTGCCATCACATGCAAAGATATACATTTGGAAACAAAATTCAACAGAACAGGGATCACTTTTAATTAAGCACTTTAAAAAGAAAAATGATATAATCGCCTAACCATCACTCAATGCAAGACTTTTTAATTATTCTGACCAACTTTTACAGAATATTTTTTGTGATGTCTCTGGGCTTCTCCCATACACTTAAAAAATCAAATTATTATCACTTGAACAATTTTTCCTGATAAATGTAATAAAATGTAGCTGAAAATGCCTCAAAGGATTATAAAAGTCCTTTGCATTAGTTTTCCTCATGAACTGTGTACATAATTGTTTTTAAATTGTGTTTATGCAGTAAAACACTGGCATGAAAAGAATAGTGTGTTAATAGATAATGCGTTATCAAATTCAAGTTTGGCATTTTTAATGTTTTCAGTCATTCTGATATTTCAAATCAAGAGTGAGGTTCAAATTTTAATGCAATGTAGCCCAATAAGAGAATTGGATAGCAATCTGTCCTCACAGTAGCAGTGAGGTGAAATTAATATATGCCACTTTTTTTGCCAGTAAATAGAAGAATGTCACCTGGAAAGAAGGAAGAGTGTGAAGCTGTTGTTCTATAAAGAAATTTGTGGAAAGAAAAAAATCGGCCTGCTGGGATAGGCCTCACTAGCTGCCAGCTCAGCTTGTTAGCACTTAAACTTAAATGTGTGTTGAAATCACATTGTGCCTTTCCATAGCGATGTGCACTTCTTGTGAATGGCAAAACCAATAGAGCAATGAAGATGACAACATTTGACACAGATGACTGCACATTGAACTGATCCCTGTCAGGTTTCACTGTTGAACCTGTACCAGACACCACAAGCACTCAAACTGCCAGCACTGCTTTGATCTGCAAAAACAGAAGTTGGCCAGAAAGTACAGTAACAAACACATCTAATTGAAACCATAATCCCTCTTTAGGCCATACCCTTGCTACCACAGTGTTTGGCTCTTGTAATTACTTTGTGTGAAGCATTATGCCAACAAACTATGGTGTGAGCATGGGATGGACTTAGAAGTTAAGTTAAATATTCCTTTGCTAATGTAAACAATAAACTACTGGAGTTTGGAACAAATCTGAAAGTACAACAGTGGTTACTTTGATTTCGAAAACTTGAAAAAAAAAACTTAGAGTGATTTCTGATCATATTCCGCAGGGCTGATGTTTAACATGGTTCTAAGAGCACAAAAACCATTTGATGGAGACTCATTGTATGATGAAACTGTTAACTCTATGATAAAGAAATTTCAGGAATATACTCACATTAATGGCTACTCTATGAGAGCAAAGGGAGTATTTTTGAAAGAGACTAAAGTTTATTTCATAGGTTGGATTCTGTCATATGCTGTTTGTAAAATGTTTCCTGCACTAATCTCCACCTTTCTTCAACACAAAGTTCCCTTTCAAAGATTTACCAGTATTTTCTCTAAAATTGGTTCACTCACCTGAATTTTAACCATACAACAATAAACATCCCAACACCTAAAATATCCTACCTGTGATGAGTAGTAATCTTATAACCACAGATATTCACTGAGTAACTACAGCCAGAATTTCTTTGTACTGTACAATGCACAGGCAGACACACCAGCCTATAACACATTTAATCAGCCCCATTTCTCTCCACAACTCCCTGGATTTTATTTTGGCTCGGGCTCTGTGGACGCTGACAACTCTGCACTGGGAGCCTCAGGCAAAGTCTGTACTTGGACTTCATGAGCTGAATTCTCATCTTCTGATGAGGAACAAACACAAGTTGGAAGGGCTAATGTAGAGATGGAGGGCTGAAATGTTTAATTTCCCTGAAGATTCCTGCCTCCCACCATTTGTGTTGGGTAGGAAATCATATATGTTCGTAATCCAACGTTCACTTAAAGTGACTTCAGGTTCTCAATTTAAACCCCTGCCTTTGGTATTTGTGTATGGGTGGGTGGGAACCAGAGCAAATAAGTCTTTCCTGGCAACATCCTCCACAGAAGCTGCTTGAACAGATGACCAGATTTCTGTTTTTCCAGATGGCCTTATTTTGAGTGGCTAATGGACTTAGCTCAGCAGGGGACTGTTTACACAGCTTGAAGGGGATTGCTAGCTTTGTCTGATTAACATTTTTACTACAGTGTAGTAAGTGATTCTTTGTGGTTTTTTCAATGCCTGTTTGTTCATTTGGACAAATTAAGAGCTGTAAAATGGATTAAAGCTTCTGCCATTGTTAGAATGAATGACTGTGGTTGATTGACACATTTTGTGAGGTTATAGCATGATCATTTTTTTCCAAAGGGGTTTCCAAAGCCACTTTGTTTAATATATCAGTTTTAGGAGTATTTCAAAGACTTGTCAGTCTTGCCAGGCTCATTAGTTCTGTACATAATGGATACTGAGAGTGGGCATGGAAAGGGTGTGAGGCCATGGAGTTGATATGAGTAGACATGAGGGGCATGAAGTGGGCTTAGGGGATATGAGGGGGCATGGATCATACATGGGGAATATAAAGAAGAATGGAGAGGTTAAGGGGGTGGGTGGGATTGGTGACATGTGAGAGCTAGAGAAGCGAACAAACCTGGCAGTAAACACAGGTGGGTCTACTAACTAGTGCTCCTCTCAACACCCGTACCCCCTCCAATTATAGTACAAGTATAAGCCATTCAGCACCCGCCCCATCCCCTCACCTCCGTTAACTATAAGCGCATTTATTGACGAAGAAGTCCCTGACAATCATTCTGTTCTGTATATTATCAGGACGTACTCAACACTGATCTGTCTTGTTAATATTAAGATGAAATGGACTGTAAAGCTGTCTGTTTTCTTATTTGTAACCCCACTTCCCCAGGTACGTGTATTTCTTCTTCCCAAATACTTATCCTATTCCTTTCCAAATAATTTTGTTTCTTCCCCAATAAGCACTTTGGCTGAACAATTCCATATCTAATAGTCATCAGTTATCTTATGTTGCTGCTCCCAACTTTGCAGGAAATATTGGGTTTTATGTCCACTCATTACCAGTATCCCTCTCTTCCTCTGCCCGAGCCCCAATCATTTGACTTCCTGTCCGTTATCATTATATTCCCTTGCCCCATAGTCCCTGTTGCCCTCTTCCCACCGCCCCTCCTCCCCTCCTCCAATCACCCCCATTTCCCTGCTGTTTCAAGACCAGCCAGTTCCATTTCCAGTCACCTCAAAGCTGGGATAGCCTCTGTGTCAGAATCTACTGTGATGAGGCAGCCAGTGACATGATAGAGTGGATGGGGCTGGGGAGGGGGCTGTGAGACATTATAGTGAGAAATTTAAGGGACAACATTCTTTCATCCTGGCAGCAGATCATTGATAAGGATTGTCTGCCTGATCTTTATGGCTCAACTGCTGATTGAAAAAAAACTAGAATAATTCTCAGAGGAAGTAAGTTTGTATATTAAAAAATTAGCAGCATAATTTTCAGGTCAGTTCCTTTGGGATATATGGACGAAGAGACATCCTTACAATGATTAGATTTCCTAGTATTAAATTAATTGAATGGAATAGATTACTGTGGTCAGTTTAACTGTCCAAAGATAGACTTTTTCCCTGGCCATTTTCAAGAATAGTATGATCTTGCAGTGAGACAGAATTTCAAACAGTTCACTAATGAGGGTATTTAATTCAAGATCTACATCTTTCTAATTTCAGGTTTACCTTAGAACTGTGCAGTTCAACACAGCACTTTTTCTGACTTGTGTGGGTTCAAAAGCAGTACTCCTTTCAGTCTCTAAACAAAAAATTCATTGGTTTGACATATTTGGGATGTCCTGAGATCATGAGAAGATCATGTTTACTTACTCTCTTAATGAATAGTGAATTATTTCATATCCAAAGAGAAAAAAAAAAATCTCACCCACCCCCTTAACCTCTCCATTCTTCTTTATATTCGCCATGATTTACTAAAAATATTAAAAATAGTATCAGTCTGAAAGAAAAGGCATACAATTGCGAAAAGATGGGTGGAAAGTCAGAAGATGGGACAGAATATTAAAAAAACAGCAAAGAATGATTAAAAAATAGAGTACGAGAACAGAATTACTAGAAATATAAAGACTGGTAGTAAGAGTTTCTATAGATATATATTTTTTAAAAAGAGCTAACAAAATGAGCATTGGTCCTATAGATAGTGAGTCTGGGTAGTTAAAATAAGGAGATGGCAGCTTATTGGGCAGCACGGTAGCACAGTGGGTAGCACTGTTGCTTCACAGCGCCAGGGTCCTAGGTTCGATTCCCGGCTTGGGTCACTGTCTGTGCGGAGGCTGCACATTCTCCCCGTGTCTGCGTGGGTTTCCTCCGGGTGCTCCGGTTTCCTCCCACAAGTCCCAAAAGGCGTGCTTGTTAGGTGAATTGGACATTCTGAATTCTCCCTCAAGTGTACCCAAACAGGCGCCGGAGTGTGGCGACTCGGGGATTTTCACAGTATCGTCATTGCAGTGTTAATGTAAGCCTACTTGTGACACTAATAAAGATTATATTATTAATTTTTTCTTCCCTTAAAATTTAGAGTATCCAATTAATTTTTTCCAATTAAGGAGCAATTTAGTGTGGCCACTCCACCTAACCTGCATAAAAGCAAATTATTGCAGATGCTGAAATCTGAAACGAAAGAGAAAATGCTGGAAAATCTCAGCAGGTCTGGCGGCATCTGTAGGGAGAGAAAAAAGCTAACTTTTCGAGTCCGATAGCTTTGACAAAGAGTCATTGGATTTTCCAGCATTTTCTCTTTCATTCCACCTTGACTGCACATCTTTGGGTTGTGGGGGCGAAACCCACGCAAACACGGGGAGAATGTGCAAACTCCACACTGACAGTGACCCAGAGCCGGGATCGAACCTGGGACCTCGGCGCCGTGCGGCAGCAGGGCTAACCCACTGCGCCACCGTGCTGCCGAATTATTATTAATTGAATAGGTATTTTGTATTGTTCTTCACAATGGAGGATGCAAGTAACATCCTGGAAATGGTGTAAACAAGAAATTGGAAGGTAGAGAGGGAACTCATTACGTTTACGATCACCAAGGAAGAGGTACTTAGCAAATTGTCGGAACAGTGGGTTGACAAATTGTCGGATCAGCGGGTTGACAAGTCCCAGGGTCCTGATGAATTTCATCCTAGGGTCTTAAAAGAAGTAGCGAGTGAGATAGTTGTTGCATTGGTTTTAATTTTCCAAAAGTCACCAGATTCAGATAATGTTCCATAGTTTTGAAAATCGCTAATATAACTCCTTTATTCAAAAAAAGGAAGGAGACAGAAAGCAGGAAACTATAGGACAGTTAGCTTAACATCTGTCATAGGGAAATGCTAAAAGCTACTATTAAAGATGTTATAGTAGAACACTTCGATAAATTTAAGATGAACAGGCAGAGTCAATATGGTTTTGTGAAAGGGAAATCATGTTTAACCAATTTATTGGAGTTCTTTGAAGATACAACAGGTCCTGTGGATAAAGGAGAACCAGTGGAAGCTCTACACGGCCAGTCCGCCGATTCTCGGGCCGGGATGGGCCGAGCGGCCGTCGTGGAAACGCTGAGTCCTGCCGGCATCATCCCCAACTGCTCTCAACCAGCAGGAACTCAACGTTGAAGGGTCGGGTGGTGGCCTGTGGGGGGGGTGTCCGACCCCAGGGGAGGCCTCCGATGTGGCCTGGCCCGCGGATGGGACACACCGATCGCGGGAAGGCCTCTCTGTCTCCCGGCCTCCTTTCGTCCGCGCTGGCGGCTGTACTCCTGCGCCATGTTGGGTCAGGGCCGGCGCGGACAAGGGAGACATCGCGCATGCGCGGAAATCGTGCTGGTGGGACTGCACATGCGCGAGTTCATGCCGGGTCCACTACGCATGCGCGCATCCGCCGGCAGCCATTCCACGGCCGGATCAGCAGCTGGAGCGGCGTGAACCACTCCAGTGCCCTGCTGGCCCACTGTAGGGGCCAGGATTGCTGATCCTGTGGCCGTGTTGACACCGTCGAGAAACGCGAAGGCATTTGCAACGGCGTCAACACTTAGCCTCAGCCTCAGGATCAGAGAATCCTGCCAACTATATTTAGATTTTCAGAAGGCATTTGATAAGATGCCCCATCAAAGCTTACTGCAAAAAATAAATGCTTATGGTCTATGGGGTAACATACATGCAAAGAAGATTGGTTAGCTAACAGGAAACAGAGTTGGCATCAATAGGTCATTTTCTGGTTGGTAGGCTGTGACACAGGGATCAGTGCTGGGGCCTCAACTTTTTACGAGTCAGATAAATGACTTGGATGAAGGGACTGAAGGTATAGTTGTTAAATTTGCTGATAACACAAAGATAGCTAGGAAAGTAAGTTCTAAAGAGGACATAAGGAGGCTCCAAAACGATACAGATAGGTTAGATGAGTGGGCAAAGATCTGGCAAATGGAGTATAATGTGGGAAATGTGAAAGTGCCCATTTTGGCAGGACAAGTTTAAAAGAAGCATATTATCTAAATGATGAGAGATTGCAGAGCTCTGAAATGCAGCGGGATCTGGGTATCCTAGAGCATGCGTCACAAATGTTTATTGGGTAGGTGCAGCAAGTAATTAACAAAGTTAATTATATGTTATCATTTATTGCAAGGAGAATTGAACACAAGAATAGGGAGGTTATGCTTCAGTTGTACAGGGCATTGATAAGATCACATCTGGAATACTGTGTACAGTATTGTTCTCCTTATTTAGAATTTAGAAGAGAAAGAGGTGACTTGATTGAAACGTACAAGACCCTGAGGGGTCTTCACAGGGTGGATTGGAAAAGCTGTACCTAGAAAATCTAGAACTGGGCATCATTGTTCAAAAATGAAGACTGAGTTCAGGAAAATAAATTCTGAGGGTTGAGAGACTTTGGATTCTCTTCCTCAAGACGTGGATGAGGTCTTTGATTTTCTTTAAGACAAAGATTCTTGATAAGAAGGGGTTGAAAGGTTATCAGGGGGTGGCAGGAATGTGAGATTGAGATTAAAATTAGATGAGCAAGTGACCGTCTCCACATTTGAATGTTTATACTTGGCTGTTCCATTAATTTTTCAAGTGTAAATCACGTATGCAATTGCACCTTTATGAGCTTTTCAAGGTTATTATGTACAAGTGCCAATTTGCATTCATGTGTACCTGCTTTTCTTCTCTAATTCAAAACTGAGACAACTTGAGTCATGTCTATTGAGTTAAAGGAAAGTTTTGAGCTGAACCAAAATTTAAAACATTTTTGTTGTTGTCAGATTAATTAAAGGATGTGTCTAGTTCAAGAAAAAGCTGGCAACAAAGAAAAGCAACCGTTTTTTAAAATACGTTTAATTAAAGTTATAGATCCTGACCACAATGTGGATTGTGTTTTGAATAGAAAGGGAGAAATGCCGCAACTGCAAATTACAATAGTGATTTAACATTCTTCTTCAACTAAATTAACACACACTTAGAAGTTAATCTAAATTATTTGAATTTATGCCCTCAAATAAATAAAGTTTATGCATTTCACCTCTGTTAATACATGAAGAATGCAGTTTAAGGGTGAACAGAAAGAAATGTTTGAGGCAAGTAATTGGTTTTATAAACATGCACTTAGATTAGGCTTACACTTCTTCTATATCAATATATCATGTTAAATATTACTGCTAGTCGGGATTATGTTTTAATCTTGCATGCCAGCATTCCCAATAAATATATGTCTGTTGTTCCTTATCCTCTGACTCACATTGATGTGAAAATAAATTGCTCAAAGCGATGTGTAGTTAAACTTTTTTTTCACTTGGTAGTCCAGAACTTGAGTATTGCTGAAAAAAGAAATATGCTGTTGAAGCTTTTCATCTTTAACTCATCTTGAACTCATCAGGACATATTCATAAGCATATTACATCTCAAAGGGAACAATAATTTTTCTGAATGAGAAGAGACTGCTGATTTGCTTGCAAGTGAATTCTGATTGATGGAGGGGTTCCATGCAGAATGCACCAGGGAACAGTTAACTGCCTACATTTTGTTTCAATTCAAACCAGGCAGGTCAACCCTGATTGATCAAGGCATTGCCATGGGGAATGAATGAGGGAATAGATTTTCCCCAAACTTGTTTCGTTGAAAAAGTGCAATGCATGGACATGTTGCTTCCATTTGCAAAGTACAGGCTGAATATATGTAATAATAATTATTATTGTCACAATTAGGCTTACATTAACAATACAATGAATAGAATAGAATAGAACATTACAGCGCAGTACAGGCCCGTCGGCCCTCGATGTTGCGCCGACCTGTGAAGACAATCTAAAGCCCATCTACGCTATTCCATTATCATCCATATGTTTATCCAATGACCATTTGAATGCCCTTAATGTTGGCGAGTCCATTACTGTTGCAGGCAGGGCATTCCACGCCCTTACTTCTCTCTGAGTAAAGAACCTACCTCTGACATCTGTCCTATATCTATCTCCCCTCAATTTAAAGCTATGTCTCCTTGTGCTAGCCATCACCATCCGAGGAAAAAGGTCCACCCTATCTAACCCTCCGATCAGCTTGTATGCCTCTATTAAGTCATCTCTTAACCTTCTTCCCTCTAACAAAATAGCCTCAAGTCCCTCAGCCTTTCCTCATAAGATCTTCCCTCCATACCAGGCAACATCCTGGTAAATCTCCTCTGCACCCTTTCCAATGCTTCCACATCCTTCCCATAATGCGGCGACCAGAACTGCACGCAATACTCCAATTGCAGCAGCACCAGAGTTTTGTACAGCTGCAACATGACCTCATGGCTCCGAAACTCAATCCCTCTACCAATAAAAGCTAACACACCGTACGCCTTCTTAACAACTCTATCAACCAGGGTGTCAAATTTCAGGGATCTATGTACATGGACACCGAGATATCTCTGCTCATCCATACTACCAGAAGTTACTGTGAAAATCCCCTAGTTGGCACACTCCGGTGCCTGTTTGAGTACACTTGTAGAGAATTCAGAATGTCCAAATTACCTAACATCACGTCTTTTGGGACTTATGGGAGAAAACCGGAGCACCCAACGGAAACCCAGACACTGGGAGAATGTGCAGACTCTGCACAGACAGTGACTCAAGCCGGGAATCGAACCGGAACCCTGGCGCTGTGAAGCAGCAGTGCTAACCACTGTCAAACCAAGCCTCCCTCTAGCTACTCCCTCTAGCTTCTAGCAATGCCATTACCAATCAGAGTCCACTTGCCAACCAATAAGCACCCTCTCCTCATGAGGTATAAATTGTTGTTCCCTTTGAGATTTGGTATTCTTGCAAATCCGTGCTGATGAGTGCAAGACGGAAAGCTTCTACAGCATGTCTCTTTTCTCTGCAAAACCTATTTTAACTTTCTTGAAATGCGGCATTTTTAGAATGAAACCTATATAGGGACTACACTGGGTAGGGTGAAAGATCCCTTTCTTGAACAACACTAGTAACAAGTTTGGTATTGATAGCTGTTCTGTAGTTTTGAAGATAACTTATCTGGTGCCATTCCACAAATTACCTTATTTCTAAATTTGATTTCATAGTTAGCCATGGAGGAGTTTGAACTTCCAAAGTTACTGTGCGTTACTACTACACAGCAATAATCACCACAGATTGTCTTACGTTTAAAGTTTGTGTGAATTGCAACAATTAAGTATTGAAGGCTACTACCTCTAGCCCGCCCCCCCCCCCCCCCCCCCCCCCCCCACCCTCAAACACACTCGACAATTCTCGTACTTCCCATATTCTCACTCTTGGGCCACAACATATCTAAGGCATTAAGATGTCGTCAGACTGGGAAAAGGCTTGGCAAGCACTGTGCTACACTGCCACACCCTCTGTACTGCAGTTATTATTTTGCAATCTCAAAATGTGCTCCCTTTATGGAGACACAAGGATTTGAATGGCCTCTTTCTGCACAGTAGCTTTTTAATGGTTTGAACCCTAAAATTATGATGCTAGTTGAGACAGGAAATTCGAAATGTTCTTTGATAGCTCCAGTTCATGTTTTTAACATCTGCAGCTGCTGAAACAACGGCCGTTCTTTCCTGAAGAAACCCAAGCAGACGATTAAACACCTCATTCACCCCCGCTGGGTCCAGGACCGTGATCCCACTTCTACTCTGTACTCTCCCTATCTCCCTGGCCGCCTCCCTTTTTCTGAGCTGGTGCGCTAACATTCTGCTTGCCTTTTCCCCATACTCATAGATTCCCCCCCCCCCCCCCCCTTGCCTTCCTCAGCTGTTCCCCTGCCTTCCCTGTAGTCAACAGCTCAAATTCAACCTGTAACCTCTGCCGCTCCTTCAGTGACCCCGCGTCCGGGGCTTCCGAGTCTACCTGAAGTATCTCCCCCACTAGCCTATCCCTCTCAGCTCATTCCACCTTTTCTCTGTGGGCCCGTATCGTGATTAATTCCCCTCTGACCACTGCCTTCAAAGCTTCCCAGTCCGTCGCTGCAGAGACCTCCCCCGTATCATTTGTTTCCAGGTAGTTCTGGATGGACTTGTTCACCCGCCCACAGATCGCTTCATCTGCTAACAACCCCACATCCAGCCTCCATAGCGGCCGTTGTCCTCTCTCCAAACTAACCCATAGATCCACCCAATGTGGGGCATGATCCGATATTGCAATTGCCGAGTACTTGGTATCCACCACCCCTGGTAGTAGAGCCCTGCTCAGAACAAAAAGGTCGATGCGGGAGTATACCTAGTGGACATGGGAGGAAAAAGAAAACTCCCTTGCTCTTGGCCGTTCAAACCTCCATGGGTCGACTCCCCCCATCTTAACCATAAACCCCTTCAATTCCTGGCACCCTCCTTGTCTTGGATTTTGACTGGTCCAATTCCGGATCAATGACTGTTAAAATCTCCCCCGATGATCAAGTTATGTGACTCTAAGTCTGGGATCTTACCTAACACCTGCCTCATAAATTCCTCATAAAGTTTGGAGCACCTGTACGCCCTCCAACTTCCCACTCACCATTATGTACCTGCCCCCCGTGTCTGATACGATTCTCCCTGCCTCAAATGCCACCCGTTTATTAATCAGAATCGCTACCCCCCTAGTCTTTGAGTCCAGCACTGAGTGGAATACTTGCCAACCCACCCCTTCCTCAATCGAGTCTGGTCTGTAACCTTTAGGTGTGTCTCTATAACATCGGGCATCCGCCGTCCTCGACCTCGCATTTGTCCCCTAGTAACAATTCCTCCTCTGTCAGCAAAGCAGCTCCACCCACCCCTCCCCCCACCCTGGTAACAGCACAAAAAACCCAACCCCCCATGTCAAGCCAGCTGAACTAGCTGACCAGATAGTTCCCGCCCATGGCACCAAACTGATTGTCTCCCCATTGCTCCCCCCCCCCACCCCCGGCTTGGACATACATATTCAAAGCATCACATTCCCCAGTAAACAAACAGTAGAAAAAACAGTGGAAAAACAACCACAGAAACCCCCTCCCATCCAGCTCCCAGTGAAACAAAGTTAACTTTCGACCCCGAAACAGCCCCATATTGCACATAACACTACTTATTCAAACCAGCGCAAAAGTGATTATCAACAAATCGCCATTGCAATACCCTCCCCAAAGGTCCAGTGCCTTTAGATCACATCCAGCCTTTTTTCCTTGATGAAAGTCAGTGCATCGTCTGGTGTTTCAAAGTACAATTCCCGGTCTTCATATGTGACCCACAGACGCGCTGGGTACTGTCGTGTTGGGTATACTGATACACAAATGAGCCAACACGGCTGTAGATGGTACAACTTGATTTTATTATGTTAACTAACAGATGCAACTAACTATAGACTTGGGTACGTTCGCTACCAACTAACCTATGGACCCAGCCCTATCACTAATGTTGGTGAGACACTCAGCACATGGTCTGTGTCTGAGTGTCACGCTGCAAGCTCTGTGTCCCGAGCTGTCTCCTACCAGAATGAGCGGGAACTCTCGTGTTCCCCCTTTTATAGTGCTGTGCTCTTACTAGTGATTGGCTGCCATGTTGTGTGTGTGCTGGTTGGTCCAAATGCCTGTCCATCAGTGTGTGTGTGATTGCACCATGATATGCTGATCTGGATATCATGACAGGTACAGCATCCTGAACTTCAGCCCCTTCTTAAAGAGGGCCATTTTTGCACGATTAAATCCGGCTCACCTCTTGGCCAACTCCGTGCCCAGGTCTTGATAATTGCGCAGCTCTCAATTCTCCCACCTGCTGCTCCACTCTTTCTTGGCCCACCGCAGAATGTGTTCCGTGTCCAGGAACCGGTGCATACATACCACCATCGCCCTCGGTGGCTCGTTCACTCGGGGCTTCTTCGCGAGGGCTTTATGCGCTCTATCCACTTCCAGGGGCCGAGGGAACATCTCAGCCGCCATCAACTTCTCCAACATGTTCGTCACATAGGCCCTCGCATCCGATCCCTCACTGCCCTCCGGGAGGCTGACGATTCTCAGGTTCTGCCTCCTGGTCCTGTTCTCCAAGTCCTCCAGCTTCTCCTGCATTCTTTTCTGGCGATCAGTCATCATCACCTCCTTGGTCTCCAACATGGTTATGAATGCCTCGTGCTCGGACACCTTTTACTTCACCTCCTGGATCGCACATCCGTGGATTTCTTGATTCTGCACCACCTGACCAATCGAAGCCTTGATCGGGTCCAGCGTGTCCTTCTTAAGCTTGGCGAAGCATTCTTCAAAAAACATCAGCTGCTCTGTCGACCACTGTGGGTCTCCCCTTGGGCCTGCTTCTCCGCCATGCTTTCCTGCGTTGCCAGCTCTGCTTGCGTCTTTCTTGTAAAACTTTGTCTTCTCACGGACTTCCGGTTGCGGCTATGCCTGGGTAGGTCGCACGTTCGGCAGCTCCCGCCGTGCATGGACTTTTGGGCCCTTTTAAGGAGCCCCAGCGGTACTTGGACGACAATTCCCGGTGTGCGAAGGCAGCAGTGAGATTCCCCCAGCACTGTATGGAGTGGACCAGGAGCGGAGCGGTCAAAAAAGCGGCACTGGAAAAGAGAGGAGAGCGGGTGCGGAAAAGCAAGATGGCGGCGGGTGGAGACCAGGCAGTGAGGGCTCAGTGGGCTTGGGAGCAGCAGGAGTTTCTGAAAAGCTGCTTTGCAGAGTTGAAGGCGGAGATGTTGGCCCCTATGAAGGCGTCGATCGAGAGGCTGGGGGAGACCCAGAGGGCGCAGGGGACGGCGATTAAGGAGGTGTAGCAGAAGGCCTCTGATAACGAGGCTGAGATCCTGGGCCAGGCGATGAAAGTGGAGGCGCTGCGCAAAAAATGGCAGGAGAAGTTCAAGGACCTGGAAAACAGGTTGAGGAGGAAGAATCTGCGGTTTCTGGGTCTCCCTGAAGGCATGGAGGGGTCGGATGTCGGGGCGTACGTGGCTACAATGCTGGGCACGCTGATGGGCGCGGGAGCCTTCCCGAGGGCCCTGGAGCTGGATGGGGCACACAGAGCTCTGGCAACGAGGCCGAGGGTGAATGAGCTGCCGAGGGCTGTGGTGGTGAGGTTTACCGTTTCACCGACAGCGAGTGTGTCCTGAGGGAGGCGAAGAAGGAGCGGAGTAGCAGGTGGGAGAATGCTGAAATTCGCATTTACCAGGACTGGAGTGCAGAGCTGGCCAAGAAGAGGGCAGGATTCAACTGGGCCAAGGCGGTTCTCCATCGAAAGGGGGTGAAGTTTGGGCTGTTGCAGCCAGCGTGGCTGTGGGTCACGCATCCGGACCGTCACCACTATTTTGATACGCCCGACGAGGCGTGGACCTTCATCCAAAATGAAAAGCTGGGCTCGAATTAGTGGTTTGTGGCAGGTTATGGGGATGCTGGGGAGTGGTGATTTGATTTGATGTGTGTGTTTTCTGGGTATGTGTATTGATTTGGGAGGGGCTGTGCCCCGCGTTTGAAGGGGGGGAGTGGGGGCCGGAGGCCCTGGGCCTTTGGGGATCGGGGAGAGGCTGCAGGAGAAAGGAGCGGGGATGGCCCAGGCAGGGAACGCGGGCTTTTTCCCGTGCAAAAGGGGGGGGGGGGGTGGCCCGAGTGCGGGGAGCGGTACCGGACGGGAGCCCGCATTGGTTTCTAGGGGAGTGGGGAAGGGGGGTGACTTCGAGGGAGAATTTAATCGGTGGATTGTCGGCAGAGGCGGGAGCGGCAGGGGTCAGCAGTAGTCAGCTGACTTACGGGAATGCAATGGGGGAGCAGGGGGGCTAAGCAATTGCCTGCTGGCCGGGGGAGGGTGGGGTTGGGGGGGGGGGGGCGGAATCTGGGTTGCTGCTGTACTGACTGAGGAGGAGCTGGAGGTAAGAGGGAGAGTCGGGGCGGGGAGTCCCTGTCTGGGGGGCTGGAGAGTGCGGGAGGCGTGGCTGGCCTAAGAAAGGAGATGGCTAGTCGGCGGAGGGGGTAGTCCCCCGATCCGGCTGATCACGTGGAACGTGAGAGGCCTGAATGGGCCGGTCACGAGGGCCTGGGTGTTTGCGCACTTAAAGGGACAGAAGGCAGACGCAGACGTCGCTATGTTGCAGGAGACGCACCTGAAGGTGGCGGATCAGATCAGGCTGAGGAAGGGATGGATGGGGCAGGTCTTTCACTCTGGGCTGGATGCGAAGAACAGGGTGGTCGCAATCCTGGTGAGCAAGCGGGTGACTTTCGAGGCGGTGAGTATTGTGGCGGATAAAGGGGGATGATATGTGATGGTGAGTGTGAGGCTGCACGGGGCCCGGGTGGTGTTGGTGAATGTATATGCCCCGAATTGAGACGATGCAGGGTTCATGAAGCGCATGCTGAGCCGGATCCCGGATCTGGAGGCAGGGAACCTGATAATGGGGGGGAATTCAATACGGTACTGGACCCGGCACTGGATCGATCTAGGTCGAGGTCGGGCAAGAGGCCAGCTGCGGCCAAGGTTCTGAGGGGGTTTATGGATCAGATGAGGGGAGTGGATCCATGGAGGTTTGCCAGGCCAGCGGCGAGAGAGTTCTCCTTCTTTTCCCATGTGCACAAGGCCTATTCATGGATAGACTTCTTCGTGGTGAGTAGGGCGTTGATCCAAAGAGTGGAGGGGACGGAGTACTCGGCCATAGCGATTTCGGACCACGCTCCGCACTGGGTGGAGCTGGAGTTGGGGGAGGAGAGGGGCCAGCGCCCGCTGTGGCACATGGATGTGGGACTGCTGGCGGATGAGGAGGTCTGTGGGCGGGTCCGAGGGTGCATTCAAAGGTACATAGAGGCCAATGATAATGGGGAGGTACCGGTGAGTGTGGTCTGGGAGGCGCTGAAGGCGGTGGTCAGGGGAGCGCTAATCTCAAACAGGGCTCACAGGGAGAAGAGGGGGAGGATGGAGAGGGAGAGATTGGTGGGGGAGATACTGAGGGTGGATGGCAGATACGCGGAATCCCCTGAAGAGGGGCTGCTGAAGGAGCGCTGGAGCATCCAAACGGAGTTTGATTTGCTGACTATGGGGAAAGCTGAGGCCCAGTGGAGGAAGGTGCAGGGGGCAGCGTACGAGTGTGGGGAGAAGGCGAGTCAGCTACGTAGGAAGGAGGCGGCTAGGGAAATTGGAGGAATCAGGGACAGAGGGGGAAACACGGTGCGGAGTCCAGCCAAAATAAATGAGGACTTTAGTGATTTCTACGGGAACCTGTACAAGTCAGAACCCCTGGAGGGGGGAGAGGGGATGCAGCGAATTCTGGACCAATTGAGGTTCCCAAAGATGGAGGAGGGACAGGTCGAAGGTTTGGGGGCCCCGATCGGGATGGAGGAGCTGGTTAAGGGGTTGGGGAGCATGCAGGCGGGCAAGGCCCCGGGACCGGATGGGTTCCCGATCGTGTTCGATAGGAAGTTTGTGGAACTGTTGGGTCCGTTGCTGGTGAGAACCTTCAACGAGACGAAGGAAGAAGGGATTCTTCCCCCGATGATCTCTCGGGCACTGATCTCGCTTATCCTCAAGCGGGACAAGGACCCGCTGTAGTGTGGCTCGTATAGGCCGATTTCGCACCTCAATGTGGATGCTAAGTTGCTGGCGAAGGTCCTGGCCACTAGGATTGAGGATTGTGTCCCGGGAGTGATACACGAGGACCAGACGGGGTTTCTGAAGGGCAGGCAATTGAATGCAAATGTGCGGAGGCTCCTGAATGTGATCATGATGCCCTCGGAGGGGGGGGAGGCAGAAGTGGTGGCGGCAATGGATGCGGAGAAGGCCCTTGATCGGGTGGAATGGGAGTACCTGTGGGAAGTGCTGGGTATGTTTGGGTTTGGGGAGGGGTTCATAGGGTGGGCCAAATTGTTGTACCAGGCCCCGGTGGCGAGCGTATCGACAAATCGGCTGAGGTCAGAGTACTTCAAACTGTACCGTGGGACGCGACAGGGGTGCCCCCTGTCCCCCCTGCTGTTTGCTCTGGCAATTGAGCCGCTGGCCATGGCACTAAGGGAGTCTAGAAACTGGAGGGGGTTGGTCCAGGGAGGGGAGGAGCATCGGGTCTCATTATATGCGGATGACCTGCTTTTGTATATCGCGGATCCAGTGGAGGGGATGGCAGAGGTCAATCAGACCCTTGGGGAGTTTGGAGACTTCTCGGGATACAAGCTTAATGTTGGGAACAGCGAGCTCTTTGTGGTGCATGTGAGGGGTCAGGAGAAGAGGCTGGAGGAGCTGCCGCTCAAGAGGGTGGAGAGGAGTTTCTGGTATTTGGGTATCCAGGTGGCTAAGAGTTGGGGTGTCCTGCAAAAGCTCAACTTGGCGCGGTTGGTGGACCAGATGGAGGAGGACTTTTAAGAGATGGGACGTGCTGCCACTCTCCCTGGCGGGCAGGGTGCAGTCCGTTAAGATGACGGTCCTCCCTAGGTTCTTGTTCGTGTTCCAGTGCCTGCCTATTCTCATACCTAAGGCCTTATTCAAGCGAGTGAGCAAGAGCATTATGGGGTTTGTGTGGGCAAGTAAGACCCCGAGGGTTAAGCGACTGTTCTTGGAACGCAGTCGGGGGGGGGTGGGGTTGGGCTGGTGCTGCGGAATTTGTGTAGCTATTACTGGGCAGCGAATGTGGCAATGATTCGGAAATGGGTAATGGAGGGAGAGGGGGCGGTGTGGAAAAGACTAGAGGCGGCGTCATGTGTAGATACTAGCCTGGGGGAACTGGTGACGGCACCGTTGCCTCTACCGCCGACGCGGTACACCACAAGCCCGGTGGTGGCGGCGACATTGAGGATCTGGGGGCCGTGGAGACGGCATCAGGGGGGAGGTGGGGACCTTAATCTGGTCCCCGATACGGAACAACCATAGGTTTGCACCGGGCAGGATGGATAGCGGATTCCTAAGTTGGCATCGGGAGGGAATTAAAAGGATGGGGGACTTATTCTTTTAAGCTGAGCCTTTGGTATTGAACTTTAAGTCATCTTTGTCTACAGAAATAGTGCCAGAAGACTGGAGGATAGCAAATGTCCCCTTGTTCAAGAAGGGAAGTAGAGACAACCCCGGTAACTATAGACCAGTGAGCCTTACTTCTGTTGTGGGCAAAATCTTATAAAGGTTTATAAGAGATAGGATGTATAATCATCTGGAAAGGAATAATTTGATTAGAGATAGTCAACACGGTTTTGTGAAGGGTAGGTCGTGCCTCACAAACCTTATTGAGTTCTTTGAGAAGGTGACCAAACAGGTGGATGAGGGTAAAGCAGTTGATGTGGTGTATATGGATTTCAGTAAAGCGTTTGATAAGGTTCCCCACGGTAGGCTACTGCAGAAAATACGGAGGCATGGGATTCAGGGTGATTTAGCAGTTTGGATCAGAAATTGGCGAGCTGGAAGAAGACAAAGGGTGGTGGTTGATGGGAAATGTTCAGACTGGAGTCCAGTTACTAGTGGTGTACCACAAGGATCTGTTTTGGGGCCACTGCTGTTTGTAATTTTTATAAATGACCTGGAGGAGGGCGTAGAAGGATGGGTGAGGAAATTTGCAGATGACATTAAAGTCGGTGGAGTTGTGGACAGTACGGAAGGATGTTACAAGTTACAGAGGGACATAGATAAGCTGCAGAGCTGGGCTGAGAGGTGGCAAATGGAGTTTAATGCAGTAAAGTGTGAGGTGATTCATTTTGGAAGGAATAACAGGAAGACAGAGTACTGGGCTAATGGTAAGATTCTTGTCAGTGTGGATGAGCAGAGAGATCTCGGTGTCCATGTACATAGATCCCTGAAAGTTGCCACCCAGGTTGAGAGGGTTGTTAAAAAGGCGTACGGTGTGTTAGCTTTTATTGGCAGAGGGATTGAGTTTCGGAGCCATGAGGTCATGTTGCAGCTGTACAAAACTCTGGTGCGGCCGCATTTGGAGTATTGCGTGGAATTCTGGTCGCCGCATTATAGGACGGATGTGGAAGCATTGGAAAGTGTGCAGAGGAGATTTACCAGAATGTTGCCTGGTATGGAGGGAAGATCTTATGAGGAAAGGCTGAGGGACTTGAGGCTGTTTTCGTTAGAGGGAAGAAGGTTAAGAGGTGACTTAATTGAGGCATACAAGATGATCAGAGGATTGGGTAGGGTGGACAGTGAGAGCCTTTTTCCTCGGATGGTGATGTCTAGCACGAGGGGACATAGCTTTAAATTGAGGGGAGATAGATATAGGACAGATGTCAGAGGTAGGTTCTTTACTCAGAGAGTAGTAAGGGCGTGGAGTGCCCTGCCTGCAACAGTAGTGGACTCGCCAACACTAAGGGCATTCAAATGGTCATTGGATAGACATATGGATGATAAGGGAATAGTGTTGATGGCTTTAGAGTTGTTTCACAGGTCGGCGCAACATCGAGGTCCGAAGGGCCTGTACTGCGCTGTAATGTTCTATGTTCTATTCATTGATGGGACTTTTGCCAGTCCGAGGGCACTGGAGGAGAAATCTGGGTTACCCACGGGAAATGCCTTCAGGCATATGCAGGTTAGGGCGTTTGTGAGAAGGCAGGTAGGAGAATTCGCGCTGCTGCCTGCCCGGAGGATACAGGACAGGGTGATTTTGGGCGTGTGAGTCGGAGAGGGTAAGGTCTCGACGATATACCAGGAGCTGCAGGAGGCGGAGGAGGCCTCGGTGGAGGAGCTTAAGGGCAAGTGGGAGGAAGAAATGGGTGAGGAGCTGGATGAGAGCCTGTGGGCTGACACCTTGGGCAGGGTTAATTCCTCCTCGTCTTGCGACAGACTCACCCTGATCCAGTTTAATGTGGTGCACAGGGCGCATATGACAGGGGTGAGGATGTGTAAGTTTTTTGGGGTAGAGGACAGGTGTGTGAGGTGTTTGGTGAGCCCAGCAAACCACGCCCATATGTTCTGGGCGTGCCCAGCGCTTGCGGAGTTTTGGAAGGGCTTCGCAAAGGCTCTGTCCAAGGTCTTGGATACTCGGGTAAAACCGAGCTGGGGGATAGCAATATTTGGGGTGTCAGACGAGACTGGAGTACAGGAGCCGAAAGAGGCCGGAGTTCTGGCCTTTGCCTCTTTGGTAGCCCGGAGAAGGATCTTACTAATGTGGAGAGACGCAAAGCCCCCAAGCGTGGAGGCTTGGATCAATGACATGGCGGGGTTTCTCAGGTTGGAAAAGATAAAGTTTGCCTTGCGAGGGTCTGTGCAAGGGTTCTCCAGGCAGTGGCAACCGTTCCTTGACTTTCTCGCGGAACATTAGGTGGAGGTCAATAGTAGCAGCAACCCGGGGGGGGGGGTTCTTGTTTTGGTTTATGTAAGGGGCAATTGCCCCATTTTGTTCGTAATTTGTTACATCGTTTAAGGGTTAGAGGATTAAGTTGCTTTGTTTGTTGCCATATTGCCCTTTCTATTTTTCTTTTGTATATTTTCTTTCCTTTTTGGAGTGTTTTGTAAAACTTATTGAAAAACTTTGAATAAACATATATATATTTTTTAAACTTTGTCTTCTCACACGGCCACTTCTGGTCCAATTCTCCATGCACTGGAGGGGACGTCTCCTCACCGTCTCACTCTCCACCGATTCATCCAATAAAATCCAGAAACAAACGGGAGAAAAAGGTCCAAAAGCCCGTCACAGGCGGGAGCTATCAAATGTGCGACCTACTCCTCCATGGCCGCCACCAGAAGAGCTCGCTACCATGTCTACTAATGCTATCCTTTTCTTCAACTCAGTAATCAAGCAGCCAGCCATATTCAACACATCTTTGTCGAACTGTTCTGAAGAATGATGGTCATTTTATTGACAACTGCTGACAAAATGAACAAAACATCTGGATTTATTTTATTAAATATCCTATGGAAATACAAGTTCTCACAGTCTGGTGTGAATAGACAAAGGGGGAAATTATCAAAGAATAATCTTGTTGCAGTACGTGAGGTCATTGATGGTGACATTGGAATTAATCTGGATAAGGATAGAACCTGAATCTGGTCGCAATATTCTTATCAATAATGGTGGATGCACAGGCAGCAGTTCCAAGAGTAATGGAAGTAACAGTAATAATCCTGTCCACCTTTTACCAGCCAATCACTGTTTAATTCTTTGTTGAAAAACAGACCTATAACAAATTCTCAGATAATCATTTGATTGTTGGGTCAACTTATACTTCAGTATTCAAGAGATGGTAATTCATTAACGAGAAGAGGAAGAGATCATGATGATGGAAAGTATAATTATTATATCTGATTACATTTGGACATAGTTGATTCAGATTGAAAGATTTCCATCTCCTACCTTAATAAACCAATAAAAGGTTTATTGTACTTAACCGTCCCAAAGATACAAGTGGTTATGGTGATTTGAACAATTCGGAATTCCACCCATATTTAATACTCTGTGATAATGTTTATGCAAAATTCTGTGTTTGGAAAGAAAAGAGTAACCTTAAACATGAAATGACCTTGGGTAGGGGGCTCTTTCCAAGAGCCGGTGCAGACTCGATGGGCCGAATGGCCTCCTTCTGCAATGTAAATTCTATGAATTCTATGAAATATTAAGAATGTATATTTTTCTCAAATGCATTCACGTTCATTTAAAAAATATATCATTAATGGAGCACAATGTGTTTATATAATACAGATGCACTTTTTTACATTTCATTTGTATTAAGTGGCAATTAGATCAATAATGTAATTACTGTGCCTTTATGTAGCCAGTATGATAACGTCACAGCCTAGTGCAAAAATCACACCTTCAGTAAATGTACTTCGTACACCATGAAAACTGGTGTTACATTAGACAAGTGTAAAAGCTGCACCCGCTAAATTTTATCCCAACATACACAAGGTCACGATTGCATAGTTTAGATGCCCAGATTCACGAGTCATAAAAACCTATGTGAGGGTGTTACTTTGCCACCAATGAGAATAATATTATCTTGGCTCAGGTAAATATTTAATTTGTGACTACAGCTTGTCTTTATGATATCTGAGACCATGATCACCTACTCTGTAAGCAGAATTTTAAAAATAGAATCAGTTCTCTTGAATTAATTCTTTGTTAAGTTGAGAAAAAAATGCTTTTAATTCCATTCAAAGTAGACATTTTTCAATAAAGATGTTTTGAAAAGCAATACATAGAAATTCTGTGAACTGGCTAAGAATGCTGATAGTTTTCATGGAGGCTTTAGTTCCTCAGCCCATGTGGTATGTTCTTGATGCCAAGCAATAGCAATTCAGAAGAAGAAGCATAAAATAGACCATGGTCAAAAGTATCTGGGCCGAATTCTCCGGCTGTTCGCTGTCAGCGGGATTCTCTGGTCACACTAGCAGGACACCCCTGCCCACGGGTTTCCCAGCTGCTTGGGGTGGCTTCAATGGGAATTCTCATTGACAGCAGTGGGAGCAGAGAATCCTGCCGCCAGCGAACGTTGTGTCACCTTGTGTTGAGAAACATGCAGCTCGGAGGCCGGAGAATCGTTCTGACCTGCAGTGGGAGTTCTTATAGGACCTGGTAAATCGCTCATCCTCCACTTACTGCTTAAAAGGTGAGTGAGCTGGATTCTCCATTCTGGAGACTAAGTGCTGCCACTGGAGTAGAATGATGGGAACTGCTAGGAGCGCCTGCCAGGAGAAATTCAAGTCATGCAAATGGGTGAGCATGCTGCTCATGTGCAGCACGACCGATTTCCCCACCCTATTGGCAGCAGATTCACTGGGATCGAGAATTTCATTCATAGCATGACAAGCTGCAGCAGCTTTTAAGCATTCCACTCACCTCAGACTGTCATTTCAGCCATGGCGATGGCCGGTAAAAGACCTGCTCCAAGGTTCCGAGAGTCAGAGATCGACCGAATGTGGGAAGCCACAGAGAAGAGGAGGGACACCCTCTTTCCTAGGGTGGGACTCAAGCTGGTCATTCTGAACAAAGCTAGGATGAGGTGGCAGAGGCTGTCACTTCTACCAGGCTCACCAGGAGGATCGGCACTCAATGCCGAAAGAGGATGAGCAACCTCCTGAGGGAAGCTCGGAGCAGTCACCACCTCTGTGCCGCTGGCACCATTCCAGTCCCTCACTGTTCACATCTGTCCCCAATCCCAAAGACCAACAACACCCCACTGCCTGCATCTCCCTTCGATCCCACCTTCCACAAATCCCCAACACATGTATTGTCTACTTTGGCTCGGAGCCTTACACACACATGCCACCAGTTATAGACCCCGCACTAAAACGCGCCTCCCAGTTTCTCACTGTGTCCTTTCTGTGTGCCCAAAGATAAATCCGTCCCTAATCACCAGACACGCCAGAAGGCGGCAAGGGGCATCCCAGACATTCAGGTCCACACCCCCTCAGTGGAAAGGGACCTGCAACTCATAGAGGGGGCTGAGGAGAAGGAAGTGGTTGCAATGGACTTCAGCATGCGCCAAACAAGTGAGACTCCAATGCAACACCGATGTCCCTATAGCAAATGAGTCACCCCTCTCCCACAGACCAGACCTTCCCAAGATCTCATCCCACCTTTTGTCTTGCAGGATCACCATCAGATGAAGCCTGGCCGTCCAAGGTCATTGCGCCCCCCCCCCCCCCCCTCCACCCATCCAGAGCCTTAGAATACCCCAGAGTACGACTCCAGGAAAAACACTGACGACTCCAGGAAAAACACTGAAAAACAGTGGCACCACGGCTGGCTCTGATGTTCAGCAGGGAGAGTCAAAGCGCAGAAGAGCAATAGTCATAGGGGACTCTGTAGTCAGGGGCACAGATAGGCGCTTCTGTGGACGTAAAAGAGACTCCAGGATGATATGTTGCCTCCCTGGTGCAAGGGTCCAGGATGTCTCCGAACGGGTAGCGGGCATCCAGAAGGGGGAGGGCAAACAGGCAGAGGTTGTTGTACATATTGGTACTAATGACATAGGCAGGAAGGGGCATGGGGTCCTGCAACAGGAGTTCAGGGAGCTAGGCAGAAAGTTAAAAGACAGGACCTCTAGGGTTGTAATCTCGGGGTTACTCCCTGTGCCACGTGCTAGTGAGGCTAGAAATAGGAAGGTAGAGCAGCTAAACACGTGGCTAAACAGCTGGTGTAGGAGGTAGGGTTTCCATTATCTGGACCACTGGGTGCTCTTCCGGGGCAGGTGTGACCTGTATAAGAAGGACGGGTTGCATCTAAACTGGAGAGGCATAAATATCCTGGCCGTGAGGTTTGCTAGTGTCACATGGGAGGGTTTAAGTTAGTATGGCAGGGGGGTGGGTACGGAGCAATAGGTCAGAAGGTGAAAAAACTGAGGGAGAACCAGGGAATAGGGTCAGTGTGACTCTGAGGAAGAGCATTCAAGGAGATGTTGCTGAAAACAACTGGACTGGTGGCCTGAAGTGCATATGTTTTAATGCAAGAAGTATAACAGACAAGACAGATGAACTTGGAGGTTGCATTCGTACTTGGAACTATGATGTTGTTGCCATTACAGAGACCTGGTTGAGGGAAGGAAAGGATTGGCAGCTAAACGTTCCAGGATTTAGATGTTTGAGGCAGGATAGAGGGGGATGGAAAAGGGGTGGAGGAGTTGTGCTACTGGTTAAGGAGAATGTCACAGCTGTACTGGGGGAGGGCACCTCTGAGGGCAGCGCGGCTATATGGATAGAGATCAGAAATAAGAAGGGTGCAGTCACAATGTTGGGAGTTTACTACAGGCCACCCAACAGCCAGTGGGAGACAGAGGAGCAGATAGGTAGACAGATTTTGGAAAGGAGTAAAAGCAACAGGATTTTTGTGATGGGAGACTTTAACTTCCCCAATATTGACTGGGCCTCACTTAGTGCTAGGGGCTTGGACGGGACAGAGTTTGTAAGGAGCATCCAGGAGGGCTTCTTAAAACATTATGTAGATAGTCTAACTAGTGAAGGGGCTATACTGGACCTGGTATTGGGGAATGAGTCCGGCCAGGTGGTAGAAGTTTCAGTAGGGGAGCATTTCGGGAACAGTGACCACAATTCAGTAAGTTTTAAAGTGCTGCTGGCAAGGATAAGAGTGATCCTAGGGTGAATGTGCTAAATTGGGGGGAGGCTAATGATAACAATATTAGGCAGGAACTGAAGAACCTAGATTGGGGGCGGATGTTTGAGGCTAAATCAACATCTGACATGTGGGTGGCTTTCAAATGTCAATTGAAAGGAATTCAGGACCGGCATGTTCCTGTGCAGAAGAAGGATAAATGCAGCAAATTTTGGGAACCTTGGATAACGAGAGATATTATAGGCCTCGTCAGAAAGAAAAAGGAGGTATTTGTCAGGGCTAGAAAGCTGGGAACAGACGAAGCCTGTGTGGAATATAAGGAAAGTAGGAAGGAACTTAAGCAAGGAGTCAGGAGGGCAAAAAGGGGTCATGAAAAGTAATTGGCAAATAGGATTAAGGAAAATCCCAAGGCTTTATACACATACATAAAAACAAGAGGGTAGCCAGGGAAAGGGTGGGCCCACTGAAGGACAGGCGAGGGAATCTATATGTGGAGCCAGAGGAAATGGGGGAGGTACTAAATGAAAACTTTGCATCAGTATTCACCAAAGAGAAGGAATTGATGCATGTTTGAGTCTGGGGAAGGGTGTGTCGATAGCCTGGGTCATATTGAGATCCAACAAGACGAGGTGTTGGGCGTCTTGAAAAATATTAAGGTAGATCAGTCCCTGGGGCCTGAAGGGATCTACCCCAGAATACTGAAGGAGGCTAGAGAGGAAATTTCTGAGGCCATGACAGAAATCTTTGGATCCTCACTGTCTTCAGGTGATGTCCCGGAGGACTGAAGAATAGCCAGTGTTGTTCCTTTGTTTAAGAAGGGTAGCAAGGATAATCCAGGGAACTACAGGCCGGTGAGCCTTACGTCAGTGGTAGGGAAATTACTGGAGAGAATTCTTCGAGACAGGATCTACTCCCATTTGGAAGCAAGTGGACGTATTAGCGAGAGGCAGCACGGTTTTGTGAAGGGGAGGTCATGTCTCACTAACTTGATAGAGTTGTTCGAGGAGGTCACAAAGATGATTGATGCAGGTAGGACAGTGGATGTTGTCTATATGGACTTCAGTAAGGCCTTTGACAAGGTCCCTCATGGCAGACTGCTACAAAAGATGAAGTCACACGGGATCAGGGGTGAGCTGGCAAGATGGATACAGAACTGGCTAGGTCATAGAAGGTAGAGAGTCGCAATGGAAGGGTGCTTTTCTGATTGAAGGGCTGTGACTAGTGGTGTTCCGCAGGGATCAGTGCTGGGACCTTTGCTCTTTGTAGTATATATAAATGATTTGGAGGAAAATGTAACTGGTCTGATTAGTAAGTTTGCAGACGACACAAAGGTTGGTGGAATTGCGGATAGCGATGAGGACTGTCAGAGAGGATACAGCAGGATTTAGATCATTTGGAGACTTGGGCGGAGAGATGGCAGATGGAGTTTAATCTGGACAAATGTGAGGTAATGCATTTTGGAAAGTCGAATACAGGTCAGGAAGAGACAGTGAATGGTAGAACCCTCAAGAGTATTGACAGTCCGAGAAATCTAGGTGTACAGGTCCACAGGTCACTGAAAGGGGCAACACAGGTGGAGAAGGTAGTCAAGAAGGCATACGGCATGCTTGCCTTCATTGGCCGGGGCATTGAGTATAAAAATTGGCAAGTCATATTGCAGCTGTATCGAACTTTAGTTAGGCCACACTTGGAGTATAGTGTTCAATTCTGGTCGCCACACTACCAGAAGGATGTGGAGGCTTTAGAGAGGGTGCAGAAGAGATTTACCAGGATGTTGCCTGGTATGGAGGGCATTAGCTATGAGGTGAGGTTGAATAAACTTGGTTTGTTCTCACTGGAACGAAGGAGGTTGAGGGGCGACCTGATAGAGGTCTACAAAATTATGAGGGCATAGACAGAGTGGATAGTCAGAGGCTTTTCCCCAGGGTAGAGGGGTCAATTGCTAGAGGGCATAGGTTTAAGGTGCGAGGGGCAAGGTTTAGAGGAGATGTACAAGGCAGGTTTTTTACACAGTGGGTGTCTGGAACTCGCTGCCGGAGGAGGTGGTGGAAGCAGGGACGATAGTGACGTTTAAGGGGCATCTTGACAAATACATGAATAGGATGGGAATAGAGGGATATGGACCCCGGAAGTGCAGAAGATTTTACCTTAGACGGGCAGCATGGTCGTCACAGGCTTGGAGGGCCGAAGGGCCTGTTCCTGTGCTGTACTTTTCTTTGTTCTTTGTTTGAGGCACCTTGCTGGACCTGGTCCAGGTTGAAGGTGATGCAGTCCGCTGCCTGAGTGCATAGGGCATCCGTGACATTGTGGATGCACCTGTGTGCGGACATTTGCGAGATCCCACGCAGGTCTCCACTCAACCCCTGGAATGAGCCAGAGGCATAAAAGTTCAGGGCGACAGTCACCTTGACGGACACCAGAAGTAGATATCCTCTTCCATACCTCTGCAGTGCCAGGTGTGCCATCATCTGGCACAGGTGGCGCGCGGTCTTCCTGGCGAGCCAGAGTTGTTGGCGGCACATGCGGTCTGTCAGCTCCTTGAAGGACAAGTGTTGATTGTATACAAGTGGTTTAATGCAGCGCCTCCGTCACACTTATTACTCGGCCTGTTGACTGGCTGGCACTTGAGACTCCTTGGGCTGGCCTGGTGCTCTCGCCATGCACCCCCCCTCCCCTCCACTCCACGCATCCGCAACAGCACCAGCAGATCGTGAGCATAGCTGGCTATAGTCTGAAATCCATGTCTCTATGGGGGAGTGGGGGGAAACAGAGAATGTCAGCGAGATGAGGATTTTCTTCACCATCGAATGCCACTAGTTTACATGCTCACTGAGTTGCACTGCTGCTCCACGCTCAACATGTCCCATCCCTCTTTCTCCCCCGGCCCTTTGAGATGATGTAGTCTGTACTAAATCCCTGTCCCAAACAGTGACTGACACCCGGCATGGGATGAAGGGAGCCTCTATCCTCACTACTCGTCCCTGCCAACAGGGATATTGTGTCTGCTGCAACTGGTGTTAGCGATGGGCTCTGAGGCCTCTGTCCTAATTCTCCTAGTGTTGTCTGCTGTATGTCTCCTCACTGTGTGAACCATGTGCTATCCCGCTCGGAAGGTGGCAACTGGTTGTACAGTGGAGATGTGCAAATTGCGCATTCATCTCCATGCTAGGAGCCTGGTGTTTGGGCACGTCCAACAGATGGGGGTGAGCGAGAGATGTGTGCGTTTGCTGGGTCCTCAGCTGCAGTGTTAATGGAGTCTGAGTTTTACACACAAGTTGTGACAGGGAGCTGATCAGGTTTCCTGGCCGGGGGCAGGATGGATGGGATCGGGGTGTGGTGGACAGGCTGGGCTTGGAGACATCACGTGATCCTCAGCGGGTGGGCTAGTTGACAGACGAAACTTTGAAAGCTGTCATAACTGGCAATCAGGCTGTTTCGCTTGGGTCTCTGTGGTTCTTCCACTGAAATTTTAGTGGATGTGCAACAGAATCCTCCCCCCACCCCCATTTGCATTTTGGAGCTCTGAACATATGAAAATATCTTGTTGAAAATCTGTGCATACTTAAAACAATTTTCTACCAGATTCATGTTCAGAAATTTCAAAGATAATTTAATAATATTGCAAAAATGCCGTTGAAATATTTCTGTCTCCGTTTACATTCCTTCTCTCCCAGTTTTTTATTATCGTGAACCACGCAAGTCCAATTTTCGTTTTTGCAACAACTTTCCACCGTACATGGATTAAATTGCTAACACGAATCCTCATTCAGGAGGTAGATAGTTCCCACATCCTTAAGTGATTGACAAGACTGACATATGGAATAGTTCACAAATTCCCAGGTGACTGACAGATGGAGAATAGAAAGGCGTATAAAGTTGCCTGGAGAGCTGAGGACGATTTCATATTCAGTGGTTTTGATCAAAAGCATTCCTGGTCTCAGACTAAATTTAGCACCACTGGCAATTAGTACTTGATTTATTCAGTCATTGTTATTGCTGCTTGACGAACTCCAATTCAGCTGTAAAAGACTAATTGAGAAAATTGGAAACTTTATGAAAATACTTATAATTTCTTTGCAAATCGCTCATTAATTCTGAAGATTTGTTGTCCAGAATGGAACGTACAAAGGTATAAATATAATTATCCCCCTTTTTAAAAATGTGCCCCACTTTATTAAGAGTTATAAGTCCTAAGAAGGAAGCTCGAAACTTTGACCAAGTTTACAGTTCAGTGAATTGTTGGTTAGAAAGTCACGTAACTTGTTTTAATTTCATAGAATTTACAGTGCAGAAGGAGGCCATTCAGCCCATTGAGTCTGCACTGGCCCTTAGAAAGAGCACCCCACTGAAGCCCACACCTCCACCCTGTCCCCAATAACCCCACCTAACCCTTTTTGGACACTAAAGGCAATTTATCATGGCCAATCCACCTAACCTGCACTTTGGACTATGGGAGGAAACCGGAGCATCTGGAGGAAACCCACGCAGACACAGGGAGAATGTGCAGACTCTGCACAGAGGAGTAGAGGAGTCATATGTGTCATGTGGAGTTAATGTGTCATATCGAGTTATGACTCTCGAGGTGAGGACAGCTTCCTTCAAAATACATGGTTGTCTGGCTAAACATTTTTTTTCCATCCAGTCAATCCAATGTTAGGTTTTCTCCCCACCGTCTATTCCTTTCCTGAAGAAGCTAACTCATGGCTGGGTGCATCACCACATGAGGCCCCTGCAGACTGTCCTTAACCTTTTCTAAGGGAGATTCTTTGTGTGTGAGCCAAGACTGTGGACTCTTGTGTCCTCCTCCTTGGGAGTCTGGTGGCGGGGGACATTTTATTTGGGTGCTACCTTTCCACTTCCACCACCATTACGACCATGTCAGGAAGGGCTGTGGCCAACCCTTCACCAATTGAGATGTTTAAATTGGCAATTAATGCCAATTTAAGGGCCTAATCCCACCACTGCTGGTATTAATGCAGAAGTGGGTGGGGGACTCGTCAGGCAGGGAGCATAACAAGAAAATCCTGGCATTCACTACCTGATCGAAACACCCGGCATTGGGAAAGAAGTGTCCATTGAGACCTAGCCACTGCCCTTGCTGCTCAGCCTGCTCCTTCCACCACCACCCCTCATGCAACATCCACCTTGCAATCCCCTTCCTGCCATCACGTAACTGTGCCTGGGTCCCTCCTCAATCCGAAGCCCTGGGTGGGTGCCTTATTTGCCATAACCACTGCCTCCCTGGTGGCACTGCTGAGTACAGAAGAGCTAACATCCCATAATTGGATAGCACCTCTTGGCTTGTTGATCCAAGGGAAAGCCCACGGTAGGCCTGTTAAATGCCTGAGTGACACATTATGTGGCAGACTTTCTTGCAATACGAGGGTTTTGCCAGCTCACAGTTGATGACCAAGACCCTTTATTATGTACGCTGTACATAAGATTATGTACGCTGTTCTTATTTTATACCCATTTTACATGGGCACACTTAGCAGGAGGAGGAATTAAATACATTAGATCCATTAAAATAAAATATAATTTGCTGCTCTTAAGATGTGTCAAACATAGCTAAAGCTGCTCTTTTTCTGTATTTTTTGAAGGGGTAGCAGTGTTTTCTGAATTTAAACTGTTCAGGAAACTAATGTTTTTCAGCACATGGCAATTTTCTTCTGGTTACCAGGTCTACATACTGTCCTCAGGGATGCCAATACACATCTGCACAAAGCTGAAGTCTTGTACTAGATTTTTCACCTAATTCGCAGTCACCCTTTGAGATCTGAGGACAAGCGTGACATAGAAACTCAGATGCAGGGCAGGAGGTTAAGGGTGAAGAGGTTTGTGGAAGTGGAGCTCCGCAGCAATGTTGGACAAGCGGGAACCATCAATACAGCTGCCTTTTAAGAGACTCCCCAAGTGGCTCCTCCTTATCTATAATAGAACATTCACAATAGTACACTGAAAGACTCTGGGCTCTTATTGGGTTCCAATACATTTGTAAGCTTTTTTGAAATTGTACTGTTGGTATGTCACTGAAGTGTTGCAGGACTTTAACAACACCGCTTCAACTTAAACTATCCTTTGATTTGTCCTATCCTGCTTACCAATGCTCAGGAAATGAAGGACTCGCCCACCCTTGCCACCTTCCCCCTCAAATCACATTCTCCCTTGGTCCTTAAAAGCGTGAGGATGTTCTCAGTTATGAGGATAACTTGGAGAGGTTGGGACTGTTCTCCTTGGAGGGAAAGAGGCTAAGAGGAGATCTGATAGAGGTGTTCAAAATCACAGGGGGCTGGACAAAGTAAATCGGGAGGAACTGTTCCCGCATGTAAAAGGATTGAGAATGACAGGCCACAGATTTGAAGTGATTGGTACAGGTCTGGAATGCACTGCCTGAAAGTGTGATGGAGGCAGGTTCAATTGAGGCACTCAAGAAGGTATCAGATGGTTATTTAACTAGAAACAATGTGCAGGGTTATGGGGAAAAGGCAGGAGAATGGCAATACGTTATGATGCTTGCTTGGAAAGCCGTTGCAGACACTATGGGCCAAGTGATCTCCTGCACCGCAACAATTCTATGATTTTGTGAAGATTTAAGCCATGGCACATTAGTACTTGTGGTAGGAGACACCTGCCCCTGGATTTTTGGAACCATCATTTTTTTCAATATGATCCTGAAATAAGCTATGTTTTTTTTGCAGTTGTTTATTTTTTTCTATTTTGTACTGTACTTACTAAAATGGAATTTGTCTACAATGATGCCCTGCTCCTGCTCACATGAATAATGATACATTAATCAGTCTCAGTTTTCATCAGCCCCTCTGTTTGTTCGTTGTGCCAGCATAAATGTTGGAGAGAATTGCTGGAGACCAAATGGATTTGTACAATATAAACACAATTATAAAATCTGATCATGTCTTTTCAACAGTACTTTACAAGTTAAATATCTACCACAGCTCGTTAACATGTGGGCGGAAAAATAGCAACTTTGAATCCTCGTACTTCTGTTTAACGCATTCACAATGGAAGGGTTTAATTTCTTCTGGTAGCCCACTGCTTATAGTGTTCACATGCAGTGTCCCTGCATATATTTTATAAGACCCTTTAACCCAGTTCAAATATATTGCTGCTATCGTGTTATTCACCCTGGGGTAACACGGACTGCAACTGGATGCAGTTGTACTGTAAAGTAGACACCAAACTTAGACGTTAGTTTAATATGTTTTATTAAACTTCTGGAGCAGTGCACGCAGCTTGCTGTGGGTTGACATTCTACTAATCTAAGTGTGCTAACTATAACTAACTAGACCAGACTAGCTCTGAGCCACGTGTAGAAGGTGCTAACTGATATACACACCCTGACTGTCACTACAGTTGTCACCAGTGGAAAGAGGCAGAGTGCTGATGCCTTGTGTGTTTCCTGGTGGGAAAACTCCCTCTAGTGTTCTGCCTGGTGATTGGTTGTGTTCTGTACTGTGTGTTGATTGGCTGTGCTGGGTGTCTGTCACTGCCTGCTGTAACTCATTATGTACATGAGTGCATATCATGACAGCTGCCAGAATACCCAACAACGAAATTTACAGACACTAAGAAGCCATCGTGCTCCCTGTCCCGGTGAATAAATTCAAGTCTGCCTCGCACCTCTGGAAGCCAGACAAATGAATTCCTGGCCCAAAATGTTTAATTCAGACAAATGAATTCCTGGCCCAAAATGTTTAATTCAGACAAATGAATTCCTGGCCCAAAATGTTTAATTCATTATTGCACAATTCAAGCAGTTAATCAATTGCATTGGATTAGGAACAGTAAACTGTGAGCTGAGAATACATGAGGCCTGATACTTGTTTCAGATTGTTCTAAATTAGATCCAGCAGCCCATTTCTGAAATGTAAACGATTATCTGCAAACTAAAACTTGAAGTTTGTGCTGCGAATTACAACTGCGGTGGTACCGTTTGTTTACTTGACCCATTTTAAGTGTACTTGCTAAAGTATTATTGCTTTTGTGTAGTTTAATAGGTTATTAAAAATAAACATTTCCAATTACACAATGGCTTGCTCCATCAAAGAGCTTTGTGTGGTAATACCAGGTATTGCAGTACCTGAGAGGTGAATGACCATTGGCTAGACCTAGGGTTCTCCCATTGGATAATGTACATAGCCCCGCCCTGAGAGGCGGGGTATAAGAACCGATGCCGTCCCAGCAGCCTTCACTTTCTGTATCATCGCTGCTGGGTACAGTTCTAGCTGATCAAAGCCAATTAGATATGACTCCTCTTTGTCTCGAGAGTATTGATTGTGCATCAATTTGCACCATTTTTCATTTGTTCTTCTGGTCTTCAAAGTAACGAACGCTAGCATGAGGCAATGGATCTCAACTAATTACAAACTTCAAAAGCTCCCAGGTCAGATATAACACAGCCAGATTCAGACTAAAGGCTGGATATCACTGCCAAACTGAGTAGCTCGAGGCGGAAAATTTCCCGACTTGGCAGACCTGCTTCAGTAGAAGCTGCCTTGCAGGAACCAATTTTCGTTCTGGGGGGTGTGAGCTGCATAGAATTGAACCTGTGTCCCTCGGAAGCGGATCAGAAGCAGGCACCGCGATGGTGGAGTGCCAAAGCAGGCTAACCCACATTGGTTCTCAGGGACTTTGTCCCTGTTCTCTGCTTACACTTTGGGCCTGCTAACCGTCACTCTTTACACTTCATCTGCGTGGGTTTCCTCCGGGTGCTCCGGTTTCCTCCCACAGTCCAAAGATGTGCGGGTTAGGTGAATTGGCCAATGATAAATTGCCCTTAATGTCCAAATTGCCCTTGGTGTTGGGTGGAGGTGTTGAGTTTGGGTAGGGTGCTCTTTCCAAGAGCCGGTGCAGACTCAAAGGGCCGAATGGCCTCCTTCTGCACTGTAAATTCAATGATAATCTATGATTAATCTAGGACAAAGGTTCGGCACAACATCGTGGGCCGAAGGGCCTGTTCTGTGCTGTATTTCTATGTTCTATGTTCATCAACCCTTACTTCACATGCCAACTCCATGCCAAATCAGTGCTACTTTTATGCTGGCAGGATCCATGCCATTTAAGTACTGGATTGAGGCTACTCAAGAACTTTTTTCCCATAACCTTTGCAGACAGTGGAGCAGATATTGGAACTTCTTACACCAGTTATAGGAGTTAAAACAGTAAAGCTATTGATACTCTAAAGGCCTGGCTGAATGATATATGTATAGGGTGGTAGCAACAACAGATTTTATAAAGAAATTTATCAATGGGTATTTTTTTTTTTGGAGAAGTTCCACAGATTAAAGTCTGGCTGAGTGACAATGTCATAGTGCTCATTACTAAACAAGGCCCTGTGCAGCCACTTGCTTAAGCTCTCCACATAGGCAGTTGTGGAGAGACACAAACAATGTTGCACATTACCTAGGGGTGTCCACCATCCCCCACCCCTCCCACTGCAGGCTCAGTGGTGGACTATATCACCTTAATCTCAGGAGGCTATCACTTGGCTTTGGGGATTTGAATTTGTTAAATAATTTTTTTTTTTTAATTTAAAGTGCCCAATTCTTTTTTTTCAATTAATGGGCAATTTGGGTGGCCAATCCACGTACCCTGCACATCTTTGCATTGTGGGGGTGAGACACATGCAGAAACGCAGAGCATGGCCAAACTCTACACGGACAGTGACCTGGGCCAGGATCAAACCCCGGTCCTCGGCGGTGTGGGCCAGCAGTGCTAACCACTGCATCACCATTCCACTCTAATTTGTTAAATAAAATAATGGAATTTAAAAATGGTCCAATTAAAAGTCATAACTGGCACCCACCCACACTGACTTGGTGCCCAAGTGGCACTGTCTAGGTAGCAGACTGGGTGTCAGTGCCCAGGTGGCATCAGGGGTACCACAGTATCAACCTGCCCAGAGCCCAGCTATCCAAGTGCCCCATATTTCCTGGTAGACCCTTGGGAGACCCCTGGTAGACCCCCCCCCCCAACACAAATGGTCCCCATTTGTAAAGAACAGTACTAATCAGCGCTCGCCTGTGGTCTCCAAGGTGAAGGGATTTGATGCCAAAGCCTTGGGTAGATCAGGCGAGTGCATATTGAAGAAAGATAGCTGCTCACTTGAATATGCAGATTTGCCAAATACAGATCCCGCTAGATCTCACAAGGGGTGGCCAAACGGGTAAATCTGGAAGAGGCCTCTCCCGGGATCTATCGGCCATGTTGCATCCCGATTCTGGTGGGATGCGGCCGGTAGATCACACCATTTATTTTCCTAATATTCCTGTTGAGCCATGAGGAACAGGAGTGGCCCCAAACCTACAATCCTCACGATCATACCCACCCCCATTGTCACTTTAAATCTCTTCACTGGACTTGTGATGAGGCCACGATTGGTGAGGCAAGCTGCCCAACATTCTTCTGAGTGAACCTCATATTCTGCTGATAGAGATACTTGCAAAAATGCTAGTGGAGCTCAAAAAACAATTTTAGGGCAGTCTGAACCAATTACCATCCCAAACACTCCAGTTGTGAGACGATGTCTACTCACTGTGACGTCCAATTGCTTGTTCCACTTTTAACACATTTATTAGATTGATCATTATTTAAAGCAGTGATCAATGATGTTCACTTAAGAGCAAAGTAAAAAATGTGAATGCTTCAGTCATGAGATGTTCTACGCGATGATATTACAATGCATTTACCGTTTATTCAAGCTTAACTAAGTGAATCATCAAGAGTGTTTGAACTATATCTTCCGTTTTGTGCATTTGTTGTGTACAATTGTTAACTGCCCGTACATAAACTTTCAAGGAACTTTTATTGGTTAATGACCCGTTCAGCATACAAAATGCTCTGGGGAAATGTCTACTTTAACCCTGAGAATGACTAAGCAATATTTCTGTTCTGCTACATTTGGGGCCTGCTCAGATAGATTGGTTTGTACACATTATGGAGAAGACCAACATTTCATTCTCCAGATTTATATCCTGCTGTTGCTTCCAATGCACACAGTATCAGCTATCAGTACTCCCCTTTATTCCCCTTAGTTTATTGGCCCTGTCATTGAGATTTGTTGTTCCTGTTGTGGCGGGACCTGCCGCAGAAGATTCGGCAGCCCAACAAAATGTCCATTGACGATCGGTGGTGCCGGACAATCCTGGCAGCAGGAATGGTGGGAAAATCCCACCCTGTGTTTAGTGTAGAATCCACATTGATCAGCAAACATGTGAATCGCAGTAATGTTGATAAAATAGTTACAGTAGCTGATGTACTCCTTAAATGTCGCACGAGGTTATGCCAAAATAGTCATTCAGAACTTTGAAAACCAAAATCACTAAGATTAATTACAAGTTTTCATGTCTCATGTTTACAAATGGAAACATTTCCTATTCAGTGTAACTGGAACATTTATGACTTAAATCAACATGTTGAATTATTCAGTGAGGAATAGTCATAATTTATTGCCACTGTATTGTACAATCCCAGTTGATGATATAATTTGACGGGAAGATCCCAGAATGGAATCCTGGCGGGTTTCTCTGTCTGGTGTGGCACGCCATTGGGATTCTCCCTTTCGCCAGCTGCTCAATGGGGTTTCCCATTGAGGGGTAGCCCTACGCCATCGGGAAACCACTGGGCTGCCAGCAAAACGGAGAATCCCGACTGCAGAGAATTCAGCCTGTAACTTTTCTTTTTTCTTTTAGAAAACGTGCAGAAACAGAAGCACAGGACCACTAATTCTTTTTAACAAAAAGAAGAAAAAGATGATTTAACATAGAAAATTAAATTATTACACAATGCTCCTTTACCTCCCCCCCCCCCCCTTTAGCTTCACAAGTATACACAGATTTGAAGGTTAAGACAGATTACAGAGCATATCTTAAGCTACAATGATCTCAGTTACACAAAGGCCCTTTAAACATACAGATTGGCTGTGATCAAATACATATTCCACTCTCGGTGCAGATGCAGCGGAGTTGGTGAAAAGTCCCAGCCCTAATTGTGCATGATTCATGTATTTGTTTTTTCCCAAAAGCATAATTTTACTGGTGAAAGGTAAATCATTTGATTTTTCTTATACAATCAGAAACAAACACCCTTAGGTCAGGAATAGTATAGATTTCTTTAGTTCTGTTATCAGAAAAAGATCCAACAAAGTATTGTTTCATTTGTTTCCTACACTACCAATCCTGCCAAACAGAGACTGAATGCTTGAAACTTGTTTGTAGATGAAAATTAGAGCTGCTTAAAACCAAAATTGTTTTAATATCCATCCGTAACAATGGAATTTGACCATTTGTTAAATACAAAGGAATCAAACCAACATTTTTTGATGTGTTTCATAGATTTGATACAATTACCTATGACTCTCTGGGCACCAATAACCATTGGATAATTCATCGCCATAGTTACTTGGCTTAGGCTCAATCTATGGCAACATTGGATTCATAATATACATTAATTATTTCTTCAGCACTATGCTGTTATACAACATTTATCCTACTAAGTATTGAATGATTGTGACTTTGTTGCATTTATATGATTTAATTCCCTCCCTAAGGATCAATAATAGATATTGATCCCAGAAATTACCTTGCAAATGATAGCCAAGTAACATATCATGAAAAAGTCCTCACTGCACACTAAGTATAGTTCTTTGCAAACATGTTTATGATTTAATTTTATTCAGTGCAGAATAAGCCTTCCCCATATATGACCTCCTAGATTTTCTGATTCATAATATATTAGTGGTGTTAATAGCTTATTGTGTGTTGTTTTGTCCTATATGCTGTATCCAAAAGACAATAGATTGTAGTTCTTCCATTTCAGATCGCATAGAACCCTTTCAGTTATCAGAGAGAAGGTGACATTTATTACAGTTCTGAAAATAGAGCTCCCAACTTTACTTCTCTAATGGATGACTTTGATCTAAATCTTGGAGTGCAGACATTTTTGTTAATGTTTTCAGAAGATGTAAACACTGCTGGCAAGGCCAGTATTTATTGCCCATCCCTAATTGCCCTTGAACTGACTCGGCTGCTAGGCCAATTCATGAGGACCAACCACACTGCCACATCTGGAGTTGCGTGTCAGCCAGACTTGATAAGGATGTCAGTTCCTGAATTAACCAGATTGTGTTTACAACAGTTGATGAAATTCGCTTTCAATTCCATGTTTTCTTTATTAATTAATTAAATGTAAATTCCACCAGCTGCCAGGATGGGATTTGAACTCATCTGCCCAGATTATTAACCTGGACCCCTGGATTACTTGTCCAGTGATTTGTCCCCTCTGAATGAAATTGTATTATTTTGTTTCAAAGTTGTAGAGGTTTACTTTGGTTCCAATAGGCAAGGAGTCAATCATTCTCATTTGACCTCCTTTCTTTCATTTGCAGAAAAGAATTATGAACAAAATATTTATTAACCATATCACATATAAAGTTTTGACATCTACATTTGGTTCAGATAATTGCTTAAGGCTATGTGTCCTCTGTTTAAAATTGAAATTCCAGATGTTCTTCATTTTTGATACAATGAGAAAAAACATCCAGAGGGCAATCTCTCTTCGTTAAGGCAGTACCTTAAGGATCAAACTTTAACATAAATATGTTCACCATGCAGTGTTTTATCAATATTTTAAGATTCAAACTATTCTTGATATTGTAAATGTTGCATTTTCATCTCCTCTTGGGTTCTATGCCTTTCAATGGAGTAGCAAACAGATATTGTCGTATTTTGCTAAAGATGTGCTTGAGGATACATGAGCGGATTTCTGTTTTGAGTTACTTTGTTAATATAAACTGTCTGCATTTTAAATGTTGAAACCATTGTTTAGATCTAGCAATAGCAGCAATTAGGGGTGTAGGTCCAACAGGTTGGAAGATTTTATTTTAACCGTCTTCTGTGTTTTGCTTATTATTTAAACCATATTAGCATTTTAGTTCACGCCATTGGTGTTTCATAGAAACTAGTTAAATACTGTTTTTTCATTAGCTTTATGAAGGATAAGCATAAATCTTGCCATTTCATACTATGATTTAATATTTTGTAGATTAATATGTAATAATGAAATACAAGTCTGACCTTGCATTTTATATTATTCAAATGAATTGATTGCCTAAGCATTAAAACATACATTCAGTTTACTGTGAAAATAATTGCTTCCACAACAATAGAAAAATTGATCACCCATGTTTACTGAAGGAATTAGTGGTCCATATGTTGTTGAATAATGGAAAATTCTCCAGTGGAAGAGAACAATGATTACACAAAATAAGATAGCTGGAGAATTTATTCCCAATAGTGTTGCAAAACATTTTGCTAATTGACTGAATTCTGAGGACTTTGCTACCTGAATTATGTTCAAATTCAGCTGATCATCACTGACCAGCATTTATACTTCACAATCATTCAGACGGCTGTTCTTAGTTTAGAAATTTTCCAGACGACTTGCCCTCTTACCCTTTGATTTACGAAAGATAACTTTCTCCTTTCTCAAAGAAAGTCAAAAGTGAAAGGTTGGACAGATTTGTTTTCATGAACAATTATAAGTTGTGCACTTCCTGTCGAGGGATAGTGACCCATTCAACTACCCATAGTGTACAAATGTGCAGATTCTCTAAGCAGAAGAGAAAGCATGGTGAAGGCAAAGACTGAGGCATGACAGAAAAATGTGTTTCCTTCCATTTTAGAAGATGGGGTCATGATTCGTGAGCTATCATTGCCTAGTCCTGTTGAGGCGGACTGCAAATTTGGTGCTCCTCATCTCAATAATTATTGTTCAGCCAAGTGCAACCCACACTGCTGGTTGCCGGAATGCTCAATAGGGGATTGAGCAGCATGCAAGGCTAGCACATGTTCCAGCTAGCCTCCAGTTCTTAAGTGCAGTCTGCCCATCTGAAAGGGAAGCTGCACTAACTGAATGAAAGCTGCACTGACTGGCGGTACTGCAATTTTTTTTACAAGTGCAAACAAGAAAAATAAACACCAAGGAAAAGTTTACAGATGTGGTCTTGGTCCAGAAGGCCAGCAAGAGACGAGAAGCCAGCTTGCCACAAGAAGCCCTCAGGATTGTGGTGTTGGGTGCTCTGGTGCACAGATGAGCCAACACAGTTGTATGTGGTACAACTCTATTTTATTTTAACTCTTATAATAGTTTGTTCTGGATACTCTGCACGTGCTGTCTCCCTGAGTGTGTCGTGTAGTAGGTCTGTCCTGTTCCTCCTCTGCAGCTAATACTGACCACCGGGGGTCGTGTCTGTGCTTTTATATCTTTCTGTCATTGGTTGTGGTGTTGTGTGTTCTGATTTGTCTGTTGGTGTGTCTATCATGATGTGTGTGTTTGAATATCATGACATCCCCCCTTTTTACAAAGATATGTGCCTACGTGGTTATAAATATAATTGTGTCGTGAGTGCATCTAAGAGTGTGTGTGTGTGTTGTGTACAGCGTGTGTATATGACGTAACTATTTACATGGGGCGATGTCGGGTGCGTCACACTAACAAGGTTGTACCATAACAAAACATGGATGCGAGAGAAAAAAAACTTGAACAGTGGTCCGGTCAGACGATATCTGGAACAATAAACAACAACAGGTTATAATACAGAAGTGTTTGACTTTTTGAACGTATGAACAGCGTTATAAGTCCAGTCTAATGGGTGACCGTCTCAAGAATGGGCTGGTCCTCAAGCCGGTTCAGCTGTGGAGATTTGGGGTCACACTGGTTCACCTTGGGCTGTTGGAGGTGATGCTGTTGCCGAAGTCTCTACTTTACCATTTGTTGTACTTCGTGCGGTGCTTGGTTTTTCATTCGTGCAAATATAACATTCAACATCTTTGTTAGTGTTGCCTTGGCTGTGGTTTGGTTCTGGTGGCGATGGAAGGGGCATGATCCGTGGCATCTCCACGAAGTCATCCTTGGGAACCAGTGGAGGATCCGGCGTGTGCGTACGGTTCAGTTGCGAGCGTGGAAGGCGGCGCAAAGCTCGCTGATTGCGCCTACGCACCAATCCATCCGCCCTGCATGCCAGGAACAAGGTGGAGTCTTTTTTCTTTTTATGTTTGTGGTGGACGGCATCTTGTAGCCGATGGGTCGTTGCCATCGAAGTAGCACCATCACTAATATCATGCAAGGCGATGACTGTGCCAGATGTGGAAGTTGGCCGAGACCGTGCACGCTGGTTCCGGCCACCTGCTGTGCCGGAAGGGCGACTCCGCAGAGAAACGTTGAAGCATGTCGCCTTGGAGAGAGAATTGTTGCTCGCATCAACGTCTGGCGATGGCGTGAATTGGTGTGTCCATCTTGGACCGCCGGTGCTGGTTGCCACTGCCGACCCAGTGGGACTGCCACGCGATCCATTCCCTGTCGCCGTGGCATCCGCCGTCACCCTGAGCGTGCCATCACCGAGGCCGCGACACCGCCCGTCCGGAGCAAGGTCTGGCGTGCGCGAATCAGAGTCGGCGCTTGGCTGCTCCCCATCTGGAGTCCGGTCTGCCTTCCGTCGATGCCCCCCGTCCGGAGTCCCAACAGGTTCACTGGAGGCAGCCGAGATTCCCTGAAGCTGCACTTCTGGAGTCGGAACATGCAGGAATACACCAACCAGTGGAGAGGCTCGAGCCATCGAGGGTGGAAGCGGTGCGCCGCCACCGCAGTCGTCAGTGGTCCCACCGTGATCGTCGAGTGCCTCGGTACGCACTAGGCGAGGTCTGTCACCTTGCACCTTTTGCATGGGAAGTGGGATGCTGTCGTCACTCGTCTCACATCCCGTGGATAGATCCTCATTAGCAGCTTGCTGTTCACTAGGGTTGGGTAAATTGTCAGAGTTTTCATCTGGTGGTGCACACCATGTCGGTGGACTGTCATTGTCTTGCCGTTGTCCTTCATTTGGGCTTTTCTTCTTTGGAATTTTAAATCTTCCCCCAGACATTGCAGAACCTTGTTTATTACCCCCAAATTCTCCCATATGTATGGTCTCGAATATAGGATCCAATGTTTCTATCGACATTGTACTATTTTCCAAAGAACATTCCGTTTCACTTTTCTTCTCAGGTACCTCATATGTATCTGTCTAATGTACATGCCTTCATGGTCTCTGGGTCTGATTTTGCTGGGACTGGCATGGTCACAGTCTCTCTTTTACTGTTCTCAATTGCCCACATTATACTCCCCATACATAACTGCTTAATCACTGGGGTTAGTGTGGTACAATGGATAATCGGGTCGACCTTATCTGCATCTTCACCATTAGTGGAAAGCACACTTGGTTCACTTGAAACTGCTGTGGGTTTTAAATTCGTTATCTGGCTACTCGATGTCGGTGTCCTCAGGATTCTTGCTCCAATGTTCTGCTCATTTATCAGTGGAGTGTGTATAGGTTCAATGCAATTAATGTTCCCCTCAAGGTTTGAAGAGTCATTACTGACTAACTGCTGGTCTCCGAAGTTGGGACTTTGCGGCGTTGTGTTGAAGGGAGACATTTGTCCCTGCTGTAGATATGATTCAGGTTGTGTTATTTCCATTACCTGAGGATCAATGTCTTGTCCATGTTTTCGATCCGTACTAAAACACTGGCAATTCTCAGTCTGCTCCTTGCAAGTTAAACATTCAATTAATTTCTTCAGCAAATCCTCAGCATCCTTCTGTGGCCGTGCAGCATTATTAATCTCTGTTCGGCTATAATGATCCTGAAGGTCAGCGCATAAACCTTTTTTCTTCGGGCTTGGACGAGGCGATTCCTTTGGCTTGTCTTCAGTTGGGCTTGAACAGTCTTCAGCGCTGTGCCCTTCATTGTAGCATGAGAGACCGTCATGGTCATGCTGCTGTGTAGTGGAGCATGGTAGGCTGTTATAGCCTTCTTGCTGTTCACGTGAGCATGGCAGACTTGCATCGTCTGCCGCTGGTTGGTCAGGAGAGGTTGCTAGACCCTCATGGTCTTGTTCCTGCAAGGACTGCACATTGGAGTCTTGCGTTGCTTCTATCGTGGAGGCTGTCCACGAGCTCCCTGTGGAGGCTTGTGATTCTGGAGTCACTTCTTGTTCATGCAAGGACTGCGCTCTGGAGTCTTGCGTTGCTTCTATCGTGGAGGCTGTCCACGAGCTCTCTGTGGAGGCTTGTGACACTGGAGTCACTTCTTGTTCGTGCAAGGACTGCGCTCTGGAGTCTTGCGTTTCTGCAATTGTGGAGTCTGTCCACGAGCTTGCTGTGGAGGCTTGTGACACTGGAGTCACTTCTGGTTCATGCGAGGACTGCGCTCTGGAGTCTTGCATGTCTTCTTTCATAGAGTCGGGAACGTTGAGCGGGACGTGGACCACTCTCTGTGTGGCAGCAGGGCGCTCTCCGTGTTCTTGCAGCGCTCCCTGTCTGTTAATGTCAGGCTGCAGCATCATCCGGTACTGATAAGTTGGGACGTCATATCTGCTGGATTGAAGATCCTCAAATCCGAAAAATGAATCCGCATCTGCGTCGGATTCAGTGTGGGGGCCGCCAATGTGCAACACGAAAGGTTCGTCCGAGTCATAGTCGAATAGGACCACGGAGCTATCATTGGGCTCGCGAGGTCCGGAAACACTGTAAAGATTGTCATCGAAGTATTCGAGGTCGGAATCATCGGCTTGTGCGTAGGTAACTGCTTGTCGGAGGGTTCTTCGGAGGTCAAATTCATCTCCTGGGTCAATTTGCGGCAATGTGCTGTCATTCCAGGTGAGGGAAGGTTGTTTTACAGCTTTAACAGATTTTTGTTTTTTTGATTTGGGACGTTTCCCTTTTTAATTGGATTTGGGACGTTTCCCCTTTAAATTGGTGCAGTCTGGGGCCTCTGACATCCTGACGCTCGGTATGTAGCACGTAGGAAGCGACTGCGCATGCTCAGATCGCTGTTCCTTTACCGATGGCCGTTTTCTTGACTGCGCATGCGCAGCATCTCGCGCATGCGCAAACGAAACTTCCGGTTCTGCGCACTGCTCGCGCAACTGTACTAGCGTGATACCTTTAGCAAGATGGCCGCCGACCTCGACCCAGCCCTCTCTCAGGCCCGGGATTTCGGCCTCTGGGAATTCGGGCTCCGGGATCCCGGCCACGAGGTGAGTACTGCAGCTTTTCTTACCTTTACTAGCCGATTGGATTGCGTTTTCTTCACAGTACTTGGAGAATTTGTCCAGGACTGCCTGGTAATCGTACCTTTGCTGCCTCCTGAAGAACCTGAACCTTCTGAATATTTCTCTTGCCCTTGCACCGGCGATGGTGAGGAGAAATTCAATTTTTTCGCTTTCATCCAGGTCTTGGAGTTCAGCTGCCACCAGGAACAATTCGAACACTTGCCGGAATCGCCGCCAGTTTTCGCGGAGATCGCCGTAGCACTGGAGCGGCTGCGGAACCGGGAGCTCTATCATTTTGCCTGGGCACTGCTGGTTGTCTGTGTACACTGAGGTATGCCGGCAGGTATCGATCCACTCCTGTACCATGTGGTGTTGGGTGCTCTGGTGCACAGATGAGCCAACACAGTTGTATGTGGTACAACTTTATTTTATTTTAACTCTTATAATAGTTTGTTCTGGATACTCTGCACGTGCTGTCTCCCTGAGTGTGTCGTGTAGTAGGTCTGTCCTGTTCCTCCTCTGCAGCTAATACTGACCACCGGGGGTCGTGTCTGTGCTTTTATATCTTTCTGTCATTGGTTGTGGTGTTGTGTGTTCTGATTTGTCTGTTGGTGTGTCTATCATGATGTGTGTGTTTGAATATCATGACAAGGATCACCCTCCAAAAGATCGGGAATGGATGACCAGGGAGCTGAATTCAGAGTCTAGCCCCAAGGACGTGGGAACAGTGCCACAACGGTGACCTCACCCAGCTAGTTGTCAAGGCTAGTGAATGCATATTGTTACGATCTCCATAGAGGCTGATAACCTTTGAAAAGAAATCTGAACTTTCAGTAAATAGCTAAAAAGATGACATAACAGGATTTCACATTTTATGACTTTTTTGTAACAAAAGACTAAAATCACTATTGACTGACATTATCTTTCGGCAACTTATACTTCACAAACCACAAACCAGAACATTCTCCTTGCTCTTAAAGCAGGCATTGTCAAACTCTGGGATGCGACCCGCGGGTGGGTCGCAGGCGGGTGTCGGGAGGGTCACGGAGCCGTCCGTTGCGGCGCTCCCAATCGCGCAAATCTGCGCGCAACAGCCGCAGCAGCCGGTTGTTAATAACGCCAGCTGCAAGGGGCCTTCAAAATGGCCACGAACATATTAAAAAATGTGGCCTCACTGCGCATGCGTGTCCAATCATCGGCGCGCATGCGCATTGCGGGCACTTTTTTTTTAAACGGCCGCAGCTTTTTGATTTACACGCTCGGGGCGGTTTTACTCATTTTATTCATTTATTTTATTCATTTTAAAAAATTTCTTTTTACAATTTCGGGGGGGAATTTATTTGATAAGATTTTACAGGAACAAAATGCAGAACTTTGGACAGATGGAGACTCCATACTTTCCGACACCGGAAGGCTTCACCTTCATCCAACAGGTTCCATTGGAGGAGCGTGTGCGAGGGCCAAAGGGACCCAAAACCATTTCCTCCATTTTTGTCAGCAGCAAACAAGGTAACAGAAAACGGTGGGTCGCGCAGGTTGGCCGGCGTGGGTCGAGAAGCTCGGCCGGCATGGGTCGCGAATGTCGGCCGGCTTGGGACCCGAAGGTTGGCCGGTTGGTAAAAACGGGTCCCCGGAAAAAGATTTTGAAGAACACTGTCTTAAAGCACAACCATAAACAAACTTCACAGTCCTGTAAGCAGGCATTCAATTCATTTGGAGTCAGTCCAAGGTGATTCTTGGCTCCCAAAAGGTCATGGCTGTTCTTTTCCATTCTCAGCTTGAAAACTTCTAATCTCAGAGCTGTCTTTCACAGCAAGGGTTTTTTTTCCAAGAAGATTCGTCCTCTATTGCAAGCGAGGTAGGTCTTCAAAACTCATGTTTACTCCTCATGAATTTGGTCTTTTCACCGCAAGGGTCCCACTGCATTCTCAGGTGGTGAACCACAGCATCTTGCTGCCTACACCTCCTCCTTCTCTCCTGGATCCTGGAGTTTTCAGGAATATCTTAGACCCTTCCTCGCTCAAAGCCCATGCCCATGTTAATATGAATTGCAATGGCCTTCTATTCTCATAGAAATGCAAATTAACTATCCTTGAGACCCAACACATTTTTTTATCTTGGAAGTAAATGGACAGTTTAGAGTACAACTGTTTACAACCCAACATCCTCATTGGAGACGCACAGCCTATTGTTAGCACACAGGCTGCTACCATTGTCTACATCGATAAACATCTTGCACCTTCTTCCCAATAAACCAATCTACTTCCCCTTGAATGTCTAACAATCAAACCACCCAGGCTGATTGCTGAATAGTCTCCAGAACTGATTACATGCCCCTCTACGGGCAACAGACCCAAAACTTTACAATCTTATAAACTTCATAATTGTAAAACCTCCCTACTAAAAATTGAAAAGTCATCACCATAGTGATATTCAAAATATAAAAACTTATAACATTCTACATACTTAATAACTAGCTTACTACATACAATGCATGTAACCTTCTTCCCCCATGCTCTCACATTTTCCATTAAACAGCCCCTCCTTACCAGCACCACAATGTTTAATCTATATAAACCAAATACATGTAACAGTTGGAATTTAAAGTCCACTTTATATTAGTTTTTAAAGTTTTACAGTCTCATATACATGCAACACTGTTCTGCTGCTCATGGCATCATGTTTCAAGATGCTTCATAGTAAATCTATCTAATGATTACAGCTCACATTGTTTCCATTACCTTAATTCGATAATTGTATCCTTTGTCTGGCTCGGTGGGTCAAGAGCAACTTTGCTGACTTCTGTTGTGCCTCTGGCTTTTGAATACTAGCAAGTGTAAAATGTAAACCAAGAAGAAATTGTCTGTTGAAATGTGCTGCACTCTGGATTCAGTGTTGCTTTTGTTTTTTCTTTAATCCCAGATCTTACATTGTCATCAGGATGTTGATCTTTTAATTTGGGGCTGGATTTTCACACCCAAGTCGGGTAGTTTTGAGTCAGAAAATATCCGGGCTTGCTGTCCACATCTCAGGAGAAACTCCCCGAAATGGCAGGATCATTGTTTTGGGGGGAAGGTGCAAGATCGATTCAGGCCGTTTAAAAGGCCTGCTTCAGTTCTTGGCACTCATCATAATTGTTTTGTTAAATATTAGGACATATAGCCCTCCCCCGCTCACATTCCACACACTCTGCGTACCCTATCCATAGCAGCTCATGCCCCTCACCCATCCCAATGGCCCTCATACCTCAATGTCAACTTCAAGTAAACTCATGCTTCTCACCACCACCCTTTGCCCTTACATCCTGCATGTAAATTCAACTAGTATCCACAATGGTCAGTCCTCAGGAGCCACGTTGAGATGAAGTAAAATAAAGTTCTAATTAGCTATAGTTGAAAGGCACCCATTCAATATATTTAAATCCCTTGGCATGTGAGAGCACCTTTAAGAAATGGGGGTTTATAAATGGGTGTGTATATAAATATCTGTAGTGAGAGTACCTTTAAGAAATGGGTGTTTACTACTGCAGTGATGTCAGAGAGTGGGTGGAGTTGGGCTGTCTGTCAGCTTTTTACTTTCATTTTTGAGCAGGCTGCAGGGTGTGTTTTAGTTTTGTTTTCAGTGTTGGAGCTGAAGCCAGACCAAGCAGGTGTACTGCTGTTCTCTCTGCCATCAAAAGACTAGCTCTTGATCATTTGGTGAATTCAGAATTATAAATGTTTTCAGTAGTGAATGTAAACCTAATGTGCTTCTGGTGAAAGGTGTTTCTTCTGTCTTCTGGATGTTGTTTGGGAAGCTTTATGAATTGCTTAGTGATATAGTCTTTGAGGGTTATATTTGTATTAATGGTTGCTAAAATGTTCACTGTATGTTTCAAAAAGGTTAACTTGAGTTCACAGAATAAACATTGTTTTGCTTTAAAAAATACTTTTCCATTTCTGCTGTACCACACCTGTAGAGTGGGCCGTGTGCTCCCCATACCACAATCTATTAAAAGTTGTGGGTCAGGGGAGCACTTTGGGGTTCTCTAAACTCCAGCCCATAACAAATTGGGGGCTCGAGGGGGATAAAAGTCTATCTATTGGATTGGCTTTGTGAACTTAAAGACAGTGAGGGGTGAGCACATTGTGGGTGCTTTTCAGTTGTGGTATTCTAGTTTAAGTAGGGAGTGAGTTGTGGACAATGGCTCTTTCAGAGGCTCTGAGGTTTTTGGGGGTGGAGACGGTCACACGCAGTACTTTATGGACAGAGACTAAAAGCAGACTGTTAGATTTGGCAAAAACATTGCAGTTAACATTACCTGACAAAATGCGAAAAGGTGAGGTCATTATGATGGTGGCTAAACATTTAAAGTTGCCTGAGATACAGTTTGACTCATTGGAAATAGCAAAAATTCAGTTGCAAATTAAACAAATGGAACATGAGAAAGAATTAAAGCAGCTTGAATACGAAAGAGAGAGAGAGAGGAAAAAGAAAGAGAGAGAGGAAAAAGAGAGCGAAGAAAGGAAAACAGAAAGAATAGCCCTAGCAGAACAAAAAAAAAGAGAAAGGGAGATACAGATCAGGGAAAAAGATAAAGAGAGAGAGTTTGAACTTCAGAAAATGGCCATGAAACATGACAGTCAGTTAAAATTGGCAGGCGTAAAGGGAAATGTACAGTTGGATGATAGTGATGAAGATAGTGATAAAGAGCGTCATAGTCGAAAGCTTGACAGGGATCTATTTAAATATGTCCAAGCATTGCCAAGATTTGACGAGAAGGAAGTGGAAGCCTTTTTAATTTCATTTGAGAAGGTAGCTAAACAAAATGAAATGGCCAAAGGACATGTGGGTATTACTGATTCAAACAAAGCTGGTAGGTAGGGCTAGTGAAGTGTTTGCATCACTACCGGAGGAAGTATCTGGGACGTATGAGGAGGTGAAAAAATCCATCTTGGGTGCATATGAACTAGTGCCTGAAGCCGACAGACAAAGGTTTAGAAATTTCAGGAAAGAATTTTGTCAAATATTCATGGAGTTTGAAAGGCTCAAACAGAGTAATTTTGATAGGTGGATAAGGGCTTTGAAAATAGACCAAACGTATGAAGCTCTCAGAGAAATTATACTTTTGGAGGAGTTTAAAAATTCAATTCCTGATGTAGTGAGAACTCATGTGGAAGAGCAGAAGGTTAAAACTGCGAGGTTAGCAGCAGAAATGGCAGATGATTATGAATACGTTCATAAATCAAAGTTTGGTTTCCGACATCAGTTTCAGCCTGAGGGATAGAAACTGGGGACATCAGAAATACTGAAGTGGAATAGGTAAAGGTGATCTGATGGGAGATAATAAGGAAAGTGTACCTCAGATTAAAAAATAAATCCAGGCAGCTGGAAGAGACATGAAAAGTTTCAAATGTTGTCACTGTAATAAACTAGGACATGTGAAGTCACAGTGTTGGTGGTTGAAGAAAAGCACTGGGAAGGCTGATGTGGTAAAACAGGATAAGACAGTGGGGTTTGTGAAAGTGGTAAAGGAAAGCCCAAGTGGAGGGAAGGAGGTGCAAAAGATTGTACAGCCTGATCAAGAGGTGATTGATAAGAAGGTGCCAGATGTCTTTAAAGAATTTACTTGTGTGGGTAAAGTTTACTCATGTGTATCAGGAGGAGCAGGTAAAGAAGTCACAATTCTAAGAGATACGGGAGCTAGTCAATCTTTCATGGTAAGAGATGAGGAGTTATGTAGTTTGGGAAGAATATTGCCAGAAAAGGTTGTGATGTGTGGAATTTAGGGTGAGAGGAGTAGTGTTCAATGATTTAAGGTAAGGTTGGAAAGTCCAGTGAAGAGTGGTGAAGTGGTAGTAGGAGTAATAGAGAAACTATCTTGTCCAGGAATACAGTTTTTCTTGGGTAATGATATAGCTGGATCGCAGGTGGGAGTGATGCCTAATGTGGTTGATAAGCCAGTGGAAAATCAGACAACTGAAGTGTTGAAGGACGAATATCCTGGGATTTTTCCGGATTGTGTAGTAACAAGGTTGCAAAGTCACAGGTTAAGGAAAGAGGAGAAATCAAAGAGTGAAGATGAAGTTGAAGTGCAATTATCAGAAACGATTTTTGATCAGATGGTTGAAAAAGAACAAGAACAGGTGGAGGATGAGGCGGATATTTTTAGTTCAGGAAAATTGGCGGAGTTACAACAGAAAGATGTAGAAATAAAACAGATGTATCAGAAAGCATATACAGAAGAGGAATCTGAGTGGACACCAGAGTGTTATTACCGTAAACGTAATCTCTTGATGAGAAAATGGAGACCTTTACATATGCAGGCGGATGAAAAGTGGGCAGAAGTTCATCAAGTAGTATTGCCGGTAAGGTATAGAAAGGAGGTGTTGTGAGTTGCACCATGAGGTACCAGTGGGAGGTCATTTGAGAATAAGGAAAACTCAAGCTAAAATCCAAAAACATTTTTATTGGCCTGGACTACATCAAGATGTAGTTAAATTTTGTCAATCATGTCACACATGTCAAGTGATAGGAAAACCTCAAGCAGTGATAAAACCAGCACCCTTAATACCCATTCCAGCATTTGAGGAACCTTTTACAAGGTCCTGAAAGAGTTATTGATATCACATGGGCAAGTTTGTAGAGATAAATTGGGATGTATTAAAATGGCTATACATGATGTAGATTTGGGAAATGCTGTTCCAATCAAACAACATCTATACAGACTCAACCCTTTAAAATTGGCACAGGTTAACAAAGAGATTGAGAGTATGCTTACAAATGGCATAATTGAAGTGGGTTGCAGCCAATGGAGCTCACCCATAGTGATGGTACCTAAACCAGATGGTACCCAATGGTTGTATGTGGACATATAGAAAGGTTAATGCAGTTACAAGAACAGACTCTTATCCTATCCCACGCTTGGAGGATTGCATTGAGAAAGTGGGACAATCAGCTTTTATTTCCAAATTGGAATTACTTAAAGGTTACTGGCAGGTAGCTTTATCCGAAAGGGCGAAGGAGATTTCAGCTTTTGTGACTCCAGATGGTATATACCAATTCAAAGTTATGCCATTTGGTATGAAAAACGCCCCAGCCACATTTCAATGGTTAACTAACAAAGGTGTTTCAGGATTACCGAATTGTGTAGTATACATCGACGATCTGTTAATTTTCAGCCAGACACGGACAGAACATTTAAAACATCTGATGGAGTTATTCGATCGACTTCAGGAGGCGGGTTTGGTGATAAACCTAGCCAAAAGTGAATTTGGAAAGGCCCAAGTCACTTTCCTTGGCCATACAATCGGACAGGGTCGAATGGTCCCACGGGATGTGAAAACAAAAGTTATTGGCGAGTTTCCGATACCCCCGGCACGACAGGAAATAATGCGATTTCTTGGTATGAGTGGATTTTACCGGAAATTTGTACCCAATTTTAGCAGTGTGGTCGCTCCACTGACAGACATGCTCAAGAAGCGTAACAAATTCCAGTGGACAGCGGAGTGTCAACAGGCATTTGATGGCCTGACGGCTGTGTTAAGCACTGCTTCTGTGTTAGCCATCCTAAATTACACCAAACCATTCAAAGTGGCGGTTGATGCGAGTGATGTGGGTGTAGGTGCGGTGCTTCTACAAGACGACAACGAAGGGTAGAACGGCGTATTGGTTATTTTTCACAGAAATTGAATTCTCACCAGAAAAAGTATTCCATGATTGAGAAGGAGACTTTGAGTTTGGTGCTGGCTTTGTAACATTTTCACATTTATGTTACCAGCAATCCGTCTGACATCGTTATATGTACTGATCATAATCCGTTGACTTTTCTGGAGCGATTCCAGAATAACAATGTAAGGCTGTTTTGCTAAAGTTTGTTGTTGCAGTCATTTCATTTTAAAATAGTACATGTGGCAGGACGAGAAAACGTGATAGCCGATGCTTTGTCACAAATGTGATGAACGGAAGCAGTTTCAGTTGGAGGAAGAAGAACAAAAAAAAATGGACTATATTATTATACCTGTTTGCGTGTGTTTTTTGAAACAAAAAAGTATATTTACTGTGTGCATTTCTTAAAGAATGATGAAAAGGTGAAAAATGAAACCATCTTCAAGTTGATGGTTTTTTTTTTTCTTAGGGGGGCGGGGGGGGGAGTGTCATGTGCGAGTACCTTTAAGAAATGGGTGCTTATAAATGGGTGTGTATATACATATCTGTAGTGAGCGTACCTTTAAGAAATGGGTGTTTACTACTGCAGTTATGTCAGTAGTAAAGAGTGGGTGGAGCTGGGCTGTCTGTCAGCTTTTTACTTTTGAGCAGGCTGCAGGGTGTGTTTTAGTTTTGTTTTCAGTGTTGGAGCTGAAGCCAGACCAAGCAGGTGTACTGCTGTTCTCTCTGCCATCAAAAGACTATCTCTTGACCATTTGGTGATTTCAGAATTATAAATGTTTTCAGTAGTGAATGTAAACCTAATGTGCTTCTGTTGAAAGGTGTTTTTTCTATCTTCTGGATGTTGTTTGGGAAGCTTTAAGAATTACTTAGTGTTGTAGTCTTTGGGGGTTGTATTTGAATGAATGGTTGCTAAGATGTTCACTGTATGTTTCAAAAAGGTCAACTTGAGTTCACAGAATAAACATTGTTTTGCTTTAAAAAATATTTTTCCATTTCTGCTGTACCACATCTGTAGAGTGGGCTGTGTGCTCCCCATACCACAATCTATTAAAAGTTGTGGGTCAGGGGAACTCCATGATACACTTTGGGGTTCTCTAAACCCTGGCCCATAACACCCTCAAGTACTTAATCGCTTATGAAAGCCAACAAATGTATTCATAACTCCACAGCAAGGATAGCTAATTCTTTAATAACGTCTTTGACCTGTCAAACAAACTGTAAACTTACACCACTCCACCAATAAAGGACCCATTGACTAAAGAACAGTGAAACAGGTGAACATCCTTGAATCAATGCACTTTAATTTAGCAAACACTTTGGAGAGTATTCATGTCTTTTTCTAACTTCAGGCTTTGAGACTGCCCTGTACTTCAAAAGATAACAATCTTTTTGACTTCTTTATCAGAAACAAATTTGGTTACTTCACTCCCAAATACAAAACTCACATATATTCTAGATTCTGATTTATACCGATTCTCAATGGCTAGGATCAGCTTGTCATAAACTTCACTGATTGGTAAAGTATTTTGTGGAAAAACGCTAGGTGCTCCCCAAAGTCTATTGGCTTAGCCTTCAATTTCCAGCAGTTGTCTTTTACATGTCCCATCTTATGGAAAAAGTAACATTGCGGGTCTTCTTGATTCATATTTCATCTCCACATTGTCTTTTTCCCTCCTCTGAGAAGTATTTGTCTTTTTATTTCTGCTATCCCTCTTATTGTAATTAATGTTCAGTTCACTATCACATCTCTTATCCATTTGGTTTCCGTCTGTCTTTGCAGACAAATGTTTGTCACCACCTTTGTTTTGTGGGATAATTCCTAACCATCTGCCAAAGCTGCTGCTTCCTTTAAGTTTTCTAGATGGGACCTAATTACCAAGGAATACTGCTTTCAATGTCCTCCATTAACAATACTCCTTTAAGTTTTCCAAAATCTTGATCAAGCTTCATCACTCTTCACCATCGCTCAAACATCATGGGGATTCTCCGTTGCGCCGGCAGCACACCCACGCCGGCGGGTTTCCCGGCAGGGTGGGGTAGCCACAAGGGTAATCCCATTGGCAGGTGGCAGGAATGGAGAATCCCGCTGCCGACAAGGGCGCACCACCCAGGAAAACGTGACTGGCGGACTGGAGAATCCCACCCCATTTCTTTTCCCTCAGCAGATTTGACTAAAGTCTGATTCTGTCTCTTCCTCAGATTCATAAACTTTTGTCCATAAGCTGCTGGTACTAACTCAGATGCATTAAACAGTCTTAACAATATCCTAGTCTGTGGACTATTCACCTCCAAGAAACAAATAATCCTCCAATTGTTTTCCTAAATGACATTTTGGGGAGATGGTGGCATTGTAGTAATGTCGCTGGACTAGTGATGCAGAGGCCCAGGGTAATGCAGAGGCCCAGGGTAATGCAGAGGCCGAGGGTAATGCAGAGGCCCAGGGTAATGCAAAGGCCCAGGGTAATGCAGAGGCCCAGGGTAATGCAGAGGCTCAGGGTAATGCTCTGAGGCCATGCGTTCAAATCTGTTGGAATTTAATTTCAGTTAATACATTTGGAATATAAAGCCTGTCTCAGTAATACTGACACCGATTACTGATTGTAAAAATCCATCTGGTTAACTGATGCCCTTGAGGAAAGGGAATCTGCCATCCTTAACTAGTCTGGCATACGTGTGACTCCAGACCTACAGCAATATAGTTGATTCTTAACTGCCCTTTGAAATGACCTAGCAAGCCACTCATTACTAGGTTAATTAGCATCGGGCAACAAATACTGGCCTTGCCAGTGACACCCACATCCCACAGAAGAATAAATAAAAATAAGTAGAATTGTCCAAATTTCTTTCAGTCAATCTGACATTGTAGCAATTTTCTCAAATGTTAACAATAAATTTCAACTCCTTCCTTGCTGAATTTAGCCAAGAGGTGAATAGTCCTTGCCAATTCAATGCCGGGAGTCAAATCTGATCAGACTGCTACCTCCCATGGCACGATGATGCAATCTGATGCCGGTCTCTCAAGACTCTGAGCTGCTGAGTCCTTCCTGCAATGCCATCTGTAGTCTCACCCAAAGAATGTTAGTCACCTTCCACCAGCTATGTTGCAGCCACGGTGGTAGCAGTGCGGGGGAGCAATATGCGAGGCAAGACAAGCACTAAAGGAATGCACCAAGATGAATCGTTCCCTTTGGTTTGCATATTAGAATGTATTTTGGATAAAGATACTATGAGTGGAGAAACTACGCCATCTTCTTCGCAGCCTTCAGCAAGTCATCGATGAAGACGAACATCTTGCCAAGGTCATCCCATACCCCCACTACTTGCCTTCAAACAACAGCGCAACTTCAACCAGACCACTGTTTTCAGCAAACTACCCAGCATTCAGGAGAACAGCAACCACGACACCACACAACTCTGCCATGGCAATCTCTGCAAGACATGCTAGATCATCGACATGGGTACCACCATTACACATGAGAACACCACCCACCTGATGCAGTACATACTCGTGTGACTCGGCCATCATTGTCTACATCATACGCTGCAGGAAAGGATGTCCCGAGGTGTGGTACATTGGCGAGACCATGCAGACGCTGCGACAACGAATGAACGGACATCGCGCAACAATCACCAGGCAGGAATGTTCCCTTCCAGTCGGAGAACACTTCAGCAGTCAAGGGCTCTGATCTTCGGGTAAGCATTCTCCCAAGGCGGCCTTCAGGACGCGCGACAACACCGAATCGCCGAGCAGAAACTGATAGCCAAGTTCTGCACATATGAGTACGGCCTCAACCGGGTCCTTGGATTCATATCTCATTACATTCACCCCCCACCATCTGGCCTGACTTGCGAAATCCTACCAACTGTTCTGGCACGAGACAATTCACACCTCTTAAACCTGTGATTATCCCTCGCACATTTGATAGCTCCCGCCTGTGACGGACCTTTGGACCTTTTTCTCCCGTTTTTCCCCGGATTTTATTGGATGAATCGGTGGAGAGTGAGACGGTGAGGAGACGTCCCCTCCAGTGCATGGAGAATTGGACCAGAAGTGGCCGTGTGAGAAGACAAAGTTTACAAGAAAGACGCTGGCAACACTGGAAGACATGGCATGAGAAGCAGGGCCGCAGGAGATGGCACTGCGGTCGACGGAGCAGCTGGTGAAGCTTTTTGAAGAATGCTTCGCCAAGCTTAAGAAGGACACGCTGGACCCCGATCAAGGCTTCGATTGATCAGGTGGTGCAGGATCAAGAAATCCACGAACGTGCGATCGTGGAGGTGAATTCAAAGGTGTCCGAGCACGAGGAATACATAACCGTGCTGGAGACCATGGTGGTGATGTTGAATGACCGTCAGAAAATAATGAAGGAGAAGCTGGAGGACTTGGAGAACAGGTCCAGGAGGCAGAACCTGAGAATCGTCGGCCTCCCGGAGGGCAGTGAGGGATCGGATGCGAGGGCCTATGTGACGAACATGTTGGAGAAGTTGATGGGGGCTGAGCCATTCCCTCAGCCCCTGGAAGTGGATAGAACGCATAGAGCCCTCGCGAAGAAGCCCCGAGTGAACGAGCCGCCGAGGGCAATGGTGATATGGATGCACCGGTTCCTGGACACAGAACACATTCTGCGGTGGGCCAAGAAAGAGGGAGCAGCAGGTGGGAGAATTGTGAGCTGCGCATTTATCAAGACCTGGGCACAGAGTTGGCCAAGAGGCGAGCTGGGTTTAATTGGCCCTCTTTTAGAAGGGAGTGAAGTTCGGGATGCTGTACCCAACGCGTCTGTGGGTCACATACGAGGACCGGGAATTCTACTTTGAAGCACCGGATGATGCATTCACTTTCATCAAGGAAAAATGGCTGGATGTGAACTAAAGACACTGGGGCATTGGGGAGAGTATTGCAATGGCGATTTGTTGATAATCACTTTTGTGCTGGTTTAAATAAGTAGTGTTATGTGCAATACAGGGCTGTTTCGGGGTCTAAAGTTTACTGGGAGCGAGATGGAGTGGGGGGTTTCTGTGGGTTTTTTTCACTGTTTTTTTACTGGGGAATGTGATGATTTGAATATGTATGTCCAAGCGGGGAGGAGAGAGAACAATGGGGAGACAGTCAGTTTGGTGCCATGGGCGGGAGCGACCTGGTCAGCTAGTTCAGGCTCACAGAAGCACAGTGATGAGCTTAAGCCGGTGATGAGCTTAAGCTTGATATGGGGGGTTTGGGTTTCTGATGCTGTTACCAGGGGGGAGGGAGGAGGGGGAGCTACTTTGCTGACAGGGGGAGGAACTGTTACTAGGGGTCAAATGGGAGGTCGAGGACGGCGGATGCCCGAGGGCGGGCTCGAGGAGGCCAGGGAAGCGAGCTGGTGGCTGGCCTAAAAAGGGTGATGGCTAGTCGGCGGTGGGGGTGGGGGGGGCATGAAGTCCCCCGACCAGTCTGATTACGTGAGAGGGCTAAATGGGCCGGTAAAGAGGGCTCACGTGTTCGCACATCTGAGGGGGCTCAAGGCAGATGTGGCACTGTTAAAAGAGACACATCTGAAGGTTACAGACCAAACTAGATTGAGGAAGGGGTAGGTTGGCCAAGTATTCCACTCAGGGCTGGACTCAAAGACAAGGGGTAGCGATTCTGATTAATAAACAGGTGGCATAGGGCAGCACGGATGCACAGTGGTTAGCATTGCTGCCTCAGGGCGCCGAGGTCCCTGGTTCGAACCCAGGTTCTGGGTCACTGTCCGTGTGGAGTTTGCACATTATGCCCGTGTTTGTGTGGGTTTCGCCCCCACAACCCAAAGGTGTGCAGGGTAGGTGGATTGGTCACGCTAAATTGCCCCTTAATTGGAAAAAATGAATTGGGTACTCATTTATTATTTTAAAATAAATGAATAAATATACGGGTGGCATTTGAGGCAGGGAGAATCGTTTCAGACACGGGGGGCAGGTACATAATGGTGAGTGGGAAGTTGGAGGGGGCGCGGGTGGCACTCATGAACGTATATACTCCGAACTGGGACGTTGTGGAATTTATGAGGCGGGTGTTAGGTAAGATCCCAGACTTATAGTCACATAACTTGATCATGGGGGGAGACTTGAACACAGTCATTGATCCGGAATTGGAGCGGTCAAAATCCAGAACAGGGAGGGTGCCAGCCGCGGCAAAGGAATTGAAGGGATTTATGGAGCAGATGGAGGGAGTAGACCCATGGTGGTTTGGATGGCCAAGAGCAAAGGAGTTTTCTTTTTTCTCCCATGTTCACAAGGTATGGGGTGGAGGGGATGAGGCAGTTCTTGGGTCAGTTAAGGCTCCTGAGGGTGGATGAGGGTCTGGTGGAAGGGCTGGGAGCCCTAATTGAAATTGAAGAAATAATGGAGGGGTTGGAGGCTTGCAATCTGGCAAGGCCCCGGGGCTGGACAGCTATCCGGTGGAATTTTGTAAGATGTTTTCGGAGATATTGAGCCCACTGCTGGTGAGGACATTTAATGAAGCAAGGGAGAAGGGAGTCCTCCCCCAACAATGTCGCAGGCCTCGATTTCATTGATCCTAAAACGGGAGAAGGATCCGGAGCAATGAGGGTCATACAGGCCAATTTCTCTACTGAATGTGGACGCCAAACAGCTGGCTAAGATATTGGCCACAAGGATAGAGGATTGTGTCCCGGGGTGATAGGGGAAGACCAGACGGGATTTGTAAATGGCAGGCAACTCACGGTCAATGTTCGAAGGCTCCTAAATGTTATTATGATGCCCTCAGAAGGAGGGGAGATGGAGGTGGTGGTCGTGATGAATGCGGAGAAGGCTTTTGATCGGGTGGAGTGGGATTACCTGTGGGAGGTGCTGGGAAGGTTTGGGTTTGGTGAGGGCTTCATTGACTGGGTGCGGTTGCTCTATCAGGCACCAGTAGCAAGTGTGTGTACAAACCGGTTGAGGTTGGGTTATTTTAAGCTACACCGAGGGACGAGGCAAGGGTGACCCCTCTCCTTGCTACTGTTTGCTCTGGCCATAGACCCACTGGCCATGGCGTTAAGAACCTCCTAGGAACGGGACAGGGCTAGTTCGGGGGGGGGGGGGGGGGTGGAGCACTGGGTCTCGCTTTACGCAGATTACTTGCTTTTATATATCTCAAACCCGTTGGAAGGGATGGGGGAAGTTATACAGATCTTAGGGGAATTTGGTAATTTTTCGGGGTAAAATTGAACATGGGGAAAAGCGAGATGTTCGTGATCCAGGTGAGAGGGCAGGAGAAGAGACTGGAGAGCTGCCATTTAGAATAGTAGAAAGGAGCTTTCGATATTTGGGAATCCAGGTGGCTCGAGAATGGGAGGGACTGCACAAGTTAAACCTATCCCGGCTTGTAGAACAAATGAAAGAGGACTTTAAGAGATGGGACATGCTCCCGCTATTACTGGCGGGGAGGGTACAGACCGTGAAAATGACGGTCCTCCCCAGATTTCTGTTTGTCTTTCAGTGCCTCCCCATCATCATCCCGAGGGCCTTTTTAAAATGGGGGAATAAGGTTATTTTGGGCTTTGTGTGGGCGGGTAAAACGCGGCGAGTGAAGAAAGTGGTGCTGGAGCACAGTCGGCGGGAGGGTGGATTGGCGCTGCCGAACTTCTGCAATTACTACTGAGTGGCAAATATAGCCGTGATTAGGAAGTGGGTAGTAGGGGATGGGTCGGTGTGGTGGCGAATGGAGGCGGCGTCATTTAAAGACACAAGTTTGGGAGCATTGATAACGGCACCATTCCGGTTCTCACCGGCTCGATACTCCATGAGTCCGGTGGTGGAGGGGGCTCTGAGAATCTGGGGGCAGTGGAGGAGAAATGAGAGTGAAGGGAGCATTGGTTTGGACCCCAATTTATAATAACCATCAGTTTGTACCGGGTAGGCTGGTTGGTGGGTTCGGAGATGGCAGTGACGAATGTGATATAAAATAGTTACTTTAGAGTTACTAGTTAATGTAATGTAGAAATAAGCCACTTTGATTCTTGCAGTTAGGGACAAAGGAATTTGAGACCGCATGGAAAAAGCAGGAAGAGGTGTGTCTATGAGAGTGATGCTGCATTGATAGGGGCCAGAGAAAGGGATTGGAAGTGAGCCAATCAGAATAGATCGAACAGGTCAGGAGGGACATAGGCTGACCTATGTCCGTCGAGTATGTGAAACTTGATACCATTTGAATTGATTTTGCAGAGATCCCTTTGTCTTTTAGTTCAGTCGTTTTCTGGGGTGTAAGAGGCTGGATGTCTTTTACATTTCTGTAAGATGATTCAAGCTTGCAAGCTAAATAAATAACTTCTGTTTACGTGCGAATCCGTCTCAACTTTTATTGAGGCCAGACTGACAGAGAAAGAAATTTGGAGATCTACAGCAGAGGGCAGGAATTAGGAGGATGGGGGATCTATTTATAGATGTGAGCTTCCCCAGCTTGAAAGCCTTGGAGGATAAATTTGAATTGCCAGCAGGGAATGGGCTTAGGTATCTGCAGGTACAAGACTTTTTGAGAAGGCAGGTTCCGGCCTTCCCGCTGCTGCCGCCACGGGGGGTACAGGACAGAGTAGTCTCCAGTACCTGAGTGGGAGAGGGGAAGGTATCAGACATCTACCAAGAACTTATGGAATCGGAGGAAACTTCAGTGGAGGAGCTAAAGGGCAAGTGGAAAGACGAGCTGGTGGGAGAGATAGAGGCGGGTCTGTGGGCAGATGCCCGAAGCAGGATTAACACATCCTTATTATGTGCCAGGCTTAACCTGATACAATTCAAGGTGGTCCACCAGGCACACATGACGGTGGCTCGGATAAACAAGTTTTTTTGGGTAGAGGACACGTGTGCGAGGTGCGCGGGAAGTCCAGCGAATCATGTCCACATGTTTTGGGCATGCCCAGAGCTCAGATGGTTTTGGCAGGGTTTCGCTAAGGTGATGTCCACGGTACTCAAAACATGGGTAGTGCCTAGTCCGGAGGTGGCGATCTTTGTAGCGTCGGAAGATCCGGGAGTTCAGGGGGTGAAAGAGGCTGGCGTCTTGGCATTTGCCTCCCTGGTAGCCCGGAGATGAATCTTATTAATGTGGAGGGACTCGAAGCTCCCGAGTGTAAAGACCTGGGTTAGTGACATGGTTGGGTTTCTTAGTCTCGAGAGAATAAAGTTTGCTTTGAGAGGGTCAATGCTAGGCTTCACCCGCAGGTGGCAGCCGTTCGTCGACTTTCTCGGAGAAAATTAAAATGTCAGCAGAAGCAGAATTCCAAAAAAGCGGGGGCGGCGGGGGGGGGGGGATGGATGGAGGGCCAGACTGTTGTTTTATTGTTGGGTGGTGTGAAGATTGTGATGGGAGTGGAAATGTTTATTGTACCATGTTTATGTCCCTGTTATTATTATTGGTCTAAAAATTGCAAATACCCTAATAGAAATATTTTTTTAAAAAGAAAATTGATTGGATTGAATGTAGCAGTAGCATTACAAAGGCAGTCACTGTGGCTGAACAGGTAGTTCTCCTACCTCTAAGTTGCAAAATCTGTGTTCATGTCCCACTGCAGGACATGTTAACCAGTCTCCATCTTTTCTGCCATCTCTTAACAAGGTTGGAGGAAGGAGCATTCCCGGATTAAAAACCAAAATCGCCTGTTTGGGAAATGGTCAGCCTATTAGGTGTCGAAATATCAGTAGCATCACAAAGTTGTTGAAAAAAGAAATGGTGTTACATCTTTCTTTCACAAATAATGAAATATGGCCTTATTAAGCAAGTCATCATTCTGGACTCAGCCTAATAAATGTCTGGTTGTGCAAATCGAGTTCATAGTGGGATTCTCTTCAACATCAAGTCTCTTCAACATCAATATCTTATTGGTCTCAATTTCAAGTTCCCCTCCTGATGGCAGGGGTGGGGGGTGAGTGGCGGGGGGGGGTGGGGGGGGGGGGGGAAGAGGCAGGCAGAATGAAATAGGTTTCCCACTGTGTTCCTGCGCACCCCGTCCTCTGTGATTTTACACTGGGGCAGGGAAGGCCTTGCGCAGGCCACCCGCCCTTGCCCCAGTTGAGGCCCATAAGTGGCCAATTATTGACCATTAAGGGTTGTTTCCCACCTGTCGTGTTGGGTGTTCCGATACATAAACGAACCAACACGGTTGTAGATGGTGCAACTCTGTTTTATTATTCTGTACAATAATAACTATTAACTTCTGGCTGTTGTTCGTACTTCACCAGCTAACCTGTGGACCCAGCCCTAGCACTATTTTAGTGAGGCACTCAGCACATGGTCTATGTCTGAGTGGCACGCTGTGAGCTCTGTGCTCTGAGCTATCTCCTGGTAGAATGAGCGTGAACTGTGGTGTTCCCTGTTTTATAGTGCGTGTGCTCTCACTGATGATTGGCTGTAATGTGTGTGTGTTGATTGGTCCATCTACCTGTCCATCAGTGTGTGTGTGTGATTGCACCATGATATGTTAATATGGATATCATGACATCCCCCCTTTTCACAAGGATATGTGCCGACATGCTAATAAATATTAGTGTGTACTGAGTGCATCTGAGTATGTGTGTGCAATATTTACAACATGTAGATGAGGCTAAACTATATACATAGGACGGTGACAGGTGCAACATAGCAACGAGGTTGTACCACAAACAAAACAAGTGCAATTATCAAATATCGAAAGAGAACTCCTGGAACGACGAGAAAGAAACATGTTAACATTATTGCACAACAATTCAGTGAGTCCAATGTGCAAACAGGCTCATAAGTCCAGTCTATTAGGTGGGCGACGAATTCGGGTTGACCGCATCAAGGGTGGGTCAGGATCCACCGGCTGAGGAATGGGCCTGGCCACGGGCGATAGAGGAATAGGCAGAGTGGCAGGAAGCTCCACGAAGTCGACATCAGGGACAACAGGAGGGCGTGGCACCGGTGCATGATCATGTAGCGAGCGCGGAAGCAGCCGAAGGGCCCGCCGATTACGCCGGCGAATGGAGCCATCAGGCATGCGAACCAGGAACGAGCGGGGAGCCACACGGTGGAGAACCTCGGCAGTTGCCGACCAGCCACCCTCTGATAGGTGTATGCGGACATTGTCTCCAGGCGCCAGGGCAGGAAGATCAGTTGCCCGAGTGTCATGTGCCACCTTCTGCTGAGCACGCTGCTGTCACATCCTTTGCAGTACTGGAGCATGGTCGGGTTTAGGAACATGAATGGACGGCATAGTGGTCCTGAGGGTGCGACCCATCAACAGCTGGGCTGGTGAGAGGCCTGTGGACAGTGGGGCCGAGCGATAGGCCAGCAGGGCTAAACAGAAGTCAGATCCGGCATCAGCAACCTTGCAGAGGAGCCGCTTCACGATATGGCGCCCTTTTCCGCCTTGCCATTCGACTGGGGATGCAAAGGGCTGGACGTCACGTGTGTGAAGCCGTATGAAGCAGCAAAAGAAGACCATTCTTGGCTCGCAAAACAGGGTCCATTGTCTGACATGACGGTAAGCGGAATGCCATGGCGAGCGAAGGTTTTTTTGCATGCTCTGATGACAGCTGATGATGTCAAGTCATGCAGGCATATGACCTCCGGATAATTGGAAAAATAGTCAATTATAATGTCGTAGTCCCTGCCGAGCGCATGAAAGAGGTTCACACCCACACCCACCTTCGCCCAGGGGGACGTTACCAACTCATGGGGCTGAAGTGTCTCAGGGGGTTGCGCCGGCTGAAACCTTTGGCAGGTGGGGCAGTTGAGCACCATGTTGGCGATGTCGCCGCTGACGCCCAGCCAGTACACAGCTTCTCGGGCCCTCCGCCTGTACTTTTCAACCTCGAGATGGCCTTCGTGCAATTGTTCGAGGACAAGCCGGTGCATGCTGTGTGGGATCACAATCTGGTCCAACTTTAGGAGGACACCATCAATGACGGCCAAGTCGTCCCGGACATTGTAGAATTGTGTGCAACCTCGAGCTGGCAGGACCCCATGGCTGGGATAACGTTACCGTTGTAATCGACCAGCTGACAGTGGGATGGCCGAATCGGTGGTTTGACCTTCAAGGTGTAGAAGGCTGACCATGCAATGAGATTGGCGGAGGCACCAGTGTCTAAGCAGAATGTGATTGGTGATCGGTTGACCGTTAGGGTGGCACACCATTCATCGCCCGGATTAATGCTGTGCACTGGCATCGGCTGGTGGGTCTTACTTGGGGACATCCGATTTCTGTCTATTACCGCAACGCGGAAGGGTTCCCGGTCGTCGGTATCACCGGTCTGCACGTTGTCAGGGTATGACTCGGTGTATGGGGGCTGAATGGCCCGCAGGTCCCTGCGAGGCTGGTGGAATTGCGGAGAGTTGGCAGGTTGAGCTGCTCGACAGCAGGCAGCGTAGTGGCCCATCTTGCCACAGCGGAGGCATTGTTGTGTTTTGGCTGAACATTGTTGCTTTAAGTGTGCGGATCCACAGTTGCCGCATGTCGTGCCGTCATGGTATTCGTTGCGCCACCGCGCATGTGCGGTGCGGTCCTGCATAGAGCGCGCCTGTGCATCACGTCCCTCTGCGCCGATGTCCCCTCTTTTGGCGCGTACAAGCGCGGGAGGCCTTGGAATGCACGCAAAATGGCCGCCCTCGTCTGGGCCACGGGCCGGGAGGAACCCGATCGACTGGACCCGTTCGGCCACGTAGGACCCCTGCCGTGCCGATTCGGCCGCCTGGAATTGGGAGTACCAGCTAGTTGCGTTTTCGTGGAGGACGCAGGTTTCAATGGCGGTGGCTAGGGTGAGGCACTTTATTTTGAGGAGCTGCTGGCGTAGGGTGTCCGAGGTGACCCCAAAAACTATCTGATCCCGAATCATGGAGTCGGAGGTGGCCTCATAGCTGCAGGACTGCGCGAGGATACGGACGTGTGTCAAATAAGATTGAAAGGGCTCATCCTTACCCTGCAGGCGCTGCTGGAAGAGATACCTCGCAAAGCTCTCATTCACTTCCACGCTGAAGTCTTCCTCAAATTTTAGAAGGACCGTCTTGTACTTCGTCGTGACCTCGCCTTCCGCGAATGCCAGGGAGTTGTAGATGTGGATGGCGTGTTGCCCCGCCGTGGAGAGGAGGAGGGTGATCTTCCTGGTGTCCGATGCATTCTCCCTGTGTGTGGCTTCTAGGAAGAGCTGGAAGCGCTGTTTAAACAGCTTCCAGTTCATGTCGAGATTTCCAGCGATTTGGAGTGGCTGATGTGGGCTGATGGTGTCCGACAGGATGGCGGATCTCTGAAGATGTGCAGGTAGGTCTCACAATCGCTGGCGAGTTTCCAGTCCTGGTATCATGGTGTGTTGGGTGTTCCAATACATAAACGAACCAACCCGGTTGTAGATGGTACAACTCCGTTTTATTATTCTGTACAATAATAACTATTACCTTCTGGCTGTGGTTTGTACTTCACCAGCTATCCTGTGGACCCAGCCCTAGCACTATCTTAGTGAGGCACTCAGCACATGATGTATGACTGAGTGGCACGCTGTGAGCTCTGTGCTCTGAGCTATGTCCTGGTAGAATGAGCGGGAACTGCGGTGTTCCCTGTTTTATAGTGCGTGTGCTCTCACTGGTGATTGGCTGTGATGTGTGTGTGTTGATTGGTCCATCTACCTGTCCATCAGTGTGTGTGTGTGATTGCACCATGACATGTTAGTATGGATATCATGACACCACCCAGCCTCAATTTTGAGACTGGCTGGAGGATTTCCTGGGATGGGGTGGAAACCAGAAATTAATTAGGTTTAGACCTCAGGTTAGAAGTGGGGGTGTGTGCCTCCATCGGAAGCCCTCTTCTAACTTTGTCGACGGACCTCTTTCCCCTAACAGTCCAATCTGCCACTATCCAATACCGCCCCCCCCCCCCCCCACCCCAAGCAGGCCTTCCCTACCCTCCCAGAAAACCCACCTTTTCCTGCACACCCAGTACATAGGCTCCGTGGAGTACATGTTTTTCAGATTGGCGGGCAGCCCTCTGGGGTGGAACAGCCACCCGAGTGAGAGACAGAAATGCTGCCTGCAGCTAATTAATGCTCATTGGAGCGTAGAGTGGCTGCAGGGCAGATAGTGTCAGCGGGGATGCGTTCCGCCACTGACTCTTCGTATGGTGGGACAGGAAACCCCGCCACCCCTGACCTTCTGGACACTAGGTTTCCTTTCTGTTAATTTGCTGGATATTCTTGTTTGAATGGTGACCATTGATGGCTTTGAGAAGACAGAGTTTGGGGGAAGTAACAGATCGTGATGATGAACATGAGCTAAATTAGAAATAGGGAAACAGTTATGGACCATCAATCCTTCTATGGTTGAATGTTACTTCAGTTTTGTCAATGTGGAACTCAGTCAGAATCACCGAATTGTTGTAACACAGAAGGAGGTCATTTGGCTCAATGTGTCATACACAAAAGAGGTAACCAGGACGAGGTCGATCTTCCTGGTGTCCAATGCATTCTCCCTGTGTGCTTCTAGGAAGAGCTGGAAGCGCTGTTTAAACAGCTTCCAGTTGACGCCGAGATTTCCAGGCTGGCAGTGCCAAGGTGTGCAGGTGGCATCAGCAGCGCCAGCATACCACCCCTACCACATACCAGCCATCCAGGGGTCTATGATCACCTGGGAGACCCCACCAAGTGCCGTTCCTCATGGGACCAGTGCTGACTGGCGCCCAGCTGGGATCTCCTTGGCGAGGCTGGTAGATCCCGAGAACCGGTTCGCTCTGGTGTCGTCAGAGCTAAGTGAGTTTTTAATCTCATTTCAGGCTGGTCCCACCCATTGTGGATGGGATCCAGATTACAAAGTCTCACGAGATCCCGTTGGATCTCGCGTAGCATGACGACCATCGGGAATCCTGGGAGAGGCCTCTCTCGGGATCTACCAGCAGCGTCCCAATTCTGCTGGGACACAACCAGTAAATTGCGCCCTATATAGCTATTGGTGACATCATTATTTTAAAAAGCGCCCATTGAATTAAAAAAAACATATAATACATTGAAATTGCTCCAACTAATCACTTATGAAAATTAACATTTCTCTTAAGAACTTAATCTCTTATACAAAACATTTTTATTGCATAACCACTTGAAGCTGTTAATCAAACAGCTCACTAAACAAGCACCTCAATGTGATTATGTTAGTTTTTAAATTCAGTTATTGTACCAGATATCCTGTAAAGAGAGCCCTCAAGCTTATGTCAACATACAGAATGAAATATCAAGCACTGATTTCTTTGAGCTCCACACTTTTCTAAAATTTAAAGCTCAGAGGAATTAAATTTCTTTACCGCTTTGATAGTTTCAGCTAGTTTTAACAGTTCTTTGAAAGCTTTGACAGTTCCATATGAGTTTGAGTTCATGTACTTTTTACATACAATCATGTCTACTTTTAACAATCCCAAAGAGTGTTTTGCCTCCCTCAAAGGGTGCCTTACTACCCTAAAGAGTGTCCTACCTCTCCAAGGGTATCTTACCTCTCCCAAAGGTGTACCAGGATCATATTCAAAGAGCAAATTACTGTGGATGCTGGAATCTGAAACCAAAGAGAAAATGCTGGAAAATCTCAGTAAGTCTGGCAGCACCTGTAGGGACAGAAAGGAGCTAACGTTTTGAGTCCAGATGACCCTTTGTCAAAGCTACTGAGCTGACCAAAATTCCACTTCAGTAGAGGCAGCTGATGATTTAAATAGCCTCTGTACTCCTTGAATGCCTAACTCTATTTTCGTTCCTGTGAAAATAGGAAGTGCTGTGTGCAGGAGTGGGACTTTGTAATTTCCATTGTTTCTGACCACTTCCACTATTTTCGCCATAGAGATGCTCCCCGCTATGGTGAAAAATTGAGCTATTAAGTCAAATGACCACTATGTTGGTCAAAGAGGTTGATTTAAAGGACAATCTTAAAGATAAAAAGTGGGGTAGAGACCTGGAAAGTTTTAGGAAGGGTTTTCCAGAGTTTAGGACCTAGGCAACTTAAGGCGCAGCCATTGATGGTAGATTGACTATAATCATAGATGAATAGACGACTAGAATTAGAGGAGCGGTTATGGGTCTGGTGAAAATTCCAGAGATGGGGAGAGGTGAAGTCATTGCCGAATTTGAAAACGAGGTTGAATATTATTATTTTTTGTACTCTTTCATAGAATATTTGCATCGCTGGCTAAGACAGCATTTGTTGTCCATCCTTAATTGACATTGAGAAGTTGGTGTTGAGTCACCTTGAATCAATGTCATCCATGTGGGGTATGTGCTTTAAAAAGGGAGTTCCAGGATTTTGACCCAGGGACAGTCAAGAAATGGTGGTATAATTCCAAGTCGAGATAGCATGTGACTTGGAGGGGAATTTGCAGGTGGCAGTGTTCCCATGTGTTGTGTTCTCTTTTTTGCTTTACCTGGATGGCTTGGATGCGTAGTGTTGAATAAAGAACACAAAGCTTTGTTAACGAACAAAACTATAAATTTATTACACTACTAACTAAGATTTGTTCACATTCCTAAAGTAGAAGGTTGCTATATTAAACCAAGCTATATCTAACTAACAGACGTTCTCGAGTACAACTGCTCTCTCTCTCATGCCTCACTATCTTATCCCAGCTCTCTCCTAACTCGTGGCTCCCAGAATCCCCAAAATCACATGATATATATATATATGACTGTTCTGTGGTTCCCTCTAGTGGTAAGAAGCATTATCATTAACTTTTTAACTCTTTACATCCCAGTCAATATACATATCATTAAACCATGCATCTGCTACCCTTGTCGATTTCATTAGGTGTTTAGCAATTGTGCCACTGCAAATCAGGATGCAAAGTTCATGTGTGTAAATATGGCAAAGGAAAGATTAAAACCCTCAAAACTTCAAAGGCATTCTAAGACTAAGCATGGCGAGTGCGAGAACAAACCTCTTTATTTTTTTCAACGGATGTAGTGAGATCTTAAATCATCAGCTGAAGTCCTTAGCAGAAATGTAACATTGAATGGCAAAGCAAGTGAGATCCTGAGTGTACCATCACTACATGTACACAAGGGGTTAATATAAATACACTACAACTAAGTAACCACTAGAGGGAGCACCAGAGATGTATATAATAGACAAAACAGGAAGTCAAGGGGCACTAATCATAGCATCAGCGACAAGGTTGAAAAGCTCCACAAGACTCTACTCATGCTAGATGAATCCAACACCATGATGCAATGGCAGGTCGTCGATACATTGGATGACACCAACCTGTCAAATACCCAAGAAGAAAATGATGCCACACAGCGAGTAATGACCGACTCTGTTGAGAGAGAGCACAGATCGACTCCACAGAGAGAACACTGCACGACTCCACACAGAGAGCGATGAAAGACTCCACAGAGAGAGCAACGCAAGCCTCCACAGAGAGCTCGTTGACAGACTCCAAAATGGAAGCAACTAAAGGTTCCATAGCGAAATCCATGCATGAACAAGACCATGAAGGTCTATCCACCGTATCTGAGCAACCAGAAGCAGACTATGAAATTCTACCAAACTCACGTGCACAATAAAAAGACCATGAAAGTCTACACATAATAAACAAGAAGACAATATAAGTCTACCCACTGTATGTGAGACAAGTGACGAAGAAATCACAATTCCCAGACAAGATACACAAGATCACAGCAAGACTGACAGATCTCAGCTCGTCTGTACAAAAGAACTTGACAATCAAAGCACAGCCACTCATGAGTCTCATGAGACTGCATCAATTAAAACCTCATCTACTCTTGACAACCTACAAGAAACTGAAATCTTGACGACGTTGACTCCAGAAGAGGAGTACCAAGAGATCACAAATGAAGCAGATCAACCAGAAATTACTCCAGAAGAGGAGCACCAAGGAAGCAACAAGGAATCAAATCAACCACAAATGACTGATGTCACCAAGATCAATGCAACTGTGTCCCCTTAGTTCTAGACTCTCTCAGAAGGGAAATATCCTCTCTCCTGCATTCATCCTGTCGAATCCCATCAGGATTTTGTATGTTTCAACAAGGTGACCTCTCATTCTTCTAAACTCCAATGGATACAAGTCCAACCTTTCCTCATAAGGTAACCCCTTCATCCCAGGAGACAGTCAAGTGAGTTTTATCTGAACTGTTTCTAATGTAATTGTATACTTTTTCAAGTAAGGAGACCAAAATTCTAGACAGTGCTCAAGATGTGGTCTCATCAAAGTCCTGTAAAAATGCACCAAAACATCCCTACCTTTGTATTCTGTTCCCCTTGCAATAAACAACAACATTTGCTTGACTTCCTAGTTACTTGCATACTAACTTTTTGTGATTCATGTACTAGGACTCACAGATCCCCCTTTACCGCAAAGTTTTGCAATATGTCTGTATTTAAATAATACACTGCTTTTCTATTCTTCTTGTCAAAGTGGACGAGTTTACATTTTCTCATGTTATACTCTTATCTGCCAATTTTTTGTCCACTTAATTAAGGTATTGCCGCAGGCGCTTTGACTGCAATCATTAAGTTTTGTGTGGAAATAGGCGTCTTATCTTATTCTTGGCGTGTGCATCCCAATTAAATAATTCAGCGGTAAGCTTTTGAGTTAAAAAAATAAAGGAGCTTATTAATTTTCACACTTGCTCCAAATTAATTCAATGAGACACAATCGGACACACACATACACACACACACACACACCTACACATACATAGATACACACATTTACAGATGACAGTTAATTCAGTCGCTGATTTATGATTTCCAGTCTCCCATGTACTTGTGATTCCTTGAATGGATTTGTTGGTTAAAAGTTGAAATGAGCATCATGCAAAACAAAAAGTTCACATCAGGTTGTGAGGAGATACCCAGGAGATTGTTTCTCAGGTGAACTTTGAAACTGGAGCAGATTAAATACTTGGGCTGCTGGGCAGCACGCCGGCGCAGTGGGTTAGCACTGCTGCCTCATGGCGCCGAGGTCCCAGGTTCGATCCCGGCTCTGGGTCACTGTCCGTGTGGAGTTTGTACATTCTCCCCGTGCTTGCGTGTGTTTCGCCCCCACAACCCAAAAAAGATGTGCAAGCTAGGCGGATTGGCCTCGCTAAATTGCCCCTCAATTGGAAAAAATGAATTGGGTGCTCTGAATTTATTTTTAAAAATACTTAGGCTGCTTGATGATTTGCAGCTCTTTTCAGAATTTGGTACTCGGACTGGCAATGACTGATGGGTCCTGGAGTATAAAGATGTAGTCCCTGAAACTAGTTTGATTTTATAACCACTGCGACCCATTCTCTGGTTTGGATTGGGAAGTCATTGTGATAACATGGGAAGTTGATCGTAGCAATTGAAATTCAGTCACTCTGACCTACCTTCATTTACGTCTATATTTAGTTATGTATTGACTAGAAACTTAATACTGCCTGTAGTTCAAATGTTAAAAGCCGTGTGATTTGAGGCAACCATCTTAACGGATTGTTTGTTTCCAATTTTTAGAAGTTTTGTCTGAAAGTTCATAATATGACTGGGCATGATACTATCTAAATCCCTTTGTGCAGTCTTTATATCCCCCTCACAATTTACTTTTCTACCTATCTTTATGTAATCAGCAAATTTAGCAACTGTGCATTTACACTTCATCCAATTCATTTTATAGATTGTAAATAGCACTGATGAAAAATGAAAATCGCTTATTGTCACAAGTAGGCTTCAAATGAAGTTACTGTGAAAAGCCCCTTATCGCCACATTCTGGCGCCTGTTCGGGGAGGCTGGTACGGGAATTGAACTGTGCTGCTGGCCTGCCTTGGTCTGCTTTAAAAGTCAGCGATTTAGCCCAGTGTGCTAAACCAGCCCCGGTGGCTCTCTACTAGTTACAGCTTGCCAACCCAAAAATAATCCATTTGTCCTTGCTGTCTGCTCCCTGTTAGCTAACAATTCTCTATGCATATAACATGTTACTCCCAACACTATGTTCTCTTATTTTATGTGGTAACCTTTGACATGGCACCTTATCAAAATTAAAATCCAAGTACACAACGTTCCCCTTAATTCATTATACTGTTTCCTCAAAGAATTCTAATAAATTAGTCAAACATCATTTCCGTTTCACAAAATCATGTTGGTTCTGCCTGATTACGAAGTATCCTACTACAATCTCCTTTATAATAGATATAATATTTTCCCTATGACTGATATTAGGCTAACTGGTGTGAGGTTACCCGGTTTTTGACTTCCTGCTTTCTTGAATAGAGGAAACTGCTATTTTTTAATCTGATGGGACCTTCCACAATCTAGGAAATTTTGGAAAATTACAACCAATGCATCTACTATCGCCACAACCACTTCTATGATGTCCCGGTGACTTGTCAGCTTTTAGTTCTAATCACTTCCTTTTGCTGTTGATTGCTGTTGTTTTCTGTTCCTCCCGCCCTTTCACCTCTTCACTTACAAGTATTTCTGGGATGTGATTTGTGTCTTCTACCGTAAAAACAGACACAAAGGGTGGGGTTTATCTGCCCCCCACCCCCCGCTGGTGATTTGCAGTGACGGAGGCAGCTCATCATTGGCGGCTCGCAGGATCTTCCAGACCCACCGATGTCTGCAGCCTTTTGCATGGCTCACCCAACCCACCACCAGGGAACCTGCCGTGGGGGACTTCTCTCGGTGGGACCGGACGATCTGCTGGTGGCAAGGGCTGGAAAATCCTGCCCAAAATACCATTTACTTATTTTCCATTCTTAATTTCTCTCTCATTTTCTGGAGGATCCTCTCTTCCCTTTTAAATACTTGCAGAAACTCTTATTTTCTGAATTTTTATTTTTAGCTCACTTTCACTCATACTCTAATTTCTCCCTTTTATTTTTTAATAATTCTTTGCTGTTTTTAAAACAAGCCGGTCCAATCTTCTGATCTACCAGTAATCTTCACAGATCTTTCAACTTCTTCAATTAGTCACGGATGGTGCACTCATGTCCTACAGTCTTTCTTTCTCAGTCTATCTTTGCTGAGTGTTATGAAATATCTCCTTAAATGTCTGCCACTGCATCTTTCCTGATCTCCCCCTTAACCTAATTTCTCAGTTCACTTCAGCCAGATCCTTGTGATTGCCTTTGTTTGAGTTTAAGGCACTTTTGTTAGGCTCACTTTAAGCTCCATCAAACAGAATGCAAAAATTAATCATGTTATGATCACAGCTACAGAGATGGTCCTTTACTATGAGGGCATTAATTAACCTTGCCTCAATGCACACTTACAGTTCTTGGGCAGCACGGTAGCACAAGTGGATAGCACTGTGGCTTCACAGGGTCCCTGGTTCGATTCTCCGCTGGGTCACTGTCTGTGCGGAGTCTGCATGTTCTCCCAGTGTCTGCGTGGGTTTCCTCCGGGTGTTCCGGTTTCCTCCCACAGTCCAAAGACGTGAAGATTAGGTGGATTGGCCATGATATTGCACTTAGTGACCAAAAAAGTTAGGATGGGTTACAGGGATAGGGTGGAGGTGAGGGCTTAAGTGGGTCGGTGCAGACCCGATGGGCCGAATGCCTTCTTCTGCACTGTATGTTCTATGTACGATGTACTATGTAGTAGCCTACTCACTGGTTGGCTCTGAAATGCGATGGCTCTGGATGGTTCTAAGAACTTGTCCCTAAATCTTCAGTAAACTGCTGGATTGTTGTCTGGACCCATAGAATCTTTGTAGAATCCACACATTGTAGAATCCACACATTCAGCCATTTCTTGATATCATGTGGAGTGAATTGAATCAGCTGAAGACAGACATCTGTGGTGTTGGAGACCTCAGAAGGAGGCTGAGAAGGCTCCTCCATTCAGCACTTCTGACTGAAGATGGCTGCAAATGCTTCAGCCTTGTCTTATAGGCGGTTAATTGGCAATTTGTGCTTATTTCAGCTAAACAAAATAAGTAACAGCCATTCACTGATGCATTCCCCACAGCAATGTATTGACCAATCAGGGTCAAACTGACTGGTTTGAATTTCAAACAATGTTTGGCAGCACGGTAGCACAGTGGTTAGCCCTGTTCGCAGCACCAGCGTCCCAGGTTCGATTCCCGGCTTGGGTCACTGGCTGTGCGGAGTCTGCACGTTCTCCCATGTCTGTGTGGGTTTCCTCTGGGCCCTCCGGTTTCCTCCCACAAGTCCTGAAAGACATGCTTGTTAGGTGAACTGGACATTCTGAATTCTCCCTCAGTGTACCTGAACATGTGCCGGACTGTGGCGACTTGGGGCTTTTCACAGTAACTTCATTACAATGTTAATGTAAGCCTACTTGTGACACTAATTTTAAAAAATATATATTTTTTAAATTAAACTTGTGACACTCATAAAGATTATTATTAATTTGTACTTATGTAATAGCTGAATAATTGTGGAGCCTCCCCATTAATTAGCTTTTTAATTATCTGCCACAATTAATGTTTAGATATGGCAGGACTACAGAGCTTAGATCTGATCTGCTGGTTATGCGGTGGCTTTTCTCTGTCTATCACATGCTGCTTCCACTATTTCGCACATAGGTAGTCCTGTCTTGAAGCTTTACCAGCGTGACACCTCATTTTTGCTGCTCCTGGCCTACCCTCATGCACTGTTCATTAAACTAAGAATGAGAGCAATTGTAAGTCAACAAGTAAAGGGAAAAGATGAGAAATAAAGTCAGGAGTGTGTTTTAATAATCAAGTCTAGACGCAACAATGAATTTCTTCCTCATTCATTAAAAGAGATTTAAGTAATGATGTAAATACGTTGCAAAGCAGCAATCTAGAAATTCTGACTATATAAATTTCAAGAAGGTCACTTAAACAAGGCTTTTTTCAGTTTAACTGAAAATTGCAATTGAGGTAAACATATATTTTCAAAAGTGTGACAATTCTATTTTGACCAGATGGGTCATTGACTGATTGTTTTTCTGCTAATCATATCAAAAAAATGGAAAATTAAACAAATAAGCCTAAGAAATGGCACTTAATTAAAGAGGTTTTATTAACCTCAAAGTTTATTTGAAATTTTATTTAGTTGCCTTCTTCCTTTCTTAAACCTGAACACATTTAATTGCATGATCTCTATTTGGATTGCTGTCATAGCCATTAATTAGGAGGGTGGTGAAATTTGGAATCTGACTTTATCTGTTACAACCTCTTTAATGAGGTAGGTGCATTTCATAATAATTTAGACATTGGCTTTCAGAGTGGGGCCTCTTGAAGTTTTCTCTTGTAGACTTTGAATATCAATGGAAGTTGATGTCAGGTGTGAAAAGAAGCTGTTGAATTGACTGTATTAGCTGTGGAAGAAGCTGAGAGATTTCTCTATAGTAGTAGGTGGAAGATATTAAAAACTGTCTTTAATGAGAATGGTGTGGAAAATCTTTGAGATAAACTGCCCTATTATATAACCTTTGGATGAGACTGCATTCCATTAACCCCAAACTGCAGTCGCATTACTCAAAATCTTTCACATATTCTAATAAAATAACGTGAACTGTTGTTCTTGTTGCATCCTATTTCCCTTTAGTCCATGGGAGAATTTGAGTAGAACGTTATCCATAGGGGGACGGCTTGGTGGTGCAGTGGTTAGCACTGCTGCCTACGACGCTTAGGACCCGGGTTCAATTCCGGCCCCGGGTCACTGTCTGTGTGGAGTTTGTACATTCTCTCCATTTCTGCGTGGGTTTCGTCCCCACAATCCAAAGATGTGCCGGTTGGGTGGATTGGCCACACTAAATTGCCCCTTAATTGGAAAAAAATATCGGGTACTCTAAATTTACATATAAAAATAAAAGAAATTCATCCAAAGGGCAGAATTTTTAACCCCTGTCACCTGTCAGTAACAGTGGCGACCCAGGTGGGGAATAAAGCGAGAATCGTGAAACACTAATCTCACCGGCAAGATCTCGTTTTCCAATTTTCCAGGCCGCTCACCTGTGGTGTAATAAAACTCCCATCACGGAAGGCCGGGAACATCATTTGTAATATCATCAGCAAGCCCTCCCGTTAGGGCTCTCGCCCTCACTGATTATTCATCGGTCGCAGTCGTGACATACGTTGGCGCGATTTACAACAGGAAGCACTGCCTACATACGAGCTGCTAGACACATTTAAACCTAAAGGCTCACAGACATGGTGGGCCACTAAGGCCTGTGGGTGACCCCATTCCCCCCGAGATGCCGATACTGCACCCCACCCCCAACCCCCAAACCGGAGTTGAATGTATCTACATCCTGGTTTAGCACACTGGGCTAAATAGCTGGCTTTTAAAGGAGACCAAGGCAGGCTAGCAGCACGGTTCAATTCCCGTACCAACCTCCCCGAACAGGCGCCGGAATGTGGCGACTAGGGGCTTTTCACAGTAACTTCATTTGAAGCCTACTTGTGACAATAAGCGATTTTCATAACATTGGCAGCTTGTTTCAATAACTGTGATAACAATCTGGCAGAGGTTAAAATGGCCTGCAGTCTAACATTACTAGTTTTACTATATTACTCGGGCGGAATTTTGCCATGATTTTTCAAAGTGTCGGTTTTGGTGAGAAAACCACGGAGAACTCATCATATATTATTTTATTTCTCCACATGAATTGCACTGTACTCATTGTGGTTTGTCTCTGATATGCTCACCCCAGGAAAACCTAATCTCTGCAATCAGTGGGGCGCACTGTTTGAATGCCTCCCCGGGTTCCCATCCCCCTGCTGAATTAGTTTAAACCCTCCCGAAGAGCATTAGCAAATTTCCCCCCCAGGATATTGGTACCCTCTGGTTCAGGTGTAGACCATCCCGTTTGTAGAGGTCCCACCTACCCCAGAATGGGCCCCAATTATCCAGGTATCTGAATCCCTCCCTCCTGCACCATTCCTGTAGCCACGTGTTCAACTGTTCTCTCTCCCTATTCCTCATCTCGCTAGCAAGTGGCACGGGTAACATCCCAGAGATAATAACTCTGTTTGTTCTGGCTCTAAGATTTCACCCTATCTCTCTGAATACCTGCCTTACATCCCCATCCCTTTTCCTACCTATGTCGTTGGTGCCTATGTGGACCACGACTTGGGGCTGCTCCCCCTCCCCCTTAAGGATCCCGAAAACATGATCCGAGACATCACAGACCCTGGTACCTGGAAGGCAACACACCAACCGCGAGTCTCTCTCGTTCCCACAGAATCTCCTATCTGTCCCCCTAACTATGGAATTTAACAATAATGTGCCTTTAATGCCATCATCACATGAACAATGATGACCTTGTGACATCTCAGCCAGCTATGAATTACCCATTTAAAAATAATATGGAGTACGTTATTGATGTAGAATTGCTTTAGAAAGTGAGTGTTGCAGATTACTTTGATGCCAGATGCTTTGGGGGGGGGAAACATTCACAGTATTTTGTGCATAACCCATTTCCACATTTTTCTGGTTCAGTTATGTGATCGAATGGACTAAAGATTTTCACTTGGGAAAAACGGAAGATAATAGAAGAATTGTTTTCACATAAAGAATTATACTTAACCATAACTTGTTCTTGATCAAAGACGATATCATTTTTATATATATTATATATGCAACAACTCAACAAAGCTCCTCTAACAGCATCTTCCAAACCTGCAATCTCTCAAATAGATGGACAAGGGAAGTAGACACATGGGAACATCACCACCTTCAAGCTCATCACCACCTTCAAGCTCCCCTCCAAGCCACGCAGCATCCTGACTTGAAACTCAATCGTCGTTCCTTCACTGTTGCTGGGTCACAAACCTGGAACTCCCTTCTTAACAGCACTGTGGGTGTTTCTACAACACAAGGCAGCTCACCAGCACTTATGGGTGGGCAATAATGCTGGTCCAGCTACCAAGCCCTGCACCCTGTGAACAAATAATTTGTGAAAAGAATACATGCACAGAATGAAGAAATGGTATTACAGTAAATAGCTGCAGTTGAAATAGCCTCCTGATTTGTGGTCTCCATGATTCTAATAGCAGAAAATAGAACTGAGAAAGAGGGAAACAACCTTTCTATCTTGACCTTTTGCATTGACTCATATCCAGTACCTTCTCAAATCATTTTCATTTTACTGACTTTAACACTAAGCCTGTATCTCTTCACTCATTAGTAAATCATATACCTCTTCTTTTTTAATACTGTAACTGTCTTGATTCATTATACTAATTAGCAGACTACAGCTCTTAAGTGGAGAGTCGTTATTCCATAAATTGCATTTAGCATTCGACATCTTTAGTTTATACAATAATATCCGTTAGTTCTCTTTCACCGATTCAGCACAAAGACGAGTCCATTTTTACTATCCTGCCTCCCTTTCACAATATATCTCAATGTATGAAGCAGCTGTCACGGAGGTTTCACAGAAAAGCATTACATTTTAAAAGAATTTAATCTATTCATTCTGGGGTGTGAGCACCGCTGGCAAGGTTGGCATTATTGCACATCTCTTCCTTCCCTAAATAACATTACTGAACCAATTGGGTTTTTAATGACAATCTGACTGTTCCTTGGTCACTTTTACTGATGCTAGTTTATTAGTTCCAGATTTGTAACAACGGAATTTAAGTTCTCAAATTGCCAAGGTGGGATTTTAAATCTGGTCTATTAGTTCAATAGCATTACCGGTACACTGCACCCTACTCCAGCAAACCTTGGCCTATATAATTTATTTTTAAAATTCAAGAGAAAGCTCCATATATGTTCAGAAGATGCTGGGGCACATGGTGGAAGTTCCAATATGCACGCTCATAGAGTGCGGTTTCCTGCTGGGAGTGCAAATTTATAATATCATCACGCATGTCATGACAATTTGAACCACTCAATTCTATAGTGATTATTGCAGGCACTCTATGCATCTTTTGATTACTATTAGTGGACTGGAGTTTGGGGTCAATCACAAAAGCAATGGCATTTGCCACTGACCTCAAAGAAATATACACACAAAAGAGAAGAGATCTGTATGGCTTGGATTTCCTCTTTTCCAGCATTAGTTTCAACCCCCCAAGTCAAGGGGATCATCAGCTGTCCAGCAACAGCGATGAAATCAAGTAAAGTAGCCAAACACATTGAAGTATTTTCACCAACAGGAAACCAGGAAGTAAAACCATTGAATCCCTTTACTTGAAACTTTTAGATTTTATAGATGGCAAAATAAATTATTGAAATATTGCATAATTTTTACAAAAATAAAATGTTAGTTTTCTTATATTTATTGAGATATTTGGTATTGGACAAAATTAGTTTTTAATTAAGAACTTAATACATGGTTAAAAACCCAGTTAAATCTCATTCAACAAGATGTAACTTTCTCATGGGCTCTTACAGCTAGAGCAAAGTCTTAAGAGTGAAAGTTGGCATCAGTTCAGTGCTTTCCACTTGGTTGCAATCTGTATGACTCATCAATGCATGCTCAAAATAAGCACAGAATCACTGATACTAACTAAGATTTTCACATTTAACTGTGCTTCTGCATACACCGGATGTTGATGTCAAAGGAGTAATGACAATGAACATTGATAGTTTTTCTGTCTTTACTGCCTGCCCTTTTCACAGACTTCATTTGTGAATACAAAAATGACTTATTAATAAGAAAGCAACAGTCTCATGGCTGACCAAGCTCCTTACATGTCTCCTGCCTGAGAGGACCTCTGGGGTGATTACGCACTCTGAGTCCCAATTGGTTCCCCAAGCTAGGTGACGCTTATTCTGCTGTGTTGCCCTTAACAGGACAATATAACTCCTTTATACAATCATCAATAACTAAGTTACTCAGTTCTAAATTCTAACTAAACATAACGTGCATGAGTTAGACAATTAAAAATAGAGGGCGTCATTCTCCGCCGGCGGGAGTCTCCGTTTTGCCGGCGCCCGGGGGTTTCCCGACGGCGTGGGGCTGCCCCACAATGGGAAACCCCATTGACCGGCCGGTGTTACGGAGACTCCCGCCGGCCGGTCGGCGCAGAAATGTGGCGGGGCGGGTAGGAGAATTTCGCCCAGAGTCTTTCAGGGGTTTTCTGTTTCTGTCATGTGGTATAATTCTGTAATCTGAGTTGTTTCCACAGGATCAGAGGTGGATTTACAATGAAACGCACTGTGCCTAGGCACAGGGCCCCGACAAATGAGCAGGGCCCACGCCGACCGGTGTCTGTGGGCACCAGTCAGAGCCTGTTACTCTGCATTTGCTGATTTGAGCCTATCAGCAAGCAATGCAAAGCAATGTCAGATTCTGTCCTCTTAGAGCAGGTCCTCTCAGAGCAGGTAAAGAAGCTCTTCTGAATGTTGAGGCATGTACGAGGAACAATGGGCAACTACGCGAGGAGGGGAGAGAGCCAGAGGCAGAAGATCCTGTGTTTTACTTTTGAGAAAAAGGGCGCAGCGAGCAGGTTTCTCGACCCAGGGCTGAGTGCAGGGCAGCCAGAAACAGCGAGGTGAGGTACGAGGCATAGGGTGAAAGCCACGAGCCAAGGTGAGCCAGTCGGTCGGCAGCTAATAGAAGCAATGAGGTGAGCAGACGACGGGCAACTTGACCCAGCCAGGGCTGAGGAAGGCAGACCAACCAGCAATAACGAGGTGAGGCATGAGGCACTGGGGTCATGTGAAAGCTACAAGTTGGTGAGGCAGCCGTCGACCAGCGGGGGACAGATAAGGGTGACTCGACTCAGCCAGGGCTGTGGGCAGGCTAGCTAGCAACAGAAAGGCACCGAATCAAGCCTTACCAGCATAAGGAGATGATGAGTGAGGCAGAGGACTGGGGCAACACGGTGGCACTGCTGTCTCATACCAACAGGGACCCGGGTTCAATTCCGGTCTTGGGTGACTGTCTGTATAGAGTTCTTACATTCTCCCCGTGTCTGCGTGGGTTTCCTCCGGGTGCTCTGGTTTCTTCCCACTATCCAAAGATGTGCAGATTGGGTGGATTGGCCATACTCAATTTCCCCGTAGGGTGGGGTTGCAGGAGTAGGATGGGGATTGGGCCTAGGTAAGGTGGTCTTTTGAAGGGTCGGTACAGACTCAGTGGGCCAAATGGCCTCCTTCTGCACTGTAGGGTTTCTATGATTCTGTGATTTCTATGATTCTTGAAGACCCTAGGTGATTGAAGTTAGTGAGATTGCGAAAATGGAAGATTATGATGGGTTGTGGGGAGGAGGGTGGGATTGGGGTGGAAAATGTCTATCATCATTCTGATGAGAGGTAAGCCTGGATTTCAATTCGGCAATTATTCATACAGGTATGTTTTACAAGTTAAAAAGCACTAAAGCAGTGATCAATTTGTGCATTTTTGTGGTTTGCGCCTTCGCATTCCGTGGGGTGAGAGTAGTGGGGTTGGGAGAAGCGCGACCTCATAGGGGGGGAAGCAGAAATGAAGGTGAGCACCAGGCCCACGGTGTAAATCCATCTCTCCACAGGATTGACGTTAACAGGAACTGCAATAATGGGTACCATTTCTGGCACTGGCTTCCATGGGTACATTGGTGCTTACGGGTTTATAAACATTTCTTGATGGCAACACTGACTGCTGGAGCATCTCTCTACTCCTCAAGTGGTCCACATGTTTACAAACGATCCGTCCCTCCATGTCCATTGGATACAACTGTCTCAGAGACAGTAATTCCAGGAATCTAACTTGAATCACTACTGAAGTTTCATATTATGTATTTAATATGGGCTTGTTATTGTTGCAGTAGTGATGGCTCATTGATGAAATCTTGAGGCTCGTGTGTTTAAATGTATAGATCCAAATCTGGTCAAATGGAGCTGTCCATTACAGGCCTGCTACTTATCGAGTTCAGTTCTAGACTGTTCTCTGACTATGTGACTACATACATCATTCTGTGGATGGTGCCAGTCTCCAGTCCCATGTTGACCCTTGCTCTGCTGAGCATGGAGGCACAGATCATCACAATACAACACAAACTTAAGTCTTCACAATTCTTTCACAATCTTCGTCTGTCAAGTGTGAAGGAATGGTCGTGGTACTCTGTTTCTGATACTTAGCTTCTTGTCATAAAGTTTCTTCTCTTTCCAGCATTTCAATTCAGCACCTTTTTCTCAATCATTTTATCTTGTTCTTTTCTATTAGTGTGACCATTTGAGCAATCTTGGGCGAAATTCTCCCCCAACGGCGGGATGCCCGCCGACTGGCGCCAAAGCCGGCGCCAATCAGACGGGCATCGCGCCGGCAAAAAGGTGCGGAAGTCTCCGCATTGGCGGCCTAGCCCCAACATTGAGGGGCTAGGCCGACGCCGGAGGGATTTCCGCCCCGCCAGCTGGCGGAAATGGTGTTTGTTGCCCCGCCAGCTGGCGCGGAAATGCGGCGCATGCGCGGGAGCATCAGCGGCCGCTGTCAGTTTCCCAGCGCATGCGCGGGAGCGTCAGCGGCCGCTGTCAGTTTCCCACGCATGCGCAGTGGGGAGAGTCTCTTCCGCCTCCGCCATGGTGGAGGCCGTGGCGGAAGCGGAAGGGAAAGAGTGCCCCCACGGCACAGGCCCGCCCGCGGATCGGTGGGCCCCGATCGCGGGCCAGGCCACCGTGGGGGCACCCCCCGGGGTCAGATCGCCCCGCGCCCCCCCCCAGGACCCCGGAGCCCGCCCACGCCGCCTGGTCCCGCCGGTAAATACCAGGTTTGATTTACGTCGGCGGGACAGGCAATTCCTGGGCGGGACTTCGGCCCATCCGGGCTGGAGAATCCAGCGGGGGGTCCCGCCAACCGGCGCGGCCGGATTCCCGCCCCCGCCCAATCTCCGGGAGCGGAGACTTCGGCGGGGGCGGGGGCAGGATTCACGGCGGCCAACGGCCATTCTCCAACCCGGCGGGGGGTCGGAGAATGACGCCCCTTGTTCTTGCACATAATCTTAGTTTCGTTCTCTGTCTGATTTGCTGATAGTGCTCTGAACATTCTAACCACTTCAGTTAATTTTTCATTGCCAAGCTTCCCTTCTTGAAGCTCTTATTCTCCCAATTCAATTCTTCACTAGACTTGTTCTTACTTTATAGTTGCTTTTTCATGAAGTTCAGCTTCTTCCCCATTGTCTCATTCATTTCTTGTTAACGTCATTTTGCAAATTTTTGCAACTTTTTTTTTCAAATTTGTTGTCAGTCATTTCATTTTGTTGTTCTAATGTCTTCTCTAAAGCTTTAATTCTTTTTGTTGATTCCTCCTTATGTTCAAAAGTTCCGAGTGCTTTTGAATTGTTTAATTTTTTTTCTTTTCGGGGAATCCATCATTTTCTTACTAGACATAGACATTTCATAAATGGAACCTACATTTTCACTTTATCTTTAGTTCAGCTAAGCCATTTTGGTTTCGCTGTTGGTCAGGTCTGTCACTGATTAAATGTTGACTTGTTTCCATTCTGCAACTCTTTTGTTGCACTTCCTGTGGGTCTTTTGTTGTTCTCCTACAGGGATCTTTCATTGTCCTCCTACAGGGTCTTTTGTGGCCCTCCAACTGGCATCTTTCATTGACCTCCAACTGGCATGTTTCGTTGCCCTCCAACTGGCATCTTTCGTTGCCCTCCAACTGGCATCTTTCGTTGCCCTCCAACTGGCGTCTTTCGTTGCCCTCCAACTGGCGTCTTTCATTGACCTCCAACTGGCGTCTTTCGTTGCCCTCCAACTGGCTTCTTTCATTGCCCTCCAACTGGCGTCTTTCGTTGCCCTCCAACTGGCATCTTTCATTGACCTCCAACTGGCATTTTTGTTGTCCTCCAACTGACATCTTCCATTGCCCTCCTCCTGGGGTCTTTCATTGCACTCCTACTGGGGTCTTTCGTTGCCCTCCTAAGATCTCTTGGGCCCCCCTTATGACGTCTTTCGTTGCCCTCTTTCAGGGGGTTTTCATTGTCCTCTTTTTGGTGTCTTTCATTGCCCACTTTCTGGTGTCTTGCATTTCCCTTTTTCTGCTGTTTCATTTCCCTCTCTCTGGCCTTATTCATTGCCCCCTCCTGGGGTCTTTAAATGCCTTACTTTTGGGATCTTTCATTGCTCTTCATCTAGAATCTTTAATTGCGCTACTACCTCCTCTGAAGTCTTCCATTGCCTCTTCCTTGAGATATTCATTGCCTCTAGACCTTTTTTGAGAGTTGCCCTCTATTTGGCTGGAAACTTCAACAATTTTCCTGTCATAGCGGTCTGTTTCTTCTTGTGATTGCTGCTTTAAATTTTTTGCCACTTTTAATGCATTACCACTTTACCGCTGTTGGCTTTGTCTCAGTGTTTTTCCTACTCTTTTGGAATTTTGGCGCAAACCTGGCTGTTTCTTTTGTGAATGTTTAAAACTTCTCCTTTTACTAAAGGAGAGCCCTTTCAGAGATCTGCAGAGTCTTTTTTTCTACTGGTTGGTCAGAGAATCCATTTTTTACTACTTGTTTTTTTTGATGCTCCTGTTTTTTGTGTATTTCACTTGGAGACATGGGGCGGGATTCTCCGATCCCCCACCAGTGGTGTCCAGATAATTTTATCCTCATCACCAAATGTAATGATGCCCTTTCACAGGCTTCATTAATGAATACAAAAAATATTTATTAACAAGAAAACAGAACCCTCATGGCTGCACCTCACTCCCTACATGTCTTCTGCCTACGTGAGCTCCACTGCCTAAGGTGTCCCACTCTTAAGTCCCAATTGGTACCCCAAGCCAGGTGATTGTTACTCTGCTGTGTTGCCCTCAAAGGGGCAATCACCACAAATAACAACCAAATTTATGTTTACGTATCTATACATTTTAAATAACTTCAAATAATTAACCTACTGGCTAGCTAATAGGCATACAGTTTTGTAGTGATTTTGGCAGCTCATCTTTATTTCCAACTTATCTTAAAGAATATTTCATAGCAATTAAATAAAATGGTATAGTGATAGTGGGACTCGAACAAAACGGTCTTTTGGTCACTATGACCAATGTATATATATATATATATATGCCTTTATAAGTGACCAAATAGCATCTGAGGAATGTGATATATTTGGACTTTTAGAAGGCTTTTAACAAAGTCCCACATAAGAGATTTGCGTGTAAAATTAAAGCACATGGTATTAGGGGTAGTATATTGAGATGAATAGAAAACTGGTTGGCAGACAGGAAACAAAGAGGAGGAATTAACGGGTCTTTTTCAAATTGGCAGGCAGTGACTAGTGGGATACCGTAGGGATTGGCGCTAGGACCCCAGCTATTCACAATATATATATATTAATGATTTAGATGAGGGAACAAAATGTAACATCTCCAAATTTGCAAATGACACCAAGTTGGTTGGGAGGGTGAGGAGGATGCAGAGATCCTTCAGTGTGATTTGGACAAATTGAGTATGTGGGCAAATGAATGGCAGATGCAGTGTAATTTGGATAAATGCGAGGTTAACCACTTTGGTAGCAAAAATGAGAAGGCAGACTATTTTCTGAATGGCCATAAATTAGGAGAGGGGAATGTGCAATGAGATCTGGGTGTCCTTGTACACCAGTCACTGAAGGTAAGCTTGTAGGTACAACAGGCGGTAAAGAAGGCAAATGGTATGCTGGCCTTCATTGCGAAAGGATTCGAGTACAGGAGCAGGGATGTCTTGCTGCAATTATACAGGGCCTTGGTGAGGCCACACCTGGAATATTGTGTGCAGTTTTGGTCTCCCTATCTGAGGAAGGATGTTCTTTCTATAGAGCGAGTGCAGCAAAGATTTACCAGACTTATTCCTGGGATGGCAGGACTGACATATGAGAAGAGATTGAATCAGTTAGGATTGTATTCGCTGGAGTTCAGAAGAATTAGGGGGAATCTCATAGAAACTCATAAAATTCTAACAGGACTCAATAGGGTAGATGCATGAAGGTTGTTCCAGATGGTGGGTGTATCCAGAACCAGGGGTCATAGTCTCAGAATATGGGGGAGACCATTTAGGACAGAAATGAGGAGACATTTCTTCACCAAGAGTGGTGAGCCTGTGGAATACGTTACCACATGAAGTAGTTGAGGCCAAAACATTGTCAGCGGGATTCTCCCTTCTAGTGGACTAAGTCCCCATGCCGGCGGGAGAACCAGCGGCAACCGCTCTGGTGTTAACAGCCCCTGAAAGTGCGGAGAATTCCGCGCTTTCGGGGGCTAGGTGGATGCCGGAGGGGTTGGCACCGCTCCAGCCGGCGCCGAAGGGACTGTGAGTTCGCACATGTGTCAAAGGGATGGCGTGATCTCGCGCATGCACAGACCGGCCGGCGTATTTTGGCGCATGCCATGGTGGTCTTCGCCACGCCGGCCATGGCGGAGCCCTACAGGAGCCGACGCGGAAGGAATAAGTGCTCCCACGGAACAGGCCCGCCCGCAAACCGGTGGGCCCCGATCACGGGCCAGGCCACCGTGGGGGGACCCCCCCCCGGGGTCGGATCCCCGCCCCCCGAGGACTGCCCCCGCCGACGTACCTGCCTGGTCCTGCCAGTAGGTGAGTTGAGTGATTCACGCCGGCGGGACTGGCCACAAACGGATGATGGCTCGGCCCATTGGGGCCCAGAGAATCGCCGGGGGGGTCGCTGCCAACAGCCCCCGACTGGCGTGGCAGGAATCCCACCCCCGCCCGAAAAACTGTGCAGGAGAATACGGCAGCCGGCGGCGGGGCGGGATTCGCGCCGCGACCCGGGAATTTTCCGTCCTGGCAGGTCGTCACAGAATCCCGCCCTGTATGTTTTCAAGAAGCAGTTAGATTAGCACTTCGGGCGAAGGGGATCAAAGGATATGAGGAGAAAGCAGAATTCAGCTATTGAGTTGGATGATCAGCCATGATCATTATGAATGGAGCTGGCTCGAAGGGCCGAATGGTGGTCTACTGCTCCCATTTTTTATGTTTCTATGAATACAGAAAAAGCAGGTCCATGATTAGAAATAGAAAATGATCAAGCCAAAAGACCACAGGTATAGAAAATGAACATCAAATGTCAAAACAGCAATGAGAAAGGATTGATGAGAGAAAAATCAGAGACTTCAGAAGAAAATAGATGTTTTTGTATCTCTTTTACATCAAAGAAAATAAGTGACAATACAAAACAAAGTAGAAAGAAAAACAGAAAATAGTAACTGATTAGACGAAACATGACCGGATAAAGAAATGAGCAATGAAAAAAATGTTTTGATCAAAGCCAAATGGAGAGTAAATGAATGGGCCCCATTGATAGGGGTGGCACAATGGTTAGCGCTGCTACCTCACAGCTTCAGGGACCGGAGTTCAATTCCGGCCTCGGGTGACTGTCTGTGTGGGTTTCCTTCCACAGTCCAAAGAGGTGCAGGTTAGGTGGATTGGCTATGCTAAATTGTCCCTTAGTTCCAAAAGGTTAGGTGGGGTTACTGGGTTACAGAGACAGGCTTAGGTAGGGTGTTCATTTTAAGGGCCACTGCAGACTCGATGGGCCAAAGGGCCTCCTTCTGCACTGTAAGTTCTATGATTGTATGAAACCTCACTGTTGTCTGGTGCTGGTCTAATTTTGTTTTAAAATCATTTTGCCTTCAGCAAAGAGACAGCTTCTGCATTAATTGTTCAAATGTCAAGTGCCTCTTTCATTTGGAATATCTCGGTGTCTGCTCCATTCTGACTCGGCAAACATATATCATTATTTCTTCTGTGTCTCTATATGAATGGCATTCCTTCTTTTAAAATTAAATTCCAAAACCTTGGCTTATGTTGCTGCTTTCAAATTTAGAGGAAAAGCTTTCTGGAGTTTTCACCAAGGTTTAATTTCCTCTGTTAACTATCTTGGTGAGCATGTGAAGTTCCTCTGTGTGGTGTTTTAGCACATTCGCTCACAAGTTCACATTAAATTCTCCTCTCTGCTACTTTAACAATATTCATTCATTTCAAATAAATGCAAAAATAGGTTAACAACTGTGCTAAAGGGGCAGCACGCGGCGCAGTGGTTAGCACTGCTGCCTCACAGCAGTGAGGACCCGGGTTTGATTCCGGCCCAGACCGCTGTCCGTGTGGAGTTTGCACATTCTCCGCAAGTCTGTGTGGGTCTCACCCCTACAGCTCAAAAAGATGTGCAGGGAGGTGGATTGGCCATGTTGAATTGCCCCTTAATTGGAAAAAAGAATTGGGTACTCAAATTTAAAAAAAAAAACAACTGTGCTAAAATGACACATTCATATTTTGTGCAAACTTGCATGCATCTTCAGATCGCTTGAAGTGTCAGTCCCTCTTCCCAATTAATTTTGTCTTGTCAGCAGCCTATAAATTTAGCATTGTATATCTAAATTCATAAAGACTCTTCAAAAGCCAATAGATCGAAACTTTGTTGGACTTACTGGCCATTTATGCCTACTTAAATCAATGTTTTTATGGAATCATTTCCTCTTCTTTGTAAAAGCATTTTTTGCGTTGTATTTACACCTATTGCCCATTACTTGCAAGGGGTCCTATTCAATTTCTTTTGAAAACCAGAATATATATTTACAAATTACATACCACTCAAGTCATTTTGAAGTTTAGTAATTCTTTGGACATAATTTCCCATCCATAAATTAGCTGTAGCTTTTAACTCCGAATCGGTTATTAAAATTGTGTTTGAGAACTTTCAAACATTTTATGATTTCTCTTATGCTGATATTAAACTTGTCAGTTAATAATTGTGAAGGTCATGTTCTCTGCCAAATTAGAAAATCATCGAGGAGCTAGTCAATCTTTGGAATCACAATGCTATGAAAGCATTTCAAAATACTTCTCTCCCTAACTCCTGTTTTTCTCCTTTATTTCCTTCAGGATCTCTGGTACATTCTGTTAGGTTCCCCCTTATCCATTCTCAGTTTTTAATAATCCTTCCTTCTCCATCTCTATCGCTACTAAATGCTCCCTTGATGTCCTAGTCATCTTGATTGTGGACTCAGAACATCAGTTTAATAAGACAATACTGTTTCGGAATTCAACTGTGATCTTTCTCCAACTCTTCAGTCTCAGATATTGTTTTGTCGAGTTGACTACCTGATACCAACATAGCTAAAATAATCTGTTCAAATGCAAAGTTATCAATCGTTGGCTGCCCCAGGATTACTGGGCATTTATTAAAAACAACGGAAAATCTGTAATTTACATAGTTGAAAACCAAATTGTTTCTCAAATTTTTGACCATAAACAGAGACAAACGTAAGAATGCTGGGCAAGAAATTGACTCTCATTGCACCCATTACTCACCCTAAATACGTGTTCAGGAGATGAAACATACATAGTGGTATTCCACACCCCAATCCTCTGCAGAAGCGCACTGGTTGCCAAAATAGAAACTGTGCAATTCCAAGTGTAAACAGCTGTAAACAAAGTGCCCATTTGAGGTTACGAGGTAGTTGAGTGGAAGCATTTTGAGGAAACTCCCAATAATTATTTTCTTTGTATATGACAATGAAAGAAATACATCTTTGCATGTGTCACTGGGGAGAATGCAATTCTTTTCACAATGAGAATAGACATTTGGCCTTGCATACGGGGACTAGTGTCTCTGAAAGATGTTTAGAAACAGAATAGTGATACGGCTAGTTAAAAAATGGATGGTTTAGCACAGGGCTAAAGAGCTGGCTTTTAAAGCAGACCAAAGCAGGCCAGCAGCACGGTTCAATTCCCGTACCAGCCTCCCTGAACAGGCGCCAGAATGTGGCGACTAGGGGCTTTTCACAGTAACTTCATTTGAAGCCTACTTGTGACAATAAGCAATTTTCATTTTCATTTCTTTTCATGATGGATACCACTCAAATTTTAAATCAGGCACAACAATGACCAGTTAAATATTTATAAACAGACATTGTCCCCCACCTCCAATAAATATGCACCATCTGACCCTTTACTTGGTACATTTTCCAGCCTGCTGGATGTGCAGCAGGTAATTTGGAGATTAATTTTTTGCAGGCATTCTCCTTCTCATCGACCATAACCTTGGCAGGAATACTGTGGAGAGTCTGGTGAAAGGCATAAATGGTGTAGAGATTTCTCCTCCAATATCTGACTCGGCACTCGAAGTTGCTGCCTTCTGACTGCAATAAGCTAATTCATGCTGTTATATGAAGTGAAAGACTTCATATCATTTCAATGATGTCAAGCTTTCAAGTGGTTCTATTCATGTTTTTTCTCACATCAAAACAACTGAGCACATAGTTCAGAAACAGATGTAATGCATTATCTCTGTTGCTCCTGTTGTATTCTTTATTTGGTTCTAAATATGGCGGTCAATATGGTCGCCTTCCTTAATCCTAATTATGTTTGCTTTAGAGTCGCCAGGTATCTTTCGATACCGCCACAAGGTTCAAACCCGGATACTGATCAAAGAGCCAATACACCAGTTAGTTAGTTCAAAGTCAATACTATTTATTTACACACACAGTAATATCTACACATGCACAAAATACTACAAACTAAACTATCTCTAACGCTAACGCCTATACTTAGCTTCGGGTGCCCACTCAGTCAGAGGAACAATGGCCGTTGTTCGGATCTGAGGCTGCTGGGGTCGAAGTGGTACAAGAGAACAGCTAAGGTCATCCGCCTGGTAGCGAGTGTTGACCTTGGACTTACTTGCTTCTGGTGTAGCTGGTGGAAGGGTCTCTCCGCTTTGAGAGCCAATTCCAAGAGGGCGATTCTCTCTCGGGGCCTTCTTATACCCGAAGGGGGCTTCGCGCGCTTTTGGGCGGGCCTTGAACTTGGCCCGAATCAATTGGGCCGTACCTTGATCACTCGTATTGATCTTGACCAATAAAGAGGTGGGTGCCGTGATAGCTGGCCGTGTCCTAAGTGGCCGTTGGCCTTGCTTTGTTTATGCTTTCGGTTTGGGGAACTGGCGCCACGAGGTCTGGAGCTAGATCGGTGGCTTGAGTGTCTTTCCTTTGTTCCTGCAGATGGGCCATCAATATGCTAATAGACCTATAGTTTCAGTCTCGTCTGGGAGCTGCGGTTCCAATAATCATACAGGCTCTGTGCCTGCTTGCTTTCTTAGCACTGTCCATTGTTCCCTACAGTCTTTGCAAACATCCATTTTGTATTCTGTAAGTGGCCATCCCAGATGGCTACACTCTGCTAACTCTAATGATTTACTTTGTTGCGATAGATCGCTGGTATGGCTAGGTTTAATGTAGCACCTTAAATTTGAGGATTTGTGAGGTGCACACAGCATTTATTTGTGCTGCAAATGCATTTATTAAATTGAAGGAATATCTTTTGGACAAAATACTTCCCTACGTTACTGTTAAGAAACTTGGGACCAGGTTTTCCCATCCCAAATTGGGACAGAATTGAGGTAGGATGCCAAAGGAAATGGCAGGTAGGGCTGTACACTGGTCTATCCCATCTGTTCCCTACGCTGCAGACGTAGCCTGAGGACAGAGAAAGAGGGGGAAAATAAAGTTGTCCACCTCATTAACTAGATGTGTGAGGTAATTAGAGAGCTTGTTGAGAACTTGCCATCTGGCCTTCTGATATTTCTATGGGTCGGGCAGCAGCTGGAAGCTCTCTAGCTGACCAGCTCCAGGCTGGCAGGAACAGGGGTAGCCGTGCAAAGCACTATTTGATGGAAAGAAGTGCAAGTTTATATTAAAAACTGCTAAACGGCAATGCCATTTTAATGAATAACCTTTCCCTACCCTATCCCACGTCGTAGCTCGCCATTTTGCTTGGCCACTTTGAAGACTAAGATCCTCTATTTCCTTTAAGACCACATATTCTGCAGCCATAGCAAAGGCTTCCAATTCTGGCCAGAATGCGGCCCACTTCCCCGGTGACCCGCCTCTATTCCTAATTAGTGGAAATTTAGTTATTTAAAAATAATGTTGGAATTATACCAGAGGCCTGACTGATGTGATACTCAGGCTGAGCCTTGAAATGGGAAAACTGTAATGCCATCCAAATCCAGCAGGAGTCTAATGTAAATTCATAAATCAAAGTAGTACAATATTTTAATGAGCCCAATTCCATTTCAGTGTCATTGCCATTACTATTGATAATTGTACACCTGGGTGGTGCAAGTCAGAAGAACATCACTTTTAGTAATATTTGAATCTATCTACAATCAGTCTGAGGTAAAAATCTTCAAAGATTTTGCCCTGGATTCTCTGTTTGGAAGACTAAGGGCACGACCTAATGGAAACGTTTCTAAGTGTTATTTGTGGCGGGTCTTGCTGGGAGTTTGCTGCCAGCTCTGTCGGTGAGTTCCCCACTGCTACCTAACCCACTTTCATTGACCCTGGGGAGTTTCTCCTCAGTCAAGCCCACACTTACAATTATTTTCAACACTGGGGAGTTAAACTTGCTGGCCAGACTAGCTCCTCCAAGATTGGGCCATCATTTTGAAAGGATGCCCTGATCGCTAAGAAGGCTTGTGGGTCCCCCCTCACCCATGTGCAATGTCAACGCCCCCCCCCCCCCCCCCAACCCTCACACATACACACGGGCATTACCCCACCTCCCCCACCTCACAAGCCTTTCACCCCCCCAACCTTTCAGAGGCCTCTTTATACTCACCCTGCACCCCCTCACACCCTTCATACCACTCCTCTACCCTCCTTTCATGGACATGGCTCTCCCAGACCCTGACCATTGGCAGTGCCACCCTGTCACCTGTGCACTCTGGCACTGACACCCTGGCAGTTCTCTTGTTGGCTTTGCAGTGCCACCCTGGCACCATGGCACTGCCAAGGCAGCAGTGCCAAGGTGACAGGCTGGCAGTTCCAAAGTGCACCAGTATTGAACGGCTCCCAGCTGGGGACTCCCTGGGGAGGCTTTTAGATACTGGAGCCCGATAGATCCCGGCTGAGCATGCCTAAGTGGGTTTGAAACTGACTTAACCGCGCAAAGCTTGGTCAGGCCCATTTCGGGAGGGATTCTGATCATGGCGCCTCATGAGATCTGGGTACATCTCGCAAGGCATACTGACTGCCATGAACCCCACGGGAGGCTACTCCTGGCATCTACAGGCCACGTCGCCCTCCTGATCGGGCGCGATGCGGCTGGTAGATCGCACCGGATGTGTTGCCACGGGGATTGAATAGCTTGTGATTCGCACTTCCATTGGGAATGCTATTCAATAAGCGAGTCTGCACCCACCCTCCCCAACCCGGTTCGGGAGTCTCGGGGGGACCAACAGCTCCATGCCAGTGAGGAGAGAAGGGACAACCTCTTCCCCAAGGTGGGCCGCAGACTCGAGCCTGTCCTCCTGAACAGAACCTGGGAAGTGGTGGCAGAGCCAGCTAGCACCAACAGCCTCACCAGGAGACACCTGGTGATCCTGAGAGATGGGGGTCACAAGTGAGGCCTCTGCCCTGAGAGGGGCAAAGAATCAGGGAGGGTTCCAAAGTTCACGGTTTAGATTTCCTCTGATTGGGGTGAGCTCTTTTGATCCTGTTTCCTCTACAGTGGGGCAGCGCTTCTGAGGAGTGCAATACCTGCTGGGCCCCTGATCAAGCTTGCCCATGCCCATCCCCTTGATGAAACAGCTGGGGCATGAGGGTGTCCAGAGGGATGGCCTTGGTGGGCTCCCAGATCACCATAGGCTCTCTGAGCATTCAAAGGACACAGGCAGCGCTCTGCAGTGTGAACAGCCAGGAGCCTGTAAGTAGCTCCAAAGGGGTGCATTTAAAACACACTGTAACAATGGTGGCCTGAGCCAGGCTATCTTATCCCAAGGATCACCCAATCTCCCTCAACAACCATGGCGCCAAGGATCCGCTTGTAAATACTTGCACTAATTCACACCTGCGAGATATTTGCCTAAGAGAAGTGGAGCATTGTGGAGGGGGTGAAGCATGAAGTGTTCAAACCGTCAATGATATTAAAATCCATGCATATGATGATTTTGCATGGATCCACTGGCATGGGGCACAAACCTCGCTATCGCTGCCAGCGAGGGCCTGAAGCTTGGCGTGGGAATCACCGCCTGGCAAAATGGATTTTTTCCAATTTGTGCGATTCTCCGCCCGATCTTGATGCTCACTTCTGGCAACGCAAAGTGGAAAATTCAGCTCTTTATTGACTTATCATTTGGATGTATGGCGTTTGGCTAATTGGAACTGTTTCTACTTCATTGATAACTGGTGTACAGCTTCCGAAAGCCCAGTTTTCCTATCATGGTCATCCTGCTGACAATTCCATTGTGGCTGAGCAAAGGTCAACAACAAAATAAAAAGCACATAGAACAAGCAAAAGTACAAAAGATCTTCCAGGACATCATACCTGCAGCTCACAATGGAGAGCTGTACCTCTCCAGGATCTGGCAATGACAGAGTCACATCATTTCGTGCAGCAGGAGCTGCAGGCTACCAGCAAAAGAACCACAGCATTTCCTATTGCAGTCAAAGCCACTTCTCCCCTGAACTTCTTTGCCTCTGGCACCTTACAGGGAATATTCGTAACATTCACTCCATAATACGTGTATGCCATAGTACATGGATGCAACAAGTAAGTGATTTGATGGCAAAACTTCCAGATCAAACGTATTTATCACTTTCCCCATACCTAATTGGAAACAACAGAATTAGGTTGTGGGTTTTGTATAATATGTAGGTGTCCCTGAAAGTCCAGGACGTCACTAACTGTACCCACTTTTCAGCTATATCTCAGTGGGTAGCATTCTCACCACCGAGTCTGAAAGTTGAGTACAAGTTCTCTTTCAGAGGCTAAAGCAAAAGAATCAAGGTTAACATGCCATTGCAGTACTTGAGAAAGTGTTACCCAGTCAGAGGTGCTAACCTTTGGGTGAAACGTTAAACTGAAACCCTATGTGTCTTCTCAGCTGGATGTTAACTATCTAGTGATACTATTCAAAGATGGTGTGTTTTGACTGGCAGTGGGATCTTCTGGTTTCCCGTTAATTGGGCCCAGCGGTGGGAGGTTGCCACCAGTGGGTCCAGAAGAACCTGTCGGTGGAAGCGGCTGGAAAGACCCGCCCACCCATTAGCTGATCATTATTAAATTGCTGATTGTGGAACCAGGCTGTGAGCAAATTTTCTGCAGCAGTTCCTACATTACAATGGTGACTATGTTTCAAATGTACTTGATTGACTGTAAAGTACTTTAGGATTCTCTGAATTCATGAATCCATACAGTGCAGTACGAGGCCAATTGAGTGTGCACTGACCCTCCGAAAGAGCACCCGCCTAGACCCACTCCCCTGCCCTATCCCCGTATCCGTGTGCAGTGATCATGGCCAATCCACTTAACCTGCACATCTTTGGACTGTAGGAGGAATCCGGAGTACCCAGAGGAAACCCAGGCAGACACAGGGAGAATGTGAAAATTCCACTCAGTCACTCAAGGCAGGAATCGAACCCCAGTTCCTGGCGCTGTGAAGCAGCAGTGTTAACCACTAGGCCACCATGCCATCTATTTCTTTCATATTGCCATGAGTTTCCTCATAAAACCATGGAATCACAAGAGCTTCCACTCCCTTGAATGTTCAATTATGGTGTGGCAACCAACAGCACAAATGTGCCAGTCCCTCATCCTCCAAACTTTAACCCTGGGCGAAATTCTCCGGTATCGGCGCGATGTCCGCCGACTGGCGTCCAAAACGGCGCAAATCAGTCGGGCATCGCGCCGCTCCAAAGGTGCGCAATGCTCCGCATCATGGGGGGCAGAGCCCCAACCTTAAGGGGCTAGGCCCGCGCCGGACGAATTTCCGCCCCGCCAGCTGGCGGAAAAGGCCTTTGGAGCCCCGCCAGCTGGCGTGGAAATGACATCTCCGGGCGGCGCATGCGCGGGAGCGTTAGCGGCCGCTGACTGCATTCCCGCGCATACGTAGTGGAGGGAGTCTCTTCCGCCTCCGCCATGGTGGAGACCGTGGCGAATGCGGAAGGGAAAGAGTGCCCCCACGGCACAGGCCCGCCCGCGGATCGGTGGGCCCCGATCGTGGGCCAGGCCACCATGGGGGCACCCCCCGGGACCAGATCGCCCCGCCCCCCCCCCCCCCAGGACCCCGGAGCCCGCCCGCGCCGCCTTGTCCCGCCGGTAAGGTAGGTGGTTTAATCTACGCCGGCGGGACAGGCATTTTAGCGGCGGGACTTCGGCCCATCCGGGCCGGAGAATCGCGGGTGGGGGCCCGCCAACCGGCGCGGCGCGATTCCCGCCCCCGTCGAATATCCGGTGCCGGCGGGGGCGGGATTCACGCCAGCCCCCGGCGATTCTCCGACCCGACGGGGGGCTCGGAGAATCTCGCCCCCTGTTCGTCAAGTCAGAGGCGGAACGCTTGGTGATGCGTTACACACATGAATGATGACTCCTTTGAGAAACCCATGGTCAACAGTGGAAATGCTGCTGCCTCACGGCGCCGAGGACCCAGGTTCGATCCCGGCTCTGGGTCACTGTCTGTGTGGTGTTTGCACATTCTCCCCATGTTTGCGTGGGTTTCGCCCCCACAACCCAGAAGATGTGCAAGGTAGGTGGATTGAACACGCTAAATTGCCACTTAATTGGAAGAAAATGAATTGGGTACACTAAATTTATATTAAAAAACACAGTGGAAATGCAATGGAACCAGCTTCATGCCTCCACAAGAGCTGTGATTGAAAAGTTACTGCTGAAGCAAAGACTCTGTCGTCTGATAGGTTTGATGACATAGCGTATTGCAGACCACAAAAATACCATACATTCATTCTGCACATTCAAACCCCTGGTAAACACAAGCCTAATCAATTATTCTTATCACTGCTCGTTCTTCGATTTCTCCTCTTGACTGCTCCCCTTGTGGTATTTTTTCAATCTTAGCTCATCAGTCCTTAACTTTTATCAACCTTTTGCTATCTTACACTTATTCAGAACTACTACCTCTCTCCTTTGATTATTCCAATATTTGGATTGAAAATGATACAGCATTGCATGGTAAAAATGTTCTTCCTCACGCTCAAATGAAACCTTTTCCCAAGCACAAGTGAACTTGGGGTTATCTTCAATCTACTTCATGGTGCAACATTTCTTACATACGCTGTGACTGAGGTGAAAATGGCAGTACAAGTGCTACACACATAAATAATAAAATAAAGTCGCTAAAAAGGGTCAACTTAATGGTTGAAGAAAATACCCCATTCTGTGTACTGCCAAATATAAATATTGAGAGTTCCGTGTTAAAAAACCCTCATCCAAATCTAGCGGGTGTGAGAGGTCCAAGCTGAGATATAAGAGCACAAGGGTTAGTTGAGTAAGTGCAAGGTAAATTATATTTTAAAAATAATTTTTTTTCCAATTAAGGGACAATTTAGCATGGCCAATCCACCTACCCTGCACATCTTTGGGTTGTGGGAGTGAGACCTGTGCAAACTCCACATGGGCAGTGATCCGGGTCCAGGATCGAACCCAGGTCCTCAGCGCTGTGAAGCCGCAGTGCTAACCACTGCGCCACTGAGCCGCCCAGCACAAGGTAAATTCAAGGAAAAGGTATCTTCAGGTAGAACCATAGAATCCCTACAGGGCAGAAGGAGGCCTTTTGGCCCATCAGGTCTGCACCGGCCTTCTGAAAGAGCACCCAACTAAGCCTGACTGGCCCACCCCCACCCCATTCCAGCAACCCCACCTAACCTGCACATCTTTGGACACTAAGAACATAAGAACTAGGAGCAGGAGTAGACCATCTGGCCCCTCGAGCCTGCTCCACCATTCAATGAGATCATGGCTGATCTTTTGTGGATTCAGCTCCACTTTACGGCCCGAACACCATAACCCTTAATCCCTTTATTCTTCAAAAAACTATCTATCTTTATCTTAAAAACAGTTAATGAAGGAGTCTCTACTGTTTCACTGGGCAAGGAATTCCATAGATTCACAACCCTTTGGGTGAAGAAGTTCCTCCTAAACTCAGTCCTAAATCTACTGCCCCTTATTTTGAGGCTATGCCCCCTAGTTCTGCTTTCACCCGCCAGTGGAAACAACCTGCCCGCATCTATCCTATCTATTCCCTTCATAATCTTATATGTTTCTATAAGATCCCCCCTCATCCTTCTAAATTCCAACGAGTACAGTCCCAGTCTACTCAACCTCTCCTCGTAATCCAACCCCTTCAGCTCTGGGATTAACCTAGTGAATCTCCTCTGCACACCCTCCAGTGCCAGTATGTCCTTTCTCAAGTAAGGAGACCAAAACTGAACACAATACTCCAGGTGTGGCCTCACTAACACCTTATACAATTGCAGCATAACCTCCCTAGTCTTAAACTCCATCCCTCTAGCAATGAAGGACAAAATTCCATTTGCCTTCTTAATCACCTAAGGGGCAATTTACCAGAGCCAATCCATCTAACCTGCACATCTTTGGACTGTTGGAGGAAACCAGAGCACCCGGAGGAAATCTACGCAGACACGGGGAGAAAGTGCAAACTCCACACACACAGTCTCCCAAGGTCGGAATTGAACCTGGTCACTGGCTCTGTGAGGCAGCAGTGCTAACTGTTGTACCATCATGCCGCCCTTAGTACTGTGTGTTGCTGGAAAGTGTTCAAAACTAATTCTGCTTCATGGGTGTTAGAGGTGATGAGACATTGCAATTGTCTCTTGGATCAGTTACAATCTAAGGTTTGCTTATACAAATGGCAATTTCATTCAGAAGTTAGCACAAGCCTTATCTATAAAGCATAGCTTTTCAACAGGTATAAGCTACTAAGACAGATTACATCATGTTGTAATTGCATCATTATGTTCAGAAACATGAACACACGGTTTATTGCAGATAGCATTTTACCATTTGATATGTAGAGATGTGGATGTAAGATTAGCTGAGTTTTTTTAAGGTGACATTAGTGCACAGTACAATTCTATCAACCCAAGGAAACAGTTGAAAATGTGCTTTGTAGAGACTTACATGTCATTAAGTGGTTGACCCTCAACTTTACCTAGCTTTCCAGTGGTGATATCCTTGCTGCAGGATTTCTCAAATTCCTAGTAACTGGTTTCTAAAGTAATCTTGTTGAAAGCTACTTTAAGAGCTTAGTTCGATAAAAATCAGCACACATGCTGACATACATGGATAACAGTAAAGTTATACCAACTGAAACTTTTTGCTCGTCTATTGTGCACAGTGACTGATTGTGTTGCCAAATGGATATATTTTTGTTGTTGGAGAGTGATTTTTATATTGAAGTAAATATTTCTGATGCAAATTTGCAACTTTTGCCATTTGAATGAGTAGATTTTTGTCTATTATTGAGTAAAACACATATATTCACAGTGTGTTTTGGCAAACTGGAATTGTAATGTATTCTGCATTTCTCCTTACAAGAACCATTTCTTCCATGAAGTGCATTGGGTTTAAATTAGCACAGGTGAATTATTTTATGAATGCAATTACAAAATAATACCAACATAATGAAGTAGAATTAAAGATTATAAAACTTTCCAGTAACAATTAACTTCTCTTGATCAGATTTCACACCACAGGATTGAAATCACATTGTGATATTAGTAGTGACCGGTAACACTTTCTGAGATTCATTTGTCCACTCTTTTTGAAAACAAAGCTTCAATCTATTTTAATTTTAAATAAGTTAACACCTTGGTTAAAATAGAACCATGGAAGTACTACAGTGCAGAAGGAGGCCATTCAGTCCACCGGGTCTGCACCGACTCTCTGAAAGAGCACCCTAACCAGTCTCCCGCCCTATCCCTGAGTAACCCCACCTAACCTGCGCATCTCCGGACACCAAGGGTAATTTTATCACGGTCAATCCATGTAAACTGCACATCTTTGGACTGTGGGAGGAAACCGGAGCAGCCAGAGGAAACTCACGTACACACGGGGAGAACGTGCAGACTCCACACAGACAGTCACCCAAGGCCAGAATTGAACCCGGGTCCCTGTGAGGCAGCAGTGCAAACCATTGATCCACCATGCCACCCCCTGGTAGTAGACAACAAAACGTTTATATGATTGCATAAATACATTCATGATGCAGCACAATTGCGACTTTCTAATTCTTTTTAACAGAAGAGAATGCAGTTTTAATGAAGATGTTGGCTTTCTGGAGAACATCTTCTAAAAATCTAGCTTTAAAAGGAATTAAGTGTACTGAAATGAACAGAACTGACTTGAACTCTGATTGTAATGCACAATATAAGCTGAACTTCTTTCTACTTACTTGAGGTGGAGGTCTAGAGAGTAAGAATAGATTTTATTCTTACAACTTTTGATTTCCTTCCAACACACCAATGATATGTCATATTTTCCGAGATTGCAGCACTGACTACATGTCTGAAGTACTTCATTTGCTGTTGTTACATACGGGAAAGAGAGACCATTAAAACTCCATATTCCTTTTTCCTTCTGTCTGTTACAAGTATAGTTTAATTTAGAAAAGGATGATGTGTTTTTTTGTGTGTGTGTAATTTTATTAGTGTGCGATCAATTTAAAAGTCGGCAGTGATAGACATTCATGATGCAGGATTTAAATAAGGAGTTATTATTAATTCACACACTCACCCCGGAAAGGTCTACCACTTTGTCAATCATACCGTACATGCCAAAGAAAGATAAAATTGGGGCAGTAGTTCACTTGCACAAATATTAAAGCTAGACAGAACAGAAAAATGTTTGTGTGTCTTTGAGAGTCCAGTGAAGAAGGATACTTTCCCCACTTTAGAATTGAAGTTCAAGCAAGTTCAGATGGCAGGAGGCAACCCAGATTAATATCAGGGCTCTTAAAGTAAAGCCTGTTACAGCAAATCATCTCCTCAGACCCTGATGGCCACTGTAATCGATGGTCCACTTTCTTACAGATGAATTTGGAGCTGTTTAAAACAGGTTTGAAGAAGCTTTTAAAACACCTTAAACTGAATAACTCTTGAAAAGGCAAATGAACACAGGCTTTCTTTCCAGCTGTAATGTAATTAATGGTGTTCTGAAGGCTATTTGGTTTCACCCACAGTCTTTGAATAAAAGATTTCAAAATCAGAGGGCAGTTTCGATCATACGATGAATGGCCATTAATACATGATCTTTCATAGGGAAGAAGATGTTTCAGTAACATGGTCAGAAGCAACTGATGTGCAATAAAAGGTAAATAGTGGTATTTAGCACTGAATCGTGGATGCTCAGTCGCAACTTGTGTCCTTTTTTACTTGGCAGACCCAGCGTCAGAGTCTGGGAGTTCATTGTCACTTGTGTTTTGGAGTAACCCTTATTAAATTCCACAGAAGAGTACTGTTTAGGCATGGCCGTTCATTGGAGACCCCTGCCCATTAGAAATTAATTTGGAACTTTCTGGTAGGTTTTCTAGGCTGTTGAACTTCCAAAAGTCAGGTGACCCCGCGGAAGCTACCTTCGAGTTCACCTGGGACTATTTTAAAAGGAAGGCTATTTTATTTTAATTGTAATATTTTCATGGCTGCACTGACATGACACTATAATAATTATGGGATGTATTGAGGCACTGGTATAAATGCCAGTCATTTCCTTTCCTTCGAATCTCGGGTGTCTATCCTTGCTGCTCCTTAACTGGCTATTAGAATATGACACTGACCAAGGGGTTTCCTTCACTTTTTCCAGCATTATCATTTTTTATACAGATTTGATCACAAATGCAAGTTATTGTCATAAGCAAAACACTACCCCACCAGCCCTGAGCTTTTTGTAAAATAAACTAGTTCCCTTTCTCAGCTCTTTCCTCCGAGCACTTTTACCTTTTCAAGATTTTCTTTTGAAAGTTTGAGTCATCTGTTTATTGATTGGCATAGCCAGGGACGTCCACACCCCAGGGACAAATATTTTTTTTTAAAAAGTTTCCAGAATTATTTCAGACAGAACTTTCTAGATCGTAACAACTTACTGCCTCTTCTCTCTTCTGGCTCTTTGCCAATTACCTGTAACAGACTGTCCTACTATTGTCTCCTTATTTACTCCAGCAAGATCATTCATAATTTTGAACAGCTTTGTGAAATTTTTCTTTAACTTTCTCTGCTGTAAGGAGAAAAATCCCAGTTTCTTTAGTTTCTCCACATAACTCAAGTCCCTCATCATTGATACCATTATGTTAAATCACTTCTTCACCTTCTCCAAGGTCTTTATTTTTATACCTTTGAAAGGGTAAAATAAGGTTTATTTTAGGATAGTGTAAATATGGTCTTCCTGTTATATTTATATAACACAAATTAGGATCCAAAGAATAAGGAAAAATGAACCCTATCAATTTTTAGCACTCCCAAGCAGAGTCATGGAACACAAATAAGAAAGGTGCAATGAACTATTGTCCAATGGTTTTAGTTAGAAGACTTGTTCAATCTTGTGCGTACATTTTCTAACTCCCCCATCATGCAAGTTGCAACATCAGCATAAATAACTGCAATAATCTAAAACTAATCTTTTAAAATTCTCACTTATTCATTTTCTCATTCCTTTTATTTGATTTCCCCAATTTTGTTTCCTCTTCAAGCTCATCTGGTTTAGCACACTGGGCTAAATCGCTGGCTTTGAAAGCAGACCAAGGCAGGCCAGCAGCGCGGTTCAATTCCCTTACCAGCCTCCCCGAACAGGTGCCGGAATGTGGCGACTAGGGGCTTGTCACAGTAACTTCATTTGAAGCCTACTCGTGACAATAAGCGATTTTCTTTCATTTCATTTCTTGTCCATGAGACCCACCTCCTGCTCCCTTGGTCCTATTGTCACTAAACTTTTTATTTTTTATTTTAGAGTATCCAATGCCTTTTTTTCCAATTAAGGGGCAATTTAGTGTGGACAATCCACCTACCCTGCACATCTTTGGGTTGTGGGGGTGAGACACACGCAGATACGGGGAGAATGTGCAAACTCCACACAGACAGTGACCTGGGACCGGGTTCAAACCCGTGTCCTCAGTGCTGTGAGGCAGCAGTGTTAACCACTGCACCACCATATCGCCCATATATTGTCACTAAACTCCTGACCACCCAACTTCCCTTGCCAACTCCCATGTTAGTGATGTGGAGCAGATTATTTCACAAAATAATCTCAAGGGTCTCAGGTGCAGAATGATTGTTTGTTTGCCAACACATTGGGAGAGTACCTCACCCAACTGAGAAATCAACAGACATTTATACAATGAAAAGCACGTAGGCGGTACATTGCTTAAATTCAAACATGGTCTGTTTTAGGTTTATGTAAAACAAAAACTTCTGTTTGCAGATTTTCACAAGGCAGGGTGTCTGTTATCCCAATCATTATTTATCTTCCCTGGCTCCTTGAGGCTCCTCCCTGATGCTTATTGCTACCAGGCTTAGAATCACTACAGTGCAGAAGAAGGCTATTCAGCCTATTGAATCTGCACCAACTCTTGGAAAGAGCACACGACCTAGGCCCATGACCCCACAGCATCCCCATAACCCAGTAACCCCACCTCACCTTTTGGACACTGAGGGACAATTTAGCATTGCCAATCCACCTGACCTGCGCATCTTTGGACTATGGGAGAAAACTGGAGCACCCAGAGGAAACCCACGTAGACATGGGGAGAAAGTGTAAACTCCACACAGACAGTCATCTGAGGCCAGAATTGAACCCGAGGCCCTTGGCACTGTGAGGCAGTAGTGCTAACCACTGTGCCACCGTGCTGCCTTTAACTCATATAGCTAAGTCAGGTCTTTGAGGAGTACAGAGGTCACCAGACATTCAAGCTACTGATATGAGCCTTGAAGATGTCTGAGGTTTACAGATACTCTTGGCTGTTTAAGTATGCAATCGTCTAACAAGCTGTGCCTGTGTGTCTTTGCCACATCAACATATTAGCTGGGTGGTGTCTTTTACACTGACTGTGAAATTTTACTGAACCTTTCCTAATGCAATTATATAGTTTCAAATTTCTGTAAAAGTCCCAATCGTAAACTACATAGATTCTCTAGTCCCTTTTGATGACATCATTTAATCCCTATAAAGATCCCTTAATAAACCATACTCCTTATCTGCCGTAATAAATTGTTGTAAGGACCTTATTCATTATGACACTCTAATATTAGTTAATATCATTAATGGTTCCTTATCTTCACTTACTATTTCTCTCGCCTTCAAATCTGTCATTATCACCACAACTTTCAAAAAACAGCTTGTGACCCCCTTCATCCTTGCACACTACACAATATCCCATCACCAACCCCGATCCCTAAAGTCTTTGAACATGTTGAACATTTGTGCCCATCTTTCCTGCAACTCTGTATTTGAATCCCTCCGATCAGGTTTCTCTCCTTGCCACAGTAATGAAATGGCTCAAAAGTCACAAATTACATCCCTCCTTAAACCGCTGCCCCTTCGGTACCCCTCTTTCCTCCTTCAAACTTACCATCTGCCCAAATATCTCTTCATGTAGCTTGGCATCAAATTTTGTTCGATCACACTCTTGTGAAGATCCTTGGGTTGTTTCAATAGTTTAAGGGTGAGGTATAAAAATACATTGTTGTTGATTTTACAAGGTCAAGGGGTCATGGGGTTAACAAATGACAGGCCAGGATGAAGGGAAAGAGACATGTAGACATGAGTCTATACTTAAGTGACTGTGTAAGTCCAGCACTTTGGTGGCTGCATCGGACGTTTACGAGAAGGATTTTCCTCAGTGCCACTCTAAAGCACCATCCCACAGGGTCAGAATTGTCATGTGCCTGCAAAAAGTGCAGCCAAGTTTTCAGGCCGAAGCTGACTTTTCCTGGCCTTGCACACGGGTATGTCCTGTGCTGCACAGTCATTGCTAGTGTCTTTACAGCAGATACCAGAGTTTGGCACCCTTGCCTCTGCTGATCCAGACTCTGAGAAAGGAGGTCGCCACACTCATTCCCAGGTGGATTTCCCGAGGCCCACAGAAATGGTTTGTGACATCTTGGGAAGCTGTGGCAATGCTGATTCCTGATCACCCTGACACATCTTCATTCATGCAGTACAGTGACATGCTGTGATTGGAAAGCTTCCAGCATGATGGTTAGACAGGCTTATCGTGATGCCAGCAGGAGGTCTGCTGACACAGCTGTTACTGGGGAAGGCACATCCACCAGGTAAGGTTTGCTCATTCTTTGCAGATGTTGGGGTGTGCATGCCCATGCCAACGAAAAGGCTACGAGCACCTCAAGGCTAGTCTGGGACTGATTCTGCAGTTTGCTTCAAAAGTAGCAATTTTGTAAAAGTCTGAATGATAAGGGTGCACTGCGAAATATTTGGATCCTGAAAATCTCTAATTTATTTTGTTTTAAGTTATTTAAAGACAGACATTTCTTCTTTCACCGTTAGTATCCTTCAAGTATAGGAGATTCTTACAGTCTTTGAAATTAAAAGCTAATATGAAACACTATAAAAGTTTACATTGCCTGTTTCTGTGCTGTAAATTCTATTTCTTCCAATTGGTCTATACTGATGTTTACGCTGCACCCTCCCTTTTGTCATCTCACCCTATTAGAATTCTCTTCTCTGCCAATAATCTCCCCCTCATATACATAGTTAGTTTCCCCATGAATATATCTGTGCTATTTACCTCAAATGCTCCATTTGATATTGAGTTCCACATTCTAACAACCCTCTGGGTAAAAAAAAACAATTGAAATTTTATTTGGCATACGCGAGACAGAATTACTCAGGCCTGGAAAATGATTGTGGGCCACCTTACTGTATGAGCAATTACCATTTGAAATAAGTGGGTTGATGCCTCCATTTGTAAGAAGAGGAATTTAACACAATCCTATGAGGCACCGCTCACGTTCTCAGGATTGGGGGTTCAAATCCCATTCCAGCGACTTGGGCCTGGATTTTCAGATTGGCGAGCACCTGGCGCTGGTCATTCACACTCTAACGAGCATTGGTTGGCAGCAGACGAGAGTTCTGTCTGCACTTGAAGGAATTCCCGCCCTGGAGAGCTGTCGGCCAATCTGATTGGTCGACAACTCTCCAGCCTATCCAGGCATGGTGCTGCAGTGGTTGAAAGAAGTACTGCAGCACCATGACTGAGACTAAGTCCCTGGAATCGCAGGTGTGATCTCGCTTTTGAGGATAGACTGGGGGAGGGCCACAGGTCTCCAGTCTGTCAGGAAAGGGCACCCCCTGTCTGAATTACCCTCCAATGTGGCCCCCCTCCCCTACTTCCCAGCCGAGATCGAAGATGAGAATTCTTTTATTGGATGCCCACTAGCCTGACAATTGCATCTGGGCATGAACAGACTGTCAAATGACCATTCAGTGGCCACGTAAGGGGCTTAATAGGGGCATGGGTGGGTGTTACAGAGTGTAATTTTGAGTATAGAGTGTCCTTATGAACCTTCTCCTTTGTAATCGTTTTACTGGCATCTGTTGAGGGTTCTGAGCATGTGTGAACTTTAGGCGGGCTTTTTCAGTCTACAAGAGATGACCTGCTAAGCAAGATCTGCTCTACTAGAGCTCCTGTTTTCATAGTTACTACTGTTACTGTTGAACTTTGCTATTTATTTATATGAAGAAGTTCCATCCTTTAAACAAGGCACTCAACTATCGACTTTGTGGTCTCAAGTTACCACAGCAGGCTTCCCGCCTGAGGTCCTGTCTGCCCCACAGTAAAATTGAGGGCGGGATTCTCTCAGCCCGGGGCCGGGCCTGAGAATCCCCGCAACTGAAGCGAATCACGCCACGTCGCCCCGACGCCGTGGTGGGCGTGGCGCCGGTCGGGATGGGCCGAGCGGCTGTCATAAAAAACCCAAGTCCCACTGCCGCCGTTCACACCTGCTCTCAGCTGGTGGGACCTCGGCGTGGAAGGATCTGCGGGCGGCCTGTGGGGGGATCAAACCCATGGGGAGCCTCCGTTGTGGCCTGGCCCGTGATCGGGGCCCACCGATCATCGGGCCGGCCTCTCATGCTGGGAGCCTCCTTTCTTCCACGCCGGCTCCTTTAGCCCTGCGCCTTATTGCGTCGGGGCCGGCGCGGAGAAGGGAGACACTGCGCATGCACGCGTTGGCACCGGTGCCACTGTGCATGCGCGGACCCCGTGGCGCCCAGTTGATGCCAGGATCAGCAGCTGGAGCGGCGTGGGCCGCTCCAGTCCTGTGTTGGCCCCCTGTAGGGCCAGAATTGCTGATCATGAGGCCATGTTGACGCCGTTGAGAAAGCGACGGCGTTTCCAACGGCGTCAACACTTAGCCTCAGTATCACAGAACCCGCCCTGCGCCTGGGTTGGGGCAGGAGGGTTCCCGGAGGGGATCCCGTAGATGCTCTTTTACGCTTCCCTTCCCACCTTAGGACCCAGTGGAGAGGTATAAAGTACTGGTCTTCAGCACAAAATCTAGGCTGACACTGCAGTGCCATTATGGAGTTTTGCATTGTTGCGATATTAAACTGAGGGCCCGTCTTTCCTTTTTTCGGTTTAATGCAAATGATCCCATGATATTATTGTGTAAAAGAGCAGGAGAATTCCAGCCAATATTGTCCCTCTACCTACAGATTCAAAAGTTCAATAGAGCAGTTGCTGAAAATCTGAAATAACAGCAAAAAAACACTGGAAATACTTAAGGGGCTGGTTTAGCACAGTGGGGTAAACAGCTGGCTTGTATTGCAGAACAATGCCAGCAGCACGGGTTCAATTCCCATACCAGCTTCCCCGAACAGGTGCCGGAATGTGGCGACTAGGGGCTTTTCACAGTAACTTCATTGAAGCCTACTTGTGACAATAAACGATTATTATTATTATTACTCAGCAGGTCAGGCAGCATCTGGAGAGAAAAAAAACAAATTAACGTGCAAATCTTCCTCTGTGCTCGGGAAAACCTGACCTGCACACTTATGCAGCTCACAAACTGCACATCTCACCTATGTGTGACTTTGCATGCCACTTTTGTCTTTTCGCACAGAAGTCGTGTTCACAGTACAGTTTGGGAGCCGCAGTCGAGTGCAGTGGAGAGGTTAGGTCAGTTCTCCAGCACAGTTTCCCAGCTTCCAAAGCCCCCTGAACCTCATTCCTCATTTCTATCATCTCCCACCCACATTCCCATGGAGTCCATGCCCCTTCAGATCACACATGCCACGAGATGCCATGTCTATGCCCCATGTATCCTCCCTGTTACCTCAGAAACCAATGCCACTTCTATGACCCCCATAACTCATCCAGGGCTCCTCAAATCATCCATGCCACCTGATACCATCTGCATGCCCCCTTTATCCTCCATAGCCACTCACCCAGGATGCACTCTGTAAAATCCTCTGAGTCATCCAGACTCAATGTTAGCTCCATTCTCTCTCCCCAAATGCTGTCAGACCTGCTGAGATTTTCCAGCATTTTCTGTTTTGTTTCAGATTCCACCATCCGCAGTAATTTGTTTTAAAGTATTTTACAGTGAGCAGTGATGTGATACTCACTGGGGAATCTGGCCTACAAGGCTGCCTCACACTTCTGGCCCCATTCCCTGTCATTTCTGAGGGTGACCCCAGGTGGAACATTCAGTTGGCCTGGGGACCCTGCCCTGTTCCATCCTCCAACACCCACACCATCAACCTCTCACATCCCCCACTTGGCCAAGCCCTCTACACCCTTCAGAGGATTGAGGCAAGTCTGAATGTTGGTGAAATGGTATTTAATGATGACTACATACAATTGTTGTGCCTTGACCCCCTAACTCTAACCTTTATGCTGCACCAGTGCCAACTTAACTGGTGTCTAACTTCCTTATTTTATGTGCCCACTGTTCCTTCTCGATGTGACCTCAGGCAGCACATTAGACGTGAAGATGGCCTGCTGCATTTCTCGTCCTCTGACCTGAAATGCCTTTGGAAGACCTGGATGGGCCCGACCGACTTTCGGGTGTCACACATGACGAGGTGCCTCCCTTTTCTGCCCGCTGTCCATCAGATGCGCCAGTGTCAGGTGGGGGAAATTCGGAAGTGCTATGGTGCCCAGGTCAGTCAGTGCTTGGCCAGTGCTCTCAATGGCCTTAGCCATGACTCTGTAACTATGCCAAACTTTGGAGTGTTGCAGGAATGTCCACGTGGGCTCGGTACATGACTGTCTGTGACTGTGTTCCCCAGCCCCGAGCCTCAGCACAATGTGCTCCCAGCCTTGGAAGTGTTGACCCATGGCTGTGACTTTCTGACCCAAGGCTTCCACTGCGCCGACACTCGTTTAATGTTGGCCTGGGTACCATACATTGTTGGCACAATCTCCTGCACCTGAAGGTGGTTGGACTCCTCCAATTACACCTGCAGGCGTGAGAACGTTGCTGACACCCCATCCTGTAAATCCTGGCTCTGCGACTGCATCTCTACCAGTGATGTGATCATACTTTCCAGAAGTGCGATACCTGTCCAAACTAAGCTGGTTTTTGGGATCGGGCAGCTCTCCGATTGTCTGCTTTCCCGTGAGTCCCTACATCCACCTGATGTGCTGCAGCATGTGTGTCGTGAACACCAGATGGTGACCCAGAAGCCATTCACTAAAATGCCCCACCGAGGTGGTACGGTGGAGAGTGCAGTTGAATGCAGTACCGAGAAGTCGGTATCATCTACGGACTGGTCCTATGGGGCATGCTGGAGTTGTGGCTGGGGGCATTGTGACTGGCCTGGTCTGCTGGTGATCCTGCAAGAGAAAGCACAAGATGCACGGTGAGATCTTGGGAAGGATTGGTCTGGAGTATGGTGACTCGCTTGCTATAGGGACATCGTTTTCCATTAGGGGCTCACTTGGTTGTCATATGCCGACCTCCTCCTCGGTGATTGGCCTCTCCTGTACCACCCTGGATAATGCCATCACCCTTTGCACGGAGGTCTGAGACTTCACCTTCAGTCTTCTCCTGCTTCCTTCTGTTATGGGCCAACTTTTCTGAGGGGACACATAACGGGCATGGGGAGCTGTATGGAGGTGAGTTACACAGGGGAGTCTGGAGCTGGTAGCATGTATGTGCAAGGTACCTGGCCAACAAGGCCAATGCAAGTCTTGGGGTTTGATGCAGGGTGAGATGTGAGGGAGATGTAGGCAGGTGGGTTGTGATTGGTCTTTATGGGAGTGGGGTGGTGATTGAGGAATCAGGGTCAGGAACGATGCAGGGGAACAGAGATGGTGCCTCACCTGAGCTCCCTAAGGAGGTTGTTCATCTTCCTGCGGCACTGGGTGCCAGTCCGCCGGGTGAGGCTCACCACGCTGAACGCCTCGGCCACCTCCGTGCAGACCTGGTTGGTGACTGCGGGCGGTAGCCTCCTGTCTTAAACTAGGGAAGAGAGTGTCCCGCCTCTCCTCCTCCACATCCAACATTCGTTTGAGGTCCAGGAAGTGTGGTGCTGCTCTTCATGGAGCCATTTTGTTGGCTAGACTGAGAGTGTGTGGGGAGTGGAGTGCTGATATGCAGCTGCAGCTTGTCAGGTTCTCCAGCGGCAATTCTGGCCCCAGCTAATTCGGCGCCGGCGGGAATGAGACGTGCTCTGGATTCACATGGGCAGAGTGCTGGCCAATTAGAATGTCCTGAATTGTTTTGGAAATAACGCCACCAATGGGAAGTGAACCGCACGCATATCAGTCCCGGCGTCAACACATGTAACTGAATTTTTAGGCCGCGCCCACTGCAAGACCACCTGGGACGGGATATCATCACAGGCTGACAGGACATTTTGTAACATTTTATACTGCTTTATGATTCTTTCTCCATTGGATAAGAATTGTAAATGCATGTGATCAAATATGTAATGATGGTCAATGTGAAGGTCAACCTACCTTTAAATGACAGAACCCCATGATGAATCAGTGTATTTAAAACACATCCACAGTACAATACAGCACCGACTAGTGACAGTTAAAGGTGTTAGAACATTTTGGACTTACTTTTCAGAATGTTGCAGACTCCCTAGCAGGCTTTCCATTTTCTTCACTCTCAATGCTGATGTACTTTTAATGGGCTTCCAGAACCCCATACCACAAGATAAAATGATGTGCGACAGGAAATGTGTTTTTTGTCACCCGTTTAAAATGGGGAAGCAGACCTCAGTGCATTTTGCACACTCAGCATTCCCAACCCACTAATAGGCCAGAGGAAAATGGGGCGTCATTCTCCGCCGGCGGGAGTCTCTGTTCTGCCGGCGCCCGGGGGTTTCCCGACGGCGTGGGGGTGCCCCACAATGGGAAACCCCATTGACCGGCCGGTGTTACGGAGACTCCCGCCGGCCGGTCGGCGCAGAAATGTGGCGGGGCGGGTAGGAGAATTTCGCCCATGATGTGGGGTCAAGAATAAAGAGGAAAGTGGGTTTCCTCCAAAAAAACAAGTAAAAGTCGTCATTCGTGCATTGAAACACACCTCCATGCCCAGCTGAAAATTCACATTAGCATTTCAGATCTCTGATGAACGGTCACAGACCTGAAATGATAACATTTGTTTTTCTCTCCTTTTGTAAGGGCCACGAAGAATCCAGCACGAGTTTTAAGGATACAAAGTAATAACATTTATTTACCATAACATATATACATAACAGTAGCAGTAACTTCCCTTGCTACATACTCCTTCCTGCCGGTTCCTGAACTGGCCAGCTTTATTTATACTAGGAGTTTAGTAGTGGTTTCTCCGCCCCCCTCATTGGGGAAGCTCATACTCCCACAGAATTGTGGGATAGCCATTAGTCCCCAGCCAATGGTAAGTAGGCAGGTTATAACATCTCCACAGATGCTGCCTGACCTGCTGAGTATCTTTTAGCATTTTCTATTTGCACTTAAAACAGATTATCTGGTTATTGCCTCATTGTGGGAGATTGCTTTGTGCAAACATGCCAGTGGTGTTCCCTATAATACAGGAGTAACTACACTTCAGAAGTATTTCATTGGCTGCAAAGCACTTTGAGAGATCTTTGTCGTGTTGGGTGTTCCGCTATACAAACGAACCAACATGGTTGTAGATGGTACAACTCTGTTTTATTACTCTTGATAACAACATCTGTAAACTTATGACTGTGGTTCGTACTTTACCCGTTAACCTGTGGACCCAGCCCTAACACTATCTTAGAGAGGCACTCAGCACATGGTGTATGTCTGAGTGGCATGCTGTGAGCTCTGTGTCCTGAGCTGTCTCCTGCTGTAATGAGCGGGAACTGTGGTGTTCCCCATTTTATAGTGCGTGTGCTCTCACTGGTGATTGGCTGTGATGTTGCGTGTGTGTTGATTGGTCCGTTGATCTGTCCATCAGTGTGAATGTGTGTTTGCACCATGATATATTTATCTGAATATCATGATATCCCCCCTTTTTACAAGAATATGTGCCCATGTGGTAATAAATATTGGTGTGTACTGAGTTCAGCTGAATATGTGTGTGCAATATCTACAACATGTACACGAGGCTAAACTATATACATGGGAAGGTGTCAGGTGTAACATAGCAACGAGGTTGTACCATAAATAAAACAAGTGAATCATCAAACATCGAAAGCGAAGTCCTGTTACGACAAAAAGAGAAACACATTAACATTGTGGCATAACACTTTAGTGAGTCCAATGTGCAAACAGGCTCATAAGTCCAGCCTAGTAGTGGGCGACGAATTCGGGTTGTCCGCCTCAAGGGTGGGTCAGAATCCACCGGCTGAGGAATGGGCCTGGCCACAGGCGATAGAGGAATAGGCATAGTGGCAGGAAGCTCCACAAAGTCGACATCAGGGACAACAGGAGGGCGTGGCACCGGTGCATGATCACGTAGCAAGCGCAGAAGCAGCTGAAGAGCCCGGCGATTACGCCGGCGAATGGAGCCGTCAGGCATGCGAACCAGGAACGAGCGGGGAGCCACGCGGCGGAGAACTTCGGCAGTTGCCGACCAGCCGCTCTCTGGTAGGTGGATGCGGACGTTGTCTCCAGGCGCCAAGGCAGGAATATCAGTTGCCCGAGTGTCATGTGCCACCTTCTGCTGAGCACGCTGCTGTCGCATCCTTTGCAGGACTGGAGCATGGCCGGGTCTAGGAACATGAATGGACGGTACAGTGGTCCTGAGGGCGCGACCCATCAACAGCTGGGCTGGTGAGAGGCCAATGGACAGTGGGGCCGAGCGATAGGCCAGCAGGGCTAAACAGAAATCCGATCCGGCATCAGCAGCCTTGCAGAGAAGCCGCTTAACGATATGGACGCCCTTTTCCGCCTTGCCATTTGACTGGGGATGCAGAGGGCTGGACGTCATGTGTGTGGCAAAAGAAGACTATTCTTGGCTCGCAAAACAGGGCCTATTGTTCGACATGGCGGTAAGCGGAATGCCATGGCGAGCGAAGGTTTCCTTGCATGCCCTGATGACAGCTGACGATGTCAAATCGTGCAGGCGTATGACCTCTGGATAATTTGTAAAATAATCAATTATGATGACTTAGTCCCTGCCGAGCGCATGAAAGAGGTCCACACCCACCTTCGCCCGGGGGACATTACCAACTCATGGGGCTGAAGCGTCTCAGGGGGTTGCGCCGGCTGAAACCTTTGGCAGGTGGGGCAGTTGAGCACCATGTTGGCGATGCCGTCGCTGATGCCCGGCCAGTACACAGCTTCTCGGGCCCTCCACCTCCACCTCTCAACCCCGAGATGGCCTTCGTGCAGTTGTTCGAGGACAAGCCGGTGCATGCTGTGTGGAATCACTATCTGGTCGAACTTTAGGAGGACACCATCAATGACGGCCAAGTCGTCCTGGACATTGTAGAATTGTGGGCACTGCCCCTTGAGCCACCCTTCCGTTATGTGGCACATCACACGTTGTACAAGGGGATCAGCTGCAGTCTCCTGGCAAATACGGGCCAGACTTGCATCATTAGCTGGCAGATTGGCCGATGTGAAGGCCACATGCGCTTCGACCTGACAAACGAACCCCCCCGATTCGGGCGGTGTGCTCACTGCTCTGGACAGGACATCCGCGATGATGAGGTCCTTTCCCGGGGTGTAGTCCAGTTGGAATTCGTACCTCCGGAGCTTGAGCAGAATGCGCTGGAGGCGAGGGGTCATCTCATTGAGGTCCTTTTGTATGATGGCGACCAGGGGGCGATGGTCGGTTTCCACGGTGAACTGAGGGAGACCATACACGTAGTCGTGGAACTTATCTATGCCGGTTAACAAACCCAGGCACTCCTTCTCAATCTGCGCATAGCGCTGTTCTGTGGGGGTCATGGCACGCGAGGCATAGGCGACCGGGACCCATGATGCAGTGACGTCCCGTTTCAGGAGTACCGCCCCAATGCCGGACTGGCTGGCATCAGTCGAGATCTTCGTATCTCGAGAAGTGTCGAAGAACGCCAATACCGGGGCGGTGGTGAGCTTGATCTTGAGCTCCTCCCATTCCTTCTGGTGTGCGGGCAGCCACTGGAACTCCATAGTCTTCTTCACTAGGTGACGAAGAGCCGTTGTGTGGGAGGCAAGGTTGGGAATGAACTTCCTCAGGAAGTTGACCATCCCGAGAAAGCGTAGCACTGCCTTCTTGTCTGCCGGCTGTGGCATGGCTGTAATCGCTGTCACTTTGTCTGCATCCGGACGCACTCCTGACCGGGATATGTGGTCCTCCAGAAACTTTAGCTCAGTTTGGCCAAAAGAACACTTGGCTCGGTTGAGGCGCAGGCCGTGTCCTTGTATCCGAGCAAAGACACGCTGGAGACGACTGATGTGCTCCTGTGGTGCGGTGGACCAGATGATGACGTCGTCAACATAGACGCGCACCCCTTCGATGCCCTCCATCATCTGTTCCATGATTCTATGAAATACCCCGGATGCCGAGATGATGCCAAACGGCATCCTATTGTAGCAGTATCTGCCAAAGGGAGTGTTGAAGGTGCACAGCTTCCTGCTGGACTGATCCAGTTGAATCTGCCAAAAACCCTTTGAGGCATCAAGCTTTGTAAAAATTTTAGCCCGGGCCATTTCGCTCATGACCTCTTCCCGTTTGGGTATGGGGTAGTGTTCCCTCATGATGTTGTTGTTCAGGTCTTTCGGGTCGATGCAGATCCGGAGTTCGCCAAAGGGCTTTTTTACGCACACCATGGAGCTTACCCATGGCGTGGGCTCCGTGACCCGGGAAAGCACTCCTTGGTCCTGGAGATCCTGCAGCTGCTGCTTTAGGCGGTCTTTGAGTGGTGCTGGGACTCTACGAGGTGCGTGAATGACCGGGGTGGCATCCGGTTTGAGCCATATTCTGTATGTGTAGGGCAGTGTGCCCATGCCCTCGAAAGCCTCCTGGTTGAGGGCGAGGAGCGAGTGGAGCTGTGCCCTAAAGTCTGCATCTGGGAAGTCGGACGTGCCTTCTGGAGACAGAGTGTGTACCCACTGAACGAGGTGGAGAACCTTGCACGCCTGTTCGCCTAGCAGGGAGTCCTTCGATGATCCAACTATCTCAAAAGACAGTGTGGCTGTGTATGCATTGTGTGTAACCTCGAGCTGGCAGGATCCCATGGCCGGGAAAACATTTCCGTTGTAATCGACCATCTGACGCCGGGATGGCCGAATCGGTGGTTTGACCTTTAAGGTGTAGAAGGCTGACCATGCAATGAGGTTGGCGGAGGCACCAGTGTCTAAACGGAATGTGATTGGTGATCGGTTGACCGTTAGGGTGGCACACCATTGATCACCCGGATTAACGCTGTTCACTGGCATCGGCTGGTGGGTCCTACTTGGGGACATCCGATACCTGTCAATGACCGCAACGCAGAAGGCTTCCCGGTCGTCGGTATCACCGGTCTGTACGGCGTCAGTGTATGACTCGGTGTATGGAGGCTGAATGGCCCGCACATCCCTGCGAGGCTGGCGGAATTGGGGAGCGTTGGCAGGTTGAGCTGCTCGACAGCAGGCAGCGTAGTGGCCCTTCTTGCCACAGCGGAGGCATTGTCGATTCTTTGCTGGACATTGCCGCTTTAAATGTGCGGATCAACAGTTGCCGCACGTCGTGATGTCATGGCGTTCGTTGCGCCATCGCACATGCGCAGTTCGGTCCTGCGTAGAACACGCCTGCGCGTCCCGTCCCTCTGCGTCAACGTCTCTTTTGCCGCGTACAAGCGCGGGAGGCCGCGGAAAGCACGCGAAATGGCCGCCCTCGTCAGGGCCGCGGGCCGGGAGGAACTCAATCGACGGGACCCGCTCGGCCTCGTAGGACCCCTGCTGTGCCGATTCGGCCGCCTGGAATTTGGAGTACCGGCTGGTCGCGTTTTCATGGAGGACGCAGGCTTCGATGGCGGTGGCTAGGGTGAGGCTCTTAATTTTGAGGAGCTGCTGGCGTAGGGTGCCCGAGGTGACCCCAAAAACTATCTGGTCCCGAATCATGGACTCGGAAGTGGCCTCATAGCCGCAGGACTGTGCGAGGATATGGAGGTGTGTCAGGAAAGATTGAAAAGGCTCATCCTTACCCTGCAGGCGCTGCTGGAAGAGGTACCTCTCGAAGCTCTCATTCACCTCGCGCTGAACTGTTGCTCAAGTTTTAGAAGGACCGTCTTGTACTTCGTCTTGTCCTCACCTTCCGTGAACACCAGGGAGTTGTAGATGTGGATGGCGTGTTGCCCTGCCGTGGAGAGGAGGAGGGCGATTTTCCTGGTGTCCGATGCATTCTCCCTTTCTGTGGCTTCTAGGAAGAACTGTAAGCACTATTTAAACAGCTTCCAGTTGACGCCGAGGTTTCCAGCGATTTGGAGCGGCTGCGGTGGGCTGATGGTGTCCATGGCGCAGGATGGTGGATCCCTGAAGATGTGCAGGTAGGTCTCACAGTTGCTGGGTTCCAATCCTGGTACTATGTCGTGTTGGGTGTTCCGCTATACAAACAAACCAACACGGTTGCAGATGGTACAACTCTGTTTTATTATTCTTGATAACAACATCTGTAAACTTATGACTGTGGTTCGTACTTTACCCGTTAACCTGTGTACCCAGCCCTAACACTATCTTAGAGAGGCACTCAGCACATGGTGTATGTCTGAGTGGCATGCTGTGAGCTCTGTGCCCTGAGCTATCTCCTGCTGGAATGAGCGGGAACTGTGGCGTTCCCCATTTTATAGTGCGTGTGCTCTCACTCGTGATTGGCTGTGATGTTGCGTGAGTGTTGATTAGTCCGTTGATCTGTCCATCAGTGTGTATGTGTGTTTGCACCATGATATGTTTATCTGAATATCATGACAATCTTGAAGTTGTGGAAGGTGCTACATCAATGCAAGTCCCCTTGATTTTAGACTATTTACAAGTTCAACTCAGGTTTCACAATTTTGGGAATTGAGTTAAATAAATTAATCTTAAACCCAGATAAATGACGTATACAATTAAATCTTAAATCACATTGTTACAAAGCAAAACTATATATATATATTGAAGCTAGAAACCTTTACCCTACAGTGTAGACTGCACATCCCTTGAGCAAATAAAAAAAGTGAAGACTCAGCAAGCAGGTTTGCTACATTTAAACAATCTCAACCCATTCTGTACAACTGCGAACTAGCTGCAAAAATAACAAACGGCATATTTTTTACTGAACACATTAATTGTGTTTTTCTGGCTATTTTATAATAGGAGCTATCCAGAGATGTATTACATGAACTACCTTTTACTTTATTCTTACAGGATTTATCTTTTGTGCAATAGCTAACACGTCTGTTTGCAATTAAACGACATGAAATAGGATTGTTAACTTTGACTGACCGTTTTGGTTGTGGGGAAAGAGTAAGGGTATGCAATAGACCTGGTCTAGCTGCAATCACTGCAGGAGACTCTTTTCCCTGTTTTGTAGCTTCTACAGAGATTGATGTCAGGACCACTGCTTTTCATTTTCAAAAAAAGTGTTTGTATTGGGATTTCACATCTTGGGCAAGATTCTCCAATAATGGGGCGATGTCCCCACGCCCGCGGAAAAACGCGCGCGAATCACTCTGGACTTACCTGGGGGTGATCCTCCGATTTGCAGGGGCCCTTCACTTTCGGTCGGGGGACTGCGCATGCGCACGGTGGTGGCCTGTGTCGGCCGACCCGCACGACATGGCCGACCCACACCGCGGACTGGCACCAAGAAGATAGGCCCCCCCTTGAGATCGCACACTCCCGTGGATCGGTGGCCCTCCTTGTCTTTTGCATTCAGCCTGCAGTGTTTGCCATGGTTGACCACACCATTCCCTTCCAAGACATCTCCATGGTTGTCCCGTTGGATGGGCCTGCACTCACCTGGTTTCGTTCTTAACTATCTAATTGTAGTAATTATTTGGTAATACAGAACCTGAGTATTGCAGAAAAAAGAGACATGTCAAACTTTTTTGTTTGGCACTCACCGGGACATTCGCAAGAATTTTTATTTTATTCGTTCAGGGAAGTGGGTGTCACTGCTGGCTGGGTCAGCATTTATTGCCCATCCCTAATCAGGGATCCCTAATGCCCTTCAACTGAGTGACTTGCTAGGGCATTTTAAGAGTCAACCACATAGAATAGTATGACATGGGGAAAACAACAATTTATACTGTATGGGAAGAGAATACAGATTGGTTGGCAAGTGGGCTCTGATTGGTAGGCATGTTGCCATGGAGAATGCACTTGTTGATGGTAACAGATAGATAGCTGCCAAGCATTGCTTGAAATTTAAACCAGTCAGTAAGATTGGTCAATGTGTTGCCATGGGGAATGCATCAGCGAATGGCAGTTACTTATTTTGTTTAGCTGAAATAAGCACAAAGTGCCAATTAACATTCTCTTCTCATTCAGCAAAATTGTTGTTTTTCCCTTTAGACTAGTATTCTTGCATTGTGTCCTGATGAATGTGTGGTCGTCACCACTAGCAGTATTATATGTATTACGGTAAGACACGTATAATCCGGGACCTGGCACCCACTGGATCCCCACCCACGGCCCCCGACCTGATACCACCCCCCCCCCCCCCCCCGGTTGCCTCATCCACCCCTGCGCCACTAACCCTCCCCCCAGCGAACCTCACTGCAGCCCCCGCCCTAGAAGGATCCTTCCTCCCATTGGTTCCACTCAGGGGTGACGAAGACGAGGACAACACGCTCCCGAAGTCATAGGTGACCAAGTCGGCGCCCACATCACCACCAGGACTGACGCAATCGCAGAGGAGGGTCAAGGCCCCTGACAGACTGAACTTACAATTCCTTTTTTCCACCACCCCCGCCGGACTCTTTTTTTTAACAGGGGGTGAATGTGGTAGTCACCACTAGCAGTATTATATGTATTTCGGTAATACACATATAATAGAGGTACATGGGTAAATCCCTGCCTGCTGGCTCCGCCCAGTAGGCGATGTATAAATGTGTGTGCTCGCTGGTGCTGCAGCCATTCTGGTGGCAGCTACAGGAGGCACAACGGGCGCAATTCTCCGAGGCCGCGCCGGTTGGGAGAATTGCCGGCCGCACCATTATATCGCGCGACACCGGTCCGACACCGTCCCGCCATTCTCCCAACCGGCGAGAACGGCCTTGTCGCGTTCTGCGCCACGCCAGCCGGTGAATTCGCCCGAGACACTCACAACGGCGATTTTCCGGTACCCCGCTATTCTCCGGCCCGGAGCCGAGCGGCAGCTCCGACACAACAGGTTCCCGCCGGCGCCGGCCACGCCTGGTCGCTGCCGGCGGGAACTGTGCAGAAACGCTGGGGAGGCGGCCTTTGGGGGGGGAAGGGGGGTTCCTTCACCAGGGGGTGCCTCCGATGGGCTCTGGCCCGCGATCGGGGCCCACCGATCAGCGGGCCGACCTCTCTAAAGGAGGACCTCCTTTCCTCCGCCGTCCCGCAAGATCCATCCGCCATCTTCTTGCGGGGCGGCCTCGGGGAGGACGGCAACTGCGCATGCCCACGCATGCGCGGGTGAATTCATTACGTGACGCCGGCCGTGTCACTTACACGGCGCCACTTTTTACGCGGCGCCAAGGCCCAGTGCGCGTAAAATACGCGACCCCGCTCCTAGCCCCCCGGGGCAGGAGAATAGGGGTCTGAGAGCGGGATCTGACGCCGGGATTGAAACACTCCGGTTTTCACTCCGGCGTCGGGACTTTGTCTCCCTTTGGGAGAATCGCGCCCAACATCTTTGCTCAATAAAGCCTCGATTATTCCACTACTCTCGTCTTTGTGGTAATTGATAGTGCATCAGAATGTCTCTTTTTTTCAGCAATATCTAATTGTATCTCTTGCAAAGCCTTCTCTTCCTGTATCCACACTTTCACCTCTGGTGCTACTCTAGAATCAATTTTTTACCTCTCCTACTTTTCATCTGCATGTTATCATCCAAAAGCACACCATTAGTTTCCACATGTATGCTGATAATACCCAACTCTACCTCACCATCACCTCTCTTAACTCCTCCACTGTCTCTAAATTGTCATGCTGCTTGTCCAACATCCAGCACTGGATAAGCAGATATTTCCTCCAGTGAAACATTGGGAAGCCCAAAGCCACTGCCTTCAATCCCTGCTACAAACTCTAACACCCAGCCACCAACCTCCATCCCCTTTCCTGGCAACTGTCTGAGGATGAACCTACCTGTTCACTAACTTTGTGTTAAATTTGACACCAAGATGAGATTCCAACCACATATCCACTCCATCACCAAGACCCCTGGTTTCCAGCTCTGTAACATTGCCCAACTTTGCCCCAGCCTCAGCTCATTTGCTGAAACCTCATCCATGCACTTGTTACCTCTAAACTTAACTTTGTCAGTGCATGTCTGGCTGGCCTTCCATATTCTACCTTATGTAAACTTGAGGTCATCCAAAGCTCTGCTGCCTGTGTCCTTGCTCCAATTACCAGTCAACCATCGCCCTTGTACTCACCTACATTGGTTGAGCAAAACCTTGATCTAATTTTAATTCTTGTTTTCAAATCCCTCCTCTGGCTGGTTTAGCACACTGGGCCAAATCACTGGCTTTGAAAGCAGACCAAGGCAGGTCAGCAGCACGGTTCAATTCCTGTACCAGCCTCTCCGAACAGGCGCCGGAATGTGGCAACTAGGGGTTTTTCACAGTAACTTCATTTGAAGCATACTTGTGACAATAAGCGATTTTCATTTCATTTCATTTCATCTTGGTAATTTTCTCCAGCCCTAAAAGCTTCCAAGATATCTGTACACCGTTTTTTTCATCAAGGAGCAATTTTGCGTGGCCAATCCACCTACCCTGCACATATTTTGGGTTGTGGGGGTGAGTCCCAAGCAGACAAGAGGAGAATGTGCAGACTCCACATAGACAGTGCCCCAGGGCCAGGATCAAACCTAGGTCCTCGGTGTCATGAGGCAGCAGTGCTAACCACTGCGCCTCTGTACCACCCCAGATATCTAAGCACCTCTAATTCTGGCCTCTTGAGTTTCCCCAATTTTAATTGCTCCAATAGTGATGGTTGTTCCTTCAGCTGCCTAGACGTAAACTGTGGAATTCCCCCTCTAAACATCTTTGCGGGCACAGCCTCCCGTAACTTCATTTGAAGCCTACTTGTGACAATAAGCGATTTTCATTTTTTCATTCATTTTGTTCATTTAAGTTTCTCCTGAAAACTTGCCGCTTTGACCAGGTGTTTGGTCATTTGCCTTAATATCTCTTTGTGCGGTTGGTATCAATTTTTCTTGATAATGTTGCCATTGCCATAAAATGTCTTGAGATAAGAACATAAGAACTAGGAGCAGGAGTAGGCCATCTGGCCCCTCGAGCCTGCTCCACCATTCAATGAGATCATGGCTGATCTTTTGTGGACTCAGTTCCACTTTCCGGCCCGAACACCATAACCCTTAATCCCTTTATTCTTAAAAAAACTATCTATCTTTATCTTAAAAACATTTAATGAAGGAGCCTCCACTGCTTCACTGAGCAAGGAATTCCATAGATTCACAACCCTTTGGGTGAAGAAGTTCCTCCTAAACTCAGTCCTAAATCTACTTCCCCGTATTTTGAGGCTATGCCCCCTGGTTCTGCTTTCACCCGCCAGTGGAAACAACCTGCCCGCATCTATCCTATCTATTCCCTTCATAATCTTATATGTTTCTATAATATCCCCCTGCATCCTTCTAAATTCCAACGCGTACAGTCCCAGTCTACTCAACCTCTCCTCATAATCCAACCCCTTCAGCTCTGGGATTAACCTAGTGAATCGCCTCTGCACACCCTCCAGTGCCAGTACATCCTTTCTCAGGTAAGGAGAGCAAAACTGAACACAATACTCCAGGTGTGGCCTCACTAACACTTTATACAATTGCAGCATAACCTCCCTCGTCTTAAACTCCAACCCTCTAGCAATGAAGGACAAAATTCCATTTGCCTTCTGAATCACCTGTTGCACCTGTAAACCAACTTTTTGTGACTCATGCACTAGCACACCCAGGTCTCTCTGCACAGCAGCATGTTTTAATATTTTATCATTTAATTAATAATCCCTTTTGCTGTTATTCCTACCAAAATGGATAACCTCACATTTGTCAAAATTATATTCCATCTGCCAGACCCTAGCCCATTCACTTAGCCTATCCAAATCCCTCTGCAGACTTCCAGTATCCTCTGCACTTTTTGCTTTACCACTCATCTTAGTGTCATCTGCAAACTTGGACACATTGCACTTGGTCCCCAACTCTAAATCATCTATGTAAATTGTGAACAATTGTGGGCCCAACACTGATCCCTGAGGGACACCACTAGCTACTGATTGCCAACCAGAGAAACACCCGTTAATCCCCACTCTTTGCTTTCCATTAATTAACCAATCCTCTATTCATGCCATGCATCTTTATCTTATGCAGCAACCTTTTGTGTGGCACCTTGTCAAAGGCTTTCTGGAAATCCAGATATACCACATCCATCGGCTCCCCGTTATCTACCGCACTGGTAATGTCCTCAAAAAATTCTACTAAATTAGTTAGGCACGACCTGCCCTTTATGAACCCATGCTGCGTCTGCCCAATGGGACAATTTCCATCCAGATGCCTCGCTATTTCTTCCTTGATGATAGATTCCAGCATCTTCCCTACTACCTAAGTTAAGTTCACTGGCCTATAATTTCCCGCTTTCTGCCTTTTTTAAACAGTGGTGTCACGTTTGCTAATTTCCAATCCGCCGGGACCACCCCAGAGTCTAGTGAATTTTGGTAAATTATTACTAGTGCATTTGCAATTTCCCGAGCCATCTCTTTTAGCACTCTGGGATGCATTCCATCAGGGCTAGGAGACTTGTCTACCTTTAGCCCCATTAGCTTGCCCATCACTACCTCCTTAGTGATAACAATCCTATCAAGGTCCTCACCTGTCATAGCTTCATTTCCATCAGTCACTGGCATGTTATTTGTGTCTTCCACTGTGAAGACCGACCCAAAAAACCTGTTCAGTTCCTCAGCCATTTCCTCATCTCCCATTATTAAATCTCCCTTCTCATCCTCTAAAGGACCAATATTTTCCTTTAGCCACTCTTATTTGTTTTATATATTTTTGAAATTTTTACGATCTGTTTTTATATTCTGAGCAAGTTTACTCTCATTATCTATCTTACTCTTCTTTATAGCTTTTTTAGTAGCTTTCTGTTGCCCCTTAAAGATTTCCCAATCCTCTGGTCTCCCACTAATCTTTGCTACTTTGTATGCTTTTTCCTTCAATTTGATACTCTCCCTTATTTCCTTAGATATCCACGGTCGATTTTCCCTCTTTCTATCGTCCTTCCTTTTTGTTGGTATAAACCTTTGCTGAGCACTGTGAAAAATCGCTTGGAAGGTTCTCCACTGTTCCTCAACTGTTTCACCATAAAGGCTTTGCTCCCAGTCTACCTTAGCTAGTTCTTCTCTCATCCCATTGTAATCTCCTTTGTTTAAGCACAAAACACTAGTGTTTGAATTTACCTTCTCACCCTCCATCTGTATTTTAAATTCCACCATATTGTGATCGCTCCTTCCGAGAGGATCCCTAACTATGAGATCCTGAATCAATCCTGTCTCATTACACAGGACCAGATCTAGGACCGCTTGTTCCCTCATAGGTTCCATTACATACTGTTCTAGGAAACTATCGCGGATACATTCTATAAACTCCTCCTCAAGGCTGCCTTGACCGACCTGGTTAAACCTATCGACATGTAGATTAAAATCCCCCATGATAACTGCTGTACCATTTCTACATGCATCAGTTATTTCTTTGTTTATTGCCTGCCCCACCATAATGTTACTATTTGGTGGCCTATAGACTACTCCTATCAGTGACTTTTTCGCCTTACTATTCCTGATTTCCACCCAAATGGATTCAGTCTTATCCTCCATTGCACCGATGTCATCCCTTACTATTGCCCGGATGTCATCCTTAAATAACAGAGCTACACCACCTCCCTTACCATCCACTCTGTCCTTCCGAATAGTTTGATACCCTTGGATATTTAACTCCCAGTCGTGACCATCCTTCAACCATGTTTCAGTAATAGCCACTAAATCATAGTCATTCACGATGATTTGCGCCATCAACTCATTTACCTTATTCCGAATACTACGAACATTCAGGTAAAGTACACTTATGTTGTCTTTTTTACCTCTGTTCTGAATCTTAACACCTCGATCAGTAACCTCTCCTAAGTTATATTTCCTCTTAACTTTTCTCCTAATTTTCCTTGTCGTTGAACCCATATCTTCATGTAACAACCTGCCGCGTCGCTTACCATTAATGTTTTTACTTCCCATTTTATTCCTTTTAGTATTCCTGGTCCTATTCACTGAGCTCCGCTCAGTCACTGTACCTTGTACTGTCGCCCTTTTTGATTTTTGACTATGGCTTCTCTGCCTTACACTTTCCCCCTTACTGCCTTTTGTTTCTGCCCCTGTTTTACTACCTTCCAACTTCCTGCATCGGTCCCCATCCCCCTGCCACATGTTTTGTTATGTTAAAGGAGCTATAAGTTGTTGTTTTAGAATTTTTTGCTCTCTGCCTCTATTTATAAACCCATGTTTTGTTTTGTTAACTGATTTATTAGCATGTCCTGCTACCTTCAAGAATTTGTTCACAAGTACTTTCTTCTTGCACCCTCTTTAAAAATGTAGCGTATAGCATTTATTTTCTCACATCATCTTCCTACCAAAATATTGCACCTCACACTTTTCGGCAATGAATTTCATCTGCCAGGAGTCCACTTATTCCAACAATCTGTCTATGTCCTTTTGTAGTCGATTAATATCTTCCTCAGTGCTGATTACGTTTCCCTGTTTCATGTCATCTGCAAGATTGAAAATTGTACCCTGTGCCTTCAAGTCCAAGTCTTAATATATAACAATCAGCAGTGGTTTCAGTATTGAACCTTGCAGAACTCTGTCCCTCCTTCAAGTATGAAAAACAGTGATTCTTCATACCCCTTAGCCAATTTTGTAACTATGCTGATACTCTCCTATCCCTTAGACATCAATTTTGCTAAGAATTTCAGTATGTGGTACTTTATTGTAAGCCTTTGGAAAGTCCATATACACATCAACTATACTGCCTTCATCTACACTCTCTTGTGCCTCATCAAAAAACTCAATAGGTTTGTCAAGCAGGATTTTCACTTACAAAATCTATGCTGACTCTAACTGATTCATGTTTGTCCAAGTGGCTATTGCTTTTCTCCTGAATTATAGAGTAGAATTTGTCTGACCCTGAGGCAGTGGGAGGGAATGGGAAAATAGCAGGGAGCTGGGTCAGAATTACTCCCCAAAACAGTCCTGCCACTGGAGAAGTTTTCCTGAAGCAGTAGGAATGCAGATCAGTGGGCAGACAATCTGCATATTTAAGGCACCAGTTCGGCGCTATTTTTCGGCTTATCAGAATTTTGACAGGAGCCGAAAAACAGCAACCCTACGATGCGTGGTGGCCACCAGTTTAATAGAGGCTACCTCCCTGAAGTAATATTGAGCCACTGGGGGCAGTGACTCCATCCTCCAAAGAGGGGGTTACTGACTGCAAAGGCCACACCTGCGGCTCAAACTCTCATGCCAAACAGCTTCCAGGGGCCTCCCGTCTTGACCACTCTAAGGAACTTAATTAAATTTACCCTCTGAGGAGTCTCCACCTTGAGGTACCCTCATGTTCTGCTACCTGCCACAGCAACACCATCCTCTCTCAGTGCAACTGCCAAGACTCTGTGATTGGGTCAGCAACATTGGAAGCCCACCCACCATCATTAATGGGATGCCGAGCTGGGAAGTGGACAACTAGGAAGCCATATCACACACAATTGTTTCAGCGCAGAATGAGGCCATTCAGCCCATCGTGTCTGCCCTGACTCTCCAAGTGAGCATTACGACTTTGTGCGATTCTTCTGCCTCTTCCCTGCACTACTGAATATTGTTTCTATTCAAATAGTCATCTAATGCCCTCTAACATTCCTTGATTGAACCTGCCTCCACTACTCTTCCAGGCACGGCACTCCAGACCCAAACCACTTGTCGTGTGAAAAAGTATTTTCTCGCATCGCATTTTCTTCTTTTGTAAATCACTTTAAATCTGTGCCCTCTTGGTCTTGATGCTTTTACACTTGGGAGCAGTATCTCCCTAACTACTCTGTCCTGCCCCCTCATGATTTTGACCATCTCTACCAAATCTCCTCTTCATCTGCAAGGAAATCTGTCCAAACCTCTCCAATTTAGCCTCATAACTGAAGTTTCTCATCCCTTCAGTTGATGAGAAGGGATCTTCGCAACCATTCTTGCGAACATTCACATCATTCCTGTAGTGTGGTGCCCAGAATCATACACAATATTCCAGCTGAGCTCTAAATAATGTCTTGTATAAGGTCAGCATAACCTCCATATCCTTGTACTCTATGCTCCTGTTAACAAATCCCAGGATACTATATGCTTTATTAACTGCTCTCTTCACCTATCCTGCCACCTTCATTGGTCTATGCACACATACACGCAGGTCCCTCTGCTCTTACAGTCCCTTAAGTATTGTACCGTTTATTTTATATTGGAATCTACTCGAATGGGAACAGAGTCCCATAGCGGAAAACTAGCCAGGTGATTCTTGGCGCTTGGAGAACGTGCAGCTGAGGCCGCACTTTGTCCCGTTTTCTGCACTGAGGAGCTGCAGTTGCTAGGGCACATCTACACCCAATCCCTGTCGTACAAAAAATGCCTGCTTGATCCGGCCAAAAATGGTCTCGCGAGACATGGCAAGACCGAAAGAGCTATTTCCCAGCATCTAAAGGCTAAGCCGCGCTGCTTTCGGGTGCAACACGGCAGGCAGATCTTGCCCATTGTCTCTTCATGTTCTTTGTACCAAAATGCATCACCTCACTGCTCTGCGTTGATATTCATCTGTCACCAATCTGCCCACTCCACCAACTTGTCTCTGTCCTTTTGAAGTTCTACACGGTCCTCCTCACAGTTTACAATACTTCCAAGTTTCGTGTCATCCGCAAGCTTTGAAATTCTCCCCTGTACACCAAGATCTACACCATTATTATATAGGAAAAGCAAGGATCCCAATACACACCACTGGGAACGCCACTACAAACCTTCCTCCAGCCCAAAAAATATCTATTTTAAAAATTAAATTTAGAGTACCCAATTCATTTTTTCCAATTAAGGGGCAACTTAGTGTGGCCAATCCACCTACCCTGCACATCTTTGTGTTGTGGGGGCGAAACCAATGCAAACACGGGGAGAATGTGCAAACTGCACACGGACAGTGACCCAGAGCCTGGTTTGAACCTGGGACCTCAGCGCCGTGAAGCAGCAATGCTAACCACTGCGCCATCATGCTGCCCTCCGAAAAATATCTATTCACCATAACCCTCTGATTCCTATTATTCAGTCAATTTTGTACCATGGTGCTACTGCCCTTTTTATTCCATGAGCTAGAACTTTTACCACAAGTCTGTTGTGTGGCTGTTATAATCTGCCTGCTTACCATTGGCTGGGGACTAATGACAATCCCACAATCCTGTGGGAGTATGAGCTTCACCAATGAGGGGGGTGGAGAAATCATTAGCAGACTCCCTGTATAAATAAAGCTGGCCAGTTTGGAACCAGCAGGAAGAAGTACGCAGCAAGTGAAGTGCTGCTGGTGTTGTATATATATGTTATTGTAAATAAATGTTATTTCTTTGTAACCTTGAAACTCGTGCTGGATTCTTCGTGGCCCTCACAAAAGTGGCATTGTGTTAAATGTCTTTTGAAAATCCATGTACGCCACTCAATACCATTACCCTTTCTGTTACCTCAAAAAACTCCAACGAGTTAGTTAAACACCATTTCCCATTTAGAAAACAAAACTGGCTCTTCCTAATCAACCACCATATTTCCACATGACTGCAGATTCCTGTGCCTTGACAACTGACAGTGTATGGAACATTTCTTATCAATTTTGACCTTTCTAGGAACAGAGTTTCCTCATCTGTCACCATGTCCTGGGTAGCATCTATCTTCTTGGTGAAAATGGATGCAAAGTATTCATTTAATAATTTAGCCATGCCCCCCCCTGCCGCCATGTGTAAATTCCTTTTATGTCACTAATTGGCCCTACTCCTCCTGTTACCACCCTTTTATTATTTATAAATGTAGAAGACTTTGGGATTCCCCTTTATGTTGGCTGCCAGTCTTTACTCATAATCCCTCTTCACATCTCTAATGTGCTTATTGACTCTCTCAACCTTCTGTATTCCTCTTGCTCCTCATCTGGGGCAATAGCTCTCAGCAATTGTGGACTCAGGACTCCCATTAGGTCCCAAAGCTGAGGTCCTGAAACCCAAACATAAACCTTTCCCTTGTTTGTAAAAGCGTCTTCCCTGGTGACACTGATGTTAAACTGACTGGCCTGTAATTGCCAGATTCATCTTTCTCCCTTTTTTGACCCAGGGTGCCATTTTTTTGCAATCCTCCACCCCTGTATACAAGGAATTCACATTGCGATGTCTCACAAGATTGCTCGAGGTGTGGCGAAGTCGGAAGAGGGATCACCCAGCATCTACTGGCCATGCCGCGCTGCTTTTTGAGCGCAACTGGATCTCGCCCTATCTCTTTCCACCAAAATGCACTCTCCGCCATCATTTCTACTCTTACTTTTCTCAGCAAAGCCTCTCATGCAGATTGGCTATTTATCTACTTTTAGTACTTCCAGCCATTATGATATCTTTTTCTTAATCTCATTCAGTGTGTCAGCCCTCTCCTCATTTACTATCACATAGGCAATGTCCGCTTCTTTAGTTAACACCGATGCAAAGTATTATTTTAGTTCCTCAGCTATGCTTTCTGTTGTCACCAACAGATCTTCATATTAGACACTAAATGGTCCCACCACTCCTCTGACAATCCTTTCACCATTAATGTGCCTGCATAAAGCCTTTGGATTACTTTTTGTGTTAGCTGTTACACAGAAATAAATTTCACATAAGTAGCTGGCTGTATATACAGATGGCTGTAGTGATCTCTTTGAGTGCATGTACACAAGGGGTCAATGTGTCATCAGTAGCACCACATGATCACTAGAGGGCCGGACCAACAAGGGTATAAAAGGCAGCCACATTGGGTCTCTCGCTCTCTCTTGGGTGCACTGTGATCATGGCAACAGCAGACTAGTTTAGATGGCTAGTGGAGTTATGTATAGTTCCATAGTTAGATCTTGTTAACCTTATCACTAGTATCATAGTTAAAGTAAATAACTCATGTAAATATTGTTGTAGTTACTCAATAAACCTTTTGTTACTACTGGACGAGTTTGAATCTTCCTCATCGAGATTCAGATTACCTCATCACTAACCAAGGATTGAGAAGCACATGTTACCTACCACACAGGTAACAAAACATGGTACCAGTCGAGTGGCTCTCACAGAACTAGTTAGGTTAGGTTAGACAGAAAGAGAAGAAAAAGAGAAGACTGGACATTCGAGTGCGGAAGACTTCGCAGCAAATGGATCCTCGATGACTAACTATGGGACTCATTGGACCTCCAGGGCAGCTGGAAACAACCGGTAATTTAAATTATGACTGGAAAAGATTTGAACAGATATTCCAAATATTTATCGCAGCTAATGGTTTAAGCACGGTCTCTAATGCAATGGAAATAGAACTACTACTCTCAATAGGAGGGCATGAAGCTAGAGAAATCTATAATTGCTTTAATTACTTTGAAAGTGAAGACAACGCCAAAATAGAAGTAATACTCAAAACATTTGATGAACACTGTAAGAGTCAGTCTGGTGAGATGCTGGAAAGATTTAACAATTGTCATAAATGCCAGAGAAACGGAGGGCCCATCATTGATTTTATTACAAATCTCAAGTTAATACCACAAGGCTGTGATTATGCTGATTTCAGAGACACTGTGATAATGAATCAATTAATTTCTGGACTATCTGATAAAAATTTGAGGGAAGAAATATCACAAAATAAGCATCTAACTCTAGAGACTGCTATGCAAAAATGCCTTGCTTTATGAGAACATCAATACTGTGAGTCAATTTCACATAAGGAGCTGGCTGTATATAAAGATGGCTCCAGTTGTTTGGGTGAACACTTTTATTTCACTGGAAAGTCGGTCTCAGCACTTTATTTTCTCCTGCTGTCTGACCCCCAAACCTTATCCACAACTGGGGTCATTTCTGTCCATGGTGGTGAAATTTACACAACCCACTCCTTTAAATTGCCTCAATTGATATCTGCCAATTAGTCAGTCTTCAGTTCATCACTTCATCCATTAAGTCAATGATGGGCTGGGTTTTAGAGTGCCATGGACCAAAGAGTGTCTGAATAGGAGGCACCTCCGCTGACCCTGCTGGAAGGTCAACAGGGTTTATTTTGCGATTTCCATTCGTAGTGTATGGTGGTAGCCCCACTCCCCCATGAGTAAAATATCACCTGCAGCAGGTGATATTTAATTGTCCACATAAATTGTTCAATTAATATCTGGGCAGGGGGGCTGCTACCTTCCCCATTGTTGGCAAGATGGTCTGGTGATCAGAAGAGAACACATACTTCACCCCTTGCATTCCCTCCTTTCTAAGGACCCCTCATCCCACTTCCCCTCCAGTCCCAGGGCCTGGTAAAATTTAGCTCACTATTTCTCAGCTTGGGCACTTCACTTATGGACTGGAAATTGATGGAATTTTCATGATTTTGTACTTGATATTTTCTACTTTAAATTTATTATCAGTAGTCACTCCTGTACATGGATCATGCATACCCTATGATCTGGAGTGCACCTTTTCCTGCCAAATACCCAATAAAACAACAGCAAGAGGAGTTGCAAGTGAATCTTCATTCTGTAAACTAGCTATTGAAATATGATGATTAACATCATGACAATTTTATTTCTCCACAGAAGATGGACTGACTGGTACTCTCTTTTAGCTCATGGACTACTGCTTTAACACAACAGATTAGCAGGGTCATTGTTCAGAGCTGCTCTCACTCCACAAACGTAATTCCAGTGGATGTACAGGAGAACGCACAATTATAATAATAATAATTGCTTATTGTCATAAGTAGGCTTCAACGAGGTTACTGTGAAAAGCCCCTAGTCGCCACATTCTGGCATCTGTTCAGGGAGGCCAGTATGGGAATGCCCATTGGAGTAGATTTTGGCTTTGCGTGATAGTGTATAATGGTTAATTGCGAATTGGTTGCCCCTTTTATATCTCTCCTGATCTTTGGCTCCAATGAAAATTACAATCTGGCAAAAGGTTTACCTATTTTCAATCACCCACTTAAAGCAATCACACAAAGTCAAGGGCTGCAATCTACCAGCCATGTCGCGTTACTGGTAAATGCCGGGTGAAGCTTCCCGACAGCCAGGAAACCTCGTGGGATCCACCCAAGTTCTGCAAGGCTTCGGGATCAGGAACCTGCCCACAATGGATGGGACCTTCGCAAGTGAGCCTGAACACCTTAAGGCCTACTTACCCGGTGTCTACCGACCTCCTGGGACCTCTCAGCCTCCCACAGCCGGGTGCCGTTCAGTACTGGAACACAAATGTATATCAGGTGGAATGGCATCCGGGGTGTCTCCCAAACCATCGGAGGTCCCTGAGTGGCCAGGGTCAGTGCAAAATATACCCCTGTCCGGATGGCACTGCCAAGCCAGCAGGAGCACTGTTAGGTGTGGCAGTGCCAAAGGTCAGCTCCTGAGGGGAGTGGGGGCCATGTCCATGAAAAAAGGGTGGGGGATGTAGGGCAGATAAGGAGCCTCTGGGAGGTTGGGGTGTTGATGGATTGTGGTCCTATAAGGGGGGGGGCGGTAACGTTTATTGGGGGGCCTGAAGAAGTGGGCCCCCCCAGTAACGCCATAGTGGGGTATCTTCACTTGGTGGGGGTGGGGGGGGGGTAATGTCCATGTGTGTGGGAGGGGTGACATTGTCCATGGGCAGGGGTGTGGGGCACCCACAAGCTCACTTAGAGATCAGGGTAAACTTACAAAATGGCAGCCCGATCAACTCCCAGTGTTGAAAAAAATCCGAAGTGGGCTAAACCGTGAGAAACTCCCCAGGGCCCAGAAAAGTAACAAAGTGTTGTTAGATAGTAGTGGGGAACTCGCTGGCACCCCCAGCAAAACCTGCCCCAAATGACACTTGGAAATGTTTCAGTTAAATCACACCCAAGATCTTACCCCATTGTTAGTTTTCCTTCAATGTGGCTGTCAATATTACAGTAAACGTCTGGCAATATCTCCCTCTATTACCAATCTAGATTCTTCTGCCACTGTGCCCCTGCTTTCTGAAACTCTCTTCTTACCTTCCTTCCACTTCAATGGTCTCCTTCCTCCACATTATCCAATAGCCTCCTCCTTGGTCATGCTTTAACTGACCTTCTCCATATTTTTTCCCGCTACCTTCTGTTCATTCATTAACTCCCCCCCCCCCCCAAATAAAGTCCTGTAATTTGTTTTGTTATGGGAAAAGGCCGACGGAAATGGGAAGTTATTGTACCCTGACATCTTGAAAAAGTTGGCTAATTTTCAGAAAACTTGCTAAGAAACTTCTTCTCAACGACCTCTGTGATTCTTTTCTAATAATGGTCTTTAAGACTACCAGAACTTCACTTTAAGAACAGGCAGATTTTCCGCTGTTCCATTATCTTGGCAATCATAAAGGTAGTCGTTAAAACTAGTAGAACAACAAAGAACAAAGAACAAAGAAATGTACAGCACAGGAACAGGCCCTTCGGCCCTCCAAGCCCGTGCCGACCATACTGCCCGACTAAACTACAATCTTCTACACTTCCTGGGTCCGTATCCTTCTATTCCCATCCTATTCATATATTTGTCAAGATGCCCCTTAAATGTCCCTATCGTCCCTGCCTCCACTACCTCCTCCGGTAGTGAGTTCCAGGCACCCACTACCCTCTGCGTAAAAAACTTGCCTCGTACATCTACTCTAAACTTTGCCCCTCTCACCTTAAACCTATGCCCCCTAGTAATTGACCCCTCTACCCTGGGGAAAAGCCTCTGACTATCCACTCTGTCTATGCCCCTCATAATTTTGTATACCTCTATCAGGTCGCCCCTCAACCTCCTTCGTTCCAGTGAGAACAAACCGAGTTTATTCAATCGCTCCTCATAGCTTATGCCCTCCATACCAGGCAACATTCTGGTAAATCTCTTCTGCACCCTCTCTAAAGCCTCCACATCCTTCTGGTAGTGTGGCGACCAGAATTGAACACTATACTCCAAGTGTGGCCTAACTAAGGTTCTATACAGCTGCAACATGACTTGCCAATTCTTATACTCAATGCCCCGGCCAATGAAGGCAAGCATGCCGTATGCCTTCTTGACTACCTTCTCCACCTGTGTAGCCCCTTTCAATGACCTGTGGACCTGTACTCCTAGATCTCTTTGACTTTCAATACTCTTGAGGGTTCTACCATTCACTGTATATTCCCTACCTGCATTAGCCCTTCCAAAATGCATTACCTCACATTTGTCCAGGTTAAACTCCATCTGCCATCTCTCCGCCCAAGTCTCCAGACAATCTAAATCCTGCTGTATCCTCAGACAGTCCTCATCGCTATCCGCAATTCCACCAACCTTTGTGTCGTCTGCAAACTTACTAATCAGACCAGTTACATTTTCCTCCAAATCATTTATATATACTACAAAGAGCAAAGGTCCCAGCACTGATCCCTGTGGAACACCACTGGTCACAGCCCTCCAATTAGAAAAGCATCCCTCCATTGCTACCCTCTGCCTTCTATGGCCTAGCCAGTTCTGTATCCACCTTGCCAGTTCACCCCTGATCCCGTGTGACTTCACCTTTTGTACTAGTCTACCATGAGGGACCTTGTCAAAGGCCTTACTGAAGTCCATATAGACAACATCTACTGCCCTACCTGCATCAATCATCCTAGTGACCTCCTCGAAAAACTCTATCAAGTTAGTGAGACACGACCTCCCCTTCACAAAACCGTGCTGCCTCTCACTAATACGTCCATTTGCTTCCAAATGGGAGTAGATCCTGTCTCGAAGAATTCTCTCCAGTAATTTCCCTACCACTGAAGCAAGGCTCACCGGCCTGTAGTTCCCGGGATTATCCCTGCCACCCTTCTTAAACAGAGGAACAACATTGGCTATTCTCCAGTCCTCCGGGACATCCCCTGAAGACAGCGAGGATCCAAAGATTTCTGTCAAGGCCTCAGCAATTTCCTCTCCAGCCTCCTTCAGTATTCTGGGGTAGATCCCATCCGGCCCTGGGGACTTATCTACCTTAATATTTTTTAAGACACCCAACACCTCGTCTTTTTGGATCACAATGTGACCCAGGCTATCTACACCCCCTTCTCCAGACTCAACATCTACCAATTCCTTCTCTTTGGTGAATACTGATGCAAAGTATTCATTTAGTACCTCGCCCATTTCCTCTGGCTCCACACATAGATTCCCTTGCCTATCCTTCAGTGGGCCAACCCTTTCCCTGGCTACCCTCTTGCTTTTTATGTAAGTGTAAAAAGCCTTGGGATTTTCCTTAACCCTATTTGCCAATGATTTTTCATGACCCCTTCTAGCCCTCCTGACTCCCTGCTTAAGTTCCTTCCTACTTTCCTTATATGCCACACAGGCTTCGTCTGTTCCCAGCCTTTTAGCCCTGACAAATGCCTCCTTTTTCTTTTTGACGAGGCCTACAATATCATTCGTCATCCAAGGTTCCCGAAAATTGCCGTATTTATCTTTCTTCCTCACAGGAACATGCCTGTCCTGTATTCCTATCAACTGACACTTGAAAGCCTCCCACATGTCAGATGTTGATTTGCCCTCAAACATCCGCCCCCAATCTATGTTCTTCAGTTCCCGCCTAATATTGTTATAATTAGCCTTCCCCCAATTTAGCACATTCATCCTCGGACCACTCTTATCCTTGTCCACCAGTACTTTAAAACTTACTGAATTGTGGTCACTGTTACCGAAATGCTCCCCTACTGAAACATCTACCACCTGGCCGGGCTCATTCCCCAATACCAGGTCCAGTACCGCCTCTTCCCTAGTTGGACTGTTTACATATTGTTTTAAGAAGCCCTCCTGGATGCTCCTTACAAACTCTGCCCCGTCTAAGCCCCTGGCACTAAGTGAGTCCCAGTCAATATTGGGGAAGTTGAAGTCTCCCATCACCACAACCCTGTTGTTTTTACTCTTTTCCAAAATCTGTCTACCTATCTGCTCCTCTATCTCCCGCTGGCTGTTGGGAGGCTTGTAGTATACCCCCAACATTGTGACTGCACCCTTCTTATTCCTGATCTCTACCCATATAGCCTCACTGCCCTCTGAGGTGTCCTCTCGCTGTATAGCTGTGATACTCTCCTGAACAAGTAGCGCAACTCCGCCTCCCCTTTTACATCCCCCTCTATCCCGCCTGAAACATCTAAATCCTGGAACGTTTAGCTGCCAATCCTGCCCTTCCCTCAACCAGGTCTCTGTAATGGCAACAACATCATAGTTCCAAGTAGTAATCCAAGCTCTAAGTTCATCTGCCTTACCCGTAATGCTCCTTGCATTAAAACGTATGCACTTCAGGCCACCAGACCCGCTGTGTTCAGCAACTTCTCCCCGTCTGCTCTGCCTCAGAGCCACACTGTCCCTATTCCCTAGTTCTCCCTCAACGCTCTCACCTTCTGACCTATTGCTCCCGTGCCCACCCCCCTGCCATACTAGTTTAAACCCTCCCGTGTGACACTAGCAAATCTCGCGGCCAGGATATTTATGCCTCTCCGGTTTAGATGCAACCCGTCCATCTTATACAGGTCACACCTGCCCCGGAAGAGCTCCCAGTGGTCCAGATAACAGAAACCCTCCCTCCTACACCAGCTGTTTAGCCACGTGTTTGTCTGCTCTATCTTCCTATTTCTAGCCTCACTGGCACGTGGCACAGGGAGTAATCCCGAGATTACAACCCTCGAGGTCCTGTCTTTTAACTTTCTGCCTAGCTCCCTGAACTCCTGCTGCAGGACCTCATGCCCCTTCCTGCCTATGTCGTTAGTACCAATATGTACAACGACCTCTACCTGTTTGCCCTCCCCCTTCAGGATTCCCTCTACCCGTTCGGAGACATCCTGGACCCTGGCACCAGGGAGGCAACATACCATCCTGGAGTCTCTTTCACGTCCACAGAAGCGCCTATCTGTTCCCCTGACTATAGAGTCCCCTATAACTATTACTCTTCTGCGCTTTGACCCTCCCTTCTGAACATCAGAGCCAGCCGTGGTGCCACTGCTCTGGCTGCTGCTGTTTTCCCCTGATAGGCTATCCCCCCCGACAGTATCCAAAGGGGTATATCTGTTCGAGAGGGGGACAACCACAGGGGATTCCTGCACTGACTGCCTGCCCTTTCTGGTGGTCACCCATTTCTCTGCCTGCACCTTGGGTGTGACCACACTTACATAACTGCGATCTATGACGCTTTCCGCCACCTGCATGCTCCTAAATGCATCCAATTGCTGCTCCAACCGAACCATGCGGTCTGTGAGGAGCTGCAGAAAATGTGAGAAATGCATTAAGTTGCTCTGATTACAGTTACTCTCCATGTTAGTCCAGTCCAGCCATGAGTTATCATTACCAACATGGCATTGAAACCAAACCCATAGCTTGTTAAGTCCAATTAAGCACTTGTTACAGGCAATTTCATTTCATTTATGATGTCCTTCTCTGGATGTTTGAGAGATTATAGAATATAATGTTCCCCACAGCTGAGTAGGTGTTGTAGCTGTTTCCAACCGGCTGAAAATTAAATGCATTTGATATGTGCAGTCCTTTATTTTTGTCATAGTTGTCAGACAAAAAGGGATTCAGCCTCCATTGTGCCCACGAACCCAGGCCAAGTCACGCCCAACAAGAGAGCTGTATATTGGGCTAAGAATTTCCAGGACAATAATCACAGAACTCTGCAGGTCATCCTGCAGTGGGTGCAACTTGTTCGTGAATATTGAACCTTGTGTGGTAAATGTCATAACCACATTTAATTCATATGATACAAGTAGTCTTCAGGCACCAATGAGATGTCTAAAAGCCATTATTTGTCACTTGGTCCTCCAATCCATCTATTGGGTTAACCAGGGTTGCTTGGTTACCCAGAATATATTTACTTTGACATGACAGAAGCTGCAGTGACAGCTGGCAAATTTGTGTGAGCCCATTTTCAAACACTGCGCCAAAGGAGAAAAACCATCTGGTGTAGGGGATTCTTGCTCTCATCTCTACTCACTGGCTTCATTTGGTGAAGAAAGATTCAACCAGGTGATGGTGACAACCTGATGAAACTGGATCCCTACCATTTTTTTCAGGAGCAACGTCAATCTTCAACCAAAATTTCAGTCAGAGACTGACAGAAACCCCAAGGGTTTGGTGAAAGTCCACACATCCAGTAACAAGTATATTGAGAGAAACATGCAAAACGTTTTATCTGCAGCATATTAGAACAAAAATATAATGATAATAACTGTGAAATTACTATTGCACAAAATATCACTCATTTACTACAACCAATGTTCAGCAGGTACCAAAGATGCTACTCTGTTAACAGTGGAAGGTGTGAAAATGGGACAATTGAAGCTTTGTAGTTATAACAATCAGACTATTATTGGCAAAGTTAACTTCAGCTCCACATGCTCAGAATTTACAACCTACTCAAAATAAATGACCATTATAAATTTTCAAGTTTATAAATCAATGCACTGTAATTATAATTGTTCCTGTTGTAGATTTCTGAAGTCACTTTTCAGCCTTGCTTTGACTTAAAACTTCCTGCCCATTGTTTTCCATTTTTCCTTTAAGTTTACATTTTGATTCCTTAAAGGTATGAGGCAGAACTTGTATATTAGTTCTCCCAATCTGCTGCCATATCTCCAGCAGAAAAATGGTGGAAAACAGGGTAAATGGCTGTTCACACCAATTTGCCATGATTTCCATCAATCTTATGCTGAAGCAATAATGACAGACAGGGAGAAATGTTACCACTACACTTCAAGAACTTGTATCTTTGTCTGGGGCTTTCTGGCCCCGTCCACTGCTGCGATCATCCGGGTGCCACCGCAAGTCAATGGAATTTTGACTGGCTCACTGCGTCCCCCGTGGAAGGCTACGGAGAGGCCGGAAAATCCCATGCTTTAAATTTGGAAACATTTTCTGGTCCCAAAACGTCATTATTTCCTGCCCATTCATTCACAGTGGACATAGTTTCCATATTTAATTGATACGTGTATATAGATATTTTGCAGACTGTGCATTAGGGTCACTAATTTCGAAACTATGAATAAGTGAAAATATATAGTTTATACCTGGTTGCAAGGGGAATGCTATTTTGAGTTAAAATCTTTTTTGAAAGTTGCACTTCGGTCGCGAGGATGGATAATGTTGTGTTTGTTTGGCTTTGAACTCAATTTTGGCCAGCATTCTCCAGCTGCTCTCTGGTCCTGCCGGTAGCCCACCTTCGCCTGCAGCTTTTCCAGCAGCATGGGGTGGCTTCAAGAGGAATTATCTGTTCCCTCCACCAGCGAATGGCGCGCCGCCTCCTCCTGCCAAGGAACACACAGCTGGTAGGCCATAGAATCCTGCCCTTTATGACTGAACTTGAAAAAAAAGTCATGGGGCGAAATTCTCCGGAAACGGCGTGATGTCCGCCAACTGGCGCCCAAAACGGCGCAAATCAGTCAGGCATTGCACCGCCCCAAAGGTGCGGAATGCTCTGCATCTTTGGGGGCCGAGCCCCAACCTTCAGGGGCTAGGCTCGCGCCGGACGAATTTCCGCCCCACCAGCTGGCGGAAAAGGCCTTTGGTACCCCGCCAGCTGGCGCGGAAATGACATCTCCGGGCGGCACATGTGCGGGAGCGTCAGCGGCCGCTGACGGCATTCCCGCGCATGCGCAGTGGAGGGAGTCTCTTCCGCCTCCGCCAGGGTGGAGACCATGGCGAAGGCGAAAGGGAAAGTGTGCCCCCACGGCACAGGCCCGCCCGCGGATCGGTGGGCCCCGATCGCGGGCCAGGCCACCCCGGGGCCAGATCGCCCCGCGCCCCCCCCCCCCAGGACCCCGGAGCCCGCCCGTGCCGCCTTGTCCCGCCGGTAAGGTAGGTGGTTTAATCTACACCGGCAGGACAGGCATTTTAGCGGCGGGACTTCAGCCCATCCGGGCCGGAGAATTGCGGGGTGGGGGGGGGGGGGGGGGGAGGGCCCGCGGGAGAGGGCCCGCAAACCAGCACGGCGCGATACCCGCCCTCGCCGAATATCCGGTGGTGGAGAATTTGGCGGGGGCGGGATTCACGCCAGCCCCCGGCGATTCTCTGACACGGGGGGTGGGGGGGGGGGGCGGACGGTCGGAGAATCTCTCCCCATGGTTAGTGATCAGGGTGCTTTGCAGAATTGTTAGTCGGTAGGAAGCATGTAGCTCTGCAGGAAAGGGGGTCCTTTGAACTTAGAGGAGGGCGAATGTAGCTTTATGAAATGGGAATATTTGGTTAGCACAGGTTGCGGGCATTAAATAGTAGAGTTTATGTGCATTTTTTCGCTGCAGAATTTGCTATTCTCCTGTCCTCCTTAAACCCCATATGAATTTTCCTGCTAATATTCATGACTACTCTCTCACACTTGAAATCTCCCACAGTCTCTATTCCCCTAGACGGCACCCTGATCAGTGGTAAGCCCAGCTCTGACCATCACGTGTGCCTTCTCTTACCGTGCCCCACCCCCTTCCAACTCAACTTCCTTCTGCATCCATTCTTGGGAAAAGAACATCGCCACCAAGTTTATTCACTGCTGCAGTTTCAATTCTCCCATTGCTTTTCTTTTCATATTCAAATGAGGGGTGCTCATCCATAGTCCCTCTTGAGAAAATGGTAGTGAAACCACTTCTTGAACCTCTGCTGAATGGATACACGGTACTATTGGCAGGAGGCAGGTGGGAGGGAGTTGCAGGGTTTTGACAGGTGCAGTGAAGGAATGGGAATGTCAGGATAGTGTGTGAATTGGAAGGGAACTTGCAGGCGGTGGTGTTCCCATGTACCTGCTCCTCTTGGATAATGGTGGTAGTAGATTTGCAAGGTGCTGCAAATAGACTTTTGGTTTTCCATTTTCCATGATACTTGGTAGCCACTGATTTTCTCAACCATTCTCTCATTTCCATCTTCACATTTAAATCCCTCAGCAGGATCTTTAATTTCTTCCATCCCAGTTGTTCCTCCTGATATAACACCCCTTTTTCACTCTCTCAAGTTCAAGAACCAGAGGGCATGATCCACCGGATGCGTTGCACTCTCACATGAGTGTGGTGCGGCCGCTGAATGCCGGGACAGCCTTCTCACAGACTTCTCAACACTCTTTGCGCCTACGGGATTCACCCAAGTCCTACGAGATATTGGAATCTGAAACACGGCCATATGTGGCGTGACCAAACGGCGTGCATCAAAGCCGGTTTTAAACCGGCATAGGTGAACTTACCCGACCACCATCAACGCGGGATACACCGGCCACCCAGCGAGGCCGCAGCCGGGCTCCGTTCAGCACTGGTTCACACAAACGTGGACCAGGCAGAGCAGTGCCCGGAAGAGTTGGGGGTGGGGTCTCCAGGGCCATTGGAGACCACTGGGTGGTCAGGGTAAGTGCAGAGTGGCTCCCTGCCCCCCCCCCCACAGGGAATGTGGGCACCCTGGCTCTGCCACTGGCACTGCCAAGGTGCCTGGAAAGCTGTGCCAAGCTGGCAGGTGCACTGCCTGTGTACCAAGGTGGCAATACAAGGGTGCCCGAGTGCCACCGTGGCACTGAAAAGGACCAGGGGGAGAGGTGGGCCATAATCATGAATGGAGGATGGAAGGGGGGCTTTTGAAGGGTGGGGGAGTGCAGGGCAGGTAAGTGGGGCCTCTGGGATGTTGGAGGGGTGGTGGGTGGGGGCCCTAGCAGGGAGGGGGTATTGTAAGGGGGTGGGGGGGGCCTGAAGATGGGGATCCCCAGGGACCCATAGCAGCGTGTCCTCACTTGGGGATGTGGGTTGGTGTCCACACGATTGCGTGGCAAAACCTGGTTCCAACTCCATCTACAGGTTTGCTGACGATACGACAATAGTGGGCCAGATCTCGAATAACGATGAGTCCGAATACAGGAGGGAGATAGAGAACCTAGTGGAGTGGTGTAGTGACAACAATCTCTCCCTCACTGCCAGCAAAAATAAAGAGCTGGTCATTGACTTCAGGAAGCAAAGTACTGTACACACCCCTGTCAGCATCAACGGGGCCGAGGTGGAGATGGTTAGCAGTTTCAAATTCCTAGGGGTGCACATCTCCAAAAATCTGTCCTGGTCCACCCACGTCGACGCTACCACCAAGAAAGCACAACAGCGCCTATACTTCCTCAGGAAACTAAGGAAATTTGGCATGTCCACATTGACTCTTACCAACTTTTACAGATGCACCATAGAAAGCATCCTATCGGGCTGCATCACAGCCTGGTATGGCAACTGCTCGGCCCCTGACCGCAAGAAACTTCAGAGAGTCGTGAACACCGCCCAGTCCATCACACGAACCTGCCTGCCTCCCATCCATTGACTCCATCTACACCTCCCGCTGCCTGGGGAAAGATCCCTCCCACCCGGCTTACTCACTCTTCCAACTTCTTCCATCGGGCAGGAGATACAGAAGTCTGAGAACACGCACGAACAGACTCAAAAACAGCTTCTTCCCCACTGTCACCAGACTCCTAAATGACCCTCTTATGGACTGACCTCATTAACACTACACCCTGTATGCTTCATCTGATGCCAGTGCTTATGTAGTTACATTATATATGTTGTGTTGCCCTATTATGTATTTTCTGTTTTTCCCTTTTCTTCTCATGTACTTAATGATCTGTTGAGCTGCTCGCAGAAAAATACTTTTCACTGTACCTCGGTACACGTGACAATGAACAAATCCAATCCAATCCATGTGCGTGGGAGGTGACATTGCACTTGATGGGGAGGTTGGGGGACCCACAAGCTCACTTAGAGATTGAGGTGGGATTCTGCGGGAATCGGCAGGGCGGGCAACTCAGGCGGGAAGGAGTGGCGTGAACCACTCCAGCGTCAGGCTGCCCCAAAGGTGCGGAATCCTCCGGGGCTAGGCCGGCGCCGGAGTAGTTTGCGCTGCGCTGGCAGGCGGGGAAGGGACGTGGTGCCACGCCAACCGGCGCCGAAGGGCCGGCTGCGTGTGCTTGCGTCATCCCAGCGCATGCGCAGGGGGGGTTCATCTCCGCGTCGGCCATCGCGGAGGACCACAGCAGCCGACGCGGAGGAACAGCGTGCCCCCACGGCACAGGCCTGCCCGTGGATCGGTGGGCCGCGATCGCAGGCCAGGCCCCCATGGGGGCACCTCCCAGGGCCAGATACCTCCTCGCTCCCCCGAGGACCCGGGAGGCCGCCCGCGTAGCCAGGTCCCGCCTAAAACGGGCGGCCACTTGGCCCATCACGGGCCGGGGGCCGCTGCCGACCGGCGCGATTCCCGCCCTCGCCAAATCCCCGGCGCCGGAGAATTCGTCAGCTGGCGGGGGTCGGAGAATCCTGCCCAGGGATACCCTTTCAAAATGGCGGCCCGATCATTGAGTTCAGCTTCCCAGTGCTTAAAAAAATATTCTTAATGTGGGCTAAACCAGTGTGAAATTCCCTAGGGCCAGTTATTAAGTGTCATTGAATAGCGATGCGGAACTCGCAGGTAGAGCCGCTGGGAAACTCCCTGAAAAACCCGCCACAAATTAACTGAGACATTTTTTGGGAGAATTGCACTCAGAGGCTTGAGCTTTAATGGCACACTGTTGATTTAGATGGCTACATCTGTCACCAGGGCCGGGATTCTCCCCTACCCGGCAGGGCGGGGGAATCCGGCGTAATGGAGTGGCGGGAACCATTCTGGCATCGCGCCGCCCCAAAGATGCGGAATTATCCGCACCTTTAGGGGCCAAGCCCTCACCTTGAGGGGCTAGGCCCGCGCTGGAGTGGTTTCCGCCCCGCCGGCTGGCGGGAAATGCCTTTGGCCCCATGCCAGCCGGCGGCGAAAGGACTTCGCCGGGCGACGCATGAGCGGGAGCGTCAGCAGCGCTCACGGCATCCCCGCACATGCGCAGTGGAGGGGGTCTCTTCCGCCTCCGCCATAGTGGAGACCATGGCGATGGCGGAAGAAAAAGAGTGCACCCACAGCAGAGGCCCGCCCGCCGATCGGTGGGCCCCGAGCGCGGGCCGGGCCACGGTGGGAGCACCCCCAGGGGCCAGATCGCCCCGCGCCCCCACCCAGGACCCCGCCCGCACTGTCTGCCCCCGCCGGTAAGGTAGATGGTTCAATCCACGCCGGCTGCCGAGTGTTGACAGCGGTGGGACTTCGGCCCATCGAGGGCCGGAGAATCGCCGGAAGGAGCCTGCCGACCTGCGCGGCGCGATTCCCGCCCCCACCGATTCTCTGGTGGCGGAGAATTCGGGACACGGCGGGGGCGGGATTCATGCCAGCCCCCGGCAATTCTCCGACCCGGCGGGGGGTCGGAGAATCGCGCCCCAAGTTGGACTGCACCACATCAGGCACTGATAAGTCCCACATTTCTTCCCCAACAACACATTATTTCAGGGTTATCCTGGGGAATAAAGATAGTCCACAAAAATAACCCTCCCTTCAGGCTTCTTTCTGCCCTCACCTTGAATAGACCGAGTTCTCTAGTTTCTTCCCCTTGTGCCCTCTTGTCAATTCACCCTCTGCATCCCTTGATCCAATTACCACCAAACATCTTCATGATCCCGAACCTGGGGCGAGATCCTCCGATCCCCCAGCGGGTCGGAGAATGGCCGTTGGCTGCCGTGAATTCCGCCCCCGCCGAAGTCTCGGAAGGGAGAAAAGTCGGCGGGGCGTCAATGGCGCCGCACACCTCGGAGAATGGCACGGGTGGGCGCAAGGCAATGGATTTTGGGGCTGCCGATATTCTCCCGTCCGGATGGGCCGAAGTCCCGCCGACGTGATGACGGGTCACATCGGCGTAAATCAAACCTCCTATCAATCGGCGTCAACCAGTGCTCAAGGTTTACGCCGACCAGCGTGGAGGTGGGTGACGGCCTGGGGGGTTGGCCGCTGGAGAGGCGATGGCGTGGCCGCAGTCTGAATGTGTGGGGGAGAGGTGTGTCTCGGGTTGTGTGTGTGTGTGTGTGTGCGGCGGGGGGGGTGGTTAGAGTGGGCTGGGCTCCGGGGGAGTGCCGGGAGGGGGGGTGAGTGCCGGGGAGGAGGATGGAGTCCGTGCTGGGGAGGGGGATGGGGTCCGTGCCGGGGAGGGGGATGGGGTCCGTGCTGGGGAGGGGGATGGGGTCCGTGCCGGGGAGGAGGATGGGGTCTGTGCCGGGGAGGGGGATGGGGTCCGGGCCGGGGAGGAGGATGGGGTCCGTGCCGGGGAGGAGAATGGGGTCCGTGGCGGGGAGGGGGATGGGGTCCGTGCCAGGGAGGAGGATGGGGTCCGTGCCGGGGAGGGGGATGGGGTCCGTGCCGGGGAGGAGAATGGGGTCCGTGGCGGGGAGGGGGATGGGGTCCGTGCCAGGGAGGAGGATGGGGTCCGTGTTGGGGAGGGGGTTGGGGTCCGTGCCGGGGAGGAGGATGGGGTCCGTGCCGGGGAGGGGGATGGGGTCCGTGGCGGGGAGGGGGATGGGGTCCGTGGCGGGGAGGGGGATGGGGGGGGATCCGTGCCGGGGAGGGGATGGGGGGGGGATCCGTGCCGGGGAGGGGGCTGGGGTACGTGCCGGGGAGGGGGATGGGGTCCGTGCCGGTGAGGGGGATGGGGTCCGTGCCGGGGAGGAGGATGGGGTCCGTGCCGGGGAGGAGGATGAGGTCCGTGCCGGGGAGGGGGATAGGGTCCGTGCCGGGGAGGGCGAATGGGGGGGGGGTCCGTGCCGGGGAGCGGGATGTGGTCCGTGCCGGGGAGGAGGATGGGGTCCGTGCCGGGGAGGAGGATGGGGTCCGTGCCGGGGAGGAGGATGGGGTCTGTGCCGGGGAGGGCGAATGGGGGAGGTCCGTGCCGGGGAGGAGGATGGGGTCCGTGCCGGGGAGGGGGATGGGGTCCGTGCCGGGGAGGGGGATGGGGTCTGTGCCGGGGAGGGGGATGGGGTCCGTGCCGGGGAGGGGGATGGTGTCTGTGCCGGGGAGGGCGAATGGGGGGAGGTCCGTGCCGGGGAGGAGGATGGGGTCCGTGCCGGGGAGGGGGATGGGGTCCGTGCCGGGGAGGGGGATGGGGTCCGTGCCGGGGAGGGGGTTGGGGTCCGTGCCGGGGGATGGGGTCCGTGCCGGCCGTCACCCTCTTCGCTCGTCTCCGGGTCGGTGGTTGCATCGGATCTATGTGTGGGTGTGGTAACTGCAGGAACCCGGGATCCATCTGGGCGGCAGATGTTCACTTGGGCTGGGCTGCCCTCCAACATCCCGGCCCCTCTGCTGCTCCTACATCCACCTGCTGTACCGGGATGACTGTGTTGTGCGCACCAGTGAGTGTACCAGACGCCTCATCACTTAAGTGCCCAACCGAGGTGAGCGTCTCTGCGATAGTGGAGGGTGTTGGTGACAGCAGTGGCGTTGTGTCGTGCGCATCGTCCCACTCTGAGTCCATGGCACTTTGGAGTGGCAGTTCGTCTCCGCCCATCCAATCTGTGTCACTCCTGTATTTCAGTTTCCTGGGTAGGGGTGTCCTGGGTAGTGGTTTCCTGGGTAGTGGTGTCCTGGGTAGTGGTTTCGTGGCTCGGCTGTGACGGGGGCCTGTGGCTGCCCCTCTCGTCGCTGGGTGGCACACGCCTGCGTCGTCGCACCCGCACGAGACGGGGGCGTCGTCTCCCTATTGCTCCAGGTCTCTCCATCTCCAGTGATCTCCGAGGGACATCGTGCGGGCGTCGCATGCCAGAGGGTCCGGGTCTCTCCATCTCCAGTGGTCTCCAAGGGGCATCCTGCGGGCATCGCATGCCAGAGGGTCCGGGTCTCTCCATCTCCCGTGGTCTCCGAGGGGCATCATGCGGGAGGTCTGCATCTGCGGGGATGGGTGCCTCGACGTTTGCTCCTGCGATACACAATGAAGCATGCATGGTTAGACATAGCAGGCAGTGATCAGGTGATATGGGGGAGGGGGATATAGGGGAGGGGGGATATGGGGGAGGGGGGATATGGGAACGGGCTGTCGGTGGCTCACTTGCTGGTGGGCCCCCGACCTCTGCATCAGCAACCATCGGTCCTTAGGTCCGCCAGCCAGTTCCAGGCCCTTCTCTCATCTTCGGTCAGTGGCCTCTCATCAGCGGGACCTCCTCCAGTCCTCACACATGCTCCCTGGTGTTGTGTGCGCGTTTCTCCTGTGGGGGGGGGGGCTGGCAGGGGTAAAAGGCAACAGTGTTAGACAGGTATATGAATGCACGCCATCGGTTGCGCGTGTATTGCAAAGGTTAAGGTTAGGGCTGGATGCACTTGGGGAAATGGGGGAAGGCGGATATGGGGAGGGGGGATATGGGGAAGGGGGGATATGGGGGAGGGGGGATATGGGGATATGGCTATCGGGCAGGGGGGGGGGAGGCTCACCCTGGCTGCTCTGACGAGGTCGTTCACCTTCTTGTGGCACTGGGTGCCTGTCCGTGGTGTCAGGGCCACAGCGGTGACGGCCTCTGCCACCTCCCTCCACAGACGCCGGCTGTGGCGTGGGGCAACTCTGCGGCCGTGCCCGGGATACAGGGCCCCCCTCCTCTGCTCCACCGCGTCCAGGAGCGCCTCAATGTCACGAGACTGGAACCTCGGGGCTGAGCGGCGGACGGCCATCCGGTCGGGTGTTCTGGTCGGGTGGGGGGAGCAGCGCGTCCTTAATGAGCCGTCACGCCGTGCGGCGTGTATGACGCCGCACGGCGTGAACCACGTGAGCCAGCGCGGATAGCGTCACGTCGCTGCTAGCCCATTCCGGGCCGGAGACTTTGCGACGTTTGGGGCGGCGTGATGCAGGTGGGATTTGCGCCGTTTTTGCCGCCGGTCGGCGGACATCTCGCCGATAACGGAGAATTTCGCCCCAGTTTTGTAAATGTATCCTTCCTAACAGATATTACCGAGCTCCCTTTCAAAAATTGCTGTTGTTATTCATATCTTCAAAAAAAAACTAGCCACTCAATCTGCTATCTACCACCCCATCTCAAATCTCCCTTTCCTCTCCAAATTTCATGAACATGGCATTGTTCCCCAAATCCCTAGTCGACTTTTGCGATAGTGTATTTTTTGACTGTCTTCATTATATGGTTCTGCCTTTTTTGACAGCCCTTCGTAACTTACCTCAGTTGTAGAAAACCTGGGGCGAGATTCTCCGACCCCCCGCCGGGTCGGAGAATCGCCGGCGGCTGCTGGAATCCCGCCCCCGCCGGCTGCCGAATTCTCCGGCATCGGATATTCGGCGGGGGCAGGAATCGCGCCGCGCCGGTTGGCGGGCCCCCCGCGCGATTCTCCGGCCCGGATGGGCCAAAGTCCCGCCGCTAAAATGCCTGTCCCGCCGGCGTAGATTAAACCACCTACCTTACCGGCGGGACAAGGCAGCGTGGGCGGGCTCCGGGGTCCTGGGGGGGGCGCGGGGCGATCTAGCCCCGGGGGGTGCTCCCACGGTGGCCTGGCCCGCGATCGGGGCCCACTGATCCGCGGGCGGGCCTGTGCCGTGGGGGCACTCTTTTCCTTCCGCCTTCGCCACGGTCTCCACCATGGCGAAGACGGAAGAGACTCCCTCGCATGCGCGGGAATGCCGTCAGCGGCCGCTAATGCTCCCGCGCATGCGCCACCCGGAGATGTCATTTCCGCGCCAGCTGGCGGGGCACCAAAGGCCTTTTCCGCCAGCGGGCGGGGCGGAAATTCGTCCGGCGTCGACCTAGCCCCTGAAGGTTGGGGCTCGGCCCCCAAAGATGCGGATGCCCGACTGATTTGCGCCGTTTTGGGCACCAGTCGACGGACATCGCGCCGTTTCCGGAGAATTTCGCCCCTGGTCTTTGAGTGAAACCATATTATTATTGCATATGATTTGATCCCTGCTTTTGGAATCCAGAAAATCCAGGGATATTGTTGCGTCCAATAGTGAATGAAATCACTGGTGCAAGAGGACCGCTCAAAAAAAAATCAAAGAAGGAAGAAGGAGAAACATCAAGGTTGACTTTCGAACAAGTGCATTTTCACAACCTTATTCGAATGTAACTTATCATCAGGTGGGACAGATGGCAAATATGTAACGTGTCATAAGTACAGAAAATGCATTGTGAAGATATCAACACACACATGCCTGTTCACCAAAGGAGAGAGCAAAAAATAATCTTGTAGAGAAATGGTGCGACAAGTCATTATTGAACCATCTAAATTGCCATAGACAGTTCCTGTATTAAATCTGGAGAAGAAAGATGAAAGTTACTGACTCTCCGTGAACAACAGATGCTTGAGCGAGTTTACACAGTCAGATGCATTTTTGATAACAAACATTCAAGACATTCTACATGGATTACTTGGAGCTAAGATTTTCACACCTTAGACTTTTGTAATGGATGCTGACAGATTGGGCTTGAAAATGGTGCAATCCGTGTTTATCACTCACAATAGATTGCACTTAACTTGAATGATGTATATTGGCTAGGAGTATGTTGCTATATTCCACTTAATGAATTTGGTGCTTAAAAGCAGAAATTAATCACTTATTAAGACTTAGTTGTCAGATATATATTCTTTCAGTAATATTTGAGGGATTGGATGGTCTACAGGGCCAACTAAAGTAACATGATCTGACTATACCAAGCTTAAATGGAGTAACTGGGTTGCCTAACTCTTTGAGGAAAAGATTACACCTGAAAGTTCAATCAACTGGGAATTAGCCAACTGCGATCATAATTCAGCAAGTTTACAAATATTCCTCTATTATGCAAATGGCATGGGCAATTTATCAAAAACCAATACGTGTCATGCCAAAAAGTGTACCAAAAGGAATACACCAATATAGCTGCAAGCAATATTCTGGAAAAAGTGATCCAAGCACCAATCGTCACAAGTCCCAAAATTTCAATTTGCTTATCGATATTGATAATAAACTAAAAGTTACCTCAACAGCTTGCATTTGTGACATTTAGGTGTCTGCTGTTTTTAGTGGCAGCACACTTGGCTCTGAGACACGTGGGGCGGGATTCTCCGAACCCCCGCTGGGTCAGAGAATCGCCAGGAGGCAGCGTGAATCTTGCCGCGCCACTCCGACGCCGGCTGCCGAATTCTCCGGCGCTGGTTTTTTGGTGGGGGCGGGGATCACGTCTTGCCGGTCGGGGGCTGTTGGCAGTGGCCCCTCCAGCGATTCTCCGGGCCCCAATGGGCCGAGCGGCCGCCTGTTTTCGGCTGGTCCCGCCAGCGTGAAATACACAAGGTCCATACTGGCGGGACCTGGCTCTGAGGGCGGCCTGCGGAGTCCTTGGAGGGGCGCGGGGGGGGTCCGGCACTGGGGGGGGCCCACGGTGGCCTGGCCCACAATCGGGGCCCACCGATCTGCGGGCGGGCCTGTGCCGTGGGGGCACTCTTTCTCTCCGCGCCGGCCTCTGTAAAGCTCCGCCATGGCTGGTGTGGAGAAGAAACCCCCTGCGCATGCGCAGGGATCATGCCAACGGTTCTGCGCATGCACCAGAACACGCTGGTGCTCCCGCGCAAAGCCAACGCGCGCCGGCTGCGGATTCCCTTCGGTGCCGGTTGGCGCAGCACCAACCACTCCAGCGCCGGCCTAGCCCCCGGAAGTGCGGAGGATTCCGCAACTTTCGGGCGGCCCGATGCCGGAGTGGTTCAAGCCACTCTTTGGCGCCGGTACAGCCCGCCTGCCGGTTGGGGGAGAATCCCGGCCAAGGTTGTAAACTCAGTTCAGCAGTCCCATTCCTGAGATTTGTGCATAAAATTGAGGCTGACGCTCCAGTGCAAAACTGAGGGAGTGCTAACTGAGGGCGTTACAATTGTTTGGATGAGCTGTTAAAATGAGGCAAAGAGGACCATTCTGTTTATTAACTGGTAGGGTGACACGTGATTTGAGGTAATATCACTTTATTGGAAGTGTGGAAAAAAGACATTAGGCTGTGGTGTCAAACTTGGACTATGTTAAAAGAAAATATCCAAGAGATTTTTGTTCTGATGCCTCTTACAGAAGTAACTGAAGGTTCTTTGGAGCACTGTTAATTATGATGTTTGTCCCAGCTGGTTCTAATTGCAACTAAGATCTCCTCATCGACCAAAAACAATCAAGGGCACGGTGACACGCAATAACTTGACATGAACATCAACAATGTGAAGCATTCAAAGTTGCTTTGCAAATTGAGGTGATGAAGGGTTAGAATTTAAAGGGGACAAAAAAATTATATAAGAATTAGATGAGGTGACTTAATGCTTCATTGAAAATGTCAGCAAACTGATATGAATCTCCATATTATAAATGTTCAAAGAAAGTTGAATTGTTAATACAGACAACTGCCAGTAATGAAGCAAATCATAAATGACACAAAACAAAATACTGTGAATGCCAGAAATCTGAAATAATAACAGATAATCCTGGAAATACTCAGCAAGTCAGACAACATCTGTGGAGAAAGAAACAGAGGCGTGATTCTCCGGCGATGTTGTGCTCTCACACAATGCCGGGAAAGGCTTGCGGTGAGCCTCCCAGCAGGCACCGGGCCTCCCGGGATTCTCCGAAGTCCCATGAGATGGAGTCAGAACCCCGCCCCAAATTGGTGGGATCGAATGACGCTCGCGGAAGTAGGTCGTAAACGTAGGTGGCACCCGGGGGTCTCCCGGGCCATCGGAGACTCCTGGGTGGTTAGGGTAAGTGCAGGGTGGCTCCCTGGCCCTCCCCCTAGAATGTAGGCACCTTGGCATTGCCCAGCTGGCATCTTGGCACTGCCAAGCTAGATGGAGCACTGCCTGGGTGCCAGGGTGGCAGTGCAAGGGTGCCCGAATGCTGGGGTGGCATTGTCACGGGCCAGGGGGTGAGGAGGGCCATGCCTACAAACCTAATTAGGATGGAGGGGGTGTTTAAAGGGTGGGGGAGTGCAGAGCAGTTAAGTAGGGCTTCTGGGAGGTTGGGTGGGTGATGGGTGGGGGTCCTGGAAGGCAAGGTATGCTGGAGGGGGGCTTGGGTGGGCCTGATGAGTGGTCCCAGGGACCACATAGCAGGGTGTCCTCACTTGGGGGGGGTGAGGTAGTATCCATGTGTGTGGGGGTGACATTGCCCATGGGTGGGGGGTGTGGGGGACCCACAAGCTCACTTAGAGTTTAGGGCACCCTCTCAAAATGGCGGCCCGATCTCTGAGTTCAGCTCCCTAATGCTAAAAGAAATTCTAAGGTGGGCTAAACCAGTGAGAAACTCCCCAGGGCCCACAAAAGTGACGAAGTGTCATTGACTAGCGGTGGGGAACTCACTGGCAGAGCCGAAGGGAAACTCCCTGCAAAACCCGCCACAAATTAACTTAGAAATTTTGGGGGAGAATCGTGCCCAGAGTTAATGTTTCCAAGTCGATAATTTTGTTTTGTAAATCATTGATGTAATTTTGATGTGAAATTGTGAGAGATTGCAAAACTCTGAGGTGTAGAGGGATTGGGGTGTTCAAGTGCATGAATCACAAAAGGCTGTTATATTAAGGAAAGATGTAAGTGTGTTCGAAGCAGTTCAGAGATGGTTTACTGGACTAATTCCAGGAATGGGAGGGTTGTCTTGAGGAAAGGTTGGAGAGGTTAGGTGTGTATCCACCGGCAATTTGTGTGTGGAACCGGAAGATATAGGTGAGGTTTTAAATGAGTGCTTTGCATCTGTATTCACTACAGAGCAGGATGTGTAGGTATAGAAATCAGGGAGACGCATTGTGATTTACTTGAATGACTTAACATTGAGAGGGTGGAGGTATTAATGGTTTTAATGGCCTAAAAGTGGATGAATCCTCAAGGCCAGATGGGATGTATCCCAGGTTGCTGCAGGAGGAAAGGAGAATAGTGCAGCAGCTCGAACAAAAACGTTCAAATCGTCTCTGGCCGCAGGAGATGTGCCAGAGGACCGCCGCAGGAGATGTGCTAAAGGACCGGAGGACAGCTATTGTAGTGCAATTATTCAAGAAGGGAAGTAGGGGCAAACCAGGAAATTACAGGCTAGTGAGTCTAGGGAAACTACTGGAAGACATTCTGAGGGACAGAATTAATCTCCACTTGGAGAGGCAAGGATTAATCAAGGACAGTCAACATGCTTTTGTCAAAGAGAGATCATGGGCGAAATTCTCCCGAAACGGCGCGATGTCCGCCGACTGGCGCCCAAAACGGCGCCAATCAGACGGGCATCACGCCGCCCCAAAGGTGCGGAATGCTCCGCATCTTTGGGGGCCGAGCCCCAACATTGAGGGGCTAGGCCGATGCCGGAGGAATTTCCGCCCCGCCAAATGGCGGAAACGGCCTCTGGTGCCCCGCCAGCTGGCGCGGAAATGACATCTCAGGGCGGCGCATGCGCGGGAGCGTCAGCGGCCGCTGACAGTTTCCCGCGCATGCGCAGTGGAGGGAGTCTCTTCCGCCTCCGCCATGGTGGAGACCGTGGCGGAGGCGGAAGGGAAAGAGTGCCCCCACGGCACAGGCCCGCCCGTGGATCGGTGGGCCCCGATCGCGGGCCAGGCCACCGTGGGGGCACCCCCCGGGGCCAGATCACCCCGCGCCCCCCCCCAGGACCCCGGAGCCCGCCCACGCCGCCTTGTCCCGCCGTTCAAAAGGTGGTTTAATCCACGCCGGCGGGACAGGCAATTTATCGGTGGGACTCCAGCGGGGGGGCCCGCCAACCGGCGTGGCCCGATTCCCGCCCCCGCCGAATATCCGGTACCGGAGACTTCGGCAACCGGCGGGGGCGGGATTCACAGCAGCCCCCGGCGATTCTCCAACCTGGCGGGGGGTCGGAGAATGACGCCCCATGTCTTAAAGATTTTATTGAATTTTTGAGGAGGTGATTAGGTATGTAGATGAGGGTTGTGTGGTTTCTGTTGTCTACATATACTTTAACAAGACTTTTGACAAGGCCTCACATGGAAGGCTGATGAAGAATATAAGTGTCATGGGATCTCGGGGCAATTTGGAAAACTGGATCCAAAACTAGCTTTGTGGTAGGAGGAGAGGGTGAAGGTTGTTTATGTGTCTCGTGGTCCGCAGGGATCGTTGCTGGGTCCCTTGTTGTTTGCATTATACATTAACGACCTGGATGTGAATGTAGGAGGTAAGTTTGCAGATGACACAAAAACTGGTGCTAAATAATGAGGAGCAAGGCCTTAGATTGCAGGACGATAAAGACTGGCTGGTTAGGTGGGCAGAAAAGTGGCAAATGGAATTTAACCATAAAAGGTGTGTCGTAACGCAATTTGGGAGGATTAACAAAGCAAAAGAATGGTCGGACCCGAGGAAGTACAGCGGATCAAAAGGGCCTTGCGTGCAGGTTCACAGATCTCTGAATACAGCAGGGTAGGTTGATATGGTGGTTAAGAAGGTGTATGGGATTCTTGCCTTTATTAACCGAGGTATTGAATATAAGAGCAGGAGGTTCTGCTGCAGCTGTATAAAACTCTGGTTAGGCCCCAGCTGGAGTGCTGTGCGCAGTTCTGGTGACCACACTATAGGAAGGAAGTGATTGCCCTGGAGAGAGTGCAGAGGAGATTCACCAGGATGTTGCCTGGGCTGGATCGATTCAGCTACTCTTCCTCCAAAGGCATTGGAAACAGAGTCTTTGAATATTTTTAATGCTGAGCTATATTGATTCTTGATGGGCAAGGGAGAGAAAGGTCATTGGAGGTAGGCAGAAATGTGGGGTTGAGGTTTCAATCAGATCAGCATTGATCTTATTGAATGGTGGAGCAGGCCCGAGGAGCCGAGTGGCCTCCTCCTGTGCCTAATTTGTATGTTCGTATGATATATTTCCAGAAATATAGATGTTCTCTTGGAGGACCCTCCCTTGTAGCCTGGCAGTGGCAGACGGGCACATAGAATCATAGAATACCTACAATGCAGAAAGAAGGCATTTGGTCCATTAGGTCTGTACCGACCCCCGAAAGAGCACCACCCTCAGGCCCATTCCATTCCCACAACTCAACCCCATATAAACTTTGGATATTAGGGGGCAATTTAACATGGCCAATCCATCTAACCTGCACATTTTTGGACTGTGGGAGGTAATCGAAACACCCGGAGAAAACCGACGCATACATAGGGAGAATGCGCCAACTCCATACAGATAGTCACCCAGGCCGGAATTGAACCCGACCCTGATGCTGTGAGGCAGAAGTCCGAACCAATTGTGCCACCGTGCCACCACATGAACAATGGGCTAACATCCTTGGAGGGTGAAACAGGGTAGGTGGGGAAGGGGCAGGATTATGTGAGATTGCAGGGAAAGGAGGAAGGGAGGTTAGGGGGAGGAAGGAAAAGGGGGATGAGAGGGTGTTGAGTTGTTGAATGCATCCTCGTCCTTGAAGAATCTGGAGATTATGAGAGACTCCCTTGTCCTCCTTGCATGTCCCCGCTCAAGTCCTGGAATGACCTGGTGGCACAGACATTGAGGGCTGTGATGACCCTCGAGACCACAGGGAATGGGTGTCCTCCGTTTCCTGGGGTGCCATTTCCACGAGGACGTGGCACAGGTGCTGCACTGACTCTCTGCTGAGACGGAGTCTTCTGTGGCATATGGTATCCATTAGCTCATGGAATGACCAACAGTGCCTGTAAACCTTGGGCCATCGCTGGCCTCCCCTTCTGGCTCCATCCTCAGCCAGATGGGTGGCCCGGTCTTCAGGGTGTGCGGTGGCCCCCTGCACATGGGGTTCTAACTCCAGTTTGCATTCTCGCCGTTGCCTTCTATGGTGTCTGTCTACCTTGGCTGGCACAAGCATAGCGAGGGCAGCCTCCGTGGGATCTTCACCAACAAACATAGTTTCATCAGGAAAGTGTTGGAGAAATAATTGGAGAAGGAGAGACCCACAATCCATTCAGGCTACCATCCTGGGATCCTCAAATCCCCCAAGCCTACCCCACCCTTTCCAAGATTGCCCTTTCTCCTAGAGTGCTATCCAGCAATCCAGTTGTGCTGGCAAACCTCACTCTGCACATTCACCTCCAACCAGATCAGGAGTCCCTAGACTCCAGACTTCTACCGGGAACAGTAGGAAGGCAATGCTCAGCTTCCCTCCGTTCATCCACACACTTTGGTCGCGAGAAGCCCTGCTCTTTATTGTTTAATTGTTGGCAGCTACCTCTGTGGTGCTGATGCTCCTAGAGTACAGGCACACTGTTCAGGCATCAAAGTTTGCTGGACATGCAATGCACTAATCATCCTCTTGAGACATCGTAACTGTACATTCGAGGAGGAACTTGAGAGTTGACAATCGTGAAGTGCTCTCGGAACTAACAAGACTCATATGAAATAGCCTCCAGCTGTGCCGCCAGCGGCTGCTCAGAGTCAAAGGAAAGTGAAGTTGACTTTCAGGATAGAAGCTGCAGCAGAGCTCTGTCCTGGAAATGTTTGGTAGGACAGATAGGCTACAGCTGTGGTTGCCCCTGCTATGGATCTCGACAATATTTAAAGATGGCTTGAAGGCCTCACAGATGTACAGCCCTTTACCCTCAAGCCCAGGGATGACCCCTGACCCGGAATGCTTCAGCCCCCCTGACCAAACCCAACCCCCTTAAGGGTCCACCCCCCGAGCACTGGGGCAGCAGCTCCGCTGCCCTTGAGCTGGATGCCAGTAAATGGAATTGACTACTCCGCGCCTCACTTGCTCTCGGTAGCCATTGTGCCAGCTTCACGTTTTTGAAAAGGAGTACTAAATGACGCCCGAGTGACTTCCCGCTGGGGAGTCAGGCAAGGCTACTGCATTCAGCTTCAATCTCGTCAATGAGATTGAAATGAATGCAAATTAGTGTTAATGATATTCTTGTCATTTTTGAGCGAGATCCGGAACTCGCCATTGGGTGCGTGCCAGGGTAAATTGCAAATTGGTAACTGCCTGGCGCGAATCTCAATTTCGCCCTCTTCTGCTATTAACCCAGTGCGTCCCGAACCGTGCTGGTCCCAATGCGGTCATTGAATAGCGCTCATTGATCAGAAAGGAGTAAATATTTGTAGTACAAATAATATTTAGGATTCAAAATATCTTTTCTAATCTTGCCTTCCTTGTATCAAAATGACATTATAAACCTAATGATGTCATAAGCTGGCATAATGAAGCTCTGATTATTTATGGCAGAAAATGAAGTCATTTATCAAGGCCCACTCAGGGCAGCAAAATGGCACAGTGGTTAGCACTGTCCTTAATGGCACTGAGGAGTGTCAGTCCTGGCTCCAGGTCACTGTGTGGAGTTTGCACATTCTCCCAGTGTCTGCGTGGGTCTCACCCCCGCAACCTAAAAGATGTGCAGGGGAGGTGGATTGGCCACCCTAAATTCCCCCTTAATTGGAATTTTTTTTAAAATCAAGGCCCGCTCAATAAAGTCAGCAGCTGGGCTTTGGATATAAAGTCTTCACTAAGTTTACTTTTATAATTTTATTCTCATCGCTGAACCATTTAAACTGCAAAATGGTGCGGAAGAACAATAATCGCTTACTTTCATCAAGCATTTTTCCTCCCCTGACCATGGCATTTTTCTTGGAAAAAGATGATACCTGGGAGAATTTGGAGTTATGAGGGAAAACTCTGTAGAAAGATTCTGAAGACTGGTTGCATTGGGAATCTGAATGAACTAACGGTTTCCACAAAATTATACAACAAGAGTATCCAGACTGTGAAATTTACATGCTGATAACTATTGTTTATACATTTGCATACACATTATTTAGTAATAGATAGTTTCACAAAAATGAAAATGCAAATACAAAACATAATATGCCCCATTCAACTGTCATGTCTTCGCATTACTGTATTGTCTTACTTTATAATTCAAACTCTTGAAGCTCCAGTAATCTTATTGCCATCGGGCAGTTTGTGATATGTTGGGAGTCGGTGTTATTTAGGAGGTATTTTGCATTTCACAAGAAAGGAAAGTTCACAGCCAAAAGAACAAACTTTTCTTGTGCTCTGCATTCATAGAATGGGTACAGCACAGAAGCAGCATTTCGCGGATTGTATCTGCACCAGCCTTCTGCAAGAGCAGTACCACTTGCCCGCCTTTTCCACGTAGCCCTCCAAATTGTTTTCCCTCGGATAATGGTCCAATCCTCTTTTGAAAGCTGTGATTGAATCTGCCTCCATCACACGCTCAGGTAGTAAATTCCAGGTCCTAACTACTCACACCCTTTCAAAAAAGGTTGTCCTCATATCGCCAATGATTCTTTTGCCAATCGTCTTCAATTTCCTAGATGATTTAGTAAAATGCAAAAAGCCCCGAAGCACGGTAGCACAGGTGACTAGCACTGTGGCTTCACAGCGCCAGGGTCCCAGGTTCGATTCCCCGTTGGGCCACAGAATGTATGTGGCTATCCAGTTCAATTTCTGGTCCATGATAACCACCAAAATGTTGACAGTGGGGATTCAACGATGTTCATGGCTTTGAGAGGGCAGCACGGTAGCATTGTGGATAGCACAATTGCTTCACAGCTCCAGGGTCCCAGGTTCGATTCCGGCTTGGGTCACTGTCTGTGCGGAGTCTGCACGTTCTCCCCGTGTCTGCATGGGTTTCCTCCGGGTGCTCCGGTTTCCTCCCACAGTCCAAAGACGTGCAGGTTAGGTGGATTGGCCATGCTAAATTGCCCTCAGTATCCAAAAAAAGGTTAGAAGGGATTATTTGGTTACGGGGATAGGGTGGAAGTAAGGGCTTAAGTGGGTCGGTGCAGACTCGATGGGCCAAATGGCCTCCTTCTGCACTGTATGTCCTATGTTCTAAGTTAACCTTGTAGATTAGTTGGGAGGACTCGCGTGGACATTTCTGGTCATGTGGTTATGTATGTTGTTGTTGTTTCTCTTCCCGCACCTAGCAGTGCACTAAGACAGACTTTCATCTGTTTCCATAGCTCGTTTTTTCTGGAACAGATTGCTGCCAGTCGCCAGAGACTTATGGCTTGAGAGGCACCAATCCACATCAAGCATGGCAGACTAGAAGTATCTCCCACTCTTACAACCTGCCATCGACATATGTCGGAAGGATTTGGCAGGTTGACACTCAACTTGTTTGCTATGCTATAAACGCAGCTTCCTTGGCCATCAAATCCTGGTATGGGACCCAAACCCAGAATCTCTGGCTCAGAGGCAGGGACACTGCCCGCTGAGCCACAAGACCTGGTTGTGGATGTGTAAAAGCCTTAAATAAAAGATAGGAATGCCTCGCATTTGCAGAAACGCATCAAAGTTCAGGCTTTGGGCATCTGAGCCAAACCAATTGGACAGAGATCCAACAAGCAATTTAGAAACAATTTAAAGTATTCTTCTATGAGTGATTTCTTTGATGTGTTTTTTTTTTGGAATTTTATTTTCAAGCATAAGTAGTTTGCGCTCATGGAAAGAAATTAGAATAAATTGAGTGGACAGAAATCTCCACAGTACATGTGGTTACAGATTATCCACAGGGGAAATTTTCACCAATGGTGTGTTCACTTTGGATAACTGATCATTCTTGACTGCTTGCAAAATGGACAAAAATGGACAGTCCTGTTGCTATATGAGTTGTTGTTTCCTGATTGGTAATTGTGACTTTTGGTGCATGACTTGTAACTTTTAGCTTTCAGAGAGAATTTGATATTTGAACAAATCAGCAAGTTGTTGATTACTCGTGCCAATTAGAATGCTGATAAAAGATGTATTTCAAAAGCATCTTTCCCCAACCCCAGGTCATCTTACAACCAATTAAGTACATTTTGAAGTGTGGTCACTGCTTTATTATCTCAGTGTACTGGGTCCGGTTTAGCTCACTTGGCTAGACAGCTGGTTTGTGATGCAGAGCGAGGCCAGCAGCGCACGTTCAATTCCTGAACCAACTGAGGTTATTCATGAAGGCCCACTTTCTCAATCTTGCTCCTCGCCTGAGGTGTGGTGATCCTCAGGTTAAATCACCATCAGTCAGCTCTCCCCTCAAAGGGGAAAGCAGCCTATGGTCATCTTGGACTATGGCGGCTTTACACATCTCAGTGTGATGAAATTGGGATCTATGAATTCTGCGCAGAAACATATTTTGCTCATGATATGTATAATTCTGCATACTTTTATACTCTAGCATGGTATCACCATTTCATCTTTTCACTTTCCTCAAATTTTCTCTTCTTTTCAACATCAATGCTGTTTTGCTTTACAGCCCTTGTGCCTTTACTTAGGTGCCTCTACAAATAAAAACAGAGTCCATTTGTAATTGAAAGATATTGCTTGTGAAGATGGATTGTGCCAAGATTATTCTGGGCACTCCTATGAAAACAATTTTGGAAAAATAATTTATCTTCGTGAATGAGTAATAATGAATCATCATTCACAAACATGGCAGAAGCAAAGCAGATTAATATCCGCTGCTGGGTGAAACAGAAGTTTAAACTGAGAGTGAGTTGTTGCACTCATGGAACTCCTATTAGCAAGTAAAGGCATATGTGTATTGTTGAAAATTCATGCACGCTAACTATTGCTGTGGTTTTTAAAAACAGTATCAGAATAAATTGTCTTTGTATTATAAAATTGATGTGCACATTTTGTGCTCAATATTTAAAAGTGATTACTATCGGGTATATTTTCTTTCATTTTCTAATCTGAGCAAAAATAAAGAGAGTGTTAAGTGCAAAATGGACTCTCCCAACCACCACTGCCCCCCGCCCCTCCCCCACACTTGCACAGACATTTTGACTTTCATTAGAAGCAGAAGAAAAGCATAAAGCTCTTATGAAGAGACTACATTTTACATGGGAAACAGCAATGTTCTCCTGTTCACTTATTGTGGATTGGTCCAGCTATAAGCTATGAATATAACTTACAAAATGTAAAATTATTCTGTTATAAGAGCAATTATTCTTATGTCAAAATACGGATTGTCCTGAAAAACGATTACACATTCCATTTTAAAATCTATAAACAAAAATGATTTCAACAGAGAACTTCAGTTCTGGATATGTGATCTTCTCTTTTAGTAATTAAACAATAAGTTAGACCTCCTAATGGCTTTCCATGTGTTCATTACAGCTACCTGCGTGAGTTTGCAGTAATTAAGCAATCTGAAGCACAGACTGACCCGGAGAGATAGCTATTACATAGTGCGGATGTCCTTGAAACGTCTTGATCATCACACATTTTCTTCTCTTCATCTCACTGAAAGCTGGTGTCAGCATGATTTTGGATCATTCAGTACAAGAGCACTTATTGAAATCTTATAAGGGGATGCTGCAGCAATGATCCTGCGAGCAAAGCAGGGAGGTCAGCTGGCAAAAAAAAGTGGCCTATGCACATTTTTTTCCACCAAAGCGAAAATAAAATGTTTTTTGGGGACTTTCCTTAAGGTCAAAATGTGATTAGCATCTGAACAGGTGCATAAGTTGAGCTACCCTAGGGATTGTTATGGCCAAATCCATGTCATTTGATGTCAGGAGCCATCAAAATTGTGATAAAATTAATAGAACTCCAAGTGATTGATAACCCAGCTCATCTGCCATTCTGCAAGAAGACTCCCAGTGGTCCAGCAGCTAGAAACAATGCTTAGATCATCTCTGAAAGGAACCCATTTGAAAGATGTGACTGTGCGCTTTAATTAGTTCCTGAAATTTGTGACAGCCTTCTCCTACAAGAATACATGATTTGTTTACTAATGCAGGCAGAAATGATGAATATTTCAACTGCAACGAGCGATATGTGGGCCATGGATTCATTTTTTTTTCCCACTGACAAATCTTGAGTTAGAGTAAACATTTCCTGTTTTTATTTATGCACACCAGAAAACTACAGGTGTTCATCCAGCTGGCAAGTGATCTTTGAGTCAAGGTATATTTGCTTCATGATAATTTTGTGAAAAATACCAAATTTCCATACCATAGTTATTCACAGGTCTTTATTTGGTTGAAAAAAACAGAATGGTCTTTGGGTGATAGACTGACGAGTAACGCCAGAGAACTTTAAAGTCTGCGTCAGTTAATATTCAGTCACTTGATAATAATTATATAATTATGCAATAATGGATGGGTGGGTTCATGATTGTTGCAGTTTCTGCTTTTGGCACCACATCAGTTTCAAATTCAAATAAAACTTATGTGTACAAAGTTTGAATAAAACGCATGTTTGTAAAAGTTGGAAATGGTTGTTCCAACAAATCTACCTCTCCTCTTCATAAAGCTTCTTGCTGGACTTCCGGGTGCGGCGATGACCAGCTGAGTCGCACGTTTCGGCAGCTCCCTGTGAAACGGACTTTTGGGCTCTTGATAGGAGCCCCAACGGCAATTTTGACGGCTAAAAACACTGTGCGGTAAACCAGAAGGGAATCCCCCCTGGATACGGATGGAAAAAGGAGGAGAGAGTGGCCAGATTGCAGTGGATCCTTTAGAACAGCGGCAAGGAAGGCAAGCAAAAACCAAGATGGCGTCGGAAGGTGGCAGTTTAACATGGGGCCCTGAACAACAAGAGTTCTTGAAATGCTGTGTGGAAGAGATCAAAAAGGAAATGAAGAAAGAGCTGTTGGCCCCGATACTACAGGCGATCGAAGGGCTAAAGGAGGAACAAAAGACCCAGGAGCGGGAGCTTCGGGTCGTGAAGGCAAAGGCAGCCGAGAATGAGGACGATATACAGGGCCTGGTGGTGAAGACGGAGACGCAGGAGGCACATCAGAAACGATGTGTGGAAAGGTTGGAGGCACTGGAAAACAACGCAAGGAGGAACAACCTGAGGATTCTTGGTCTTCCTGAAGGTGTGGAGGGAGCGGACGTCGGGGCATATGTGAGCACGATGCTGCACTCGTTAATGGGAGCGGAGGCCCCGGCGGGTCCGTTGGAGGTGGAGGGAGCATACCGAGTGATGGCGCGAGGACCGAGAGCAGGAGAAATTCCCAGAGCCATAGTGGTGAGATTCCTCCATTTTAAGGATAGAGAAATGGTCCTTAGATGGGCGAAGAAAACTCGGAGCAGTAAATGGGAGAACGCGGTGATCCGCGTTTATCAAGACTGGAGTGCGGAGGTGGCGAGAAGGAGGGCGAGCTTTAATCGGGCCAAGGCGGTGCTTCATAAAAAGAAGATAAAATTTGGAATGCTGCAACCGGCAAGACTGTGGGTCACATATCGAGGGAGGCACCACTACTTTGAGATGGCGGATGAAGCGTGGACTTTTATTGTGGAAGAAAAACTGGAATGAGCGGGTTATTAAAAAGAACGTTCGAACAAAGTGGTGGGGCGAATGTGGGGGGCAAAGAGGGGTTTTATGTACTAATCCTGCGATGTGGTAACTTTTCTCTCTCCCACAGGTGGTGATGGGGGGAGGAGGGGAGGTGGAGGAGATGGGGCGTTGGCCATTGGGGGCGGGGCCAAGGGAGAAGCGCGGGCTTGGTTCCCGCGCTATGATAATCATGGCGGGAATAGAGAAGCAGGAAGGAGGGGGCGTCGCACGGTGCGAGCCGAGGTCACGGGGGGAAGCCGAGGTCAGCCAGAGTTTGCTGACTTCTGGGAGCAACATGGGGGGAGTAATTACGCTAGCAGGGGATCTAGTGGGGGGGTGGGAGGGGGGAATTACTGGGTTGCTGCTGCTGGGGAGAGGGGGGAGCTGGTATGGGAGAGGATGGGCGGGGGGGCACCGCCTGGGGGAGATACAGCTGCGTGGGAACCGGGTGAGGAGCTGGAAAAAGGTGATGGCTAATCGACAAGGGGGGGGGGTAGGAAGCCCCCCAACTCGGCTGATCACGTGGAACGTGAGAGGGCTGAACGGGCCGATAAAGAGGGCACGGGTACTCGCACACCTTAAGAAACTTAAGGCAGATGTGGTTATGTTACAGGAAACGCACCTGAAACTGATAGACCAGGTTAGGCTACGCAAAGGATGGGTGGGGCAGGTGTTCCATTCGGGGCTAGATGCGAAAAACAGGGGGGTGGCTATATTAGTGGGGAAGCGGGTAATGTTCGAGGCAAAGACTATAGTGGCGGATAACGGGGGCAGATACGTGATGGTGAGTGGCAAACTACAGGGGGAGACGGTGGTTTTGGTAAACGTATATGCCCCGAACTGGGATGATGCCAATTTTATGAGGCGGATGCTAGGACGCATTCCGGACCTAGAGATGGGAAAGCTGATAATGGGGGGAGATTTTAATACGGTGTTGGAACCAGGGCTGGATAGGTCGAAGTCCAGGACTGGAAGGAGGCCGGCAGCAGCCAAGGTACTTAAAGATTTTATGGAGCAGATGGGAGGTGTAGACCCGTGGAGATTTAGCAGACCTAGGAGTAAGGAGTTCTCGTTTTTCTCCTATGTCCATAAAGTCTACTCGCGAATAGACTTTTTTGTGCTGGGTAGGGCATTGATCCCGAAGGTGAGGGGAACGGAGTATATGGCTATAGCCATTTCGGATCACGCTCCACACTGGGTGGACTTGGAGATAGGGGAGGAAACAGGAGGGCGCCCACCCTGGAGAATGGACATGGGACTAATGGCAGATGAGGGGGTGTGTCTAAGGGTGAGGGGGTGCATTGAAAAGTACTTGGAACTCAATGATAATGGGGAGGTCCAGGTGGGAGTGGTCTGGGAGGCGTTGAAGGCGGTGGTTAGAGGGGAGCTGATATCAATAAGGGCACATAAAGGGAAGCAGGAGAGTAAGGAACGGGAGCGGTTGCTGCAAGAACTTTTGAGGGTGGACAGACAATATGCGGAAGCACCGGAGGAGGGACCGTACAGGGAAAGGCAAAGGCTACATGTAGAATTTGACTTGCTGACTACAGGCACTGCAGAGGCACAATGGAGGAAGGCACAGGGTGTACAGTACGAATATGGGGAGAAGGCGAGCAGGTTGCTGGCACACCAATTGAGGAAAAGGGGAGCAGCGAGGGAAATAGGGGGAGTGAGGGATGAGGAAGGAGAGATGGAGCGGGGAGCGGAGAGAGTGAATGGAGTGTTCAAGACATTTTATAAAAAATTATATGAAGCTCAAACCCCGGATGGGAGGGAGAGAATGATGGGCTTCTTGGATCGGCTGGAATTTCCCAAGGTGGAAGAGCAGGAAAGGGTGGGACTGGGAGCACAGATCGAGGTAGAAGAAGTGGTGAAAGGAATTAGGAGCATGCAGGCGGGAAAGGCCCCGGGACCGGATGGATTCCCAGTCGAATTCTATAGAAAATATGTGGACTTGCTCGCCCCGGTACTGACGAGGACCTTTAATGAGGCAAAGGAAAGGGGACAACTGCCCCCGACTATGTCTGAAGCAACGATATCGCTTCTCTTAAAGAAGGAAAAGGACCCGCTACAATGCGGGTCCTATAGACCTATTTCCCTCCTAAATGTAGATGCCAAGATCCTGGCCAAGGTAATGGCAATGAGAATAGAGGAATGTGTCCCGGGGGTGGTCCACGAGGACCAAACTGGGTTTGTGAAGGGGAGACAGCTGAACACGAATATACGGAGGTTGTTAGGGGTAATGATGATGGCCCCACCAGAGGGAGAAACGGAGATAGTAGTGGCGATGGATGCCGAGAAAGCATTTGATAGAGTGGAGTGGGATTATTTGTGGGAGGTGTTGAGGAGATTTGGTTTTGGAGAGGGGTATGTTAGATGGGTGCAGCTGTTGTATAGGGCCCCAGTGGCGAGCGTGGTCACGAATGGACGGGGATCTGCATATTTTCGGCTCCATAGAGGGACAAGGCAGGGATGCCCTCTGTCCCCATTATTGTTTGCACTGGCGATTGAGCCCCTGGCGATAGCGTTGAGGGATTCCAAGAAGTGGAGGGGAGTACTTAGGGGAGGAGAAGAGCACCGGGTATCTTTGTATGCGGACGATTTGCTACTATACGTGGCGGACCCGGCGGAGGGGATGCCAGAAATAATGCGGATACTTGGGGAGTTTGGGGATTTTTCAGGGTATAAATTGAACATGGGGAAAAGTGAGTTGTTTGTGGTGCATCCAGGGGAGCAGAGTAGAGAAATAGAGGACCTACCGTTGGGGAAGGTAACAAGGGACTTTCGTTACCTGAGGATCCTGATAGCTAAGAATTGGGGCACATTGCATAGGTTAAATTTAACGCGGTTGGTGGAACAGATGGAGGAGGATTTCAAGAGATGGGATATGGTATCCCTGTCAATGGCAGGGAGGGTGCAGGCGGTTAAGATGGTGGTCCTCCCGAGATTCCTCTTTGTGTTTCAGTGCCTCCCGGTGGTGATCACGAAGGCTTTTTTTAAAAGGATTGAAAAGAGCATCATGGGTTTTGTGTGGGCCGGGAAGACCCCGAGAGTGAGGAAGGGATTCTTACAGCGTAGCAGGGATAGGGGGGGACTGGCACTACCGAGCCTAAGTGAGTATTATTGGGCCGCTAATATTTCAATGGTGAGTAAGTGGATGGGAGAGGAGGAGGGAGCGGCGTGGAAGAGATTAGAGAGGGCGTCCTGTAGGGGGACTAGCCTACAGGCTATGGTGACAGCCCCATTGCCGTTCTCACCGAGGAACTACACCACAAGCCCGGTGGTGGTGGCTACACTGAAGATTTGGGGACAGTGGAGACGGCATAGGGGAAAGACAGGAGCCTTGGGGGGGTCCCCGATAAGAAACAACCATAGGTTTGCCCCGGGGGGAATGGATGGGGGATATGGAATGTGGCAAAGAGCAGGAATAACGCAACTGAAAGATCTGTTTGTGGATGGGAAGTTCGCGAGTCTGGGAGCGCTGACCAAGAAATATGGGTTGCCCCAAGGGAATGCATTCAGGTATATGCAACTGAGGGCTTTTGCGAGGCAACAGGTGAGGGAATTCCCGCAGCTCCCGAAACAAGAGGTGCAGGACAGAGTGATCTCAAAGACATGGGTGGGGGATGGTAAGGTGTCAGATATATATAGGGAAATGAGGGACGAAGGGGAGACTATGGTAGATGAACTAAAAGGGAAATGGGAAGAAGAGCTGGGGGAGGAGATTGAGGAGGGGCTGTGGGCAGATGCCCTAAGCAGGGTAAACTCGTCGTCCTCGTGTGCCAGGCTAAGCCTGATTCAGTTTAAGGTATTACACAGGGCACATATGACTGGAGCACGGCTCAGTAAATTTTTTGGGGTGGAGGATAGGTGTGCGAGGTGCTCGAGAAGCCCAGCGAATCATACCCATATGTTTTGGTCATGCCCGGCACTACAGAGGTTTTGGATGGGGGTGACAAAGGTGCTTTCAAAAGTAGTAGGAGTCCGGGTCGAACCAAGCTGGGGGTTGGCTATATTTGGGGTTGCACAAGAGCCGGGAGTGCAGGAGGCGAGAGAGGCCGATGTTTTGGCCTTTGCGTCCCTAGTAGCCCGGCGCAGGATATTGCTAATGTGGAAAGAAGCCAAGCCCCCGGGGGTGGAGACCTGGATAAATGACATGGCGGGGTTTATAAAGCTAGAGCGGATTAAGTTCGTCCTAAGGGGGTCGGCTCAAGGGTTCACCAGGCGGTGGCAACCGTTCGTCGAATACCTCGCAGAAAGATAGACGGAATGGGAAAAAGAAGGCAGCAGCAGCAGCCCAGGATCGGGGGGGGGGGGGGTGGAGGAGGAACCAGAAGGACTCTCAGGGTTGTTAATATATACTGTATAGTATGTATAGGTCGTTGCTACAGATAATTATATATTGGACTGTTAAATTATATTTTTGGAGAGTGTTACTTGTGACAAGGCAGTTGCCAATTAGGGCTAGTTTTCATTTTTGTTATTTATTATTTATTCATTTTTTGTTTATAAAATAGGTCATTGTTATTTGTGTTGTTATAATATTGTGTAAAGGATGCACAATGTACTGTGTTGGTTGACCAAAAATTTTCAATAAAATATTTAATAAATGCTAAAAAAATTTTTAAAAAATAAAAATAAAATAAAGCTTCTTGCTTAGCAAGGCTCTCAGTTTATTAAAGGTTAACAGGTGATGCTCGATCAATAACTCCAGAAGCGAGATTGGATGACAATTGAAGGCTTTATTGGACTAGATGTTTCCCCCAGCAGCACTGGTACAGAATGCAGCTGCTAGGGAGACACAGGCTCTTATACTCCAACTTACTGGGCGGAGCCAGCAGGCAGGCTTCACCAATGATATTGCTGTCTCAGGTACCTCCCACACCAATGGTCTTACAGCATCAACCTGGGTACCGTAATACCCCTAATACAGACTACCACATTCACCCCCTGTTAAAAAAAGAGTCCGGCGGGGGTGGTGGTCTCGCGTTATACAGTGGTCGAGGTTGAGGTTATGGTGGTACCCAGTATACATTAGTACAGTGTTTTGCCTCGTTACATGTCGCAACTATTTACAGTATTTATTTACATTCAAAATGAAGCAATTAGTCGGTCGGGGGCCCTGGTCGTCCTCTGCGATCGTCGCAGTTTCGGCGGTGATGCAGGCGCCGGCTCAGGCATCCGTGGCTCAGGGAGCGTGGCTTCGGCAGCTTCATCACCCCTAGATGGGACCAGTGGGAGAACCGACCCACCTAGGAAGGGGGCGGCTGTGGGGTACGCCGGTGGGAGGGAGGGTGGGGTCGGTGGTGGGAGTGTGGTTGGGAACCCAGCGGGCGCCAGATCCCATAGGGAGACCGTATCCTGTCGGCCAGCGGGGTACGTAGGCGTATTGAGGGTTAGTGTGAAGGAGCTGGACCCTCTCGACCAATGGGTCCGACTTGTACGCCCACATGTGTTTGCGGAGCAGGATGGGTCCAGGAGCTGCCAGCCAGGTTGGGAGCGAGGTCCCGGAGGAGGACTTCCTAGGGAAGACGAGGAGACGTTCGTGAGGTGTCTGGTTGGTCGTGGTACACAGCAGTGATCAGATGGAGTGGAGAGCATCCGGAAGGACCTCCTGCCAGCGGAAGACTGGGAGATTACTGGACCGTAGGGCCAGTAGGACGGTCTTCCAGACCGTTCCGTTCTCCCTCTCTACCTGTCCGTTTCCCCGGGGGTTGTAACTGGTCGTCATGCTCGAGGAAATGACCTTGCTGAGCAGGAATTGACGCTGTTTGTCGCTCATAAAGGAGGACCCCCGATCGCTGTGTATGTAGGCGGGGAACCCGAACAGTGTAAAGATACTGTGGAGGGCTTTTATGACGGTGGCTGCGGTCATGTCGGGGCAGGGGATGGGGAATGGGAACCGGGAGTACTCGTCAATCACATTCAGGAAGTACGTGTTGTGGTCAGTGGAGGGGAGGGGCCCTTTGAAGTCCATACTGAGGCGTTCAAACGGACGGGAAGCCTTTATCAGGTGCACTTTCTCTGGCTTGTAGAAATACGGCTTGCACTCCGCGCAGGTTTGGCAGTTCCTGGTGGCGGTCCTCACCTCCTCGAACGAGTAGGGCAGGTTGCGAGTCTTAATGAAATGGAAGAATCGAGTGACCCCCGGGTGGCAGAGGTCCTCGTGGAGGGCCCGGAAGCGGTCCACTTGTGCGTTGGCACATGTGCCGTGGGATAGGGCATCAGGAGGCTCGTTTAGCTTCCCGGGACGATACAAGATCTCATAGTTGTAGGTGGAGAGCTCGATCCTCCACCGTAAGATCTTATCATTCTTTATCTTGCCCCGCTGTGCATTATCGAACATGAAAGCAACCGACCGTTGGTCAGTGAGGAGAGTGAATCTCCTGCCGGCCAGGTAATGCCTCCAGTGAAGCACAGCTTCTACTATGGCCTGGGCCTCCTTTTCAACTGAGGAATGGCGGATTCCTGAAGCGTGGAGGGTGCGTGAGAAGAAGGCCACGGGTATGCCCGCTTGGTTGAGGGTGCCGCCAGAGCTACGTCGGATGCATCGCTCTCGACTTGGAAGGGAAGGGATTCATCGATTGCATGCATCGTGGCCTTTGCAATGTCCGCTTTGATGTGGCTGAAGGCCTGGCGGGCCTCTGTCAATAGGGTAAAAACCGTAGATTGAATTAGTGGGCGGGCCTTGTCCGCATAGTTGGGGACCCACTGGGCATAATATGAAAAAAATACCAGGCAGCGTTTCAGGGCTTTGGAGCAGTGGGGGAGGGGAAACTCTATGCATGCATTCGGGATCTGGGCCTATAACTCCCATCATGCACTACGTAGCCGAGGATGGCTAGACTGTCGGTGCTGAACATGCATTTGTCCTTTTTGTAGGTTAGATTAAGGATTTTTGCAGTAGGGAGGAATTTTCGGAGGTTGTTGTCGTGGTCCTACTGGACCCGGCCGCAGATGGTGACGTTATCGAGGCACGGAAATGTGGCCTGCAAACCGTACCGGTCAACCATTCGGTCCATCTCCCGTTGGAAGACCGAGACTCCATTTGTGACACCGAAGGGAGCCCTTAGGAAGTGGTAGAGCCGCCCATCTGCTTCGAATGCAGTGCACTTGCGGTCGCTAGGGCGGATGGTGAGCTGGTGGTAGGCGGATTTTAGATCCACCGTGGAAAAGACCTTGTATTGTGCAATCTGATTGACCAGATCAGATATGCGGGGGAGAGGGTACGCGTCGAGCTGCGTATACCTGTTGATACTCTGACTATAATCGATGACCATCCTATGCTTCTCCCCGGTCTTTACAAGCACTACTTGAGCTCTCCAGGGACTGTTGCTAGCCTCAATAATACCTTCCTTTAGTAACCGCTTGACTTCCGACCTAATGAAGGTCCGGTCCTGGGCATTGTACCATCTGCTCCGGGTGGCGATGGGTTTGAAATCCGGGGTGAGGTTCTCAAAAAGGGAAGGCGGATCGACCTTGAGGGTCGCGAGGCTGCAGACAGTGAGTGGGGGGGTATAGGGCCGCCGAATTTAAAAGTTAAACTCTGGAAATCTAGCCCTAGGAGCGTGGCAGTGCAAAGGTGAGGGAGGACGTAGAGGCGGAAATTTTTTAATTCCCTTCCCTGGACCGTGAGGTTCGCAACGCAGAACCCTTTGATCTCTAAAGAGTGAGATTTTTTGATTAACTGGGTGGATGGGAAGAGAACAGCGCCTTACCGTGTTGGGGTGTATGAAGCTCTCTGTGCTCCGGAGTCGCTCACGCAGGATGTTTTGTGCCCATTGATGAGCACGGTCGTCATCACGGTCGAAAGCGTCCGGGGCCGAGACTGGTCCAGGGTCACCGAGGCAAGTCGTGGCAAAAGTTTGAGGTTTTCCTCGGGCGGTGTGTGGTCATCCGAATCGGGATCCTGAGACTCCTGCCAAGATGGCGGCGCCCACTGGTCGCACATGGCTGGGGGTCTGAAAGATGGCGGCGCCCATCCGTCGCACGTGGTCCCTGGGGAACAAGATGGCGGCGCCCAGGGCCCGCAGGTGGCTCTGGAACAGGAAGATGGCGGCGCCCGCTGGCCGCATGGGGCTCGTGGAGAGAGTTGGGGTGACGGTCCCGGTTCGCCCCCGGAGAACACGGCGACCGCCCGGGCCTGGCATACCGGCACGAAATGGCCCTTTTTGCTGCACCCTTTGCAGGTGGAGGAGCGGGCCGGGCAGCGCTGCCGGGGGGCTTGGCTTGCCCACAAAAATAGCAGCAGGGCCCCACGGGGTTGCCTGCTAGTCGCACAGCACAAGCTTGTGGGGGATGTGGGATGCATTGGAGTCGGCCACGGGGGGGTTCCATGCTGCCCAAGAGGCTGCCGCGCGGTCGGTTACATAAGCGCCGGCGTTCCAGGAGGCCACATCCAGGGAGCTAGCAAGGGCCCGTGCCTCCTTGAGGCATAGTGTCTCTTTTTCCAGCAGCCGCTGGCGGATTTGGGAGGACAGCATACCTGCAATGAATGCGTCCCGGATCAAAAGTTCTGTGTGGTCGCTGGCTGAAACTTGTGGGCAGTCACAGTTCCTACCTAACACGAGGAGCGCACGTTAGAATTGCTCCAGCGATTTCCCGGGGATTTGTCGCCTCGTCGCTAGCAGATGTCGGGCGTAGACCTGGTTTAATGGGTGAATATAGTGTCCTTTCAGCAGGGTCATTGCCGCCTCGAAATCGTCCGCGTCCTCGATAAGGGTGTAGATCTCGGGGCTCACCCTCGAATGAAGAACTTGCATCTTTTGGTGCTCCATGGGTGTAGTTGTGGCCGTCCTGAGGTACCTGTTGAAGCACGGCAGCCAGTGTTTGAAGGTTGCCGCTGAGTTTGCCACGTGGGGGCTGAGTTGCAGACACTCCGGCTTGATTCGGAGCTTCTTGCTTAGCAAGGCTCTCAGTTTATTAAAGGTTAACAGGTGATGCTCGATCAATAACTCCAGAAGCGAGATTGGATGACAATTGAAGGCTTTATTGGACTAGATGTTTCCCCAGCAGCGCAGGTACAGAATGCAGCTGCTAGGGAGACACAGACTCTTATACTCCACCTTACAGGGCGGAACCAGCAGGCAGGCTTCACCAATGATATTGCTGTCTCAGGTACCTCCCACACCAATGGTCTTACAGCATCAACCTGGGTACCGTAATACCCCTAATACCGACTACCACAACAGGCGATTGGAAATGTTTGATTCTTTACTACACCATTGTGCCATTCACAGTGGCATAGGTGTCAAGTGACACATCCTGGGTTGAGGTTAAAGTTCTGAAGTACTCCAATGTCTTCAACCTTTAAGGACCAATGGATACATTTAGGTGGAGCTATGATTCATATGTTGTATGATATGAAGCTGAATCACAGAAAGATTACATCCTCAAGTGTTCTCACACCACTTGCAGGAATACCAAATACATTCAGATCAGCAACTTCACACACAACTCGCTATACATTCTGTATTGTGTGAAACTGAAACTGATCGCAGTGATACAGAAAGTTTATCTAACTGCTGTAAAAAGGCACCTTGTGGTATGTTTGTTACACTTTTCCCCTGTGGACTGTAAGCAACTTTTTATTTTTATATTTTTGTGCATCAGATAGGTGACACCAGCATTATGTTTCAGCTTTGCACCAGAGACAAGATCAGTTTTTACATGGGGTGTGCACTTACTCTGATCCTGTGAAATATCAAAGCTAATTAATCTGTCTGTGCTTGATTCACGTTCAATAGACCCGTGAGTCTAATAGGAAGCCTCATTGTGTAAATAGGTCTGCCGCTGAATGGGTATCAGTTATTAATCCAAATATTTCAAATCCCAAACCAAATTTGACCATAGCACATGCTTTTGTCATAATTAAAAATCAATGTCTAACCCTGACTGCTGTTTGAATGCTCCAGTCAATAAAGTATTACACACTACCATGCACACTTTATAAATCTTAAAGAGAAATAAATGAAGTTAGTTGCATCCAAATTACCTAAAGTGCAAACGGAAAATGCCAATGGAACTGTGATCCTACTGATTAAATAAACAGATTCACTGTTTGCTTAATAAAATGCTCAGCTTGACATTAATTGAAAGAGCTAAACATTTATTGAAACCTTGTCAGAAAACAGAAAAGTATAGGATTCTGAAACCAACTATATCCAGCTGCCATACCAGTAGACTGATATCAAGCAATGATGTATGTTTTAACATAAGATGGGCATACAGCCTGCACTTTACGAGGTAGCTCTTTTGATCAAGTGGTAAGTGCTGTAATCAGTAAGATGTCTCCATTAACACAAAAAACTAATTTGTGCAGCATTTGGGGTAAGAGGAAATGCTCAATATTTATCCTGCAAGTTAGTCACAATATTTCAAGAATTACCATTTAGTTCCTACAGTACAGAGTTGAAATCATTGGGGGTGGGGGGAAGAGAGTGGGTGCTTTGTATTGTACTGAGGAAAACCTCACCATGTAGATTCACAGCAGGCAGCCATTATTGAACAACTTTATTTACACCTCCCAGCAGAGAGGACAGTGTAACAAAATGCTCAGACCCTGCATTATATGTCACACTCCCTCCCCACTTAGAAAAGCAACTTGAACATATATTAAAATGGAAAATTGTACATGTGCACAATTTCCCAAAATACTGAACCAACATCAACAATATCTGAAAACTTAACAGGATGAGTTACATATTTGTTTTTACTGTAATCGCAACCAAAACATATATATGACCAAAATTATCACTGTATTTTTTCCCCTTAAAACTACATGTTTAACAAAAATATCATTTGATGAGAAGGAGTAAAAATAACAATGTTTTTCTTCTTCCTTCCAACATTAGATTAACCTATCTGGCTTCTTTCTCTTTCTCTATGGATATCTCCTTCCATTAGCTTGACGCTAACCTTTCCATATTACTGACTTTCAACCCTGAACTTTGACTTTAACTATCAACTCCACTCAATGGTTGGGACTATGACATTGGTTGATTAGACTTGATCAAAGACCGTGACTCACTTTGCTCTAGTGGTGGATTCTGTGACATCAGCAATTGTCCAGTTTCTTTGTGGCTTTCAGTTTCCTATTACTGTTACGTGGGTCTAAAGGATGTTTCTCATGATCTCCCTTTATCAGATATCAGTGGTATTAAGTGGCCGCGTTAGCCATGATACAAATCCCGTAATGGCTGCTGAATCTCGCGAGAGGCCAAAAATAGGGCGCGCGATTCTCCCGTGCCGTATGGGAGAATCGCCATTTTTTTCCCGCGGCATTAGAGGTCGCTCAGGCGATGAAAAGTGCCAAGAGATGGTCGATTGAGTTACAGAGTGTGAAAGAAGATGAGGTCCACCAGGTTTGGTGGGAAGCCACTAGCAGTTGTGGCACCGGAGATGATGGCGCTGAAAACAATGAGCATAAGAGTCTCGGAGCAAAGGACAGTACAGTGATATAAGTAATTTGGCCTGCAGATCAGGAGCTAGGAAGAATGTTACCGGTGTGGCGAGATCACCTCCAGAAGAGATGTAAATTAAGGGAAACTATGCCTTATGCCTGCAATAAGAGAGGCGCATTCAAAAAAAAATGCAAGATAAGGCAGAGGCCACAAGGAGCCAACAAAAAAAACTCAGACTCCAGTACAGAGTGCTGAGAATAACCCTGAGAACAGTTTAAACAACATCAAAGTGGGCAAGATGCCCCCCCCAAATTATGATTGTGTTGATAGGAAATGGTTAGCCACTTAGAATGGAGGTGAACAAGTGGGCCACCGCTACACTTGTCGATGAGCAAATGTATCGATATCTGCAAGCTGGTGTCCAGCCCCTGAAGTTAAGATGGCCACTACCATCAGGGCAAGAGCAGCAGAAACTTGGGAACACCACCACCTACCTGCAAGTTCTCCACCAAGTCTCTCACCATCCTGACTTGGAAATATATCACTGTTCCTTTGCTCAGTCAAAATTCTGGAACTCCCTCCCTAACAGTGCAATGGGTGTACCTACACCAGATGGACTGCAGCAGTTCAAGAAGACAGCTCACCACTTCCTTCTCAAGGGCAACTAGGGATGAGCAATACAAATATTGGTCCAGCCAGTGACATCCACATCCCATAGAATTAATATTTTTAAAACGTCAGTCAGTGAGATCCCTTGAAAAGGTGAAGCTCACATGACAGCAGGTCTGTTCCTGACTCATGGGTCTCATCACATCGAGATCCCAGCAAAGCCACTCATTCTGTGCCGTTTGCCATTGGCTGCAGCCAGTAACAGGGAAAAATGGCGGACGGGAGGTGAATACCTCCAGGGGCCACGGCTGGTGGACGGCAGGTAACCTACAACTCCTAACCTCCATCCTCCCATGGCTGACATGGGTTCATGTGGTTAGACTTTCTATGTTGCCACGACAATGGTGTCTCTGTAGCGTATCGAGGATAGTGGAGGAAAACTGAATAGTGTCAGCTGAATAATGCCAGAGGGAGGCTTCATGAACAGGGCCCTTAATACCATAGTTAAAGAGCAATGTCCCCATATGCATTCATGTATGAATGTGAGGAACATCATCCCAGGTTCTCCGAGATGCCCTTCATTTAGAAGGTGTGGAGTGGGAGTGCCATATCTAGATGAAGGTCTTGCACAGGGCTGAGCATAGTCGTGGTGGCTTTGAGATAGGGAGAAACCTGTAAAGGACAGGCTCACTTAATGTATCACTTCAATTCATTCACACACCCACTGAGGTGTTGACGATGCAGGCTACAGGCAGCCCTGACTTGTTAATGGCTCTCATTCAGATGAGAAGGAAGGCTCATTGCAGGATGGCAAAGGGTCAAGAGAAGCAAGGGCCTTAGCAGCAAAAGGCAGTAGAGCCTCAAGAACGTCACGATGATGGTGAACAGAGTACACTGCAATGGCAGACATTGGCCCCACCATGGGGGTATCACAATGAAAGGCAATGCCAAATGTGCCTTTGTATGTCCCACAATGTGACTTCTCACATCTGCCAGTTTCTCCACTATGAGCTGTGGTCACAAAGACTTTGGAGGAGTAATGCAGACCTCCTGACCTGCAGTGAGTGAATAGCTATCCGGATGCCATTTAAATATGGTGCCAAGACTTTAGACCCCTTGAGGTAATGGCATGCCTTAAGACTTCATACCCACTCCCCATGAGATTCACCACACTCCTCACAGATTCATAATTAATGCGCTAAACCACGAGAGGTCATATGTGTTCAGCGGTTTTACCTACCAGCAAGAATCACTCTGGCTTAGACTAGAGTGGTACGAACTCTGAACAAATGCAAATTAGGCAAAGAAAGTATCAAAGCTGTAAATTGTTTGATGGTAATTAAATCTTTTGTTTTAGATACGAGCACAAGAACTTTTTTCCACTGATTCCAACCAGTATTGTACAAATGATATTAGACTGCTGAAGATATCTGTGATTATGAAACACAGTTGAAAGTCAAATTGAGAGTGGACACTAAATCATCTCATTTATCAATTCAACCACATTAAGGAAAACAACAACAGTTTGTATTAATGCATTAGCTTTCATGTCGTAAAATGTCTTGAGGTACTTCACAAGAGCATTATCAAAAGAAATGTGACTTTAAGCCACATTCGTTTATGGAATGTTCTGAGAAACAGGGCAATAAACTGTGTGTGAGGGTGAGGGGTGGTTTGCTTTTCTGCTGTCTCTGGCATTTTCTAATTTTACCAGTGGTGAAGAACTCGGGAGCGAGTCGGGTGCATCTTGGTGGCCTCCACGCATACTCAGGGTGGGGCCTTCCTGACCAGGCACCCTGCAAAACATGGAAACCACTCCCTGGTGGCCGGGACTGCCCCCTCAGAACTACCTCCCTCCCACCCACCCTGCTCACAAAGTACCGCCTCTTCCACCCTCACTGGGGCCTGACTGACTGGCGCCAGTGTTCCTGTCTCAACTTACCTGGATTCTGGAGCCTCCTCCGTTGTTTTTGTTTCTGCCTGGTAGCAGTCCCAATTGTTGCCATTGCTCCTGGTGACACTATTGGGACTGAAGAACTTCGTTATGTGCTGCTTTTTCATTGTTTGTGCAGATAATGACACAGAGAAAATGCATTTATCACAATTATACTGCATGCATCAATGTAGTATAATATAGACCTAGGTATGGGTGAATGATCGAATGCTACTGCACACATAAAGTTCATAACCTCCACCAATTTTGCTTACAAACCATAAATGAGGCTGGAACTGGGACTACATTGAACGCATAACTAAATGACCTCACTTGGTAGACCAGTCTTCCATTTTAAAGTTTACAGTTGTGCATCATCCGGGAAGATACACCATTCAAAAAGTTCAATTTCTTTGTGACTGGTGTTGCTCTTTTTAGCCTTAGTCTATTGGCTCTGATTACGTCAACTTTGCTCATGAGTCGCCAGGTATCTTTATGATACCGCCACGTGGTTCAAGTTCAGGTTATGATTAATAATACAACACACCGCTTAGTAAGGATTAAAACAACGGTCATTTATTATATACAACAAGCAATATGAATACCCTAATACTACTTTCTCTATAATAAACCTATCACTACTGGCCAATACTTAACTTAGGAAGAGCCCACCAGGTCAGGGAAACGAATGGCTTGTCCAATCAGATCTGGCCCACGGGATTTAAAAGGCTGCTACAGGTCGGTGGCTAGGTGTCTCTACCGGATAGCGATCGCTGGATTCAAACTTACAGTTGCCGGTTGCTGTTCTTGCGAAGGTCTCGAGCAGGCGAAGAGGAGAGAGAGAGAGAGATCTGAACTAGGCCCCTCACTTTTATAGGTCCCAGGGGCTTCCCGCCTCCTGGGGCGGCCCTTGACCCTGAGTCCCAAGTGATTGGATTTGTTCCCAATCCCTGGGGTCGATGTGTCCAATGGTGAGGCGATTCCTCGATCAGGGGGTGGTCATTCACCTGTCTTTGTTTCGGCCACTGCAGGCGCCGACAGGTCTGGCCCGGTATTCAATTGCTAATATGTTGCAATTGTTCCCGGGGATAGCCGATTTAACTGTGGATGTCTGAATAGATGGGCTGCAAACAGTCCTGAATGTAACTGCAAATACCTGGGTTGATGGGCTGTTGATAGCCCTGAGTATCGATCTGGGCTAACTTCCCCAGAGCCGAATATGCAATACTGTCTGCAGCTGCCTGCTTGTGTTCGTTAGCTGCTTTTCCCAGCAGTCTTTCGGGTTAGCCGTTTTAAACTGGGTTTCGGCCAGATTAATCGGAACGCAGCCATTTTACGTGGCTACACTGGACATCCCGATAGAGAAAAATGTTAATATTTCATTAATATAAGTGCATGATTAATATATATATTTTTTTTCAAGACTTCTGGAACAATATAATCTAATGAAATTATGAAATACATTCCCTCAGCAAAGAAAACCCCAGTAGCAGTTAAAGACAAGAACAATGGACTGTAGTGATCACCTTTGCTCAGGAAGCATAATTTCACTTTTAAAAAGAGTTCATATGCATGCAGCAATAAATGCTCAATTTTTAAGTAAGAGCCGGAGTGGTTGGCGTGCCGCCGGCCGGCGGGAAAGGCCTTTGGCGCCACGACAGCCGGGGCCGAAAGGACTTCGCCGAGGCTGTGGCCGAGGTGGAAGGAAAAGAGTGCCCCCATGGCACAGGCTCACCCGCGGATCGGTGGGCCCCTTTCGCGGGCCAGGCCACCGTGGGGGCACCCCCCGTGGCCAGATCGCTCCGCGCCCCCCCCAGAACCCCGGAGCCTGCCCGCGACGCCTGGTCCCGCCGTTAAGAGAGGTGGTTTGATTCTCGCCGGCGGGACTGGCATCCCAGCAGTGGGACTTCGGGCCAACGCAGGCCGGAGAATCGCCGGTGGGGGTTCGCCGGCCGGCGCAGCGCGATTCCCGCCTCCGCCGAATATCCGGTGCCGGAGAATTCGGCAACCGGCGGGGGCGGGATTCACGCCAGGCCCCGGCGATTCTCCGATCCGGCGGGGGGTCAGAGCCCCCCCCCGGCGATTCTCCAGCCCGCGATGGGCTGAAGTCTCGCTGCTGGAATGCCTGTCCCGCCGGCGAGAATCAAACCTCCTCTCTTACCGGCGGGACCAGGCGGCGCAGGCGGGCTCTGGGGTCCTGGGGGGGGTGCGGGGTGATCTGGCCCCGAGGGTGCCCTCACGGTGGCCTGGCCCGCGATCGGGGCCCACCGATCCGCGGGCGGGCCTGTGCCGTGGGGGCACCCTTTTCCCTCAGCCACAGCCTTCACCATGGCCGACGTGGAAGAGACACCCGCTCCTGCGCATGCGCGGGGATGACATCAGCAGCCGCTGACGCTCCCGCGCATGCGCTGACTTCCGCCCAGGTACAGGACATGTTCAGTGGACAAGCTTGTTGTTTCCTCTCCTTCAATTGAAAGGTGCAGGATGATGCTCCACCTATTCTGTTCCAATAATATACTTCAACTTAAATAATGCTTCCAACAGAAGCTACTGTGAGTAAGAGTTCCTTTCGGCCCCGGCTGACGTGGCGCCAAAGGCTTTTCCCGCCGGCCGGCGCGGGCCTAGCCCCTCAAGGTGAGGGCTTGGCCCCTAAAGGTGCGGAGTGGTCCCCGCGACTCCATCCCGCCGGGACCCCCCGTCCCGCCGGGTAGGAGAGAATCCCGGCCCAGGTATAGCACAGGTTCAGTGGACAAGCTTGTTTTTTCCTCTCCTTCAATTGATAGGAGGATGATGCTCCATCTATTCTGCTCCAATAATATACTTCAACTTAAAAAATGCTTCCAACAGAAGCTACTGTGAATAAGAGTTCAAACTTATTGCAGTTCTGTGCTGTACCTTGAGCCCACTGAAACTAGGTTGAGGATATCTCAACTCATTTCGCCCAAGAGCCGAGCACACACTGCAGAGAGAGATGTGCAACCAGTTGAGTGAGCTGAATTTAAATCAAGGCCCCAGAGGTCAAAAAATAATACCTCGCCCATTGTGGCACATTTCAATATTGAAATGCTGCTTTGTGATTTTGTTGGATCTGCCATCTTTGGTGGGTTTGCGAGACTTAGTTCTGTTTCTGCATCAAAGACTTGAAAATTCCTCAAAAGTACGAGCACTGGAACTGTGGCTGGTACCTCATCTACTGCTGGTTTACCAGAAAATAGATTCTTTGGGGGTGATTTTCCACCCAGCGGGAATGCTAGAGTGGGTGACAAAGCAAGCAGGCGACACAAAACGACTTTTATGCTGATGGGATTTCCCCACTCAATTGTCCCCTTTAAAAATCGGGATCTGAATTTATATCTAATTGATTATGCATATCAGACATTTACACCTGATTGAATTGTCCATTCACGGCGCACGTGAATCATGACAAGTTCGCCACAATGTGTACCTGCTGAACAGAACCCGCAGGATGCGCACAAGTGAGCACAGCCCCCAGGTGGGTAAGAGGGTTATGTCTGGGCAGTACCCTAGCACTGTGCCTTGGCACTGATTCCTGAAACTACCCGGACACTGCAGTGTCCCACCCGAGCTGACACTTTGCCAGAAAATTGCCAAATTCCGCCTTTTGTCTTGGGTTTCTCAACAAAAAAAAGCCCATTACTCAGAAATATTTAATCAGCAAACTGAAGATAAGCATATTGCAAATTTGTGCAATAAGCAATAACAATTTGTACAATATTACATTGTGTATCTATCGTATGTTCTATGTTTTTCATGTATGGAACGATCTGCCTGGACTGTCGGCAGAACAAAACTTTTCACTGTTCCTCAGTACATGTGACAGTAAATCTAAATCTAAATTGTTTAGTCAGAGTCAAGAGTACATCTTTAAGTTTGAGATCTGACTGTCTGTAAAATGATAAATAATAAAATAATCAAAGGAGTGTGACTCTGTGGAGGTCCCTGCCAGTGAAGCAGTTGAGGCTATCTTGTTGAATGTTTTTAATGTTTTTAGATAGACTTTTGAACAGTAAAGGAATTAAGGATTATGGTGAGCGGGCGGGTAAGTGGAGCTGTGTCCACAAAAAGATCAGCCATGATCTTATTGAATGGCGGAGCAGGCTCGAGGGGCCAGATGGCCTACTCCTGCTCCTAGTTCTTTTGTTATTATGTTATAAGAGAATTTGTGGAAATCAAATAACATTCGAAGAAAAGTTGGCAGTGATTTGTTCGGTGGGACCTTTTACCACACCTCGACCAGGAATGGTGTACAGCATAGAGGTCATGAATAACATTCCTCTCATCGCTAACCAAGAGATAGGCTGTTTCCAAATAATTAATGATTGGCTAACCAAATAGCACACTTAGAAATGGTGGGCGCACTTTAACCACTGCGCCACACCCTGCGAGGATTTGGATGCACCGGTTAAATAGCGAGAAAGGCCAAAATCGAGATTTGTGTCGGACGCAAATCAATTTGCCTTCTAACCACCCCACTCCCAATGGCGAGTTCCAGAACTTGCCCAAATATGTTGAGCATATCATTAACCCAAATTCACATTAATTTCCATTTCATTAGCAAGATTGACTTTGAATGTAACAGCCTCCCGGGAATTAACCAGCTCCCCAGTGAGAAATCACATGGGCGTTGTTTAGTACTCCTTTTTAAAAACACGAAGCAGGTGCAATGGCTGCTGAGGGCAACTGAGGAGGTGAATAGCCATTTCCATTTTCGGACATACAACTCAAGCCAGTGGAGTTGCTTCCCCAGTGCATGGGGGGGGTTGCTGAAGCGTTCCAGATCAGGGGTCGTCCCTGGGCTGGAGGGGGAGGTATAAGGGCCTTTTCATCTGTGAGGCTTTCAAACCATCTTTAAATATTGTGGATACCCATGATAGTGAACTGCATATTCTGCCTGTCCTTCCGCATACTTCCAGAACAGAGCCCTGCTCTTGGATCTATGCTGAAGGTCATTTTAACTCCCTTTAACTGTGAGCAGCTTCCAGCTGCACATCTGAAGGCTATGGCTAATGAGAAATTGGCGTTGTTAGTTGTGAGAGCACTTCACAGCTGTGTTGCTGTTTCCTTCATTTCCTGTAAGCCGGAGAGAAGGACAATTTTTTCTAAGATACCTGGGTCCTGGAACACTGGGTTTAGGGGGAGTCCAGAAGGTTCCCAAGCAATTCAGTTTGAAGCAAGATGATGCTGTAGGACATGGCGCATGACATTGTTCCAAATGGGTCACCTGGGGCGTCATTCTCCGCCGGCGGGAGTCTCCGTTTTGCCGGCGCCCGGGGGTTTCCCGACGGCGTGGGGCTGCCCCACAATGGGAAACCCCATTGTTACGGAGACTCCCGCCGGCCGGTCGGCGCAGAAATGTGGCGGGGCGGGTAGGAGAATTTCACCCCTGCTAACGTCACTGAAGAAATGCTGTTTGCTGATGATTGCTGGTGTGGTGAGTGCTGTGTATAACTGGCATGTCACCACGGGTTAACCATGCTGGAAGTCAAGGATATCCAACTGCACCTTGAGCGGCAGTGAAATATGTAGAAGCCAAGATTTGGTTTTGGTGAGATTGGGCTGTGTGGGAGGACTTGCACAGCTGCGGCCTCCTGGGTGGAGAATGGCACTGATATGTGGAACAAGTCACACATTAAAGTTAATAATAATAATCTTTATTAGTGTCACAAGTAGGCTTACATTAACACTGTAATGAAGTTACTTTGAAAATTCCCTAGTCGCCACACTCCAGTGCCTGTTCGGTTACACTGAGGGAGAATTCAGAATGTCCAATTCACGTAACCAGCACGTTTTCGGGACTTGAGGGGGAAATGCCCAGAGGAAACCCACGCAGACACGGGGGGAACGTGAAGACTCTACACAGACAGTGACCACTCCGTCGGGAAATCCCCGGGGTGCCGGCAAAACGGAGCCTCCCGACGGTGGAGAATCCAGCCCCCCATTTTTTTGTCATATTGCTTATTCCCCCAGTTAGCTTAGAATATCAAAAGGATCAATACCATGTGGCAACAAGTTAGATGTTTTGTCAGGTAACACATTTATTCCACTGCTTTAATGTATAGAAGCTATTTTAGATGAAAATAATCTGCCTCTGTCATTATTTTAACTTAAGGTGGGATCCAGAAATCATTACAAACTCGGCCCAAAATGTCAGCTATGCATTTGATCCCAACATTGTTTCCAATATAAATTTTAACAACGCTGCTGATGTCTGCAGAGTGAGCAATTTGGTACCACATTACAGGTTAAGTATCCTTCATCTGTAAATCTGAAAACCGATCGCAGTGGCTGTTTCGGAAGCTGTTGTTTTAAACAAATTCCTTGTGATAACACTAGAGGGCTCTGTGACAATGGCTGAAGATTGGCTATTCTCAAAAGGTAACAAAAGGTACCTCAGTTCACAAAACAGAACATTCTGATTGGTGGACAGGTGTATGATAATTTACAATAGATATTATGTACTGTGGTAAAAATGTACAGCTTGCAAATGTAATGTAGATTTTTATTTTATTTTAAATTTGAAATATGACAATTGTGTTTATGAAAGGATGGGATGGGTGTTATTAGGCATGTCCTTGTTTAATAGCAAATTAATCCCAAATTAATGATATAAATCAGGTTGTAAATTAAATAGTAAAGTTGATAGGTTTTTAAACTGTATCCTAATTTTAGGCATTCACTCTTCCATTTAGGTCAAGTGGGCAGAGCAGCAAGAAACTCATGAATTGGAAAAACGAAACAAAGTTGTATTACCTGATCTTCCATTCCTTTCCAAAGATGACAGCTTCAGCTCATTCTTTGAAACACTAGGTAAGTGATAAATAACAAAACTCTGAGTGTAAAACTGCATGATATAAT